>NC_134687.1:32367852-33596602 GCF_050947455.1 Rhinoderma darwinii | reverse complement strand
CCTATGTGGGGTGTGTAGCTATATAATAACTAAAAGGCGTTGGCCCACGAAAAACATGTGTCACCTATTCACAAGGAAGGTGCTAAATGTATGACTGCTGCGTGTCCAAACACTAGGACCCCAAGAGATCACGAAAACGAGGATACTGTTTGAATGGAGCGGTGTTCGCATGTGCGCACTACCGCTCCATTCAATGTCTGTGAGACCGACAGATAGTGGAGCGATGTACTCGGCTATTTCCATTAGTCCTATAGACAATGAATGGAACGGTATTGCGCACGCTTGAACACCACTCCCTTCAAATGGGGGTCAGGAGACCCTTGTTCTTGTGATCACTGGGGGTCCCAGCGGTCGAACCTGCAGCCATCATACATGAATGACCTATCCCATATGACAGGTGATAAATGTTTTTTGAGGGCCAACCCCTTTAGCTCTTCCTACAGTCTTAAAGCAGTTTTCCAGCTTTAAATAAATAAAACGTAATTATTGTATCATGAAAAGTTCGCCAAACTTTTTAATACACTGTGTATTTAATTCCTCACCATGTTCGAGATTGTTTGCGTTCAGGAAATGGAAACGTTTTTGTTCACATCCAAAGGCTGGGTTCACACGACCTATTTTCAGACGTAAACGAGGCGTATTATGCCTCGTTTTACGTCTGAAAATAGGGCTACAATACGTCGGCAAACATCTGCCCATTCATTTGAATGGGTTTGCCGACGTACTGTGCAGATGACCTGTCATTTACGTGTCGTCGTTTGACAGCTGTCAAACGACGACGCGTAAAAATACAGCCTCGTCAAAAGAAGTGCAGGGCACTTATATACATTATATGCGGGGCACTTATATACATTATATGCGGGGCACTTCTATACATTATATGCAGGACACTTATATACATTATGTGCAGGACACTTATATACATTATATGCAGGACACTTATATACATTATATGCGGGACACTTATATACATTATATGCAGGACACTTATATACATTATGTGCAGGACACTTATATACATTATATGCGGGACACTTATATACATTATATGCAGGACACTTATATACATTATATGCAGGACACTTATATACATTATATGCAGGACACTTCTATACATTATATGCAGGACACTTATATACATTATGTGCAGGACACTTATATACATTATGTGCAGGACACTTATATACATTATGTGCAGGACACTTATATAAATTATATGCAGGACACTTATATACATTATATGCGGGACACTTATATACATTATATGCGGGACACTTATATACATTATATGCGGGACACTTATATACATTATATGCAGGACACTTATATACATTATGTGCAGGACACTTATATACATTATATGCAGAGGACACTTATATACATTATATGCAGGACACTTATATACATTATATGCAGGACACTTATATACATTATGTGCAGGACACTTATATACATTATATGCAGGACACTTATATACATTATATGCAGGACACTTATATACATTATATGCAGAGGACACTTATATACATTATATGCAGGACACTTATATACATTATATGCAGGACACTTATATACATTATGTGCAGGACACTTATATACATTATGTGCAGGACACTTATATACATTATGTGCAGGACACTTATATACATTATATGCAGGACACTTATATACATTATATGCAGGACACTTATATACATTATATGCAGGACACTTATATACATTATATGCAGGACACTTATATACATTATATGCGGGACACTTATATACATTATATGCAGGACACTTATATACATTATATGCAGGACACTTATATACATTATGTGCGGGACACTTATATACATTATATGCAGGACACTTATATACATTATATGCGGGACACTTATATACATTATATGTGGGACACTTATATACATTATATGCAGGACACTTATATACATTATATGCAGGACACTTATATACATTATGTGCAGGACACTTATATACATTATATGCAGGACACTTATATACATTATATGCAGGACACTTATATACATTATATGCAGAGGACACTTATATACATTATATGCAGGACACTTATATACATTATATGCAGGACACTTATATACATTATGTGCAGGACACTTATATACATTATGTGCAGGACACTTATATACATTATATGCAGGACACTTATATACATTACATGCAGGACACTTATATACATTATATGCAGGACACTTATATACATTATATGCAGGACACTTATATACATTATATGCAGGACACTTATATACATTATATGCGGGGCACTTCTATACATTATATGCAGGACACTTATATACATTATATGCGGGACACTTATATACATTATGTGCGGGACACTTATATACATTATGTGCGGGGCACTTATATACATTATATGCGGGACACTTATATACATTATATGCGGGACACTTATATACATTATATGCGGGACACTTATATACATTATATGCGGGACACTTATATACATTATATGCGTGACACTTATATACATTATATGCAGGACACTTATATACATTATATGCGGGACACTTATATACATTATATGCGGGACACTTCTATACATTATATGCAGGACACTTATATACATTATATGCGGGACACTTATATACATTATGTGCGGGACACTTATATACATTATGTGCGGGGCACTTATATACATTATATGCGGGACACTTATATACATTATATGCGGGACACTTATATACATTATATGCGGGACACTTATATACATTATATGCGGGACACTTATATACATTATATGCGTGACACTTATATACATTATATGCAGGACACTTATATACATTATATGCGGGACACTTATATACATTATATGCGGGACACTTATACATTATATGCGGGACACTTATATACATTATATGCGGGACACTTATATACATTATATGCGGGGCACTTATATACATTATATGCGGGACACTTATATAGATTATATGCGGGACACTTATATACATTATATGCGGGACACTTATATACATTATATGCAGGACACTTATATACATTATGTGCGGGACACTTATATACATTATATGCGGGACACTTATATACATTATATGCGGGACACTTATATACATTATATGAAGGACACTTCTATACATTATATGCGGGACACTTATATACATTATATGCAGGACACTTATATACATTATATGCAGGACACTTATATACATTATGTGCAGGACACTTATATACATTATATGCGGGACACTTATATACATTATATGCAGGACACATATACATTATATGCGGGACACTTATATACATTATGTGCAGGACACTTCTTTCAGACGTAATTTGAGCCGTTCTTCATTGAACTCAATGAAGCACAGCTCAAAATTTACGGCTGTCAGAGAAGCCTCGCAAAATGCGAGGAGGAGGAATTACGGCTGAAACGAGGCAGCTGTTTTCTCCTTGAAAACAGTCTGTCATTTCAGACGTAAAAGCCTCTCATCGTGTGAACATACCCAAAGTCTAAAAACCAGTTCAGACCTAATAAGTTTCACAGCTAAATGTTTGCCACAATTGTATTGACAATCCTCTGTGAGCAATACAGACTAACAAAACAAATCTCATCCCTGTCCTTATAGTTTGCCTCAATGAATCAGTGCAGGTAAAATATATCCACTGCGAGTCCAGGCTGTTTAGATCACTGGGGATTCTCCAGACTGGTTACAATTGTAGCAAAATCTCAGCTGCGAGAAGATTTAGCTCAATACATGTTTTCAGCCTCTGAATGTACACAATGGGTTTCCATACAGACAGCAAGTAGAGATCTTGAAAATGGTAAAGAATTTAAACACTGTCATTGTTATCACGGTGTCATCACTACATCATGTAGGAATGTACACAAAAAAAGTTTTTATTCCCAGACAGACCCCTTTAAATTTAGCAAATTGAGGCCATTTATGCCCTATGTTCTAATGTGGAAAACTGCCCCTTCTTATATCTCCTCTGTTTCAATTTGTTAGGCTCCATCCATAATGGTTGGATTTCAAGGGGCTTCAGACCTGCTCAGTCCTGTGTCCTTACTCCACTTCTCAGCTGTAACAAGAAGAAAGGACCGTCCTCCAGAAAGTATGTTCTAAAACTATCTATCTATCTATCTATCTATCTATCTATCTATCTATCTATCTATCTATCTATCTATCTATCTATCTATCTATCTATCTATCTATCCTCTATCCTGCAGAGGGCCCCTGTGCAAAGACCCATAACCTAACCTCGCCCGCACGCTTATAAAACGATACAAATCTAGATTGCACTGATCAAACAATACAATCTGATTGACTGAGAGGCTCAGCCAACCAGTATTAGGCTTAATTTCAGCAGCGCCGCTATCTCGGATCAATAACTAGTCCGAAGATAGCGATGCTGCTTGCTATGTGCGGCGCACTCTATCTGGTGGTCTTGGTCACGTAGTTGATTACTAGGGGGCGAAGACAAGCAGACAGAGCAAGCCTCACCAGGCCCCTCCCCTCCTAATACGTTTTCTAAGCAATAGATCGGCGCGGCCGTGTGGCAGACGGATGGGCCGCCTTCCACCCTTTGCACTTTTGGCAACTCACAGATCGGGCCCCCTTCCTTAATATATGTTACTGATGGCATCAATAACATATGTGAACGAAGGGGGCCTGATCTGTGAGTTGCCGAAAGTGCACAGGGAGGGAAGGGGGCTGAGCCGATCTATGTGTCCTGGGCCGGTTTTAGACAAAGTGTGGACCTGGGCAAAGTTAAAAGTGGGGCCCCAAATGTTGAATTACTCTATCAATAATGCAGTCAATTCAGAAGGTGGTGTGCAGAGAACTGCATCTCTGATTTCTAGCGCCTCCAGGAGTGGTACAAGCCCCAAAGCATTTGTCCCCCCTCACACAAAAAAATTATCAATATACATATACAGTTATTAAATCATACCACTATACCAGATTAAATATTACCTGCATACTGTTACTGAATAATACCCCCACACCATAATCACATACTGTTACTGATCACAACTCACTATTATAAGACCAATATTACCAATAATAACACAATATAAGGTTCAAATAATAACGCCACACCATAACCACATAGTGACTGAATAATACCCCCATACTGTTACTGAATAATACCACCACACCATAACTAAATAGTGACTGAATAATACCCCCAAACTGTTACTGGATAATACCCCCACACCATAACCACATAGCGACTGAATAATACCCCCATACTGTTACTGAATAATACCCCCACACCATAACCACATAGCGACTGAATAATACCCCCATACTGTTACTGGATAATGCCATCACACCATAACCACATAGTGACTGAATAATACCCCCATACTGTTACTGAATAATACCTCCACACCATAACCCCATAGTGACTGAATAATACCCCCACACCATAATCACATTGTGACTGAATAATACCCCCACACTGTTACTGAATAGTACCGCCACACCATAACCACATAGTGATAGAATAATACCCCCATACTCTTACTGAATAATACTGCCACACTATGACCACATAGTGACAGAATAATACTCCTATATTATTACTGAATAATACCCCCACACCATATACCACGTAGTGACTGAATAATACCCCCCATAATGTTACTGAATAATGCCATCACACCATAACCACATAGTGACTGAATAATACCCCCATACTGTTACTAAATAATACCGCCACACCATAACCACATAGTGACTGAATAATACACCCATACTGATACTAAATAATACCGCCACACCATGACCACATAGTGACTGAATTATACTCCCATATAATTACTGAATAATACCACCACACAATATACCACGTAGTGACTTAATAATACACCCATACTGATACTGAATAATACCCCCATAATGTTACTGAATAATACCCCCATACTGTTACTAAATAATACCTCCATACCATAACCACATAGTGACTGTATAATATCCCCACACTGTTACTGAATAATACTGCCACACCATAACCACATAGTGACTGAATAATACCCCCATACTGTTACTAAATAATACCGCCACACCATGACCACATAGTGACTGAATTATACTCCCATATAATTACTGAATAATACCACCACACAATATACCACGTAGTGACTTAATAATACACCCATACTGATACTGAATAATACCCCCATAATGTTACTGAATAATACCTCCACACCATAACCACATAGTGACTGTATAATACCCCCACACTGTTATTGAATAATACTGCCACACCATAACCACATAGTGACTGAACAATACCCCTATACTGTTACTGAATAATACCACCACATCATAACTACATAGTGACTGAATAATACACCCATACTGTTACGGAATAATACCTCCACAACACAACCACATAGTGACTAAATAATACCCCCATACTGTTACGAAATAATACCGCCACTCCATGACCACATAGTGACTGAATAATACCCCCATACTGTTACTGAATAATATTGCCACACCATAACCACATAGTGACTGAATAATACCCCCATACTGTTACTGAATAATACCGCCACACCATAACCACATAGTGACTGAATAATACTGCCATACTGTTACTGAATAATACCACCACACCATAACCACATAGTGACTAAATAATACTCCCATACTGTTACGGAATAATACCTCCACACCATAACCACGTAGTTACTGAATAATACTCCCATACTGTTACCGAATAATACCACCACACCATAACCACATAGTGACTGAATAATACTCCCATATTGTAACTGAATAATACCACCACACCATAACCACATAGTGACTGAATAATACTCCCATATTGTAACTGAATAAAAAGCACTATACAAAGACCAATATTACCACCAAATAGTGACCCTATAGTGGTAGATGCCAGTTATACACAGGAGCTCTGCAGACCAAATAAGTGATTACAGCACATTTTTATCTAGTGACTCCCAGGTGGTTTTCTCCTATTAGAATTGTTCACTATCCCTTTTTTCTCCATACGGCCCAGACCACTGTGACGACTCATTCCAGCCACGACTTGTCTCTGCAGAATTTGACACATAGACATGTTGTTGGTTTCTCACTTTTCCAGCATCCTCTCCACCTATACCCCATCCTCTAAAAAAAACTCGTAATCCACAGTGCCCCAGATGGTAATAATGATCCCTCAGTGCTCGACACAAAAAAAAATGCCCCCTCAGTAACCGTGCCCGCCTTTATGCCTCCACAGTAATAATGCTCCTTGTAGATAGATAGCGCCACACAGCCCTCCCTCCTTGTATATTGTGCCATATAGCTCCCCTTTAGTAGGTAGTGCCACACAGTCCCCCACTTTGTAGATAGTGCCACTCAGCCCTCCTCCCTTGTATATAGTGCCATATAGCCCCTCTCCCTTGTATATAGTGCCCCTCAGCCCCCATCCCTTGTATATAGTGCCACACAGCTCCCCCCTCTCCTTGTATATAGTGCCCCTCAGCCCCCATCCCTTGTATATAGTGCCACACAGCTCCCCCCTCTCCTTGTATATAGTGCCTGTAAATCACAAAAGTAAATAAAAACCACCACGTAAAATATGAAATGTGACAAATGTAACAAAATTAGATACTTTTGTTGCAAAATAAGAGTATTTGGGCTTAAAATGTTTGTCTACCAATCACCTTGACCTAGGGGCAGCTGCACTATTCAGTGGTCAGACATAAGTCACACATTTACATACCTCCGGGTCCGGCTGTAGGCTTAACTTTGACTTCGATGATTTTTGGGGTCCTATTCTCTATTACACACTAGAAGAGAGAAAAATTTGCCCATACCTATTAAAATAAAAAAACATCAGTAAATGAAATCCCCAAATTCTCCTCTTCTGTAGATTTGTTAAAAAATCGATTCAGCAGATTCCTAGTTACATTTGTATTAGGGAAAGCTGGGTGACAACCACTATTACCATGCATTGAGGGGTCTGACCGCATAGCATTGAGATATGGAAATGTCTGGGATACAAAGAAGCACAGCAGTACAAGGCAATAATGTACAAGCCCATACAACATACATCACACCTGATTACATATATAATATATGTATGTTAAATATACTGTATACATGCTAAATGATCTGTATAACATAATAGAGCTATATAGGTCACCGTGATTTAGACTTCAAAATTCATTTTGTAACATGGTCCATAATAATTCAGAGTTGTAATTCCTGTGGTGACCAGCAGAGGGTGCAGTTATGGTAATACTTCGCCCATACAGCCCCATAGTAAAAAAAAAAAGAGGCTCTGGTCACAGTATAGCGGCCGTTCTGCAGCTCTGCTCCTATTTAAGTGAATAGGAGCAGAGGTGCAGCATGGCCGCTATGCGGTGTACGGAGCCGTCTGCTTCCGACACTGACCACTGCAGATCGCTTCGGGTGTCGGATCCGTACCGATCATATACTGATGACCTATTCTGTGACAACCTCTTTAAGTAAAGTCAAAGCCTCATTCTGCATCTGCTATGGGGCTCATGGACTGATGGGCACTTTAGTTTGACCTGTACCCATCCCCCTTCTCCATAGAAGGTCAGAAACCACATCAGAATCCGCTCAAAAAACGCCCCGAATCTCGCCCATTGTTTTTATTGGGAGGCAGAGGTGTTTTTTTCCCTGGACAGTTTTTGACTGCACAGGGGGAAAAAAATGCAGCATTTCTTAACTTGGAGCGGCTTCCGCCTCTGAACCTCCATTGAAATCAATTGGAGGCAGAAAAAAAAAGCGCCGCTCGATTGAATCGTTTTTTTGTGCCGTTTTTGCATTTGATTCATAAAAAAAAACGCCTTAAAATAGCGCAGCAAAAAAACATCAAAAACAGCTGGCATTTCAGAATTTGCCTCAATTGAGGCAGATTTTTATCTGCTTAGCAAAATACTCTGTGTGAACATGCCCTGTTCACACAGAGTTTTTTTCCCCATGTTTTTTCACGTGGAAAACGCGCCAAAAAACGTCCGAAAACGCCTCCCATTGATTTCAATAGGAGGCGGAGGCGTTTTTTCCCCGCGAGCGGTAAAACCGTCTCGCGGGCAAAAGAAGCTACATGCCCTATCTTCGGCCGTTTACGTCTCTGACCTCCCATTGACATCAATGGGAGGTAGAAAAAGCGTTTTTTTTGCCCGCGGCATACAATGGCCGCAGGCGAAATACGCGGCAAACAGCGTACAGGCAGATCAAAATCTGCCTCAATATTCAAGATGGAATTATGAGGCAGAATTTTCAGCCTGCAAAAAACTCTGTGTGAACATACTAAAACATTAAGATGAGATGTTTTTGGCCACGTTTTTTACCACAAATTGCCATGGTTTGTGAAGCGATTTCACCTGTAAAATCCACATGGGCAAAAAAACGTTGCAAATCAAGGTAAAAACACGCGGTTTTTGTAAGAGTTTTTTTTTACTGCATGGCCAAAAACTTCTCCTCTAAATGCATCCTTACAAAGATTGGGGGAAAAAGAGGACGAATAAGCCTCACACCCTCCTGTCCTGATCTTGTGGCAGAGTTGCGAGGCCATTACTTATAATGATCAATGGATCCTGTGAGATCTTCCCGCCCGCACGCACTGATACCACATGTCTAATAGCCGCTCTCTTCTATATAAAGATCTGCAGAATCTCCGTGTCCTGGGCCTGGTCTACTTCTCGTACCTCTTCCTGTTCTCTGGTCTCGAGTACACCATCAGCTTCCTGACCCACCAGCGCTTCCAGTTCAGCAGGTAATTCGACTTATTCGCGTGCTGCTTGGCATTCGGGGGAAGCTGTACTCATGTGTTTATGTAACTGGTGTGTATATATATATATATATATATAATCTGCATTGTTATTCAGAGTCAGAGCAGTTTCTATAGTCCCGGTATTATATTCATGAAACAGGAGGCTCAGGATGAACATGTTTCGCAGTGCTGCAATGTAAAGCAATGTGTAAGAACATAAAAAAAAGTGAATTTGCACATTTCATCTTCGAAAATGTATTCGATGGCTCGCTACATCTTTGGCTGAATCTATGGAGGCCTCTTAGAATAGATTTTTCTGTTTTTTTAAAGAATTTAGAAGAGTACAAATCTGCAAGAAGTTCCATTTAAGAATTGCATATATCTAATTGATACATTGATTTTCCATATAATAAAGGGAAGCTGTGTGCACCTATATACATGTACATTGTTCGGCGAGCGCTGATGGATCGCCAATGTATTATCAATGTGCCAATACCGGGGATTCCTAGTAATGGATTTCCTGCTGCATTTCTGCCTATAAGTGCCTGATGACTACTACCCAGACACGAGGAGATCATTTAGCAGCATCCATTCCCAATAAATGACATTAGAGAGTAGCTAACCATAGACATAAGACAGCGATCGAATGTCCTGACCACTGGCAGATCTTTCTATTAGGATTAGGGCAAACAGAAGGCTTTATTGCTGGTTTGTAGAAACAATATTGAGTGGGGGAATGAATCCAATTCTATAGCGATTTCTCCCAGTCCATAGATATAGGCCGCCAGCATTTAGGGTCTTCCTCAACCCATCTCTACCATATGGAGCCAGCATAGCGTGCCACCTTAATAGGGTTGCCCTCCCAGTCCATAAACATAGACCGCCAGCATAGGGTCTTCATCAACCCATCTCTACCACATGCAGCCAGCATAGCGTGCCACCTTAATAGGGTTGCCCCTTCAGAACAAGACCTCTTCATATGTAATATTAGATCATATAGACATAGTAGATGGGGGTTTCCCTGCTCTAAATAATATAGGGAGGTCCTGAACAGAGAGTCACTGTGAAAAAGTGGTTAACACTACGGTAGACAAAGATTGGCCGTATATGACGGTATAGGTGCACTGAATGGCATTGGTATTATGGCACTGTTGTTTGAAGACTGTATGGCACATATCATTTATTTATTTTTTCTAAACTATTTTCTATTTTTCTACCCAAGAAAAGAAGAGGGTATTTTGCTCAAGTGCCCACGGTCTTTTCTCTGCTGCTTGGGGCCATAATACCAAACAGTAAAAAGTTGTTGTCCATAGCAGAAGCGGTCCGATATTGATAGTAATAGTGACGGCCTGATGTTGGTAGTGACCCCAGGGACGTACATAGATTTCTTAGTAAATGTTAAAATGAGGCCCCATTATGGCGCTGGTTAACACGACCAAACCCCTCACCACCTGGGACAATATGTTGGTCCTATGCACGTAGATTCTCGTTAACTTTCAGTAATTGTTACATAATAATAATAATCATGAAATAAGCGATGACGCCACATAATACAGAGGACACGTCTCCCTCCACGTCCAGTGTGCGGTGCAGCAGACGAGCTGTAATATTCCTGGAATGTCGCCCTGAGCGCTCGGCCGGATGTGGATGAATTTGCTGCCCTGTTTTGTGCAGGATTAGCAGATTCGGCTCCGGTGTCAGCTTATTCCTGAAATTCCATTTTAAATGAATGAGGTGGGATTATATGTCGCAAAATGTGTCGAGGACGCAGCGCCATTCACAGTGGCTAACTAGACCTCCACCATTAACCCTTCCACTGCTCTTCTCATAGCTTGGCAGGCCATAAAAGCTTATCAGAGATGGACTAGATGTCATTTTATTACTTTTATTATTATTATACACATATAAATATGACATTGCGATATAGATTTTAGACACTGATTTATAAGTAGGCATGTAGACGGGTGAGGCTCATTTTAAAGATGCTAACATGGTGGTTAGAACCTACTTTGATCTACTTTTGGATGAATCTTTTATATGGACCGCTTAAAATACATTTTGAATTATTTAAATACTTAGATTTATTAATATTGTCTTACATTTACACAGCTTAGAATTAGACTGCACCTAGTTTATGACCGTGCCTCATGCTGGATGATACATTTGGACCTTTAGGCTGGATTCACACGACCATGTTACGTCCGTAATGGACGGAACGTGTTTCGGCCGCAAGTCCCGGACCGAACACACTGCAGGGAGCCGGGCTTCTAGCGTCGTACAGAACTATGATGCTAGGAGTCCCTGCCTCTCCGTGGACCTACAGTCCTGTACTGAAAACATGATTACATAACTATGATGCTAGGAGCCCGGCTCCCGGCAGTGTGTTCGGTCCGGGACTTGCGGCCGAAACACGTTCCGTCCATTACGGACGTAACATGGTCGTGTGAACCCAGCCTTAGAGACTTCTGTCTAACTTTAGATCACCTCTTGGTTATTTTAGTCCACTTCTTAGGCCTTTTTCACACTGCGCTAAAAAAATACCGAAGTCTGAACATGTTGACGCGTTTTTGATGCATATTGACTATGGGAATTAGGCGCGATTTCAGCACTTCTTAGGGGTACTTCGCACTGAGTAGTTTGGCACTGTTTTTGATGCGGAGACCACATCAGAAACCGCGAAAAAAACGCCCGAAATCGCCTCCCATTGATTTCAATTGAAGGCGGAGGCGTTTTTCCCCCGAGATTGGTTTTTATAAAAAGAAGCGACATGCCCTATCTTCAGGCGTTTCCGTCTCTGACCTCCCATTCTGCCCCGTGGCACTCAATGGCCGCTGCCAAAAAACGCGGCAAATAGCAAGCAGGCAGGTCAAAATCTTCCGCAAAA
This sequence comes from Rhinoderma darwinii, assembly GCF_050947455.1. NCBI lineage: Eukaryota > Metazoa > Chordata > Amphibia > Anura > Rhinodermatidae > Rhinoderma > Rhinoderma darwinii. The sequence continues at coordinate 33,583,956 of NC_134687.1, read as the reverse complement.
TTCCTGATGGAATTTTGAGGCAGCTTTTTCCGCCTGCAAAAAACTCTGTGTGATCAGGGCCTTACGCACTAACAATTGACCTGATACGCGTCTACAATGCGTATTCCTATTGATGTCAATTGGAAGCTTAAAGCATGTGTTTCTGATGCATTTTCCGGCATGTAAAACGCGTCAAATAAACGCTGTGTGAACAAGGCCTTATGTTGCATCTTGAGGCCACGCCCTCTTTTTCTGCTAAGCCACACCCTCTTGTCGGACGAGTTCTTTTTAACGCATTTCATTGAAAAATGTATCTAAAATGATTTGCACCAAAAAGAAGGTGCAACTTAGGTCAGAATTCTGGCGCGACACCAATCGTAAATCCCTATATGTTTGCAATGCAGGGTGCATGTGAGCTGCATACATCCTACGAATTGTACGGACCATAATAAAGCAGCCATAGTATTCTGTAGAGCCCAATCGTACCTTGTTATACCTCTGATTTCGTACAGAGGTTTTGTCCATCGGATTCTGCGTCCAACAAAAAAAGGTAAGGCGTGTTACACCGGAGATTTTGTAATCCAGTGTCACATGGAGTACAGAGCCGCAGAGAGATAAATCAATACATGAACCATTAGTGATATCGGTTTCTGGGAAAGCTGGGTGATAATACAGCTCCCACAGGGCTTACTGTCCCCTTACTGTCGTATTACTGAAAAATTTCCATCCAGGAGCCTAAGAAAGCTGGGTGACAACCTCGGTGGGAGTTCATAATAACAATAATGGAGGCTCAAACCGTGACATAAACATGCGGTTTTGGGAGGAGAATTTGGGTTGTCCAGGAAACATCTGGAAGTGATCAGTAGAAATGGTGGATAAACACTGCGCTGATACTATGGGTGACTCTGTAAATGTTCCCGGCTGTGGACCGGCCCCATAACCTGCACTGTTTCTTTTTCTCTGGCAGCATGCAGCAGGGGAAGATGTTTTTCTTCATCGGAATTACCATGGCTGTGATCCAGGGCGGATACGCTCGGAGAATCAAACCAGGAACTGAAGTGAAAGCTGTCAAGCGGGTAACTGCAATAACGTCATCTTGCCAGGCTGCTGATGCCAGTCCCTCCAGGTGCTCCGCTAGAGGCCAACCAACAACCTGTAGTTCAGCCGGTGGGCCTAAAAGTCTGCAACTACCGTGCAACTTTTTATTCAGACAGGATTTTTAAAAGACCCAATCAAATTTTAGGGTTTTAAAGTTGATCTTTACATTTCCATTCCCTGGCGTGAGAATCGTCAGGAATCATGCACATGGCCATATTACGGCTCCATATAAGTTCTGAGATGTACGCATATGTAATAAGGCCCCCATAGAAATATATGGTCCCTCCTGTACCCCCATAAGCCTCGGATATCTTATACATACCTTTTTTCTTCCAAATGGAGTAAAAAAAATTCCATGCTCCATCAGATGGTTTATTACGGAGATATCCTCATCTAGGAGAAAACACATTATGTAATATGGTCCTTACAGCTCTTTAGTACGGGACTGTAGGGACTCCATGAGGCCTTGTGTGGTGTTCCTCACCGGTATAGTGACTTTAACCAAATAAGCATGGAGATCGGGTGATGTCACCCACCAGCCTCTGAATCTGTTGCTAAGAATCCTACTCTGGCTATTACTTGGTATTAAAGATTTCCTAATGAAGTATAGCGGACTCTTGTTTTACCAGAGTCCCCCTTTAAGTGACTTCTTCTGTAGGAGGTGCCTATAAAATAAGTGAGTGGTCACAGAACAAGTGACACATCTGTGGATATAAAGGGCATTTTTTTTACTCCCAGGGCACAAAATTGAGATGTTTTATTATACTTATTATGTCCTTTGTATATTATTCTGTCCCCTCATTATTCCCTGTGTCTCCTCTGCTCTGCAGGCCATTATTCTTCTCATTCCAGCATTCCTGCTGATAGGATGGGCAAACGGCCTGACCATGCTGGGCTTTGGGCTTCTCCTCTATTCTTTTGGTAAGTTCTCCCGGCTGATGATTCATTTTCCTTCTACATTGTATGGTTTTATATATTGTTTATTGTGTTATAAAATATAAGGATTTTAGTTTCCTCTTGATCATTGCTTCTCAAGCTTGGCTTAGACGAACCAACTGGGGGGTCTCAAGAGTTCCTTAAATTAGTAAAAGCAAATAAATGGGTAATATGACGCCACACAGCAGGATTCATTGCTGCAGTCAACCAATACACGCTGCTCAGATGCTGAGTCGTTGGTTTCCATGCCACGGTCCTTCGGGTGGAGGACTGTAACGGCTCCTCATATTGGCCATGACTTAGTCCTTAAAGGGTAACTAAACTTTCAGAAAACTTCTGACATGTCATAGAGACATGTCAGAAGTTTTGATCGGTGGGGGTCTGAGCACTGAGACCCCCACCAATCGCTAAAATGACTGGGGAAGCGCTGAGCCGCTTGGTTTCTGATATTTTTTTCTCGGAAAGCCAAGTGAGCGGTGTACGGACTCCATAGAAAGAGGAGTCCGTACACCAACTGCTCGGCTTTTCTCGGAAAGCCGATCAGAAATGAAGCGGCTCATCCGAGCACTTCTGCTGCTTTGTTTTAGCGATCGGTGGTGGTTTCAGCGCTCGGACCCCCACCTATACAAACTTCTGAAATGTCACTATGGTATGTCAGAAGTTTTCTGAAAGTTTAGTTACCCTTTAAAACAAGCAAGACTAGATGCAATGCCACGATTGTGTGCCACAAGCTCACCCTCCAGTTCTACCACCAAAGGTGTATTTTACAGACAAATGTCTCACCTAGACCTACTTTCACACAGCTGCAGCTTGTTACAGTGTACAAGTTTAGGCAAGTGAGAGATATTTAGCACGGTGACTTAGTGGTTCGCACTGTTGCCTTGCAGCACCGTGGTCCTAGGGTATTATTTGGCCAAAGGGTATAATCACATGGAGTTTGTCCCTGTGCTTGCATGGGTTTCCCCTGGAAATTGGCTATTATGTGTGAATAAAATAGGGAAATTAGATTGTGAGACAAGGACTGATATAAGACAGGGACTTTTGTTAGGGATTAGTATGTGAGCAGGACTAAGTCATGACCACTTTTGAGCTTCCGACTGTAAGAAAGCATGTTTGCATTCAATGACAGCAAGCAGAAATCTTAAAAAAATAGTGAAGAACGTAAATACAAATTATATTGCAGAACTTTTTGCTATAAGTTCTGTTCACACTGGGTGTATACTCTGGGGTAAGCTCTGCAGCGCATATGACCCAGAACAGGCATGGAAATCTGTCTGAATATTCGCATCAATCGGCGTGCGTCTATTCTGCTGCCAAAAACGACAGCTAGAAAGATAGCAACATGTCCCTGCTCTTCCAGCTGCTTTGTGTCCCGGCGCCCTCCCGTGATGACATTTCATCACATGTCATTGGCAGCAGAGGTCACATTTAATGAAAAGTCCTCACAGGGGGCAGCCTGGATACAGAGCAGCTGACAGCGCAGGGATGGGTTTTGCCAGCGCCGTGAGAGGTCAGTATATGCTTTGTTTTTTTTTAACCTGTAGAATTTTCCGCGCATACGAAAACAATGGCATTGGTTGCGGAATTTGACTTCCCCATTGAACTCCATTAGGAAATTCTCCAACAAATGCGCAGCAAATTTGCACGTTTTCTGTGTCATTTTTCCACTATGTGGGGGTCAGGCCATGTGATATAATCGCATCCACTTTGCTGCTGTAATACGCTGCGGACTTTCAACACACAATCCGGAGAATAGAAAATCTGCAGTGTATACGCGAAGGTCGAAGTGCTTACTATAGTACCATCTCTTGAGGCCATTGGTGCTGTTGCGACAGTCACTCCTCCTATGTCAGCCGTGCCAATTATGTGGTCGTTTTCAGCCTTTTCTCACCTCCGTTTAGTTATATGTTCTTTACGGGCAAGTATAGGAGTTTCTTTTTTCTTGGTGTTTATACAAATTTGACATCAAACAGAACTAAAAACATTTTCTGACCCCCCCCCCCCCAACTAACAAGTCAAGTTTTAGAATAGATATCTGCGGTTGTGTAATTATGGAGATTTTCCACCTTCCGTGCTTGCAACGCGTCCCCTCAGTAATTAACCGATTCCCGTTTACTAACTGTTAATAAAGTGACTGGTGCTTGGAAACGGGCCACTTTTATACGCCCCACTCTGCTAATTTAGAACATATGACAAAGCCGTTCCCTGGGAGATTTTCTCTCTTCGTGCTAGTTTTATAGCATTAATCTTCCTGCAATTCTCTTGAAACCATGTATTACTGCATCAAACAAACACGAAGCAGCGAGAGGCCAGTAATTCTACAGCATTGTACTTCATATATCCTTCCAGCATGCTCTGGTTTTTCTATTTTGGGGTAAGTTTCTCCTTCGTGTCAGTAGGGGGCAATGTAGCCTGTACTTGTATTGTATCATTCTTTATGTTTTGATGGGGTTTTTTTTTATTAGCAGGAAATTCTTTATAAGTCATCACATAAAGATTTATATCTCTATAGAATATTTGTTGTATTTGTACGACTAACAGGAATCTATATAATACAGGAACAGACATGGGTTGTTGACAAAATTTAAAGAGATATTCGATTTCAGCAAATAAAGTTTATTCATTGTAAAATTAAACGTTATACAAATTTCTAATATATGTTGTGTATCAGTTTCTCAAGTTTTTTTTAAGATCTCTGCTTGCTGGCATGCAATAGGAACTTTCATTGTTTAATTCCAGTGGATGAAAATGTGTCCTGGTCATGTGATGATCACAGCTGGTTACAGTATGTCTATCAGAGCTGTGTATGTGTCTTGTAACGAACTGTGCAGCTGCGTGTCCATCACATGACTGTCGCTCATGTATAATCCTAATGTGCATTTTTTATTATATATATATATATATATATATATATATCTATCTATATCACTTATTGGGATGGTTCCTTCTTGGGATGTTTTTTTTTTTTATGTCTTAGCTGTTGGGTTTTTGATGTATTATAAAGATACGTAATATTAATCAGGATGTGTGTCTTTTTTTCTTTCTTTCCACCAGTTTGATTTTGGGCATCAATATGATCAGTGATCAGTGATGATCAGTGATAACGATAAGGGGTGATCAGCTCCTGAATTTCAGATGTTTTTGCATGTACTCCGCGTTTTTCGCGGCGTCTTTTACGGACGTAATTGGAGTTGTTCTTCATTGGAGTCAATGAAAAATGGCTCCAATTACGTCCCAAGAAGTGTCCTGCACTTCTTTGACGCGGCCGTAATTTTACGCGCCATCTTTTGACAACGATGCGTAAAATTACAGTTAGTCTGAACAGTACATCATAAGACCCATTGCAAGCGACGTATTGGAGCCTTTTTTTCAGGTGTAATTCGAGGCATAAAATGCCCCCATTACGCCTGAAAATTGGTCGTGTGCACATACCCTTATAGTGATATACATATTTCAATTTTAATAATAATAATCATTTCTAGGTAGCAGCCGCTCTATCCTGGCACTCTATTAGAATTCTATTTGTTTAGTGGAGTACTCGGTAAATAACAATTGTACAATTGTAAACACTTTGCATTCTGGGACCCCCATGTATTATCACAAAATTCCCTAATAGGATATGTGAATGTTTTTTTTGAACCCAGGTCACCCCTGTAAATAGTTTCCTTACTATGGACCATTTGATCAACGTTTATAAATAAACTTTGTATCTTGTGTAGTTTCTCTTTAACGCTGATCTCTTTTCTGTTCCAGCTGCAGCCATTGTGGTTCCATGTTTATCCTCATTGGTTTCAACATATGGTAAGTAAATAGAAGAAAAAAATTATTAGAAATCTTAAAATGCGTGTATACTTTTGCACTGCTCTATTGAATCTAAAGTAAAAGCTGAAGCAACTTAGCTTACTGTATGATCTTGATGAAAAATATTCTACAGTTTTATGTCTACTGCTCCTATGCAGACCTTTGTGTCTCCATGGTTACAGACTACAAGCCAGCTGTGTGTAGTCTGATCCTGCAGTCATGTTGCACCACTCCCTCTGTCCCCCTTTTTGTCATTGTACAAAACTTGGTTGAGGAAGTGTATGTAGTCATTAAATGTCTATGGCGTGAGTATTTAGCTCAGTTCACACAGTGCTGTTTTTTATGCTTTTTTTTTTTATAGCACAAAAAAAACTAAGGCTTCCATATTTAGAGGGGTGTCAGGGGTTTTCAGGAACAGTTTCCCATTTTTGCTCCAATTGAAATTTAACGTCACGGGCGGGACAAAATCTCTTGGTGCCCAAGGCGGGGTTATATCCGCGCTATTACTAGAATGTCTTCATCATTATTTATAATGCAACATTGTATTGTAGTGAATTTTGTATTATGCAATATAAGGCTAGATTCACACGAACGTGTCCATTTTGCATCCGCAAAAAACGCAGCGTTTTTGCTGCGTTGCAGTTCCGTGTGGCATCAGTTTTTGATGCTAGTGTTGGTGCACATTTTTTTTTCTTTCTCTGCATTTCTTTAGCAGTTAGTGCGTGAATCACGGACAGCACATGGAAGATGTCCGTGATTTTCACGCATTTATTGACTTCAATGTGATACGCAAAAACGCACCGGTCATGCAGTGAGTTTTACGCAACGGACACTCGCTGAGTGAAAAATCACGCATGTCTGAATTGCCCCATTGTGTTGCACAGGTCCGTGTGCTGTCCGTTGTTTTCACGCACAGCTCACGGACGTATACAACGTTCATCTGAATAAAGCTTAATAATGATGTATTATGAAGCAGACATGTCTTAAAGGGGTATTCTGGTTACAAGAAGTTACCCCCTATCCTTAGAATAAGGCGTAACTTGCTGAACGGTGAACGGCTTATGCCCACTGCCGCTTGATTCATTCTCTATGGGAGCGCCGGAGATAGTAAAGTACAGCGTTCGGCTATTTTCGGCGCTGCCATAGAGAATGAATGTAGCGGCAGTGCGCATGAGCGACTTGCCGCTCCATCCAAACGGGGGGTATGGGACGCCCGTTCTCGTGATCGGTCGGGTCCCAGCTGTCAGACACCCACCAATCAGCAACTTACCCCCTATACTACGGATAGGGGGTAATTTGTTGTAACCGGAATACCCCTTTAATCCTAATATATTACATAACCCAATTATAATACGCATTGGATTGGCTTTTTGTTCCTATGGGGAAACATGGTTCTTTATGAAGACTCCATTCAGCGGCACACACGGCGGTGATAGCAACCACGCACGAAAAGTCTGGGTGTAAAGGTCGATACACACAGCATTTGCATGTCCATGGACAGAATATGGAGACACACAGAGTCCCTAAGGCTGGGTTCACACGTAATGGACGGACGTATTTCGGCCACAAGTCCTGGACCGAACACACTGCAGGGAGCCGGGCTCCTAGCATCATAGTTATGTACGACGCCAGGAGTCCCTGCCTCACTGCTATATCCCGGCTATTCAGACGAACGGGATATACGTCCGTGCAACGCGTGTGATTTTCACGCGTGTTGTTCAGACCTATGTTAGTCTATGGGGCCGTGCAGACATGTGCGTGATTTTTACGCAGCGTTAGTCCGCTGCGTAAAAGTCACGACATGTCCGTTCTTTGAGCGTTTTTCGCGCATCACGCACCCATTGAAGTCAATGGGTGCGTGAAAACCACGCATGTCACACGGAAGCACTTCCGTGCGAACAGCGTGATTCGCGCAACAGCTGTCAAAAGGATGAATGAAAACAGAAAAGCACCACGTGCTTTTCTGTTTACAAACATCCAAATGGAGTGTCATAATGATGGCGGCAGCGCGAAAAGCACGCAGCCGCGCATCATATGCTGCTGCCACACGGAGCTGTCAAGTGCCTTTTGCGCAGGCAAAACGCTGCGTTTTTTGCATGCGCAAAAGGCACACGCTCGTGTGAATCCGGCCTAAGGGTTCATCATGGACCCGTATTGGCTCTTTCTACCACAGTACTGGGTTTGTGTACACGGCAGTGCTGTGGGTATGATCACGTACATCCATACTTTCCATGCGTTGCAGCTATTTACCTCTTGTTTTACAAGATATATGCAAGTCTGCTAATATAAGACCGTGTTTACTCACTTGGGTTTTAGTCCTGTGCTCATTAAAATAAAATATATCATGTTCTTACTGACCAAAGTCTACAGGACCACACATATCTTATTGAATGATTAGCGAGTCACATATTGATTTATTGGATTGCCCCATGCACTAGTGCCTATCCCGACTATTTATACAAGATATGGTAATAATTCACCTTTGAACACCATTTTACTATAAGGCCTCGTTCACATCTGCGTTTGGTGTTTCCGTTGATCTACTCCGTGATAAGTGCAGAGCAACTAAAATACCATAAGCACTGAATCCGTTGCATGACGGACACTATTGGCGCAAGACCGAACCCATTGACTTTAAGAAGTTCCGTCGGCTTTCTGCCATGGTGTCCGTCGCTTTACTGGACAAAATACTGCAACCTGCTGCGCTATTTTATATGTAAATTTTGACCAGATTTGTGACGGAGCCCCTAACGCAGATGTGAACAAATCCTTACATGTAGAATGTGAATTGTATTCGTTATGTCGTATTGATCCTGAGTTAAAGCCTATATTACACTCCAGAGGTGCGTTCACAATTCTGCTGGTGCCAGATCTCCCATAAACCAACCGCCCTGTTTAGTGTCTGTACAGAGCTTGCTTTCTGGGTAGTGCCGTCTTTATAACAAGCATTGTACAGTCACATTAAGGGCAGAAACACACGAACGTTGCGTTTTTGCGCACGCAAACAACGCTGCGTTTTGCGCGCGCAAAAACCATTTGACAGCTGCGTGTGTCATCCGTGTCTGATGCGCGGCTGCGTGATTTTCGCGCAGCCGCCATCATAGAGATGAGGCTAGTCGACGGCCGTCACTGTCCAAGGTGCTGAAAGAGCTAACTCTTTCAGCACCCTCGACAGTGAATGCCGAACACAATATTGCAAAACCTGTAGAAAAAAAAGAAAAAGTTCGTACTTACCGAGAACTTCCCTCCCGGCCGTTGCCTTGGTGACGCGCCTCACTTGACATCGGGCCCCACCTCCCTGGATGACGCGCCAGTCCATGTGACCGCTGCAGCCTGTGCTTGGCCTGTGATTGGCTGGAGCTGTCACTTGGACTTAATTGTCATCCCGGGAGGTCAGACTGGAGGAAGAAGCCGGGAGTTATCGGTAAGTCAGAACTTAGTTTTTTTTTCTACAGGTTCATGTATATTGGGATCGGAAGTCACGGTCCATGGTGCTGAAACAGTTTAACTCTTTCAGCACCATGGACAGTGACTATCTCCTGACGTCGCGTACCGATAATTTTTTTGCCGGGTTCGGCCAAAACGAGTTCGGCCGAACCCGGTGAAGTTCGGTTCGCTTGTCCGGCTTCGCTCATCGCAAAGACACTCCGTTTGGATGTTCGGAAACAGAAAAGCACGTGGTGCTTTTCTGTTTTCATTCATCCTTTTCACTGCTGTTGCGCGAATCACGCTCGTCCCACGGAAGTGCTTCCGTGTGGTGCGCGTGATTTTCACGCACCCATTGACTTCAATGGGTGCGTGATGCGCGAAATACGCAGTTATTGAACCTGTCGCGCTTTTTGCGCAGCAGACAAACGCTGCGCAAAAAGCATGGACTGTCTGTACTGCCCCATAGACTTGTATTGGTCCATGCGTGCCGCGTGAAAACCACGCGGCCCGCACGGACCGAATACACACTCGTGTGAATCCCCCCTAAGGCTCCGTTCACATCTGCGTCAGGACTCCGTTCATTGGATCCGTTGGAGCTTTCAGTCAGGGGAACCCATGAATGGAACCCTGACTGAAACAAATGGAAACCATAGGTTTCCGTTTGCATCACCATTGATTTCAACGGTGACGGATCCGGTGCAAATGGTTTCCGTTTGTCACCGTTGTTTAGGGGGTTCTGTCGTTTTGACTGAATCAATACCGTAGTCGACTGCGCTATTCATTCCGTCAAAATGAATCCTTAAACAACGGTGACAAACGGACACCATTTGCACCGGATCCGTCACCATTGAAATCAATGGTGATAAAAACCTATAGTTTCCGTTTGTTTCAGTCAGTGTTACCTTGCGGAACCCATGAACGGAGTCCTGACGTAGATGTGAACGAAGCCTAACTAAAAAAGTAAGAAACTAACTCCAGCAGTGCAGCTTACATTTTTAGGATGTCAGCTAAGCTAGTGTGCCTGTCAAAAAGCTGTCGAAGTTTCATTAGCAACGTGCAAGACTGGCCTGAGGTTTAATGGCTGCACTGTTTCTCCTGTGAGTAAACCCCCCCCCCTCCTACTATTATGGCATACCATATCGTGGATTAATAATACTTCCATACATTGCTCAACATTTCTATACAGTAGCTTAAATAGCAGCACCAGACAGCTGCCAAAATATTATACTGAACACTGCCTAAGGCCCCATGCACACGAACGTGCTTTTGCGTCCGCAATTCCCCCGAAAATCCACGGGAGAATTGCGGCCCCATTAATTCCTATGGGGCCATACACACAACCGTGGTTTCCACGGTCCTTGCACGGCCCAGGAGCCTGGACCGTAGAAAGATAGGACATGTCTTATTACGGCCGTGTTCTGCGGTCCAGGCTCATAGGAAATAATGGACGCGGCCATGTGCATGTCCCGCGATTTGCCGGCGTAATAAAAACATGCCCGTTCTTTCTGCGGTTCACAGAAAATAATGGACCATGTGCACGGCCCCCGATTTGCGGGCAGCTCGCGGGTGACACTCCGCTGCCGGCCGACCTGAAAATCACGCCCTTGCACATGGCTACGGTCGTGTGCATGAGGCCTAAGACAATGCCCAAATGAATACCCTCATACAGTGAGCATATAATAGCGCCATATAATGCCTAAATAACATGTACACTCTTTAGTACTGCATGTTTTATGGGAGGGGGATGGGACAAGTGAATCAAGTGTATTGTGGACTGTGTGATATCATCTATCTCTTCCCAGGCTCTGCCAGTCAGAAGGGCACAGTGATGGGAATCCTTCGGAGCTTGGGGGCTCTCGCCAGAGCTGTGGGGCCCATCTTATCAGCAACGCGTGAGTGTCCGCTCGCTATACTTAGCTCAGGATGATTAGATTAGACCTCTGGTGTTGGGAGAAACATCTTCTGCGCTTCTCATGTCACTGGTGGGCCGGGTGTGTCCATTCTGGAGGGAAGCCAGGATTTCAGAGCGTTTATGGAGAACATAAAACAGGAAACGATCCGTCAGGGCAGATCTGAAATGTTCCAACTAAACTTCAGGCCAGAGAAGATCATCCGTTACAAGTTAATGGCTGTTTTGACAACATACACAACTCTCGTGGGAGGTCTCCACCCAGTGTATTTACATTCACCTTCTATCATGGATAATAATAATAAGACGCGTTAGTGATCATTGTTATTAATCTCTTTGCCCTATGAGGTGCAGCACTACAGTAAAGAGATGTTTAGTCACAGGTATTTAAAGGGATTATATGTTTTTTTTTAAATAGTCTGCTACGGTATTATGAGTTAATAGCTGAGAGTCCTCCATTCAGGACCTCCATCGACTAGTTGGAGTGGAGCGCAGCTACAAAGAGTGTCTCTGGAAGACCCGGCACATCTATGCATTACATGGACAGCTCATTGATTTCAATAAGCACCGTGTAATGCATTATTTGACATGTGGTGGCGCTGCAGGGAAATGACAAACGTGTCACATTGTTCCCCCACAGATTACAGCTGATCGCTAGTGGTCCCGGGGGACTCTTCTAACAAAAAGGGATTGTTAAAAGCGGACAACCCTTTTAATCATTGTACAATGAAAAGTTATGCAACTTTCTAATATACTATGTGTTTCAATATTCTACTATTTTCAAGGCCTCTGCTTACTTACATCTATAGAGTCTGAAAATCTGTCTTGATAATGTGCTGCTCACATAAGTGCAAGACTCGTTACAATGTATCAGTGCTCTCTTTTGTAACAAGATGTGCATTTGTGTGAGCAAGACTACATCCAGACTGAAAACCCATGGTTACTAAAATAATTTATGCTTGAATTTATGGACCGCCGCCAATGAGATCTTCTGACAAGTCTCAGATGTCTGAAAATGAACCTTCCCTTTAAATCTGCCACTGCTTCACTATGCTTTTTACTTTCCCCATAGTCTATTTCAGAGACTTTAAGCTCCTGGGCCCCAATGCAAAATATGAAATAGCCCACTACTACCATTTGCCATTTATAATACTGGTGTCTTATGTGGCAAAGGGGCATTTGAGCCACTTCAGTCACCGGGACCCAAGTGCCACTGCTACCTCTGAGTGCCTATAGCTACGCCTCTGGTTTATTTAGCTCTTCTTAGATATCTCCTACTAAGGGTCCATTCACACATTGCGGCGTTTAGAACAGCACTGGAAAACGGCATCTGAAAATCGCAATAATTTTTGCTGCGTTTAGATGCATTTTTCAATGCAAATGCACCTCACCCGCAAAGTGTGAATGGACCTGAATTGATTTGAGATGTAATAATTAGATCACAATACAACTGGACTTGGTGTCATCTAAGGTCCATCGATATGGGTAAGGCTATGGCTTTGGCCAGTGGGGGAGATTTATAAAAAAGTAGTGCAAAAGTAAAGTGGAGCAGTTGCTGATCAGATCAGATTCCAGTTCACTTTTCTCAAAGGAAAATTAAATCAGCATCCTGATTGGTTGCTATGGACAACTACTTAAAGGTGTTGTACCATAACCGACAACTGTCTGATCGCTGGGAGCACAACTGATTGCGAGAACAAGTGTCCTTACTTTTTGACCGCAGTGAGGAAGACACTAAATGAAGCGGCTGCTGGGCCATTAGAAGTCTATGGAAATGGCCAAGTAGAGTGCTCGGCAGTTTCTGTCAGTCCCAAAGATAACGAATGGAACGGCAGGTGAATGCTCGAGCGCCGGTCAATTCAAGCTCCTCCTCAATGCAGGGGGTGCAGCGACCCCTGTTCTTGCAATCAGTGTGGGTCCCGGTGATCAAACAAAATATCACCTATCCTATGTATAGGTGATAATTGTCGATTCTGGTACAACCCCTTTAACTTTTACCTTCAATTAGTCTTAATACATCTCCCTCTTAAAAGGAACACTAGGCAAAATTGAGACACTGTGTTATGAGTAATTCAGGGTCTCAGAAGGCAGAGCATGACATGGGAATTGGTGTCCCAACAGGAGGTGTAACTTGAAGCTTCTGGGTTCTGAAGCAATATCTGGAACAGGGCCCCAACTACCATTTATAATACTGGTATCTTCTTATATGGAAGGGGAGCCTTTGTGCCCCTGTAAGGTACCAGATGTAACCGCTACTTTTGTACCCCAATAGCTACCATGGTCTCAAGAATTCTTGTCAGGCACAGTCTACTCAAGCCCTCTTTCCACTGTGACATCCATATGGACAGGGGTTGTCTTGTTGAGACCATTCACCCTCAGAATATGTGGCACAATTGGAAGATGACCCTGAATTTCCTCATAAACTGTGTAGAGAGATGACTATTATTACTAGTAAAAGGTTTGGTTTGTTGTCCCTTCAATGTCACAATAGATAACTCAGGGTAGATCACTAGATTTATCTGTCATACTTGTGTAAATAATGAATTTTCCCGGCAGTGTACTGGCTGATTGGCGCTGAAGCCTGCTTCACCATCTGCGCCATCTCATTCCTGATCCCACTACTCTACCTCAGACGTGTGAAAGTAAATGGAAAAGTGGAATGAGAAGATCCAGTGAAGGCGAAAACTCTGAAGATGACTGCACTATTGAGGATGACAAGTCCTTGGCCAAACACTTGAAGGCTATTTTGAAGCCCTTATAGGGGTATGTAGAGCGAATATCGGGTTCCCTGCTCAATACCCCTCTCACCTATTAACTACAACGGAGAGCAGTGTGCCGTACTGACAAATTTTGCTCATTTTAAACTATGGATGATCACGGATTTGGAATTTGGATGACGGCCGTTGCTTCCTGGTTACAACCAACTGAGACAAAGACAAAGCATTAGCACCACTGGTGACTACTAACCTCAGATCAGTAAAAAAGAATCTTCTATGTGTTGTGCAGAATTCACCCAAGGCATGAAAGCTTAGCGATACCACACGTTCACCACCACTACTGCTGCCCCTCCGCCTTGTATATTTAATTACCTAACCCCTTATATCAGATTAGTAAATTGTGTTTTATTCTACAGTGCAGCCATGTGCTGTATATAGCTTGGCATTGTATACATCATTTGTGACACGCACCTAATGATATATAAAGGTAGCGCAATTCCTGTTTGTCGTGACAGATCCTCATTATTAGGAGTGCAGAGGCCTGTATTACTCTATAAATACATTTAAAAGTGCCAATTAAAACTACAGTAGAAAGTGCAGGTCAAGACAAGCTGCGAACATCAGTCACGCATAGAAAAACATGTTCTGGAGAAAAAAAAACAAACAGAGGCTGGATTTACACACCGCAATATGTGTGGCTTTTTTGCGGCACTTTTTTTTTTTGGCCAAAAAATGCGGCGGCCAGTTGTTACTTTAAAATCTAGAGTGACAGAGAGGCTACATACATTGCTTTTTGGTTTGTGCCATTTTAGTAGTGTTTTTGGGTTAACTGGCAAATCATTGTATTTTTTTTTGTATTATAAGTAATGGTGATCTAAGTGCCTCCCACCAGGAGGGAGAATAGTGCCTTTTATAGATTCCATAAATTAAGTTATAAAAAGTTCACGCTTCCTATGAAGTGCCTGAAAGTGATAGGGCAGCTGTCTAGTAACTGGTGACACCGCTGGCTGTTTACACCGACTAAGATTGAGGGGGGGGTCATTCAGCATAGAGCAGGGCTTGGGAAACCTTTTAGAATAGACATATTCAGAGATTTACCGACACACTTTTGCTACCGTCACTTGAACTTGCCGGGAGTACGTGATGTCATGGCGGGTTTATTTTCAGGTAAATGTTACATATGCTATGGACATGCTTGATGAGCGCCATAAAAGACAAAAAGGGAGTATTCTCAAGAGCATCCTTGTGGTTTCTGTTCATCCTTTCATGTGGTTGAGTCCCACCCTATGAAACTGCACACAAGTGTCTGCACAGCACAACTAGATGACGTCATTGTGAAAGTAAAAACAGGAAGGGGAGAGGGGCCAAAAAAAAAGGGCATAAAAATTGTTTTAATAAGAAAACCAAGCTCTAGATGATATTGTTATACTGGCTACCCTCCTGTAATGTAGTGGTGACTGTGCCAGACGGCTGACTTGTACAGGAACGGACGTCCTTGACCGATGCGCTTAGGGTACGTTCACATGCGTTTCTGCAGCAAAGCACAGACCGGTCAGAAAGCGTAATGGTCTGCGTAAATCATATTTATACAGCGCGGTTGCAAACTGCACATATTTTAGGGATTGTTCCGTTTTTTGAAAAAGCGAAGAATGCTTTTTGTTCCGTTCTTTGGTGGGATTCGTTGTTTTTTTTTTTCAGTCTTAACCACTAGAAAACGGAGAACGGTCCTTGTAATGGACTGTGTAAGAATTCCCACTTCTGATAGCAGATCTCACAGACCATAGTAAACACAGATGGCGTTCATGCAGGAGGAATATGAACGCTATAGGTCAAGTACTGGAGAAGGTCAACGAGATCTACTGTAGGTCAATGAGAAGTCCGACGCTAGAGGTCTGTCCCTACGTTTCCAGCAAAAACGTCTACTCTGTATTTATTCTGATCTCTTTCCATAGTTTCTCACCAATCACTGTAACACGCTTATCTAGGAAACCCATAAACTGCTAGGGAAAGTTGGTATTTATGTTTCCATAGACTGCAGTGGAACTCGGTTATCAGAGAGGAGACAGAGCCTGCTGGAAAAACAAGTGGGGAATGAGGTTAAACAAGATAATAGGGAGCAGCTCTGGAACTAGGATTTTTTGGGCTGATCAAACATCAGCCAAAGTATTGCGTTAATCAAATGTATTAACTTAATGGCCAAAGACCCCTCCCTCAACATTCACACAAAGCCCAAAAAATAAAATCAGGGTTACTTCCCTGTCTGTAATGACTGGGGGAGCCCTAGAGAAGAAGCCGGGCAGGACACCTGCTGTTTTGTTTCTGTGAATGACGTATAAAACCATGAAACTCACAGAATCATCAATTAATGCACACGACCGTAAAAACTCCCGTTATTACGGGTCGTAATTACGACCCGTAAAAACTCCCGTTATTACGGGTCGTAATTACGACCCCTAATAACGGGCTCATAGACTTCTATTGGCGACGGGTGCCTTCCCGTTTTCTCACGGGAAGGTGCCCGTGCCGTTGAAAAAGATAGAACATGTCCTATTTCAGGCCGTAATAACGGCACGGACAGTCCATAGAAGTCTATGGAGCTCTCGTAATGACGGGTGGCTACATGTGTGCACCCGTCATTACGGCGACGTCGCTAAGCGACGTCAGTAAATAGTCACTGTCCAGGGAGCTGAAAGAGTTAACTGATCGGCAGTAACTCTTTCAGCACCCTGGACAGTGACTACCGATCAGTAACCTGTAAAAAAATAAAACGTTCATACTTACCGACAACTTCCTGCTTCCTCCAGTCCGGTCTCCCGCCCGTTGCCTTGGTGACGCGTCCCTCTCGACATCCGGCCCGACGTCCTGGATGACGTTTCAGGCCATGTGACCGCTGCAGCCAATCACAGGTCAATCACAGGCTGCAGCGGTCACATGGACTGCCGCGTCATCCAGGGATGTCGGGCTGGATGTGAAGAGAGGGACGCGTCACCAAGACAACGGCCGGGTAAGTATGAATTTCTTTAACTTTTATTACAGAAAAGGCTGTCCCTTCTCTCTATCCTGCACTGATAGAGAGAAGGGGCTGCCGATTAGTGCAGTGCTATTTTGCCGCCAAAAATGTGCTCGTAAATACGGGTGGAATACGTGTGACACCGGACCCATATTTACGCCAGTATTTACGGGTGGGAAAAAATACGGTCGTGTGCATGAGGCCTACAATATTCCGCATTCCGTACAAATCCTATCCGGTCTAGGAGCACGGCATGTGTATTATTATTTTATCTTGTACAGTCTTTTATACAAGTTTATATTGTGTATTTAATAGTTCTATTTTGACCAGGACTTGGGTTTTGTTACTAATAAACGGTTATTTTGATTTCCCTCTTTATGACTCGTGTCCACATTGATGATTGTAATAAAGTTTTCTGCTTTTTCGGTTGTCTTGTAGTTTCAAACTATCACTTTGAAGAAGAGTCAAGAACTGTGAAAGGACAGGGGAGCAGGTGACCGGTCAATGGGATATTTTAAATATTTCTCCTTAACGAATGGACAGCCGTCATCTTAGTCGTTAATATAAACTCAGTTCTGTTATAATGAGATGATAAAGTGACAGAAAAAGGTGACAACTACTACAGGTACAGCGTCATATTAGGGTATTAAAGCTTCATATGGGGTTGTCGCCTTTGAAATCCCGCTAACTTCCTTAACTAGAATGCAGATCGAGTACTCTAACGAAAAAAAACAGGGCAAAGCTTCTGTGCACTTTTTCTGCTTGTACATGCCCACAAGGCTGTTAATGGGCGATCTAGCTGATGGGTGAAGTTCTCCTCTAGTAGTACACTTCGCCTATAATCAGACCGGGAGGTGGCAGTGCTGCAGAATAGGATAAAGGCTTTGTCCACATCTGCGTTCTGGTTTCCATTTAAAGGCTATGTACATCTTTGGAATTTTTATTATTATTTTTTTTAAATAAAAGTGTATCAGTGCGATTGGTGCAACTTTGTAATTACATCTTATTAGAAAAATATATATATTTTTTGAGATATGGCTGCTTTGTATCCTGTATACAGAGCAGCTGTATCACGCGCTGAAACCTGTATCCATCAGGTCAGCAGGATCCACCTGTTATCGATCATATCCAAGTTAGGAACTTGAGACTCTGTCACCACATTATAAGTGCCCTGTCTCCTATATAAAGGAGATGGGCGCTGTAATGTAGGTGACAGTAATGCTTTTTATTTTAAGAAACAATCTATTTTCACGTTAGGAGCGATTTTGGTTTATGCTAATGAGCTTTCTTAATGCCCAAGTGGGCGTATTTTTACTTTCGACCAAGTGGGCGTTGTACAGAGGAGTGCATGACGCTGACCAATCAACATCATGCACTCCTCTCCATTCATTTACACTGCACTAGCGATATAGATATATCACTATGTGCAGCCTCATACACAAGCCCTAACATTACTACAGTGTCCTGATAATGAATACACATGAAATCCAGCCTGGACGTCATGTGTACTCAGAATCCTGACACTTCTGACTCTTTTTTGTGAGATTCCAGCAAAGGATACGAAATCTCGTTTACCTCCGTAATCTCGCGAGATTTGGTTTCACTTGCCGGAATCTCACAAAAAAGAGTCAGAAGTGTCAGGATTCTGAGTACACATGACGTCCAGGCTGGATGGTCATGTGTATTCATTATCAGGACACTGTAGTAATGTTAGGGCTTGTGTATGTAGCTGCACATAGTGATATAACTATATCGCTGATACAGCTGCGGTGTATACAGGATACAAAGAAGCTGTATCTCAAAAACAAAATTACATTTAATTGAAAAATCTTATTACAAAGTTGCACCAATCACACAGACATATCAGGGGGGACCCGGTTCTCCACATTGGTGCAGGTCCCAGAGGTGAAACGCATACCTACCACACATTTATAGAATAGCACTTTAACCAGGCTTACATCAGTCCAGCTGGAGGTACAGTCAAAATCAATCACTATAAAGAGCAAAGCCTCACATCAGACTGTAAATCAGGAGTTTAAACAAATTTATTTGTGAGTAAAATAAACATTACATGTAAAGAGGAAAAAAAGATACATGACACTTTTGAAAAGTGTATCAATACTTTACCATACTAAACGGTGATACAAAGACCTAGAATTCAAATGATCGAAAAACAAGAGATTTGTAAAAAAAACAATCAAACCAAAAAGTTACTTGTTAAACCAGAATATGTAAATGAGAATTAATTTTAAGTGGGTTCTAACGATTAATAGCAGGAGGTCCCATCATGTAGTCGACGATGGTAGGTGAGGAGTTCTGCATTGCTTACATACTGTGCGATCGTATATGGAATGAGGTCTTATCTGTGCAAAGAATTTATCCAGTAATGTGTTTCATCAAAGTGCAATATCCTTCACATAGGTTATTAATGGGAGAGTAATATACCGTTTATCTATAGATATCCAAATTGTTAAAAAGTTAAAACCTTCTTTGCTTTGTGTTTAAAACCTGAAAATAAAAGGTGTGACAGCAGTTCTCAATATTCCTCACTCTCCACAGGCATCAAGGAAGTAGATATGAGGAGCTGTTTGGCAGGATGGGCACTGGAGAGCACTGCGCCTGTTTGGCGTGGGTCTGGTAAAGAAGAAGCTCCGCTCCTGCAGCTTAATCCGCTCCCCTTAGGCCACATTTGTGGCGGTGGAGCACTGAGACATGGAAGGAACAAACAGCTACTTATAGCTCAACGTCTTGACCCTTGAAACGCATCAGATGTGGGACACTGAGGGTTAACTGTAGTCAGTTATTCACGTTTAGAATAAAGTGGGGTTTAATATTCTTCATCCGAAATTTCATTTGAAAAAAAAAAAAAAGCTACACAACTCACTAACAGATAATATATAAATACAAGCACTGATTACATATCAGGGTGCATGGTACATTGCTAGGTAACTAGAGCGCACCTTTATAAATTCATATTTGAGGCCGTACAACTAGACGATCCCTGTAATCCGGTTAATTCACAGCTTTCAGGGCAACATTTTCAGATTTCATGTGCATTAGAGCTGAAAATCATGAGACGTTAGATTTCCAATAAAACAGAGATGAAGTACGTCTTTAGCATGGAAGACTCGAGGTTTGCCAACAAGGTTCGCGCTACAATCCCTTTGTGGATAGATAACTTCAGATTCTCACAAAGTGGTTGTGGCACAGACTATACTCTTCCCAATTTTGGGTAAAATTTATATTTAGTGCAGCAAACAGGACTGCGCTGTGCGGACCCCACTGTATAATGAGGGATCTCACCTTGTAAAACAACAATATTCCAGGTTGTCAAATTTTTTTTTTTTTTAAAGTTGAAATGGTTCCAAGTTTACAAGTTACATGGACAACCGCCTCCAACTCAACTCTTAAACAGAAAGGTTATACTAAAAAGTACCTGCGGCCTACAAATAGCATCAAGCAACCCAGTCTGTGGGGCCTGATCCTGCAGTCTATCAATGTGCTAGGAAGTAGGTGCTCGATAATGTCCCTAGCGACGTGTCTAACTATTGAGAAACTACGACTTCCAGCCGGCCCTCAGAACACCGGTGTAGATTATATCTGATAGACTACGGTCTCCGAAAGAGCGGTCTAGCCCACAGTGTGGCTGCCTTCAGTGAGGGTGTAGGGGTCAGGAACTTAAAAATCAAACTGGTCACTTAGTAATGCAGTGGTCAATCGTTCAGCATCAATATGGATTGTGTAGAAATGTCAGACCGAAGGTGCATTCAGATTTTTGGCTATGAAGACAGTGTCACGCAGTGATCTTTCCAGGGTAGCTGCTTTACTTCCAAAAGAAAGGGGGTGACAAGTCTATTCTAAAAAAGGACCGACTACAAGGCCCAAAATAGGAAGGGGCAGTTATCTACAGGCAGTGTAAACAGCTACTGTTGTCAGGCGTATAACCTTCCCACTAATATACAGCGGTACTCCTATTTCATAGCAGAATTTAGGACCATAAGGAGCCCCACCATAGTAGGAAACATGTTTGATCATAGTAAAATACGCCAAGGACTAGAAGAGCGGATCCAGTCATATAACATGTGCAGTGTTGTGTATGAAGTGAATGCACCTTCTACGGAAAAGTTTATATTTCATCCTTTAGACTTAAAAAAAAAAAAAAAAAAAATGGAAAAAAAGCTCTGCAGACAGACAGGGAAAAAAATAAGTGGTCTAGGTATTCATTCCATGTCTTTAAGGCAGCAGCAATTCCCAGTGATATAAAAAGAACACAACTATGTCAGCGAATCGACAAGATCAGCTGTAGTAGTGAGAGCGGGCTGGCTAGGAAAGGGTTACTGATAACACATAATTGGAAGCAGCTCAGTGCATAGAAATGGGATAAATGCCAGGCTGCTGGGGCGCTACATAAAAAGGATCATGTCGCTTTAAGGGATAGCGCTGTGATGTGGGTTTTTATGCCCCCCCCCACATAGCGAAAGCAGAAGCCTGTTATTTACAAGACACATGCTAAGGGAAGCAATCGTCAGGGGGCTACGGAGTGCAAGAAGTAATGTACAAGCTAAATAAAATAAAAATGGAAACAAAAAGGTGAAAAGAAGGATTGTTGAGGAACATCTACATTTCGTGA
Source organism: Rhinoderma darwinii (assembly GCF_050947455.1). Taxonomy (NCBI): domain Eukaryota; kingdom Metazoa; phylum Chordata; class Amphibia; order Anura; family Rhinodermatidae; genus Rhinoderma; species Rhinoderma darwinii. The sequence goes on along the minus strand of NC_134687.1, from coordinate 33,562,447 downwards.
CGGGAACAGTTTGGCGTGACGAGCCGCTTAACACACAGGTTAGCACCGTACATGGCAGGAAACGTTTTCCTGGGTTAACCTTTTCACAGTCAAGCTACAACTAGCAGGTTCAGTTATTGTGGGTTCTTGCATTCCTTTATATAATGAAAAGACAAACAATACGATCGGGTACATTCTAGTGGTTAATGAACGGACTCTTCGAAACATGACAGCGCTCCTGCAGCTCTTTAGGACTCGCTCTTCTTTTTGTTCTTCTTCAGGAAGGAAGGCGTGCGGAATTTCTTCTTCTTTTTGGAGGGGGATTTTCCGGGAGACTCGTCGCTGCCGGCATCTGCCTGTGCAGTGTCTGTTGCTTGGGCAGCATCTGCCTGCGCTGCATCCTCCGCCGCTGGCGTAGCGGGGGGAGACTCAATGTTCTGAGGTTCGGGCTCTTTAGTTCCTTCAGGAGAGGTGGTGACCTCAGTGTGGACCTGCGGGGCGTCTTCCACAGAAGCCTTTTCTTCTTCATTTGGTTTTGCAGACACTGGGAAGCAGAGGGATTCGGATGGCTCATCTGGAGTGAGGTCGGGCAGAGTCTGCTTCAAAGTTGCGGCATCACTGTCATCTCTGTAAGTCTGTTCATGCGGAGATTCTAGAGGACGACCAAACACACAGGAGTCAATAAGACCGTCCATTTCATGTATTCCATATAGGATAGGACAGAGGCTTTGGAATGTTATTACACACTTGTACATAATAAATGACCCAATGATAACTTATTACCAAGGTGCATCATCATCAGAAGGAAATAATATCCTTTTCATATAAACAAGGCTCAAACGAGGAAATTTAAAAAATAAATTAAAATCTTAATTTACCGGAAGTGTGTAATACATTCGTTAGATAGATTTCAAAATAAAAAAAAACAAAAAACAGAGATGAAGCTGTCGACTCCCACCCGGGTGTATGTTAAAAGCCAGTTAAATATTGGTCAAATACAGGAAGAAAATGGGACATGTCTTAGGATAGCTTATTGAATATTAGAAACTAGTTAGGAATAAACTAATAATTGGACTCATGAAAGGATCGAATCGTTAATGAATAAATGATTGTTAGTTCTTTCTCCCTCATCAGGAGAACTATGGGAAAATGTAGCACTAGTTAACGTGGGTGGGGTGGCTAGCAAATGGTTACTGGTAACTCCGGCAAATGCAGGCAGCTCTGTGCATAAAAGAAAGTGAATTCAAGACCGCAGGAGCGCTAAATAAAAACTGCTCCGTCAGAAACCGCTTTTGAATAAACCGACTAAAACCACTCAAGAGTAAAGGACCCTGTTAAAAAGAAACATATGAGGGAGGTTGCTCAAGGATTGGGCTCCACTCAGGGACCCCTAGATTTTAAAGTGCTGTTAAAACCAGCTTTGATGTAAATAAAACGCATTTATTGTTCAATGAAAAAAGTTATGCAACTTTCTAATATACTTTATCAATATATCACCATTTTCAACATCTGCACTTGCTGTCAGTGAACAGGAACACTCATGGTTTACATCCAGAGACATAAAAACATGTCCTGATCATGTCCAACTAACACCGCTGCACAGCCCGTAACACAAGAGTGCGGATACATTGTAATGAGCACTGCACGTGTCAGCTAGAGAGGTTTTCAGCCTCTGGATGTTATTTATGGCCCAAAAATAAAGAACAGATACACAAAAGTATATTAGGAAAGATCAAAGACTAAATAAGCTTTATTTACATACAAAATCAGGAAACCCCTTAAACCCGTTAGTGACCGCCAATACGCCTTTTCACGGCGCTGCATCAGAATAAATAAAACAGAGCAGGGAGCCGTTAAATCTCCCTGCTCTCAGCTACCAGAGGTAGGGTTGGGGGCGTCCCTGCTCTAACGGGTGAGATCGATATCCGTATCGATCTCACCTGTTTAACCCCTCAGCATCTCAATAGGGAGCGCCGCATCGGATTGGTTATGTAGAGAGGAAGGGAGCTCCATCTCTCATCACACCGTCACCCGGCAATAAGATCGCCGGGTGTCGTGTCTTCTACGGCAGCCGGGGCCTAATAAAAGCCCCCAGGTCTGCCTGCTAGGTCATGGCAGACAAGCAGTAATACACTGCAATACAAAAGTATTGCAGTGTATTATAAAAGCGATCGCATAGTAAAGTCCCCCAGTGGGACTAGTGTATAAAAAAAAAACTTGAACAAAGTTAATAAAATCTATTTCAAAAGTGAAAAACAAAATATGAAAAACCAACTTTTTCACCCTTACAAAATGCTTTATTATAAAAAAAACAGAACAAAATAAAGAAAAAGTTACACATTTGGTATCGCCGCGTCCGTAATGACCCAAACGATAAAGCTATTACATTACTTAACCCACACGGTGAACGGTGTAAAAAAAGAATGCAAAAATTGCTGTTTTCTGTGAATCCCGCCATTAAAAAAAAAATGTGATAAAAAGTGATCAAAAAGTCGCATCTACTCCAAAATGGTACCAATAAAAACTACAAGTCTTCCCGCAAAAAAAATAAAAAAAGTCCTCAAACAGCTGCATCGGCGGGGAAAAAAAAATTAAAAAAAAATTTATGGCTCTTCAAATATGGAGACACAAAAAGAAATAATTTTGAAAAAAAAAAAAAAAGAGGGTTTTTACTGTGTAAAAGTGGTAAAACATAAAATCTATACAAATTTGGTATTGTTGCAATCGTAACCCGCTGAATAAAGTTAGTGTTATTTATACCACACAGTAAACGGCATAGATTTAGGATGCCAAAAAAGTGGCAAAATTTCATTTTTTTTTTCTATTCCTCCCCCCAAAAAAACAGTTAATAAAAAGTTAATCAATAAATTATATGTACCCCAAAATGGTGATGTTAAAAAATACAACTTGTCCCGCTAAAAACAAGACCTTATACAGCTGTTTCAATGCAAAAATTAAAGTTATAATTCTTGGAATGAGACGATGGAAAAACTTAAAAAATAGCTTTGTCATTAAGGTTTAAAATAGGCTGGTCATTAAGGCGTTAAACTGTAACAAAAAACTTGAAATGTCAGAAGTTTTGATTGGTGGGGTTAAGAGCACGGAGAGCCCCCACCGAGCACACTAAAACGAAGCAGCTCAATAGAAAGTCTAAGGGTATGTTCACACGGCGGGGGTCCGTAACGGCTGAAATTACAGGGATGTTTCAGCCTGAAAACATCCCCGTAATTTCAGCCGTACCGGCATGTGCAGGCGCTTGAACGCCGCGTCAATTACGGCCGTAATTAGCGCTGCTATTCATTGGAGTCAATGAATAGCGGCTCCAATTACGGCCAAAGAAGTGACAGGTCACTTCTTCTACGCGGGCGTCTATTTACGCGCCGTCATTTGACAGCGGCGCGTAAATATACGCCTCGTGTGAACAGACAAACGTCTGCCCATTGCTTTCAATGGGCAGATGTTTGTCAGCGCTATTGAGGCGCTATTTTCGGGCGTAATTCGGGGCAAAAACGCCCGATTTACGTCCGTAAATATGCCGTGTGAACATACCCTATGAGTCCGTACACCGGTTACTTTCCTTTCACCTGAGCGCTTCTGCCGCTTCGTTTTAGCGATCGGTGGGGGTCTCAGTGCTTGGACCCCAACCGATCAAAACTTCTGACATGTCAAAAGTTTAGTTACCTTTTAAGTTAATAAATGATCTTGGCCAACCGTTGTGGAAATTAAAGCTTTCACTGCAGGTAAATTGTTACTGTCTTTATAGTACAGACAATGATCGTCTTTGGTCTAACCATCCAGTTGTAGGAATTATCGTACATTCACACGACCGTGAAAAACGGCCGTTTTGGTAACTGCCGTGACACGGCCGTTTTCAGAATAATCGAGTTCTACAGGTGTATTAACACGTTTTTTTTTTTAACGGTCCGTGAAAACGGTCCGTCAAAAAATAGGGTATGTCCTATTTTTGGCCGTTTTGACGGCCCCACGGCTCCCGTAGAAGTCAATGGATCCGTTTTTACCGGCCGTTTTTTTATGAATCCATCCTGGCCGAGGATTCCCCGCTACTTTGGGCGCGGAGCCCGGGGAAGCCCTTGACATTACCATCCATATATGGACAGTGATTTCGGGCTTTCAACTGTGGAGTCTCCGGCCAGAGCATCGTAAGATCTCTGGCCGAGGACTCCTGTCTCCCTCAGACCCCCCCTGTAGATAGTGCCCACCCCCCCTGTAGATAGCGCCGCTGTAGCTCCTTGGAGTGGAATCCCCGGCCGACGCTCTGGTCAGGGGATTCCGCTACTGGAGAAGCCCCTGGCGTCACTGTCCATATATGAAATCCCCAGCCAGTTGATCAGTTTTGAATGGCCATTTTTTTTTCCACTGTAGTGTGAGTGTAGCCTAAGGCCTTATTCACAAGGCCGTGAAAAAAAGTCAGTGTAACGGCCGATTTCAGAACAGTGATGTTCTATGGGTGTAGTCACACGGCCGTTTTTTTAACGGTCTGTGAATAATGGCAGTCAAAAAATAGGACGTGTCCTATTTTTGGCCGTTTCCACGGCCTGACGGCCCCCATAGAATTCAATGGATCCATTTTTAATGGCTGTCCATAAATGTAACCACTGTTAAAAACTGATCTGTGACACGGGGATTGGCAAGGGAACTACTAGTTCCCTTGCCGGCTATCGGCGGCTCGATGACATACTCACCGATGCTGCGCCGACCTCTTCAGGTGTTGTCTCATCTTCACAGGTTCTGCGAAGGCGACGCGATGACGTCATCACGCCGCCTTCACAGATCCCGTGAAGACGAGAGACCTTACCTGAAGACAGAGCTGCATCGGTGAGTATGTAGGGCATCACATATACAGGGAGGCGGCGTGTGGCATCACATATACAGGGAGGCGGCGTGTGGCATCTCACATACAGGGAGGCGGCGTGTGGCATCACATATACAGGGAGGCTGTAAATAGTGTCTAGGTGAACATGTGACCTTCCTTTGGGTGTTTTCAGGGGGCTGGGACCAAAAAAAGCCTGAACAATGAAATTTTTTTTTTTTTTAACGCCCATGAAAAACTGATGCAAAACTGATGTCAAACGGCCATTAAAGACAGACAGACGGACTGGAAATGGATGAAAATTTAGAAACGCACGGATGTAAAATGGCCATGAAATACTGACAGTTGATCAGTTTTTAATAGACATTTTTTTTCACTGTCGTGTGAATGAAGCCTTAGGCCCAATGCACACGACCGTAAAAAAAAATCCGTTTTTGCGGACCACAAAAACGGAGCCATTCACTTTCATTGAACACTGACACCTTTCCGTAGCACTGTGGAAGGGTGTCCGTGCCGTGGAAATGTTCCGGGAATTATGGAACATGTCCGTTCTTTCGCATTTTGCGTGCTGTGCTCCCATACTTTGTATGGGAGCACAGCCCGAAAATGCGGCTGTCAGTCAGCGGCCGGCCGTGCGCATGGGGCCTTAGCTGTATAATTATATGTGGCTGACAGAAGAAGTTCTTTATCATACAGACAACTCATTACAATAAGAATACAGAAGCAGGAACAAGATGGGCTACAAGCAATCAAAACCAAGGAAGCTTCACTATAGACTGGCAGGTATTATCATGAATGAAACGTATGATAGACCAAAGGCTGGACAAATACCATATAACCACCGACATAAGAAGAACTTGGCCTATGAACTAATTCAGCCACTATATGGTCAACAAACCAACTCCTTCCACTTGTTGTCTCAGGATATGCAATGATAGGTGTAATTATAACAGAATTTCAGATATTTTGCCGGGTGCTTTAAACGTGAAGAGAAATTTTACCATCATATGATAAAAAAAAAAAAAAAAAAAAAAAAAAGAACACACTTCCAGAACACCACAAATTGTAACAGAACTTAAAAATCAATAGTAGTTTCCCTCCCTGCTTCTACGCGCTACAAGTAAGGCCTCATTCACACGACAGGGTCCGAGTGTCGGCCGGGAAAATCGGCCGTTTTTTCCCGGCCGCTTTGCATCCATTCCGTGTTGCCGTTTTTGACCCGATTTGCATCCGTTTTTTTCCCTGACCGTTTTTTAAATCGGATGAATTTCATTTGTCAATTGTTTTTTTGAGTCAACCCACTATAAACACACCCAGTAAGGTCACATGATTGCCAGTCAACCTTTTTCACTTGCTTACAGAGTATAGAGAGCTTTGTCTGATCCCTCAGCTGCATTTCATTCAATAGGATTCCATAGGATATAAATGAAGTTTATAGTGGAATGAACACATTCCATAGCAACAGATGCCTAATTAAACTACACATAGATACTGTTCATTCCAGGTCTATCAAGCACAGGAATTTCCAAAAATGTCTGTTTATATGGAGTTTGGGTTTATTTCCTCCTCACCTCCATCTGTTCATGCCATGTCTACCAAGCATAAAAAAAAATCATTATGCCCTTTTTTATATTATCTTCACATTACTAATAATGTTAATTCTTTTACTTCATTAGTTTTCAACATTCTTTTGTATGTCCCCCTGGACAGAGCGCTTGATGTGTCTGTCCATATCTGGATAGGGACATCAGGGGCAACTCCTGAAGTGGAATCTCCATGTGGCCGGTGATTCCACTTCAGGAGTTTCCCCTGATGTCACCGTCCATATATGGACAAAGACATCAAGCGCTCTGTCCAGGAGCGGAATCCCCGAACACACGGGGATTCCGCTCCTTCAGGGAGCTAAAGTGGGGCTAGCACATAGAGCAGGAACGAAGCTACAGCAGTAGCAGCCGCTGCTAGCGGCGCCATCGGCCATGGTAGGTGTCGCCGCTAGCAGCTGCTATGGCTGCTGTAGCGACGCCTGAAGAAGCGCCAGGGCGGAAAGGAGGCTGATTCGCCGGGCCAGGGAGATTTGGGAAGGGAGCCATCACAGCTCCCCCTTCCACCTGCTGTACACCCCAGCCCTGCCACACAGTACCCCTGCACATAGCAGAGCAGGGACCTCTCTACAGCAGTACCCCCAAAGTGTTACCTCCAGCATACAGCGCTTCTTCTGAATGGGATACACTCCTCCTCACAGTGCAGAGTGCATGTGAGGAGGAGAGAGAGCGCGAGCGACGGTAGACCCGGCCATCACTCGGGACACATTCCGGTGATGGCCGTGTATCACCCGGCCCCATAGACTTCTATGGGAGCCGGGCGGCCGGGCACCCGGCCGAAAATAGGGCATGTCCCATTTTTTGACGGACGGTTTTCCCGGCCCGTCAAAAAATCGGTCGTGTGAATAGCCCCATTAGGGGTCTATTGTTCCTAATGCAGCCGGGTGACGGCAGATTTATGAACGGCCGTCACCCGGCCGGGAAACCCGGTCGTGTGAATTCCACCTAAAGGGTTTTTCCATAATTATAAAAAAAAATGAATGACATATCCTTAGCATAAGCCATCAATGTTTGGCTAGTGGGGGTCTGAACTCCAGTACCCCCACCGATCAGCAGAGCTAGAGGGGCCACGGCAGTACCAGGTATGGCTGCCCATATAGAAGGGCCGATGTAACTATGAATTCCGCTGCCCGTTTAGTTTAATGATCGCCACCTGCACACACGACAGATTTTATTGCCGATTTTCTCCTTGCCGCAGAAACAACACCATTCAGATGAACGGAATGGATTTTTTGCAAATCTGCAGGGTGTGCAAGGTGACAGCCATTATGGCTACGCTTCCGATTGTCACGGTTGCACAAGGTCCGCCAAACTAAATAAATAGCTGGTTATCATTCTAACTACTCGTTCACCAATGTATGGTCATTACAGGGTTCAACAATAAAAATGAACTGCCGGCAGCCACTACTGGAAGGAGATTACTACATTGTGTTTATATGAAATTCAATGTATTAATAGTATTTAGTAAGCTCCCTCTAGTGGTGGCTGTGGGCTGCCAGAATTTTATCATGAACCTACATGGGATTTGGAGCCCTGTATCCAAAAAAAAAAAAAAAAAAGGGGAGTTTCGCTGGCTATAGAGATATATTATGACATTAAAATCAGAAGAGAATTTTAAACCCATCTTCAAGTGTGTACAGGCACTGAAGTCTAGATTTGAATGTCAACGTGTGCAAAACAAAACCTGGATAGGGAGTTTCTTGATATTTAACTTGCGCAGCTTCCGTGGGATGTAACTGCTGCTGTAAAAGTCAAGTTGCAGAATACAGCTACCATTCACAGATGACTGGTCACATTTATAAAAGGGATTTAAAACATTCCCATGACTTTGGTGCAAGTCTCGGTGTAGTCGTCATCTAAGGAAAGGGCTCCACTGCGAATTTTGTTAGCGTGACCTCAATAACTCCTTAATGGTGGCAAATCCTGCAATCGTCGCAAGGTATGCAGCCACCTTTAGGTTACAGTTCCCTATGAGGGGGAATAGGTTAACATCTAACAAATGGCAGAATGACCTAGGTAAGCGCTCTACTTATTTTCTTTCCTTTTTAAGTAAAATACTTGGTTTATTTGTAGGTTATTAAAATTAAAACAGATGCGATAGAATGAAGCAAAGCACACAAGGATTTGAGGAAGAAATAAAAGGAGAACGGGAATAGGATTGAAAGAATGAGATGGTACTTACTATGGTAACAGGTATTCTTTAGCATATCCATCTCCTGTTTGTTTGGCAGCCACAAGAAAGAAAAAAAAGCACAAGTAGAAAAAAAAAAAAAAGTCTGATGCATTCATCGAAGGTTTTATAGTCAAATGAATAGCTGGCAACAATCTTGAGATGATACAGGCGAGAAGTGCAGAGGTGAATGCAGATAACTCAGACATATGAGCTCAATATGAAGGGGTGGCAAGGGGGTGCACAAACAACAGTGCTGACTGCACATATAGACAGAAGGGCAGCCGGACACCATGGAAGTCTTACCTTACTTATATTAGGCTAAATTCACTCCACGTACAGGCATTACATTTGTTTGATATACGTATATTAATATGGTTTGGGGAGTCAATAGTCAGAGGCAAAACGAACGGTGAATGTAGCCTTAACATAAGCGCTACGAATACATAATAAAAAAAAAAAGATGCCATGTTGTTCGGGGCTCAACAAAAATAAACTTCATCCAAAAACAGCCTGATCGATGGGAGTCTCAAAACCGTCCTGCACAGGCTTTTGGAGTATGTGCACACCTGGCGGATTAGCTACGGATTTTATTGCCGGAAAATCCACAGTGTTTTAAAGTAACAGAAGAGTGGATGAGATTTCAACAAATCTCACCCACACGCTGTAGAAAAAAACATGCAGAGGAGAAGTGCGGATTCTTAATCGGCAGCATGTCAATTTCGCTTGTGGAATTTGCGCACAGCACATCCGGTCGGAGTCTCCAGTGTTTCCGCTGTGTGACCCCTTACTCTGGAGTAGCCTGACGGTGCAGAGATTTATGCAGGTGTGGACAGAGGGGAGGGAGAAGGTGTGGTGGTGCCGTAGTGCAGGGGAAAGCTACGGAGTGATATTCCAATGGGGATTGTGGCTGTGTGGTAATGTTTTATTTGGACCCCTATTTATTCCCGAAAGATTTCTACCTAAATTTCTTTTACAGATTTTCAATGCACAATAATCCATTTTAAAACAGAGGGGATTGTCATCAGAACATTTGCCGGGTAGGGAGAGGGTCTGCGGCACAACATCTTTAGTCGGCACGGTTATTGCCGGTTTCCAGACCTCCGCTGTATGAATGATTCACTAGAAGCCATATATGTTAAAAGCTTTATGTGTGACCTGCAGGGCTTGGTTCATTTGCATGGAGAGTTGTATCGCACTGTGTCATGTAGGGAGAGCGAATGAAACTGCTGGTGACATTTCTGGAGGATATGATCTTTACACAAAATGATCTGTATATAGTTACTACAGTGGCTATGTGAATACATTGCAGAGTACAAATAAGCAACACAAACATTTTACACAACCTGTATATGAAATAGTCAAAATGCCCCAGAGCCAGGACATACGTAATAAAAATAAAGTTGGACAGTGAAATTTCTGCATCTAATCCTACGTAACATGAACTATATGACTACCTTAGATCCTGGGACAGAAATATTAATACCAGTAATGGTCTCTTATAAGAAAACAATGTGACCGGTCATAATATAGATGTGGAGCTGCAGACATACCTTCTTGCTTGATGGGGGTGCTGGGGGGTGTGCGGGTTAGGGAATGCTCAGGCAGAGTTTCCTTCTGTTCTTTCAACTCCTCTGGAGGTCCTGAAAACATAAGAATAGTCCTAATAAAATATACAAGAGCCCAAACAAAGGTTTGAGCATATAGGGTGTTTTGCAACACGAAGAAATCTGCACATTGAGAGATCCGTGACTGCAGATTTCTAGACCCAAAAAACCTCTTGAAAAACAAAAACTAATAAGAGCAAATGGAATCATCAGAGTAATACCAAAAGTTATATTTAAAAAAAAAAAAAAAAAAAAAAGTTTTTCCCCCCTTATAGCTTTTATCTAATAAGTGTCACTGTCTATATCTCTTCTGCGTCTGAGTAGGCCAAGAGAACAGATAGGAAGTGTTATGGGGACAGTTTTGTCATGGGGTCATTAATGTGGATCCAACACCCTTCAGACGTCAATGCGCATATATTTACACTTAACTGCAACATTTGGATAGCCATCCAGTTCCACCCAATGCCCCTATGACCAAGCTGAAAAAGGCCAGAGCACACGCAGGAAGTGTCGTCATGATGGAGCAGAGGCTTTGGGTTTAGAACTGCTAGAACAAAAAAAAGGTCTGGGCCTCTGCTCTCTATACTACGGCATCAAAATTATTATTTATTTTACATGGAAATTTTTGGGTCTAGAAAAATACGACAAGAATCATCACAGCATGACTAGTTACTGAATTAACCATCACCGGGATTAGAAGACAATGAAAATACTGTGGCAGCACGACCAACATATAGAATCAATGTTATGTGTGACACTTTATGATACAGTGTGAATCAAAGATTAAGATCGTAGATCACATAGGAAGAATTTGGAAACTACCATTTAACACCAAGGGTTTTCCCACACCAGATTTCTAAAAGTGTAATCAGCAATGAGGGACTATTGGCGGCACCGGCTCCCGCTGGATATACCTGTAGAACTAGGCGTGAGATTTGAGTTGATGTTAAGAGCTCGGACAACGGCCGTGTGAAACTGTCTGTGAGGAGACTCCGTTTTAATTGTCTTTTCTAGAGCACCATCCATATCCTCTAACTTTGGAGAAGACTCCTCTATCGCTGGTAAGTTGTCAACCAACGAGTCACATTCTTTGATCACTTTTTTAACTTCGGACACCTCTGTTAGCAGAACCTTGGCCTGAGTCGACGGATCTTGATCTGTGATCAACTCTACTTGAGCATCAGCACACCTTGTATGGGGACCTTTAAAGTCTGTATACAGGGTCTGCTCCCCCATAACTCCAGTACCTTGGATGGAGGCAGCTGAGATGTATCCAAATAAGGTCAAAATCGAATGAAAAAAACCCATTACAAGACAATCAAAACCATTTACTATAATCTGTGATTAATATGGAATATTGTCCTGAATAAAACATTTTACTGATCCCATTGCTAGAGCAAAACAGCAGCTTTTACAGTATGAGGGTATATTCAGACGGCAAGATTGTGCTGCAGTTGTTGCAATGCGTCCAAGAAGAGGTGCGTACATCCCTCCGGCAATTTATATCGAATAGCAAAGCTCATAATATGGGGCTACAGTAGTGGCTTTACACAAAACACACCGCAAAATGAAAGCTCCACCACGGATCCTTTCTAGGAAGAGGAGGTTGAAGCGACTACCCCTATATAGCAACCCCTTCCGAAAATAAATCAGGGGCTGTGGTCAGCTTATTTCTGTGGGTTCAATTTATGAATCCAGTGTCAATTAGTTGTTTGCCTGGGGAAGCAGCAGCCAGTCATACACTGGGGAAACGTAGTTTGACATCGGGCAGGAGGCTTATTCCCGCTAGCTGAAAAATTCCACCATGTGAACAGGGCTTAAAACTCAACTAGAAAAAAAAAAAATATATATATATATATATATATATATATATATATATATATATATATATATATATATATATTTTAACTGCAGTTTAGTAAACGTCTGTATGGGTATTTACATTCCTTGGGTGGGGGGGGGGGGACGGGACGGGACGAAAGACGGACATATATACATTTTATATTGCCTTTTGTACAATGAAGGTGCTTTTACAACTCCACATTTGTACTCCGCACTCAGGAACAAACCTTCAGCATCTTTCTGCTTGCGCTCCACCTCCTTGCGATACTCGTCTAGCTCTCGGTCCGTCAGTTTGTTGAAGGGGTTTGGCCCAGCTGTACTAACTATGACCTTAGGCTGGTACTCTTTCTCAATAATTGCTTTTGAAGCGGTTATCAGCTCTCCCTGGAAAAATAGTAATGAAAGCAACATGTTAAAGAAAACACACTGATCAAGTGATACAAATAACGGTCAGCGTGATTGTCAGCTCTTTATTGAGGTGTGGGTTAAAATAAAATATTAATAAAAAAACACAAAACAATCAAACCGTAAAAATAAAAGCTAGCAAGTGACTGAGGAAAAACTAGAACGGAGATAACTACAGCTAAATTTTGTAGGCAGCCACTACCTAGAACTAGGGTCACTTTCGTAACGATGGACAATACAGACCGTCTAACCATAACAAGTAGAAAGAATATACAAGGGTCTGCAGCAGTGTGAACATACACACAAGACTGGATTTCCACTTTAGCCATACTATGCCGTTTAGTATGACCTTTAGGCTGGGTTCACACGAGCACATTAACGTCCGTAATGGACGGACATATTTCGGGCGGAAGTCCCGGACCGAACACAGTGCAGGGAGCCGGGCTCCTAGCATCATAGTTATGTACGACGCTAGGAGTCCCTGCCTCTCTGCAAGACAACTGTCCCATACTGTAATCATGTTTTCAGTACGGGACAGTAGTTCCACAGAGAGGCAGGGACTCCTAGCGTCGTACATAACTATGATACTAGGAGCCCGGCTCCCTGCACTGAGTTCGGTCCGGGACTTCCGCCCGAAATACGTCCGTCCATTACGGACGTTAATGTGCTCGTGTGAACCCAGCCTTACAATGGCGGAAGCAGACTACCTCCGTGCAAGAACAGTATTTGGGCACCTTGTTCTCCAACAGCTCATCATAGATCACCTCCCCCCCATAGGTCTCTAATAAATCCCTAACAAATAAACCAATCCCTCATGTGGCTTGTAATCCACCAGTAATTGTGAGCCATGAAATGTATTAGTTCAGTCCAGTACATGTAATCTAATAGATAGCAGGAAACACGATGGCAGGACAACCCTCTTCGTCCATGGCAGCTGCACACTACACATTTCATGTGTCTGCACCAGGTCCTTGACATTTTGCATACCATAAGATCTGTGTAACCCTTCTTGATTTAATTACGGTACGATAGTTGCATCATGGTTGAAAAAAAAAAAAAAAAAAAAAAAAAAAAAAAAAAATTATATATATATTATATATATATATATATAAATAAAACTAATGATAATAAATAAAAAATATATATATAAAAAAAAAAAATAGTAGAAAAAGCACAAGGTTCCTTTAACACTTAGTTTCTTTTGACATACAGTCAATAGTGATGAGGGTGCATTTAACCAATTCCTACCAAGAGACAAATTGATAGGCTGAACAGTTTATTAAACGACCTCTTATGTGGTAGCCACAAGATCAAGATGAGGCCCTTCAGAATATAGGTGAAGGAGAATGTATTTGATCATTAAATATATGGAAATTATAAGGACATTTGGTAATATTCACAGTGTACAACGCGGAGGTATAAAGTGCTGTTAACACTACAATCAATGAACAGAAGACTTCAACAAGTGCCATGCTAGAGCACATCTAGACGCATGCAACCCTAAGAGATGTAGCTTCAATTACAGGGCAATTCCACGTGTCCAACTCTGCCACCATGCTTACTAGAAGCAAATATGAGCAGTTGTGAAAGTAAAGAGGATGATGCGGCATCTGTGTGACTAAGTAAGCAATGTACTTCAATCAGTCCACATGTAGAAAGCCATGTTCTTAGAGAGGCTCTGTCACCCGTTTATAACTACCCTATCTTCTACCCTAATCTAATAGTAGCTTTAACGTAGAGAACAGGTTTGTTTGTTTTTTTAAACCCAGACATCGCCTCCAGCTGTTTCAGGACGTTTATCCGAATCTGCAGCGGCTGGAGGCGATGTCTGTTCAGTCTTCCATGGCTCCGCTGAAGAACATGTGGGAGGATGGTCCCGTCACAGTGTGATGTCGCGAGATCACGCTGTGCAGTGAAACAAGCTGGACATGAATGAAGAGAAGTGTATGACGCTGATTGGTCACCGATTGGTCAGCCTCATACACTATTCTTTACAACGCCCACTTGGTAAAAGTAAAAAAAAACACCTAGTTGGGCATTTAGGACAAATTAGCATAGAACTAAAAATGATCATAACTTGGTCAAAAATAAACGTTTTTTTTCAAAACTAAAAACGGTTGATATCTACATTAAAGCGCCTATTAGATTAGGTAGGAGACCGGGCACTTATAAACTGGTGACAGAGCCGCTTTAAAGACGGGGCTCATTATTTCATCTATAAAACTATAAATGATTTTGCATTAAAAAGCTAGGACTGCACAGGTACTTGTCAAGTGGCAGAAAACATGAGCACACCTTTATATATGCCAATGCTACCTATAGACGAAAGAAGGGAATTGATTAAGACTGGCGTTTCATATGAACGGTGTTGAAGTAAAATGTGACAAATTTATTAAAAGTGCAAGCCTCTTAATAAACATGGCGCATCTTTGCCTGTCTGTGCACTAGAAAATCAAGGCTTGTTTCGGGTAATCCCACCAAAAGCCTTTGGTCACGATACATATTACCAGGGGACGTCCGTGTGGCAAATCTGCAGTGTAATACAGGATCAGCAAAGTAACTGCGATTTCAAATAAGTTGACCTGTAATGCGGATTTTAAAATCGGCAGCATGTCAATTTATCTTGCATTTCCATCTCAGAATTGTATCTGGCAAGTTTATAGATTTTAAAACAAAAACACCAAAATCTGCATGTTTCCACATCAAAATGTAAAATCCACATCTAAAAACGCATTAGGCTATGTTCACACAGAATTTTTTGCAGGCAGAAAATCTGCCTCAAAATTCCATTTGGAATTTTAAGGCAGATTTTGTTCTGACTGCACACTGATTTTCGCTGTGTTTTTCGCCTGCAGCCATTGAGCGCCGCAGGCAAAATATGCTTTTTCTGCCTCCCATTGAGGTCAATAGGCGGTCAGAGACATAAACGTGCGAAGATAAGGAATGTTCCTTTTTCCCCGCGATCAGATTTTTCCGCTCGCGGGAAAAAAACACCTCCGCCTCCCATTGAAATAATTTTCGGACGTTTTTTGACGTAAAAAAAACTGTGTGAACTGACCCTTAAAGTGCAAATTTTACCCTGCGGAATTACCTGCGGTTTTTATGCAGATATTCTGCATGAAATTCAGCAACGTGTGAATGTAGCCTTTATGTGGAGTCTGCATCTGTGGAGCCTATAAGTGTGACAACACATCCGCTAACAGGTCTCGAAATGTCTTATCCTTGTAACGCGTTGTCCAGATGGCCCTAATCCCATACACCTCCTACCATCTGGGATAGGAAGTATATTGACGTATGCAACTATATGTAACCAGACCGAGTTAAACAGTGTAGTACAATTACACACTCCAAAAAGCCGCGTGGAGCTACGGCACAAGTTTACCTTAGAGAGTGAACATGACATACAGTCTACCACGATTAAATGGCGTCATCCTTTAGGTATAGTACACCATTCAGGTTTACTAACAAGCACAGAAATTAAAAGGACACTTGTTTTATCCCCACCATGTAAGAACTATACAACTTGGTGTACTTGTCAGCTACCCAGATCCCCAAAATAACATCAGGGCTGTATATACCTTTCTAACTGAGTGGATTTTAGCTGGACTAAAGGCCTGCTCTGACAGATCGAACCCATCAATAGTTTCCGAACAGTCTGAAAGAGGTGCATCCTGAAATAGCAAATTGAGTAAACACAGCAGACCAGACCTCATGTACACCATATAACACGAAGGACGAGAGAGAACATGCAAGTAGACATGGCAGCAATGAGGGCGGAACATGCGGGCAGCAACAGAAACGGGAGTGACTGCAAGGCTTTAAAAAAGGTTCATATTAAAGAGGCTGTGTCACCAGATTGCAAATTCCCTATCTCCTAGATAATCTGATCGGCGCCTTAATGTAGATAAGTGATTTTTTATTTTGAAAAATAAGGAGTGTATGAGTGTACAGAGGAGTGTATGACGCTGACCAATCAGCGTCATACACTTCTCATTGTTCCAGTGTGATTATGCAGTGAAAGAAGCTGGGCTGGACCAATGAGAAGTGTCTGATGCTGATTGGTCAGCCTCATACACTCCTCTCCACAACGCCCAGTTGGGAAAAAGTAAAAACACGCCCAGTTGTCTATTAAGAAACTAATTAGCATATATCGAAAATTGCTCATAACTTGCTCAAAAATGATCATTTCTTCAAAATAAAAACCACTGCTGTTATCTACATTACAGCGCCGATCACATTATGTAGGAGAGAGGGCACTAATAATCTGGTGACAGAGCCAATTTAAAAGACATGGCTGAAAGGGAATGGGGTGAGAGGACTGGATTGCACCCAACACTACAAGTTCACACGAGGCCTAGTTCTGTATGTGTTCATGTGGTGAACACGTTTTATTGCCGATAACTTTGTGGCAGCAATAAAAGTTATCATAGCTTCCCGAGATCTCACTGCAGACTCATCAGACAGCAGTCTGCACAAAATGAACTTTTCATTTTATGGATGGCTAGTAGATAAGAAAAAAAAAGTCCAAGATCCTAAATCAATGGTTGTAAACACTACAGAGATAGGGATACAATAGAAGATTGTATTCAGTAGTTTAGGTACAGGTCTGCAGGGATCTATAGCACGGTCTGATCTACATGCGGTACAACCTTTACAAATATGTAAAAATGTTCTTTTAAAAGCATGAACCCCACCAAGAGATGCATCTACAAACAAAAAATAAAAAATGTATATATATTATATACATCCTTAAAAAGGGAAATCCACCCAAAACTGGCCTCTTGAGAGGTCACATGGTGACAATGGTTGAGCCACAAGTTCACGGCAATTTGCAAAACTATAGTATGCCCAAATCTGTTCAGCGCTATCCAGGTTTCTAGTCCTGGAAACATGGCACAGCATTGTAAGCAAAGGGCCATACAAACCGATGGAGCTTTACATGAAACATTGTGTCAGTAGGACAAAGTGCGTCCGGTGCTTTATAGCCGTGTTTATTAACTCGTGCTCATGTTTACCCACGTCAGGTTTTCAGAGTTTCCTTAAAAGGGGTATTCCCAGAATAGACAATTATCCTCTATCCACAGGATAAGTAATAATTGTCCCATTTTGGGGAGCCCCACCGCTGGGACCCGAAACCCCCCGTTCACCCTCACTACACACCCCTCGGCGTGGAGGAGCTTGAAGAGAGCGGCAATCTAGCAAGTGCCTGCCGCTCCAATCTAGCAAGTGCCTGCCAGAAGCAGTCTAGCATTGTGTTCGGCTGTTACTCCCATATACTTTGAACAGAACACAATGTTCAGGACCCCTATACTTGCGATCGGCGGAGGTCCCTATGATCAGATAATTATCATCCATCCTGTGAATAGGTGTTTATTCTGGGAATATCCCTTTTAGGTTTCACATGTGATTTTATTATTGTCAGAGATGTTCTCTCTGTGTGATGTCTTTAAATCACGACCTGTTGGGGTACTTGAGGACTGGAATAGAGAAACTCTTATCTACAGCTGATCTCCTGACAAGTTATATTGGCTAGATTTCTCCTTTAACCCCTTAATGACCGCCGATACGTCTTTTTACGGCGGTCATTAGTGGGCTTTATTCTAGAGCGCCGACAAACTACGTCGCTGCATTAGAATAAAGTAAACAGAGCAGGGAGCCGTGAAATCTCCCTGCTCTCAGCTGCCAGAAGCAGCTGAGGGCTGGGGGCGTCCCTGCTCTGCCGGGTGAGATCGATATTAGTATCGATCTCACCTGTTTAACCCTTCAGATGCGGTGCACAATAGCGAGCACCGCATCTGAATGGTTTTGGAGAGAGGGAGGGAGCTCCCTCTCATCTCACTGACACCCGGCGATAAAATCGCCGAGTGTCTGTGTCTTCTATGGCAGCCGGGGGTCTAATAAAGACCCCCAGGTCTGCCTGGAGCGAATGCCTGCTAGATCATGCCGCAGGCATGACCTAGCAGATGCCTGTCCGTTTTAAACGGACAGGCAGTAATACAATGCAATACAAAAGTATTGCAGTGTATTATAATAGCGATCGGAGGATAGGGAAGTCCCCTAGTGGGACTAGTAAAAAAGAAAAAAAAGTTTAATAAAGTTAATTTAAAAAAAAAGTGAAAAAAAAAAAAATGAAAAACCCAGCTTTTCCCCTTACAAACTGCTTTACCATTAAAAAAAACTACAATAAAGCAAAAAAGTTACACATATTTGGTATCGCCGCGTCCGTAACGACCCCGACTATAAAGCTGTTACATTATTTAACCCGCACTGTGAACGCCGTAAAAAATAAAATAAAAAACAATGGAAAAATTGCTGTTTTCTGTTAATCCTGACTTAAAAAAAATGTGATAGAAAGTGATCAAAAAGTCGCATCTACTCTCAAATGGTACCAATAAAAACTGCAAGTCGTCCCGCAAAAAACAAGACCTTATACAGCTATGCCGACGCAAAAATAAAAAAGTTACAGCTCTTCGAATGTGACAATGGAAAAATGTAAAAAATGGCTTGGACATTAGGGCCCAGAATGCCAGCAGGGGGAAGGGGTTAAAGACCTTTTCATTCTTAAATCTTTCCTTCACTGGTGAAGTTTAGTCTCTTCAACATTACATAGCACGTGCCTGACTTTCGTGCCGATTACTGTGCAGGGTCACATAATCTACCCCATTTTTAGCCACCAGTAGGGGAGGTCATTAAGAAGCTCTATCATGCATGGCATTCAGCGATGGCACCAGAAGCGGCTGTGACGGCCATGCTTGTACCACACACCAAAGCCACTTCTGTCTATTGTTATTTTCTACGCAGGTTTGCAAAGTAAAGAAGCCGCCTTTAGCACTTACCTTGTACACAGATAGTCTCTGTTAATTAAAGAATACCATTAGAGTGATGGAAGAAAAAGACTTGTTACAGCGCAAATACTTAAAAATTGGAAACTGACCTGCCCCATACTTCTGTCCACTGCGCCGCCACAGAGAACCTGGGACTGAGGTCCGGCTGTTTTAATGTCTTGCAAATTCTGCTCTCTTATCTGAGGTACAAAATTGAACAAGGTAAAACCAATGTAGGGATTAGAACAATAAAATTCTCTAATGTAGCACAAAAGGACAATTGCTCTTGGGTCACAATATAAATGTGGACATGTCCTTGACCTTTATATAAGGTCAGAGTGGTTTTTCGGGAATATAAACTGCTGGGCTATAAGTATACGCTACTAAAGGGTAACTAAACTTCCCAAAAACTTTTTACATGTCACAGTGAAAGGCCGAGCAAGTGGTGTATGGGCTCAATAGTTTTAGCGAAAAGAGGGGGATCTCTGTGCTTGGACCCCCACCGATCAAAACTTGTAACATGTCAACAGTATTTTCAAAAGTTTAGTTACCCTTTAGGCCCCATGCACAGGACCGTAAAAAAAATTCAGTAATTTTGGACTACAATTACGGACCCGCCCGGTTATATTAGCCACGGACACCTTTCCGTATCGCTACGGAAGGGTGTCCATGCCGGGAAATATGGAGCATGTCCTACTTTTTGTGGGCCGTGCTCCCATTCTGCGTATGGGAGCACGGTACGAAAATGCGGCCCGTGGGTGTTGGCGGCCGACTATACCCGCAATCGTGGGCCGTGATTACGGGCACGGCCGTGTGCATGAGGCCTTAATGTGTGAAAGGTCGGGGACAGATCTGTATTAGGTTTTTTATTTGTGTGAATACTCAAATGTTGTGAAAATTAAGATTTAAAAAGGATGTGTGATCGGTGGGGGGTCCAACCCCTGGGATCCCCACCGATCCGCAGAATGAAGGTGCCGCCTTAGCTTTGCAGCCCCTTCAATGCTTATTCAGGCACAGATGCACATGTGGCTGTGCCTGGTACTGTAGCTCATTTACATTCAAGTCATCATTGGTCACACACTGACGGCCTATCCTAAGTATACGACATCAATGTATACAACCGGAAAGTTTTGCCACAAAACCTTTGCTACAAAGCCATAATAGGGCTGCCATAGATTTAGAAAGGCACTCTACAACTGTAAGCCTCCGATTTCATAAAGAGGTTTTATGGTCAGCTCTATTTGTACAATTTCAGAAGCACTTGTGTTTTTTTGATAATCCGGTTAGAATAATGGGGAGTGTATGGGCAAGATAAATATAGAATAAAGAACAATTCAATGCATGTGGAATGAAGCACAAGGTCATGGAGGGAAAACAGATTTAGGCCCCATGCACACGACCGTAAAAATTGTCCGTAATTGCGGACCCATTCCGTTCTATTGGCCACAGACACCTTTCCGTATCGCTACGGATGGGTGTCTGGGCCATAGAAATGTTTTGTAAATGGAACATGTCCGTTCTTTTGCATTTACGGGCTGTGTTCCCATACTTTGTATGGGAGCACGGACCGAAAATGCGGATGTCAGTGTGCATGGGATAGAAAAATAAATAAAAAATAGACATTTACCTTGTTCCTCATTTCCCGCACTTCTTTGGGGTCTGTGTTCAATGGAACAAACAGGTTAGGGACAGCAGAGGTGGCAGTTCTAAGCCCTTCCTCTTTAGTCCACTGCAAGATGAAGAACAGTTACATGGTCAGATGAGCTATATTACACACACAGATATACAGTTTCCTCATGCATTTCACAAGTCAGATAGGAAAATGAACCAATGATTATGCTGCTGCTGCAACTGGAAACTTGCGTAGCCAGTGATCTATCAAAACAGGAAACAGAAAGAAATTCTATTTACATTGGACAGCTCTGAACGCTGTGCGAGTGCTCACAACATGACCTCTGAGCCCAGGTGGGGACTTTAAAACCGGAATTTGGACAGATATTTTAATTTTACTATTAGGTATGACTAACTCAAATAAAGAGCTGCAGAACACATTTCTGCATTACACTGGCTTCAATCTGTACAGCTGAAGTGTCTCCGTGACCTGCAGAACTTAAAGTGAAACTCCAGACACATTTCTAGAATTAGTAACATGGACCAACTAGGGTCATTTAACAGACTAGGGACATTAAAGGCTATGTAAACCTTCGGTGTATACATTTTTTATTTTATTGTAATATCTGTACATATGATTATAAGCACTTTGGTAATATACATCAAAAACGTTGTACTGTTTCACTGCTGCAGCTTCTATGTATTCACTTTACATAGAAGCTGCATAATGCCGCTGTACGCTGAATCAGTCAGTGAGCTGGACTGACGGCTTGGCTGACAGCAGCTCCTATGTGCCTCTAAACACACGATCTAACCGTAATACTAATCAAATCTAAGTTGATGAACTTAGGTTTGATCGGTATTAGACCGGGTTCCGCAACAGATTTGTGCGGAAATTCTGCAGCATTTACAGTAGCAGAAAAGTGGATGAGATTTATAAAATCTCAAGTTCACACTGCAGAAAAAAACACAGCGTAAACGTTAATAAATTGACCTGCGGTGCAAAATTTATGCTGCGTTTTAGTGGATTTTCCGTTGCAGGTTTTCCCCATTGAATTCAATAAGGATGCAAATCCCACAACAGAAAGCCAAGTGTTACGACTTTTGCGGCGTATTCGCAGCAAAAAACCAAACTACAGAAAACAAAACGTAAAAAGTCACTTACTCAGAATGCCCTCCTTCCTGCAGTCGGACCTCCTGGGATGATGTTTCATCCCAGGAGGCCGGAGTATGCGCAGATAAGATGGAGAAGGCAAGTATGAGCGCTTTCTTCCGCAGCAAAAATGCCGTTTGAAAAACTGCACCACAATGTGGGACACGCTGCGTGATTTTCTCTATTTAGATGGTTAGTCAGAGGCACACAGGAGCTGCTGTCGGCTGACTGACAGATTCGGCTTACAGCAGCGTTATGCAGCTTCTATGTATAGTGGATACATAGAATCTGCAGCACTAAAATGGTACAAAATTTTTAATAAATGTATATTACAAAAGCGATTATAACAACCATATATTGCAATAAGAGAAACTGTCACCAACGGTTTAACATTGCCGTTAATTATTTCACGGTTTCCTCAAATACAAGATGCGCTGTACACTATAGATCCTTACCACCACAGCACCTCACAGACTTCTTGCTCTTCCGCATGTACTCTGCACACAATACTGGTAATAGAGAGCTCTCGACTTCCTTTCAGTTAATTCCTCCTACATTCTGGTCCAAATGCAGGAGGGAGCAGAGAGCTTTCAGTGTTATGTAAAGTGTGCATGATGTGGGCGGGCAGAGCAGGAAGTCTATGAGGTGCATCTTCAGCCAATAGCTGCAAACCCCTGAGTGATGCAAGAGAAGGGGGCGTGGTTTGGGCAAATACGCTTGCACAGCCTAGTCACATGCTACCATTTGGTTTTTGCCTGTGGTGTTAAGGATCTACAGTGTGCAGGGCACATTCGAAACTTGCATTTGAGGGACCAGAGCGAAATAATTAGTAGCACCGGTATGTAAAGTTACCCTAGTAGCTCCAATTTAATAATCACAATTGGCCAGGAATTTCATATTTAATATGCAAGAAACTAAAATCTTCATTTTAAGATGGAAAATTAAAATTGGGTTTCTTTATGAACGGTCTTCGGTTCTGGGACTTCCTTAGAGGACCTGCCAGCTCTCCTGAAATATCTATTTTCGTAGCTACTTGTATTTCTTATAAAAACACAATTCTGGAGCATCTTTTCTTAGAAATCTAATAACAAAACAGACATGTCAGAAGAGCGGACAGGTCCTCTTTAGCCAGTTAATTGTCAGGTCGTCTTGCTGATTGGAGCCCCAGCAAGCAACTGTTATAAGCCAGGCGAGACCCGTATCATTGAAGCTCTCTTGTACTGTCTAATGAAGTCAGTCAATGGGCATCCAGTGTTAGCCAACAGAGGTCTGCAGTCCGTAGCTTATGTCAATAAAGAAGGTTCCTATAGAGATGCCCCACGTAGCTCAGCATGCACTAATAGGGCAGGTAACAATGGGTGTCTGAAAGACAACTCTATAACAATGATTTATTAAATAAAGCTTTGCTCTACTTCCTAGGAAAAATGTAAAAGCGGAACAGAAGTGCCCAACCGCATTACTGTGTATGAGCGTAAATTGTATATACTGTTCTAAGGCCAGTACTGTACAACTATATGAACTACCTTTGAAGGTTCATAAAATGTAACTATCAACATATCATTGATTCAGTTCCCCTACAAAAACATTTAAGCAATGTGGGAAGCAAAAAACAAAAATATTGCAGAACACAATACAAGTCACTCACCGAATTCAATCCTTTTGCACAGACCGTCCTGAGAAATAACTGAATCCAGTATCTCACCGGACTACTTTGTGCAAAGGGGATATATACTATGATTGTGCATCACCAAAGTTTGCATAGAAAACAAAGATCAAAAACAAAAAAGCTACAAAACAGCAAGGGGGCGGGGGGGGGGGGGTTTCTGGAGGGTTTGGGACTATATCTTCTGTAGGAAGACAGCCAAATCAGAGCAACAAAAAGCTATTTAAGCTAGGTTTAAAATAGTAACTTCACAGCTTAAACATGAAATAAAAGGAAATGGAAAGCATGAGAGTCTAGAAAGAAGGAGATTCCAAAAGAAAAAGCAGCAACAGTCCACAGAAGAAGGGGTTATATGAGGAGGGGTTTTATAAGAGGGAAATCTGTGTAGCGGACATACTATCCCCCCCTCAGAGGTTTCACAATAGTGGACACCGAGAAGTCTGTACCAGTCTAACAGTGGAATTAGATGGATCTGAGAAGTATCTCGTGCTATTCATTTTTTTTTTGGAGGGGGGACCTGCTTAAAGAGACTCTGTCCCCACATTATAAGTGCCCTGTCTCCTATATAAGGAGATCGGCGCTATAATGTAGGTGACAGCAGTGCTTTTTATTTAAAAAACGCTTTATTTTCACCACTTTATTAGCGATTTTAGATTTATGCTTATGAGTTGCTTAATGCCCAAGTGGGCGTGTTTTTACTTTAGACCAAGTGGGCGTTGTACAGAGGAGTGTATGACGCTGACCAATCAGTGACCAATCAGCATCATGCACTCCTCTCCATTCATTTACACAGCACATAGGGATCCTTTTAGATCGCTATGTGCGGTCTTATACTAACACATTAACGATACTGAAGTGTTTAGACAGTGAATAGACATTCCACGGGATGTCTATTCACAATCTCTGCACTTTGCTGTAACTACCACAGACAGAGTAACAGAGGAAGCGTGATCTCGCTGTAAATGACTGGTTAAAACGAGATCACGCTTCCTCATCGCTAATAAAGTGAAAATAGATCGTTTTTAAAATTAAAAGCACTGGCGATCTCCTTATGTCGGAGATAGGGCACTTATAATGTGGTGACAGAGCCTCTTTAAGTTCGGGATACGGGATAGGTGTGTGATTCCCATCTAAGTTATGCCCAATCCCCAAATTCAAGAATTGTAGGCCCAGCCCCATTAATTAGGAATATATGCGGTTATATTAGAATTATTTGGGGATTCTGGATGACTATACATGCCTTGGAGGTTCTTGTAACATTTACTATGGGGACATATTGAATGTTAGTTACAGACCTGATTTAAAAAACCCGATTTGTACAACTAAATAACTATTTAAGTTAGCAAGAAAAAAAAAAAAGAATGCAAAATTATACAGGGGGGGGGGGGGGGAAGAAAAAAAATGGGTCGGTGATGGCTTAATGAAAAAATTGCTAAATTTTAGTTCCAAAAATAAAGAAAATGATGAATAATGGAGTCAGGTCATACTCACTTTCATATCTTCATTAACCATTACTGCGCCTTATTTTTGTCTTATAAAATGGTAAACACATAAATGAACCGATAAAGAAATGGCACATTCTGATCACCATCTCCTCAACACACCGGCTGGTGATCTCTGCTCCCGATATGAGAACTAGACTGGAAAATGTCCATGCAAGGATTTTTCTTCTTTTCTTTATTATATTTTTGCACAATTATTTTGCAGTTTTTCTCTTCTCAAAACAAATATTTCATCTGAATTCTTTTCAAGATTTAGAGTCTACTCTCCCGGCTAGCGAAAACATTCCTAAAAGCTTATATGTTCACACTGAGGTTTTTGCAGGCAGAAAACTCTGACTTTACCTGCCTGCACTATCTTTGCAGTGTTTTTTTGCCCGCGGCCATTAAGTGCCGTTGCATAAAACGCTGCGAAAACCGCTCTGCCAGAGACGGAAACGCAGGAAGAAAGAGCATGTCGCTTCTTTTTCCCACGAGCGATGTCGGGCGTTTTTTTTGGCACGGTTTCCGCATCAAAAAAAGACTGTGTGACCTAGGCCTTAGGTTTTTCTTTTTCACTAGGCTAGGACCGATTAACCCCTCGCCGGGTCTTTTAATTTTTCGCCGCGGTCTTCCAAAAGCTATAACTTTTTCCATCCACATACCCATGTGAGGGCTTGTACATTAAAGAGGCTCTGTCACCAGATTGTGCAACCCCTATCTGCTATTGCAGCAGATAGGCGCTGCAATGTAGATTACAGTAACGTTTTTATTTTTAAAAAACGAGCATTTTTGGCCAAGTTATGGCCATTTTTGTATTTATGCAAATGAGGCTTGCAAAAGTACAACTGGGCGTGTTGAAAAGTAAAAGTACAACTGGGCGTGTATTATGTGCGTACATCGGGGCGTGTTTACTTCTTTTACTAGCTGGGCTTTCTGACGAGAAGTATCATCCACTTCTCTTCAGAACGCCCAGCTTCTGGCAGTGCAGATCTGTGACGTCACTCACAGGTCCTGCATCGTGACGGCACCAGAGGCTACAGATGATTCTGCAGCAGCATCGGCGTTTGCAGGTAAGTAGCTACATCGATTTACCTGCAAACGCTGATGCTGCTGCAGAATCAACTGTAGCCTCTGGTGCCGATGTGGCCGTCACGATGCAGGACCTGTGAGTGACGTCACAGATCTGCACTGCCAGAAGCTGGGCGTTCTGAAGAGAAGAGGATGTTACTTCTCTTCAGAGCGCCCAGCTAGTGAAAGTATTAAAAACGCCCCGATGTACGCACATAATACACGCCCACTTGGACTTGTACTTTTAAACACGCCCACTTGGACTTTTGCAAGCCTCATTTGCATAACTACAAAAATGGTCATAACTTGGCCAAAAATGCTCGTTTTTTAAAAATAAAAACGTTACTGTAATCTACATTGCAGCGCCGATCTGCTGCAATAGCAGATAGGGGTTGCAAAATCTGGTGACAGAGCCTCTTTAAGCTGTGTCTCTGGCACGGCTTAACAGAAGCCTGTGAAAATGACTATACACTGCAATACATTAGTATCACAGTATATTGTACCAGCGAACTAACGATCGCTGTTTCAAGTCCCCTAGGGGGACTAGTAAATGGTTTTAAAAAAAAAAAAAAAAGTATGGCTGAAACAAAACATTTTTTTTTTTTAACGAAGGCTTTTTTTCCTTTTTAAAAG
Organism: Rhinoderma darwinii; assembly: GCF_050947455.1. Taxonomy (NCBI): domain Eukaryota; kingdom Metazoa; phylum Chordata; class Amphibia; order Anura; family Rhinodermatidae; genus Rhinoderma; species Rhinoderma darwinii. Next base: position 33,535,579 of record NC_134687.1, on the reverse strand, counting down.
TATATATATATATATATATATATATATATATATATATATATATATATAAACAGTATATAGATTTGGTATCACCGTAATCGCATTGAGCCGCAGGAACCTTTAATATTTAACTTTATGCTTTTGATCCCCCTAGGGGACTCGCAAGCGAGCATTAGATGGCTGGTGCAGTACGGTGTACAGTGCAATTTTTACCGGCTCCTGTTAAGCGCAGCCAATAGACACGACTATTGCAATTTATTTGCTAACATGGAGTTCACGTTGATGAGGGTACTCCGAGGCGTATGATCCTCTAGACTATGTATCCAAGATGAATCGGAGCAATTCTTTATCACTTGAATGGACATTCTCTTTAAATTACATTAGAGAAAATGCGACTCATGGACAAGTTGACACAAGTAGCTTTTAAGGACAAGACATATGAAGGAAGCTCAGCAAGACGGATAAAACATCACCACGTGACATACAGACGAGTAATAGTCTCATTCATTCCCAAAATACTCAGGTTAAAAGAACATAAACAGCAGGGAAAACAGAAGCCATTAGATGTACTCTGTTATAGAGCGCATCTAAACAATGACAAGTGCCAGGCAGGGAATTCATTTACTCAGCTCACACCTAGGTTTTAAAGTCTGCATTTCTTTTGTCTAATTATAGACCAAAAAACATTTGTTTACAATTCTCCCTAATCAAAACCTGAAAAAAAAAAAAAAAAAAAAAGTGTAAAATGAAAAAAAATATAAAAATAAATAACCACCCATGGTATAAAAAAAAACGACAGGGCTTCATTTATAAAAACGGTCTAACAGAGAAAACGGGCCTTGTTGCCCATAGTAATAACAGTACAGTATTCATTTTTACAGAGCAGTGTAAAATTAAAGCTGAACTATGGTTGCTATGGGTAACAAGTCCAGTTTTTCCGGTTCGTTGTAATAAGGCTCAGTCTCTTAAGAGGGAAAAAAAATGCATATGCCACCGATACTTCAGAACGTGACTAAAAGATGCCTATACACAGATAAACTTCAGTGGGAGCGGTCGATGTGTACGGGGGTGTCCCGACGGCAGGTGCTGGGGGACAGAATGATCGGGCATGCTGGTTTTCAACATGCCCGATCCTTTGTCCTGACAGGAGAGAAGTCGCTACAATCAATGCGCTGATAACAGGTTTCCGTATAGCGCTAAAAATAAAATGACTCACCAATAGACTTTTGTTTGCTCTATTGGACATGTTTAATCCAGGCTAATAATCTAGACTGAAAAAAAAAAAAACACTCCAACTCATAGTCAACACATCAAAAGCGTACAGGCATGATACCAAGTATAGGGAAAAATCTTCGGTGCCAACATAAATCAAATCAATGACAATCACCCAGTGAACGGTGACAGGAATAGCCATGATATTCACATTTAAAACTATAGCTCAAAACCACAAAGCTTAATTAGATGAACAGAACAATTAAACATTGGTTTACTGTCATTGGAGGACACAATAAGCAAAAAAACCCAAAAAGTGGCCAAATACACATCAGATGATAGTCAGCCGAAACCGCCAACTGCCGACTATCAGAGGTTGGGGGAAAGAAGGATCGTATATGTTGGATTTCAAAATGCCTGATCCTTTGTTCTCTCAGGAGAAGTATCTGGCAGCAGCTTACTCCCCTATCCCCGTTGAATACACATGCACGCTTGGTCGAGCATGCATGTGTACGCGGGAGTCAGGAGGAATAGCCGTCAGCTATCCTACACTTTCTGCTTGGTGCCTTTCTCCTAGTGGCAGAAGCCTATACCCCAGGTTACTGTGTTCCCCAATAAACTCAGAAAAAAGGATTTTACGTTAAGTGCTAGATTCCCTTTTTGAGCGCAACACAGTGATTTTTTTCAGGGAAATTGTACCACACAAGAATATAATAAACTGGCTCTTCAGCTTTGCTTCAAACTTGGAAATTATGCAATAAAAAAAAATATAAAAATGGTGCCAGACTATTTGCTAGGTATACAATGGGGTTACTATGCAGTGCATCCATAGCAACCAGTCTTTCAGTTTTGTCAGATCTTCAGCTCAAAGTTCTGCCTTCAGCGGTCTTATAAACATGGCAGTAATAGGCAAATTAAGGTGAATAACTACTTCAGCCATTGAGCGAAGTTTATTGCTTATGTTCTATGTTTAAAGGGTTATGCCAATATTTTAAAGTGATGGCTTATTGCTAAGATTTGCCATCACTTTATGACAACAAAAAAAGGACCGCAGTGAGAATCAGGGGCCGCTCTGCAGGGAACTGCAGAACTGCGCCATTAAATTCAATAGCTGCAGTTCCCTGCACAGCCAGGAGTGCCGCTGTCCAGGGAAAAGCAGCGAATAGGTCGCTGAGCTAAATGAGCGCTGAGGCCCCTTCATTCTCAGAGTGGTGGTGGTCCCACTGGTCAGACCTCCACTGATCATAAATGAATGGCATATGATAGAGATACGACATCACTTTATATAAGATAGAAATTAAAGGGGTATTCCTACTTTATTTTGGTGAGAAACCCAAAACAAATTGATCTTTACAGACTAAAATCATCCATGAAGATATTAAAGCTCTATATAAAAATGTACCTTACGGCAGTATCTGTAGTTAAGTGCTGGCCGAGGGCTGGAGCTGCACTTTAGTTATGCCGCACCCAACATCTACTGTCAGTTGTCATTTATGGCCATCTACTGGCATGCAACGTTTCATGCAAAAGGAGGCTGGCACGAGGAACTTGAAAGCTTTGGGAAAACACACGCAATTGAACACAGCAGAAATGGAGAAAGTAAAGGGAGGAAGATCGACTACCGTTAACACAGGTTAGCAAAGTAAACTGCTTAAGAGATTAATAAATTATAAAGGCATAAGTGTTAATGTTACTATATATTTAGCAAAATTTTAGATTCAGTTAGTATCAATTTATAGTATTGAAAATAGGATAGAGAGGAGAGAATATCAGAACTATAGTCTTAGGCAGTTTCCAGCAGACAAACATTTTTCTACAGACTTCTCCACTGCACTAAAAATGACAGCGAACTAATAGAGATTTGGGAAATGCCCAGCATATGAAGGAATCCCACTAAAGTATTCCAAAAGCTTCCAAGTGCCAGTCACCTCAGGTTGCTCTATATCAACTATGAACAGTAAGGTAGGCACAGACCAAGCAGTTGGTTATACAGCTTGGCACGCAGACACCGGACGAGAGAGACTGCAGCAAGGGTTTCACGTGATCGTGTGTAATGTTCGTCCACACCTTAGTCTTCAACTTGGGGCTGCCTCCGTTCTGCCCTTCATCGGAGGCTTCATCTGTTCTACCAGAGTTCAGCCACTTTGTCTTCTCACGTTGCTGTTTCTGAAAACTGTGCCTGAGAGGAGAACACGTGCCTGAGTCACCATCACTGCCAAAGGAATAGCCAGTGACGCTGGCTGGGATCTCAACGTCACTGTACTTTTTGGCCTTATCTCGCAGGGCAGGACATCTATAGGGGTAGCCAGTTCTGTATCCCTATGAAGTAATAAAAAGAATAGAAAAGAACTACAATTATTTGAAAAATAAATTATACACCTATTAGAAAAAAATGCTACTCATATACAGGCAAATAAGAGGGGGGGGGGGGGGGAAATCACCACCATGTTGCATTCCATTTGAAGCCAATTCCAATTTTTTCAGCGTGTAATCTGCGCTTTAGTTACCCAGACATGCTGATCATTGGTCCTTAGAACAATTACTAGTTTCTGCTGACTGAATAACGTCACAGATTTATAATGGTCTAAGTGGACAGTTGTTATATGGTTCTCAGACAATCATTTTCCTGCGTTAAACATTAACACAGTGAGTTTTATGCAGCCGTTTCCACGTGCCACGCTAATATCCATCTCATTTTATGTATTAATGGTCAAAATGGGAACCATCACTTGAAAAAAAAAAATGAATTAAAATGTCAACAGATCTGGCAAGATAAAAACCACTATACCAGGACTGTAAGGGCTCAGACGAGCGTGCTCCTACTCCGTGTGCTGTGCGTTGATATAACTCACAGCACACGGACCAATTCATTTCAATGGGGCTATTCAGACATGCACAAGTTTTCACGCAGCGTGTGTCGGTTGCGTGAAACTCACTGCATGTCCTATATTGGTGTGTTTTTGCGCACCTAGTCGCCCATTGAAGCCGGAGGGTGCATGAAAACCATGGACCCCACATGGACGACATCCATGTGCTGCGTGTTTCATGCATCAGTTACAAATCAAGGCCGAGAAATAAAGTTAAAAAAAAAAAAAAAAAGCGCTTTCATGGACTTGAAAAACATGCCACACGCAAACCACACCGATGCCAATATGCAACGCACACTGATGGAACATGGACATGAAATGTAGGAAAACCGCTGCGTTTTTTACGTGCGCAAATCAGTCACGCTCGTGTGAATTAAATGCAAACGTCACTAGAAAATAGATGTATATGATGGAAGTTTGATGTATACAAAGTACTACAGCTGTGGAACTCCGTCCAGGGAATGCATTTTTGTTCAAATGCATCTTCACCGGGCGTTGGGATCAGAGCTGCTGTGATAGAAGGAATTATGCCTCATGCACACGACCGTTGTGTCACCCGGGCCGTTTTTTGACGGCATCCGATAGTCTTCACGGACCCTTTAGCGGGTGAATCGGGTCAGTGAAAAACTGGCTGAGTCTCCGATCCGAGGAAAGATAGACCATGTCCCATCTTTCCTCAGATCACTGACGGGACTCGGACGGTATGGCATTTTTGTGTGTATATATATATATATATATATATATATACACACATTATATATATATATATACACACACACACACACACACACACACACACACACACACACACACACACACACACACACACACACACATATATATTTGCCACTAAAGACACTTCGAAGTGTTTTTTTTACTTGCATTTTAAAACGACAAAAAAAAGAAAAAACAACCCTGTGTGAAGGGGGCTAAAAAGATCTTTATTACAAATGTTATTGATGGTATTTTACTACTTTGCTCACCAAGTTATCCAACATTCGCATGAGGGCTTCAAATTCTTGCTCCCCAACAAGCCACTTAGGATGTGTAACTGCATCGCCAGACGGTGACTCAGGTGAACGAGACTTTTTGTATTTTCCAGGGTCTAATAGTACCAAGTTGTCTGGTCCCCCTGCACTTGCTAGGGTGCGCACCTAAAGCAATAGAATATTTGTGTTCGCATGTGATACAATATACAGAGAATATAAAATACATCTTAAATATGGTTTTCATTACTTCGATTAAAGAATGCCTTATCTGCTCTCCTGACATGTCTGTTTTAGTGAATACTTGTACTGGAGCATTTTTTCTTCTAATTCTGCCTTTTGCCGTTCCTCTGTTAATCCTCCTAGAAATGTATAAATAAATTGACAACTGGGTGTCCCCATTCCAATGGTCAGAGGCATGTCCCTACATAGACTGAGACTGTGAGCACTGATTGGACAGTGTCACTGTAGGGACACACCCCAAACTGGTAACACCTAGTTGTCAATTTTTAGGAACGTAGAGTTCTAAGGAAAGATGCTCCAGAATAGTTAATTTATTGGGAAAACAATCAATTACTAAATCAAACTTGCCAGGATAGCCATCAGGTTCTCTTAACACCGGGTGTAAATAAATCTATGCTACATTATCTAGGGCGTGCAAATAAAACAAAAGCAGATTTTTAACATGGACCATTCATGTTTCCTATAAATGTACAGCAGCTCCTTAACGCTTCATCATTTAGTCAATTCTCAGATATCCAACCTATAAAAGCTTCCTAAGTAATTACCTGAATCTCACAGGCAGACACAAGGTTGTGGATAAAATAAAAAGCCTCTTCAACAGTTTCTCCCATAGCTACGAGTCCATGATTTCGGAGAATAAGTACCTTAAAATATAAAGAATTAAAACCAGTAGCAAAATCATAAGGTACTGAATATTGTGTTTATAATGAGGAGATTAAAACAAATACTCACTTTGCTTCTTGGACCCAAGTTTTTCTGTATTAGTACTTTCTCCTCCTCATCAACCAGTATGCCGTGATAGTCATGATAAGCCATCTCCCCTAGACACAGGGTTTCTGGAGATAGTGGCAGTAAGCCACATTTCATGGCAGACACCTTGTAGGGAAAATTACAGAAATTGTTTATATATATATATATATATATATATATATATATATTTGTCCCATAAATACAGCATAGATTATATCAAAACCATAAAGGGCTCGTCTAGGCCGGGGGCACTTTTTCATATTGATGAGCTATTAGGTAATCAGTATAGGACCGGTGGGGTTCTGACTCCCAGAGGTCCGTGCCAGAAGCAGACGGCTCCAGCCACACTATAGCAGCCGTGCTGCATCTCTGCTCCTATTCAAGTGAATAGGAGCAGAGTTGGTTCATTACCAGAAGCAGGTGGCTTCGTACACTTGAACGCTTAACATAACATCCGGTGCCCGGTCCAGGTGTCGGACACCCACTGATCATATATCAATGACCTATCCTGTGGATAAGTCATTATTATAAAAAACTGTCCCGTACCTGGACAACCCCTTTAACGTAGTGGTCAGTGAATCTTGAAAGGTGCAGAATACCTCCGTACATATGGAATCTAATGAAGCAGGTCATGATTTGTCTTCCATCGGATTTGTTTGAAATCGGAGCCATACGGAGGTACAGAAGGATCCGTACTCTGAGGTTGTACAGAGCCAGAATATGGCCTATGAATGAGCCATTACTGTTAAAACTTTATTAGAAAAGCCTCAAGTTTCCTGATTAAACTCAAGACTTTTACATCATTGCGATAAGGTCTTAAGTAGGTTTAAGAGTTGCCTTAAAAGGGGTATTCCCATCTCAGAGAATCACAGCATATCCCCAGGAAAGGCTATAAACGTCCGAGAGGCACAAGTCCCTGTTAGACCCACTTCTATATCTAGAATGGGGCCCCCTGATCCTCGCCCTACCTTCTGCCGCTGGGTTTCAGCCAGTTTCTGTACCCCTGGCTACCCCGTAACCAGAGCCGAGCGACCGTGTGAGAAGGCCCCCTTCTAGAGAGATAATTGCCGTTCCAGAGCTGGGACCCACATCTAGCAGACATTTATAGCATAACCTGTGGATATGCCAAAAGATGCCGGAAGGTAGGAATATCCCTTTAACTAAAACAACCAATTCAGTGTCTCTAGGATTAAGTGAAACACCTATACAAAGGAATTCAAAAGTTCCATGTCAAAAAAGCAAAACGCTGCAACAAATTGAAATTTGCTTTAAAAAAAAAACGAAAAAAGAAAAACTTACTTTTTGCCCATTTAGCGTTTGCGGCACTATCAAATTGTGGATGGGACTTCGCTGAAGGGGTGGCCACCAGCGGCCTGACAAATTTACTGTGATTTACGCCTGAAATTTGTGTAAATTGTAGGACAAATCTACTCCTCATAGCTAGTGCAGATTTGACTTTCTGGCACAAGGACAGATGCGCCTAATTGACTATGCCAGTGCTCGTTAGATTAAGACTGGCATATGAAATGCCAATCTTAATAAATTCCCCCAAAATAGCTTCTAAGCAGTCACGAGGAATAGCAGCCTGGGACGTCAGAATAAAACTCACTTATCTGCATTCCACACGAAGAGCAAGAAATATTACACGAATATAAAACAGAGCTAGAGAGAAGATAGTTTAGAGGTATATTAGGAGACGCCTGCTCTCCATACTCACCGCAGCTCCAGCCGGGGTATGGATATGGACAATGCATTTCACATCAGGTCGGGCTGCATAAATAGCAGAATGCAGTGTGAACCCAGCTTTATTCACTCCTAGGTTTGTACTGCCACGGTCCACTATGTCACCTTGAAGATTGATTTTTACCTAAAACATACAACGTATTAATTCATTGCAATATTGAATATTTTGATTCTTAAACTTAAAAAAAAAAAAAAAAAAAAAAAAAAGTGTCAGTTAAATTCAGAGATTTATTGTAAAAATAAATGCGACATTTATACCCTCCCCCATACCATCCAATAAATAGGTCTACTGTATAGCTTAATGAAGCAGAAAACCAAGCTATGCAACGCCCAGGTTTAAAAAAAAAGGGTCGGAGGCCTAAGCAAGTGTGGGGGAGGGTAGAGGGGGGGGAGGTACACACAAGAAAAAACAAACTTCTTGGATGTTAATGGAGTCTAAAGATTAAACTTACCAAACTAGAGGCAGTAACTTCACTGTAGAGGAGTCCGAAGGGAACAATTAGGAAGTATTCTTGCTCTGAACTCGCTCTGACCTGCATCAGACATAAAACATCAGGTCACATGCATTTAGTGACTAGCAGGAATCCAATGACATTTTACCACGTGTCTGAATCGCTTAAAGAGGCTCTGTCACCAGATTCTCAAATCCCTATCTCCTATTGCATGTGATCGGCGCTGCAATGTAGAGAACAGTAACGTTTGTTTTGTTTTTTAAAAACATTCATTTTTGGCCAAGTTATGAGCTATTTTATATATATATGCAAATGAGCTTTGAAATGTCCAACTGGGCGTGTTTTTATTCGTATGTCCAACTGGGCGTGTTTTTATTCGTATGTCCAACTGGGCGTGTATTGTGTTTTTAACTGGGCGTGTATTGTGTTTTTAACTGGGCGTGTATTGTGTTTTTAACTGGGCGTGTATTGTGTTTTTAACTGGGCGTGTATTGTGTTTTTAACTGGGCGTGTATTGTGTTTTTAACTGGGCGTGTATTGTGTTTTTAACTGGGCGTGTATTGTGTTTTTAACTGGGCGTGTATTGTGTTTTTAACTGGGCGTGTATTGTGTTTTTAACTGGGCGTGTATTGTGTTTTTAACTGGGCGTGTATTGTGTTTTTAACTGGGCGTGTATTGTGTTTTTAACTGGGCGTGTATTGTGTTTTTAACTGGGCGTGTATTGTGTTTTTAACTGGGCGTGTATTGTGTTTTTAACTGGGTGTGTTTACTTGCTTTACTAACTGGGCGTTGTGGATAGAAGTGTATGATGCTGACGAATCAGTGACCAATCAGCATCATGCACTCCTCTCCATTCATTTACACAGCACATAGTGTTCTTACTAGAACGATGTGCAGCCACATACACAAGCGTCCTGATAATGAATACACATGACCTCCAGCCTGGACGCCATGTGTATTCACAATCCTGACACTTCTGAATCCTGTGAGATTTCCAGCAAGGGAAACAATCTCGTTTACCTCGTAATCTCGCGAGATTATGCGCGGCTTGCTGAATCTCACAGAAAAGATTCAGAAGTGTCAGAATTCTGAGTACACATGACGCCCAGTTGTCCATTTCAAAACTCATTTGCATATATATATATATATATATATATATATATATATATAAAAGTGCTCATAACTTGGCCAAAAATGAAAGTTTAAAAAAAAACAAACAAAAAAAAAACGTTACTGTTCTCTACATTGCAGCACCGATCACATGCAATAGGAGATAGGGGTTTGAGAATCTGGTGACAGAGCCTCTTTAAAGCGCATCAGTCAGATATTTATTCTGCCCTGCCTACTGATCCGAGATTTCAGCGTGACGCCACTTATTAGCTCACTTTAACCAGTTATTGAGCATTCAGAGCTTATACTTACGGCACATGGCCAGCGTCGCAAATATGAGACCAAGTATATTCACAGTGTCATGCACAGTAATAGTAGCAGGGGGAGCGTATGGAGAAAAATCAGCAGCAGTAGCATGAATAGATTAGTCATGGCATCAAACAGTCACCGTGCCTTAGTGCGCGGGGACAGAGCTGTGATGACAGCCGTCACAGACCATCACCGCTAGCCGGCCCAAGACCAACGAGAGCAGTCCCGGGTCGGCGATCGATCCGATTGAAAATTCACGGACCAATCAGAGCAATGTCGCTCCTGGACGTACTTATTAGGTGATGATTAGGTTTGTTCGCGCTCATCGTGACCTAATCGTACCTTGACATGAGGAACGGCCATTCCAACCCCCCTCCGACACATACAGGAGCTGCGACAACCACGGTCTCGTACAACAGTTGCCGCAGCTCCTTCAGTGGGGACCGATCGCGGTGGACCCCGCTGATTAACCCCTTAAAAGCCTTGTTCAATAGCGATCACGGCTTCTTAGGGATTAAAACAATCGCAGGCGGAGATGGTTGCTATGGCAACCGGAGGCCTAACAATGGCCTCCGGCTATGCCATCTACGAAAGACTAGTGGGTCTTAAAGTCGTGACTCATTATGCTTGCTGTCAGTGAGTAGCTGACAGCTCTAATACACTACACATGTAGTGCATTATATGGGCCTAGTGGGACACAAAAAAAAGTAATAAATAAAAAGTTGTATCAAATAAAAGTTCATAACTCTAAAAGTAAAAATCCCCCTTTTTCCCTGATAAATCTTTATAAAAAAAAAACAATAAAAACTATACATAATTGGCATCGCCACCACCATAACGGCCTGAACTACAAAATTATTTCGTTATTTATCCCGCGCGGTGAATGCTGTAAAAGAAAATAAACCATACCAGAGTCACAATTTTTTGGTCACGTCAACTCCCAAAAAATGGAATAAAAAGATCAAAGAGTCGCATGTACCCAAAAACGGTACAGATAGAAACTACAGTTCGTTAAGCAAAAAAATTCAGCTTTCTTGATGGAAAAAAAAATAAAAATAAAGTTATGGCAACACAAAATGTAGATTTTTTTAAATAAAAAGTATTGTATTGTGCAAACGCCATAAGACATAAAAAAAAAGGAAAAACTATAAACATAGTATCACCGTAATCGTATCAGACCACAGAATAAAGTGAATGTGTCATTTATAGCGCACGGTGAACGCTGTAAAAAACAAAAACAAAAAGGAATTTAAAAAAAAACAAAATCGTAGAATTGCTGTCTTTTAGTCACCACACTGATCAAAAAGTCGCATGCACCCCATGAAAACTACAATGAATTCCTCAAGGGGTCTAGATTCCAAAATGGGGTCACTTTTAAGGAGTTTCCCCTGTACTGGTACCTCCAAAGCTCTGAAAACACGACATGGCGCCCAGAAACCAATCCAGCAAAATCTACAAACCAAATAGCTCTCCTGCCTTTCTGAGCCCTGCCGTTTGTCCAACCAGCAGTTTATGACCACATATGGGGTATTGCCGTAATTTGGAGAATTTGAATTGTTGGGGTGCTTTTTCTCCTTTATTCCTTGTCAAAATTAAAAACTTTGATCAGAAAAATTATATTTTCATTTGCACAAAACCCCAGTGGTGTCTAAATGCTCACTTTACCCCTCGATAAGTTCCTTGAATGGTGTAGTTTGCCAAATGGGGTCACTTTTGGGGGAATTCCAGTGTTCTGGCACCACAAAACCTCTTAAAACCTGACATGGTGCCTAAAATATATTCTAATAAAAATGAGGCCCCAAAATCCACTCCTCTGCTTCTGAGGCCGGTTATTCAGTTCATTAGCACACTAGGACCACACGTGGGATATTTCTAAAAACTGCAGAACCTGGGCAATAAATATTGAGTTGCGTTTCTCTGTTAAAACCTTCCGTTTTACAGAAGAAAAAAAAAAAAGGAATAAAAAGTGGATTTTCTGCATAAAAAAATAATAATAATTTGTACATTTCATCTCTACTTTGCTTTAAATTCCTGTGAATTCCGGTGAGTTTTAACAGCAGAGACATAGGGCTTGCTGAGCAAACACCATACTAACCCTAAGGCGAGCAGATACTATAGATATACAATAAGGCTACATTCAGACGAGTAGCTAACCTCCGGCTAACCTCTTACCTGAAAAACGGCAGTTTTGCATGTCCGAAGTGCACCTGCGCAGGGCGTATTGCCACGGATCCGGATGCGTGACACAGTAAAATAGGACATGTCCTATTTTTTCCCTGACCCTTTACACGCTCGCTTGAAACAACGGTCGTGTGAATGGCTCCATTGAAGTACATGAGTCCGTGTGACAGCCGTTGTTTTAACGGCCGTCACATCGACTACATATTCGCTCGTCTGAATGAGCCCTAGACAGTACAAAAACATCCTAAGATTAACAGATCACACTAATTAGAGGAAAGACAAATGGAGCTAAAGTTACAGGAAACAGAAGAAAAGTGAGAGTTAATTACAGCGCATGCATAATATAGTGAGGACAAGTCTTTATTAGGGGTCTTGTGTGACCGCAGAATGAACTAGATCGGCTCTTTACAAAGAACTTAAAGGGTAACTTAACGTTTGACAAACTTCTGACATGTCAGTGTTATGTCAGAAGTTTGATTGGTGGGGGTCCGAGCACGGAGACCCCCACCAATCGCTAAAACTAAGCAGCAGAAGCGCTCGTGTGTGCGCTGAGTTGATTCGTGTCTGTTCGGCTTCTTATGGAAATCAATGTACGGACTCAACAGAAAGTCTATGAGCCCGTACTCCGATATATCCGCTTTCCGGAAAAAGCCGAATAGAAATTTAGCGATTGTTGGGGGTCTTCATGCTCGGACCCTCACCAATCAAACTTCTGAAATAACACTATGATAGGTCAGAAGTTTGTCGAACGTTTAGTTACCCTTTAAGGTCTTCATAGCAAAACAAGAGCAAGTCAGATGCAATGAGGACTTTGCTCTTAAAAGCGATGTTGGCAGCGCTCCATGTTATGACATGGATATTTCTAGATCTATTGCTATCAATTTATTCACTCATTGAATGTTAATGCACGTGTACTCCTTAAAAAGGCGTGACAAGGTCAAAAGGAAATGAACAAACTTTTTTTTTTTCTTTTTAATATAGTAGAAATTCTATAATCTTTATCATTACTTGATCTAACCTGCAAGGATCCACCGTGTGCAAACAGAGTCAGAGCTCAGTCAGTAACCACACTAATAATAATTTGATACTTACAGTAATGTGATTGTAGATTAGTTGAGACCATCCAAACAAATCTGCTAAACGATAAAAAGCTGCTAGCTTACATCTGAGCAATTTCTCTCCTTTTTCATAGGCAATCGAGTCGGATCCTCTAAGATCGTTCACGGGAGTTACCATTCCTAAGCCTGAAATCAAATACATGGGCTTTATACACCGTACTAAAGGGATTTCCAGAATCCTAAATTATCAGCTAGGGGGGCGTGGCTTAGCGGCAGATGTGAGCGGACGCAGGAACCGGAGCTCCCGCTGCCGATATCCTGAAACTCATCCTGTGGCTAAATTCCTCTAACAAAGACATACCTGTGCAGAGAGGGGAGAAGGAGGAGAACCTGGTGACAATATTCTGTAGAATCTGGAGGCTGTAATGACCCGTTCAAGGAAGTCTAAGGCGGCAGAGGAAGGTGAGCTGGGATTACAAGATGGCGCCGACATGTGCGTGATGGCAGAGAGCAGAGACTTGAGAGGGGCGGCGGCATCCCGACTGGAGCGCTTTGCCAGAAAGACACCCGTGAAGGCAGATGCTGGAGGAGAGATGACAGGAGGAGGGAAAAAGCAGGCAGGCTGCACCGGGTCCAGATATGAACCGCTGCGGGCACAGGTGGACTCAGAGGAGGAGGAGGAGAATGGAGAAGATGTTGCAGGCAGCTCAGGAGGAGGGCTGGATCGAGGCCCGCACAATTCAAATAAGCCTGGGCCTACGTTGGCAGATGTTTTTTCGGCGGTAAGCCTATGTAATGCCACACTAGCTAAACTCACTTGCCAGGTGGGCGGAATAAAGGAGGATATTTCCATAATACGGCACGATCTGCAGAAGGTGTCGGAGCGTACAACAGCGGTGGAAGGTAGAGTCAGTGATGTGGAAGACAGAATGCTGCCCATGAGGAGAGATGTAAATGCGGTAGCTGTGGATGTTACTTATCTGTTATCTAAAACGGATGACCTGGAGAACCGTTTACGTCGCAATAACGTACGGATGGTGGGAATACCCGAAAAAGTGGAAGGGTCCAATCCGGATTCCTATTTCGAAAAATGGTTACTGGAGGTGTTTGGCAAGGAGTCGTTGACACCATTGTTTGCGGTGGAAAGAGCCCATAGAGTACCAACTCGCCCGGGTCCACCTGGACGGCCGCCAAGACCTGTGCTGGTAAAGCTGCTTCATTATAAGGACAGAGATTTAATTCTTCGCCAGGCCCGGGAAAAGCAGGATATACGGGTGAATGGTGTGAAAGTGTCATTTTACCCGGATTTTTCTGTAGAGGCCCAGAAAAGAAGGATGCAATTTCTGGATATCAAACGACGATTGAGGGATCTGCGTGTTCAATACTCCATGTTGTACCCGGCGAAACTTCGAGTTGCGGCGCTGGGATCTGTACAATTTTTTGAGAACTCAAAAGATGCGTTAAGATGGCTGGACAGTCACGAGGATCGCCTTCGTCAGAATCGAGAGGAAGCTGCTGCGGGATTATCAGGTGGATGGTTGAAGAGGGGACTCTGCTTACTATGAAAATGGAGGATGCGCCGCACAGGGGAATAAGGCATTGTTTTTTCTGCATTTTATTTACTGTTCTAATTTGGGGCTGCAGCCTCTATGTTTATAATGCTGAAGGAAAGACAGATGTCAGGTTAATTGACGATGTTGGAGTCACTAAAATGCTATGTGTCTATGGTAGTAAGGTGGCGGGAGGTTTGTGGTTCTCAGGTTTATATTGTGGGAAAAGATGTGTTTCTGCAGTGTAAAGGGGAAGCTGAACAGTCACATTGGTGGAGTTTTCTTCATCAGCCCGGGCCCTCTTTGGAGGGTAAGTTTCTGGAATGTTGGGCGGGTTAGGGAGGGGGGTGGAGGGAGGAGAATGTTTTGGAGGGAAAGGGAGTTGGAAATGCAGTACGCTCTGATTGGCACTGGATTCAAGGGTAATGGCCTCTGTCAGATAAAAAAAAATGGATAGATGGGGGGTAGGGTAAATCTTTTGTCCTGGAATGTGAGAGGTATGGGAGAGGCAACAAAACGGCGAGCTATATTTGACTTTCTGAAAGGGCAGTCTGCTGGAGTGATGGGACTACAGGAAACGCATCTTACCGCTGATACTGTGCAGCAGGCACATAGGGTGTGGATTAGACACAGTTTTCACTCCTATCATTCCACATATTCAAGGGGGGTTAGTCTCCTGGTTCATAGGGATGTAACTTTTTGCTGTTTGGCTTCCTTTAGAGATGGAGAGGGCAGATATGTAGGGGTACATTGTAAGTTGTTTAATTGGGAATGTATAATTGTGGTACTGTATGTGCCTCCCCCATACTCGGTGGTTCCAATAAGAGAAGTGTTGGAAAGGCTGGCTAGTTGGCCGATGGTCCCGACTATACTTATGGGAGACTTCAACAATGTAATGGATATAAGACGTGATAAATTTCCAAAAGGGGGGGGGGGGGGGGTAGGTGAGGCTGTTCTGACGCGGTTTGGGAAGTACATGATAGAGGTGGGGTACACGGATATTTGGCGGGCAAAGTGGCCCTCTACTACGCAATATTCTTGTGTGTCATCTACTTATGGATCGTTGTCTAGAATAGATTTGATGTTTAGTAACGGGTTAGGGATTGAGTGTGTGGAAGGGGTGGAATATCTGCCAAGGTCACTGTCTGATCACTCCCCAATGATATTGAAAGTTCGAACTAGTCCGCAGATAGGGGGGCTAAGACTGCATTGGAGGCTAAATCCGTTCTGGATACGACTAGTGGGGGAGGAGATAATAACTGCGAGCTTGCAGGAGTACTTTGGGATGCTATGAAGGCGAATATCAGAGGGGTGTATATCCGGGAAATCACGACCATTAAAAATAGATCACGACCGGTGGGAAAACATCTACTGGAAAGGGTGACATTATCCGAGGAGACTCATGTAGCTAATAATACAGCAGAAACGAAGGCCCAGTGGAAGGTAGCCCTAAAATTACTAAAGGAACATCAACTGGAACAGGCAGCTAATAAAAGGTTGTTTTTGCAGCAAAAATATTATGAGGAGGGGGAAATGACGGGCAGACTGTTGGCAAATATGGCTAGGCCTCAGCGGGAGGGTGCGTTCATCCACCAATTGCAGGATAAAGAGGGGACACTGGTTGGAGAAACAGGGGACATACTGGATGTGTTGAAGTCCTTCTATACCGAGCTGTATCGTACGAGGGTAGATTATCCGGAAGATCTATTGACAGACTATCTAGAGGAAATGGAGTGGGTTACCTTAGGGGAGGAGGAGAGAGAGTGGCTGGAAGAGCCAATTACATTGGAGGAATTGCAGGAAGCAGTGAGTTCTATGGCAAATGAAAAGGCTCCAGGCATGGATGGTATACCTACAGAGATGTACAAAACATATTGGGGGGAGCTTCTGCCGGAGTTATTAGAGGTGTTCCAAGATAGTTTTGCCAGGGGACGACTGCCACAGACTATGTATGAAGCGGCAATAGTAGTCATTCCTAAAGAGGGGAAAGATCGAACACAGCCGGATTCTTATAGACCAATATCCCTGCTGTCTGCAGATGTAAAAATTTTGGCAAAGGTTCTGGCTAATAGGCTGACAAGAGTGGTGACTAAGATAGTGGGCCCGGATCAGTCGGGATTTATGCCATCAAGGTCTACAGTAGTTAATCTAAGAAGATTATTCTTGAATTTGCAGACAGAGGCTGCAGATACACAGGGTAGAGCAGTGTTGTCCTTAGACGCGGCTAAGGCATTTGATAGTGTGGAGTGGGGGTATCTGTGGGCTGTTTTGGAGCGGTTCGGATTTGGGAATAATTTTATAACATGGGTAAAATTGCTGTATAAGGAACCGGTGGCTAGGATTCGAGCCAATGGGCGGATGTCAGATTCCTTTAGACTAGAGAGGGGGACGCGTCAGGGATGTCCACTTTCCCCGCTATTATTCGCTCTAGCGATCGAACCCCTGGCAAACGTGGTAAGGCAACATCCGGGTATAGAGGGGTTTCGATGTGGGGAGCTGGAGGAACGCATAGCATTATATGCGGATGATATTTTACTATTCCTGGGAGAGATAGTTCGGTCACTGCCGTTGATAATGACCATATTGGAACGGTTTGGCAAATTTTCAGGGCTTCAAATTAATTGGAGTAAGTCGACATTGCTGCCACTCAAACCATTGGAGGTGCCACTGGTGGTGGGGGGAATTGCTGTACCTTGTGTTAAGGAATTTAAATATCTGGGGATTAAGGTCTCGGCGAGGGTGCAGGATTTTGTTGCGCTGAATGTGAAACCATTATTGGACAAACTAAGAGATAAGACCAGAATATGGCTTGGACTACCACTTTCAGCGCTAGGAAGAGCAAACCTGATTAAAATGATTCTGATGCCTCAGGTTCTTTATGTGGTGCATAATGCCCCAGTGTGGTTGCCTAAATACTGGTTCAGGAGAATACATAATCTGTTTAGGGACTTAGTGTGGAAAAGGGGGATCCCCAGGATTAAATTGGAAAAATTACAATTACCAACGGAAAAGGGAGGATTAGCTATTCCAAATGCGTGGATATATTACTTAGCAGCCCAAGCACAACATTTTAAAGGTTGGAAGAATAGGGAAGAGTGGGACTCTAGTGGGAAACTGGTGCATCATTTGAGTCGGGGCGAGGATATACTAGAGGCAATGGAGTCTCATAAACTGAGGAGGGAGGCGAAAGGGAAACCGACTTTGCTATTGATACATAGGGTCTGGTGGGAATGCAAAAAAATACTGGGCATTACGGGGTGCTCCAATTATATGCCTCTATGGGATAATCCATACTTATGGGAATTCCATATCTTGGACGGCTTTCAGGAGTGGGAACAAGCTGGGGTCAGATATGTATACCAGGTATATGAGGGGGGAAGTCTCAAATTGTTCTCACAGTTACAGGAGGAGTTCGGACTCCCACATCGGATGTTTTATCAATACCTCCAGTTGCGGCATGCGGCGCAGGCCCAGGGTAGATTGGTGGATTTGGGCTGCTCTACTATGGGAGTGATGGAACAGGTATTGGGAGCAAAAGACACTAAAGGGATTATTTCTGTGATCTATGGTACATTACTTTCCAAATTCCTTGGAGATCCGATGGGGGTGATCAGATGCAAATGGGAAGAGGATGTGGGGAATATAACTGATGATGAGTGGGAGGAGATACTGGAATCGCCCAAAATGCTCTCCATTAATGTAGCACACAGGAGGTCACAACTTTTTCTCCTACATAGAGTGTACAGGACGCCTAAGGTGTTAATGCAAATGAGACTCAGACCAACGCAGGAGTGTCCCAGGTGTTCGTTTGAGGGGGCAGACATAAAGCATATGTTCTGGAGTTGTCCGAAGCTGAATGATTACTGGAAGGAGGTTGGAGGCATGGTAGAGAGGGTATTTGGAAGAGTTTTTCCGTTGGAACCTAAGATTTATGTGTTGGGCTGCATGGGGGAGGAGGGAGGAGATGGAGCTGAATTACTGGCCATAAAAAGGTTTTGTATCATGCTAGGAAACTAATAGCAAAATATTGGTTGAATGCGGATCCCCCGGAGGTGTCTGAGCTAGTGGAATACGTTAATCACACGGTGGCATTGGAACATCGGATATACCTAAAACGTGGGGCAATACACAAATACGATAAGCAATGGGGAAAATGGGAACACAATTATGGCACTGCAGGGAGGTAGAATACACCTTAAGGTGGAATGATCAGGAGGCAAGTATGGATATATCAGTAGGAGGCAGGAGAGAGAATGGTTATATGAGTCAGGGAAAGGAGGAGGTACTGCGGGGGGGGGAGTTGGGATGGAGGGAAGTGGGAGTTATGATACATATAACTGTATATGTTGTACAAAACTGAAAATGTATTGACGGTTGGAACCAAGTTAATGTACATGAGATGTATGATATATGTTGTATTATCAATAAAAACTGGTTTGATTTAAAAAAAAAAAAATTATCAGCTATCCAGAGGATAGGTGATCATTTTCGGATCGCTGGGACCCCCAACAATCGTGAGAACGGGGGTCCCAAACCCCCAGATCCTGCTCACTGCACTCCCTGGTGAGCCTGAATAGAAAGGCGGCCGAGCATACGCGCTGCCACTCCATTCAAGGTCTGTAAGAATGACGTAAACAGCCAAGCGCTGTACTAGTTTGTTTCCATCATCCCCATAGACCTTGAAAGGATTGGCAGCGCTCATGCTCGACCGCCGTTGCACTCCGTGTATTTCTCACTGCGGTTGAGCATTGGGGATTGTGGTGTTCGGGAACGTCATTCTCTTGATCGGTGGGTGTCCAGGCAATCAGAAAATGATCACCTATCCTGTGGATAGGTGATAATTTAGGAAAACCCCTTTAAACATAAAAATATACAAACATTGCAGTAAAGAGTATACAATCTGTATTACTTACTGAGGCTGCAGCTTGCATGATCTAGGAAAGGTTTGTAACCTTGTCTTGAAATTTTTCCCTTCTACTAAATGGACAAAACTGCATAATTTATACCACCAGCCTCTAATTACCCTCCGTTACAGATTTCATGAGGTGACCTTGCTATATCTTTGTCTGTCAATACTGCAAAATGAAAAATGTGCTACGCAGGAAACCGAACTGAAAAAAACCAAAAACAGACTACTCTGATTGCCACTTGCTGAAAGCATGTTTGATCTTTATAAGGAACCCATGCAATCACGTGTAGTATTTTCTTGGCAAATTCAATGCAAAATAGGAGTAGTGTAAAAATACCACACAGTCAAATGCATGCTTATAAGACAACATATTCATGGGCAAACTTTGCATAACATGGGACACCCAGCAAAATAACTAATGCAGTCCTATACTAGAGTTTCTCTTTAAAGCGGATCTATTATCAGATTATGCTGCTCATACCAATAGGGAATTTAGATTGTTAGCCCCAATGGGGACAGTAAAAGAGGACCTCTGTACAGCGCTGTGGAATATGTTGGCACTATATAAGTAACTGAAATAAATAAATGGCAAAAAAAAAATTCCCACAAAGATTGACAGCAGCTAGTCAATCAATCAGCGCCAAGAGGGTCAGGGATAGGCGAGGGGGTGTGCGCACTTCATGAATACACCGGACTCAACTGGGAGTCCACTGCATTATTTCATCACTCCGATTAGCCAAACGGCACAATATTTTTTTTGTTCTGTTTTGACTGAAAGGAGAGTGGACCTGTCCTGATAGAAGGGCAGCATAGTATGAAGACAGATCTGCTTTAATTTCTACTTTATTTTTGGGAGAAATACAAAACAAATCATGTTCACAATATATTAAACATGACGTGTAAAAAAAGCTGAACCGGTAACCCGTAAGTGTGATGTTAGTGGTGCAATTGAAGTATATTATAAAGCTATAGGATAAAACCCTGGTGAGGTAGCCTGTAAAGACAAACACTTTAGGCCTTGTTCACACAGTGCAGATTTTGCAGGCATTAAAGCTAAAGCCAGAATTGGATCCAGAACAGACCTAGAAGCCTTTTATATATTTTTTTCTGTTTAGGTTCTGTTCCTGGTTTTGGCTTAAAAAAAATGCATGCAACATCTACAGAAAATCTACACGGTGTGAACAAGGCCTTTTGGTGAGGTATCAATGCAGAGATTTGAAGTGGCCTCAAGTCAGCTGTCAATTTATAGCCCTTTACTTACTGCAATTAATTAAGAACATTTCCATCATCTAAATACTTAAAATCAAAGAAATCTAATAAGGTTACAGTCTCATAATGGACTGCATTTCAAAATCCAAATCCATGCCATTCTCTGGTACAGTTACTATTACTTGGATTTCAGCGCCTCACTTTTCAGGCTAACAGTAACGCACACTCACTCAAGTTTAGTGCTGCCATCCCGCCTTGAGGAGCTGATGGGTATACACTTGGTACTGTTGTGGTCATGAAGTCTGCTATCTGTTGTAGTGCCAACAAGCCAGTTGGATTTTTTCCTTTTTTAAGTTGGTCTTGGATCATTGTTTCCAGTTCATCACAAAAGGCCTGAAATAAAAAAATAATTAGAACTGAACTGGGCAGTGGTGAATACAGGTTCTTACCTACACCGCAGAAACCTGTGTAAATAAACTCTATATTTACTCTTAAAAAAGGTTTGTAATTGGAAAGCCCTAAAAACTTAGTGCATATTCCGTTCAATAAATAGAAGTCACCCGGCAGGGCTACTATCTTGCTATAGGAACATGTTCTCTGAAGCCCATTACACCGGCTAATTCTGGCAGGTGAAACCAGCGCCAATCAACGAGACAGCTCCGGTCACACGGAGCTATGTATGGGGACGAGCGGTCGTTACTCCGATCACTCGTTTCCATACATCATATCGGCAGCATGTCTCCCTGGGAGATGCGCTGCCAACAATATCTCCGTTTTTTTAAAACGATATGATCAGCAGATGAACAGGCGTTTGCTCGTTCATCTGCGGATAGTTGCCCTGGGTAAACGAGACAGCGAACTTTCTAGGAAGGCTTGTCTGCCCGATAAACGCCCGGTGTAAAAAGGGCCTTAAGTCTCCAGAGATGAATAGGCATCAGATCGACCTTTATGCACCAACATTTAACGAGAGCAATTTAACCTGAAAAATAAAAGCCACACAACAGCCAATACCTGCAGGAGGTCAAACACGTTAATTTAAATATACTTTGGATTCCAGATTTACTTTCCAGCTATAAACAGGGTCTAGTCTACATCCCAGTATTCGAACAATGATAAAATTCACTCCACATCTTTGACAGTAAAATAAAGACATTCATTGGTCGACGGAGCAACTTATGGCTACAAATCTAGTCCTCTAACCAGTGCTTATTCTGATTTTCACTGGTCCCATTAGAGTACAAATAATAGTTCTATCCCAAGCTATAACACATCCTTTGCTCAATAGGCTTCTAATTCTAAACTTTAATAGGTATTTCCGCTCAGAAGACAAACACCCGTGTCAAATGGTGGCCAGCGTTTGGACTGAATCCCAGAACATGCCAGCAGCGTGAATTACTCACCGGACTCTGAAGTATCATGGAGACTCTCTTTTTCTGCTCCATCATGTTGAAGTCCTGGCGAAGGTCGGGCGCCATGTTTCTCTCTCTCAAGTACTCCGGGTTGTTCTCGTCCACGCGGTCAAAATACTTCTCTTTATGTGGAGCATTAGTTGGGGGTGGTGAAGTCACCACCCCTGCATTTGAATCACCATTCATAGCACAACCTTATCTTACCCTGGACAAAGACAAGAAAACAAACACCAGTTATTACTTGTTCCAAAGGTGATTTGATTTCCTGTAGAAGATTTCATGATTCAGATATACATTTCATCAAGATCACATTTTGCACGTTTACACATGATATACAGAATAGTACAGTACGATGTATACACACACACACACACACACACACACACACACACACACACACACACACTACATGAAAAAGCCCATTAGCACGCCATCTAACACTCATCACATCGCAACAGTTCCCACTATTACACAAATTTTTAGAATGGCTTTGTGGGCACCTCAATGAACTCAAACACTGGCCAGCCTGTGCCCGTCACCTGACAACATCACAGAATCAACCCTTTCACTGCCAAGACGTATGCAATATGTTGTCACTTTAAATCCTTGCCGCGTCTAGAGTATGAGGGCTAGAGCTTAGATCTTGGCAATATTATAAATATCAGTATCATAGCCTTCAAATGACCGGGATGAAAGCTGTGCAATATTCAGGGGGTGTTAGGATGACTGGTTCAGTGTCTGTGTAGAAGAGAGGGCAGGAGATGCAAGTGACCGCAGGAATAAAGGGTTAAGGTGCCCATACTTATTAGAGGACAGTCGGCAGAACCCACCAATTTCTGCAGTGCTAGCCGACTATCAAAATGTGTACGGGGCGGTCCTGACTTTCCACCAATGGCTGACGTGGTTGAAGAGGATAGAGCAGGTTAGATTTCAACATGCCCGTTTCTTTGTTCCTGCAGTAGATTTGCCGCTGCCAAAGCAGTCTGGAAGCGGCTTATTCCCCTCTCCCTATTGAAAATACACGTACGCTCGGCCGAACATGCATGTGTAGGGGGAAGCCAGGAGAAATTGCTGCTGGCTGTACAATCTGCAACATGTGAATATACCCTTATCCCCCCCCCCCCCCTGTACAGCCTACCAGTGTTGACATATACAAACTTGGTTATCACCCCTGCTTACCAATTCTAAGGGGATGCAGTATGGGATCTCCTACTAGAGATTTTTTTTTTGGGGGTTGAACTTTTGACTCATTAGCTCCAGAGTAAGGCCTCATGCACACGACCGTGTTTTTGCGTCCGCAATTCAACCGCAAATCCACGGGTTAATTGCGGACCCATTCATTTCTATGTGGCCATACCCACTATCCGTGTTTTCACGGCTCTCCGCATGTCCGCACATCCGTGCAGCAGAAACTCCGGACATGTCCTATTATGGGCCGCAAATGCGGTGCGGACATGCCAATAGAAGTCAATGGGCCCGTGGAAATTGCGGATACACCGCCGTGTGTCATCCGCAGTTTGCGGATCATGTGACCTTCTAAAGGGGGTTTGACCAAGCTTTTGGCATCCTGTTTAAAAGTCCTTTTTTTTTTTTTTTTTTTTTCATCCGCATTTTTGCGGATTACATACGGATGAACTGCGGATTACATACGGATGAACTGCGGATGACATTCCACGGAACACGGTCCTGGAATTTGCGGACCAGAATAACACCACGGTCGTGTGCATGAGGCCTAAGGAGAGAAAGTTTTTCCAGATCATCTCCACCCACACATATTAATACATGAATGCACTGAGGAAAGCAAAACGCTCCATGGTAACTTGAAAGGATTATCTTCATAAGAATAGAGCCGCGGTAATTGTACTCAATTACAAATTATATTTTATAAAATATAAATTGATGCAATTAAAGGCCTTCCTCATGCAGAAAATACACTTTACTGAAGTCATCGGGAAAACTGCAGGACCAAAAAAAAAGTCAAATTAAATGAAGTAGAAAACCTTCCTTCTCAGGATTAGGGTATGTGCACACGATAGCAGGCATTTACGTCTGAAAAGACAGACTTTTCAGGAGAAAACAGCTGCCTCGTTTCAGACGTAAAAGCTCCTCCTCGGATTATTTGCGAGGCTTCTCTGACAGCCGTAAATTTTGAGCTGTGCTTCACTGAGTTCAATGAAGAACGGCTCAAATTATGTCTGAAAGAAGTGTCCCGCATATAATGTATATAAGTGTCCCGCATATAATGTATATAAGTGTCCCGCATATAATGTATATAAGTGTCCCGCATATAATGTATATAAGTGTCCCGCATATAATGTATATAAGTGTCCCGCATATAATGTATATAAGTGTCCTGCATATAATGTATATAAGTGTCCCGCATATAATGTATATAAGTGTCCCGCATATAATGTATATAAGTGTCCCGCATATAATGTATATAAGTGTCCCGCATATAATGTATATAAGTGTCCCGCATATAATGTATATAAGTGTCCCGCATATAATGTATATAAGTGTCCCGCATATAATGTATATAAGTGTCCCGCATATAATGTATATAAGTGTCCCGCATATAATGTATATAAGTGTCCCGCATATAATGTATATAAGTGTCCCGCATATAATGTATATAAGTGTCCCGCATATAATGTATATAAGTGTCCCGCATATAATGTATATAAGTGTCCCGCATATAATGTATATAAGTGTCCCGCATATAATGTATATAAGTGTCCTGCATATAATGTATATAAGTGTCCCGCATATAATGTATATAAGTGTCCCGCATATAATGTATATAAGTGTCCTGCATATAATGTATAGAAGTGCCCTGCATATAATGTATATAAGTGTCCTGCATATAATGTATATAAGTGTCCTGCATATAATGTATAGAAGTGCCCTGCATATAATGTATATAAGTGTCCTGCATATAATGTATATAAGTGCCCTGCATATAATGTATATAAGTGTCCTGCATATAATGTATATAAGTGTCCTGCATATAATGTATATAAGTGTCCTGCATATAATGTGTATAAGTGTCCCGCATATAATGTATATAAGTGTCCTGCATATAATGTATATAAGTGTCCTGCATATAATGTATATAAGTGTCCCGCATATAATGTATATAAGTGTCCTGCATATAATGTATATAAGTGTCCTGCATATAATGTATATAAGTGTCCCGCATATAATGTATATAAGTGTCCCGCATATAATGTATATAAGTGTCCCGCATATAATGTATATAAGTGTCCCGCATATAATGTATATAAGTGTCCCGCATATAATGTATATAAGTGTCCCGCATATAATGTATATAAGTGTCCCGCATATAATGTATATAAGTGTCCCGCATATAATGTATATAAGTGTCCCGCATATAATGTATATAAGTGTCCCGCATATAATGTATATAAGTGTCCCGCATATAATGTATATAAGTGTCCCGCATATAATGTATATAAGTGTCCCGCATATAATGTATATAAGTGTCCCGCATATAATGTATATAAGTGTCCCGCATATAATGTATATAAGTGTCCCGCATATAATGTATATAAGTGTCCCGCATATAATGTATACAAGTGTCCCGCATATAATGTATATAAGTGTCCCGCATATAATGTATAGAAGTGTCCCGCATATAATGTATAGAAGTGTCCCGCATATAATGTATAGAAGTGTCCCGCATATAATGTATAGAAGTGTCCCGCATATAATGTATAGAAGTGTCCCGCATATAATGTATATAAGTGTCCCGCATATAATGTATATAAGTGTCCCGCATATAATGTATATAAGTGTCCTGCACTTCTTTTGACGAGGCTGTATTTTTACGAGTCGTCGTTTGACAGCTGTCAAATGACTACGTCGGCAAACCCATTCAAATGAATGGGCAGATGTTTGCCGACGTATTGTAGCCCTATTTTCAGACGTAAAACGAGGCATAATACGCCTCATTTACGTCTGAAAATAGGTCGTGTGAACCCAGCCTTAGACTGAAATTCCATGAGGCATTTTGATAGTGTTTTCTTCTGCAGTTTTTAGCATTTCATGTGGTTCTTAATTGCTGTAAAAATGCATGGTAAACACACATGAGTTTTACAGGGAATCGCTGCGATTTTGCAATGTTTTTTTAGGCGGTTAAGCAGGCTTTCAATGTGCTTCATCTGTAATAACGGCATCGCCAAAAAACACGTGTTTTACCATGCGTTCTTCATAGCAGTTAAGAACCACATGAAAGTCGCTACAAAAAAGGAAGTAAAAACATTCAGTGGAATTTTCAGCCAATGTGCCACTCGGGCTGTTTTTAACGGCATCTGAGTGGCACCAGATAGTCTTCACGGACCCATTCACTTAAGGCCTCATGCATACAACCGTTGCCCGCCATACGGCCACTAATGACGGATCCGTGGAACAAAGACTTGCACACAGATGGCTTCGTGTGCAGTCCGTTGTTTCAACGGAACAAATGGAATGGCCGAGACAGTTCTGTCAAAACAGACAGGAATAGGACCGGTTCTATTTGTCGGAACGGCCACATTTTTCCGTTAAAAAACAACTGAAGTGGGTATGTCACCATAGAAATGAATGGGTCAGTGTGATATCCGTTAAAACCCCCCCAAAAAACGTATAGCACACTGAAGAGAGCATGAGGCCTTAGCGTGTAAATCGGGGTCAGTTAAAACTGACCCGATTCTCCTTTCCGTGGAAAGATCTTTCCACGGATCACTGACGGGACTGTGAATGAGTCATTAAGGAAATATTGTGCAAACAACCAGCTGATTTTGGGGGGAAAAAAAAATGTGCACAAAAAAAAACTGACATTCACTTTAAATCTGGAAAACCCCTTTCCGCATGCCCTAACAGGGCACATGGACTTCATGGGGGTCTGGCCCAGGAGACGAGCCATAGCCTGTATAAGCCAAAACAGAGGCACTGCTAAGAGTTTCTCACTCAGATTTAAAGTGACCACGTAATACTACATTGCACTGCGAATGCTGCAGGGGAAATGTGTCCGCACAGAGCTACCTCGTTGATAGTAACCAATCAAGGGAAGTAGGCTTCATTTTAAGCAGGAGTTGTCGAAATAAGAACGCCTATTAACCCCTTCCCACTCCTGGACGCACGATTAGGTCATGGTAACCATAGCGTTCGCGCTCCATGACCTAATCGTGCGTCACGGGAGGAACGGCCAACTCGGCCGTCTTCCCGACACATTCAGGAGCCGTGACAGCTGCTGTCTCGTACAGGTTGCCGCAGCTTCTATAGCAGGGACAGATAGCTGTGTCCCTGCTGATTAACCCCTTAGAAGGTGGCTTTTTAGGGGTTAAACCACCGACGGCCCACTATGATAGCGGGCCATCGATGGTTGCTATGGCAACCGGACGCATAACAATGGCGTCCAGCTATGTCATTTACGGAAGCCTAGTGGGTCCTGACTTATGATTGCTGTCAGTGAGTAGCTGACAGCTCTAATACACTGCACTACGCATGTAGTGCAGTGTATTAGAATTGCGATCAGGGCCTCCTGCCCTCATGTCCCCTAGTGGGACAAAGTAATAAAGTAAAAAATAAGTTGTGTAAAAATAAGAAAACAAAAGTTTTAAAAAGTAATAAAAGTAAAAATCCCCCTTTTTCCCTGATCAGTCTTTTATTATTAATAAAAATAAACTAACAAATAAACGATACATAATTGGTATCACCGCGTCCGTAACGGCCTGAACTACAAAATTATTTCGCTATTCATACCGCGTGGTGAACGCCATAAAATAATAATCCATACCAGAATCACAATTTGGTCACTTCACCTCCCAAAAAAATGGAATAAAAAGAGATAGTAAAGTCGCATGTACCTAAAAATGGTCCTGATCGAAACTGCAGTTCATTACGCAAAAAATAAGTCATCGCACGGCTTTCTTGATGAAAAAAAAAAAAAATTATGGCTCTTAGAATAAGGTAACACAAAATTTCAGGGGATCGAACATATACGTCCATCGGCTAGAGGGGAGAATTTGGATAAAAGGATTCTACAAGAGGCCCAATGGATCTTCCGCATGCATACCATGAAACCGGCGTGCCTGAACGAACAAATATCGTTTAATTGCTTCCTTTGATCCCGGTCTGATCTGTCGCCCCACTTTGCTTTACAGCCCAGCCCTATTCAATGCCTCCTATTCATCCCTATACATTGATCTCTACAGTCTCTCTCTTTATATGGCACCCATTCATTCCGTTGCTAGGGAACGCGTTGTGTATAATTCTTAATCAACATATAGTCGTCCCCATTACTACCTCATCGTTCTTATCACAGCGCTTCCTGTTATTTTCCTCATCCTAGGCTATTTATTCTCTCCCAGACTGTCTTACAGCCGCCTTTAGATCCCTGGTTACCAAGGACCAAATCGTCTGCTCCTGCCCGCGATGTCAGTATGCGTCCGGGGGCCTGTCCTGCTCGGGCCGCGTCATTAGCGTGGCTTGCGGCGGACTGGCTGCCCGGCCGCTGCGTCATCTGGGGGAGTGACGGGTACTATTTATGTCCGACATCTCACTCGGCTCGTGTTCGACCAGCTGACTAGTGTCGTGCACGAGCCGGGTTAATGATAGAGGCACGCAATAGGTGTCTCCCGGCCATTAGATGTGTTAACCTTACATTAGTGTGACCCCTGATGAAGCACCCTGATCAATGAGTGGTGCGGAAACGCGTAGGGACACAGCTTACTGGCACGGACTGACCAGGTGTTTATTATGTAACGCAGTAAGGGGGATCTATTTTCCTGCAGTGTGCGGTACACGTACTACACAGTACCCTCATATGCAATCCCCCCCCCCCTCCTGTGCTGGTCAATCGTGCTTACGCCTCTATTAGTATTTTGGCTGTTTAGCCCTATTTTAGTTTGGTATTTCTATAATAAAATTCTGTTTTAATCGTTCATATAGGCAGTGACATTTAACACAAAAAGTAAATGATTTTTTACAAAAAGTATTTTATTGTGCAAACGCTATAAGACATAAAAAAAAAAAAACTATAAACATCTGGTATCACTAATCGTATCGCCCTGCAGAATAAAATGAATATGTCATTTATAGCGCACGCTGAATGCTGTAAAAAAAGAATAGAATAAAAACCAATAGTAGAATTGCTGTTTTTTAGTCACCACGCCTCTTAAAAATAGAATAAAAACTGATCAAAAAGTCGCATGCACCCCATGAAGACTACAATGAATTCCTCAAGGGGTCTAGTTTCCAAAATATGGTCACTTTTGGGGGGTTTCCACTGTTTTGGCACCACAAGACCTCTTCAAACCGGACATGGTGCCGAATAAAAAAAAAAGAGGCCTCAAAATCCTCTAGGTGCTCCTTTGCTTCGGAGGCCGGTGCTTCAGTCCATTACCGCACTAGCGCCACATGTGGGATATTTCTCAAAACTGAAGAATGCGGGCAATAAATATTGAGTTGTGAGAAAAATGGAATAAAAAGGATTTTGACAAAAAAAAAAAAAAAAGGAGGCAATACTTAGCTTCTTACATTATACTGATAATGAGCCGTGCCCACCCCGAGATGACCCCAGTTTTGACAGTTTGTATAAACGGAGACCCCTATTAGACCGTTTCAGTGCCTGGTTTTCCCAAGCATTCACCCCCGAGAAGTGTATTTATATTGAGGAGTCCTTGGTACATTTTAAAGGGAGGCTTCAATTCCGCCAGTACCTGCCGGGTAAGAGGGCAAGGTATGGCGTGAAGATGTAGAAGCTGTGCGAGAGTATCAGGGTATACCTACAAATTTAGGATATATGAAGGGAAGGACACCACAGTATTCAGCCCCCAGAATCCTCCCCCTTACTGGGGAGTTATGAAAAAATTGTGTGGGATTTGGTGCACCCACTGCTGGACCAGGGTTACCACCTCTACCTGGATAATTTTTATACCAGCGTCCCACTCTTCAAGTGCCTCGCTTCCAGTCCTGCGGCATGCGGCACTGCTAGAAGAAATCGGAGAGGCCTCCCTAAGACTCTGCTTGGGCAAACACTCAGAAGGGGTGAGAGCAGGGCACAATCCAGCAGCAACATATTGTGTCAAGTACAAGGACAAGAGAGATGCCACACCAGTACCCATGTACCTGTACAGAGACCCGAAAACCAGACTGCATCCTGGACTACAATAGGTACATGGGAGGGGTGGACTTGTCAGATCAAGCCCTAAAGCGCCATGCGGTGTGGTGTAAGAAGCTGTCCGGGCACATCATACCGAAGGCATTGTACAATGCGTACGTGCTACGTCGATGTACAGGCCAGAGGGGAAGATTCCTGGAATTTCAAGAGGTCCTTTAGGGACCAGGAAGGGGGGGCACCCAGTACTTCTGGAGGCGAGGCCACACGCATTGTACCAGGGCAACACTTTCCAGGAGAAGTTCCCCAAACTGGCAAGAAGGGAAAAAGTCAAAAGAGGTGCAAAGTCTGCTATAAGAGGGGAACAAGGTAGGACACAATATATCAATGTGACACGTGTCCGGAAAAGGCAGGGCTCTGTATGAAAGAGTGTTTTAAAATTTATCATACATCCCTTGATTTTTAATCTGCCCCAGTTTTACTTACCCTGATGCACTCCGCACAGCTTATCCCCCTCATCTTTCCCTTCGGAGCCCTGCTGCCTGAGATTTACAGCAAGGCAAGCGTAATCTTGCGATATTACGCTGTAAACTGTCATTTAAAACGAGATTACGCTTGCTGTGCTGTAAATCTCACACAAATGTTACCGAAGTGTCAGGATCCTGAATAGACATCATGTCCTGGCTGGTAGTGAGGTCTATTCACTGTCAGGATACTTGAGTAACGTTAATGTGTGTGTATGTGGCTGCACATGGTGATCTAGCTAGATCACTATGTGCTGTGTAAATGAATGGAGAGAAGTGTAGGACGCCGATTGGTCAGCATCATACACTTCTCTCCACAAAGCCCACTTGGTCAAAAAGTAAAACACGCCCAGTTGTCCATTAAGAAAGTCATTAGCATAAGGCAAAATTCACACAAACGTGTGGCTGCGTGATTTTTGCGCATACGTCATCCTTATGACACGTGGTTTTGCGGTTTCGAAAAAGAAATGGAAGTGGTTTTATTTTTCCCTTCATTTCTTTATCTGTTGCACGAATCACACGCAGCACACAGAGCTATCAATCTGTCAATCCATTCAGTCTCCGGGCCGGGTGAGGTTTCCCGTGTGTGATGCGCAAAAAAAAACGCTCACGTATAGGACATGTTGTGAGTTTCACGCAGCGAACACACGCTGCGTGAAAAACACGGAATGTCTGAATGTCCCCACTGCCTTACATAGGTCAGTGCAACGCGCGTGAAAACACGTTCGTGTAAATAAGGCCTGAAGCTAATATAGATCATAACTTCGTCAAAAATGATAGTTTTCTAAATAAATAAAAAACACTGCTGTAATCTACAATACAGCGCCGAACACATTATGTAGAAGATAGGGCACGTATAATGTGGTGACAGAGCCGCTTTAAAAAAAAAAAAAAGGCTTGAAATTTTCTTAAAAATATGAGAAATTGACGTTTATGTTCTAAGCCTTGTAACGACCAAGAAAAATAAAAGAATGTTCAAAAAACGATGCCAATCTAAAGTAGACATATGGGAAATGTGAACTGGTAACTATTTTCGGTGGTATAACCGTCTGTTTTACAAGCAAATGCATTTAAATTCAGAAAAATTCTATTTTTTCTACATTTTCTCAAAATTGTGCAATTTTTCACAAATAAACACTGAATATATCGACCAAATTTTACCACTAACATAAAGCCCAATGTGTCACGAGAAAACAATCTCATAATCGCTTGGATAGATTTAACCTCTTAACGCCGAAGGACGGATATATCCGTCCTCTGCAGCTGTTAGTTCGCGCAGGATGACGGATATATCAGTCCTCTGATCGCACGGGTACTGACAGTGTACACACGTGATCAGAGGCAGGAGCACGGCTGTTATACACAGCCTGGCTCCTGCCGGAATGGAAGCGCGCTCAGATTCCGGCAGTTTAACCCATTAAATGCTGCTGTCAATAGCGACATCTAAGGTGTTTGACAGAGGGAAGGAGCTCTCTTTCACCCCATCAGCACCCCCGCAAAGAAATCATGGGGCGCCGTCGGGTTTCCATGGCAGCCGGGGGCCTAACAAAGACCCCCAGGTCTCTCTTCAGCAAATGCCTGTTAGGCCGTGGCAGAGGCATAGCCTAATAGATTGCCTGTCAGTTTTACACTGACAGGCAATAATGCTTTGTTATACTAAGTATACCAAAGCACTATATATGTGATCAGCAGATTGCATAGTGAAGTCCCCTGGTGGGACTAAAAAAAATAAAAATAAACGTAAAGCAGTTAAATAAAGTTTGTGGGAAAAAAATAAAAAAAATTGCAGTCAAAACCAAATAAAACAGTGGTTTTATTTAGGCCCCATTCACACGAACGTGTTTTTGCGGCCGCAATTCCCCCGAAAATTGTCTTATTACGGCCGTGTTCTGCGGTCCGGGCTCATTGAAAATAATGGCCGCAGCCATGTGCATGTCCCGTGATTTGCGGACGGCTCGTGGCTGACAGTCCGCAGCCGGCCGACCCGAAAATCACGGCCGTGCACATGGCTACGGTCGTGTGCATGAGGCCTTAGTAAAAGTGCCAAAACAAATAACATACACATATATGGTATCCCCGCGATCGTAACAACTTGAATAAAATGAACACATTAATTAAACCGCCGGATGAACGGCGTCCAAAAAATCCCGCAAAAAAAACCGGCAAAATACTCTTTTCTCCCATTCCCCCCATAAAAAATTAAATGAAAAAGTTAATCTATAAGTCCTATGTACCCCAAAATAGTACTAATGAAAACTACACCTTGGCCTGCAAATATCAAGCCCACATACGGCCACATTGACGGAAAAATAAAAAAATTACGGCTCTTTGAATGCGGCGATGCAAAAACAAGTAATTTTTTCTAAAATGGTTTTTATTGTGCAAACGTAGGAAAACATAAAACCTGCCGACCCATAGAATAAAGTTAACATGTTATTTATGTCGCATAGTGAAAGGCGTAAATTTAGAATGTCACAATTAATGCTGGAATAGCGGCTTATTTTCAATTCTCTCCTAAAATAAAGTTAATAAAAGTTAATTGATATATTATAAGCATCTAAAAATGGTACAATTACAAAATACAACTCATCCCGAAAAAAACAAGCCCTTACATGGCTATGTCCACGGAATAAAAAAAAAAAAAAAAAGTTACGACTCTTGGAATGCGACCGTGAAAAAACAAAAAATAATCCTTGGTCATTAACGCGCAAAGTGGCTTGGTCATTAAGGGGTTAAGTAGGGATGCACGATGGATCGAAACTTTGATACTGTACATCCCCAAACGGTTCGATACCGTTATTTCATGTATTTCGATACTTAGCTGTGCGGCCGCACAGCTAAATATAACACATGAATGTATGAGAGCGGGGCTGCGGCTGTGTAATACAGCCATTGCCCCGCTACTGAGTACTGACATGTGCGCGCCATCAGGAAAATGCGATGCGGCCAGCGCTGTACTAATGAGTGGCAGCACTTTAGACAGAACATGGCGGGCGCACTGCAAAACACCCCCATGTTCTGTCTTCAGTGCCTGCGCTCATTAGTGCAGCGTCGGCTGCATCACCTCATGCTGACTGCGTGCACTTGTTGTCAGGAGCGGGGCACTGGCTGTATTACACAGCCACAGTCCCGCTCTATAACGGCGGAGATCAAAGAAACCTCCCATCTCCGCCGCTATTCCCCTGAATGGTGCGATCAAAGCTGACTGCAGCATTCAGGGGAAAATGAGAAGCGGGGATGCCCCTTGGATCGCATGACAGGAATCCCCGTGACACGATTGAGTGACATACCATATATGGGCAGACAGCCCTCGATCCATTGAAGGACCCCAGGGCTGTCTGACCATATTTCCTGTTAGGACATACCTAAGTATGCCCTAACAACTGCCTGTGCACTATCCGTATACAGGCTAATTTACTGGTATATAGATATATGCCAGCACATTAAAGTTTAAAGATAAAAGTAAAAACAAAAGTATTTTTTTTTTTTTTAAAACACATTTTTTTTGAATAAACATTAAAATAAGTCTCAATACATAAAATATATACATATTCGTTATTGGCGCGGCCGTAATAACCTGCACAACAATTTTTTTGCATAATTTAAGTGTGCGCTGTAAAAAAAATAAAAACGACTCACTTATTGTGAGGCACGAGGTGTGATGAATTTAACCTACGTGTGCCTCAATAGTAATTAACCCCATCATGTACCTTATCCATTAACCCATGACAGCGAGACATGATGGGGTTAATTACTATTGTGAGGCACATTCAAAATTCATCACACCAGAAAATGGAAGATTTTTTTTTATTACTGTTGACAAAGTATCGTTTTGGTATCGAAATCGAAATACTACACGAAGTATCGGTATCGAAGTCCAAATTCTGGTATTGTGACATCCCTAGGTTTAAGCATTCCCAAGTTATTACCACAAAGTGAAATAGGTCATATTTGAAAAATGGGCTGAGCCTTAAGGTGCAAACTAGGCTGCGTCCTTAAGGGGTTAAGCCACGAGAGTTTACGAACACCCAGGGTATGTACTCACCCGCCTCCATTGTTCTATGGAGAACGGACAAGATCAAATGCTGTATTAGCAAATAAGATTTTGTAATCTAAAGACAATTTTTGACAGTCAGCAGAGCTTGATAGGCCCCTTACAATATTGCGCTACGTTCAGCATTTACCGTATAAGAAAAAAAAAAAGTTAAAATGTGCTGCAATACCCATGTTTATGGCGTTTTGCAAACAAAAATCAAAGTATAAAAAAAAAAAAATCTGATTATGCAATTTGTTAAAATGCTTTCATGAAGGATTCTTCTAGAAAACAATTAACAACCACTCAGCAATTTTCTCATTACAGAATCCGCAGGTGTAAATGATTAGCAAAGAGTGGCTGGAACATGTTCTGAATATTCCAAAAAACACTGCTAGATATGAATAAATGTACAAAGATGCATCTTCTTGCCAGCATCTTGCACTACTCTTCTGAAGGCTTTTCCACACTAAGGTATTGATAACCAAAGCGGTCTGGATTCTCTCTGATGGAGCACCTGCAAGAGCCAAAATCTGAAAATATTCCCCATTCTTCAGGATCAGATCGGACAGCCAGAATAAAGCCGGCATTTCACCAAACAACGCTGTCAGGTTCAGTTTGGTCCCCAAATTTATATAGGTTTCTTTTATATTTTACTACTTTTATTGATAAACTTTGTTAAAAATAAAAAAAAATATTATATATATATATATATATTTTGTGTCACCACATTCTGAGAGCCAGAACTCCTTTATTTTTCACCGATTGAGCGGTGTGAGGGCTTATTTTTTGCAGGACGAGCTGTCATTTTTATCGGTGCCATTTTTTGGTGCATAGAACATTGAGAGCCAAGTTGACCAAACAAAACACAGATTTTGACGGTTTACATTTTTTATGACCGTTCCCGTCGTAAACAACTTTCAGATTTTAATTTATCTTTTCCTCCCCACCTTCCAAAAGCCATAACTTATTTTTCCGTCGATATAGTCCTATGAGGGTTTGATTTTTGCGGGA
The DNA here is from genome assembly GCF_050947455.1 of Rhinoderma darwinii. Classification (NCBI taxonomy): domain Eukaryota; kingdom Metazoa; phylum Chordata; class Amphibia; order Anura; family Rhinodermatidae; genus Rhinoderma; species Rhinoderma darwinii. The sequence continues at coordinate 33,499,922 of NC_134687.1, read as the reverse complement.
CGAGTTGTAGTTTGCCATTTATTGTGCCATATAATGTACTAGGAAACGGGGGAAAAAATTGTGGGGTAGAAAATGAAAAAGACAGCGATTCCTCCATTGTTTTTACAGAATTCACTGTGCAATTAAAACAGGTTAACTTTATTCTGCGGCTCAATACGATTACGGCGATACCAAATATATATAGTTTTTTCCATATTTTTTTACACTTACTACTTTTACGTCGCCAAATTCTGAGAGCCATAACTTTTTATTTTTCCGTTGATTAAGTGGTCTGAGGGCTTATTTACTGCGGGACAAGCTGTTTTTATTGATACCATTTTGGGGTACATGCAAGGTTTTGATCACTTTTTATTCCATTTTTTGTGGGAGATTAGGTGATCAAAAAATAGCGATTCTGGCATTTATAATTTATTTTTTACGGCGTTGACCGCGCGGGTTAAATTATATATTGTAATAGTTCAGACTTTTACGGATGCGGCGATACCAATCATGTATTTTTTTTTTTTTTTACTTTGCTCTAGGGGTTTTTTATTTTAACTGTTAATATAAATCTTTGTTTTTTTACATAAAAATACTAATGTATTGCAGTATATCATGATTCTGACAGGGTCCTATTAAGCCCCGCCGGAGGCAGCGCTTAATAGGAGCCCCCAGGCAGCCATAGCAACAGTGATACCAATTCTGTTTATTTTATTTTTTTACTATGCTCTAGGGGGAAAATGGGAAAAGGCGGGGTTTTCTGAACTTATTTTAAAAATAACTTTGTTTTTACCATTTTTTTTTATTAGTCCCAAGGGGACTCCAACCAGCGATTGTTGGATCGCTTGCAATATATACTGCAATACTAATGTATTGCAGTATATCGTATATCTGACAGGCTTCTATTTAAATGCTGTGGTCGCTATTGACGGTGGCATTTAACGGGTTAAAAGAGCAGGATCACGCTCGACCGCAATCCCGCTCGTTACTGTGAAGTGCCGGCTGTAACATACAGCCGCATCGTATGGAGCGGGTTCACTCCGTGAGCCCGTTGCATACCTCCCCCTGCACAGCTATCACGTATGGATATGTCAAATGTCGGGAAGGGGTTAAACAATATATTGTAATAGTTCAGACTTTTACGGACGCAGCGATACCAATTTAGTTTATTTTTATATATTTTTTGACATTACTTTAGGGGGAAAAAAAAAAAGTGTTTTTTTAACTTTATTTAAAAAAAATTACACTTTTAAAAACTTTTCGAAGTTTTTTTTTTTTTACACTCTATTAGCCCCCCTATTAGACTTGAACCAGCGATCGTTCGATCACTGGTACAATATACGGCAATACTAAATGTTTTGCAGTATATCGTCATTTTTAAAGGCTTCTGTTATAATGTGGTGACAGAGCCTCGAAGTGCCCCATCTTCTACATAAGGAGATCGGAGCTGTAATGTAGGTGACAAGTGCTTTAGAAAAACTATTTTTACCACGTTATTAGCGATTTTAGCTTTATGCTAATGGCTTAATGGCCAACTCGGCGTGTTTTTACTTTAGACCAAGTGGGCGTTGTAAAGAGGAGTGTATGACGCTGACCAATAAGCGTCATACACTTCTCCCTTCATTTAGTCAGCGCATAGCGACCCAGCCTTATTCACTATGTGCGGTCTTATACTGACATATTAACGTTACTGAAGTGTTTAGACAGTGAATGGACATTCCTTCCAGCCAGGACGGGATGTCTATTCACAAACCCGACACGTCGCTAACGTTTCTGTGGTAGTTACAGCAGAGAAAGGGTAATCTCGCTGTAACCTGTCATTTACAGCGTGATCTCACAAGATTATGCTTGCTCTGCTGTAAGTACCACCGAAGTGCCGAGATTGTGAATAGACATCACGTCCTGGCTGGAAGGAATGTCTATTCACTGTCTAAACACTTCAGTAATGTTAATGTGTCAGTATAAGGGTATGTTCACACGGCAGCGTCCGTAACGGCTGAAATTACGGGGCTGTTTTCGGGAGAAAACCGCTCCGTAATTTCAGGCGTAATGGCATGTTGAGGCGCTGTTTGCTGCGTCCATTACGGACGTTAAATGGAGCTGGTTGTCCATGGAGTCCATGGAAAACGGCTCCATTTACGTCTGAAGAAGTGACAGGCACTTCTTTGACACGGGCGTCTTTTTTACACCCCGCCTTTTGACAGCGAGGCGTAAAAAAAATGACCGTGTTCACAGTACATCGTAAGACCCATTCTAATGAATGGGCAGATGTTTGCCAACGCTATCGAGGCGCATTTTCGGACGTAAATCGAGGCGTAAAACGCCCGAATTACGTCCGTAAATAAGCCGTGTGAACATACCCTAAGACAGCACATAGCGAACAACGCAGTGTCACTATGCGCTGATTGGCCAGAGTCACACACTCCTCTTTACAACGCCCACAGGGTCTAAAGTAAAAACACGCCCAGTTAGGCATTAAGTCATTAGCATAAAGCTAAAATCGCTCCTAACGTGGTAAAAATAAATAGTTTTTCTAAATAAAAAGCACTGCTGTCACCTACATTACAGCGCCGATCACATTATGTCGGAGATAGGGCACTTATGTGGTGACTGAGCCTCTTTAAGGCCTGCCACTTAACAGAGATAGAGTGAAGGCAGTCCCAGGGGCCTCCATTAGGCCCCTGGGCTGCCATAACAGCCGTAGTCACCCTCCGATTTCACTGTGGGGGGGACAATTAGCTGTCGGAGGGGCCCCCCTCTTTTCAATGCCTCAGATGATGCGGTCGCGATTGACTGCAGAATTTGAGGGGTTAAGCAGCCACGAACAGTGAGATCGCTGCTCCCGGCTGTTAGTCCTGGGTGTCCGCTGTAAAATACAGCAGACACCCGCAGCATATGGAGCACGCTCCAAACACCTCCCCAGGAGGAACATTCATTGTTTACTTCCAATGGATACAATTCTGTCCATGGTCATGTGTTGGACACACAGGTGCTGGGATCATTGTTGCATTTTCAAACGCAGCCTAAACAAACATTTAGAAGACACATTCCTTTTTTCATAGTGTTTCAGCTGTGAGCCTTAACATTAAATTCAAAGCATGAGTTTCCGTAGCGTGCATTTGAACATGTAACAAAAATGCACAATGTGAACTCAGCCTCGAAGACACAGCTCTGATACACATACTATAACAAGTTGTGCACCTGAGTGTCCATTACACGACCATGGGCAGAATTTTATCCACTGGAAGTATACAATGCCTGTGCCTACCGAACAACAAGCAGAGATCTTGAAATCCGTGAGGAATAAATAAAATAAATTGGAAAATTGGAGCAGCACAATGGAGATCATACAGAAGTAATGATCAGTGCAGATGTCAATCCAGCACTGGGGTGAGATAAAACACTTACTAGAAGTTGCAGCATCTGTGTGTCTCTCCGCCTCTCACTCTGCTCCTGTTCACCTCCCCGCTCTCCATAGCCTTCTATGGGCAGCTGTAACCTGATCTATCAGGGAGCTGAAGCAGCAGTAAATTCAGAGTGAGTAAACATTTAGGGTGGGGGTGGGGGTATAGCCTGATAAGTGGAGGAAGAGGCATTTTTCTCTAATGAGATAATACAAAGTTTTATATTAGCTTTTACTATTGATGTACGCAGTTTGTTGAAACGTTATCTCCATTTAATCTAATGACAGTGCACTTAAGAGTCTTCTCTATATACTTCAACTAAGCAATATGAACATTGTGTCAAAGCACCTCACCCCCAGGGTATTTAGGAATACATGAATGCCCAAAATAGACTTGCATGACTATCACTATTCTTCTTCCTTGGGTCATACAGCTTAGGCTTCGTTCACATCTGCATCAGGACTCCGCTCACTGGTTCCGTCAGAGATTTCAGTCAGGGAAACCCATGAATGGATTCCAAACAAACGGAAACCATAGGTTTCCGTTTGCATCACCATTGTTTTAATGGGGACAGATCCGGTGCAAATGGTTTCCGTTTGTCACCGTTGTTTAAGGGTTCCGTCGTTTTAACCTTTGGTTTCCGTTTCAGTTTGGATTCCGTTTATAGCTTCCCTTGATGGAAAGGTCCGACAGAACCCATGAACAGAGTCCCAAAGCAGAGGTGAACGAAGCCTTAATAGGATAGGCTCAGAGGAAGGAGTTAAAAGATTGACCAAATTCAGTTTTCTTTGAGACAGATATTCATGGATACCCTTATCTTTTAGACGGGAGATCCTTGTTATGCATGAAGCAGTCATATTGTAGTAGTTTGCAAAATATGTTGTGAAATTGTGCAATGTGAAGCCTTATGCACACGGTTGCACAGTATTTACGCTCAGTAAATACTGCATGGACGGACCGCAGACTATCACCTGCCGGGTCACATTAAAAAGTATAGGAGATTGGTCTGTAAAAAGCAAAAAATAGGATGTCCTAGTTTTGCGGGTCATTTGTACAGCCCGGACACACCCGTAAATATATGGGAAGGTATCCGTGGCCAATAGACATGAATGGAGCCGTATTTTTATCCGCAATTACGGATCCGTAAAAGCAGATAAAAATTACGGTCGCGGGCATGAGGCCCGACACTTTCCTCTTCGTACAGTAACATCTAATGCATGTTATTCAATTGTTCATATGTGGTGCACCTGGCAAAGTTTGTGTCGTTCTTTGTTTCTATTTGAAGTGATGCAGTCATAACATAAGGCAACATCTAGGCCTGGAGAATTCTGCATCGAAAATCTGCAACAAACTTACAATACAATGCTAAAGAAACTGATTTTTCTGCGGTGGACGAGGGCTTGTTGCACGTTTTTTTAATCCACAGCATGACTATTATGTTAGACATATTTGCCACAAATTTTCAGTGTGGATTGAAAACGACGGTAATTTTTTTCCCCCCTGGTCTAAGTCGCAAAGGGCAATATCTAGCCCATACAAATAATGCGAGCCGTCTACAACCTTGTTTTCAGGCAACAATTATCTTTCTTTCCTCAAATGCTCCTGTCGCTGGAAGGTGGCAGGGCCTCAGGATAATGCACTGGCTTACTTGGTCATTCCTGTATCCCCCCCCCCCCCTCCCCATGCAGTGACAGCTGCCGCTTGGATCACATCACAAGGGATTTCATCTATTTTTGTTATGCGGTTAGTAAATAACTGCACAGGCACGGTACTCCATTCAGATGAGAGATTCCATTTGGGGTGCCATTTACCACTTCAGAGACTACAGTCTAAAATCATTAACAATTCATAATAATTATATCGTTTTTGCTATGACATTTTGCCACTAAAGCTTTGTGAGGTATTAGCTTTTGGTAGCATTTCGTTAATGGGAGCAAGATTACTTCTACATCCTTCTCGGAGTCCTACTAATGTACAGACTGGCGCCTCTCCAGTCCATCCTAAACTCTGTTGCTCAACTCACCTCTCGTTCCTCAAATATCAGTCCCTCCACTTGTGATCAGAGAATAGAACTCAACCTGTAACCCTAAGCAGAGTTCTGTCTCTTCACACCACCCTCACGTAACCCTGGCCCAGCCAAGGACCTGCTCTATACTACTATTAACACTGGCTCACACATCTCTGAAATTATTTTCAACATGCCATCCAGCGCCTGACCCTCCAATTGAAACTTATAACATGGCCACAGCTGCTGTGCCAGTGCTGCCTCCCCCTGACATGGCATCACCCCATTCTTCCTCATGTAACTACCCTTTACAGATGGTAATTTCCTGTGGACTGGTATTCTACATTACAATGAATTGCATGCTGTGTGGTTTTAATGCCCATGTTATAAATGAACTGCATGTGAATGTTTTAAGGTCGGTTCATACAGAGTTTTTTTGGCGCCGATTTTGATGCAGAAACTGCTTCGGAATCTGCACCAAAAAACAGACCAAATAGCCCATCATTGATTTCAATGGGAGGTGGAGGCTTCTTTTTTTCCTGGGCAGCTTTTGAAGCTTGCAGAAGAGGAGAAGAAAAAAAACAAAAACCAAAATGGCATGCCCTTCGAGTGTTTTCCGCCTCGGACCTCCCATTAAAATCAATGGGAGGCAGAAAAAGCCAGTTTGTGCATTAGATTCAGCGGCCGCGGACAAAAACAAAAAACAAAACAAACACTGGCAAGCCAAAAACCTGGGTCAACTAGTCCTTAGGATCTTTCACTTATAATTTTGCCAAAATCGCAACAAAATTGGTAAGAAAAGTGCTGAATGAGAGGGCATATTATAGGATATCGGTCTCGTGAGCGGAAAATACGGAAAGCCCGTTTTGATGCCCTATACAAGAATCTACTAGTGGCCCAAAGAACCTATATAGATGATTCCACCCCACTCAACCAACAGATTTTCCAAACTGCAAAACATTTGTTAGACACTTTTATCCATACTGAATCACATTGGCAGGTTAGATCCACGGATAACAGGTTTTATAGATGGGGGAATAAAACCGGTAAGCCACTCGCAACACAAAAGCATCCCTACAAGCCTATTTTGTCCCTACGTAATCCCCTTACAGGCATGGTCTCTACTGACCCAACAGAAATAAACATTTTTACGGATTATTATGAAGATCTTTATAGGGCGGCCCAGGGGCCTCTCACCCAGATATTAACTCCTTTCTGGACACTGTTGAATTGCCCTCCGTCTCTGTAGAGCAACAAGCTTTATTGAATGCAGAGATACAGGAGGAGGTGAGGCGAGCTATTGCGACAGCCTCTAATGGGAAGACTCCTTGTCCAGATGGATTTTCCTCGGAATACTAGAACATTTTGGCGCCTCAGCTGATCCCAGTTTTGACTAATTTATATGACGTGTTTTTTGCATTCCATGCCCATTGACTGTTTCACTGAAATCGCGCACAGTGCTTTTACCCAAAACCACATAAAAGATCTTTCCCCGACTCAAATCATACCGTCCTATCTCGTTACTTAACCATGACTACAAGCTGCTGGCCAGAATACTGGCGGATAGGTTGCAATGCTTCCTTCCTGATCTTTTGTCTGATGCTCAGACGGGTTTTACACGAGGTAGGACTTGTATAAAAAATATTAGATCTGCAATAGCCGCTACTGTCGCGATGCAGGACTCTGCGCAATCGGTGACTATTTTAATGAGTCTTGACGCCGAGAAAGCGTTTGATATGGTGGCATGGCCGTTTTTGGACGAAGTGCTGGTCCGTATGGGGGTGGGTTCTATTTTTACCACCTTCATCCAGTCCCTTCGCGTGGGGGCGCGACCTGTGTGGCGGTCAATGGGCATAATTCTGGCCCTATAGATATTTTTAGAGGCACCAAGCAGGGATGCCCCCTTTCCCCCTTCTGTTTAATCTTTCCATAGATCCCTTACTGCGACACCTTTCCAAAACCAACTTTTCAGGGCCTTATTATACGGGATGTAGAACTAAAAAGTAGCCGCTCTTGCGGATGACATCCTGTTGGTAGTTGCGGACACCAATTCCCCTTCTTGAAGAACTAGACCGGGTGGGCCGATTATCGGGATACTATTTGAATAGGGACAAGACGAAGGCATTGATGAGAGGGCCTTCTAGACCCCTTTGGGCGGCCGCCTTTCCATGTAAATGGGACACTCAGGCGATCAAATATTTAGAAGTCCAAATCTCCAGACACCCTGCTAAAAACTCTACAGACTTAATATAGCACGTTATAGAGAGGACTTGGAAAAGGCTCTCTCAAATTGGAAGCACTTCACCCTTTCATACCGAGGGAAGGACAATCTACTTAAGATGACAGAGTTCCCTCGTCTTCTATATATTTTCCATACCCTCCCAATATATCTCGTGTGTGCGTGCGCGTGTGTGTGTGTGTTCCCGCATAGCCTACCAGATCTTACAACAACCAAGAGCCAATGGGGGCATTAATTTCCCCGACATTAGGCAGTACAACCTGGCGGCCTTCTTCCGTTATGTCTCGGACTGGCTGGGGAGCACCTCTCATACTTCGTACAATCTGGATTCAAGATTTTCTGGACGGGCTTTGTCGGGATTCCTGCAACTTCCATATGAGGGATTATCTGTAGAGACTAGAGCTAACCCGCTGCTTTTGGTCACTTGGAAAGCCTGGCAGAAGATCAGGTGACATCACCAGCTTTCGCCTCTCTTATCTCTCCACTTGCCACTAATCTGTAATAATAATTTTCAGGGTGGTAATCCACGGGCAATTTTCCACAGGTGGCACACGTTGGGAATCACCTCCCTAAAACAGCTTGTACATAAGGACGAACATAGGGCTCTTACTCTTTCAGAACTCCGCTCTAAATATCCCGAGTTACCCATCGATCGCTTTAGTTTTCTTCAAGTCGACAGTTCTATAAAAAAAGGTTTTACCGCAACTGCCAGACTTGGAATGGAATCCTTATTTGCTTCCAAAATTCTCCAGTCCCAACTCCCCGAAGGGCCAAATAACTAAAAACTACCAATTCCTTCATGTTCCCCTTGATTATTCACAATCCCAGACTAACTAAATGGCAAGGCGACGATCAGACAAACTCCTAGGATACTGGCGGCTCTAGAGCAGGCACAAACTTCTTCCCTCTGCCCGCTTTCTGGAAATGCGACTTAAGAGTGCCCGTAGGTCGTATTTGACTCCAAGTGTAGGGTATAAGATTGGTATCTATGAATTGTCGTTTTGCTTCAAATGTCAAGCACCCGCAGCGAATCTCTACCATTGTTTGTGGTCGTGCCCGCATTCGTACATTTTGGTCTCGCATACGTATATTCACTACGACTCACCTCACCAATTTTGTCCCTGATACAATACAGTTGGCGGGGTTTGGGTACATGGACCCTGAAGTTCACGGGTGTTCCCCCGGGGAACACAAATTGTTGCATTATGTGGCGGCGACGAAAGCCATATTACAGACCTAGCTTGCTAATCAGCCCCCGCCTTTCAAATTATTCTTGGAGAAATTAGCTTATCTCTTGAAAATGGACTCGGTGGAAGCCTCGCTCCATAAGGAATTACAGGTCCAATAGTTTCATTCATTGCATTACTCCCACAATACATTCAGATACAAAAACGGAAACGCTTTGAACCAACGGTCTGGTTCCACGAACAGGTGCTCCTGGGGAATGCGCCCGTGTAAGATATGGTAGGGATCCCCGTGGTTGTCTGGTATGGGCGGGGGACATGCTCCTTCTTGTCCTTACTATTTCTCCCCTGTCCCCATATAGATACGATGGGCTCTGTTGGGGTGGATGTGTGCAGTGAGCTGGTTCCCGCGGACGCCTCCATCCCTGATTTATGTTTTTCTTTTTCAAGTTCACTGGGGTGGGGAATTGCATACAACTTACAGCAAATGTGAGTGTTTCATCTGCATTGTTTCCTTCATAAGCACAATCTATTTATCCTGCTTGGCCCGTTACGTCAATTTCTTGATGTGTAATTTGTGCTTACTGGAAATCTAACTGATCCTCTGGACTGCTGATTGTATTACATTGTTCCCCCTCCTTTCCTTCTGTTTTCCCCACAAACTTAATGGTTTGGAAAAAAAAATTCAATAAAGAGAAGTTTAAAAAAAAACAAAAAAAAAACGCTGATGCTTAGCACATTTTTTTAAATTTTATTATGCTTTTTTTTTCTCACAAAGTCGGCACACGTGAGTACTCCTTAACATTTATAGGTACTTAGAAGCAAGGCACTAGCTGCCCCCATAACATATTACTAAGAAGTTACACTATGTATAAGTCACTGCCTGCTGTTTAAGGTCAGAAGATCGCAAGGTGGACCTGGTTCTTGGTTCCCCCCCCAAACATTTTCTGAGCACCAGGTAATTTTGGCTTTAAGCTCAGAGTTCTCTGGACTATTATAAAATCACCCTTCCCGATGACACTCCACAAATATATCAAGGTATGAAATCTTTGATCAAACTGTATAATACTTCCGCGTCCTTAAAACAAAAGGCCAGTAAATGAGTATGATAGGCAACCAAAGAAGTTTACAGCTAGAAGCTTAGCAGTAAATCCTATAGACAAGTATACATGTAGACGTAAGCTACAAGGTACATCTGGGTTCTAACCCTGGGAAGCACTTGTATGGATGGCTGCACTGGCTGATTCTCGTGGGGCACTATTCTTCTTTGAAGGTTGGCAGACAGAGGAGCCTATTTTTAGCAGATCAGTTTGTACAATACATTGTTTAGCGAGTCACTGCAACTCCTAAGAAACTTCCTCGGCTTGCCCTACTTTTCTGTGCAGCTGTAAAACATCAGAGACCATTCTTTGTTGTTAATGATTAAAGTCATTTCAACAATGCAGAAGAGGAAGGCAAAAAACAAACAAAAAAAACCAACCCTTTATTAGGCTGTGTTCACATCTGCGTTGGGGTCCCGTTCTGACGTTTCGTCCGAGCTTTTCGTAAGAACGGGACCCTGAACAGATGCAAACTGACACGAACCAGAGGATCTGTCGTTTTTCCAGAAGCAATAGCGTAGTCGATTGCTTCCGGCAAAGCGACGGATCCGATGCACAAAAGAGACAAAACGGAAACCACGGAAACCAGCTCAGTCACAATTGAAATCAATAGGGATGGAAACCTCTGGTGTGTTCGTGTCAGTTTGCGTCTGTTCAGGGTCCCGTTCTGACGAAAAGCACTGACGGAACAGGACCCCCAACGCAGATGTGAATAGAGCCTAACTGAAGACGTTCAGTCATCCAGCTCATGGGAGATCTACTCATGGAAAGGGTGACTTGACTTGTTAGAGAACGTTTAGTGTATGTGCACACGATAACGGCAAATACATCTGAAATTACGGAGCGGTTTTCAGGTGAAATCAGCTCCTGAATTTCAGACGTAATTGCTCGTACTTGCGTTTTTCGCGGCGTCCATTACGGACGGAATTGGAGCGGTTTTTCAATAGAGTCCATGAAAAATGTCTCCAATTACGTCCCAAGAAGTGTCCTGCACCTCTTTTGACGAGCCATGTTATTTACGCGCCGTCTTTTGACAGCGACGCGTAAAATGACAGGTCGTCGGCACAGAACATCGTAAAACCCATTGAACGTAATGGGCAGATGTTTGTTGACGTAATGGAGCCATTTTTTCAGACGTAATTCAGGGCGTAAAAAGCCTGAATTACGTCTGAAACTTGGTCGTGTGAACATACCCTTACAAAGAATTTCCCAGCTCAACTGAGATGCAATTGGAAGGAGAGGTGACACAATTGTGTCTAGTCGTTCTAACTAATCACTAGTAAATAATCACAACGTTATGGTCCTGTGTATGTTCCCGGACCATCCACTCTGTAAAACATTGACGTGCAGTCCTAATGACGTTGGCACTAGAACAGACTATTAGTTGAGGTCTTCATGACCTTTAGAGAGTCTGTCAGCTCTCCTGTCTGGTTTAGTACCTACTTGTATTTCCCATGAAATAATTCTGGAGCCTCTTTTTCTTAGAGGAACATCACAATGCAGCGTTCGGTTATTCCTACTGGAAATGCATGAATAAATTGACAACTGGGTGTTACCATCTCTTTATTGGGCCATGTCCCTACACTGTCTGGCACAGTCCACACATTGTCACGCTGCGTAGGGACAAACCATATTGGCAATGGTAACACCAAATTGTCAGCTTATGAACACATTTACAAGAGGAATGGCACAGCACAGCGTTCTAGGAAAAGTTGCTCCAGAATTATAATTTCATGGGAAATAAATTTACTAAAATAGACGTGTCAGGAGAGCTTTTTAACTATAAGGACTGCAGTTTGTCATCATCCTTCAGATTATGAGTATTTATCTGCTGGCTGGGACATTTATTTAAAGTTATTTTATTCAAAGCTGCTGGACAGAGAATATACAGACTTTTTTTTATCTGAGTGGAGCTCAAGATTTAAAGGGAATGTGTTGTTAGCAAAAAATGTTTTTTTTTTTTTAGTTAAACAATTAGTGTGTGGGTGATTAAACATTGTTCTAATTTTTTTTATTTTTTTCACGAGTCAGGAAATATTATAAATTGGATTCAATTGGATTCTAATTTATAATATTTCCCATTGCTGGTCACTAGATGGAGCAATTCCCAAAATTGCAGCATTGCATGTTTTAAAGCAACCACATTGCTTTATGCTGCAAAATTGGGAAAAAAAATCCCTCTCTAGTGAGCTCTCAGAATCCCCCCTCCTTTATCCTGGCTAGTGCTGGGAGAAACGAGGGGATTGAACGGTCTAACCTACTACACTGTGTCGCCATTTTTTGAGCTAACACACAGTGTAGTAGGTTAACATACACTAGTAAAACACACTGAAACACGAACATACATAGAAATCACTTACCTGCTCCAGTCGCCGCCGCCGCTCCCTCCGGACAGTCCGCTCCGTCTGCTGCTCCATGTGCACAAGTCAAGAAGCCGCGACCGGAAGTAGTAATCTTACTGTCCGGCCGCGACTTCCGGTCCACAGGAAAATGGCGCCGGACGGCGCGCATTTCAAATTGGACTGTGTGGGAGCGGCGCATGCGCCGTTCCCACACAGACGGCGTACACCATAGTGGATGGAACGGCCCCGTTCGCAGTCCCTATGGGACTGGAGCTGCCGTATTCCATGTCTGTATGTGTCGTTAATCGACACATACAGAAATGGAAAAAAAAAATGGCAGCCCCCAAAGGGAAGAAAAAGTGTAAAAATAAAAAAAAGTAACACACAAATAAATACAAACGTTTTTAATAAAACACTAACATCAAACTGATATAAAAAAAAAAATTGTGGTGACACTGTTCCTTTAAGGGTCAGTCATCACATGACCAAAGTTTTTTTTACCTGAATGATTCCGTTAGAGATCCCCTACTAGGCTGCAGCTAAAGCCGGATAAAAAAAATAAAATATATAGAGCAGCGCTGTCCTGAGCCGCTTAGGGGTCAGAATGGGAAATAAACCCAAAACAGAACCACATAATGTTACAATGAAGACTGCCCCCTGCAGAATAGTAATAGCACACCTGTGATTATGGGGCTCGGATAATGTTAGGATGTATAAAACCATCATTTTCTGGTCAGGCTCCATAATGCATATTTTCTATGTTTCCCAAGAATGGGAGGGGCTTAGCTGTTGCACCCACCCAGTGATATCTATGTAAAGGGAGGTAATTAACATACAGCTGACTCAATTGTCATGGAGATAGAAGTCACTTGATGCCGTCATGTGGAAAATATCTAGTGACGGTTAGGCCTCATGCACACTTCCTTCACCATTTTATCGGCCGTTTTTAATGGCTCCGTGCACCCGTTTTGTTATCCGTGTACACTCCGTGTTTCCATTTCCGAGCATGGTACTGTCCAGGGTGCTGAAAGAGCATGGTTGTTCAGCACTAGTCACCGTACAGGGTGCTGAAAGAGTTAATGGGCTGCACTGATCGGCGGTAACTTTCAGCACCCTGGACAGTGACTAGCGCTGAAGAATGACCATGCTCGGCGCTCACAAAATACAATTCTAAGTAAATTAAAAAAATCAGTTCATACTTACCCAGAACTCCCTGATTTTTCCTCCTGTCTGGCCTCCTGGGATGACGTTTCATCCCATGTCACCACTGCAGCCAATCACAGGCTGTAGTGGCGGTCACATGAGAGAAGTAATAACAGAAGGCCGGCCTCCAGGGATGACTTGATCCCATGTGACCGCCTCTCCAGCCAAGCATAGGCTGCAGCGGCCATATGGACTGCCGCGTCATACAGGAAGGTCGGACTGGAGGAAGAAGAGGGACTCGTCACCAAGACAACGACCGGGGCACGTATGAACTGCTTTTTATTTTATTTTTATCAGCAGCCTCTTCTCTCGATCAGTGCTGGATAGAGAGAAGTGGCTGCCGATTAGTGCAATATCTTTAATGTACTTCTGTCCGCCCGGCCATTGCTAGGCAACGGCACAGTCACACACGGACGGCACACGGATGCCTTCAGTTTTTTTGACGGCCCCATTGACTAGCATGGGTCTCACGGTCATAGAATCTCAGAACAAAGTAGGGAATGCTCTACTTTTGTCGGAACGGAGCAACGGGACCGTCAAAAAACAAAACAAAACTGAAGTGTGCATGGCCCCATTGAAATGAATGGGTCAGGGTGCTAGCCGTCAGAAAAACAGCTATCACCCTGAAGGAAAAAAGACTGAACAGGATATACAATGTAGAGGTAAAGTAACACAAACACCATGTGCCGGCTGATTTTTCATTTTTGACTGGAGTGTTCCTTTAAAGTTCTCTACCTCAGACAAATCCACAAGGGACAGCTAGCTTCACTAAGCTATTTTCATGCCCGTTATGCTGTAGACTTGGTGGAGAGGATTCATACAGGCAATGAAATATTCATACCCTTATTTTATTCACTACTTAATGAATAGTTTATAAAAATGTACAAGACTGAACAAGACAGCACACAGATAAAGCAGACCGCCTGTTCTATTCTAGTGAGCAGGGCTTTTTTTTGTTCTGTTCACACATTGGGGGTAAATAATTGCTTGGTTTTAGAGATGCTCTTTCCATCAGTTTTGCAGCAGAGATTGAAAGCCCACCCCCCCCCCCCCCATTAGCACGAGACATTACCAACTGCATGGAAGAAGTTCAAGGAACATATCTTTGTACTTTCAGTAACTTGAGGGAACTCTAAGATTTTTTTCTTTTAACAAGTCTAGAAACTGTTTGGTGGACCACACCACCATCTTCGCCAGCATAGACGTACAGGCGCTATATTCAACTATTCCACACAAGATGGGCTTAAAAGACAGTGGATTACTTCCTTAGCACGAGAGACTCACGCCATCAGTGCCTTCATCTTCGAGCTATTACAGTTCGTACTGAGAAACCACTTTCTTTTTAATGGTCGTATCTACCACCAGCTCAGGGGCACTGCCATGGGTAATTCCTGTGTGCCCACATACGCTAACCTGCTCCTGTGCTGGTGGGAAGAGACCATGGTATTCTCGGACGAACTACAACACTTGAATCGCCCACATTAGAATTGGAAATGCTACATAGATGACGTATTTGTCCTATGGGAGGGGGGCCTGAGAAAGATTTGGAACAATATGTCTGAGATTTACGTTTGAGTTTAATTTAAAAACCCAACCCTTTGTAGATGTTGGCTTTAGTGATCAGGACGTCTAGAAACAGCCTACTTAGGTGGGAGAGCTACCATTCGAACTCATTGAAAAAAATAGGAAGACCCAAGGGGCAATACCTTAGATTAAAAAGGAATTGCTCCAATATAGGTGAATTTAGAGAATATAGGGGAATTAAAAATAAATAAATAAATGATTTCTTGAAAGAGGCTACCCTTTAAAAACCCTAAAGGAAGCATACAAACATGCACTAAAACAAAGTCAGGAAGAACTCCTTGTTCCCCAGAAAAAAAGAACTCAAACAGCCCATAAGACTAATAGACACATTTGATAGGGCCAATCAGACAAATTGAGAATGGAGAAAAAGGGTCCTTGAACATATAGTAGATATTGGGAATGATAGAGAAACCGGTGGCTAGACATGTACATTTACACCATAAGGCTATGTTCACACGGAGTATTTTGGGGGAGGAATATCTGCCTCAAAATTCCGTTTGGAACTTTGAGGCAGATATTCCTCTCCCTGCACGCCGTTTTTCGCGGCGATTATCGCGCCGTTTTTCGCCCGCGGCCATTGAGCGTCGCGGGCATAAAACAGCGAGAAATACGCTTTCTCCTGCCTCCCATTGAAGTCAATGGGAGGTCAGAGGCGGAAGCGCCCGAAGATAGGGCATGTCGCTTCTTTTCCCCGCGAGGCAGTTTTACTGCTCGCGGGAAAAAAGACGCCGACGCCTCCCATTGAAATCAATGGGAGGCGTTCTCGGGCCGTTCTTGCTGAGTTTTGCGACGCTGTGTCCGCGTCGAAAAACTCGGCAAAATACCCCGTGTGAACATAGCCTAAGGAGGATGCAAGAGGTCTAAAATGTACAGCCATCAAATTGATTTACCCAACCAAAAGGGGAGTGGATATAGAGAAGGTTTTGCTAAGAGAATGAAGATGGATTTTTAAGTTTGGCTCAATTATGCCCAATGGACTAAACGAGCAGCTTAATTATAAGAGCGTTTTCTATAATCCTCCTCAAAGGTTGGGATACGAGATATTATCTACATGTAAATATCATCTTTCTTCAAATGTCTGAAATATTGAAAATGTAATGCATATCCAATTAAGTAAATGAGCAACCTAATTATACAGGTTTTCCCACAATCTCCATCAAAGCTTGGGATCTACATGTAAAGATCTTTCTTAAAAGCCTGAAATATTGAAAATTTAATACATGAG
Organism: Rhinoderma darwinii; assembly: GCF_050947455.1. Classification (NCBI taxonomy): domain Eukaryota; kingdom Metazoa; phylum Chordata; class Amphibia; order Anura; family Rhinodermatidae; genus Rhinoderma; species Rhinoderma darwinii. The sequence continues at coordinate 33,483,657 of NC_134687.1, read as the reverse complement.
AATGTGGACCACCCGAATACATAAATATTGGGTGGTGACCTGCTAGAAATATCCGATTAGCAATCTAGAGCATACTAGAACACTAGTCCAATACCAATCCCATCCTATTATTGTAACGAAGGGTAACTTTTCTAAGGGTACCCACATGTGTATCTTTTCTCTGAGAGAAGTCAGCCCCTGCTCCATCATTTACTATACAACGCCGGCCGCTCATCGCCCAAAACGGACAGGCGTGATGCAGTGACGGCACGATGACAAGCCACACAGACAATTGGAGCAGAGGGTGCTCTCCTCCACTCACCGTGGAAACGGGGAGGAGAATATTTTTTTTATTATTTCAGAAAATATCAATGTAATAGGTGTAGTCTATCCAAACATTATTATGGTTCTTTATGGCCACGGACAGCGGTCTTATTAGAACCACTCCGGATTAGACAGAAACACCCTCTTCTATTCACTGGCCTGTGCGTTGCCGCGGTCTAGGCCGATTTGTGGTAACAAGCGTAAATGACTGATGCTCGTTGGTAGTCTACCCGCCGTAGGCTATCGCACTGCAGCGGCGCAGATGTGGGCCGTTGTGCGCCTGCGCGCGGCCCTGACTGGGTGACGTATGAGCATGTTCGGAGGAACTGGGCACAGTCGTCATATTGGCGGCATGTCAGATTCCTCCTTTGATACACACCTCCCGATACATCACGGGAGGTGTGTACAGAATGGGAGAAAATACTACGTTAAATAGGATGGGTGAAGCCCAGATAGACGATGACGTCAGACATAGGCATTCATACAAGCACGGGAGAAACGTGCTGTCAAAACCCTCTGCCGCTGCAGAAATTCTGAATACCAATATGTGCTGCTCCAGCACACTATGTTAAGCCTGACTTCTTTCTAGGCTACTTTGGCCACATCTCCCCTGATGAATTCTGGCTGTAAGGAAACGCGTCGGGAGAAAATATCGCTTTCCAAATCGGATAAAGAGGTTTCCCTGTCCCCTTACTGGAAAGTGGAATTGACCCCTCTGTACTAAGGAACGTGTGGAGGGTGGGGGGGGGGGGGGTGAATGACCCCAGAAAAAGCTGTATAGACCAAACCATGGGTGAAATAGGAAAGGCCGGTCAGTTTACATAGATCGATATATAGTTTATTCTTTGGAGCATTCACATATAGCGTGTACTAATTCAAGAGTTTGATATACAATAACATCTGACTGTCCAGTCTTTACCGTGTTGGTCAAATATGCAGTTTCATTTCTTGTTCCTGCAACAGGGAGAGAAAGGTTCTCTCATGTATTTAGGTCTACACAATTTTTTAAATTATACTAGTAAAAGTTATTTTTTAAAACTCCAGAACTACACCAGTGATTTGTTGAATTAAGTGGAGTAAATTACACTACAAGATACCCTTTGCTGAAGGGTGTTGCAGTTCACCATTTATATTCAATATAAGCGGTTTGGTTCAGTTGTAGCTCGCGTTTACAGGGAACCTGTCAGCAGCCCGGCAATTATTAAAAGGGTGCTACCATTTTGTCGATAAAGTATAATAGGACATCCTTCCGAAGTACACCAAGTTTACTAAATATGTTCATTTTTGTAAAGTGTAGCGTTCAAGACATCGCTGCATTTCCATCCCGAGTTCCCCCCTTTGTAGCTTGTTGTCTAGGGTTACAGTCAGCGCTGCGGTCCTGCGCAGCGCTCACATTCTTTTCTTTTAGATGACCGGGGTCTCGGGAGTGCACCTGCTCACACAAGCACGGCAGCTCCCAACCCAGCCACCTCTTTAGGTCTTTGGACAGCTCCAAGACATGCACAGTAGCCCTGGCGACGCACTCCGCACGTTCAGGGCAGTAGTGCTGGCCTGAACTGTCAAACAAGAGTACAGCCCTCAACGGAGAGCTGCAAATGCAGAACTGTCGGGCAGCAATGGCCCTGGAGTGAAGGTAAACGGGGAGTTGGGAATACTTTTCTAAGGGTATGTTCACACGCCGAGTCAAAAACGCCAAAATACAGAGCTGTTTTCAAGGGAAAATAGCTCCTGATTTTCAGACGTTTTTTAAGCCACTTTTCGCTGCGTTTGAGTGGTTTTCAATAGTCTATGAAAACCGGCCCCAAAAACATCCCAAGAAGTGACCTGCACTGTTTCCGCGGCTGTTTTTCAAAACGGCCACGTAAAAAAACAGCCCATCAGAACTGAACGCCATTTTTCCCATTGAAATCAATAGGCAGATGTTTGGAGGTGTTCTGCCTCCGATATTTCGGCCGTTTACAGCCTGAAAACAGACGAAAATAAGCCGTGTGAACATACCCCAAGGGTACCCACACGTGTGGCAGACTTTTCTGTAGCAAATCAGATGCAGAATCGCATGTGTTTCGTGTGGATTTAGCTGCAGAGTCACAGCAGATCTTACCCCGAAAAGGGTGAACTCCGCTCTGGACATCCGGAACAGGAGCATGCCGCGGATTTGAAAATCTGCAGCATGTTCTGATTTCTGTGCAGAAAATGTGCCACGGCAGGTGGATGAGAGGAGTTCAAATCTTATCCACATGTCTGGTAACGTAATCCGCTGCAGGCTTTCACTGCGCAAATCCATGAAGAAATATCTGCAGCGCTTCAGTCCTGCGTGCAGGGGGCCTGAAAACCTCTATCTTTCCTCTGAGAGCAGTCAGCCCCTGCTCCACTATTTACTATAGAACGCCGGCTACTCATGGCCCAAAACGGACAGGCGCGATGCAGTGACGTCATCGTGCCTGTCTGCGCCGAGCCACACAGACCATTGGAGCAGAGGGTTCTCTCCTCCACTCCCCGTGGAAATGGGGATGGGCGTATTTATTTTATTATTTCAATTAGGCACTTTTGGGGCTGTGTGGGGGCAGCTATGGTGGCATTATACTGTGTGGATGGCATTATACTGCATGGGGTCATATTGTGTGAGGGCTGAGTGTGTGTATGTATATATATATATATATATATATATATATATATTTATTTTTTTTTATTTATTTGAAAAGCAGGCTCCAGAATATATATGAATTCAATGGTGTGGCATGAAAGGGCGTTGTCTAAATAAACATTCACCAATCATAATCAAGATTGCATTTTCATTTAGGTCATAACCGCCCAGCCCTACTTCAGAGAAAAACATGGTTCAGTGCAATTGGTTAACAGCTACCCATGGTCAGGGCAAAATGAACGTTCCTTTTTTATGCCTAGCAACATTGAGTTTTGGACTAAATTTTAACAAGGACACTGGTACATGAAATGACTACATGGTGTGAGCTACTGTGATAACTAGATTGTAAGCACCACAAAGGCAGAGAACCAAGTACAGAATTCACCATGGCTATATGAGAAGCAGGAGGGTACAGGAAACGACTAATTCTAGAATAAACAGAAAGCACTCTTACCTGTGCTTGGTACGCCCTGTTAAGAGCCACAACAATGATTTCAGGGTGGTATTATTTCTCCAGGTGACCTCAAAGAACAGATTAGGTCTATCACATTACATACTTTTGCAAAAGTTTCTTAATCCAAGCACATTTCATAGGTCAGGTTTCACTATGTGGAAATTCAGCATAACTACACCCAGTCTACTCCAATATTCATGTAGGAGACGGACATGAGCCACGTTTATGAAAATTGTATGTTGACTTCACATGCTTAAGAGTATTACAAACTTGGGATGCCTTGCTCTATTTGCTTGTTGCTGAAGCCATATTGCTTTTAACAATATGTAGATTTGTATTTAACATTCTTCCCATTGATTACAAGATTTATTGTAAAATATTAACATATTTCACCAAGAATGTTCCCTAGTTAAAGGGTATTAGGCCGGGTTCACATTTAGATGCCATATAGTCAAAAAACTGCGCAGAAAAAAGCAAGTTCATAGCACGTTTCACCTGTAAAAAACAAAAACATGCGGCCAACAGCAAACGTAAAACCAATGCAATTCTCGGTAAAACGAGTGCGTTTTTTGCCGCATGGATCGCTTTGTGTCAGATTTCCTGCTATTGACATCTCTGAACAACGTAACAGTGGTTTGGGTGCTCAATAGTTTTGTAAATGAACGGAGGTCTGAGCTTATGGACTGGTGAGATCTTCTGACACGTCTCTTATCAGAATGTCAGTATTCGGCACATTTTCCCTTTAATAATACAGTAGTAATACTAGCATATTAGACCAAGTGAAACTGTACCACTACTTATGTCCTCCTCCCACACAACAGCTGTGAAGAGCAAAAAAATAACAGGATGAAATGGAAAGTATACATCATGTGTCACCGGTGGGGACAGGTCACTAGTAAGTAATAAGCCTTTGTGTTTAAAGAGACTGTCACCAGATTATAAGTGTCCTCTCTCCTACATAATGTGATCCGCGCTGTAATGTAGATAAGTGATTTTTATTTAGAAAAATTATCAATTTTCACCAAGTTATGACCTATTTTAGATTTATGCCAATTAGTTTCTAAATGCCCAACTGGACGTGTTTTACTTTTGACCAAGTGGGCGTTGTGGAGAGAAGTGTATGACGCTGACCAAAGTAAAAACAAGCCCAGCTGGAATTTCACTCGGGAAAAAACACAGCAGAATACAGTAGCAGCAATATAGTGGATGAGATTGAACAAATCTCATCCACATGCTGTGTAAAATTTCCGAGTCGAAATTGACCTGTGCGTAATTTTTGGAATCGCATGTCAATTCCGGCTACGGAAAGCGTGCAGAATTGCTGCGTCTTTCATATCCTTTGACTTTCAACGGAATTGCAGCCGACATTTTCTGCAGCAATCCTGTTGTGTGTAGACAAGCCCTAACAGTTTACTCACTAAGGCCTTATTCACACAAGCGTTTTTTTTTCCACAGAAACCGCACGGACCTATGAAGATCAATGGGGCTATTCAGACATGTGTTGTTTTTCAGGCAGCGTCTGTCCATTCTGTGAAACTCACTGCATGTCTTATTTTGGTGTGTTTTTGCGCACCACGCAGCCCATTGAAATCTATGGGTGCGTGAAAAAAAAACAGACAGCACACGGACGTCATCTGTGCGCTGTCCATGTTTATCACGCACCAGTTGCAAAAGAAATTCGGAACAAAAACACCATGAGTTTTTTTTTGCCGACGTAAACATCGCGTGACATACCGATGATATCTGCGTGTAAAAAACGCAGATGCGCACCGTACACTGATGCCACACGGAACTACAGCGCATGAAAAACGGACACGCTCGTGTGAATCTAGCATAAGGGTATGTTCAGAGTTTTTTGTAGGCAGAAAAATCTGCTTCAAAATTCCTTCAGGATTTCCGTGAAACTCCTTCAGGAATTTTGACCTGCCTGCACTTTTTGTGGCTTTTTTCGGCCACGGCCATTGAGCATCAGGGGCAAAACAAAAACAAACCTCCGCCTCCCATTGAAATCAATAGGAGGCGATTTCGGAATGTTTTTGGCGCGGTTTCTGACAGTCTCAGCGTCAAGGACAGCACCAAAAAAAACACAAAACTCAGTGTGAACTAGCCCTAAGAATTCACTGATAAAATCTGTAGATATGAAATGGATGTGCTCTACTTTCTGACTACCTGCAGCTGCCACTAGACTAAAATAAAATAAAAAAAACATTGTCACTTTTTAGCTCCTAAGTCCGATTTAATAGTATCGGTCACGCCACTACCAACATGTGAGAAAGTAACCTGGTAAGGCCCTGCTCACAGTTTTATGCAGGCGTTTCTTTCCGCACCAGTTTCGCTCATGGCCTTTGAAGCCAACGCAGGGACTGCGCAGCGAAAAACGCTCAGAAACCAGAGCCACAGGTTTTTCCTGCCATCCACTGATTTCAATGGGAGGTCAGAGGCGGAGGCAGGGAAGCTAAAAGTAGCCCGGGAAAACAAGGACGCCTCTGCCTGTGAAATTAATGTGGGTCTATTTCGGTTGTTTTATGGCGCTGATTCGGATACGGTTTCCGCGCAAAAAACCTTGGTGTGAACGTACCCTAAGAGGAAATAAAATCAAAAACTAAATGGTATCCAGTCTACCATTAATCCACGAGAGGACATGATTAATAAACTTTGAATGAGCACTGGAAATGCGATATGAACAAGAAAGGAAGGAAGTGTTCTGTATTCTGTCATCCACGTCCCCTTCTGAAGTAATCTCCCCGTTTTCTAAGCCCCCGTTTCCGTCCTAGTGAAAAGCTAGCTATTTGTGGATGTACAACATACAATGGTTACAACACTAATAAAAAATATTTACAAAAATGAAATTTTACGCAATATCCTTTTATTTTGTGATCACTGCCTACAATAAAACAGAAGTAAAAGATTTTACGTATGCAGGAATGGACAAAATCCACAAGACATTAGGAGCCACTTAGACCATTCCTAGAGCCATTTTAACTTCATTAGTTTCCCAGCAAAAAAAAAATTAAAAATTATACACAACCTGAAAATAACATGCAAATAGGCATTAAGTACCCAGATCTTTGAATCGGTCCAAACCTGAACTAATGTGACTGCGTAAACACTTTACATTACATTTCAGACCACCAAACAGCCGCCAGATTGATACAAAGCTGCGCCAAGACACAAACACTGCATTCTACAATGCCATGGTATATCTGTGTCACGAGCCATGTATAAAAAATAAGGCCCCCTGCAAACAGCCGTAGCCGTGTGCACGGTGCGTGATTACAGCACGGACTGTCACTCGCAAGTAAAATGCCTGTGCAGTTACAATTACACAGTTCCGTACCAGCGAGCTGTACAAACAAATGATATCAACTACACAACATGTCCGATAAACACAAACTAGATTGTAGCTTTTTATTGCCCCAATCATTAACCCTCTCATACACTCGCAATGCACCATTACATTATTCCCGGCTGCACAAACTGGTCTAGCAACAATTACATGCAGGTATTCACTCAAAACCAAGTGGACCCCAGCGAGACCTGACTAGTCTATACAGGGTCCTCACTTAGGCTACATGCACATGACCGCTGTTTGCCAGTGTGCTAGACATTTTTTTTTATTCAGATTCATTTCCATGGCCTCAAGGATCCGTGCGGGGGCCGTGGGACCGGGCCACAAAATACAGCAGTATTCCTATCCGTGTTTGCAGCTCAGTCTCGCCCCTTCAAGTCTTTGGCAACGTGAAAACCACGGACGGAGGTCATCAGTGTTTTGCGGATCCATTGTTTATGGGGCAGCAAAATACAAATGGTCGTGTGCATGTAGCATAAGGCCTCCTGCACACAGCCGTAGCTGGACTGTGCACACACGAGACGTGTATTCATTTCAATGAGCCCGGACCGCAAATTCAGACCGTATTAGGACGTTTCCTATTTTCTTTGCGGTCCAGGCTCCGGGCAATTCACGGACCGTGGAAACCATGGTCGTGTGCATTGGCTCATAGGCAGGAATGCATTGTATACTATTTGCAATTTCGGATAGAATATGGACGCAAAACTTTGGTCGTGTGCGTGACGTCTTAAAGAGGCTGTCACCAGATTCTCAAACCCCTATTGCATGTGGTCGGCGCTGCAATGTAGATAACAGTAAAGTTTTTTTGTTTTGTTTTTTAAAAACGTTAATTTTTGGCCAAGTTATGAGCTATTTTATATATATGCAAATGAGCTTTGAAATGGACAACTGGGCGTTTTTTTTTCCGTTATGTCCAACTGGGCGTGTATTGTGTTTTTAACTGGGCGTGTTTATGTGTATGACGCTGACCAATCAGCGACCAGTCAGCATCATATACTCAACATCTGCACGCTCCTCTCCTGAAATATTCTGTGCTGCTGTGAACTCTGCTCTTACCATTACGTAGCTCTCAGTCTGTTACCTCTCCTCCACTCCGGTCCTCCATAACACCTTCACATGATTGGCAAGTCACCACCCCGCACAAGATCCGCACGCTCATCTACTGAAATACTCTGTGCTGCCTTAAACTCTGTGGACAGGTCAGGATCCTGTTTCTTTTAAATGCTGCTGGGGAACCCGCTTGATCCACTATATAAGGCTGCGCCTCCATCCTCTTCTGCCCCAGTCACTTATTCCCAAGCACTGTAAACTTTCAGATTGGTTGCGCTGTGAATATTCGGAGAACGTGATTGGTTTATGTGCAGGGTAATGAACATACAGACAAGCAGTAGAAGACTGACTAAGGGCTGAGCATTTCATTGAATTCAGTCTTCTACTGCTTGTCTGTATGTTCATTACCCTGCACATAAACCAATCACGTTCTCCGAATATTCACAGCGCAACCAATCTGAAAGTTTACAGTGCTTGGGAATAAGTGACTGGGGCAGAAGAGGATGGAGGCGCAGCCTTATATAGTGGATCGAGCGGGTTCCCCAGCAGCATTTAAAAAAAACAGGATCCTCACCTGTCCACAGAGTTTAAGGCAGCACAGAGTATTTCAGGAGATGAGCGTGCGGATCTTGTGCGGGGTGGTGACTTGCCAATCATGTGAAGGTGTTATTGAGGACAAGAGTGGAGGAGAGTTAACAGACAGAGCTACGTAATGGTAAGAGCAGAGTTCACAGCAGCACAGAATATTTCAGGAGGAGCGTATGACGCTGACTTGTCACTGATTGGTCAGCGTCATACAAATAAAAACGCCCAGTTAAAAACACAATACACGCCCAGTTGGACATAACGAAAAAAAAACGCCCAATTGTCCATTTCAAACCACATTTGCATATATATAAAATAACTCATAACTTGGCCAAAAATGAACGTTTGTCAAAAAAAACAAAACGTTACTGTTCTCTACATTGCAGCGCCGATCACATGCAATAGGAGATAGGGATTTGAGAATCTGGTGACAGAGCCTCTTTAATCTATGACTAAACTAGAAGATACCCCGTGTGCACATCGACTAAGTGATAATGTAGAACTAGATCAAGAACAATTAACACAAGTTTTGTCCTGTATACTGTATAAAGCAGGAGCAAGTCACAAAAATTGTTCTTTGGGTTCATACAATCAGGAGCTAAATGAAAAAATGTAAATGTGGTCTATAATAAACATAATGATGAAATATAAAAATAGAGGAATTGCCGAAGATAACCAATCAGGTCATTACTTTCATTTTTCAACCTGCTGTGTCACATGACCATATCAACAGGCACAGAATGGGTGTATTTATTAACATTACAGGCGGGTCGTATAGAATGTAATGGGCACAGTCATGCTGTCTGCTCTGAATGCATGATCCCCAAAGCAACTTTGAGGATAGTAACAAAAAACAAAACGTGAAGAAATATTTGGAGGTATGCTTATTCTCAAATAAAAGATTTGACGGGCAAAAAAATAAATAATATAAAAGAGCTCACGGCCATATTCTCACTAGGGGAAAAACCCTGTGTGCACGTAGCTTTACAGAGGTAGGGTACGCTGTGTAAAAGGTACAAAGCGTGTCCGCCCTGGTGGTCGCAGTGATTTCCGGCCCAAAAAAAAAACACACCAAATTGTGGTGCCATTTTTCATCCGGAATACCTGCTGCGGAAAACTGCCCGTTTAAAAAAAAAACAAAAAAAAAAAACAAACAAAAACACAAATTTACCTTCGGACATCCTGCAGTCCGGCCTCTTGTGAGCGCTGATAAAACGTCATCCCAAGAGGCCGGCCTGGATGGAGAAGCACAGAATTCTGGGTAAGTAGAAAATTATTGTATTACAGTTGTGATTTTTTTTGTGGCAGAATCGCAGCTTCTCTGCTGCAAAAAAACGCAATACCTGCTATTTGTTCTAGGTTTTATCTCCCCATTGAATTCAATGGGGAAAACACACGACACAAAAGCGGTGATTACACACATACAATTAACATGCTGCAGATTAAAAAGCGCACCACAGGTCAATTTGAGCGTTTTTCCCGGCTCATCATTTACACAGCGTGTGGATGAGATTTGTTCAAATCGTATCCAGTCTGCTGCTACTGTATTATGCTGCAGATTTTCTGCAACTAAATCAGTTGCGGAAAAGATGCAGTATTTACGCTACGTGTGAACTTACCCTAATGTGGTGCTATACAGAAGCAACATACAGCTGCAAAGTGAAGGTGAAGAAGAAGAAGAAGAAGAAGAAGAAGAAGAAGAAGAAGAAGGATGTGAAAAATGCACGCCACACACTGGTGCCAATACGCAATGCACATGAAATGTAGGAAAAACGCTGCGTTTTTTTACTCACGCAAATCGGACATGCTGGTTTAGCATGAGAGGTCAGCAGTATCACTGGGGGCTGCCGGGTGAACAAGAAAATGTTGCGTGCTGAACGTGTTACAGCCAGACCTGACCGGAAACTGCAGCAATGTCAGACCAAGTTTACAAGGGTATTTTGGAGTTTTGTTTTTTTTTTGCTTCATAGCCAAATTGAGGATTGGATCCTAAACATATATATGGACCTTTTTTTAGATCCAAATCTAGTTTTGGCTTCTACACACAAAAACTGAAATCAGAACTTTGTGCCTTGTAGACATTTTTATTTCACAACTCATTATGCTATATTTATGGTGACATTTTATCCGGCTTATGCAAAAGGTCAAATCATTTACATAGGCCATACAACAAGAGGTTTTACTGCCATGGAAAGGGACCGAGCACATTATTCTGATTCTATCTTATTTACATTCGGTCTTTCGGGCCTATAGGAAAGGCACAATCTACATATCAACTCAGCTGGGCTTTTATTAACAAAAAGTAATTTGTTCTTTGGCTTTTAATGTAAGTAAACCATTAACTCTAGACACAATGATACGGGAACCTTGTAACCATATATGTGCTTTGATTTAATGGGTTTGCCCTTGGAGATTTTTGCAGCAATCAACTGCTTCATGAAACCCTGACCACTGCTGCGACATTAGATTTACACATCTTAAAAACAAAAGTGTGAACTTGAACCTCTCTTGCCAGCGCATACAGCGTCCCTTTGGGTTCATCTACACTTCTCAGAGACACATTTAGGCAGCAGTGCTAAATTTAGGAATAGCATTTGACCATTCAATCATTGTATTGTACTATACCAATGTGGAGAACCACCATAATACCATTCATCAGAATGTATGTATGTATGTATGTCAAAGTGAGAAGGGGGGGGGGGGGGGCAGATTTGAGCCCATTTATACAAGGTATAAACAGTAGGGCTGTGCAATTAATCCAAAAAGAATCAAAACCGACGGCAGTCTACTGTGTGGAGGGCAGTTACGAGGGGCTTCCATACCGTGTGGAGGGCAGTTACGAGGGGCATTCATACCGTGTGGAGGGCAGTTACGAGGGGCATTCATACCGTGTGGAGGGCAGTTACGAGGGGCATTCATACCGTGTGGAGGGCAGTTACGAGGGGCATTCATACCGTGTGGAGGGCAGTTACGAGGGGCATTCATACCGTGTGGAGGGCAGTTACGAGGGGCATTCATACCGTGTGGAGGGCAGTTACGAGGGGCATTCATACCGTGTGGAGGGCAGTTACGAGGGGCATTCATACCGTGTGGAGGGCAGTTACGAGGGGCATTCATACCGTGTGGAGGGCAGTTACGAGGGGCATTCATACCGTGTGGAGGGCAGTTACGAGGGGCATTCATACCGTGTGGAGGGCAGTTACGAGGGGCATTCATACCGTGTGGAGGGCAGTTACGAGGGGCATTCATACCGTGTGGAGGGCAGTTACGAGGGGCATTCATACCGTGTGGAGGGCAGTTACGAGGGGCATTCATACCGTGTGGAGGGCAGTTACGAGGGGCATTCATACCGTGTGGAGGGCAGTTACGAGGGGCATTCATACCGTGTGGAGGGCAGTTACGAGGGGCATTCATACCGTGTGGAGGGCAGTTACGAGGGGCATTCATACCGTGTGGAGGGCAGTTACGAGGGGCATTCATACCGTGTGGAGGGCAGTTACGAGGGGCATTCATACCGTGTGGAGGGCAGTTACGAGGGGCATTCATACCGTGTGGAGGGCAGTTACGAGGGGCATTCATACCGTGTGGAGGGCAGTTACGAGGGGCATTCATACCGTGTGGAGGGCAGTTACGAGGGGCATTCATACCGTGTGGAGGGCAGTTACGAGGGGCATTCATACCGTGTGGAGGGCAGTTACGAGGGGCATTCATACCGTGTGGAGGGCAGTTACGAGGGGCATTCATACCGTGTGGAGGGCAGTTACGAGGGGCATTCATACCGTGTGGAGGGCAGTTACGAGGGGCATTCATACCGTGTGGAGGGCAGTTACGAGGGGCATTCATACCGTGTGGAGGGCAGTTACGAGGGGCATTCATACCGTGTGGAGGGCAGTTACGAGGGGCATTCATACCGTGTGGAGGGCAGTTACGAGGGGCATTCATACCGTGTGGAGGGCAGTTACGAGGGGCATTCATACCGTGTGGAGGGCAGTTACGAGGGGCATTCATACCGTGTGGAGGGCAGTTACGAGGGGCATTCATACCGTGTGGAGGGCAGTTACGAGGGGCTTTATACTGTGTGGACGGCAGTTACGAGGGGCAACTATAGGGGAATTATAATGTGTGGGCAGCTATGGGGCATTATACTGTGTGGGCAGCACTAGAAGGGCATTATACTGTGTGGGGGCAGTGTCAGAGGGAAAGCTCAGGGGACAAATACTAATTCAATGGCGTAACATGGAAATAGGGGCATGGCATGCAAAAGGGGTGTGGCCCAAATAATTGATCAATAATCATAATCGAGGTTACATGTTCAATTAATTGTGATTGTAATTGTGATTTTGGTCATAATTGCCCAGCCCTAATTAAATGGAAATGAAACCCTACAAATAGATGGCGTATACAGGACACCGAAGCAAACATAAAAAAAAAACTATATCCCGTTTGGAAAAAGGACACAAGGCAGCAAACATGGATGATAATAAATATTAAAGGACGAGTGGCACGGAAAACATTTTTTTATATAAATTTGCTTTTAGTGTTTTATTAAAAAAAAAAAATTTGTGTGTTTGTGTTTTACTTTTTTTTTCACTTTTTCTTGTCCATAGGGGCTGCCATTTTGTTTCCATCTCTGTATGTGTCGATTAACGACACATACAGACATGGAATAAGACACATACAGTCCCATAGTGAATGCGAACGGGAGCCGTTCCATCCACTATGCTGTACGCCGTCTGTGTGGGAACGGCGCATGCGCCGCTCCCACACAGTCCAGATTGAAGGTCTTCGGCTGAGCGACGTCCGGCGCCATTTTCTTGTGGACCGGAAGCCGCGGCCGGACAGTAAGATTACTACTTCCGGTCGCGGCTTCCGGACTTGTGCACTTGGAGCGGAGGGAGCAGACGGACCGCCGGCGGCAGGAGCAGGTAAGTTAGGTCTGTGTATGTACGTGTTTTACTGTGTGTTTACTACTGTATGTAAACCTACTACACTGTGTGTTAGCTCAAAAAATGGCGACACACCGTGTAGGAGATTTGACCATTCAATCCCCTCCTTTCTCCTGGAACTAGCCAGGATAAAGGAGGGGGGATTCTGAGAGCTCACTAGAGCGAGTGTGTATTCTCAAATTTTGCAGCATAATGCAATGTGGTTGCTTTACCACATGCAATGCTGCAATTTTGGGAATTGCTCCATCTAGTGACCTGCACTGGGAAAAGTTATAAATTAGAATCTAATTTATATTTCCTGACTCGTAAAAAAATTAGAGCAATGTTTAATCACTTATACACTAACTGTTTAACTAGCGACACATTACCTTTAAGCAGTTTGTGTCATAATATGTCACCATTTTTAACAGTAGTTGGGATGGGGGAGAGCAGGGGAGGAAAAAAAATTATTATTCGTGCCCAATCTCTATATAATACCCCACATCTAACACCCACAATGGGGAGTCACATCCATCCAAGTGCTGTTTATCAGGTTAGAGTAATGCACACAAAGCATATATTAAAAACATATATGATAGGGGCTGATTATGTACTGAACAAAATGACAGAACGGAACAGTTCCGCGGGGAGGCAGAGACTCCGCGTATATAGTGATACCGCTCCGCAGTTGACAGCACCCCCCTTGCCGATCGCACCAGAGTAGCTTCCACTAGGAGCTGAATCCCCGGCCAAAGCGTCGGCAACCTCTGGCCGGGGATTCAGCTCCTAGTAGCAGCTACAGTGGCGATATCTACAAGGAAGAAGGGAGGGGGTGCGATCTACAAAGGAGTGGGGGTTGTGCTGCAATCTACATAGGAGTGGGGGTGAGACCTACATGTGGGGTTGCCATCTACAAGGGAGATGGGGTGCTGCAATCTACATGGGGGTGCGAATGAGACTTACATGTGGGGTTGCCATCTACACGAGAGGAGGGGTACTGCAATCTACATGGGGGGCAGGGGTACCATCTGCAAGGGTGGGGCACTATCTACAGAGACATTTCGGCACTATCTACATGGGCACTGCGTTTTTCAGGGGTTTAATACAAAAACCCTGACATATGAAATATATATATATATATATATATATATATATATATATAAACTGCCATGAAAAAACAGACAGACGGACTGGAAACGGATGAGAATTGGGAGACTGGTGCAAAATGCACATGAAAAACTGAGTCCCCTTAGTTGGCTAACAGCTTTGTAAACTATTGTCTGGGAGATTTATTTATTTTTAACCACTTGCGGACCGCCCATAGACTATAAACATCTGGACGGTCCGCAAAGAACGTTCTGCAGATTTACATTCTTTGCCAATATGTAGCACTATTTAGCTCTGGGATACAGCTGTCTCTAGATAGCGGACATCACGGAGCTATGCCCACAGAGCAATCAGTGGTCTCTAGTCATGTGATCATGGTGGCACTCTGCCACAGTGATCATAATACTTTCCCCATCGGCGGCGCTGCCCCCCTCGCTGTATCTTCTCCCTCTCCTGGCAGTCTGTCAGGGAGGGAGAACTGTATGTAATAAATTCTTTTTCTTCAATAAAGATTGTCATATCTAGTCCATAATAAAGATATTATAATAATCATTACCTAAATGCAGAATTTTGAGAGCCATAAATAAAGATTACTACTACTACTCATATATTGATATATAGTATAGCTTTAGGCTGGGGCTACATGGCGACTTCAGCCACGACACAGGTTGCACGGCCAATGATCACTATGTTCCGTAGCCTACATGAACGTAATGACAGCGAATGTGGTTGCAGCAATTTTACTTGCTTACTTATTTTTGGTCATGGAACCTGTGTAGTGGCCAAAGTCGCCATGAAGCCCCAGCCTAGAACACATCAATATATGTGAGATTATAATATCTTTATTAGGGATGTCATGATACCAGAATTTGGACTTCGATACCGATACTTTGTGTAGTATTGAGATACTCTATACCAAAACGGTACTTTTGCCAATAATTAAAAAAAAAAAAAAAAAAAAGTTCTTCCATTTTCTTATGTGAGGCACATGGTGTGATACAATTTTGAACCTCCATTTGCCTCACATCAATAGTAATCAACCTCATCATTTTCCTCAGTCATAATGGACAACATTGGGTTAATGTGAGGAACATGATGGGGTTAATTACTATTAATGTGAGGCTCATGGAGGTTCAAAATTCATAACACCTCGTGCCTCACATTAATAAGCGAAAGAAAGCAGTTTTTTTTATTTTAGAACAGCGTAAAGATGAATGACGCTATAAATGTGTTATTACGGTCGCGACTATACCGAATGTGTATATTTTATGTATTGAGACTTATTTTAATGTTTATTGTGTCTGCGTGTGTGGTTTTCTTTTTTGTTTAACACTACTTTATTTTTTCACTTTATTTTTAGACTTCAATGTACTGGCATATATCTACATTAAACGGTGTACTATATAGGCAGTTGTTAGGCCCCATGCACACAACCGTAAAAAAAACCTCAGTTTTTGTGACCGCAATTGCGGTCCGCAAAATCGGACCCATTCACTTCCATTGAACGCGGACACCTTTCCGTATCGCTACGGATGAATGCCCGTGCTGCAGAACAGTGCCGGGAATTATGGAGCATGTCCGTTCTATGCGGGAAGCCATAATTGCGGATGGCTACGGAAGTGCGTCCGCAAATACGGATAGCCGTCTGCAAATACAGAAGTGTTGCTGAGGCCCCATGCACAGGACCATAAAAAAAACCTCAGTTTTTTTGCAGTCCGCAAAAAAGGACCCATTCACTTTCATTGAACGCGGACACCTTTCCGTAGCGCTATGGATGGGTGTCCATGCCGTAGAAATGTTCCGAAAATTATGGAACATGTCCGTTCTTTTGCATTTTGCGGGCCGTGCTCCCATACTTTGTATGGGAGCACGGCCCGAAAATGTGGGTGGCAGTTGGCGGCCGTCCGTGCCCACAATCGCGGGCCGTGATTGCGGGCACGGTCGTGTGCATGGGGCCTAAGCGACACAAAGGGGATTTCCCATCAACCAGGCCTCTTTTTGCGGATCCGTATATACGGATGCACTACGGACCGTATTTGTGGATACCACTCAGCAAAAATGGGTATGTTGCTGATGACTATAAAGCAGTCAGTATTTGTGGATATGGTTGCGTGCATGGGGCCTTAGAACATAGCTAAGTATGCCCGAACAGGAAATATTGTCAGGCAGCCCTGGGGTCCTTCAACGGACCCTAGGCTGCCTGCCCATATATGGTATGGCCCTCGATCGCGTCACAGTGACGCGATCCAAAGGGAATACCCACATTCTCATTTTCCCCGAATGCTGCAGTCCAAAAAAAAATAAAAATAAATAAATTTACATAAATCTTAGCTTTTATTAAAGAGCACGGCAGGTGTATGAAAGCCATTATTGCCTATCACTTCAAGGCGACAGCTGCTAAAAGGCTGAGAGCAAGAAAGTTAGTAAATGTGATAAATATAAAAATTACTAAATGGATTAAAAAAAAAAAAACACTGGAGACAAGCTCATGCAGATCACCATGACAGTCCACAACAGATGTATACCCCGTCTATTCTACACGGACAGCCCACTGTAAACACTCAACACTGCTGTATAAACACTTTAAGGACAAATGTAAGTTAAAACAAGTAAAATATGCAAACATTCCAAAAAAACTGAAAAGACCCAGCACTGGTGTATGCACAACTCTATTCAAACATGGGACTTGAACGTCTCGAATCTCTCATAACTTTTTTTCTTAGAGGGGTCATCTGCTTTTGACAATTTGTTAGAATGGTCCCCTAAAAACAAGTTGTTCACAAGGTGTCCTGCTGCTGGGACCCTCAGTGGTCAGCTATAATCTGTGTGGGAACCCAGGATCAAGTGTTCAATTCCATTGCAGCACCAAGTAATGCATGGAAATGCTAGGTGCTCTAGACAAAGATGCTCGTTTATAGCCACTCTACACTCTGGTTAGACTAGGTCCCTCTATTTATTTAAAGTGCCCTAACACCGGATTTAAAAAACAAAAAAACAAAATTGTGTTTTCTAAACCGAACACTTAGGCCCTGTTCACACGGAGTTTGACACGTTTTTTGACGCGGAAACCGTGCCAAAAAAACGGCCAAAAATGCCTCCCATTAATTTCAATGGGAGGCGGATGCGTATTTTTACTGCGAGCAGAAAAACTGCCTCACGGTAAAAAGCGTCATGCCCTATCTTCGGGCGTTTACGCCTCTGATCTCCCATTGATATCAATGGAAGGAGGAGAAAGAGTATTTCTGGCGTTTTTGCCTGTAGCACTCAATGGATTGCAGGCAGAGGAAAATCTCCCTCAAAATTCCAAACAGAATTTTGAGGCAGAATTTTCCTCATGCAAAAACCTCTGTGTGAACTTAGAGGTTGTACGAGATTTTGTAATTTTTTTTTTACATTTACAACCACATTGCACATATTTACAATTTCTTAATATACTTATCCTTGTAAACGTGCTTCGGTTCTCTACTCTGGCTGCTTTTTCCTGCTCATCACGAGCTCCGACGTAACGTTTTCAGCCTCTTCCACTGATGACGTGTCGTTTCTGTGGGTGCTTGTTCTTTAGTGCCCGCCCAGCCTATGTAGTTGTTCACTGTGAGCGAGCCTGTGCGTGTTCACAGTTCACAGTGAACAAGGACAGCACCTGCGAAACACAGCCCCTTACAGGTAGTGAAACACAGCCACTTGTAGATACCACCCCCCCCCCACAAACACCCACCCCGCCTTTATGTACATAGCGCCACTGTGGCCGGTGATTCCGGTCCAGAACGGATCGCTTGATGTCACTGTCTATATAGGGACAGAGACATCAAGTGAAGCGTCCAGGAGCGGAATCCACGACAACAGTGGGATTCTGCTCCTTCGGTGAGGTACAATAGCGCTACGTACAATAGCGCTAGGTACTGGTGGAGGGAGGGGGGAGTGTGACATCTATGGAACCAGGATTTTAATAAACTTACTAATATGTCTATCAGAAGTTCTGCGACCTTCGCTGGTTTAGAAGCAACAACTCCTTGTTATGACAGCAGAGCAAAGCGTAATCCCTCGAGATTACGCAGTAAACGACAGGTTTCAGCGAGATTACGCTTTGCTCTGCTGTAACTACCACAGAAAACGTAACGAAGTACACAGATTGTGAATAGACATCCAGTGGAATGTCTATTCACTGTTTAAACACTTTAGTACCGTTACTGTGTTAGTATAAGACAGCACATAGCGATCTAAAAGGATCCCTATGCGCTGCCTAAATGAATGGGGAGAAGTGCATGACGCTGATTGGTCAGCGTCATACACTCCCCTGCAACTCATTAGCATAAATCTAAAAACGCTAATAAAGTGGTGAAAACAGATAGTTTCTTTTAAATAAAAAGCATTACTGTCACCTGCATTACAGTGCCGATCACATTATGTAGGAGATAGGGCACTTATAATGTGGTGACAGAGCCTCGAGGTTTAAAGGGGTTTTCCAGACAATAAAAATTGATGGCCTATCCTCAGCTGTATTCGTAAGAGCGCTGCTTCCCCTTCATTTCTTTGTGCTCACTGCGAATGTTCGACATCCATTTAGCGGCGATTCACAGGTATTGCAGCCTTATTCTCCCATTCACTACAGTGGTAGAAAAGGCTGCAATACCTGTCGACTATTCACATTAAGCAAGAAGAAATGAAGGGAAAGCAGTGCTTGTAGGAGCGCTGCTGCCCCTTCAAAACAGCTGATCGGCAGGGGTCCTGGGAATTGGACCCCGACCCATCACTATTTATTGCTTGAAAAACTCCTATAAACTGCTGAATATCAGTCAACGCGAATGACTTATCGAATGAAAAATATGCAGCTTTTATTGAACTGAATGCAAACAGCTTATATTTTGCAGTTCTCACTCGCATCACTGCAAAACAATCTTTCTGCTGCTCCCCCAAATTCCATAGCATACGCCGTCATACACTTTATGGTAAGCCATGTTTGCTTTCTTCACCCAAATCCATATTGTAATAATGTAGCTATGGGGGGGGGGGGGGGGGGAGGGGCTTTACTTACATTAGCCGATCAACATCCTGGCTCCTTTTCAGCAAGTTCAGTCTCATCTGGGAAACGGAAAAAGATTAGGCAATGTTTTTCCTCTGTTCACACGGAGTATTTTGGGGGAGGAATATCTGCCTCAAAATTCTGTTTGGAACTTTGAGGCAGATTTTCCTCTCTCTGCACGCCGATTTTCGCGCCGTTTTTCGCCCGCGGCCATTGAGCGCCGCAGGCATAAAACAGCGCGAAATACGCTTTCTCTGCCTCCCATTGAAGTCAATGGGAGGTCAGAGGCGGAAGCGCCCGAAGATAGGGCATGTCGCTTCTTTTTCCCGCGAGGCAGTTTTACTGCTGGTGGGAAAAAGACGCCGACGCCTCCCATTGAAATCAATGGGAGGCGTTCTCGGGCCGTTTTTGCGACGTGGTTTCCGCGTCAAAAAACTCGGCAAAATACCCCGTGTGAACATAGCCATACTGTTCCAGAATGTAAATGAATTAAAAAGCAGTGTGATGGCTTTTACGTTCATCTCCTTACCCTATGTTGGCAACGGTGACCATCACATTACCGAAAGGTTAATATAAAGAATTGGCTGCAATCAGATGATTATTATGTTATGCATTCATTATTCAAAGCATCAAAACTGGAAGACAGAGCGATATAGGGGAGGGAGAGCACTGTAAACCTAGCTTTTGTCTCGGTCATGCAAGTTACAAGTGTGTTTAATTACCCTGGCGCGCTGATCGTAAATGTGCCACTCAGGCGTGACTTGATGTGCAAGTGCTCCTGTACTGCAAGCCCCGCCCCTCTGCCCTTAGTGACTGCTCTAGCGGTTTCCGGATTGGCAGTAAAAGCAGAGTGTGGCATTAGGCAGCCGCGTCAGGGGGAAATCAAACATCGGTTTCTCGGTCATGCAAGTTCCAAAAAAGGTATGTTTAAAATGCAACACCGCGACACCTTTCTCTGTAACATCCCCCCCCTTGCGGAAAGCCACTTCCCCCTTGTTGCAACACCCCCCCCCCCCCCCGACACATGTAATAAGTGTAGTTGCAGCACCCACCCGGCATCAGCACCTAACGAACCATAAAAATAATAAAAACAAAACTCACCTAACACGTTCCCTCGAAGATCTGAACGGTCCTGTCACTTTCCTTCTTACTGCTACTTGTACCTGGAGCAAACAGCTGGTGTGTCCGAATGGTGGTCGGCCCGGCATCTAATGCGATTGCGCTGATACGCGCGTTCATGAGAGAAATTACATCCTCTCCTAAGGACAGAGCGGATATCATTGCGCAAGGGCGGCCACCGCTAAAAGGTAAATAGTGGTGGCCGGATCCCTAGACAACGAGCTACAAACAAAAGAGGGACTGACAGCGACTTGAAGAAAGAATATCCAGAAAACGACATCGCTGGGATAAAGGAAGGCAATTACAAAAATTAATATATCTTTAAAAGGGTGAGCTTAATAGCTAGATTTATGTAGCTGGGAATAACCCTTTAAAGTATGATCGGTGGGGGTCCCAATTCCAGGAATCCCCATCAAATAAGCAATGTCCATAAGAGTGTCGCTGAGCCTGGAACTGTAATTCAGCCCCTTTCACTTGAACAGGCTGCGCTGCAGTACCAGAATCTTGTATGGCTGGGTACGGCAGTAAATAGGTCAAGGTGCTAAAGAAAGCACCAGGGGTGGGATCTCCACCGACCATACACTCATCCTTGTAAAAGGCTATCAAATGTAAAATTCTGAAAATCCCTTTAATATGGTAGAAAAATACTAACTGAACATTAAAGGGGTTTTCCCATCTTCGACATCTATGGCATATCCCCAGGATATGCCATAAATGTCTGATAGATGTGTGTGCCAACTCTGGGTCCCCGCTTTGCCCAGAATCCAGGCGAGTCCCAGATGTGGGACCCACGTCTATCAGACATTTATGGCATATCCTGTGGATATGCCATAGATGACTAAGATGGGAAAACCCCTTTACGCATCATCACATAACTGTACGTGATAAGCATTAAAGGCAAGTATGGAGCGGGCTCACTGGCTGACCACGCTCCATATAGTGGGTGGCGGCTGTGTAATACAGCCGTCGCCTCACTGCAACAGGTGGAATCGAAGATCACTTTAATTTTGCCCATTTAACCCCTTAAATGCCACGTTCAATCACAATATCTAAGAAGTTAGAACAGCTCCCCCACCCCACAGCATCATAGCAAACTGGGGGACTAATGAAAGCCCCCAGGTCTGCCATCTTTGTACTCCTATTGAAAGGAGAATGTCAAAATAATGATGTATTGCTGTATATAGGGTCTTCAAGTCCCTTAAGGGGACTAACAAAAAAGTTATACAGTTAAAGTTTTTTAAATACATTAAAAAAATATATATATATTTATTAAAAGTAAAGAAAAAAACAAACAAAACACACAAAACCCCTTTCCCACAAACACAATGCTTACAAAGAAAAATAAATCATTAACATATCTGGTATCATCACGTATATAAAAGTCCGAACTATTACAATATAACATTATTTAACCTGCACGGTGAAAGCCATAAAAACTAATAATTAAACCCCAGAATCGCTGTTTTTTGGTCACATCTCCCACAAAAAAATTAAATAAGTGATCAAAAAGTCTCATGTACACCAAAATGGTACCAGTAGAAACTACAGCTTGCCCCTGCAAAAAAAAATATGCCCTCATACCACTCAATCGACAGAAAAATAAAGTTATGGCAAGACAAAAATAAAAGATATTTTTAAAAAAACATTTTTTTCCTTGTAAAATTTTTTTAATATAAATCTGGTATCGCTGTAATTGGATTGACACGCAGAATACAGTTGACATGCCATTTTTACCAGGTGGTAACCGCTGTTTTTTTTTACCATTCCACCCCACAAAAAAACCTTTTCCAGTTTCCCAGTAGATTATAGGTTACAAGAAATGGGGTCAAGAAAATCTACGAACTCATCCCACAAAAAACAAGCCCTCATATAGCTAGAGACGAAAAAATAAGAAGTTACGGCTTTTGGAAGGTGGGGAGTGAAAAACCAAAGTGAAAATCTGAAAAATAGCTGCGGAGGGAAGAGATCAAAGACAAAATAAGGAATCAATGAGGTAAAATAAAAAAAAATATGCAATGTTCAATTTACACCAAGGAAAAAAACAAAAAACAAACACCTTCCAAACCCCATACTGTACTACATTTAATTCTTTTTTTCTACTTATTTTAGGTAAATTTAGACCAGTCAACTTTCGGTGCCTTTTTGTTGACCAAACACAAATATACGCGGGAAAGTTGATCTGCCATGTTGGATTTTTTCGGTCGTTCATGCAAAACGGACCGGCATCCATCAGTATAATCACGGACGAGGGCACAGATCAGGGTAGACATCAATCGGCGATATGTTGTTTTTTAGCTAATGGAGTTGTCCAGAACGACAAGTCGTTCAGAAAACTTTTACAAGAGATCACTAATTTTGTATGACTGGCAGTTCTCCTGCTGTGGTTTTACTTCATATACAAGCACATTAATACAAGTGTTTTATATATTTCACAAGGACGGATCTGCAGGGATATAAACAATTATCCCAGCCTGAACGCTCACAGCATCTCCAGAAGCCTCTGCTCATCTTCTCCTCCCACACAATCCCATCACTTATTCACCAAGTATGCCACCCTCCCAAACCACCAGAGAGGAGCTGCAGATCCACGTCACGCCATGTGTTTTTTTATGTAGAACATAAAGTAGATTTCTGCCATGGATAGAGGTTCACCCACAATCGCACTGTACATCAACATTCTGTGGTTTTACAACTTTGCACTTTATTTTTTATCGTGGCTGCGGGATATGTTGGCACATATTAGATTGCCGTTTATAAGCTACAACACACCTATAAACCAGCAGCACTGAATGACACAACTCATACATGCCAAGTCTGCCAGGGCTGGACTACGACTTCATGGCCCGGGCTACAGGTGGGAGTATGACTCAAAGTGGATCATGGCTGGCCATAAATATTAGATAAAGATCGAAACATCGGACCAGTCATACAAACGACTCCATCCTCGAGTCAGACTGAACTATTGCGGAATATTTCACCCGTCTTTCAGGGTAGCCCCTGCATGCCACCCTACATCTGTGTCCCAGGTCAGCCACAACCCTAGTCTTCTTGCTCCGCAGCCGCATCCACCCTCGTGAACATGGGCTCACTGTGTTTCATCACCCCCCCCCCTATGCCACCAGGCATACAGGTGGGAGTATGACTCAAAGTGGATCATGGCTGGCCATAAATATTAGATAAAGATCGAAACATCGGACCAGTCATACAAACGACTCCATCCTCGAGTCAGACTGAACTATTGCGGAATATTTCACACAATTTTTATAAAAAAAAACATTAATGCAGATATTGGGGAACAATCAGTCCTGATCAGCTGAATCACATATACTTATTACAGACAACGAACTGATGAAAATATCATTGTTATCACATGACATTACCACCAGCGGTCTAACCCATGCCAGGACTAGTTTTTTTTACATCTCATTTTGTTTATGGGCAAATTTCTTCGAATTTGTGGCCAGAACTCCCACATAACTCCCCTTTGGCATCTCCCAAAAAAAATAAGCTTCTCTATGCTATCCTGCGCCCATTTCCCGGGGCCAGCCCCTGCATGCCAACCTGCACCTGTCACCCGTGGCTGCCCCTGCATTCATGGCAGCAACTGTATGCCACCTGTGGCAGCCCCTGCTAGCCACCCTGCCCTCGTCTTCCAGGGTAGCCCCCGCATGCCACCCGTCTTCCAGGGTAGCCCCCGCATGCCACCCGTCTTCCAGGGTAGCCCCCGCATGCCACCCGTCTCCCAGGGTAGCCCCCGCACCCGTCTCCCAGGGTAGCCCCCGCACCCGTCTCCCAGGGCAGCCCCCGCACCCGTCTCCCAGGGCAGCCCCCGCACCCGTCTCCCAGGGCAGCCCCCGCACCCGTCTCCCAGGGCAGCCCCCGCACCCGTCTCCCAGGGCAGCCCCTGCACCCGTCTCCCAGGGCAGCCCCCGCACCCGTCTCCCAGGGCAGCCCCCGCACCCGTCTCCCAGGGCAGCCCCCGCACCCGTCTCCCAGGGCAGCCCCCGCACCCGTCTCCCAGGGCAGCCCCTGCAGGCCACCCTGCACCCGTCTTTCAGGGTAGCCCCTGCATGCCACCCTACATCTGTGTCCCAGGTCAGCCACAACCCTAGTCTTCTTGCTCCGCAGCCGCATCCACCCTCGTGAACATGGGCTCACTGTGTTTCATCACCCCCCCCTATGCCACCAGGCATTCCTCAACACAGGCCATCTATGCCACCTTGTAACCTAGTAACACACATAGCAGCATATGCCACTCCGCATCTCACAGCACAGCCCCCACTATGCCAGCCTGCATGTATATGCCTTGGCCTGCACAGCCCAGTGCACTCCGCTACATCAACCACGAGCACTCATCAGCACTTCTTACCACGACCCCCCTGCAGACTTCCCCCATACATCAGGACTACCCCGCGCCAGCATCTCTCAGCGGTTTGTCTATGCCAAGAAGCCTCTCAGGCGCATCCGTCTCCATTCAAAGCTTCATCTATGTAATAATGTAAGGCAGCCACTCACCGTCCCTAGTGTCCCCTGCGGATGAGCTCCGTGTCCCTGGAGAAGCTCAGGCCCCTCCGTAATATGTTTATTACAGCTCTCCCCTCCCTCTCAGGCCAAATAATATGTCGGCGCCTCTCCCCCTCAGATGGGATTGTATGGGGCTCTGCGCATGGACGTCTGCGCATGGACGTCTGCGCATGGACGCCTCCCCGACTCCTCCTCCGTATGCTGTCACCGGACACCCCAATCTAGCCTCACTATGGGCGGCTCCTTCCTCTATTTACTCCTGCGTGTCATCGCAATCACCATAGCGGACCTGCAGCGCCCCCTGTCGTTCTCCCGCCTCCCTTCCTATAGTGATAAGACGGGTGCGGTTTTGCAGGGTCTAAAACCGAGGGAGCGTATTGGCTGGAACAAGCCGAGCTCAAAGTAAGCTGCCTTCTAATTGGCTGGAGGGAGAAGGCGGGAAGCTGAGGTGTGATGTGACGCAGCCAAAAGGCGGGACCGTTGAATTACGATTCGTAGTTCGTGTTTCTACACAACTGAGTCAGAACACAAAACTACAACACGACGTGTACACAAATTATTATCGCTCGACTACTGAGTGGATTCTTATTATATCTGTTTCTGGGAAAATTGGGAGTGTTACCCAGCTTTCCTATGCTCCTGAAAACCATACTACTTGGTTATCCAGTGGTGGATTCATAGAAGGATTTACTATTAACCCCTTCAGGACTAAGCAATTTTTTAAGCTTTAAGACCGCGCAACATTTTTTTTTATTTTTCATCTCGCCGTTTCGGAATTAATAACGTTTTATTTTTGCATCAGTGCAGCAATATGAGGTCTTGTTTTTGCAGGACAGGTTCTAGTTTCTACACATACCATTTTGCGGTATGTGTTTTCGTGCGTTTCATTTTGAGGGGGACTTTCTGCAGCTTTTTTTCATACGTTATTAGTCACTGATCTAAAATAAGTGTAAACCTGTAGAGTACGTGTTATGACGGTCAAGGGGACACCAAATATGTGGGGGTTATATTACTGTACGTCTGTTTTATTACATAAAATGTTTTGTCGTTTTTTGAAACCATACACTGCTTTATTTCATTTTCTTTTTAGGGTCTGTTCACACGCACTGTTTTCAGACGTAATTCAGGCGTTTTACGCCTGAAAAAACGGCTCCATTACGCCTTCAAACATCTGCCCATTGGGGCAGGTTGTCGTTTTTTATGGCACCATTTATTCTACCGCATAATGTACTTGGAATCTGAAAAAAAAATATTTGTGGGGTGAAATGGGTAGAAAACAGCGATTACGCCGTTTTATTTTATTATTTACTTTTGTTTTTACAGTGTCCAGCAGGCGGTAAAAATGACATGTTCACCTTATACTACAAGTTGATAGGATTACGGCAATATAAAATGTATGTTTTTTTTAAATATTTTACCACTTTTTGAAAAAAAACTATTTGCTAAAAAAAAATGTTTTGTGTTGCCCTATTCTTTCTAATTACATTTTTTATTTATTTGACACAAAAAAAGGGGGAAAATAAGACAAAAAAAAAACACATACAAAAAAACCTGAATGCATTAATATAGATATAAAACTACCGTCATTGACAAGATCAGTGATCAAATAAGCAATTGGTAAATTTTTAAAGTACGATTAGACTCTTCATAAGTCCAGGCGACAATCATGTTATACAATAACAACTAAGACACATAATAACATAGGGGGCTACGTAGAAGTAATAGCCTGATACAAAATCCATGGCAGCCAGAGAACTGTATGTGAGCGACCTCCAGGGTATCTGGCACAGTACATCTGTTCCATCTTACAAGAATGGGTAACTTCGCTAATCACTTCCCGTTTTGAAGGGGTGGTGGGCAGCTTCCAATGCCGGGCAATTACTAACCTCGTGGCAAGAATAATATGACTAACAACCACTAGCAGATCTCTTGGAATATGCTTCATTCCAAAAAAAACACAGAGCCAAGGATGGCTCTGGGGAAATCACATGGGTAGTGACCGTATGGATCAGTGTAAGGCTGGGTTCACACGAGCACATTAACGTCCGTAATGGACGGACGTATTTCGGGCGGAAGTCCCGGACCGAACTCAGTGCAGGGAGCCGGGCTCCTAGCATCATAGTTATGTACGACGCTAGGAGTCCCTGCCTCTCCGTGGAACTACCGTCCCGTACTGAAAACATGATTACCGTACGGGACAGTTGTCCTGCAGTGAGGCAGGGACTCCTAGCGTCGTACATAACTATGATGCTAGGAGCCCGGCTCCCTGCACTGAGTTCAGTCCGGGACTGCCGGCCGAAATACGTCCGTCCATTACGGACGTTAATGTGCTCGTGTGAACCCAGCCTAAAAATAAAGTCCCATAATGGTTTAATTACCGGACAAGACCACCACATTTGAAGGTAGGTACCCTTAAGCCGCATTCCCTCCAACAGATCTCGAATATGATTTATCCATTTGAGCAAGCCTAACAGGAGTGAAATACCAACGGAGGAACAGTTTCTGTGCCATCTCCCAATTATTAATACCATGCGATACCCTCTTTACCCAGGACAGAGCGCGCTTCCAATCAAGCAAAGAAAATTGAACTTCAAAATCTCTCTCCCAGATAAACATATGAGAAGATTTGACCAAAGAAACAGGTTAAAAAAAGGACTTATAAAATGTAGATATTCCCTCAGTACTCCGAGGTGACCGTAAAAAAAACCAAAGGCAACCTTAGGAAAAGTGAAAGAAGCGATATCTATAGGCCGCAAAGCATGTCTAATCCTAAGGAACTTGTAAAAATCTATAGCCGGGAGGTTGAATTTAGTCTGTAGCACTTCAAATGTAACCAGCTTCTGATCCTCGTACAAATCCCCAATTTTCCTAACGCCCAAAGTTTCCCACCTAGCTGCAGAATTGAGATAAATCCATGCACGAACTGCCGCTTTTGTAGTAGCTACGTGTGGCAGCGTACAGACAGGGGTGGCCATTTGGGGGTATAAAAGAGATATTAAAGGAGCCCCTAAAAGCGTTGCCTCTATAGAGGCCCATCGCTTCTGCGAGGTTGAGGGCCACCAACATTTTAGTTGGTCCAGCACGGACGCATAATGATATTTTTTAAGATCCGGGGCACCCATCCCTCCGCTATCAGTTGGTTTAGATAACGTTGAAAAGTTTATTCGAGCCTGCTGCCCAGTCCAAATATATTTATTCAATATAGTTTGTAACTTATTGAGAAAGGGCACTGGGACAGGAATTGGTAAGGTCCTGAACAGATATAAAATGCGCGGGAAGATCATCATTTTAAGTACTGCTATTCGACCAGCCCAGGAAATGAAAGGTTTTCGAAAACCAGACAGTATCTTAGGGACTGAAGACAATAAGGGAATATAATTCCGCACAAACGTAGCGGAACTGGGGCTAGTCCAAGATATACCCAAGTACGGGATACTAGAATCATTCCATTTAAAAGGGAAGGAGGTTAATATAAATAACTTGGTTAGGGGATCCATTCCAATATTAAGAAGTAGGGACTTTGACCTGTTAATTTTGTAGTAGGAGACCTGCCCAAAAGCATTTAGAAGATCCAAAACACATGGTAAAGTGACAACCGGATTTGTCACTGCCAAAATCACATAGTCGGCGTAAAGGCCAATCCTATGTTACTGCCGTCCTGCCATAATTTCCCGGATCCCAGGGGACGTTCTAACTCGCACCGCCAGGGGTTCCATCATAAGTGCAAAGATGAGAGGGGACACCCCTACCTAGTCCCGTTAGTGATACTAAAGGGTCCTGAAAGACACCCAGATGTAAACACCCTCTCAGAGGGAGATGAGTATAAAGCCAGCACGGCAGATTTAATAAGCCCTGTAAAACCAAATTTAGTCAATGTTGCCTCCAGAAAACACCGGTGAATACGGTCAAACGCCTTCTCTGCATCCAGAGCTAGAAGCAGAGAAGGGGTCCGAGCTAGTACCACAGCTCTGATAAGATTTATAAATCGTCTTGTACCATCGGGAGCCTGTCTATGAGAAACAAAACCCACCTGGTCAGGATGAATCAAATCAGACAATATCGCAGACAAACGGGCAGCCAGAATCTTAGCATATAGCTTGACGTCTATCTTCAACAAGGAGATCGGTCGAAAGTTTGCAGGAGTAGTCGGCTCCTTTCCGGATTTGGGCAGAGTAATAATCTGAGCTTCCAACATTTCCACAGGGAAGGAGCCCTGAACCATCGCCAAATTGAACACAGACGCCAAGTGGGGGGCCAAGGTCAAAGCAAATTTCCTATAGTACCCATTAGAAAATCCATCTGGAGCAGGGGACTTAAAAACCTTTAGGGACATAATAGCTCGCATAACCTCCTCCACAGAAATGGGGAGCGAGAGAGAAATAACCTGATCTTTGGTCAAATGCGGGAGGGAAGCATTATCTAAGAACTCAGAAATATCGGCTTCTGACGGGTGTCGCCATATTCTGAAAGCCATAACTTTTTTATATTTCCAAAAATTTGGCGATGTGGTGGCTTATATTTTGCAGGCCGAGCTGTAGTTTTTACCGATACCATTTTGGGGTACATGCGACATTTTGATCACTTTTTATAAAAAAAAATGTAAGAACTAAGATGACCAAAAAACAACAATTTGCCTGTTTTATATATAATTTTTTTCATAGCGTTCACTGAGCGGGTTAAACAATGCTATATTGTCATAGATCAGACTTTTATGGATGCGATATTAGTTATGTTTTTTTTTTTAACATTGCTTTAGGGAAAAGGTTTTTTTTTTTTTTTCTTTATCAAAGATTTTTATTTTGAAAATATAACGGTGTATAAAACATTTCACATATTTGCAAAAAATTTGCACGCAGTGCAATATATTAACTTTCATATCATAATAACAGTATATAAATATATGAACAGCATTAGGAGGTAGCCTCCCAACCATCAAGATTGAGTAGTAATAGAAATGTAATGGTAATAACTGTACCATGTTCACATCAAAACAGTGCAATAGTCAGGGGACCAGTCCCCCAGTGAAATAAGAGTTGGCACGTATAAGTGTACATTTAAATGTAGAGACACACAACACAAGACACCAGACGACATAGGGAAACACATACAGACAAAGCGCACTCAGTTAGGCTATATAAGCTGTTCAGAACATTCCATCCATACAGAGAGGTAGATCAGCACCACCCCGGAATCCAGACCATACTGCCCAAGTTTGGACAAAGAGCACTGATTTGCCCCTATCAGCGGACAGCAACTCCTCCATCCTCATAATCCCGTTCACCTCCGTTACCCATTCCTTCAGAGAAGGTACAGTATGAGACTTCCAGTGACGAGGTATCACCGTTCTCGCCGCAGTCAGAAAATGCCTAAAGACACCCTTTTTGAGGTGTGGGAGTGATCCAGGAATCATGGAAAGTAGTCCAATGGAAGCCGAGGTCGGAACCTCAGTGTGAAAAAGCTTGTTACCCAGATCAAAAATTTTCCCCCAAAAGGGACGTAACTTGGGACAGTCCCACCAAATGTGTAACATAGTTCCAGGAGCCTCCCCACACCTCCAACAGCCAGCAGACACATCAGGAAATATCCTATGCAACAAGGCCGGACAAGGGTACCACCTGGTAAGTATCTTATAGTTCTTCTCCTGAGTAAAACAAGACGTTGGTAACTTGTGAGCTAAAAAGAAAGAAGTACCCCATTCCTCTTCAGAATGTCGAACCCCCATTTCCTCGTCCCATGCAGTAGTGAAGGACAATTGAGATAAAGAAAACTTAGGCAGAAGGATCCCATGTAAATAGGACAACACATGAGAAGGGGGCAGTAGTCAAGGACAAATAATGTTCCAGAGGAGTCTTATCCTGTAGCAACACAAGACAGTCACCCATGGAAGAAAGATAGGAACGCAACTGCAAATAGGACCACCAGATTGACCGTCTCCCCGGGCAGGCATCAGAGACAGCATTCATTGATAAGATGGCACCGTCAGGAGTAAGGGTCTCAGCCAAATACCCACCCTCCCCTCTCTCCCAACAGAGGAATGTATCAACACCCACCGCCGAAGGGAAGGAAGGGTTATCAAAGAGAGGAGTCAAAGGACCCGGGCGATGAACAAGGCCCGCAGTACCAAGGATCCGTTCCCACACCACAAGAAACTGACGTGTGAGGAAAGGCAAAGAAATAGTTTGTCGCTGAAGGACAGACAACCACTTCAGAGAGGACAATGCAAGAGGAGACATAGCTCTTTCAATGCGCACCCATTGCTTACTCGTTCCTGAACGGAACCAATCCACTACCCTCATAATCATCGCAGCTTGATGGTATCGTTTAAAGTCTGGAAGACCCGCGCCCCCGTCTACTTTTGGCCTACTAAGGACAGCAAAACAGATGCGAGGCTTAGAGGAGCCCCATACAAATTTAGTTATGGCCCTGTGTAAAATCTGGAAAAAAACGGATGGTACGACTATAGGGACGGTCTGGAAGATGTATAGAAATTTGGGCAAGATATCCATTTTGACCGTGTTGATACGCCCAAACCATGACATACGGTTCCCGCCGTACTCCGCCAATTCCTTCAGAGTACGCTGCAGAATGGGCGTGTAATTCAAAGCAAACAGGTTTGACTGTTTTTTAAGGACGTAGATTGCCACTTGAACGGGATAACCCGAGCGAGATGGGCAGCCAGAGGAGCATCCAGAGATATATTCAAGGCCTCTGATTTAGAGTAATTGACTTTAAAATTACTTAAATGACCAAAGCGCTCAAACTCCTCCGTCAAAGATGGCAAAGAAATCATGGGAGTTGTAATGTACACAAGGAGATCATCTGCATATAGCGCCAATTTATGATGTTGTGAGCCAACACGTACACCATTAACATTAGGGTTGCTCCGCAGTGCCACGGCCAGGTGTTCCATGACCAGAACATACAATAGAGGCGAAAGTGGGCACCCCTGTCTCGTGCCATTAACGATAGACAAAGTGTCAGATACAAGTCCGTTAACACGAACTCGAGCTGTAGGTCTATGGTATGACGCCATTATCCTATCCACCATAGTGGTGCCAAGGCCAACCTGCGTCAGGACACTGCGGAGGAACACCCAGTGCACTCTGTCAAAAGCCTTTTCGGTATCTACCGAGAGTAAGCACATCGGTATCTTACGGCATTGGCAGTATGACGTTAAAAGGAGGGTCTTGTTAGTATTATCCCTCGCTTCCCGACCGCATACAAACCCCACCTGATCATCCATGATCAAGCCAGGCAGTAACGGCGACAGACGAGAGGCAATCAACTTCGCGAAAAGCTTTACATCAACATTGATTAGCAATATGGGCCTGAAGTTTGCGCACGACGTTGGATCCTTGCCTGGTTTTGGTAAGAGGGTGATATGAGCCTCGAGGGACTGAGGCGCAAAGGGACACGAGGAAGACACAGAGTTAAAGACTTTTGTCAAAAAAGGAGCCAGTTGATCTTTAAATGTCTTATAGAATTTGTTATTAAACCCATCGGGCCCCGGGCTCTTGCCCAAGGGTGAGTCTCCAATAGCACGCTCCACTTCCGATTCCAAAAAATCTTCCTCGAGCCCCAAAGCCTCCCCATCCTCCAAGGACGGCAACGCAGTATCATGAACATAACGGTCGATTTTATCCCGTAACGCCTCAGCCTGCATATCATGAAATTGGCCTTTAATATTATATAAAGCCGAGTAATATTGTCTGAAGCAATCAGTAATACCAACCGGGTCATGAACCTCACTGCCCGAGGGAGATGTAATTTTAGGGATGTATGACGCTTGTGTACGGGGATGCAATATCCGTGCCAAAGACCTGCCACATTTATCCGCAAATTCGTAGGAGTGCTTCCGCATCCGATCCCTGAACCGAGCGTGTGACTGATCTATTAGAGAACGTAAGGATTCTCTCGTTGTAGTAAGTTCCGCATAAACCTGTGAGGATGGAACCCGCTTATGACAGGATTCCAGATCCTGTATCTGAGTAAGGAGACGCGCAATAGCTACCCCTTTTTCTCGCTTCAATCGTGCCCTATTTTGTATCAGGACTCCTCTAATGACACACTTCAGCGCCTCCCACTGGAGTGGCAAGGGAGTAGATTCATGCTCATGAACCTCAAAAAAGCCGGTAAGTGAGTCTTTAATGGCCGACACGCACACTGTATCACGTAGTAAATTATCATTGAGTTTCCACGACTGGAAATTAGGCACCGAATTAGGAAATGTAAGGGTCAGAAACACAGGGGCATGATCTGACCAAACCATAGGGCCCACCTCAGAAGTAGGATGCCAGGTAAGCAAGTGGTGGCTAACCAAAAAAGCGTCTATCCTACTGTACATGTTGTGCAGTGGGGAGAAGTAAATATACTCTCTTACCTGAGGGTGCAGAATCCTCCACACGTCAATCAATTGCATGGAATGCATCACAGTTTTCAGTGCCCCCAAGTGCGACTTAGGAACAGCAGACCTGCCCGAGGAGGTGTCAAGCCTGGAATCGAAAGTCAAGTTAAAATCTCCCCCTACAATTAAAACGCCCTCGGTGAACTCCTCCAATTTCCTCAAAAATAATCGGCCCACTCGAGCCTGGTCCTGATTGGGGAGGTACAAATTAGCCAGAGTAAAAATCTTATTCCGTATGGACAGTTTGAGAAAAACGTACCGACCACCTGGGTCAACAAGAACATCAATGGTTTTATGGGAGAGTGACTTGTAAATACATATACTAGCGCCCTTGGACTTGGATTCCGGGTTGGCACTGTGGAACCAGACCAGAAAATATCGATTCGTGAACTGTGGCGTATGGCCCACCTGGAAGTGAGTCTCCTGTAGGAACAATATATGTACCCGCTCTTTGTGCATGTTATATAAAATTTGCGAGCGTTTTTCTGGGACATTAAGCCCCCTAGCATTAAAGGTACAGACTTTCAATTGTGCCATCACCACCTCTTACCAAAGGAGCTCGCGAAGAAATGCGCTAAAACAGAGGCGAGAAGAACAAGACAGACAAGGAAGGGAGACACGACAACAAAGACAGACAAACAGGCGAAATAATCACCCACTCCTTGATCTACTCAAGGAGAAACAATCCAATATACACCGGATACAACCAGTGAGTCCCTAAGAGGAGAAGTGTCAGGACAAGGTCTAGCCAGCGCCCCGCACCCCCCAACCCAGTACAAATATCACACATCTAAGAATCATAACATAAGAGGAAGGAAAATCAAGGTAATTAGCACAATATCCCAAGATAATTAGGCAATGACCGGTAGTATTATCAGGAACAAAAAGAAACGCTATCAGAAAAGAAAACTCCCCGGAATGTATTCATTGTCAACATAAATGTACATGCAGGCAATTATCAATAACGAAAATAATAGCATAACAGGCATGTTGAAGCATCACTGGTAACTCAACAACAATAATTAACCACCGGCAAGTGGCCTATCTGTTCTCCGGCAGCCTCCACATAGAGCGAAAGAACGGACATAACGACAATTTCACTTTGAACACAGCAGACTATCGCCTCATATGATAAATGCAATAACAATTAAATTGACAGGCCCAGTCCGACCGCAAGCCGCAAAGGAGACATCTGGACGAAATCACATCGGATCAGCATATCGTCCACTAGGACGCCCCATAGGAGAAGCGGGAGAGCGACCACGCCTGCGTGGTCTTGGACGCTGCGGTGGAAGGGGAACATAAGGCCAATCAGGAAGGGAAACTCTAGGCACACGGAGAGCAGCGCAGAAATCCGGAACATCCCCTGGGTCCCGAACACTCAGCAATGTCCCATCCCTGCGAACCTGCAGCTGAAAGGGGTGACCCCAGGAATAGGAGATCTCATGCTCTCTCAAAACATCCAGTAAAGGACGAAGCACTCGGCGTTTGTCCACGGTCATCCTGGACAAATCAGATAACAGCTGGATCTTGACCCCTTGTAATAAAACTTCCCCTTTATCTCGGTCCTTCTTCATGATCTGCTCCTTCAGAGAAAAAAAAGGGACGCGGCATAGCACATCTCTAGGCCTATCAGGATCCGGGTTACGAGGGCCAAGAGTCCTGTGAGCCCTATCCAGCTCTAGCGGGTCATCAGCAGGGCGCTCCAGCAAGGAGTTAAACAGGGACTGTAAGACGGGTATGGGTTGCCCCGGAGAGATATCCTCAGGGATGCCCCGAAGCCGAATATTGTTACGGCGATTCCGATTCTCATGATCTTCAGCCAGGTTAAATAGCGCATGAATCTGCTGGGAGTGATGATCCAGCCAGTCAGCATGAGGGACTTGCCGCTGTGTAACAGTGGAAATGTCGCCTTCCATGCGCTGCACTTGAGCGGACAATTGAGAGAGATTATTAGTAAGAGATTGTATCTCTGATTTGTAGGTCATCTCCAGACGGTTTACATAACGCTCCATGTCCTGTTTAGTGGGCAATGTGGATAGCTGTTGTCTCAGGCCCTGTAAATCATCCCCCATGCTAGCAGACCCAACGATATGGGGAGAGGGATGAAGAGCCTGGTCCCTAGGAGAAGCAGCAGGCAGCAATGCAGACCCCAGCACGCCAGAAGATGAAGAAGGAGAGACCCGGGCGCCATGACAGGCACCACGTGGCGAGCAGGACGGAGCAGGAAGCACCATGACAGTCCCAGAGGGACACATCTCCACCCCCGCCAGCAGGGAAGGAAACTGCCCCAGGGAGCCAGAGACCGAAGAGGGGGTACTGTCGGTACCTGATGCTGCAGCGACAGCCGCCGAAGAAGTCCCCTCTGCAAGCGGAATCCCGGCGCCATCTTGGGAGACGGCCCAGCAGCAGCGTCGGTGAGGAATCTCTGGATGGAGCCGGCTGAAGACATCTGCCTCGTACAGTATGGAGTCCCCGTGGTGGCCTTAGATTTTCTGACCATTAGGTAGGTCCAAGTGTGCTTTTTGCTGTGCTTATGAACGGGTTAGGGAAGTGCAGGAACGGAGATCTCAGGCAGCACGTCTGGTCAGCGCCACGCCCCAGGTTTAGTTTTTTTAACTTTTATTTCTTTTTTTGGAATATTAACCCCTTCCCGCCGTAGCCATCTTTCAGATTTTCATTTTCGTTTTTCCTCCCTACTTTCCAAAAGCCATAACTTTTTTATTTTGTCGTTGATATAGTCCTATAAGGGCTTTATTTTTGCGGGACGAGTTGTAGTTTTTCGTAGCGTCATTTATTGTGCCGTATAATGTACTAGGAAACGGGAAAAAATTATTTGTGGGGTAGAAAATAAAAAAAACAGCGATTCCTCCATTGTTTTTTGCGCGTCGTTTTTACGGAATTCAACGTGCAATTAAAACAATATGTTAAGTATATTCTCTGGGTCAATACGATTATGGCAATACCAAATATATACAGTTTTTTTTTATATTTTACTACTTTTACAATTAAAAACCTAAGTGTAAAACATAAATTTATTTTGTGTCGCCAAATTCTGAAAGCCATAATTTTTTTATTTTTCCGTCAATTAAGTGGTATGAGGGCTT
This sequence comes from Rhinoderma darwinii, assembly GCF_050947455.1. Lineage (NCBI taxonomy): Eukaryota > Metazoa > Chordata > Amphibia > Anura > Rhinodermatidae > Rhinoderma > Rhinoderma darwinii. The sequence continues at coordinate 33,447,066 of NC_134687.1, read as the reverse complement.
ATTTTTTGCGGTATATGCTGTCGTTTTTAATGATACCATTTTGGGGTACATGCGACATTTTGATCACTTTTTATTTAATTTGTTGTGGGAGATGAGTTGACCAAAAGATAGAGATTCTGACGTTTACAATTAATTTTTTTTATGGCGTTCAATGATATATTGTAATAGTTCAGAGTTTTACGGATGCGGTGATACCAATTATGTTTATTTATTTATTTTTTTACTATGCTCTAGGGGGAAAGTGGGAAAAGAGGGGTTTTTAAATGTTTTTTTTTTACTAATTTTATTATTTTTTTTATTAGTCCCCCTAGGGGATTTCAACCAGCGATCGTTAGATCTCTTGCACTATATACTGCAATACTAATGTATTGTACTAATGCATTGCAGTATATTCTGACAGGCTTCTATTAAGTCCTGCCAGAGGCAGGGCCTAATAGGAGCACAAAGATGGCAGACCTGGTGGCCTTCATTAGGCCCCCAGGCAGCCATTACCACCCCGCGATTGCATTGCAGGGGGCACGATGAGCTGTTAGAGAGGGTCGCCCCCCTCTTTCTAACGATTTAAATGCTGCGGTCGCTATTGACCGTGGCATTTAACGAGTTAAGCGAGCGGGATCGTGCTCATTACTCTGAAGTGTCGGCTGTAACATACAGCCGACACCGGCATTGTATGGAGCGGGTTCACTCCGTGTGCCCGTTCCATACTTCCCCTATCTGACTTTGGCATATGGATACGTCAAATGTCGGGAAGGGGTTAAACTTGAACTGTTTTTCACTTTTTTTATTAATCTAGGGGACTTGAACCAGCGATCGTTGGATCGCTTGCATGATATACTGCAATACTAATGCATTGCTGTATATCAGCTATACTGACAGTCTCCTTTGAAGCCTTGCCAGAGGCAGGACTTCTAAAGAGTACAAAGATGGCAGACCTGGTGGCCTTCATTAGGTCCCCAGGTTGCCATGACAATTGGGAGGGCCGATGATGTGTCGGAGGGCTGCCACGCCCTGATACTAACAATTTAAATGTTGCGGTCTCGATAGACCATGGCATTTAAAGGGAATGTGTTGCCAGAAAAACATGTTTGTTTTTTTTTAATTAAACATTTAGTGTGTGGGTGATTAAACATTGTTCAAATTTTTTTTATTTTTTTCACGAGTCAGGAAATATTATAAATTAATTCTAATTTATAATATTTCCCATTTCTGGTCACTAGATGGAGCTATTCCCAAAATTGCAGCATTGCAAAATTGGGTAAAAAGCCCTCGCTCTAGTGAGCTCTCAGCATCCCCCCCCTCCTTTATCCTGGCTAGTGCCGGGATAAACGAGGGGTTTGAACGGTGTAACCTCCTACACTGTGTGTCGCCATTTTTTGAGCTAACACACAGTGTAGTAGGTTTACATACAGTAGTAAACACACACAAACACGAACATACATTGAAATCTCTTACCTGCTCCTGCCGCCGCGGCTCCCTCCGGCCCGTCCGCTCCGTCTGCTGCCGCTGGTCCAAGTGCACAAGTCCGGAAGCCGCGACCGGAAGTAGTAATATTACTGTCCGGCCGCGACTTCCGGTCCACAGGAAAATGGCGCCGGACGGCGCCAATTTCAAATTGGACTGTGTGGGAGCGGCGCATGCGCAGTTCCCACACAGACGCCGTACACACAAGTGAATGGGACGGGAGCCGTTCGCAGTCCCTATGGGACTGTGGCTGCCTGTATTCCATGTCTGTATGTGTCGTTAATCGACACATACAGAAATGGAACAAAAAATGGCAGCCCCCATAGGGAAGAAAAAGTGTAAAAATAAGAAAAAGTAAAACACAAACACACAAATAAATATAAACGTTTTTAATAAAGCACTAACATCTTTAACATATAAAAAAATAATTTGTGATGACACTGTTCCTTTAAGGTGTTAAACGGGTGGAATTAAAGTGATCTGTGATTCCGCCCATTGCAGTGAGGTGCCGGTATTACACAGCTGTCACCCACTGAGTATAGAGAGCACTCAGCACGTGAGCCCGCTCCATACTTCCTTTTAAATGCTACCACGTACATCTACGTGTTATGTCGTTAAGCGGTTAAGCGAACAATTTTTCATTTTCACAGGTAATAAAGAAGAGAAGGCACCCCACCATTTTTAAACCAATTTCTTCCAAGTACGACAATATCCCTTACGTGGTCATAAACTACTGTTTGGGCACACGGCAGGACTCAGAAGTGAAGGTGCGCCATTTGGCTTTTGGAGTGTAGATTTTGCTGGATTGGTTTCTGGACGCCGTGTTGCATTTGTAAAGCCCCTGAGGTACCAAAACAGTGGAAACGCCCCAGAAGTGACCTCATTTTAGAAACTAGACCTCTCAGGACATTCACCTAGGGTTATAGTGAGCTTGTTGACACGCAGGTGTATTCCAGAGATTAGTGTAAAGTGGATGTTGCAGAGTGAAAATGGCAACCAGAGTTTTCCGTTTCCATCACCATTGATTTCGATGGTGACGGATCCGGTGCCCGTGGTTTCCGTTTGTGTCTGTTGTGCACCGGATCCGTAGTTTTGCCGCAAGCAATAGCATAGTCGACTACGCTATTGCTTCCGGCAAAACGACGGGTCCAGTGCACAACAGAGACAAACGGAAACCACGGGCATCGGATCCTTCACCATTGAAATCAATGGTGATGGAAACGGAAAACTCTGGTTTCCGTTTGTGTCTGTACAGGGTCCTGTTATGACGGAAAGCACTGATGGGATGTGAACGAGGCCTTAACTTTATTCTGCGATTCTGGTGATACCAAGTTTATATAGTTTTTTTTATGTTTTACAACTTTTTGCGCAATAAAATAATTTTTTTGTAAAAACAATGTATTTTTTTGTGTCGTAACGTTCTGAGAGCCAAAACGGTTTAAAATTTTTTGTCGATGGAGCTGTATGAGGGCTTCTTTTTTGGGAGACGAGCTGTAGTTTTTGTTGGTACCTTTTTTGGATACATACGACTTTTTGAACACTTTTTATTCCAATTTTTGGAAGGCAAGGTGAACAAAAAACAGCAATTCTGGCATTGTTTTTTAGTTTTTTTTTCACAACGTTCACATTATATTTTTAAAGTGCATGCTGTTATGGATGCAGTAATACCAATTATGTATAGTTTATTTTTTCATTTTTTTCCAATAATAATGGACTTGATAAGGGAAAAAGGGCGATTTTTGATATTATTGCTTGAAACTTATTTTTTTATTTTTGTACAACATTTTTTTTTACTTGTTTAAAAATATATTTTTTTAGTCTCACTAGGGGACTTGAAGGTCCAACTATCTAATCTAGGTTCTAATACATTGCACTACTTATGTAGGGCAATTTAGTTCCCTTGCTGGACTCTTTATAATCCCTTTAATATTACATTTTCTCTACTTTGAAGATACTGTTCTGTTTTCCAATATTTCTGTAATCTTTGATTAAACTATAATCACTTTCATTACAATAATGGAGATAAAGACTTTAATATGAGTTCATAACAAAGCTAAATGCTCGTAGAGGAATTTAGAAATTACAAAAGTAGATTGAAAATGTAATATTAATACTGACTAAATGCTGAGCAGGTCAGGGTACGTATATACAGTTAGGTCCAGAATTATTTGGACAGTAACACAAGTTTTGGCATTTTAGCTGTTTACCAAAACATATTGAACATACAGTTATATAATCAATATCGGCTTAAAGTGCAGACTCTCCGCTTTAATTTGAGGGTATTCACATCCTAATTTGAGGAAGGGTTTAGGAATTACAGCTCTTTAATATGTAGCTGCCTCTTTTTCAAGGGACCAAAAGTAATTGGACAATTATCTCAAAAGCTATTTAATGGGCTACATGGGCTATCCCCTCATTAATCCATCATCAATTAAGCAGGTAAAAGGTCTGGAGTTGATTGCAGGTGTGGCATTTGGAAGCTGTTGCTGTGAACCCACAACATGAGGTCACAGGAGCTCTCAATTCAAGTGAAACAGACCATCATTAGGCTGAAAAAAATGAAGAAATCTATCAGAGAGATAGCACAAATGTTAGGAGTGGCCAAATCAACAGTTTGGTACATTCTTGAAAAAAAAAAAAGAGCGCACTGGTGATCTCGTGAACTGCAATAGGCCTGGACGTCCACAAAAGACTACAGTGGTGGATGATCGCAGAATCCTTTCCATGGTGAAGAAAAACCCCTTCACAACATCTACCCAAGTGAAGAACACTCTCCTGGAAGTAGGTGTATCAGTATCTAAGTCTACCATAAAGAGAAGACTTCATGAGAGCAAATGCAGAGGGTTCACCACAAGGTGCAAACCATTAATCAGCCTCAAAAATAGAAAGACCACATTACACTTTGCCAAACAACATGTAAAGAAGCCGCCCAGTTCTGGAACAGCATGAAGCTAAGATCAACCTGTACCAGAATGATGGGAGGAAGAAAGTATGTAGAAGGATTGGAACGACTCATGATCCAAAGCACACCACATCCTCTGTAAAACATGGCGGAGGCAGTGTGATGACATGGTGGAGGCAGTGTGATGGCGTGGGCGTGCATGGCTGCCAAAGGCACTGGGTCACTAGTGTTTATTGATGATGGGATTGAAGACAGAAGCAGCCGGATGAATTCTGAAGTGTTCAGGGATTTACTTTCTGCTCAGATTCAACCAAATGCAGCAGGTTGATGGGACGTCACTTCACAGTACAGATGGACAATGACCCAAAACCTACTGCGAAAGCAACCCAGGAGTTTATAAGACAAAGAAGTGGAATATTCTGCAATGGCCAAGTCAATCACCAAATCTCAACCCGATCAAGCATTTCACTTGCTTAAGACAAAACTTAAGGCAGAAAGACCCACAAACAAGCAACAACTATGTAGTTAGGGGCAGTAGAAAGGGGTCAAAGACAAGGAAGGCCGATCCGGTTTCTGACATTCCAGGCAAAATTGCCAAGTTGGGTGATGATGCAAGGGTGTCAGTCTCAGAAATGGCAGCCCTAGTGGATACTGATCTCCCTAACAGCCGGGAGAACAGCCCAGCTAGTAGTCGGCGGGATGGTAATGCAGGTAAGCCAAGACAATTGATAGTCGTAGGGGATTCTATAATCAGGAAGACGGATAGAATTATTTGTCGCCAAGACCACCTCAACCGAATGGTTTGCTGTCTCCCTGGTGCCAGGGTTCGGCATGTGGTGGAACGGGTGGACAAATTGCTGGGAGGGGCTGGTGATGATCCAGCTGTCGTGGTCCATGTCGGTACCAACGACAGAATAAATGGTAGGTGGAGGAGCCTTAAGAATAATTTTAAAGAACTAGGCTACAAGCTGAAGGGAAGGACCTCCAAGGTTGTATTCTCAGGAATACTGCCTGTGCCATGCGCATCACAGGAAAGACAGCGGGACCTCAGGGAGTTAAATGCATGGCTGAAGTCTTGGTGTAGAGGAGAAGGATTTGGGTTCCTAGAGCACTGGGCTGACTTTTCATTGGGGTACAAACTGTATTCTGCAGATGATTTGCACCTAAATGGAAGGGGGTCCGCTGTGCTGGGGGAGAGAATTCTAGTTGGGGTGGCGGAGTATTTAAACTAGGGCTGAGGAGGGAGGTCAATGTAGAAAAAAAAGGGGTAGCCAGGTTAGAGAGGGGTCAGACTATATTGGTGGGGGGAGAAACAGAATGTGGGGAGAGGACTAGACAACAAGATAAGGAGATCCTTTCGTTACAAAACATCAGTGTAAATAAAAAGGACCGATTAATGTCAAATTTCTGATAATAAAAGTGAAAAACTGACAGGCAAGTTAAAGTGTATGTTCACAAATGCCAGAAGTCTAGCAAGCAAAATGGGGGAGCTGGAGGCCTTGATACTGGAAGAAAATATAGATATAGTTGGTGTTGCTGAAACATGGCTGGACTCTTCACATGACTGGGCTGTAAATCTACAGGGTTTTACACTTTTTCGTAAAGACAGGACAAATAGGAAAGGTGGTGGTGTATGTCTGTATGTGAGAAGTGATATGAAGGCGAGTGTGAAAGAGACAATAGTGGGTGAAGACTGTGAGGAGGTTGAAACCTTGTGGGTGGAACTAGAAAGGGAGGTAAACACTGAAAAAATTACTTTTGGTGTAATCTATAGACCCCCCAATATAACTGAGGAGATGGAAGGTCAGATATATAAACAGATGGAGCGGGCTGCACAGGCGGGTACTGTAGTGATAATGGGAGATTTTAATTTCCGGGATATTAATTGGTGTCATGGTTCGGCTTCAACTGCAAAGGGGAGACATTTCCTCAACCTGTTGCAGGAAAATTTTATGGGCCAGTTTGTGGAAGACCCGACTAGAGGTGAAGCTCTGTTGGATCTGGTCATTTCTAATAATGCAGATCTTGTTGGGAATGTCAATGTTCGTGAAAACCTCGGTAACAGTGATCACAATATAGTTACATTTTACCTATACTGTAAAAAACAAACGCAGGCTGGGAGGGCAAAAACATTTAATTTTAAGAAAGCCAATTTCCCCAGGATGAGGGCTGCAATTCAGGATATAGACTGGGAAGAACTAATGTCAAATAATGGAACAAATGATAAATGGGAGATTTTCAAATCTACTTTGAGTTATTATAGTGCAAAATTTATTCCTACAGGTAATAAGTATAAACGACTCAAATTAAACCCCACATGGCTTACACCTTCTGTGAAAGGGGCAATACATGACAAAAAAAGGGCATTTAAAAAATACAAATCTGAGGGTACAGCTGTAGCCTTTGTAAAATATAAAGAGCTTAATAAAATCTGTAAAAATGTAATAAAATTAGCAAAAATACAAAATGAAAGGCAGGTGGCCAAGGATAGTAAAACAAATCCTAAAAAATTCTTCAAGCATATAAATGCAAAAAAGCCAAGGTCTGAACATGTAGGACCCCTAGATAATGGTAATGGGGAGTTGATCACAGGGGATCAAGAGAAGGCAGAGTTACTAAATGGGTTCTTTAGCTCTGTATATACAACAGAAGAAAGAGCAGCTGATGTAGCCGGTGCCAGTGCTGTTAATATATCAGTTGATATACTGAATTGGATGAATGTAGAGATGGTCCAAGCTAAATTAAATAAAATAAATGTGCACAAGGCTCCGGGACCAGATGGGTTACACCCTAGAATTCTTAAAGAGCTTAGTTCAGTTATTTCTGTCCCCCTTTTCATAATATTCAGAGAATCTCTAGTGACTGGTATAGTGCCAAGGGACTGGCGCAGGGCAAATGTGGTGCCTATTTTCAAAAAGGGCTCTAGGTCTTCCCCGGGTAATTATAGACCAGTAAGCTTAACATCCATCGTGGGGAAAATGTTTGAGGGGCTATTGAGGGACTATATACAGGATTATGTGACAATAAATAGCATTATAAGTGACAGCCAGCACGGTTTTACTAAGGACAGAAGTTGTCAAACTAACCTAATCTGTTTTTATGAAGAGGTGAGCAGAAGTCTAGACAGAGGGGCCGCTGTGGATTTAGTGTTTTTGGACTTTGCAAAAGCATTTGACACTGTCCCCCATAGACGCCTAATGGGTAAATTAAGGACTATAGGTTTAGAAAATATAGTTTGTAATTGGATTGAGAATTGGCTCAAGGACCGTATCCAGAGAGTTGTGGTCAATGATTCCTTCTCTGAATGGTCACCGGTTATAAGTGGTGTACCCCAGGGTTCAGTGCTGGGACCACTATTATTCAACTTATTTATTAATGATATAGAGGAAGGGATTAATAGCACTATTTCTATTTTTGCAGATGACACCAAGCTATGTAATATAGTTCAGACTATGGAAGATGTTCATGAATTACAGGCAGATTTAAACAAACTAAGTGTTTGGGCGTCCACTTGGCAAATGAAGTTTAATGTAGATAAATGTAAAGTTATGCATCTGGGTACCAACAACCTGCATGCATCATATGTCCTAGGGGGCGCTACACTGGCGGATTCACTTGTTGAGAAGGATCTGGGTGTACTTGTAAATCATAAACTCAATAACAGCATGCAGTGTCAATCAGCTGCTTCAAAGGCCAGCAGGATATTGTCGTGTATTAAAAGAGGCATGGACTCGCGGGACAGGGATGTAATAATGCCACTTTACAAAGCATTAGTGAGGCCTCATCTAGAATATGCAGTTCAGTTCTGGGCTCCAGTTCATAGAAAGGATGCCCTGGAGTTGGAAAAAATACAAAGAAGAGCAACGAAGCTAATAAGGGGCATGGAGAATTTAAGTTATGAGGAAAGATTGAAAGAATTAAACCTATTTAGCCTTGAAAAAAGACGACTAAGGGGGGACATGATTAACTTATATAAATATATTAATGGCACATACAAAAAATATGGTGATATCCTGTTCCTTGTAAAACCCGCTCAAAAAACAAGGGGGCGCTCCCTCCGTCTGGAGAAAAAAAGGTTCAAGCTGCAGAGGCGACAAGGCTTCTTTACAGTGAGAACTGTGAATCTATGGAATAGCCTACCGCAGGAGCCGTCACAGCAGGGACAGGAGATGGCTTTAAAAAAGGGTTAGATAATTTCCTAGAACAAAAAAGTATTAGCTCCTATGTGTAGAAATTTTTCCTTCCCTTTTCCCTTCCCTTGGTTGAACTTGATGGACATGTGTCTTTTTTCAGCCGTACTAACTATGTAACTATGTAACTATGTAACTATGTAACTGAAGACGGCTGCAGTAAAGGCCGGGCAAAGCATCACAAAGGAGGAAACCCAGCGTTTGGTGATGTCCATGGGTTCCAGACTTCAGCCCGTCATTGCCTGTAAAGGATTCTCTACAAAATATAAAAGAAAAACATTTTATTTATGGTAATGTTAATTTGTACAATTACTTTTGAGTCTCTGAAATGAGGAGGCTGTGTAGAAAAATGGTTGCAATTCCTAAACGTTTCACGGGATATTTTTGTTCAACCCCTTGAATTAAACCTAAAAGTCTACAATTCAATTGCATCTCAGTTGTTTCATTTCAAATCCAATGTGGTGACATGCAGAGCCCAAATCATGAAGATTGTGCCACTGTCCAAATAATTCTGGACCTAACTGTATAAGGTTATGTTTACATATGCGTTGAAGGCTTCGTCGAGAGTCCATGTGGCAATTTTTATCAAACTTGACTGCAAGAATAGTGCTGCATGCAATGCTCTTCTTGCCGCTAAAACAAGGAAAAACCACAATGGAACCCATATAGACCTCATTGTAAATCAATGTGCTCTGTCGGTAGGCATTCGGTTTCATCATACGATGCATCCGGCAATGCGTAGTGGCTTCCAGTATGAATGGAAGCCACAATGCAGATGTGAACAGAGCCTAACATGTTGGAAAAAAAATTGGCCGATGTTTGTCCAATAGTACAGAATAAATGATAATCTGGCACCTTTCAGGTGCCATTGATGCAAGATTAAAATCATTTTACTTTATCTGTTTTTTTGGGGGGTTTTACAGGGAAAGACGTCTGAGATGTACCTTAAAGTTTCATAGTCTCAAGGTTTGGTCATGAAGTTATAAGCTCTGTGAACGAAGAATGTATAATACAACTTTTGGGCAATCTACCATGTATGTTTAATCTAAACATATCTTTCCGAGGCAACAACAATACCTTTATACTTTCCTTATCTGGAATGATGATTTTGGGATAAGTGTTCTGCAGCAGTGTTAGGTTTCGATATAATAGCCTACAATGCCATACAAACTACGTCGTCACTCTAATTTGATACTTCAGACCTTGGACAGGAAACAAAAGGTAAGAAAATCCCTGATAATTAGAAAAATAATGCATATAGTTATATGACTCATATGAAGATATATGAAACTAGTCATCTGGGTATCGGTGGTGACATTGTGTATCAGTTTCCCAAGGCAATGCCCTGGCACGTTCTGTTTACTCATAGGGTACTTTTAAGAGAGACCCCCTTGGGCTCATTTGTATCTGTGTCCTGCATGGTTTAATTCATTCACTCTAAGACAGTATTATTGGCTCACTGTGTGGTGGTATTATTCAGCAAGTGTATGCCAGTTTTATACAGTCACTGTGTGGCAGTATTATTCATTCACAGTATGGTGGTATTCTCTCATTGTATGGTGGTATTATTTAATCACTGTATTGTGGTATTATTGGGTCACTGTGTCGTGGTATTCATTTACTGTATCTTTTTATTATTCAGTTAGTGTTTGGTGGTTTTATTTAGTAACAGGATGGTGGTGTTATTCAGTCGCTGTATCCTCTGCTGCTTTGTCCTTTCTCCCCTGGCAGCTCTGCGTCTCCAGATTGTCTGCTGAGCAACAGTGCATGTGATTGTTGAAACCCCCCACTGCACATGTCTACAGCTCTACCCCCACAGACTCACTTACGGATGGGCTAGATCCTTAAACTGACTATGCACAGAATTATTATTTTTTGTCAGATTTAGAATAAGATTCAATCACTGTCTAATTGTGTTTTTCTGTGACTGTATGGTGGTGTTATTCAGCCACTGTATGGCGGTATTTTTTAGTCACTGTATGGCGGTATTATACAGTTACAGTATGGCAGTATTATTCATTCACCGTATGGAGGTATTATTTAGTCACTGTATTGTGGTACTAATCAATCACTATATTGTGAGTGTATGGCAGTAGTATTCTATCACTGTATGGGGGTATTGTTCAGTCACTGTATGGTGGGGGTATTATTGGGTCAATGTATGGTGGTATTCATTTACTTTACGTTGATATTCTTCGGTCACTATATTCTGGTAATATTCAGTCATTGTATGGTGATATTATTTGGTCACTGTATGATGGTATTATTTCCAGGTATAAGAAACACTCTATCGTATTATCAATCAGTGAGGTGGCGTGCATATGGCAAGCTCCGCTGTTCTGTAGCTCTTCAAACATTATAGCCCTAGCACTTTTTACAAAGAGAACTACAATATGATCTAGGCCAGCTGTTATGACCGGCAGGTATGTGGACCCACTGTGACACTCCGCCATAACTCATCAGCTGCTGATCAACAAAGTATATGGCAGTCAGTGAGGTGAAAGTACCTGAATAGTCAGAGGTGGATTAGCGCCAGACAATCAGAGGAAGCAGTCTTGGGCAGGATAATGGAACTTGGCTAGGACACCGGACAGGAGTAGTGCAATCGTCTCGGACACTGGACTTGTCTAGGACACCGGACAGGAGTAGTGCAGTCATCACGGACACTGGACTTGGCTTGGACACCGGACAGGAGTAGTGTAGTCATCTCAGACACTCGACTTGGCACGGGCACTGGACACATTCGGTGAAGTAATCACGGACACGTGACTTGGCATGGATACAGGACACAGATACTGGATACAGGCTAGAGCTAGGAACCATTTGCAAGAGAAACACTGGGAAGACACAACACTCCTCAGGCACTGGGGCAGAGGGCATGTCAAACTATATAGCCAGAGTGGCTGGGGAGAATTTTACTGGTGCGCACGCTGGCCCTTTAAGAGACCACCAGAGCGCGCGCACACTACAGGAGCTAGGAGCAGGAAGCAGAACGCGTCGGCATCCCCGGGGAGGAGGAGGGAGACGTCGGCAGTGAGTATAGCTAAGCTGACGGTCACCTGGGGAGGGGAGATGCTGGTTCATACACCAGGAGTGATTTTGGCTAAAAAAACTTAAGTCTACAATAAAATGCACCTTTTCACGATATTAATGAAGGTTACATAAAGCTTTGAGCTCCCTCACTTGACCACTGACACACTCAACCTCTGATGCCAGTCTGTTCTCTTTCCTAGCAGTGACCAGTAATTGGTGAATTTTCTGACGTCCATAATTTGGGGATCCGGCTGGAAAAGGCCAAAGCTCCATGAGGAGGCTAAGGGTTAAAGTGGTTTTCCAGCCCTTAAAAATGTATGGCCTATCCTCAGGATAGATCATCAATAGCTGATGGGTCGGGGTCTGACTGTCAGGACCCCCGCCGATCAGCTGTTTTGAAGGGACCGCAGCGCTCGTACGAGCGCTGCTTCCCCTTTATTTCTAGTTGCTCACTGTGAATCGTCGATACGGAAGTAGGGGCGATTCACAGATTCACAGATATTGCAGCCTGTTCTTCTATTGACTTCAATGGGAGAATGCAATACTGTGAACCGCCGCAGCTGCTGTGTCGGCGATTCACAGTGTGAGCAAGTAAGGGAAAAGATGGGGAAGCAGCGCTTGTACGAGCACTGAGGCCCCTTCAAAACAGTGATCGGACCCATCAGCTATTGATGGCCTATCCTGAGGATAGGCCATAAATTTTTAGGGGCTGAAAACCCCTTTAAGATTGGATAAACGCAATACCCTGCTTCAAACAAATTGTGGTCTAGACGGTCTGCAGCTTCTGCATGCAACAGTGACAGTACAATATATCGCAGCAGGGCCATTCATTTTCTGGGGACATTCTATTCAGCAGGTTCTAAAAGGATTGTGAAAATTAAGGGTAAAATGAAAGCTGCAAGAAACAGGGCTGGAGGAAAACCTGCTGTAGGCTGCATGGGATTTTTCAGCAAGATAATAAACAGACATAAATTGCAGGAATTGCTTAGAGGCTCTGTCACCAGATTTTGCAACCCCTGTCTCCTATTGCAGCAGATCGGCACTGCAATGTAGATAAGAGTAACGTTTTTTTTTTTAAAAACTAGCATTTTTGGCCAAGTTATGACCATTTTTATATTTATGCAAATGAGGCTTTCTAAAGTACAACTGGGCGTGTTTAAAGTTAAAGTACATCTGGGTGTGTTTACTTCTTTTACTAGCTGGGCGTTGTGAATAGAAGTGGATGATGCTGACGAATCAGCATCATCCACTTCTCTTCGTTACCACCCAGCTTCTGGCAGTGCATAGACACACAGCGTGTTCGAGAGAACACGCTGTGACGTCACTTTATGCCCCAGGTCCTGCATCGTGTCGGACGAGCGAGGACACATCGGCACCAGAGGCTACATTTGATTCTGCAGCTTCATCGGCGTTTGCAGGTAAGTCGATGTAGCTACTTACCTGCAAACGCTGATGCTGCTGCAGAATCAACTGTAGCCTCTGGTGCCGATGTGTCCTCGCTCGTCCGACACGATGCAGGACCTGGGGCATAAAGTGACGTCACAGCGTGATCTCTCGAGAACACGCTGTGTGTCTGTGCACTGCCAGAAGCTGGGTGGTAACGAAGAGAAGTGGATGATGCCGATTCGTCAGCATCATACACTCCTAGTCACAACGCCCAGCTAGTAAAAGAAGTAAACACGCCCTGATGTACGCACATAATACACGCCCAGTTGTACTTTAACTTTAAACACGCCCAGTTGTACTTTAGAAAGCCTCATTTGCATAAATATAAAAATGGTCATAACTTGGCCAAAAATGCTCGTTTAAAAAAAAACAAAAAAAAACTTTACTCTTATCTACATTGCAGCGCCGATCTGCTGCAATACGAGATAGGGGTTGCAAAATCTGGTGACAGAGCCTCTTTAAAAAACAATGTCAAAGGGGTTCTCCGGGACTAATACATTGATGGACTCTAGAACCCTGCCGATCAGCACAATGCAGGGGCGATGGCGCATCTGCAAGTGCTTTGCATCCTCTTCATTGTTTATGTAGGCACAGGTTTTATTTAAAACCCCCATGGAATCTGTAAGGCCGGGTTCACACTGAGTTTTCTACAGGAGGAAAATCTGCCTCAAAATACCGTTTGGAATTTTGAGGCAGATTTTCCTCTCCCTGCACGCTGATTTTCGCTGCGTTTTTCGCCCGTGGCCATTAAGCGCCGCGGGCATAAAACGCAGTGAAATACGCTTTCTCCGCCTCCCATTGATGTCAATGGGAAGTCAGAAGCGTGAACGCCCGAAGATAGGGCATGTCCCTTTTTTCCCGCGAACCGGTTTTTCCGCTCGTGGGAAAAAACGCCTCCGCCTCCAATTGAAATCAATGGGAGGCATTTTCGGACGCTTTTTGGCGCGTTTTCTGACGCGGTTTCCGCGTCAAAAAACTTGTCAAAAAACTCTGTGTGAACTCCCCCTAAGAAATAAAGCATGACTTTGTAATATGCTTAGCGTAGACATTCTTCTTACTAGACCTCAGTGTGGTTGAGTCAGTAGCAGAAGATTTTTGCCTTCAAATGGGCGAAGCTAATCCGGTAATGTTGGCAAATCTTGCCTCCCAACATTATTAAAATGTATGCTATTTTGCAATATGTGAGGATGCTTTTGTTTAGATAGATTACACTTTCATCCTTGTAGCAAATGTCCATTTGTGAGATCTAAAAATGATATGCAAGTCAGTACCTGTAGGCAATGGCAATGGCAAATCAACATAGGGCGTTTTGGGCGGCCGCCCGGGGCCCGAGACGGTTTTTGCCACATTTCCGACGTGGTTTCCTCGTCAAAAAACGTCTACAAAAAATCAGTGTGAACAGGGTCTTAGACATAATGTCACATGACCTCATCTCTGAAGTTCTTACTACTGTTTAGAGACCTGCTGGTCACATGACCGCAGGTCCGTGAGCAGCAGCAAAATTCCACAGAGAAGACAGAGGTGAGCTGCTATGTAAGTATAAGGGGATGGATTTGTTTAAGGGGTCTGTATTAGGGGGACTGTATTTAGGGGGTCTGGTGTGGGGTTTGTATTTAGGGGGTCTGTATTTAGGGGGCATGGTTTGGGGACTGTATTTAGGGGGTCTGGTCTGTATTTAGGAGGTTTGGTGTCTGTATTAGTTTAAGGGGCCTGGGGTCTGTATTTAGGGGGTCTGAGGTCTGTATCAGTTCAAGGGGTTTAGGGTCTGTATCTTTAGGGGTCTGTGTTAGATTAAGGGGTCTGGTGTCTGTATTTAGGTGCTCTGTATTACTTTGACATCTGGGGTCTGTATTTAGGGTTCTGGGCTCTGTATGTAGAGGGTCTGTATTTAGGGGGCCTGGTCTAGGGTCTGTATTAGTTTATGGTTCTTTATTTAGGGGTATGTATTAGTTTAGGGGGTCTGGTCTGGGGTCTTTATTAAGGGAGTCAGATCTGGGGTCATTATTAGTGTAGGGGGTCAGGTCTGGGATCTGTATTTAGGGGTCTGGTCTGAGGTCTGTATGTATTCAGGGTGCTTGTTCTGGGTGTCTTTATTTGTTTAGGGGGGGTCTGGTCTGGGGACTGCAATAGTTTAGAAGGTCTGGGTCTGTATGTATTCTATGATCTAGTCTGGGGTCCAAATTTATTAGTCTGAGTAAAAGGGGTTGTCCGGGCACATCGATAGGTCATCAGTATAAAAAACGGTCTGTGCCTGGACAACCCCTTTAATGTATGGTCCTAGGCCTTGGTGTCTACATTTGTGTGTTTCTATAGAGGCTGGAAATGGCTGCAGAAGTGATGGGCAAAGATGTCTCGTCAGGAGAAGTCGCCATAATGGTCTTCGTCAGATGTAGAAGAAAAGAGAACGACTCCCATCAGAGAAGACATCACTTGTGAGTCACTGGATCTAAAGAGGATCTGTCCCTTCTCCTGACATGTCTGTTGTAGGAAATCCTTGTATTCTATATATCTTTGTGTGCCCAGAGCTAATAGACAAATGTGTGTTACCATGCCCATTGTCAAGAGGAAGTGTCCCTACAGAGTGTGATACTGTCAGCGATGGTTGGAGACTGTCAGTATGTAGGGACACAGCCCTTTGACAAGGGGAATCGTAACAACCATTTGTCAATGCTCGCACAAAAAGGTGGTGTTCACTATAGACCTGGCAGAGCGGCCATGGCCATGGTGGGGAAGGGGGGCCCAAGTTTGTGGAACAGCCCAGGGCCTATGGTCTTCTTAATCCGCCACTGCCTGTAGGTCCTGCTTACTGCTATTCATTATTTTTAGTGCTTGCTGCTTGGCTTCTTTTTAGCTTAGCTCCATTAGGGCAGAACTGTGATCTCTAACAAAGTAGCAAAAGTAGCTTAGCTGTTTCCATAGCTCCAGAATTCCGGAAACAGAATAGCTCGCCGTGGCATTCACTTGTAGCTCAGCGAGCTCGGCTGTTTTCATAACTCCCGACCACCTAATCAGGAAGTGGCCGAGAACCAACTAGATCAAGATTAAACAGGGTTTAGGGTGCCCTGTTCTGGAGGTGGGACACGCATCTATCAGACATTTATGGCTCCAGTGTGGATATGCCCTAAATGTCTAAAATGTGAAAACTCCTTTAAACTGACCATACACAGAACAATTTTCTTTAGATTAAGAATAAAATTGTATTCTTTTAATTAATCTGATGACCCAAAATTTATCTAATGTTCACTCCAGATACTAGATATCTAAAACTTATAGATTCGGTATTCATAATCGAGAAAATATAATATGATGTGTTAACATGAAAAGACACACTATCTACCCAAGTTTTAGCTATACACTACAAATGTTCAAAGTGATTTCCATTAGTGACACGGCAGATTTCTAGGCGGTAGTCCAGTTCTGTCCAGACGTGTGCCAGCATATCCTCGTATATGGACTCCGCTGTTTCAGTGATGCGTTGTCTCAGGTCGTTCACATCCTGTGGCTGGGGGGAGGAGATACACAGAGTCCTTAATGTAGCCCCACGGAAAGAAGTTGCAGGGTGTTAGATCGGGCGATTGTGGAGACCAGCGCAACATTGGTGAATCATTGTTCCCGTCGCGACCGATCCAATGTTCCGGTAGAGTTTCATTCAGGAATCGGCGAGCATCCAAATGGAAATGTGGAGGTGCACCATCCTGCTAATAGACTTCTTCTGGCAGATCCTCCTCTATCTGTGGCATGAGCCATTCCTCCAACATGTCCAGGTAGTAGTGGCCAGTGACATTATCCTCGGCAAAAAAGTAGGGCCCTCAGACTTTGCGCCTGCTCATTGCATTGAACATGTTTACTTTAGGTGAGTCCCTCGTGTGCTTCATAAGGGCACATTGTTTTTTCTGAGCCCCAAATTCTAACGCTGTGGCGATTGACCTTTCCACTGAGGTGAAAGGTCGCCTCATCGCTGAAGATCGGCCTGTCAGCGAATTCGTCCTTTTCCAATCGACCCTGCAAGTCAATGCAAAAGTCACAGCGTTACAGTTTGTCGTCTGGTTTCATCTCCTGAAGAAGATGTAATCTGTATGGCTTACAAAGCTTAAGATACGCCATACCGTGGTTTGTGGCACCTGTAGTTCCATACTAGTCAGCCTGGTCGACTTTCTAGGACTAAGCTCGTACACGGCTCGAATCCTCTTCACGGTCACTTCCGAAGCCCTTGGCTGGCCTGGACTTTTCCCACGACATAAACACCCATTGGTTTCTAATTGCTTCACCCAACGCAAAATGCAGTTTTTCAGTCACTGGCCTTTTACCACTGATGTTACTTTAACTACAGGCCTTTGCTTTTGCACCATCCTTTCTGAATCACTTTGTATAATTTCTGTTATTTTTTTTACTCTATACTGTTTATTCAGTTTTATCCGTTTGTCAATACTTTGTTAGCCTTTTTTTCTTTAAAAAAATAAATCTTTACTTTCCTCTTCTCTACTGAAAAAAGGGAATCATTTACTCTGCCTGCATTGCATCTTTTCTCCACTAGAGGTCACTAGAGTAACATTATTTATTGAACTGGAAAACTTTCTATGACCTAGTTCACGTTCTGCAGACAATATCATGTAGTGAAATCTATTCTTTGAATTTGTTTTATCTTTACACTACAATGGTAAAATCTTTAGGTTGACTTTAGTTTGATTCACACGGTGCAGTTGTTACATGTTTTTCACCGCGTGACCGAGATCCGCACAGTAAAACCACATGCATCGTTACCGCGATTCGCCATGATTTCTGTGCTGGCTGCAGAAACGCATGCAGTTCTCGGCTGTACGGAAAAAAGATGTGAAACAACCGCGCTGCGTGAATATACACTTACAGAGAAATAAATGCAAGTGAAACGACTATATGTTTCATACCTCCCAACCGTCCCGGATCCGACGGAACAGTCCCGGTTTCTCACCGCTGTCCCGCCGTCCCGGGCGGTCTGCAAAATGTCCTGCTGGGTGCTGCATCAAAACAGTTGATCACTGCTGCAGCGATCAGAAGAAGGCAGGAGTCTTGCGGCGGTGTTCTCACTGGGATCGATGCCGGCACGGGAGTGGACCAGTCCAGTCACCTGACCTGTCACCTGACCTCACCGGTCAGGTGACTGGACTGGTTCACTCCCGGGCCGGCATCGACACCAGTCAGAACGCCTCTGCAAAACTCCTGCCTTCTTCTGACGGTGAGTGACGTCAAAGCAGAGCGGAGAGTGGCAACAGTATGGCCGGCTACCTCTACCGCTCTCCGCTCTGGCGGCATTGTGGCACAAAGTATAAGGGGGTTCTGTTGCGCTACCTACTGGGGGGCTGTGTGTGGAGATATCTACAGGGGGGCTGTGTGGAGCTATATAGAGGGGGGCTGTGTGTGGAGCTATCTACAGGGGGGCTGTGTGTGGAGCTATCTACAGGGGGGGCTGTGTGGAGCTATCTACAGGGGGCTGTGTGTGGCACTATGTACAGGGGGGCTGTGTCTGAAGCTATTTACAGGGGGGCTGTGTGTGGAGCTATCTACAGGGGGGCTGTGTGTGGAGCTTTCTACAGGGGGGCTGTGTGTGGAGCTATGTACAGGGGGGGCTGTGTGTGGAGCTATCTACAGGGGGGCTGTGTGTGGCGCTATCTACAGGGGGCTGTGTGTGGATCTATCTACAGGGGGGCTGTGTGTGGAACTATCTACAGGGGGGCTGTGTCTGGCGCTATCTACAGGGGGCTGTGACTTGCGCTATCTACAGGGGGGCTGTGTGTGGAGCTATCTACAGGGAGTTGTGTGTGAAGCTATCTACAGGGGGCTGTGTGTGGAGCTATCTACAGGGGGGCTGTGTCTGGCGCTATCTACAAGGGGCTGTGTGTGGCGCTATCTACAGGGGGCTGTGTGTGGCGCTATCAACAGGGGGCTGTGTGTGGCACTATCTACATCGGGGCTGTGTCTGGCGCTATCTACAGCAGGGCTGTGTCTGGCGCTATCTACAGGAGGGCTGTGTGTGAAGCTATCTACAGGGGGTGCTGTGTGTGGAGCTATCTACAGAGTGGCTGTGTGTGGAGCTATCTACAGGGGGCTGTGTGTGGAGATATCTACAGGGGGGCTGTGTGTGGAGCTATGTACAGGGGGGCTATGTCTGACGCTATCTACAGTGGGGCTGTGTGTGGAGCTATCTACAGGGGGGCTGTGTGTGGAGCTATCTACAGGGTGGCTGTGTGTGGAGCTATGTACAGTGGGCTGTGTGTGGAGCTATGTACAGGGGGGCTGTGTCTGGCGCTATGTACAGGGGGGCTATGTGTGGAGCTATCTACAGGGGGGCTGTGTGTGGAGCTATCTACAGGGGGCTGTGTCTGGAGCTATCTACAGGGGGGGCAGTGTCTGGAGCTATCTACAGGGGGGCTGTGTGTGGAGCTATCTACAGGGGGGCTGTGTGTGGAGCTATCTACAGGGGGCTGTGTGTGGCGCTATCTACAGGGGGGCTGTGTGTAGCGCTATCTACAGGGGGGCTGTGTTTGTAGCTATGTACAGGGGGGCTGTTTGTGGCGCTATCTACAGGGGGGCTGTGTGTGGCGCTATCTACAGGGGGCTGTATGTGACGCTATGTACAGGGGGACTGTGTCTGGAACTATCTACAGGGGGGCTGTGTCTGACGCTATCTACACGGGGGCTGTGTGTGGTGCTATGTACAGGGGGGCTGTGTGTGGAGCTATCTACAGGGGGGCTGTGTGTGGAGCTATCTACAGGGGGGCTGTGTGTGGCGCTATCTACAGGGGGCTGTGTGTGGAGCTATCTACAGGGGGGCTGTGTCTGGCGCTATGTATAGGGGGGCTGTGTGTGGAGCTATCTACAGAGGGGCTGTGTGTGGAGCTATCTACAGGGGGGCTGTGTCTGGTGCTATCTACAGGAGGCTGTGTGTGGAGCGATCTACAAGGGGGCTCTGGTGGATGATTTTTCCATTGACCGGTAGCAGAGTTACACAACTGGAAAAAACAAATCCCCATCTTCTAACTTTGCTACCTGTCAATTGAAAAGTCATCCACCACAGGGTCTCCCTCTTGACTTTCATTGTTCTCAGCCATTTGGTTTGTCCTGCAGCTGCCGCCGCCGTGATGAGCAAATGTTATACCCAAGATAGGAAAAGTAACATAAAGACGATATAACCGGATCCATAATATCTGTGATATCTAGACAGTTCAGAGATCCGCAGTGAGAATGTGCGCTTGTTATTTGAAGAAGGATCTGGCCGTGATTTGATGTGTTTATGCGGGACATTTGGCGTGGTTAGGGGCGTGGCTTAAAATGTCCCTCTTTTCCGAATTCAAAAGTCGGGAGGTATGTATGTTTTTCGTCAAGTGACAGAAGTGACAGGTAATAGGAAGGGGTTATAGGACAGGTAATAGAAACGGGCTAAGCATGCGCCATATCCAGTGCGTGTTACAGCTGACACCTCACTATAACGGGCAGGATTGGGGTTATCTTGCCATTTAACCAATTAGATGCAGCAGTCAATAGCGATCATAACATCTAAGTCGTTAGAAAGAAGGGGGACTCCCTCCATCATCCCATTGTCCCCCGATTGCAGAGTGCCGATGGTTGTCGTGGTAGCCTGGGGTCCTAGTGAAGGCGCCCAGGTCTGCCATCTTGCTGCTCCTATTAATAAGATAAGGCCTGACAAAGTGGGATTAAAGTGGCCGTGACGCAGACGTGCTGGCGCCCTGTTTGGCTGTCAAATTGCTCGTTAATAGCCACGCAGTGTTGGAGGTAAAATGCCTGTTTATCTGCAAAATAGTGTGGCCATTAATGAAGAAACGCTTTATGGCCTCATGATTTTGCAGGTAAACAGCCGTTTTATCTGCAACAGGATGCCACAATATACTAAAATACATAATTATTGACACTTCCTGGTTACATGGTCGAGTTACGCAAACAGCGTAACTCGCTGAGCTACGCAGTTTCCGTAACTCCCATACAACTGAATAGTAGTTAAGGAAACGGCGTAGCATGCTACGCTGCTTCTGTAACTGCCATTCACTACTATGGGAGTTACGGAAACAGCGTAGCTCAGCTAGTTGCGCTGTTTCTTTAACTCATCCATGTATTGCAGTGTATTGTACCAGCGATCTAACGGCGTTATGTTCCAACGGGCCTGTTTTTCAAAACGGCCGCGTAATAAAACGGCCACAAAAAAGAAGTGCAGGTCACTTCTTGAGACGTTTTTGGAGCTGTTTTCATAGACTGTATTCAAAACAGCTCCAAAAACGGCCGTAAGAAAAGCCGCGAAAATCGCGAGTGGCTTAAAAAACTTCTGAAAATCAGGAGCTGTTTTTCCTTGAAAACAGCTCCATATTTTCAGAAGTTTTTGAGTTTGCGTGTGGACATACCCTTATAGTCCAAAAAATATGGTATATGCAGTATATTTATATTTGTTAATTTTTTATCATCTATTGTTTTTCTTGTTTAAGCTCAATGTATAGAGATTAAAGGGAATATATAATCAGAAAATGAAATATTATTTAAATCAGGTTTTTATTTATTTTATTTTCAACAATTTTTGTGTTAGTTTTTTTTTATGTGGCCATCCACATAAAGAAATTCTTTAAATATTCCAGTTTTCACACTGGCCACTAAAGTAGACACAAAAAGATGATATTTCCTGCTCTCTTTAGCTCACTTGTCAGCTTTGCTGTAAATACAAGCACAGGATAAGGACAATCATCTCATTATCATTAGAGGCGAGATAAATAACAGCTCTCTTCTATTAGGCTGAATTCAGACGAACGTGGGGGAACTCTGATGTGAAAAACGGCCGTTCACGTCTGAGTTGCCCCCATGCGCGTCCCGTTTTCATGGATCCCCACGGACTTGAGTGTATCGAGGGATCAGTGAAAACTGAACAAAATAGGACATGTTCTATTTTTCAACGGATCCTTGAAACAACGGCCGTGTAAACGCCCCATTAAAATACATGCGTCCGCATGACGGCCCTTGTTTTACCGGCCGTCACACAGACGTATACTACAGTCGTCTGAATTCAGCCTTACTGGAAGCCTAGATAAGGCAGGATGGCAACACTATTCACACAGATAAGGCTCTGTATGCAGCTCCCCTGTTCTTTGGGGGGAGGGGCTGTACTTCATCACTTCCTGCAGTATGTAAAAATCTTTGAGATTTCTCTGTTACTTGACTCATTTGTTTCAGCTGCCATGAAGCACACACACCCTGCTGCCCCCAGTGAAGGATATGCCTTAAAGGGAATGGGTCATGAATTAATGTTTTTTTTTTTAAAAGTAAGTTACTTATTTTTATTATATTTTTTACGGTTTTTGTTGGAAAAGGTGTCTTCAAATTGCTAAGCATTGTCCGGCTCCCATTTTGGGAGTGATTTGATAATGCAGCTGGTAGACGCTATAGGACACACAAAAAGGCTAAGGCTTTGTTCACACGCTTACTAAAAAAACATCTAAAAATACGGAGCTGTTTTCAAGGGAAAACTGCTCCTGATTTTCAGCCATTTTTTAATCAAACTTGTGTTTTTCGCGGCGTTTTTTACGGCCGCTTTTGGAGCTGTTTTTCTATAGAGTCAGTGAAAAACGGCTCCAAAAATGAGGCTTAAAAAAATCCCCCGTTGGAACGCCGTATTTCCTATTGAAAACAATGAGCAGATGTTTGTAGACGTTCTGCTTCCGATTACTACACATGCATATACACTAAGGGTATGTTCATACGCTGAGTCAAAAACGTCTGAAAATACAGAGCTGTTTTCAAGGGAAAACAGCTCCTGATTTTCAGAAATTTTTAAGCCACTCGCGATTTTCGCTGCGTTTTTTACAGCCGTTTTTGGAGCTATTTTTTATAGAGTCTATGAAAAACTGCTCCAAAGAAGTGACATGCACTTCTTTTTCGCGGCTGTTTTTTACGTGCCGTTTTTTGACAGTGACACGTAAAATAACACCTCGTGGGAACAGAACATCGTAAAAACCCATTGAAAGCAATGGGCAGATATTTGTAGGCGTAATGGAGCTGTTTGTTCAGGCGTAATTCGAGGTGTAAAACGCCCAAATTACGTCTGAAAACAGTGCGAGTGAACATACCCTAAGGGTATGTGCACATGTGAACTGTCTTTTACGTCTGAAAAGACAGACTGTTTTCAGGAGAAAACAGCTGCGTCGTTTCAGACGTAAAAGCTCCTCCTCGCATTATGCGAGGCGTCTGTGACGCTCGTAAATCTTGAGCTGCTCTTCATTGACTTCAATGAAGAACGGCTCAAATTACGTTGCAAAGAAGTGCCCTGCACTTCTTTGCCGAGGCAGTCAATTTACGCGTCGTCGTTTGACAGCTGTCAAACGACGACGCGTAAATTATAGGTCGTCTGCACAGTATGTAGGCAAACCCATTCAAATGAATGGGCAGATGTTTGCTGACGTATTGTAGCCCTATTTTCAGGCGTAAATCGAGGCATAATACGCCTCGTTTACGCCTGAAAATAGGTTGTGTGAACCCAGCCTAAGGGTATGTTCACACGGCCTATTTACGGACGTAATTTACGTGTGAAAAGACAGACTGTTAACAGCTGCCTCGTTTCACACGTAAATGCTCCTCGCATTTTGCGAGCCGTCTGAGACGCTCGTAAATCTTGAGTTCAATGAAGAACGGCTCAAATTACGTGGCAAAGAAGTGCCCTGCACTTCTTTGCCGAGGCAGTCCATTTACGCGTCGTCGTTTGACAGCTGTCAAACGACGACGCGTAAATTACAGGTCGTCTGCACAATACGTCGGCAAACCCATTCAAATGAATGGGCAGATGTTTGCCGACGTATTGTAGCCCTATTTTCAGGCGTAAAACGAGGCATAATACGCCTCGTTTACGCCTGAAAATAGGTTGTGTGAACCCAGCCTAAGGGTATGTTCACACGGCCTATTTACGGACGTAATTCTGGCGTTTTTGCCCCGAATTACGCCCGAAAATAGCGCCTCAATAGCGCTGACAAACATCTGCCCATTGAAAGCAATGGGCAGACGTTTGTCTGTTCACACGAGGCGTAATTTACGCGCCGCTGTCAAATGACGGCGCGTAAATAGACGCCCGCGTCAAAGAAGTGACCTGTCACTTCTTTGGCCGTAATTGGAGCCGTTATTCATTGACTCCAATGAATAGCAGCGCTAATTACGGCCGTAATTGACGCGGCGTTCAAGCGCCTGCACATGCCGTTACGGCTGAAATTACGGGGATGTTTTCAGGCTGAAACATCCCCGTAATTTCAGCCGTAACGGACGCCCTCGTGTGAACATACCCTAAGAATGCTGAAAACAAAGTGAATGACTTTTCATTTGACAGGTTCACACGGCGTGTATTTGTCGTGGTTTTTTGGCGCATTTTATGTGCCAAACACCTCGTCAGAAAACGCTTGATTACACTTTTAATTTACATAATTGGTAAAGTGCGCTCTTAGTACATACAACACGCTTTTTTACGCAAGCGTTTTTAAAAAAGTCGAGTCAATTTATTTTCACGTAAAACATGCCAAATGTTCCCATAGTCCTAATTATGCGCCAAAAAGCACACACAAAATGCGTAAAAAAAACACGCAAAGAAAGCGTCAAACGCTTGATTAAGCTTCCCATTTACATCAATGGAAAGAGAACCATTAGTATTTTACACCAGCGTTTTTAAAAAACGTTTTGCGTAAAAAAGAACAGTGCGGGTGTCATGTCCATGGCTGCGGCCATCAGGCTCACTCACTTTGTCTAAGCAAATGGTCTCCTAGTGTTCCCCGTTCCTGTACCTGTATTCTGTATCCCGTGCTATCCTGGTTAAGTGCCGTGCTGAGCTGAAGTCGTGCTGTGCTATATACCACGCCTGTCCTGCTACCCCACGCCTGACGTCTGCCTGCTGTCTAGTCCCAGCCGAGCCTGTCTCGCTACTGTCCGAGCTGCCACAGGTACACTATACGAACTATAGACTGTGACCAGTGGTTCCACGTAACCAACGTGACAGGGGGGTTGCGTGTGGCACAGTTGCATGTTTGGGGGGATTTGTGTGTGTGTGTGTGTGTGTGTGGAGGGTGCTCGCCGCTGATTCTTCAAAACAGCTGATAAGCGGCTATGAAGGATCAGCCGTGCCTGTGCATACTCCGCTGCACAAAAATAGGGCACAGCTCTTCTGCGCACACTACACACAGCATTGCTGTGCGCGCACACACAGCTCTGCTACACACACACAGTTCTTCTACACACAGTTCTTCTACACACAGCTCCGCTACACACACACAGCTCTGCTACACACACATACAGCTCTGCTACACACACACATAGCTCTGCTACACATACACACACACAGCTCTGCTACACACACATACACACACACACAGCTCTGCTATACACACACACACACACGCACACACACACACGTGTGCACACACACACACACACACACAGTTACAGCAGGTGTGCAGGGGGGCCACGAGGGGGGTCGCGAGGTGGGGGGCAGTGCGGGGGGGGGGGGGGGGGGGTGCTGTGGGAGAGACAGACTGAGACGCACGCAAAATGTATGAGAGATTATATCACACCTGGAAGCTCTAAAAAACGATGGCGAAGATGTCCCAACTGACCCACAGGATGCCTACAAGCTGAAGGGTATGTTCACACGGCGGGGGTCCGTAACGGCTGAAATTACGGGGATGTTTCAGCCTGAAAACATCCCCGTAATTTCAGCCGTACCGGCATGTGCAGGCGCTTGAACGCCGCGTCAATTACGGCCGTAATTAGCGCTGCTATTCATTGGAGTCAATGAATAACGGCTCTAATTACGGCCAAAGAAGTGACAGGTCACTTCTTTGACGCGGGCGTCTATTTACGCGCCGTCTTTTGACAGCGGCGCGTAAATATACGCCTCGTGTGAACAGACAAACGTCTGCCCATTGCTTTCAATGGGCAGATGTTTGTCAGCGCTATTGAGGCGCTATTTTCGGGCGTAATTCGGGGCAAAAACGCCCGATTTACGTCCGTAAATAGGCCGTGTGAACATACCCTAAAGAGGCTCTGTCACCAGATTTTGCAACCCCTATCTGCTATTGCAGTAGATCGGCGCTGCAATGTAGATTACAGTAACGTTTTTATTTTTAAAAAACGAGCATTTTTGGCCAAGTTATGGCCATTTTTGTATTTATGCAAATGAGGCTTGCAAAAGTACAACTGGGCGTGTTGAAAAGTAAAAGTACAACTGGGCGTGTATTATGTGCGTACATCGGGGCGTTTTTACTACTTTTACTAGCTGGGCGTTCTGATGAGAAGTATCATCCACTTCTCTTCACAACGCCCAGCTTCTGGCAGTGCAGATCTGTGACGTCACTCACAGGTCCTGCATCGTGTCGGCACCAGAGGCTACAGTTGATTCTGCAGCAGCATCAGCGTTTGCAGGTAAGTAGCTACATCGATTTAACTGCAAACGCCGATGCTGCTGCAGAATCATCTGTAGCCTCTGGTGCCGATGTGTCCTCGCTCGTCTGACACGATGCAGGACCTGGGGAAGTGACGTCACAGCGTGATCTCTCGAGAACACGGCTGTGTCTGCACTGCCAGAAGCTGGGCGTTCTGAAGAGAAGTGGATGATACTTCTCGTCAGAAAGCCCAGCTAGTAAAAGTAGTAAACACGCCCCGATGTACGCACATAATACACGCCCAGTTGGACTTTTACTTTTCAACACGCCCAGTTGTACTTTTGCAAGCCTCATTTGCATAAATACAAAAATGGTCATAACTTGGCCAAAAATGCTCGTTTTTTAAAAATAAAAACATTACTGTAATCTACATTGCAGCGCCGATCTGCTGCAATAGCAGATAGGGGCTGCAAAATCTGGTGACAGAGCCTCTTTAACTATGTACCCTTGCTGAGACAGGTGGAAGCCATACTCCAGACTTGTACTGCTCTGCCATTGTTGTGGTTTGGGAGGGTGAATGTACTGAGGATGGATACTTTACCAAACATCTTGCATTTCTTTCACACCTTTCCAGTCATGCTCCCAAGACAATTCATCTTGCGCCTTAAGTGCATTATGAGCTATTTTATAAGGCGAGGGTCCAGACACCACCAAAATTACAACATTCTCAGTCAGTGAAAGGCAAAGGGTGGGGTAGGACTACCAGACTTTCCATTGTACTACAAGGCTGCATTGTTGTCCTTTATTCTTAGTTAGGTCAGAGGCGATTACAACAAACAGTGGGTGAACAGTAAGGAAAATATAGAAGGGGCTGGACGGAGCCTGCAGGGCTGAAGGGGAAGCCTCCATGACCTCCCTGGTAGGGAAAGGGTTAACAGGTGAGGGAGAGTTGGAGGGAGTTGGAGGGGGTCAGGGAGGAGTCAGGGGGCCGTTGCTGCTCTTCCCGCTGTTTTCGGCATTGAGCCGGAAGCAGCGGAGGGAGTAACACAGTAAGGACAAGCTCCCACCCTCCCGCCCTTGGTTTGTTACGTGGTGGGTATTTGCGTACGTCCGTATAGGAGTGTTGTGTTTTATTTGTGTGCTTATCTAACATGTTTTTCCTTTTTTCCTGAGTAGGTTCTGGTGTCATGGCAGCTGGCGGGGGGAGTCCTTGAGGCCAGTCAGTACAAAATGGTGGGGGGGTCGCATCGGGGGTATGCGTCCCCCAAAAAAGGTACATGGTTGAAGACTTCATCGGGTGTTATCCCTTTGAAGTGGTCTTCTGGTAGAAGGTATATCACTTGAAGGCTTCATCGGGTGTTATCCCTTTGAAGTGGACTTCTAGTGGTCGGTATATCACTTGAGGGCTTCATCGGGTGTTATCCCCTTGAAGTGGACTTCTAGTGGTTGGAGCCATCTGCAGAGGTGAACGGTGCTTCCGAGCTGGTTTACGGCTGGAGGTAATTAGTGGTTTGCAGATGGCTAACTCGGTGTGTTCTTAAAAAAGGAATATCTGAAAGGGCTTCAAGGACTTCCTCTGCTCGGGTTAATGTTAACGTTAAATTGTTATTTACGTTTCTGACCCATGTTGGGTCATGTGAATTATTAGAAGGAATTCTCTGGTGGATTCCTAACTAGTTATCCGAAGGTTTCGGATTTAAATTGTTTTTATAAAACTGTAAAATTAATAAACGGCTGCTGTGGCCATTTCACATCCAACCTCGGTGTCACGTGTCTTTCCTAAAGGTGGGGGTGGGGGGATAGGATGGGGTAAAGGAAGGTTCGTTAACACACGACTCTACTTAGGCAGGTCATGAGTCTTATTCTCCATGGTCCGCATTTTGGTTGCCACAACTGGGGCGGGAGGCAGTAAATTCCCCTTTAATGGGTTCCCTTCTTCGTTTCTGGAGGAGGGCTATTAGAAAATTTAATTTGGCTGGTCCCTCGGACCCCCTCATTCCCAGTTTTGAAAATCCAGATTTTCTATTGAGTCTTTATGCTCAGGAGTATCTGGGTCTCCGGAGAGCTGAAATACCTACTATAAGGGTGATCTTGAAGGGCGGCTATACAAAACAATTAGCCAAGCTTCTTGGGGGTTGTTTCTCCAGGGTACATGGCTCACATATCACTAGTTGCGGAATTAAGTGGCTACTATTTCTAGTGGTAATCTCATTGACTCGCTCTCTGACTCCCTCCGACGAGGTTGGGGAAAAGCTTCAACATGCCATTCCATGTACATGTTGCTGCTTTCACAGGCTTTGATGACTGCATTGTCATTTGTATCTGGGAGGGAGAGGGAGCTGGGGAAAACCTTTTCTTCAGCAGACTGGGATAAAGTCTTTATTTTCTCCCATCAGCTATCAATATCATGTAAACTTCAGAAAAATACCTATAAAACATTGACCAGATGGTACAAGACCCCAGACTGGTTAAATGCAATCTTCCCTTCCCACTCAGGTTTGTGCTGGCGATGCCTGGGAGCTAGGAGGACCATGAAACATATATGGGGGAGCTGTCTACTTATTCAGCCCTTATTCTCCACAGGGGTTCAGCTTACACCCGAAATGGTCCTTCTGGCCCTGTTAAGATAAAAAAAAATATCTTAAGACTACTTTCTATTAGCAATGAGGACAGTTAACCCTAGGTTTTGGAAGTCTACATCTACAAATAGAACACACTGGCCGGATGACTTGCATAGAAAACTTTTCACCTCCCCATACATGTGCAGCATGTAATGGGGGGGGGGGGGGGGGGGCTGAACAAACCCTGGGGCACTTTAAAAAAAAATTCTACATCCCTCCGTTATTTAGATATCGGTGCCGTTATATTTGGCGCCCGATATTTAAATAACCCCCTGAATAGTCAACGGGGCGTGTACTGGCAAGGGGGCGTGTTACTATGGCTGTGACACTGTCCAATCAGATATGGACAGTGTTACAGCAAGAGCGAGGAGAGAGAGTGTGCGCACACGCGCACGCTCTCACTTTCACTCTTCAGCTTTCAAGATTAGTCTTCTGCCGAACTGGCAAGGGGGCGTGTCACTGCTACAGACAGTGCAAGCACTCCCCAGCTTTTACACTGCCCGTAGCAGTGACACGCCCCCTTGCCAGTTCGGGTGAAAAGACTGCAATCGCACACTCTCTGTCCTTGCTCTTGCTGTGCACTGTCCATACCTGATTGGACAGTGTCACAGCCATATTAACATGCCCCCTTGCCAGTACAAGCCCCGTTGACTGTTCAGGGGGTTATTTAAATATCGGGCGCCAAATATAACGGCACTGATATCTAAATAACGGAGGAGGGTAGAATTTTTTTTTAAAGTGCCCCAGGGTTCTGTGCAGCCCTCCCCATTACATGTATGGGGAGGTGATAGGTTCTCTTTAATCACCCAATAATCCCCCCCTAGACAATATGGAATCTGAAATGACCAGAACTCCGTAGACATTCTATTTTGTCGACTAATCCATGGGACAAGGTGAGTGCCGCAACTTTTACCCCTCTTTATATTGGACTCTCTGAGGAAACTCCTTCTTCTTAGGATGTAAAGCTTTTCAACCCTAACAAGCTAACAGTAGATATGAACCCTCCACATGTCCAATCTGTCTTTATTTTTGTATTTCATTATATTTTTATTTTATAGGTTTTTTAAGGTAGTGCATACTGGTGATATCACACAGTATATGTCTTCACTACTCTGAATCCCATGTTACCTATCTGCAGGGAAATTAAGAAGAGACTATATGGTCAGCTGCCAGGTAGGGAAGGAGACTGATTATTCTCAAAGCAGCCCCCCCCCCCCGATTCCTCAGTAAATTGTGCATCAACTGTAATATAGACGGTAGTACCATCACCTTCATGTAGTCGCTTATCCTAGCATTCAGATAAGAAAAGGCCAAATCAGCATACTGACCTCTCATATTGTCTAAGGATTTTAAATAGGTTTCAAAAAAGTTTCCAGTGTGAAGAGAATTATGTATCTCTTTACCTGTAGAGTCTCTATAAAATGGTATAAATGTGCAAGCAGTTCTGGGATGAGGTAGGCGAGCCAAAGCACAGCTGCTTTTTTTGAGTGAACTGAGTATATATATATATATATAAAAAGGTATAAACAAGCAGCACCGTTTTCCAAATACATGCAGTCAGGGTGCAATATTCCCGTTTGGACACGTGACCAGTGTCCCCAGATACCAAGTCAAATCCTCCAAGATACGAGACAGCACACCTTGATAGTGAAAAAGTGGATTTATTCATGTGGATTTATATCAAGGTGTGCTGTCTCGTATCTTGGAGGATTTTACTATATATATACAGGGTGGGCCATTTATATGGATACACCTAAATAAAATGGCAATGGTTGGTGATATTAACTTCCTGTTTGTGGCACATTAGTATATGGGAGGGGGGAAACTTTTCAAGCTGGGTGTTGACCATGGCGGCCATTTTGAAGTCGGCCATTTTGTATCCAACTTTAGTTTTTTCAATGAAGAGGGTCATGTGACACATCAAACTTATCAAGAATTTCACAAGAAAAACAATGGTGTGCTTGGTTTTAAAGTTACTTTATTCTTTCATGAGTTATTTACATGTTTCTGACCACTTATAAAATGTGTTCAAAGTGCTGCCCATTGTGTTGGATTGTCAATGCAACCCTCTTCTCCCACTCTTCACACACTGATAGCAACACCGCAGAAGAAATGTCTCCCGATCTCCCGACTTTTATCTTTGGGGTTATCTGAAGGCAATTGTCTATGCTGTGAAGATATGAGATGTGCAGCAACTGAAACTACGGATACTGGAAGCCTGTGCTAGCATTTCTTCTGCGGTGTTGCTATCAGTGTGTGAAGAGTGGGAGAAGAGGGTTGCATTGACAATCCAACACAATGGGCAGCACTTTGAACACATTTTACAAGTGGTCAGAAACTTGTAAATAACTCATGAAAGAATAAAGTAACGTTAAAACCAAGCACACCATTGTTTTTCTTGTGATATTCTCGATAAGTTTGATATGTCACATGACCCTCTTCCCATTGAAAAAACTAAAGTTGGATACAAAATGTCCGACTTCAAAATGGCCGCCATGGTCAACACCCAGCTTGAAAAGTTTCCCCCCTCCCATATACTAATGTGCCACAAACAGGAAGTTAATATCACCAACCATTCCCATTTTATTTAGGTGTATCCATATAGATGGCCCACCCTGTGTGTGTATATATATATATATATATATATATATATATATGCGCAAAAACAGGCATATATGTATGACATAGCTATAAGATGGCGCCAAAAGGATTGGCACCATCAGTTTAGCAGATAGCTTTGCAGCCCCTTTGTACTCCTGATTTTGCAGAGAGTATTGCAGCTCCTTCGTACTCCTGGTTGGCCGGCTTTCATATTTATAATCTATCCAAAGGATAGGTCATAAATGTTATATCCTGGAAACCCCCTTTAAGAGTACCTTCTTATATATGAATTTAGAATGTATAGTATTAGCTTTGGTCTTGCTTTAGGCTAATTTCAGGTAGTCTTAATACAGCCGTAATTTAACATCCGTATTGCGGCCACAAAAATCTTTAGTATCCCCTGGTTCTGCTGAAGTGAACTTAGATGACCATGGAACCATATGGTGATCTACGTTTCATTCTGTAGAGCAGCAAGGCCTCCAGTTCTTGTGGTAGTAAAAGACGTTGCAATGGATCTGAATTATGGCCTTCTGGACCTGAGTGGCACATGTTGTTGGCTATTTTATGCAGTTTTTACTTTTAAGCAATTGATAAGTCTATGAAGATGAAGGAGACTTAAATTAACATCCAACCTCAAACACCACTTTGTATTTTTAATCTAAATAGATTCTGTGCTGATTAATTTCTAAATATATCTTCATAGCAGTTGGCGCTCCATTTGTTTTGACACAGAGCTCCAAATCCTCTTCATAGACATAGATGTAATAAAATTCTAGTTGCCTGCTTCCACCACTAGCAAATCATATAGGCTATCTTTTAAATAATTCCAGGATGGCACAGATTGGCAAGTGCAATAGAATTTTAAATAAAAAATGGCAGAACATTATAATTTACACCAAAACACATATCAACAAAGGTCATCATTCTGTAGTGTACATTATACCATAGTAATACATCTTAAACATTATTAACCTTTACATTTCTGAAAACAGCCCTGTGTCGTGTGAAGAAGCTGTCTGTAACTATTACAAATCTGGGAAAAATTAGAAAAAGTAAAATAAAGTACAGTATCAATAAGAAACGCCCCAAACTTATCACGTAATACTTTGAGAGCTGTATTTCCTATTGTTTTCCATCACCTATACAGTAGGTTATCTATTATGTACTTGTTAAACCTTTCAACGAGTGTAGCACATGTTTAAAACAATCATTATCTACTGTGGTTCACATTTTTTTTTTAATGTAGAGTTGTATATGCACTAGAATGGACGCCATGCTTTAAATATCGCGTCCATGTCAAAGCATAATCCCTCATTCTTAGAAACTGACAAATTTATTAAAGGGTAGGTACACTTTTGCAACCATTGTGCCAATGCTTATAGAATAGAAAGTGAAGCAAAAGTGTCTAAAAACATCCTACAGTTTTGTATGCACAGCTGTAATGCAGACCTATAGGCCCTTTTACACGGGCCAATTATCCTGCAAACGAGTGTTCACAGAAAGCTTGTTCCCGATCATTGCACTGTGTAAACAAGGCAACAATCAGCCAATAAACGAACAAACTCTCTTTCATCGGCTGATTGCAACATTTATGCAGCCGAAATTTTTCTCGTTGTCGGCAGCACATCTCCCGGTGTAAACAGGGAGACGTGCTGCCGACATAATAGAAATGTATGGGGACGAGCGATTGTGGTAACAAGGGTTCATCTCTATACATAGCTCCTTATGAAAGGAGCAAACGAGCGCCGATTAACGAGCTGTTTCATTGATCGGCTCTCATTTACATGGCTCACTGAGACAGCTGGTTGATCGGCGCTTATGGGGACGAGCGGTCGTTAATCCGATCGCTCGTCCCCATACATTATTTTCAGGTCGGCAGCGCATCTCCCTGTTTACACACCAAGATGTGCTGCCGACAACGATATTATAATATTTCAGTTTTTTAAAACAATACGATCAGCAGATGATGGAGCGTTTGCTCGTTCATCTACTGATCGCTGGCCTGTTTACACAGGACAATTATCAGCAACGAGCGTTCTATGAACCCTTGTCTGCCCGATAATTGCTCAGTGTAAAACTCCCTTTAGTGTCTCAATGGTTACAGACTACAAACAAACCTTGTGTGAAATCTGATTTGGTGATGAGATTATACACAAGATCTGAGAGTAAAGGGGGTTTTACACAGGACGATTATTGGGCAGACGAGTGTTCGTATAACGCTCGTTGACGATAATTACCTTGTGTAAAAAGGGTAGCAATCAGCAGATGAACGAGCAAACGATCATCTGCTGGTCGTATCGTTTTAAAAAAGTAAAAGATTATTGCTGTAAACAGGGAGACGCGCTGCCGACATGATAATAATGTATGGGGACGAGCGATCGGAGTAACGACCGCTTGTCCCTATCCATAGCTCCGTGTGACAGGAGCAAACGAGCACCAATCAACGATGTCTCGTTTATCGGCCAGTGTAAAAGGTCCTTTACACATGACTGCAGGATCAGACTACATACAGAGTTTGTTTGTAGTCTGCATCCATGGAAACACATGGGCATCAAAACTATTGGCATAATTTAGTTTAGATGCATTTTAGCACTAAAAATGATTGCAAAGGTGCCCAAAGTCTTTAACTTTTTCCCAGTTATAATACATTCAGAATATCTGTACTTTTATCTCCAGAAAAATCCTAAGAACTCTGGAATGTATAGAACCAATATATTAAAACGAATTCTTCCAAGTATTTTCCATGAAGTTCATATCCTATATTAAAATGTGTTCACTTTAGCAAATAAATGTCTTGATAAGAAAACACTCAAGAAACTGGCATCATATGAGTAAATAATATGAGCTATCTTTTAAAGAACACCAGGATGGCAAGTCATATACCAAATATTGGTTGTCTTTATAATCTATTTTCATTCATTTTGCTTCTTTACAGTTATCACTTCTTCATATGTTCTGAATGGTCATCAATTCTCCAGATTTGTTTCTTCACTGATTTTTTTTCACTACATGTGCCTCTGTCTTTCATTTCCACTGGAAGGAAGTAACACATACACACCAGGAAGTAGTCACGGCAGGAGTTGGCTATTATTAGGATAAGTGGAAGTTCAACTTTTACTCAACATTCACGTTCACAGTTGTATCCTTGATCATGTTTGCTCCTTGAAGCTGGAATAGGAACCCTGTTTGTACACACTTGCTATGAGGCGTTCTACCACATGTCTTAGTGAACCCCAAAGCATGCCCATATCCATAGGTTTTTAATGTCATTATTGTGCATCCAGGGTAAAATCTAGCGTTCTCAATCTTGTCATCTGGGGTTACTTGAGCATCCATAGGCATGTTGGAGAAGTAGTCTGTCATGACTGGGTAATGTGTTCCCATAGTAGTGTTCAACCAAAGTGGCAAAGTCTGGAAATAACTTTTCTGCCTCAAGGTAAACTATGGAGTCCTATAGCAAGAAAGAAGTTATATTAGAATTATAGGTCAGTTTAATAATTAGGTGAGTAGACCATTGGGTAAGGCTATGTTCAGAAAAAAAACCATCATAATGAAAACAGCAAGGCATTGCAGGATCCGCCATACAATGGATACCAATGGCGCCCTACAGACCCCATTGACTTACAGTGGGGTCCACCAGGTCCCGTTGTGGTGTCCGCTATTTTGACAGAATTTGACGGTATTGCCGATGGAAGCTCCAAATGGAGAATTTGACAGCAGTGTCAACATAGCCTTAGGCATGAGAGGCATTATAGAAAAGAGAAAAACAAATACAACGCTGCCAGGTTAGTAATGACTCCCAGGAGTAGGACATGTATGGACCCCAACAAGGAGTTGACTTGAGATCTGAAATCATATCTATTGCAGTTTTGTATAAGCCTCACAGACCTATATGAAACATCTCAAACTCAGCAGTTTTATAAAAACATGAGTGTAGAAACTGTTAAAGAAAATGTGTTCAAGGATTACTGGTGACTGGACATTCTGATAAATGTTCTTTTATTAGAAAGATTGTTCTAGAAATATGTATGCCTGGACATCTCTATATTTCCAAGCTGTAGTACAGACATATCTACTATTGGCTTATCTTTTTGGAAACAATAGCAGTCATCTGAAAAAGTCCAACTCCTCCGATCAATATGTTTCTAGGGGCGAATTTGCTAAGGCCTCAAATACAAGGCACTATGGGTACACCATACGGCCTTTGTGACCTACCATGTGGTACCACCTATGTAATACTCCATGCAATGAAGAATACTATGGTACAACCGAAGTCACGTAGAGATATAGTATGGGCCCATGGCAGGTTGCGGGTGCCATATCACAGAGCCGTACAACTAGGATCTATAATTTCAGCCTTGTGCATGAAATGTCTAATGCATACAGACCCAGGTCTATGGTGCAACTAATGAAGTGTGAATTTCAATAGGCGAATAATATAAGGTAACAAGTATAGTGGAATAAAGCTGAGCTGTGTGTGAGAGAAGGAAATACGTTTTCTCTGAAAAGTGGAATAAATGTAAAAATGTCAACAAACCTTTTCAAAAATTCGGTAGTTTCTTAGTTTTGAATCCAATTGATCCCATACAACCAGGACCTTTAAAACAATTTAAAATGATCATTAAAGGTGTTATCCTATGAATCATATTCATACCAAAAGTCCCGAAATCCTGTTAATAGCTGTTTTAAAGTAATTTGCAGTGTTTATAACTTCTAAGTGTCCCCCTTGGTGTTGCTGCTAATCTGTGCTACTGGGGGAGAGGCTCTGATCAGATTCAGTCTTCTTGCCCCTCTGGCAGCTGACCATATAGTCCCTCCTTTCTTCCCCTGCAGAAGTAGTCTCCTTAGCTATACTGCCATGCTACTGCAGAGGCTCTGCTTCTTCCCTGACAAAAAGAAAGAAAAAATCTGACTAGTCTCCTCAGCTATACGGTCATGTTAGTGCATAGGAGAGAAGAGGAGATTAAAAAAAACCACTATACTCACCCTCCCCTGGTCTTCCATAGCGATGCGTCCCTGCCGCTCTCCTGAGATGATGTTGTTTTGTCCCATGTGACTGCTGCAGCATGTGATTGGCTGCAGCGGTCACATGGGCCAAAACAACATCATCTCAGGAGGCCGACAGGGAGGCGTCACTACAGGAGACCAGGGGAGGTGGTGAGTATGTTTTTTTTTTTTTTTTAATCTCCTCTTCTCCCGTCTTTTTTCCTCTGATCATCCAAATTGTGTGCTGCAAATCCCAAAAGTTTAGGATTTTGGTAAATCTGAAACTTTTGGGAAATTAGGACTGAATTTAATTTGTGCTGAATCAGTTCGCTCATCTCTAAAGATAAGTGTACTACCTGAACTTGGTTTCAAAATCCAAAAGAACATAGCCCCTGGGGCTACTTACGAGTTGTATGAAGCCGTAATATAGCACCCATAAACTAGTATGGGACCCTACTGTACCTCCATATGCCTCTAATTTGAAACAAAGCCTTAGAAAGGTTTTTTCCATCCATTAGAGCAGGGGTCTCAAACTTGGCAGGGTAAGTGGACCGCAAAATGGGAAGTTGACGGGCCGCATTACTTTCAAATTTGATACAACACAAACTTATTGTTAATAAATTACTTATTTGAACTACTATAACACTATATTACTATAATAATAATACTACAGTACTATAATAATACCGCTAGGTTTAAAATTTGAGATATTTCTCCACGTGCTTATTTCAACAATCCAGTTTTCCAGTTTAAGTGTCGCTAAATGCAGTCCGACAGCTCAGTTGGCAGCGTTTGGCAGACACACATGTCAAGATTGGGCAGCCCCTTTTTAGATTGGGCAGCCCTCTGTGGATCCTGCCGCAGTGCCCTCTGTGGATCCTGCCGCAGTGCCCTCTGTGGATGCTGCCGCAGTGCCCTCTGTGGATGCTGCCGCAGTGCCCTCTGTGGATGCTGCCGCAGTGCCCTCTGTGGATGCTGCCGCAGTGCCCTCTGTGGATGCTGCCGCAGTGCCCTCTGTGGATACTGCCGCAGTGCCCTCTGTGGATGCTGCCACAGTGCCCTCCGTAGATGCTGCCACAGTGCCCTCCGTAGATGCTGCCACAGTGCCCTCCACAGTTGCTGCCACAGTGCCCTCCGTAGATGCTGCCACAGTGTCCTCCGCAGATGCTGCCACAGCGCCCTACGCAGATGCTGCCACAGTGATGTCAGGGACTTGCCCAGAGCTGGAGTCCCGGAGCAGAGCCGCTTCTAGCACTCTGCCTGGGATTCCAGCTCTGCTCCTGACATCACTGTCCATATATGGACAGAGATGTCAGGGGCAACCCCAGAGCTGGAGTCCCGGGCAGAGCGCTAGTAGGCTCTTCCTGGGACTCCAGCTGTGGTCCTGACATCACTGGGACTCCTGCTCTAGGGAATTCCACAGAGACCCAGAGCAGAGCCTGTACTAGCGCTCTGCTCGGGGCTCCTCACTGGGGAAGACCCTGACACACTGTCCATATATGGACAGCAATGTCAGGGATTTCCACAGAGTCCCGGAGCAGAGACTGTACTAGAGCTCTGCCCGGGACTCCGCTCTGGGAAAGACCCTGACACACTCCATATATGGACAGCGATGTCAGGGAATTCCACAGAGTCCCGGAGCAGAGCCTGTACTAGCGCTCTGCTCGGGACTCCGCTCTGGGAAAGACCCTGACACACTGTCCATATATGGACAGCGATGTCAGGGAATTCCACAGAGTCCCGGAGCAGAGCCTGTACTAGCGCTCTGCTCGGGACTCCGCTCTGGGAAAGACCCTGACACACTGTCCATATATGGACAGCGATGTCAGGGAATTCCACAGAGTCCCGGAGCAGAGCCTGTACTAGTGCTCTGCTTGGGACTCCGCTCTGGGGAAGACCCTGACACACTGTCCATATATGGACAGCGATGTCAGGGAATTCCACAGAGTCCCGGAGCAGAGCCTGTACTAGCGCTCTGCTCGGGACTCCGCTCTGGGAAAGACCCTGACACACTGTCCATATATGGACAGCGATGTCAGGGAATTCCACAGAGTCCCGGAGCAGAGACTGTACTAGAGCTCTGCCCGGGACTCCGCTCTGGGAAAGACCCTGACACACTCCATATATGGACAGCGATGTCAGGGAATTCCACAGAGTCCCGGAGCAGAGCCTGTACTAGCGCTCTGCTCGGGACTCCGCTCTGGGAAAGACCCTGACACACTGTCCATATATGGACAGCGATGTCAGGGAATTCCACAGAGTCCCGGAGCAGAGCCTGTACTAGCGCTCTGCTCGGGACTCCGCTCTGGGAAAGACCCTGACACACTGTCCATATATGGACAGCGATGTCAGGGAATTCCACAGAGTCCCGGAGCAGAGCCGATACTAGCGCTCTTCACGGGACTCCGCTCTGGGGAAGACCCTGACACACTGTCCATATATGGACAGCGATGTCAGGGAATTCCACAGAGTCCCGGAGCAGAGCCTGTACTAGCGCTCTGCTCGGCACTCCGCTCTGGGGAAGACCCTGACACACTGTCCATATATGGATAGCGATGTCAGGGAATTCCACAGTGTTCCGGAGCAGAACCTGTACTAGCGCTCTGCTCGGGACTCCGCTCTGGGGAAGACCCTGACACACTGTCCATATATGGACAGCGATGTCAGGGAATTCCACAGAGTCCCGGAGCAGAGCTTGTACTAGCGCTCTGCTCGGGACTCCGCTCTGGGGAAGACCCTGACACACTGTCCATATATGGACAGCGATGTCAGGGAATTCCTCAGAGTCCCGGAGCAGAGCCTGTACTAGCGCTCTGCTCGGGACTCCGCTCTGGGGAAGACCCTGACACACTGTCCATATATGGACAGCGATGTCAGGGAATTCCACAGAGTCGCGGAGCAGAGCCTGTACTAGCGCTCTGCTCGGGACTCCGCTCTGGGGAAGACCCTGATACACTGTCCATATATGGACAGCGATGTCAGGGAATTCCACAGAGTCCCGGAGCAGAGCCGATACTAGCGCTCTGCACGGGACTCCGGCTCTGGGGAAGCCCCAGTCATCGCTGCTCATATGTGGACAGCGATGTCAGGGAATTCCAGAGTCTAGCGGCTCTGTGTCCCGCGGGCCGCAGATGACAGCCCCAGGGGCCACATGCGGCCCGCGGGCCGCATGCTTGAGACCCCTGCATTAGAGCATGCAATAATTGTTTTTTTCCTGTCATACGGAAAAAATGTGTAAAATTAATACAAAAAAAATAGTGGCATGCTTTATTGGATGCCGTATAACAGAGAATAACTGCGTAATAAAAGGCCGTATGGGGCAACATGTCGGCAGTAGTTTGTAGTATGGAGCCACATGGACCATACGTGCCTCCTGCTTACTGCTCTACCATGTGCATAAGGCCTAATGATGAGCAGTCCTACTATGAACAATCTACCATTTTTGAAAACTAATTTCTTTGACCATCAGGAAACAGGAAATTGCTGTAAAAATAACATGCAAAAAACTGAAAGCTAAACTAAACCGCAGATTTTGTATTCAGCTCCAGGCTTACCTTTCCGGCCTTTGCAGAGTTTCTGATGCAGAAGAGTCCATTGAGGGGGCTTCCTCTGGCATCCGTAGCTTTGAACATCCTGAAATAACAATACTCTCATTTATCTCCAGTATAACAGGACGAGGCTATCATTTCATGTGCCTGCTGTGCAGAAATATTTTCACCATCACAGCAGGAGTGAACTTTGCTTTGCTGATATACATTAGTATATTTAGGATATGGTGAGTTCTTTCATTGTAGGCAAAAACTGTCAACACTTCTATGTCACCCACTGCTTTATACATATGTACAAGAGAACAAAGTATTACACAATGCCTTACTCATGTAATAAAGGATGGAACGTATTGTCAATGTTATTGTAGTTTTTGAAGTTTCTTAAGAAACATGATCTAGTCCAGATGTATCCTGCTTCATCTCTGACCCATCAAGACATCCATTCTATACATAGTCTACTTTTATTTTCATAACAAGCCCCTAAATGCAGACTCTTGTGAAAAATATAAATGTATTAGGCATGGGGTGTTTTTTCATACTGATAACCTATCCACAGGATAGGTCATTAGTATATGATCGGTGAGGAAGTAATGCAGTGGTCGGTGCCGGAAGCAGATGACTCCGGTCACGGTATAGAGGTCGGGCTGGGTTACTGCAGCTCTGCTCCTATTCAGTTGAATAGGAGCAGAGCTGCAATACTGTAGAATGGCCGCTATACTGTGACTGGAGTCATCTCCTTCCAGCACAAACCACTGCATTACTTCCGGTGCCCCCCACCCCATGCTTGGACAACCCTTTTAGATTCCTCTAATTCGGAGCTCCTCAATGTATTTTCCCAAATATTAAAAGCTACAGTCCTGCTAAGTTATCTATAAAATATTTTGCATAGAGGAGAAGGGACCCCATTGCAAAATAAAACCTGCTACTAATACTGGTTCATGTCACCATGCTATCCAGTCAAGGTAGGCCTGGGGTTTGTTCACTCTTCTTCAAGAGAAGGTCCTTCTGACTGATGGTGGCTTCCAGCATTCTTGTTTAGTAACGTGGTGGTCACTGTGGACC
Source organism: Rhinoderma darwinii (assembly GCF_050947455.1). NCBI lineage: Eukaryota > Metazoa > Chordata > Amphibia > Anura > Rhinodermatidae > Rhinoderma > Rhinoderma darwinii. The sequence continues at coordinate 33,405,834 of NC_134687.1, read as the reverse complement.
GAGGGAGCTTACAAAGTTTTGCACCATCCACACTGTGAAGAACGTTGGAGCCTCCTTCCATAAAACCTTATATCAGTTGCATTGGCTGCCTGTATACTATTGATATATGTAAATGATTGTCATCCAACTTCTACTAGACGGCATTGCAAGATCAGTAGTACATACCATAATTGAGAATTTCCATCCAATTTATGCTTGTAATGATTGTCATTGATCATTAAAGGGGACATTTCTATTAGGGCATGTGGATAAATAGGGGAATACCCTGCTCGGATGGCAGTTCCCGACCATGTGTATAGCTGGCAGTAACTTCCTATGCTAATAACAACTGATTGGCAGGGGTTTCAGAAGCCGGACTTATGGCGACCATCGTGCTTGCTTCATTTTGAAAAAGGATTGTTCTGATGAGACAACCCCTTAATCGGAGATAAATAATTGATTGCCTGTATACTATTGATACATGTAAATGATAGTCGTCAAACTTCTACTAGACGGCATTGCAAGATCAGTAGTAATTGTAATGTGAATTTCCATCTTATGCTGGTAATGATTGTCATTGATCATTAAAGGGGACATTCCTATTAGGGCATGTATCTATAGAGGAGAGGGCCCCAACTGGGTGGCGGTGGCCGACCGTATGTATAGCTGGCAGTAACTGCCCCTGCCAATGACAGCTGATTGCCAGGGGTTTCAGAAGCCGGACTTATGGCGACCACCGTACCTGCTTAATTTAGAAAAAGGGTTGTCATAATATGACAACCCCTTAATCAGAAGTGAATACAAATTGTGACAGGTAAACGAGCCTTATGAATATGCAAATTGATGTTTGTAGTTATTTAGGCAAGTACTTGTCAAAAGTAATTCTTATAATTCATACTTTGTAATATACAACAAGCTTAAAAAAAAATTACCTTTCAACGTCGAAAGAATCACAGGTTTCAACAAAGACCGAAGCAGGCAAAGGAACCTGGAGCAAAACAGAATAATTGTGTGAGCACAAACTGCATTAAAGGAGTTCTCCAGAGGCAACGCTTTAAGCTCCTGTGCCCTAATGTAAAATCTGTTTCAGGTCCGCTCAACTATCACATATCATATATGGTGCAGAAGGACCTTTTGGGCCTCCTCACGTTCAAGGTTCTGGATGCGACTGCAACCTCTGCACCCCCCAAAGTTATGCCCCTGCAGTTCTCCACTTTCATATAAATAAAGCTTAATCTTTGTATACTGAGAAGTATGCTGCTTTCTAATATACTTTGTGTTGCTATTTACAGTCAGATCCTAAAAACCCATATAGATATAATAATTTTCACAGCTAAGGGTTTGCTACAATTGTATCGAGTTTAAGTAAAGAGCTAAGCAACCTGGACTAGAGATGTACACATTTTACCTACACTGATACGTTGTAACAAGCTATCAGAAAATGAGAGAAATTTTTGCTCCTGATAGTCAGCTCACCGAGTATTGCTTAGACTGGATATGACAGAAAAAGACTGATTGTTAATATTTACTTCCATGTATACAGTATGTTACTATATATCAAACCAATGTAATATTCCAACCAAATAAAATTTGTAGTAACAGATTGGGGACTTTCTTTAATTTTTTCTCAGTCATACTGATTAAAGGGGTTTTCCCATGAAGATAGCCCATTTTCAAATGGAAGCTGGCCTGGCGATCAATTGATTATCACGGATCCAGCTTATCTAACCCCCGTGATAGCTGCTATTATACAGACTTTTTCCCTACACTGCAGGAAAAATGTAGTATTACATGGCGGCCATTCATGTAATGAATGGGGGGGCTGGGTACGCCAGAGCAGGAGCCGCTCTTACAAAGCAGCTCTCCTTTCTGGCTTTCTGGCTCATAGAGGCGGGTCTAGAGCAGGGGACTCTCAGATGACATCCATATATCCTAATAGGGTATATGGACAGGGGTTGTCTTCATGAGACAACTCCTTTAAATACTACAATTTGAAAATGGCCAGTCTTAGTTATGTCACAAAATAACTTCCATGATTACAAAACACCCCATTCAGATTATCAGTGGACATTACCTTTTCATAGTCATCATCGCTATCGCTTTTGTCATCCAGAATTTTCTTTGGTTTTTCAGGGCGGACTGGCAGTTCCATTGTCATATCTCTAAAACTCTGTCCATCAGGTGGTGATCTCCTAGAGCAGGCCAGAAAATATACTATTTGTGAACTGAAAATAAAGGCTGGTTTACACTGAGATTTCTTTCCATAACGAGCACCGATTGCCGATAATAACAGGTTGATCAATACTCGTTTAAAGGTCCTTTAAATGGGATCGTTAATACGATCGTTCAGTCCCCATACAGTTTATATATACTTATCCGGAGGTTACATGATTGCTTGTGCTATATTCTCATGCTTCCAGTTAGCTGAACCTTAACAAGCTTTTCTCTGGTTTGGTTGATAACCCGAGTCATGTTTCCAAGCTCTTCAAAGGGTCGGACATTGACTTACAGGGTAGCTACCTATAGGTGGCACTAGAGGGATAGTTTTATTTTTCCTGAAGGAGACCTTCTTTGCATCGCTTGGAAAAGTAATGTATTGTATTGCAGATAGAACTTCCAGTGACCACTCCTGTACATGTATCCACATGAATAAAAAGTGGTAGTCACCCAGTAAGGAAGTTAGCAGCAGGAAAAGAAATAAACATAGATTCTGCAAAGTTATTTTTTTTAAAAAAAACAACTAGTGTTGCATTTACACAGTAACGTTGATTGTATCTATGTAGAAACACTGTCTAGGTGGAGTTGTTTTTTTATGGTTATTCCTTTCTTGAGACGTGTTGGGAAGGGCACAGTGGGTTGTGTATTATTACTACATTTAAAACAACCATATTCTTCTCTGTACGAAAGCACAATGATATCTACTTCAGACAGTAAAGTTTTCCAAAGTCTTTCTATAGTTTTTACTTTAAAGGAGCTGTCCCATCAAGTCAACTCCTATCTATATGTCCTATTAGGGCATATAGATGTCATAGAAGAGGATCCCCTGCTCGGGAACCCTCTGTAAGAGTGGCTCCTGCTCTGGCAAAATTGGCCCATTCATGCATCACTTGATTACCTATTCAATGAATGGCTGCCTTTTAATGCCGCATTTTACCTGCAGCGGCAGGGGAAATGTATGGCCAGGCGCAGCTTCCCCCGGCGACAACAGCTGATCACCGGGTACATGAGAAAATCCCTCAAATAAATTGATGTTCAAGTTAAAAATGATTGGGGTTAGCCATATAATGTTCTATACTTACAATTTTGGTGACAATCCATGTTTATCAGATTCTGTTTTCCTTGGTTGTAGCACAGGAAGGGTAGGAGGTCTCAATAAAGGAGGTGGCTTGAGTATAGGTTTTGATCCAGTGGGTGAAGACTCAGGCGATTTTATAGAGTCGCTTAACGCTCTAGGTTTTCTTGGAACCGGTGGCCCATAATTATTCATTGTGTTTGGCTTAATGGAGAGCATGGTTGGTTTTGTTGGTAGTACTGGAATCATGACATGGTTAGACTTGTTGGTTGGTTTCTCCTGTAGAGGTGGAGATGTGTTGATGAATCTGCTAGTGTGTTCATCCTTTAATTTTATGTTATTCTCCCCCATATATGATGGCTTGTTTCCAAACGTTTGCTTAGATTGACTGCTTATGATGTCTCTTAATATTTGGGAAGATAATGGTTCTACCCGATGAACTGGTGGTAGTTGCGGTAAAAAAGGTGTTTTTTTGCTAGTGGTACTGGGAAAGCGCAGATGATCTTTCTTGGTATCTTTTTCAGCTATGTCAGTTGATCTACTTTGTAAAGAAGATATATTATTTGGTTTATGAGAAGGCGCTAATGGTGGGATAGGAGGTCTTCTTTCGATCTCATGTACATTGTAACTGTCAATACTATTCCTTGGACATAGCGGATATGATATAGTTTCCATTCTTTGTGACCGAGGAGGAGGAGAAGGCGGTTTTGGTGCTCCTGAAATTCTACTTGCTGAAGACCAATTTGAAACAACTTCATTCTGTTGTACTGCTGGAATTGGTGGTGGTGGATAGCTCGGTGCTGTCTCTATTTACAAAGAAGCAAGCAATTAACCCACTTATTGTAAAAAACAACTTATTCCCATTTATGTACCAAAGAACATCGAGAATGACAGTTTGCCCACAATTTTCTTTTCAAATCATAGGGCAGATTTACTATTCAAAATGCACCAGAATTCGGGCTCAAACTGAACCAGAATTTTGGCGTAAGTTCCGTGCGCCACGTTTATTAACTGTTTTAGACCCTTTTTTCGACATGTGCGACAAGGGGGCATTGCTTAGCTGGTCTATTAAAAGGGGTGTGTGTCTTAAAATGTAGCAATGTGCGCCAGAAAACTGGTGTAAACTAAGCCAAGTAATAGGTGGTATAAGGAAGAGAAAAGTGTCTAGTTAGGGTATGTTCACACGACAGTGCAAAATACATCTGAAATTACGGAGCTGTTTTCAGGCGAAAACAGCTCCTGAATTTCAGACGTAATTGCTCGTACTCACGTTTTTCGCGGCGTCCATTACGGACGTAATTGGAGCTGTTTTACAATAGTCAATGAAAAACGGCTCCAATTACGTCCCAAGAAGTGTCCTGCACTTCTTTTGACGAGCCGTCTTTTTTACGCGCGGTCTTTTGACAGCGACGCTTAAAATGACAGGTCGTCGGCACAGTACATCGTAAAACCCATTGAAAGTAATGGGCAGATGTTTGTCGGCGTAATGGAGCTGTTTTTTTCAGACGTAATTCGGGGAGTAAAACGCCCGAATTATGTCTGGAACTTGGTCGTGTGAACATACCCTTAGATGCGCCAAATTTTTCATTATTTTTATCAGTATTTTTTACTTCTGTTACCAAATAAAACTTTCTTGAAAACAAAAATTGGTTGTGTCTCCATACTTTAAAACCTATCCCTTTTCTTCTTTTGTTTTTCTGTTGAAGGAGCGGTGCAAATGCTCGTTATTTTGTAGAGCGAGTTTTGTACCTTATTGGCTCCTGACGTACCTGCTCTGCTTTTTTTTTTAGACGTTGCATAATCGATCATTGACTTTAATGGTCATACCATGCAGTCTCCGAAATAAGCCAAGCAGGGCCAAAGTGACATGAGCTTTGATAATGCCACTTCGTTCTAGCAATCAGTGGGGGTCACAGAAGTCAGACCCCTACCTATGACATTGATAGCCTATCCTAGCAACATGTCATCAATGTCTTACGTGACTTAACCCCCTCATTGAACCCATTTTTTATCTAATAGCTTACCATCTGTTACATCCGGTTGTTCGTAGTCTTCTTCATCATCATCCTCATCCTGCCAGCTATCTGTAAATGTGTAGAATAAGCTCAGTCAGTTGTCGCCTAAATCATATACATCTGTGTTTTATGGCAAGAGAATATAATAAGATCGGAATGTTCTTATTGTAGTAACTGGGAGCAATGTGGCCTGTATTAGTTAATCCTTCATTCTGATCATCCGCTTTACATGCAATATTGCTACTGTGGTCAGATGGATTTGTAACTACTCAAATTGATTATCATGATCACTCCTTTCAAATAATGAATATTATAAGTTGGAGTCTCACAAAACTCTGTCTGCCTGCAACCACCACTAGAGGGAGCTCAACAGTTTATAGCATACTGTTTTATTATGAGCTCAATGTATAAACAGTATGCAGTCAGCTCCCTCTAGTGGTGGCTGCAGGCGGACAGAATTGTATAATTTAACTCTATGCCTACGCACTGTTATTTAGGGCGCTGTTTTAGAAAGATACATTTTTATCTTTTATAAAGATATATTAGGAAATTAATCAGTGTAAAATGTAGGACCTAAAACCAATATGGTGTTAAAGTGGAGATTCATTTAAAAAAATAGTACTGTTTTAACCTTACTATCATCATTCTTTTATACAAGTGATGTTATATAATATCCAAGTTATGAAATTCAGATAAACTATTACCATCTGCTGGATTGTGCGTGTATTTTATATCCACAGGACGTTCCACAGATCCATAGAAACTGTCTGAGTCAGAACCACTGTCACTGTGAAGGAAACAATCAGCATGTTACTTTATTTGCTGTTAACATCCATCACTATGACAATATAGAAATATCTTTTGCTGTGCCTTTGTAAAGAATGTAGGGAAAGCAGCGATCATTGACCCTCACCGATTGCACTCCTATGATCAAACATTCATCAATGTTTAAGTCCCGGTGAAACCCCTCTAACACAAGAATCTGAATTTAGGTAATTTTTTTAAATCAGGTCTGACAATGAATGCAGGCATGAGATTGGTTACTATAGTCAACATCTCCAATTCTTGACTGCAGTGTTTGCTTAGATAGGTTAGACAAAGCTTTTATACTTGCTGGAATTCTTTATTACTAGCCTTATAGTCAATGCTACCCTATATTACAATGCGCTATGTCTTTTATACCTCAATGATTCATTCCTGGTGGGTGTCTTCCAATGTATGGTACCTGCCAAGGGCCGTCTCCCTCCACCACCCTAAACCTTAAGGCCCTTTTACACAAACAGATGATCGGGTGCTGGAGCACTTGTACAAACGCTTGTTCCCTATCATCGCCCCATGTAAAGATGCCCAGCGATCAGCCAACAAAAGAGCAAAGGCAGGATAGGCCATCAATATCTGATTGGTGGGGGTCCCAATCGCATATACTAAGGACAGATCAAGGCCTGTTTATACAAAGCAGTTGTAAATAACCAGTTGTTGATTAGCAAAATCTTTGTGTTCCTCAAGACTTCTGTTTACACCTGCATGCATGTCCGATTTCTAAATTTTATATATATAACTATATATATATATATATATATATATATATATATAGATATATATAGATATATATATATATATATATATGTACACTACCGTTCAAAAGTTTAGGGTCACTTAGAAATTTCCTTATTTTTTAAAGAAAAGCACAGTTTTTTTCAATGAAGATAACATTAAATTAATCAGAAATACACTCTATACATTGTTAATGTGCTAAATGACAATTCTAGCTGCAAACGTCTGGTTTTTAATGCAATATCTACATAGGTGTATAGAGGCCCATTTCCAGCAACCATCTCTCCAGTGTTCTAATGGTACATCGTGTTTGCTAACTGTGTTAGAAGGCTAATGGATGATTAGAAAACACTTGAAAACCCTTGTGCAATTATTTTAGCACCGCTGTAAACAGTTTTGCTGTTTAGAGGAGCTATAAAACTGACCTTCCTTTGAGCTAGTTGAGAATCTGGAGCATTACATTTGTGGGTTCGATTAAACTCTCAAAATGGCTAGAAAAAGAGAGCTTTCATGTGAAACTCCACAGTCTATTCTTGTTCTTAGAAATGAAGGTTATTCCATGTGAGAAATTGCCAAGAAACTGAAGATTTCCTACAACGGTGTGTACTACTCCCTTCAGAGGACAGCACACACAGGCTCTAACCAGAGTAGAAAGAGAAGTGGGAGGCCCCGCTGCACAACTGAGCAACAAGACAAGTACATTAGAGTCTCTAGTTTGAGAAATAGACGCCTTACAGGTCCTCAACTGGCAGCTTCATTAAATAGTACCCGCAAAATGCCACTGTCAACGTCTACAGTAAAGAGGCGACTCCGGGATACTGGCCTTCAGGGCAGAGTGGCAAAGAAAAAGCCATATCTGAGACTGGCTAATAAAAGGAAAAGATTAATATGGGCAAAAGCACACAGACATTGGACAGAGGAAGATTGGAAAAAAGTGTTATGGACAGACGAATCGAAGTTTGAGGTGTTTGGATCACACAGAAGAACATTTGTGAGACGCAGAACAACTGAAAAGATGCTGGAAGAGTGCCTGACGCCATCTGTCAAGCATGGTGGAGGTAATGTGATGGTCTGGGGTTGCTTTGGTGCTGGTAAAGTGGGAGATTTGTACAAGGTAAAAGGGATTTTGAATAAGGAAGGCTATTACTCCGTTTTGCAACGCCATGCCATACCCTGTGGACAGCGCTTGATTGGAGCCAATTTCATCCTACAACAGGACAATGACCCAAAGCACACCTCCAAATTATGCAAGAACTAATTAGGGAAGAAGCAGGCAGCTGGTATTCTATCTGTAATGGAGTGGCCAGCGCAGTCACCAGATCTCAACCCCATAGAGCTGTTGTGGGAGCAGCTTGACCGTATGGTAGGCAAGAAGTGCCCATCAAGCCAATCCAACTTGTGGGAGGGGCTTCTGGAAGCATGGGGTGAAATTTCTCCCGATTACCTCAGCAAATTAACAGCTAGAATGCCAAAGTTCTGCAATGCTGTAATTGCTGCAAATGGAGCATTCTTTGACGAAAGCAAAGTTTGAAGGAGAAAATTATTATTTCAAATAAAAATCATTATTTCTAACCTTGTCAATGTCTTGACTATATTTTCTAGTCATTTCAAGTGTGAGTTTTCATGGAAAACACAAAATTGTCTGGGTGACCCCAAACTTTTGAACGGTAGTGTATATCTTTTAAAGGGATATCAAGTTTTCATAAGGCCTCTGAGAACCTCTGCTCCTCAAATATGCTGCAATGTATCTAAATTCTAAAACATTCAACTACCGTAAGTCTAAGAGGTAGAAAGATGATGGAGTTACTAGTACCTCAGGTCTGTGATTGTCTCCTTCTTTTCATGGTAGTGGTCAATCTCTTTCCTCAGGGCTAGCATCCATTTCTAAAAGAGAAATGTTGATTGAAAAAAGGATCCACTCATATTTAATATAACCATTTTTTTATTTTTTTTAATTCTTGTAGAACAGCACAACAAAGTACATTTGACATACAGGGGAAAAAAAGAAGACAATAAAGCTGAAAGTGGTAACACTATAGTAGGTGCTTCATAAAGGGGGAATGCACCATAAAATGTATCTTCTAACATGTCATAAATATGTCAGAAGAAAACACCAGTTTAGACCCACTGCCAGGTACTCACACAAAGGGACCCGTGTAGAGTGCCTGACCCGCACGCTTTTTGGAAGTTTTCATGACTGGACATCTGACATGACATTCTAGACATAGAAAATAATTGTACTACGGTTTCTATCACTCATACCTTCCGCTCCTCTTCAGATGCTGCAGAAAAGTACCACGTACGATGCTTCTTGCTGATATGGGCCATCTTGAAGGGGAAAACATTATTAGATGTCGTCTCTTCTGCTGCTCGCATTACCCTAATGAAGACAAAAAGTAAGGAGCCATTATTAGACTTCACAGCTCGTGTCCAGCTGTAATGTTATTCAAGTAAACATATATCACTTGGAAACAAACTTTTGTAGGAAACTTACCATATAAGCTTACTATATAGACCTGTGTGTCTCCAAGGTAACAGACTACAAACACTTCGTGTCGTCTGATTCTGCCATCATACGTTACTCTACCATATGCCTACTCTTCTACTGTCTGTAGGTTAGGAAGAAGAGGAGGCAGATGGAAAAAAGTATCTGACTACACATGGGGTTTGTTTGTTTGTAGTCGGTAACCGTTGAGACACACATAGGAGCTGTATACGCAAATTAGGATATGTTTATTCAAGACAATTTGCAAAGTAGATGGATCTTTATTATAGTTATATTGTAGCCATAAAAATGATTCCTTAGAAACAGATACATTTCAGGTGTAAGCTGAGTCCATGATTGTGAGCGCTCTTGGGGTGTCACTACAAAAGTGTCCATGTGGCAGTACCCATGGATATAATGCATATATACTGTACTGGGCTGTTTTAACAAGTGGTTTTTAGTGGGATATAATTGCTACTAACCTGTTGTATCCGTTTAGTGAGAAGGCACCTTGGGAAGCAGCTGAGGTGCTTGTTTTGAAGTAGTACACACATCCTTTATGTATGATAACATACCTAAGGGGCCCTAAAAAGAAAAACATAAAACTAAGTTTGCAGCAGTATGCGTTAAAAGTCACGAAATAGGGTAGACATTTAGAGAACCTTTCTCATTTTAGTGCAGATTGTCAACTATCATAGAAACTAAGTTTTTTTTTTTTCAGAAACAGTGCCACTCTTGTCCATGTGCTGTGTCTGGCATTGCAGCTCAGCACTTGTCTTAGGAATATGCTGTCAATGTTTATGGTCATACAATTCCTTTAAAAGATACAGTGAAGCCTCTCAAAAAGACCACCTATGTGAAAAGACCAACCCCTTATCCAGACCACATTTCCTGTGACAGTTTCAGTCCCACCATATTGCATATCCACATTATGCATACTGGCCATCTTCTTTGAGAAGACCACCCCCTAGAAAAAACCATTCCATTGCAATTTTGGGTGGTCGTCTCAAAGAGGTTTCGCTGTATATCCCTTTCTAATGATAGTAGTCATTATCATACTGGTAAGGAAGTATTAATTATTTGAAAGAAGTTGCAGCCTGCATTATAGTCCTGAGCTGTATTCACAGTTCTGCAGGCTTAAAGAGGCTCTGTCACCAGATTCTCAAACCCCTATCTCCTATTGCATGTGATCGGCGCTGCAATGTAGATAACAGTAACGTTTGTTTTTTTTTAAAAACGTTCATTTTTGGCCAAGTTATGAGCTATTTTATATATATATGCAAATGAGCTTTAAAATGGACAACTGGGCGTGTTTTTTGTCGTATGTCCAACTGGGCGTGTATTGTGTTTTTAACTGGGCGTGTTTACTTGTTTTACTAACTGGGCGTTGTGGAGAAAAGTGTATGATGCTGACGAATCAGTGACCAATCAGCATCATGCACGCCTCTCCATTCATTTACACAGCAGCATCGCGCTCTTACTAGAACGATGTGCAGCCACATACACAAGTGTCCTGATAATGAATACACATGACCTCCAGCCTGGACGCCATGTGTATTCACAATCCTGACACTTCTGAATCTTTTCTGTGAGATTCCAGCAAGCCACGTGTAATCTCGCGAGATTACGAGGTAAACGAGATTTCGTTTCCCTTGCTGGAAATCTCACAGAAAAGATTCAGAAGTGTCAAGATTCTGAATACACATGACGTCCAGGCTGGAGGTCATGTGTATTCATTATCAGGACGCTTGTGTATGTGGCTGCACATCGTTCTAGTAAGAACACTATGCGCTGTGTAAATGAATGGAGAGGAGTGCATGATGCTGATTGGTCACTGATTCTTCAACATCATACACTTCTATTCACAACGCCCAGTTAGTAAAATAAGTAAACACGCCCAGTTAAAAACACAATACACGCCCAGTTGGACATATGAAAAAAAACACGCCCCGTTGTCCATTTCAAAGCTCATTTGCATATATATATATATATATATAAAATAGCTCGTAACTTGGCTAAAAATGAACGTTTTAAAAAAAACAAAAACGTTACTGTTCTCTACATTGCAGCGCCAATCACATGCAATAGGATATAGGGATTTGAGAATCTGGTGACAGAGCCTCTTTAAGAGCTAAAATGTCCCATCATTCCTTGCTGGCTGAATGTTTGCACGTGGATTACTATGGTGATTAGCATTATGGCAAGTGCAGTACTCCAGGCAATGTACAATAATCTGATATAGGAAAAACTAACTGTCCCCCATTATTACAGAAGCTCAGATAAGCAGTGAGGTGGTGAGTCTGTCAACAAGATTGTTGACGGGTTTGATTAACAACCAGAAGAATGCATATTTCTGATGCCAAGCTCCAATTCCTCTACACAAAAATTGAGTTAAACGATACAATTCTGTGTAGGACGAGCTTACTTCATGCTGTTTTATTATTGAGTTCAATGTATACATTATATACAGTAAACTCCTAAACTCCCTTTAGTGGTGGCTGCAGGTAGCCAGAATGTCATTTAATTATTTAAAGGGTAACTAAACGTTCAACAAACTTCTGACATGTCATAGTGACATGTCAGAAGTTTTGATTGGTGGGGGTCCGACCATTGAGACCCCCACGATCACTAAAACGATGCTGCAGAAGCGCTCATGTGAGCGCTGAGCCACTTAGTTTCTGTTTGACTTTTTCCGGAAAGCCGATGTAGCGGTGTACGAACTCATACACTGTCCTTACAGCGCTACATCTGCTTTCCGAGAAAAGCCAAACAGAAACCAAGCGGCTCAGCTCTCACACTAGCGTCTCTGCTGCTTCGTTTTAGCGATTGGTGGGGGTCTCAGTGCTCGGACCCCCACCAATCAAAATTTCTGACATGTCACCGTGACATCTGGGAAGTTTGTTGAACGTTTAGATACCCTTTAACTTTTTGTCTTTGCAGGGGACTTGTTGCTCTGTACCAGAAATGGAGCGCTGACTGCTGTAAAGATAAATAAAGAAATGAATCAGCGCTGAATGTTGGACCTAAAAATAGTGTTAAAAGGTGGACATTCCCTGTAGATCCTACAGAATTTGTTAAACTACTCCTTGAGGTGTCGTATTTATATATGCCTGTCCATTTCATTCCTCCATTTATAAATACAAAAAGAGCTAGTAAAACTGTAACGGGTGAAGATTGAATTAAACAGTGCAAACATTTTTAAAGTTGACTTTTTTTTTTAGGCCCATTTAGTACATGTAAGAACATAACCAACAAATCGGATATGTTTTGTGTGAACTGTGGATGCTAAATGAGCTGATGCAGAAACTGAGATCGCCTGAGTGCAGTGAATGTCAGTGTCTGCAAATGATGACCACATAGACATGTGGTTTATCTAGTGAATGTCACAAGACGTCCTTACCGGCAGTCCTAAACCGCGGCTGAGCTGAAGTTCCATTTTAACTAAGAAATTCTACTAAATGTATAATGTTGAAAATGAAACGCAAGGTCAGCCAATCCGTAACCCTCCAGATACCTAAAGATGGTTAAAGGGGAATTCTTATCACAATAACCTACTATGTCATAGATATTTGTGAGAAAATCACATTGCTGAAGTCTGTGATCTTGGACAAGCACCGATTTCCAGGATGAAAGGGCTCTATGGAGAAATTAAACACCTTTGGCTCTTCTCGGGGATTTCTGTTGCTGGAAATCTGACAACAGTCTAAGGGCACGTTCAGATGTGGCTGAAATGTTCCGCTGCATGTTTTGCCGCAACTAATTTGTAGCAAAATTTGCAAATTTAAGAGTTTGTCCAGAAGTGGCGGATTTCGCAGTGGACTTGCCGCATATTTCAGCCTTCGCATTGCAAAGGCTGAAATTCGCAGTGAAAATCCTCTGCCTACCGGCAACAGACTGTGCATGCTGCAAAATGTGAATTCCGCACCGCAAGCTAGTTTCCGCACCGTTATTTTCCACACCGTCTGCACTAAGTTACCTAAAAAGCTATAGAAACCAAAGAAAAAAAAGTCGGGCGCGGATAACCACTGCGGTTTGTCTGCAGCGGAATTCTGCAGCAAATCTGCCATGTCCGAACGTGCCCTTAAGGACCATTACACGGGCCAATGATCTAGCGAATGAGCATTCGTAGCCGATTATTGGCCCGTTTAGACATTTCAACGATCAGCCAATTGTTTGTTTACTGTTTGCATCTTTTATGCAACCTATGAAATCATCAGTGTCGGCAGCACATCTCCCAATGTAAACGGGATGTGCTGATGACAATATGCAAACTGTATGGGGACTGAATGATCGTATTAACATTCATCCCCATATAGTTTGCATCGACCTGTCTAACGAGGCCTTTAAACGAGTGGCGATCGCTCCGGTCCCAGAAGCTTTTGCATCGGTCACGCTGTTTTTGCAGCATTACCGCTGAGGCCAGCGATTGACTGCAACGGCACATCATAGATGAAGAGCACGTCACCGCTGCAGGAGTTTCCAGGACTGGAGCCGTGGAGAACGGGGGCCTCAGTGCGGGAGAAGAGAAAAAATATGTTTAGAATAAAAATCGAATTGAATTAATGGAAAAAGAATTGAGAAACTATATGACCTATGGTTTCCGTTTGTGTCTGTCAGGGCTCCGTTCTGACGGGAAACTCAGTCGGAACGGAGCCCTAGCACAGATGTGAACAAAGCCTTAACCTTTGTTTAATAAGCTCTCATTCCAAGGCGTAGTGTTTGCAAAGGGATTATGAATCAAGATTTGTAAAACACACAAAGCTGCCACATAGCAATACAAAGATAAACATATGTTTGTACAGGGTTAGTAAATTCAATCATAAAACAAAGGAACAATACAAATTATAAAGTCTTGGAAGGTACCGCTAATACTGGACAAATATTCATAATATTAAAGGTATTTTCCGGGATTAACGGGTTTGTATCAGATTAAAGAGTCTACTTTTTTCTCCAGAAACAGCGCCACTAGTGTCTCAGTAGGCTTAGTCTGGCACTGCAGCTCAGCCGCATTTAAGTAATGCTGCAATACTAGACACAACCTACAGACAAAAGTGGCACTATTTCTAGAAAAAAACAGACACTTTTAATTAAAAATCGTGAAGAATCAAGACTGTAAATTTCATAACAGACATCACAATTACTGTATATACAGTGCATGAGGAATCTGTTCATAACAGGTGGAGCTTCACTTGGATGAATAAACTGGTTGTCCCATACTTACAAGCTTCTTCTCCTGATGGCTGACTGATCATGGGGGTTTTCACCAAAGGCATAGCTAGGGAAGGGACTCATGGGGCATTTGCCTCGGGTACTGAGTGGTGTTTGGGGTGTGGATGAGAAGGGGTATACAGACTGTTGTACATGGGCAGTCAGAAGTGAATTATTACCGCGGATAAAAAAAAAAAAAGACCCTACAGGCGCCTCTGGTTTCAACTGTTGGATCCCTGGTGATCAGCTATTATTGTCCAGGAAAGTTGCGGCTGACGATCCAAAGAGGACTATGGGATCTACTAGGAAATCAGGGGTTTATGGGCTTTACTAGGAAATCAGTGGGGGTCCAAGTTCATGGATCCCCAATGACAACACTTTCTAGCATGTCACTTTGATATACAGGGGCAGAGCTATAGGAGGTGCAGAGTTAGAAATCACATCTGGGCCCTGGTGCCTGAGGGTCACCAAAAGCCCCTCTGCCACATAAGAAGATACCAGTATTATAAATGGCACATGGTAGGTGGTGGCCCCTGTTACACATTTTGCATTGGGGCCCTTGTTATTTTGTTTTTTTTACCCTTTAAAGAAAAAGAAAACCTCACCAGACTCTTTTTAGTGTATTTATCTGTCATTTTAGTAACTTACATTTAAATAGCTGTAATTGTTTTCCTCCTCTCTTGTGCAGGTATCCTGAGACAGTAACTCCCCCCGGCATAGTCAGTAGGTTCTGGGCACCGATGGCCCTCATGGGAACGGGCCAGCTGACTTCTCCCGATGCCATATTTCTGCAAGACATGGATAAAGTTATTCCTGTTCACAAATCTTAATGCAAGGTCATCTTATTGCTACAGTACAGTCAGGTTTTTTCCAAACCTACCCAGCCACACATATTAGTTCCGTGTTTTCATTCCAAATACCTGCAGGAACTGAGTGGACAGGATGACATGAGCAGTGGTCATAGTGTTCCTGTGTCCAATGATATGGCTCACACTGACTAGTGAACTTGTTATGAAAGTTATGATAACCTTCACCCTTCTACTGTGGCATAGTGCCAATGCAAACCATCCCAGAGCAAGGCATTTAATAATAACAACACAGGGATATAAACTTGCCAGTAATTTCCTTGTAGAAGAACCAGGTAATTATTATCTTAAATTAACCTCTGTTACCTTCATCCTATTCAAAAACCCCCTGTTATTCATTTACTAATTTTTACAACACATGAATTCACAAATATCCACTACTATGTAAAAAATTGAAAGGCTACACCTTTGTAAGCAATTTTTAATTAAATTAATGTATTTTGTGTTTTTAAGCAACTTTCAAATTCACTTTTATTTTTTTTTAAAATCACTTTTTAAGATACAACTATGTATCCTGTATACATAGAAGATATATCATTCTCTCTCAGCCGATTCCGTCAGTTCGGTTCAGTTGGGAGTGGGTCCTGCGTGTCTCTGACACACAGGGATCCAGGTAATATCGATCACATCAAAGTTATGAACTTAGAAGTGATCGATATTAGCTGGATCCTTTGTGGGTGTCAGAGACACGCAGGACCCGCTCTCAGCCGAGCCGTCAATTTAGCTGAACTGATGGATTCGGCTTAGACAGAATGATACCGTTTCTGATTACACAGCATACATAGAAGCTGTATTGTAAAAAAAAAAAAAAAAAGTTAAATAAATGTTTTTAATAGAAGCGAATTTGAAAGTTACTTAAAAACACAAAATACATTCATTTAAAAATAATAAAAAAAATTGCTTACAACTTTAGCCTTTAAATAATTTTTAGCAATCACTGAAAAGTCCAAAATTATTTTCCAATTAAAGGGCATTGTATCCTTTTGCAACCATTTTGTTTTTGCTCTGAATCAACTAAAACAAAAAATTCATTTTTTTTGTAAATATACTTCAGTAAAAATAAAATCCCAACGTTTTGTGTATACAGCTCTTATGCAGACCTATGCGTCTACATGGTTAGACACTACAAACAAATCCTGTGTAGTTTGATCCTTCAGTCATATGTCATTTCCTTCCATCTGTTCAGAGTAAGACATGATAGCAGGATCAGATCAAGCTGTAGTTTACAGTATAGTCTATAACCATCGAGACACACAGATCTGCATAGGAGCTGCATACACAAAACAATGATTTATTGTGCAATCTTCTACCTTGACCAGGCTTATGTATTATAAAACAGCAGTGTATTATTATATTATGTATATGCCGTTGTAGCAGTGGAGTGAGGTTTTAAAATATCTTTACATCCATCACTTCCTAATATATGACACTATATGCCGTGGAGCTGTCCAACTGTAAAATCCAGGGGGACATCTATTAAAACTGACTTTCCAGACTCCAGGTTTAATCTCAAGTGCATTGGAGTGTGTTGGCCACGCTCCTCCTGCTAAGTCGCCATAATTTGTATCTTTTCTATGGCAAAATACTGGTGCAAATGAATTGATAAATCCCCCCAGCGTTGTACTTTAATTATTCACTATCATATATTCCAATTAATATACATATACTAGTCCTTCTCAATGAATTAGAATATTATCAAAAAGTTAATTTATTTCAGTAATTCAATTCAAAAAGTGAAACGCATATATTCTATAGATTCATTACACACAGAGTGATCTATTTCCAGCATTTTTTTCTTCTAATGTTGATGATTATAGATAACAGTTAATGAAAACCCAAAATTTAGTGTCTCAGAAAATTAGAATATTATATAAGCCCAATTTCAAAAATTATTTTTGATACCGAAATATTGGCCTACTGAAAAGTATGTACAATATATGCCCTCAATACTTGGTCGGGGCTCCGACTCTGCATGAATTACTGCATCAATGCGGCGTGGCATGGAGGCGATCAGCCTGTGGCACTGCTGAGGTGTTATCAATGCGGCGTGGCATGGAGGCGATCAGCCTGTGGCACTGCTGAGGGGTGATCAATGCAGCGTGGCATGGAGGCGATCAGCCTGTGGCACTGCTGAGGTGTTATCAATGCGGCGTGGCATGGAGGCGATCAGCCTGTGGCACTGCTGAGGTGTTATCAATGCCGCGTGGCATGGAGGTGATCAGCCTGTGGCACTGCTGAGGTGTTATCAATGTGGCGTGGCATGGAGGTGATCAGCCTGTGGCACTGCTGAGGTGTTATCAATGTGGCGTGGCATGGAGGTGATCAGCCTGTGGCACTGCTGAGGTGTTATCAATGCCGCGTGGCATGGAGGTGATCAGCCTGTGGCACTGCTGAGGTGTTATCAATGCGGCGTGGCATGGAGGTGATCAGCCTGTGGCACTGCTGAGGTGTTATCAATGCCGCGTGGCATGGATGCGATCAGCCTGTGGCACTGCTGAGGTGTTATCAATGCAGCGTGGCATGGAGGTGATCAGCCTGTGGCACTGCTGAGGTGTTATCAATGCGGCGTGGCATGGAGGTGATCAGCCTGTGGCACTGCTGAGGTGTTATCAATGCGGCGTGGCATGGAGGCGATCAGCCTGTGGCACTGCTGAGGTGTTATGGAAGCCCAGGTTACTTTGATAGTGGCCTTCAGCTCGTCTGCATTGTTGGGTCTGGTGTCTCATCTTCCTCTTGACAATACCCTATAGATTCTCTATAGGGTTTAGGTCAGGTGAGTTTGCTGGCAAATCAAGCGCAGTGATACTGTAGTTATTAAACCAGGTATTGATACTTTTGGCAGTGTGGGCAGGTGCCAAGTCCTGCTGGAAAATGAAATCAGCATCTCCATAAAGCTTGTCAGCAGAGGGAAGCATGAAGTGCTGGGAAATGTCCTGCTAGACGGCTGTGCTGACTCTGGACTTGATATAACACAGCGAACCAACACCAGCAGATGACACGGCCCCCAAACCATCACTGACTGTGGAAACTTCACACTGGACAAATAGCAACTTGGATTGATGCCTCTCCACTCTTCCTCCAGACTCTGGGACTGAGATTTCCAAATGAAATGCAAAATTTACTTTCATCTGAAAACAGGACTTGGACACTGAGCAACAGACCAGTCCATTTAAAGGCTTAGGAAACCTTTGGAGATGTTTTGTGTTGTTTCGCTGATTAGAGTGTCACACCATGAGTCTACAATCTTCAACTTATACCCAATATTAAAATTTTCTGAGAGACTAAATTTTCGATTTTCATTAACTGTTAGCCATAATCATCAACATTAAAAGAAAAAACAAAACGCTGGAAATAGATCACTCAGTGTGTAATGAATCTATATAATATATGAGTTTCACATTTTCAATTGAGTTACTAAAATAAATTATCTTTTTGATGATATTCTAATTCATTGAGGACTAATATATATATATATATATATATATATATATATATACACACACACACACATATATATGGGCAACATATGCAACAGCATATGTGCTGTAACCTGTTTCTATGTTCTCATTTATGTCGGAAAAATTACATTTATAAAAAAATACTCTGTACAGGCTACTGCTGTGTTGCCCCCCAATCGTTTACATTGTGAGCAGCTGAATATTGGTGGAGCTATAGCGTGGCCAATATCTCTGGGTTTAGGTCTTAGCAGCACAAGATGCACACACAGCATAAGCAGCATTGAGTGAAGAAATATACTGTACTGTATAGTATGACGCAACCTATAGTGTTTATGGACAGGCATGAACGACTTCCTTGGATAGAAAAAAAACACAACATTTTGTATATATCTCCTGAAACCGCCCCATAAAGTATAGTAAAGATTTGTAACTGGAGGGTGTTATTATCAAAACTAGCACAAAGGAAAATGGGTAGAGTTCGCCTTAGCAGTCAATAAGGTTTTTTCTTTGATTTTCCTAAAGTCCTCTGAAATATGAGACCTATGGACCACTGCTCCAATTCTCCCTTGCACTAGTTTTGTCAAATCTCCTCTATTGTAAATAAGTAAATAGTTATTATCTTAATTGCCGTCTATAAAACGGGATAAAAGCACTTTAACTGATTCTCCGTCTCTGAACGTAGTGCCCAATACCACGTTTTAATGATGAACTTTGCCTGAACTTCTGACTTGAACGCACTACAATGCTGGATTATCATCATGAGTATTATTAGACTGCAGTATAAAGTGAAGATTGTAACCGCACTGAGCTGCCATTATGTCCGTCAATCGGTTCTCTGTCCAATTACGTTTTTATTTCAATGAAAGAAGATTCTGTCAAGAATATAGGAAAAAACTGGCCAAGAAGCATTTGTTTCCGCTTAATATTTACAAGATTCCTTAAAGGGACACTTACCTCATTATTTATATTTATTCAGAGTTTACAGTATCTATGAAACTATTGCTGAAAGTAACATTGAGCCTATTGCTATAAAAAGACACTTAGCAGGGGCGTAACTATAGGAGGTGCAGAGGGCGCAGTCAGAGGAGCAGGTCCTCTGCTACATAAAAATCTGTGGGGAAACCTAGCAGTAAGGCTTGATTCACACGAGGTCATTACGTCCGTAATTGACGGACGTATTTCGGCCGCAAGTCCCGGACCGAACACAGTGCAGGGAGCCGGGCTCCTAGCATCATAGTTATGTACGACGCTAGGAGTCCATGCATCGCTGCCGGACAACTGTCCCGTACTGAAAACATGATTACAGTACGGGACAGTTGTCAGGCAGCGAGGCAGGGACTCCTAGCGTCGTACATAACTATGATGCTAGGAGCCCGGCTCCCTGCACTGTGTTCGGTCCGGGACTTGAGGCCGAAATACGTCCGTCAATTACGAACGTAATGACCTCGTGTGAATCAAGCCTAAGTGTTCAATTTCCCTGCAGCGCCCCCACAGGAGAAATGAAGCATTATGCAGTACCTATTTAAATGTATGGGTTTTCTGTGTAATGCAGGACAGGACTGATCCTCCAGATCGAGAAATGCTCTTTGTAATCGTTCTCACTCTGACCAAGAGATGAGGATCCTAAACAGCAGATCTAACAGCTAACAAAAATTACAGTGGACTCATAGTTATGAGTCCACTATATTCATAAAGGGAGCGCTCCCCCCACCTACTCCCAGCCCTCTCACCAGTGACTTATAGCTGCCGTGTATGTCTGTATACAATGTAAAAAAATATATAAAAACATTAGTCATGTTATGCAACTTGCTAATATACTTTGCGTCTCAATTTTTCACCATCAACATCAATCACCGAATCTCTACTTGTTGTCAGTGAATGGAAACATTCTTGTTTATATCCAGACTCAAAAATCATGCTCAACTGACACTGATGCACGGCTACAATACAAGAAAACTTGAAATAAAAATAGACAATTTAGAAAAGTGTACCAGAGTTCCCTCTTGTAATGGACCATGCAGCTGTGTGAGCAGGACATGTTTTAAGACTTTGAATATAAACAAGAATGTTTCCATTAACTGAGAGCAAGCAGAGATCTAGAAATAATCTTTATTCACATAAAACTGGAGAATATAATATAGATTTCAATAATTGCCTTTTATAGTTAATAAAAGGGTAACAAAACTTTTAAAAAACTTTTGATATATAGTGACTGGTCAGAAGTTTTGATCGGTGGGGGTCAGAGCACGGAGAGCCCCACCCATCGCTAAAACGAAGCGGGAGAAGTGCTCGGGTGAGCGCTGTCCTGATTCTTTTCTGATTGGCTTTCCTTGGAAAGCTGAGCGAGCAGTGTACGGGTTCATTGACTTTCTATTGAGCTTGTACTCCGCTCGCTTGGTTTTCTGAGAAAAGCCGATAAGTCCAAAAAAATTAAAAGTTTAGTCACCTTTTAAGAATTTTACTGTCTTTATAATCTTAGAAGGAATTGCCTACTTGTGTACCGCCTTGAGAAGGACAAGGCTGACTAAACAGGACGCTAGAAAGGAAAAGACATGGATAGTAAAGATAACTTGCTGTATGAGGTCAACGCAGCAGAGCCGTACGTCAGTGCGACTTTACGTCTAGTAAAGACAGTGTGACTGTAGATTAAAGGCTTCTTAAATGTTTTTTTTGTGAGACATGACTTATCAATAAATGACAAGATGTGGTAAGACACTTGAATCTAAAAACTGTTCTTATCAGACTTTGACTCAAGCAGCAGAATGCGTAAAGGACGATGTTCTAGCCCAAAAGGGACTTCATGTCCCTGGTTCATTATGTCATACTGCAATCTCCTATTATACTGCTATTGCTGGAAATGGAATGGTGAAATAAAAACGCAACGGAGGGGAATATAATTCTGCGCTATTTTTCTGTAAATCCTTCAGCAGACCATGGACTAGTATAGATAGAAGATCAAATGAAAGGAATTTGACTTATTTGTGGCATCCATGGTATACTGTCAGATTGCATATACATAAATTGCTAAAGGCCTTTTTACACCTGCCGACACAGCGAGCGCCGATCAATGAGACATCGTTGATCGCCGCTCACTTGCTCCTGTCACATGGAGCTATGGATGAGGACGAGCGGTCGTTACTCGAGTTTTCTTCCTTAAAGGAGTGTTCACCTTTAAAAGAATTGAATATGCAAGAGAACCCATCAGCAAATCTTTAATTCCCCTGCAGCGCCACCATAGGGGAAATACAGAATTATTTGGTGCCTATTGAAATTAAGGGCCATCTGTGTAATGCATGGACAGGGTGGGCCCACCAGCAAGAGATATGCTCTCTGTAGCCATTCACCACTCCCGCTAATTGATGGAAGTCCCAAATTTGAATGAAAGTATTTGAAAATGGTCAATCCCTTTAAATATTTTTTTTATAGGATTATTATTTTGGGGTTAATAATTTTTTACTAGTGATATCAAATTCAACCTTCTTTCAGAGAAGACAAGCGTGTTTTTTTCTTTTTTTTTTTTATATCTCTGTTTTCACATTGCATAGGAAACACCAAACATATCTCTCGGGACTTTCATTATGAACTACAAACTACAGAGTCTGAAATATGATCTACAACCACTGATCTCCGTAGGAGTGCTACACCAAAGAATATGATGGCCAGGCAGGATCTAACTAGTTTTTATCCTTTAGAGCAAAGGTTTATCTTTTAAATATTTTCTCTTGTATCAAGAGCAGCTGCAGGGAAATTTAATTCCCCATGGCTTCTCTCCTTAGCACTGTCAATAGAATACAGTCTTTAGTTTGTAAAGGGAGCAGGGGTATAACTTTAGGGGGTGCCATTAGATCACTTTTTAGCTATGGTATAGTTTTAGGGGGTGCCATTAGATCACTTTTTAGCTATGGTATAGTTTTAGGGGGTGCCATTAGATCACTTTTTAGCTATGGTATAGTCTTAGGGGGTGTCTTAGACAGGCTCATAGACGTTTTATTTGAGCCAAACTTCAGGCAGAGGAGGAGCGCCAATCGCAGCCGAAGGTGCAGAACGCTTTGCTGAGCTCTTCTGCACCTTCGTACTAGCGGCGGTGGAGGTCTTAGCACCCGAATCCCACCGATCATAACATCTGATGTGTCTCCATGACATATCAAATGTTTTCTGAACGTACAGTTACTGCTCATTCACACGAACTTGAATCTCATCCGTGTGACGGCCGTTAAAACAACGTCCATCACACGCACTCATGTATTTCAATGGGGCCGTTCACACGACCGTTGTTTCAACGGAGAATGTGAATGCTCCGTTGAAAAATAGGACATGTCCAATTTTACTGTGTGTTACGCATCCCTCCATAGACTGTAGTTTGTGGGGGATCCGTGACAACACGTCCCGCACAGGTCCACCTCGGCAGTTTGTCACGTCCGAGGTGGGCTACGTTCGTGTGAACGTAGCCTTACTTTTTAAAGGTCTATTATATTTTTTCAAGATAATAGGCCTCATGCACATGTACCTCAATATGTCACCAATTTTTATAAAATCTGACTCATGTTCCATCGGACACTGTATTATGAAGCTATTCTCTCCTATAAATGCAGGTGTTTCAGGCTGGTTTATTTCTATATACAAATATTAAGAGTTTGATAAGTACTTCCCACTCAGATTTAGCAGCTAAATTTAACAGAGAAGCGTAGGCAGCAATAAAAATAGAATATAAGAAATAAACAAAAAGCCCCTTCAAATGGGGGTGTTTGTAGAAGTCTAAAAAAAAATATGAAAGGAAGTACGACCCGTAAAAATCCACCAACGCAAACTATAATATAAATAAAGTTAAAAAAAAAGAAGAAGCCGCAAAATAAGTTAATGTTAATAAATGACGGGGCACTTGCTGTCTGTGCAATGTTCTGCCGCTTATGGAAAAATGGCACCAGAAAATATAAATCCGAGTTGTCCTCTGCTATGAAGTTATGTTTTTGTTTAGCTATTTTTTTGTTATATCTGTTTCTGAGCAAGCTAGGTAAAAACAAATGCGGGCACAATTGCAGCGCCACAGGGGGTTGTAGTCTCAGCCAGCTATCTTAGACATCTGAATGTCAAACCTATCTAGTTGCCATGGAGTCAGGGATGTATGAGGCAGCCTTGACATTTTGGGATCATGGCATGGCCTCTACTCTATAAAAAAGTGGCCATATGTGCAGGCTATTTCTTTAATAACTTTTGGATCAGAGGTTGCCAAACAAATTGCAGGGGGGGGGGGGGTGGGGGGTGAAACAATAGGATCGAAGGGGATGAGTGGGACTTGTAGAAAACAGAGATGTGAACAGCACTCTGTGCGTTGGGTTTGTGATTCTGGTGCACGCCAATCCAGAGACATGGTCCCAACTTCCCCCAAAGTATCCAAAGCAAACAAAGAAGGTAGGCAGTACTCAAATGGTAAATCACCAGTGGTTATCTCGACTATTTGAGTGCTGCCTACCTTCTTTGTTTGCTTGGGATGAGTGGGACTGTCTAATTTCTGTTTTCCCAAATGACAGGCATAAGAGGACAGTCTACAAATCACCAAAGGCATTAGATATACCGCAAATCCTGCTGAAATTAGTGGGCACCGCCAACAGATATCTTATATTTGTAGCTAGATTTAGGCATACTTTTTCATTCATTGACTTAAACATGAAAAAAGATGCAATCGGTGGGCTACTCAACTGATCTATAGAATAAAATAATCCTGCTGCACCCTTCCATTTAGCTTAGATGTCTTTGGATCTCCAAACCTTGCCTTGGCTTGTTCCATTAAAAATAGTCTCGAAACGAATAATTCCTTCCCATTTTTGGGCTTCTCTCCAGCCATATTTTTAGATATAGAACCTGTGCATGGGCTTAACTACAGTCAAAGAAGTTGCTTTGAGCCCCAAGTGTTTTCACCATGGCAAAAAAAAATATATTTGTAAATAAAGCTGAACAGTATAAAAGCACATTCATTTTTATGAATGAAATATACACACAAAAAAAACACAATATAAAATAAAACTAACAAACTGTATAATTAGATTGTCTACAAATATGTCATTTAATATAATACAATTAAATTATGATTACACCAGTTTTCTATCTAGCTCTCATGCTTTGTTCTACTATGGAACCATGTTGTATGGATTCCTAAATTGGCACCCATAAACTGCTAGGGGCCCAGACTCCTTTGTGCCTCTTATTTTATATGGAGACACATGGAATTTGTGAGAAAAAAATTGCGCATTTCCATATCATATTATAGAGGTTTTCTACTCTACAGTCATTGCTTCTAGGGGAGAATATAGTGTCTCACACAGTCCCCATACCATGGCTCCAGACTCCTAGACACATTGAGTGCTGCTGTGCTGCACATGGGCCCTAATTTTGTACTTCCATTGACCCAGAGACAAAACACCGATCCTGACAAAGATATCCCCAGGGTCGGCCCTATAGTAGGAGTAACATCAAAACCAGGCCCTGGAGCCTGAGGGCACCCATATGAGGAGACCAGTACTACAAATGACGTGCTAGATATGAGGAGACCAGTACTACAAATGACGTGCTAGATTGGGAGCCCTGTTACAGTTTTTGCAATGGGTACCTAGGAACTTCAAGTTTCACCACTGGATATTGAATAAAATTCGAAAAATAAATGCATTCCAAAAATACATACAATTACATTTAAAAAGAAAAAAAACAACAACATATACCTAAATATTACCAAAAAAATGTAAACTAAAATTCTAAAAAGTGCAGACTACATATTTTTTCTACCATTTTATGCTCATATGTACAATTTTTACTATACCAAGATTGCCACTAACCTGATAGTGTCCAGACGACACATAATTCTTTTTTCTATAGATGTAGCCCGAGACTTAGATCTTTTTATAGACGTCGCCATTAGATTATAACCATGATTATGTAGATAAATCTCATGCTTTGATAGAAGAAAGTGGTCAGAGTGGAGCAGTGATGTACCACGTCTGGCATCAACATACAACTATGAGGATCTGGCACACAAAACTGTCCGTGACAGATTTCCTCTGATAATACTAAACTTCCTTCTTCCGGAGGTCTAAAATCAGGCTATACAATATTTGTTACAAGTTTCCTGCTCTGACAACTTTGTTTCACAGCAACAACCTGAGACGTATAATACTCCCCAGAAGTTGATTAAAAAAGGAAATTCCGTTCAGTGCTTTACTTGCAAGGTTTGCAACTTCCCCATTTGCAAAAAGAGGAACAAACCGGCAAATTTATACTATCTGTGGACTTATAAAAGACGCTTCATTTCGATTTAGTGCACGTATCCATATTTCATGTATGTTGACTAATAAGGGCATAGACGCCAACAGTACTGAACAACATTTGCATGAAGTTTGTATGTTCTCCCCATGTCCACATAAGTTTCCCCAAGGGACCCTCAATCCAAAAGTTAGACTTACAGGCCTCAAATGAAATTTTCCCTAGCATGTGTGTGTGAGATAGGAAAATAGGGGAGACCTCTCCTGGGTACCCGGTGTCCTAATTAAATACTCACCTCTGTAGAGTATTCTGGTCTGGGGTCTGTATTAGTTTAGTGTGTTTGGTTTGGGGTCTGTATTTATTTAAGGGGTTTGGACTGGGGTCTGTATTTATTTAGAAGGTCTGGGGGTCTGTATTTATTTAGGAGTCTAAACTGGGGTGGTGTCTGTATTTTTTTACGGGGTCTTGTCTGGGTCTATATTTATTTAGGGGGTCTAGTCTGGGGGTTTGTATTTACTTAGGGAGTCTGGTATGGAGTCTGTATTTACTTAGGGGCTCTGGTCTGGGGGTCTGTATTTATTTAGGGGCTCTGGTCTGGTCAGGGGGTCTGTATTTAGGGGGTCTGGTCTGGGGTGTGTATATATTTAGGGGCTCTGGTCTGGGGTCTGTATTTATTTAGGAGCTCTGGTCTGGAGTTTATTTATTTAGGGGGTCTGGTCTGGGGTGTGTATGTATATAGGGGCTCTGGTCAGAAGTTGATTTATTTATATAGGGAGTCTGGTCTGGGGTGTGTATTTATTTAGGAGGTCTGGTCTGGGGGTCTGTATTTATTTAGGGGGTCTGGTCTGGGGGGTGTATTTATTTAGGGGCTCTGGTCTGGAGTCTGTAATTATTTAGGGGGTCTGGACTGGGGTCTGCATATATTTAAGGGGTCTGTATTAGTTGAGGGCTTCTGGTCTGGGGTCTGCATTAGTTTAGGGTATCTGACCTGGGGTCTGTATTTATTTAGGAAACCTGATCTGGGATCTGTATTTATTTAGGGGTCTTGTCGAGGTCTGTATTTATTTAGGGAGCCTGGTCTGCAGTCTGTATTAGTTTATGGGATCTGAAGTCTATATTTGTTTAGGGGGTCTTGTTTTGAAGTGGTCTGGGGTCTGTATTCATTTTGGGGCGTGATGAAGGGGGTCATATGCACTACTGATTCAAATGCCTTAGGTTGAGGCATGCTCTATAAAAACAGGTGGGACATATGGTAAAAAATGATGCACGTTGCTTAATACATGGCTTCTCTGAATTTTCTCGATGTCACTTTTCTAAAATTTTAGCTTTCAAAACAGTTGTGCGGCCAGTGCCCAACCCTATTCACTGGCGGTACGATGGCTCAGTGGGTAGCAGTGTTGCCTTGCAGCACTGGAGACCTGGGTTACAATCTGAGATCAAGTTTGTATGTTCTCCTCATATTTGCATGGGTTTTCTCCTACGCTTAAAAAATATCCAAAAACATATAGATAGAGAATTTAGATTGTGAGCCCTACTAGTGACAGTGAGTGATGACCACTTTTGTGCAGAATAATATGTTGGTTCTATATAAGCAACAGAAATAAATCAATGTCTGCATCCATGCCACATTGTGTTCATGAGGTTTATACTGAAGACTGAGAGGATATGGCCGATGGTCCTCAATGTATGGAAGAATTTATTAATATTGTTAACCCAACAATTTACAAAAGTAATCTCAGCATCAGCAGGTAATTGCTTGCTGGACCAACATCTTTAGGGTCCAAACGGAAAAGTCAGCAAAATATTAGCATGGTATTTGTAAGGGCAGGATTTGTGCTGACTTTGATATGAATATGTCAACTTTTAAATAGCTGGCAAATGTGATAATATTTCTGTACTGGAGCATAACAAATTATTAATCTTATTATATAATATGCCCTGAATGTATGAATTACCACTTTGCAAGGCACTTTTTCTAAACAGTGACCATATAATCGCCCATTGTTCACGCTGGCATTAGGGTCTGTTCCATCAGGTTTCCGTTACTTTCTGATGGCTGCCATGCTGCGCCACTCTTTTCTGTTAAAAATTAAAACAATGGAAACCTGATGGTTGAATTAATGGAATTTATTAACCAACGAATCCATCATATACGACGTGGCTCTGGTAAAAACAAAAGCCATTTTGCCATTGTTAACAGATCCTTAGTATATATTGATATTGATATTTTTTTTATAATAATAATCTTTATTTAGCACCAATATATTCTGCCGCACTTTATAATTGAGGAGTAACAAACAATTAAAATGACAAATAATCCAAACAAATAAAGAAACAATGAGACAAAAGAAGAGAAGTCCCTGCCCATAAAAGCTTACAATTTAAATAGAATGGGAAGAGTGACACAATATGTGCAAGGTGAAAATTTTGTCTAGGGGACCATCCCTTTGTGTTGGCAAGGGAAATATAAATAATGTATATGAACCAGTCACCCAACCAGTATCTGAGCCAATGCGGATTTAAAGCATAGAGTGATGCGACAATGGTAGCTAGTTGAGGACAGGATGGAGTGGAGATATCTGTGACCAGGTCAAGTTGTGTGTGGGCCATGGACTAGGGTTATATGAAATAGGCCTCCTTGGAGAAATTAGTTTTCAAGGCACGCTTAAAACTAGGAATGTTAGGAGCAAGGCTAAGGTCCATGGCAGTAAGTTCCACAGAATGGGTGCATCAGGGGAGAAGTCCTGCTTTATTTTTGTTATAATGTGTATTTAGTGGGGACCACAAGAAAATACCTTTTTTTCTTGCTACTCAATTATAAATACCCTAATGTGTAAAATGAGGATCAGAAAGAAAATCACAGAACTGCATAATGCAGATGTTCCTTATTACAGTCTAGCTCTGATATAACCAGTTAATAGTAAAGTTAATAAAAAAACATCTTTCTTTAGTTGTCAAACACTATGCAGTCCTTTAGACTTTCTTAAAATAATCTTTAAATGGGACAATCTTGCTTGATAGCTCAAAAATGAGTCTAGCCTAGCAGCAGATTGCGCACCAAGGGTGATAATGTTCAATTTACACTCATCTGTAGAGACCAACATGGCGGCCTTCTATACTAAACAAGTGCCTATGGTGCCTCGCTTCCACTTCTGCATGAAGCAGGTGAAGATAACCGTAGGTTTCAAGCTCTGGAGCAGAGTTGTTAGATAAGTGCAAATTTATTCCACTCTGCCTTAAGAACTATTCATTTCACATTTTCCTTCCTTATATATTGAATGAGAAGTGGGAGTAGGAAACTTTTAGCTAATAAAAGGATTTGTTACCTTTTAGGCCCATTCGGCCTTTGCCCAAAGTCCCATAATACAAAACAGACAATAGACTTGAAGAGCGATCCCAACAGGATGGAGAGTTTTTATATGTGACTAAATTTACCCTTTGAATTACATATTCTTGAAATTTAGATTTTTATTATCAACATTTCTTTTGTGTGTGACTATCCATATCAAAAACACACTAAAATATTCCTGTTTTATACTGGCCTCTGGAGCACACACTCTAGGTTGTGTGTGCTCTAGATTGTGTGTGCTCCAGAGGCCTGACATGTTTTTTGTAGCTCCCTTGTCAGCTTTGCTATGTAGACTGGGACAGGATGAACAGAGTCGTCTCATCATGAGATGGGGGAGACTTAATTCAAGATAATAGCTCTATTGTATTGCTAGAGGCCTAGATAAGGATGAGTCTGTATGCAGCTCTCCTTCCACTTTCTGGGGAGCGACTATACTCCACCACTTACTAGACACTGTATTAGACTATAGACACTCTTCTGACAATTGACTCATTCATTTCAGCTGCCATTAAATCTACATCATGCTGTACTGTCTGTACAGTATATAGTAAACATATAACTTCTCTTCTAAAAACTTACATCAAATTAATCAAACTAAATTTAAATGCATGAGAAATTCATTTTCAATAAATAATACGTAAAATTTAACAAGAAGCACTGTCATTTATGATTATCACCTTAGTAGCCTATTGCCATTTTGATGACACAATCAACCTGTTGCAGTAATAGGAAATCATGGCATATCACATATAATAATAATGTAATCTGCTATGTCCCATGCAACGTGCACATAAAATGACATCTCATGCAGTAGTCTCTTGCGATTATGTCATGACATGTAAGCCCTGGCCAGATGTAGGCACACACAGTATAGTGTAATAGAGAGATTACAAAATAAATTCAGCATTAGTATATTTGGAGGTATTGCAAAATAAATTGAACGTTAATTCAGTCTTTTTAGAAATTAGTAACTTATGTTGTTTTATCAGGTTTTTTTTCAATCTTATTAAGGCTCTGTCACTTCTGCATTGGTCATTTCTGTTGCACTATTTTGTCTAGGATTTTTGTCTGCGGCGGAGGGCCGTGTAAACGAGCGCTGATCGCGACAGCTCATTGATCGGCCCTCGTTTGCTCCTTTCACTAGGAGCTATGTATGGGGACAAACGCTCGTTACTCCGATCGCTCGTCCCCATACATTTCTATCATGTCGGCAGCATGTCTCCTTGTTTACACTGAGATGTGCCGCAGACAACGAAAATATTTTAGGCTGCAGAAACTATATGATCAGCCGATGAACGAACGTTTGCTTGTTCATCAGCTGATCGTTGCCCTGTTTACAAAAGGCAATGATCGGGAGAGAGTGTTCTATGAACACTCGTTTGCCCGATAATTGGCCCGTGTAAAAGGCCTTAAAGGGGTTTTCCCATGAGAGACATTTAGGACATATCCACAGAATATGTTATAAATGTCAGACAGATGCGGGTCCCACCTCTGGATCCCGCACGTATCTCTAGAACTTATCCCTAAACCCCGTTCAGCCTCTCTGTGTTGCGGCTGAATGAGGTGAATTCTGACCATAGAAAAGATTATATGGTCATGAGTTACGTAAACCGCTACGGTATTTCCGTAAGTCTCTTAGAACTGAATGGAAGTTACGTAAACAGCGTAGCTCGCATGTTACTCTGCTTCCGTAACTGCCATTCACTACTATGGGAGTTATGTAAACAGCATAGCTTAACGAGCTACGCGGTTCACGTAACTCACGACCATATAACCATTTATGGTCGGAATTCGCCTCATTTAGCCGCAACACAGAGCGGCTGAACGGGGTTTAGGGGGCTCCGTTCTGAAGATAGGTGCAGGTCCCAGAGGTGGGACCCGCATCTATCTGACATTCATGACATATCCGGTGGTTATATCATAAATGTCTCTTATTGGAAAACCCCTTTAAAGGACATAGGGAATGTTTTTCTTCACTGCATTCTAACTTTTTTTCCCTTTTTTTAAATGTATTATGTGGTACACTTTATTCTGCAGGTTGTTATGGTTATGAGGATAACAAATCTGTATAGTTTTTTTTATGTTTGATCACTTTTACTCAATAAAAAGGAAAATTTTTAATTTGAACAAATAATGTATTGGATTTTCTCTGTATTCCAATGCATTACTGCCTCTCAGTGAAAAACTGACAGCCCCCTAGTAGGACATGTGTAAGGCATGGCCTAATAAGCAAATGGGGGCCACACACAATTGGAGAAGTCGGCGATGGGGAGACAAAGGGAGCCCCCTCCCTTTGGTTTGATTTCTTAGATGCTGCAGTCACTATTGTACGCATCATGTAAGGGGTTATTTCTGATCTTGGCTATTGCCGCGGGTGGCTGGTGCTCAACAGCAGGCTTCCAGCACCATAAATGTACGGAGTATGGCGCCAAGGGGGAACCTGTCACCACCAATTTACCCCCCAAACTAAATACACTTTTGAGTAGTTAATCTTAAATGCTGTTGCTGTAATCCCCAACTGTTTCTCAATAAGCCTCTTTACCTGAATTATTTGTCTCCAAAGTTTTTCCGCACTGTATGTAAATGATGCAAAATTAGTCTGATGTGTATTCTGCAGCCAAGGTGAGTCTGGCTTATTTATGAGCTTGCTGGCTGACCACTTCTCCCTGGGTTTGATTGACAGCCTTCATTTTCTCCTAGGCTCCTCTCAAATCCTGTATTGTTTTAGTTAACTTGCGCAGGCACAGGATAATGCCCTCACCTCCCAGCAGTGGCGGATTAATTAGACCATAGGCCCTGGGCTGTTACCCAAAGTTCGGCCCCCCTTCTCCCCCGCCGCCCTGTAACTATTGTTAACATTTCCTTTTTGTCCAGACATTAACAAATGGGTGTTACGACTCCCCTTGTCAAAAGGCTGTGTCCCCACATACTGACAGTCTCCAACCATCGCTGACAGCAGTGGCGTAACTACCGCAGGCACGGGCCCCCACCATGGCCGGAGGCTCCGCTAGCAGCCGCTATGGCTGCTACAGCGGGACGCCACTGAACACTACGGCAGAGCAGAGAGGTATCTCCCCGCTCTGCCATTAAACAAAAGACATGTATCCCCTATCCACAGGATAGGGGATACATGTGTGATCGCTGGCAGCGATAGGGAGAACGGGGGACTGAAAGTGCCCTGAAGTTCCCCATCACAAACCTCGGACTTCCGGGGTCTGTGCCGGCAGCGCTGTAGAAATGAATGGAGCGCCGGTCGTGCTTGTGCGCATGCGTGACCAGCGCTCCTTTCATTTTTATTGAGCTGCGCAGACGCCGGAAGTCAGAGGTTAGTCATGGAGAATTTCAGGGGACTTTTGGTCCCCCGTTTTCCCTATCGCTGCCAGCGATCACACATGTATCCCCTATCCTGTGGAGAGGGGATACATGTCTTTTGTAGGACACACTGTAGGTTGAATTTTTTTGGGGGGTTGGGGCTGTATGGCGTTCCTTACAGGGGGGGGGGGCTGTATGGCATTCCCTACAGGGGGGGGCTGTATGGCGTTCCCTACAGGGGGGGCTGTATGGCGTTCCCGACAGGGGGGGCTGTATGGCGTTCCCTACATGGGGGGGGCTGTATTGCGTTCCCTACAGGGGGGGCTCTATGGCGTTCCCTACAAGGGGAGGGGGCTGTATGGCGTTCCCTAGAGGGGGGGCTGTATGGCGTTCTCTACAGTGGGGGCTGTATGGCGTTCCCTAGAGGGGGGGCTGTATGGCGTTCTCTACAGGGGGGCTCTACAGGGGGGCTAACGCCATACAGCCCCCTCTGTAGATTACACCATACAGTCCCCCCTGTAGATAACGCCATACAGCCCCCTCTGTAGATATCTACAAAGGGGGCTGTATGGCGATATATCTACAAAGGGGGCTGTATGGTGCTATCTACAGGGGGGGCTGTACGGTGCTATCTACAGGGGGGGCTGTATGGCGCTATCTACAGGGGGGGCTGTATGGCGCTATCTACAGGGGGGGCTGTATGGCGCTATCTACAGGGGGGCTGTATGGCGCTATCTACAGGGGGGCTGTATGGCGTTATCTACAGGGGGGGGCTGTAAAAAAGGCACTATCTACAAGGGGGGGGGGTTGTGTGACACCCAGGGGAGGGGGGGCCCCAGTCAAAAGTTTGCTATGGGGCCCAGTCTTTCCTAGTTACGCCCCTGGCTGACAGTATCGCACCGTGTAGGGACACATTCTCCTGACAAGGGGAATAGTAACACTTATTTGTCTATCAGTCCTGGACTGCACAAAGACTATTTGTGAAATACAAGGATTTCCTATAATAAACATGTCAGGAGAGATGACAGATTCTCTATAAATCTAGTGACTCACTGGTGACGACGTAGTATTTTTTCCTCTTTTCTTCTCCATCCGGTCCAGACTTCATGACGACTTCTCCCGGCCATGACCCATTTCTGCAAAATTTGGCACTCAGATGTCTTTGGCTCCTCACTTTTCCAACATTTCCACACCTATAAACAAAGATAAAATTATCATCGTGCCACACACTGTGCCCCTAAATAGTGCCAAACACTGCGCCCCTGAATAAAATAGTACCAAAACGCTGTGCCCCTAAATATTATAGCACTATAGACTGCACCTGAATATAATTGTGAATTGTGTATTGTGTATAATATTATACTGTATTGGGGTTACTAGGCACATGCTGCCTAGCAACCCCAATGCAAATACTGTGGCAGTGTTTTACTAGTAACCAAATTGTCAGACAGTCTACTGACAGAGTTTTATTTGATAGTTTATTTGGTATTTATGGCCTATCTAATTGAGTAATATATAATGGATAACACATATTTTTATACATTTTCCCCCTTTGCACTGGCTTTAATCAGTCGGTCTCCAATAATTTCCAAGAAATGGTTCTAGATATGAGTCTATGATGCGTGTTATGGTTTTGTTCATGAATCTGCCTATGAAAACAAATTTCAGGCAGCGCTTCCTCTTTTCACATGGAAGGATTTATTACAAAATCTTGAGAAGTACAAAAAAAAAAAAAAATACATACTTTGCAACAGCTAATGGTTGTCTATCCAACCGCTATCATGCTGAATTTCAGGGACTCTGTATTCCTAAACCATCGCCTTGGACACCAAAGAACTTGGTAGCGAACTTTATAATGTGATAGACTTATGCAAAATATATTACCTGTAGATCTATGTACAGTATAGAGGGATTTGAAAGGAACTCTGTCTGGTCTGCTGTTTATATACTTTATCTCATGGACTAAGCAAAACAGCAACAACGATCAATGGAGACGACAAGGAATGGGTTAACATGCTGTTATATCTACAGCTGGAAAATATGTCTGCTCTGTCCTTTGTTGAAGTGATTATTCTGGCTGACAAAAACAGAAACTTTGCCTAGAGCAGTCAGCAAGACGTCTGAGGAATTTCTTCCAAACAAATAAGCCGTTATAATTCGGCTCATCCCTAAGACATAGGACTTAATAATAGGGACAGGTGTTCCATGGTATATCATGCCTATAGTTTAAATTTATATCTATACTTGGCAGCGACAGGCTTAATAAACCCAAAAATGTACAACTAATACACTGATACAAAAGACAGCCACAGAGGATTGCCTAAATTAGAAAACCCATTTTCATACACCCTATTAGGTAATTCTGAGTTAACAGAGGTCCTCTGTTCAGGATCCTCATCTCTTGGTCAGACTGGAGAGCGGCTGCAAATAGAGTCTCTCGCTCTGGAGGATCTGTCCTTTCCTGCATTAGACAAACAACCCATTGATTTGAATGGGCACTGTGCAATGCTTAACTTCCCCTGTGGGGGCACTGCAGGGAAATTGAACACTTACTGCCAGGTTCTTCAACAGAATACTGCTGATCACTGGGGGTGCACTTTGTATAAGCTTTTTGTCAAGTGACCATTCTAACGGTGAACAATTCATTTGAAAAACAATTTTACCAAAAATCTATTTCTACATAGGTCAATCAGCATTAATTAGGGTATGTGCACACACAAAATAAAAAACGTCTCAAAATACAAAGCTGTTTTCAAGGGAAAACAGCTCCTGATTTTCAGACGTTTTTAATCAAAGTAGCATTTTTCGCAGCGTTTTTAACGGCCGTTTTTGGAGCTATTTTTCTATAGAGTCTATGAAAAACGGCTCCAAAAACGGTTGAAGAAGTGACATGCACTTCTTTTTCGCGGCGCCGTCGGAACAGAACGCCGTTTTTCCCATTAAAAACAATAAGCAGATGTTTGAGCTGTTTTTCGGGATGTTTACGGCCCGAAAAACGGCTGAAAACACTCTGTGTCAACATACCCTTATACATATCGCATTCGGAGAGCTGAATGACATTCACGAGCTGAATGTGTCGGCTCTATGATACAGCCTACACTGTAGTGTAATGAGCGGGATCCCTCTCAAACGGAATGCCGCTTGTTAAACCCATAAGATGTAGCGGTCAATAGCAACTGCAGCATTTAAGCCATTAGAAACGGGGACAGCCTCCTCTGATGTTGCATCGGCCTAATCAAGGCTTCAAAGGAGCCTGTTGAAATTGCTGTATACTGCAATACATTAGTATTGCAGTATTCTGTGTAAGTGATCCAACTATCGCTGGTTCAAGCCCCCTAGGGTGACTAATAAAAAAGTGAAATAAAGTTTTTTTAACATATATAAAAAAAAAAAATTATTAAAAATTAAAAAAAAAACCTTTTGCCATTTCCCCCAAAAGCAATTTAAAAAAATAAATTAACATAGCTGGGATTGCCGCATTTCTAATAGTCTGAACTATTATAAAATAACATTATTTAATCTGCACAGTAAACACTGTAAAAAAAATAAACCGCCAGAATTGCTGTTTTTTGGTCAGTTCATCGCCCACAAAAATGTAATAAAAAGTGATCAAAAAGTCTCATGTACCCCAAAGTGGTACCAATAAAAATTACAGCTCGCACCACAAAAAATAAGCCCTTACACTAACACAAAAATAAAAAAGTTATGGCTCTCATTAGTAGAACATACTAAAAACAATATAAAGTTGGTATCGCTGTAATCGTATTGACCCGTAGAATAAAGTTAACATGTCATTTTTACCGCAAGTTGAACTTTGTAATAATGAAACCCAAAAAAACAGTATAGAAATTATTTTTTGCTCTTTCCAACCAACAAAGAATTGTTTTCCAGTTTCCCAGCACATTATATGGTACAATAAATGGTGTCGTTAAAAACTACAACTCGTCCCACAGAAAACAAGCCCTCATACGACTATATGGTCAGAAAAATAACAAAGTTATAGCTTTTGGAAGATGGGGAGAAAAAAGTGAAAATTGCTGTGGAGGAAAGGGGTTATGCATTGCTTGTATATTTGCATTAAAATCTACTTATGTTTACTTGATATAAAACAGTGCCACCTAGTGGTAACTTATGAGTTACTATCAGTGACGGATTAAGTAGACCATAGGCCCTGGGCTGTTACCCAAAGTTGGGCCCCCCTCCTCCACCGTCGCCCTGTAACTATTGTTAACACTTCCTTTTTGTCCAGGCATTAACAAATGAGTGTTACGACTCCCCTTGTCAAACGGCTGTCCCTACATACTGACAGTCTCCAACCATGAGAGTATCGCACTGTGTAGGGACACATCCTCCTGACAAGGGGAATAGTAACACTCATTTGTCTATCAGTCCTGGACTGCACAAAGACTTCTTTTGAAATACAAGGATTTCCTATAATAAACATGTCAGGAGAGATGACAGATTCTCTATAAATCTAGTGACTCACAGGTGACGACGTAGTTTTTTCCCTCTTTTCTACTCCATACGATCCAGACTTCATGACGACTTCTCCCGGCCATGACCCATTTCTGCAGAATTTGGCCCTCAGATGTCTTTGGCGCTCACTTTTCCAACATTTCCACACCTATAAACAAAGATAAAATTATCATGGTGCCGCACACTTTGCCCCTAAATATAGTAGCACCAAACACTGCGCCCCTGAATATTATAGCACCATAGACTGTGCCCCTGAATATAATTGTGTCAAACACTGTAAAGTAAAGCACCACATACACACCGCCCCTGTAGATAGCATCACACACACATGGCTTGTAGATCGCACCACACACTCCCGCCTATAGATAGTGCCACCCCCTCTGTGGATAGCGTCACCCCCGCCTATAGAGGGCGCCTCACACATCCCCCTGTGGATAGCTCTACACACATCCCCTTGTAGATAGCATTACACACAGCCCTACCTATAGATAGCACCACACACAACCCCCTGTAGATAGCGCCACCCCCTGTAGATACCATCACACACAGCCCCATGTAAATAGTGCCACACAGACCTCCTGTAGATGGCATCACACACAGCCCCCTGTAGATAGAGATACACACAGACCCCTGTAAATAGCGCTACACAGACCTCCCCCTCTTTAAATAGCACCACCCTGCCCCTGTAGATAGCGCTGCACACAGACTGCTGTAAATAGCGTCACACAACCCTCCCCTCTTGTATATAGTGCCACAAAGCACCCCTTGTATATAGTGCTACACAGCAACCCCCCCTTAGATATAGTAATACACAGCGCTCCTCCTTCTATATAGTGCTATACAGCAATCCCCCCTTGTATATAGTGCTACACAGTGCCCCCCACCTTGGACCTGCAGCTCTTGTAATTGCTCAGTATAATGTCCCCCATAGCTGCCCCCACAGTATAATGTCCCCGATAGCTGCCCCCACAGTATATTGCCACCCATAGCTGCCCCATACAGTATAATGCCCCCATACAATATAATGCCCACCATAGCTGCCCCATGCAGTGTAAGGCCGCCCATACAATATAATGCCCAACATAGCTGCCGCATGCAGTATAATGCCCCCCATACAATATAATGCCCAACATAGCTGCCCCATACAGTATAATGCTTCCCATACAATATAATTCCCAACATAGATGCCCCATACACTATAATGCCCCATACAGTATAATGCTCTCCATAGCTGCTCCATACAGTATAATGCCCCATATAGCTTCCCCATACAGTATAATGCCCCCATAGCTGCCACACAGTATAATTCCCTCCATAGCTGCCCCATACAGTATAATGTTCCCCTTAGCTGTCCTCTTCAGTATAATGCCCCATATGTATGTACCTAATAGAAAAATAATAACAATTACTTACACTACCGTTCAAAAGTTTAGGGTCACTTAGAAATTTCCTTATTTTTGCAAGAAAAGCAGTTTTTTTCAATGAAGATAATATTAAATTAATCAGAAATACACTCTATCCATTGTTAATGTGCTAAATGACTATTCTAGCTGCAAACGTCTGGTTTTTAATGCAATATCTACATAGGTGTATAGAGGCCCATTTCCAGCAACCATCACTCCAGTGTTCTAATGGTACATTGTTTTTGCTAACTGTGTTAGAAGGCTAATGGATGATTAGAAAACACTTGAAAACCCTTGTGCAATTATGTTAGCACCGCTGTTTTGCTGTTTAGAGGAGCTATAAAACTGACCTTCCTTTGAGCTAGTTGAGAATCTGGAGGATTACATTTGTGGGTTCGATTAAACTCTCAAAATGGCTAGAAAAAGAGAGCTTTCATGTGAAATGCGACAGTCTATTCTTGTTCTTAGAAATGAAGGCTATACCATGCGAGAAATTGCCAAGAAACTGAAGATTTCCTACAACGGTGTGTACTACTCCCTTCAGAGGACAGCACAAACAGGCTCTAACCAGAGTAGAAAGAGAAGTGGGAGACCCCGCTGCACAACTGAGCAGCAAGACAAGTACATTAGAGTCTCTAGTTTGAGAAATAGACGCCTCACAGGTCCTCAACTGGCAGCTTCATTAAATAGTACCCGCAAAACGCCACTGTCAACGTCTACAGTGAAGAGGCGACTCCGGGATGCTGGCTTCAGGGCAGAGTGGCAAAGAAAAAGCCATATCTGAGACTGGCTAATAAAAGGAAAAAATTAATATGGGCAAAAGCACACAGACATTGGACAGAGGAAGATTGGAAAAAAGTGTTATGGACAGACGAATCGAAGTTTGAGGTGTTTGGATCACACAGAAGAACATTTGTGAGACGCAGAACAACTGAATAGATGCTGGAAGAGTGCCTGACGCCATCTGTCAAGCATGGTGGAGGTAATGTGATGGTCTGGGGTTGCATTGGTGCTGGTAAAGTGGGAGATTTGTACAAGGTAAAAGGGATTTTGAATAAGGAAGGCTATCACTCCATTTTGCAACGCCATGCCATACCCTGTGGACAGCGCTTGATTGGAGCCAATTTCATCCTACAACAGGACAATGACCCAAAGCACACCTCCAAATTATGCAAGAACTATTTAGGGAAGAAGCAGGCAGCTGGTATTCTATCTGTAATGGAGTGGCCAGCCCAGTCACCAGATCTCAACCCCATAGAGCTGTGGTGTGAGCAGCTTGACCGTATGGTACGCAAGAAGTGACCATCAAGCCAATCCAACTTGTGGGAGGGGCTTCTGGAAGCATGGGGTGAAATTTCTCCCGATTACCTCAGCAAATTAACAGCTAGAATGCCAAAGGTCTGCAATGCTGTAATTGCTGCAAATGGAGCATTCCAAGACCAAAGCAAAGTTTGAAGGAGAAAATTATTATTTCAAATAAAAATCATTATTTCTAACCTTGTCAATGTCTGGACTATATTTTCTAGTCATTTTGCAACTCATTTGATAAATATAAGTGTTAGTTTTCATGGAAAACACAAAATTGTCTGGGTGACCCCAAATTTTTGAACGGTAGTGTACCTATTCCCGTTCCCACGATGGTGGAGGATCCTTCTCCTCCTCTGCACTGTCCCGTGAGTGACTCAGTGCAGACAGGTGCGATGACGTCACTACATCGCGCCT
This sequence comes from Rhinoderma darwinii, assembly GCF_050947455.1. Lineage (NCBI taxonomy): Eukaryota > Metazoa > Chordata > Amphibia > Anura > Rhinodermatidae > Rhinoderma > Rhinoderma darwinii. The sequence continues at coordinate 33,365,464 of NC_134687.1, read as the reverse complement.
GCCTGCGCCGAGTCGCTCACGTCAGAGTGAATGCTGGAGCGAGGCTCCAGCATTCAACCCAACTGAATATGCGGACGCAGGTTCAGTTGGAAGCGGGACCAGTGCGGTCAGCGCTTTGTGGCAACGGGGGCCCACAGGCTTAGGGGTCTGGTCGCAATCGCAACTGTTACGACCCCTATAGCTACAAAACTCTCCACAGCGGCAGTTAGCAGCGCTAGAGCGCTGCATAGTTTTTAAGATTATGTGCACCCATATGATGATCCGCCATTGGTTGCTATGAGTTCAAGCTGAGCATGCATGTGTATGGGGAGGGATTGGGAGGAATAACTTCCAGGTGTATGGCCACCTTTAATGATCTCTGATACAGCCTAGCTCCTAGCAGCCACCACTAAGGGCCCTTTTACACTGGGTAATTATCGGGCAAACGAGTGTACACAGAACGCTCGTTCCCAATCATTGCCCTGTGTAAACCAAAATGGGCCGGGTCCGGTAAAAGGGCCTTAACAAAACTATAACCTATTACCTACTCTAGATAACCAGGGATGCACCCATTGATGCCTTCAGACCACCGCAGATAATGTTAGTGAATTTTGTTGGCACGGTTGTTTGTTCAATGGCACTCTGCTGGTATTATTCTGCTTGGGGGCTTTCTGCTGGCAGAGTTTTTACGCGCCACTCCGCTGGCTATGATGACTAGGATGAAGCTGTTAATGGGGCACTGCTTGTCGTTATATAGGCTTGTTATTTGTGTGTTGTAGTTGGCTGCTTAGTTATGTGTGCAGTATGACGGCATAATCTACATGCACTGTATGGTGACATCATGTATTTACTTTCTAATGATGGCACTGACTGTCTTTCTAGTGCATGTCGATCTATACGTATATGTGTGTGCGTGCACATATGAATAACCATACCCGTGAAAGCACCACTAGACAAAAACCTGCATATGATCCTGAGCGCCGCTTATCTCTGTACAATTGTCATTGCCTTTTTATCTGCTCAAAAATTACATTAGCTGTCATTCAGTCATTGTAAATGTTTCACCTAGTAAGGCCCTGTTCACATCAGCGTTGCCCTTCCGTTGAGGGGTTTTGTCTGAGGTTTTTGTCAGGTTAACCCCTCAACGGAAAGGCAAATGGAAACCTTAGCTTCCGTTTGCATCACCATTGATCTCAATGGTGACGGATACTTTGCTAATAGTTTCTGTTTGTCACCGTTGTGAACGGGTTCCGTTGTTTTGATTGAATCAGTCGACTGCAGGCAGAAAACACCTGCTTCAGAATTCCTTCAGGAAATCTGAGGCAGATTTTGAACTGCCTGCACTTATTTTTCTGCGTTTTTTCGCTGTGTTTGTCGCCCGCTGCCATTGAAGCCAATGCAAGGACCACAGGCAAAAAAAAAAAACGCATCGAAAAATGTTTAGAAACGAGTGCCGTGGCAAGCACAGCATTAAAGGACATGTCGCTTTTTTCCCTACGAGCGGCCAAAAGCCGCCATGGAATATAAAAAAACGGATCTGCCTTCCATTGAAATCAATAGGGGACGATTGTTTTTTGGCCCTGATTCTGACGCGATTTTCGCATTAAAATTAGCACCAAAAACTGTGTGAACTGACTCTAATGCAGACAGATCTGTTACAATTGCAATGTAATTCGTGTAAGGGAATATAAACAACTTCCTGTCGTCTTTTTTTTAACCTTCTACTGTGGGAGTGAAACTGAAGCAGCAGATTATTTTTTATAAATAAGATCCCCCTTCCTCTAAATCACTTTTTCCTCTTGCAATGAAACCCACATACACACATGCCAGTGGTTTTAGGGTTTGCTCCTACTCCCCAATCATGTTCTCATTTGCTATAAATAAAACCATTGTTTGTGCTCTTCTTCTCATGCGATGTGTTTTGTGGTGGCTTCAGAGAAGGTGGGAAGACATTATATCTTACCTTAAAAAAAAATTATTTGTGAGATAAACGCAGCAACAGCATAAATCATTCTACTGTCCTGGACTTCAAACTGATGGCAACAAACCCATCCACAGAAAGTGGCTTTTAGGACCTGTTCACATCAGCGTTAGGTTCCATTGATGGGTTTCCGTCAGACTGCGCTATTGATTCCATCAGAAAAACGGAAACCTTAGCATGGAAGCATTACTATTGAAATCAATGGTAATGCTAACGGAAAGCTATGGATTCCGTTTGCCTTTCCGTTGATGGGTTCCTCCGACGGTAAGGTCTGACAGAACCCATCAATGGAACCTAATGATGATGTGAACAGGCCCTCATAGAATCCACAATCTGGATTTGTCACATAACGGTCAATTTAAAATGGTTGTCCAGGATTAGAAAAAATAGGATCTGCAGATCCGCAGATGTGTGCCCGGCGTCGCACTAATAATTGGTGCCCAATCTTATCCGCTTTTGGAAGGCTCTGCACATTTTGCCTCACCATATTCTGAGAGCCAGAACTTTGTTATTTTTTTTCTCCATCGGAGCTGTGTGAGGGCTTATTTGTTGCGGGACAATCTGTAGATTTTATTGGTACAATTTTGGGGTACATGCAACATTTTGATCACTTTTTATTCTGTTTTGGGACGGGTGACCAAAAAAACGATTCCGGAATTGTTTTTTTTTTTTTTTTTTTTTACGGTGCTAACCGTGCAGGGTGGGGGGTGGGGTAAAGTGATATCATTACAGTTTGGGTCGTTACGGACACGGCAATACCAAATATGTGTACTTTTTTTTAATGTTTTCCATATTTTCCTATAATAAAAGACTTATTATGGGAAAAAAGGCAGTGTTTGGTTTTCTTGTAACTTTTTTTTTTTGTCCCACTATAGGACTTGAAGGCATGAAGCCCTGATCGCTATTCTAATACACTGCACTTCCTACATAGTGCAGTGTATTAGAGATGTCAGTAATTCACTGACAGCAAGCCTATTAGGCTTTGCCTGTGGGCGAATAGGCCTCCGTACTAGGCAGACTAGGAGGCCATTGTTAGGCCTCTGGTTTCCATAGCAACCATCGGTAACAACGTGGGTGCCGATCGTTGCCATAGCAACCATTGCCTGCGATCTAACTACCTAGATGCAGCGATCGCTTTTGTTTGCTGCATCTAAGGGGTTAATCGGCCAGATCGGAGGCTAGCTCCGGTCCTGGCCGTTACATCAGGATATCAGCTGTAACAAACGTCTGACATCTGCGGATGATAGTGCAGGCTCAGCTTCTAAGCCTGCGCCAACTTCTCGGCCCTGATAGTAAGCCTTTTAGGCCCCACCTACGGGTGGGGCATAAAAGACTTCGGTGCTTGGCATACTATTACCAGAGGCCCTTATTAGGCCTCCGGTCACCGTTGCAAGCATCGGCAACAGTGGCGCAGGGATGCCGACAGGCTAGAAACCACCTAGATGCAGCGATCACTTGATTGCTGCGTCTAAGGGGTTAATCGGCAGGATCGGAGCCTATCTCCAGTCCTGGCCGTTACAGCGGGATGTCAGCTGTAACATACAGCTGACACCCGCTGGTGATGACGCAGGCTCAGTCTCTGATCCCGCTCCATCACCATCCCGTACCGTTACGTTACGTGAGAAGGTGCTAACACATAAGTGCCAATGACGTAACTGCGCGTGATTTGGCGGGAAGGCGTTAAGCAATTATCATGAAGGCGACATTTTTCTAGACTTTAAGCCCTATTACACAAGCCAATGAACGGGCAAACGAGTGTTCAGATGAACAATCGTTCCTGATTATTGCTGTGAGTAAACAGGGCAACGATCAGCAAACGAGCAAATGCACATTCATCGGCTGATCTGCTCTTTAATGCAGCGTTATAAATCATCGTCGGCAGCACATCTCCCTGTGTAATCGTATGGGGACAACCAATCGTAGTAACGAGCGCTTGTCCCTATACATATCCAATCATTGCTCCATGTGAAATGGGCAAACGAGCGCCGATTAATGAGCGGTCTCTCTGATCGGCGCTCGTTTACACGGCCCATGTCGGACCGTGTAATATGACCCTTTCAGTCTATCCTCAACCAGACGTGATGGATAAGAGACAAGATAACATTGAACAATGCAGTATATGCAAATAAAATGTTACATTTCTCTAGGTATGTAAACTTTAATTTGTGAATGTAATTAGTTGCTCCATCGTATCCTACTGTATGATAAAAGAGGTCATTGTGGAATTAGTATATCATCCAGTTTGTGGTGGTTTCAGACAGCAATCGGTTAGGTGGTGTTATCAATATGACATTCAAGTATTATATATGTGATATATATGGAGTTTTTATATATACACCGCATTCCAAATTATTATGCAAATGTTACTTTTCGCTGATTTTCCTAAATAGTCGATGCAAATGACAGTCAGTATAATCTTCAAGCCATCAACCCTTGGAGTATAATGCGAATTTTATTGAACAAATCTCCTAATGAGATTTTTAGAAGTAAAAAACTCAGAATGCACTGTTTCAAATTATTATGCACAACAGAGATCAAAATATTTTAAAGGTTTTAAAGAGAACTAAAATGGTAATTTGTTGAATTTGCAGCATCAGGAGGTCATATTTACAGAAATCAAAAGCTATTTCAATAAAAAAAAACTTAACAGGCCAAGTTACATGTTAACATAGGACCCCTTCTTTGATATCACCTTCACAATTCCTGCATCCATTGAATTTGTGAGTATTTGGACAGTTTCTGCTTGAATATCTTTGCAGGATGTCAGAATAGCCTCCCAGAGCTTCTGTTGTGATGTGAACTGCCTCCCACCCTCATAGATATTTTGCTTGAGGATGCTCCAAAGGTTCTCAATAGGGTTGAGGTCAGGGGAACAAGGGGCCACACCATGAGTTTCTCTCCTTTTATGCCTATAGCAGCCAATGACACAAAGGTATTCTTTGCAGCATGAGATGGTGCATTGTCATGCATGAAGATATATTTGCTACGGAATGCACGGTTCTTCTTTTTGTACCACGGAAGAGAGTGGTCAGTCATAAACTCTAAGTACTTTGCAGAGGTCATTTTCACACCGTTAGGGACCCTAAAGGGGCCTACCAGCACTCTCCCCATGATTCCAGCCCAAAACATGACTCCGCCACCTTCTTGCTGACGTCGCAGCCTTGTTGGGACATGGTGGCCATTCACCAACCATCCACTACTCCATCCAGGGTTGCACGGCACTCATCAGTAAACAACAGGGTTTGAAAATTAGTCTTCATGTATTTCTGAGCCCACTGCAACCGTTTCTGCTTGTGAGCATTGTTTAGGGGTGGCCGAAAAATAGCTTTATGCACACTTGCAAACCTCTGGAGGATCCTACACCTTGAGATTCGTGGGACTCCAGAGGCACCAGCGGCTTCAAATACCTGTTTGCTGCTTTGCAAAGGCATTTTAGCAGCTGCTCTCCTAATCCTAGTAATTTGTCTGGCAGAAACCTTCCTCATTATGCCTTTATCTGAACGAACCAGTCTGTGCTCTGAATCAGCCACAAATCTTTTCACAGTACGATGATCACACTTAAGTTTTCTTGAAATATCCAATGTTTTCTTACCTTGTCCAAGGTATTGCACTATTTCACGCTTTTCGGCAGCAGAAAGATCCTTTTTCTTTCCCATATTGCTTGAAACCTGTGGCCTGCTTAATAATGTGGAACGTCCTTCTTAAGTAGTTTTCCTTTGATTGGGCACACCTGGCAAACTAATTATCACAGGTGTCTGAGATTGATTATAATGATCCAAAGAGACCTAAGGCTGGATTAACACGACCACATTACGTCCATAATGGACGGAACGTATTTCGGCAGCAAGTCCCGGACCGAACACACTGCAGGGAGCCGGGCTCCTACCATCATAGTTATGTACGACGCTAGGAGTCCCTGCCTCGCTGCGGGACAACTGTCCCGTACTGTAATCATGTTTTCAGTACGGGACAGTAGTTCCACGCAGAGGCAGGGACTCCAAGCGTCGTATATATCTATGAGGCTAGGAGCCCGGCTCCCTTCAGTGTGTTCAGTCCGGGACTTGCGGCCGAAATACGTTCCGTCCATTACGGACGTAATGTGCTCGTGTGAATCCAGCCTTAGGCACAATACCATCCATGAGTTTAATTGAAAAACTAATAATTAAATGTTTATGTCACTTAAATCCAATGTGCATAATGATTTGGAACACGGTGTATATTCTTTTTGTAAATATATTTTCAGTGCACGATAAAGGTCTGTTCCATACCAAAACGTCGCACACGGACACTGGCATAATAAAATAGAAAAATATTATTTTACACCAAACTGGTGTGCCGAGTAATTTTCTTTTGCTTTAGTAAATCATCCAATTGCCTGGTTCTGTTTAAGCTGTCCCCCTTTTAACATCATGTCTTTTGCGGCTCAACATTGTGCTAATTAATTTCTTACACAGATATTATGGTTTCAATAAATAAAGGTTATTCATTGAATTATTAAAGGCTATGTACACCTTTGAAAGGCAATACTTTTTTTAGTAAAAAGGTCAGTGTGTTTAATGGAACTTTATAAATACTTTTTATAAAAAAATATTTTTACTTTTTTTAGATACAGCTGCTCTGTATTCTTTATACAGAGCAGATGTGTCTAGCGCTATTCATTGAATCCATCAGTCCCGCAGACATGACTGGTTCAGTGACAGCGTGTAGCGTCCATGGCCACGGGCTGTCGGGTTTACTCACTTCCCGACGCCCGCAGCCATGGATTCGTGACCGCTGGTCCCCATCTCCTTCATAGGAGACGCCAGCGCTCACTTCCGCTCCGTTCTGCTGTGTCATGTAGGGTGCACGCGCACGCGCATGCCCAGCCTTAAAGGGCCAGCGCGCGCACATCAGGAAATCATCATCATCAACGGAGCATGATTTCCTGGTCTATAAGAAGGCCCCAGCCCTTCTGATCCTTGCCTGAGCGTTGTTAGTTTTCCCAGTCTGTCTTGCAAATGGTCCCTTAGTGTTTCCCGTTCCAGTTGTTACCCGTGACCTGTTACCTGTTCCTGTATCCCGTTCTGTTCTTGTTCCTGTGCCTATTAGTGTCGGAGTCGTGTCACGTCCTGTCATCTGCCACGTCCAGAGAAATTCGCCATGTCTGGCGCAACCTGCGGCATCTGTGTCATCCGCCACATCCTGTGTCTTCTGCCACGTCCAGAGGAATTTGCCACATCTGGCGCAACCTGCGGCACCTGTGACATCCGCCACGCTTGGCGATACCTGCTGCACCCATCTTCATCTGTGCCAGAGCTGCGGCCACTGTCTGGACTATCCAGGTACCCTTGTGCGGGACTTTGTATTCTTGGGTTCCTGTTGTTTGGCCAGCTGCCTCCCTGCTACGGCGGTGCGGCCTAGTGGGTCCACTAACCCGCTACGTGACACAGCGGGTCCTGCAGAGATCCACTTGTAAACTGTCACATGTAAGCCACCACTGGGGAAGCTCAGTACATACTGTTTTATTATTGTATCCAATATATAAACAGTATGCAGTAAGCTCCTAAGCTCCCCCTAGTGGTGGTGGCAACAGGCAGACAAAATTTTATCATTTAACTCTATGCAAGAAATGTGGAGGTCTGTATTAGAAAAATGGAGCTCTGATCATTGATCAGCAGAGAATTTTGGATCGATGTAGATTAAGTGGAACAAAGGTGTACATTCACTTTAGGGCACTTTAGAGAAATATGAAACATCAGAATGCTTGCACATATTGCATATCAGTATCGACATTGCAGCTATAGACAACATATTATGTTGTTTGTTTTCTTTAAATATAGTTCCTCTTACAATGAATCTACATCGAAACCAGATACTGTAGTTTTAAATATTTAGGTTGTAAACTGATCAAGCTTTGTGTGTTCTATTAAGGAAGTAGAGGAAAATTATTTCCCCTTTACCTACTTTCTAGCGACTAAAATGTAAGGTATGTGTATAGCATGTCAGTGTGTTATTAGTAAGAGACCTGACCAGAACAGAAGTAAAGACAAGCTAGATACTAGTAGAGATTAAATAAGAATTGTACATGTCTATATAGAAAAATCCGTCTATATATTCTAAAGTAAGGCTTCGTTCACATCTGCGTCGGGCTTCCATACATGGGTTTAGTTAGACTTTTCCGCCAGGGGAACCCATGAACGGAAACCAAACGGTTTCCCCTGATGGAAAGGTCTAACGGAACCCCGACGCATGTAGTGCAGTGTATTAGAATTGCGATCAGGGCCTCCTGCCCTCAAGTCCCCTAGTGGGACAAAGTAATAAAGTAAAAAATAAGTTGTGTCAAAAGAAGAGACCAAAAGTTTTAAAAGTAATAAAAGTAAAAATCCCCCTTTTCCCTTATCAGTCCTTTATTATTAATAAAAAAATATAAACAAACAAATAAACTATACATAATTGAAATCACTGCGTCCATAACGGCCTGAACTACAAAATTATTTCGTTATTTATCCCGCACGGTGAACGCCGTAAAAGAAAATAATAATAAACCGTACCAGAATCACAATTGTTTGGTCACTTCACCGCCCAAAAAATGGAATAAAAAGAGATCAAAAAGTCGCATGTACCTAAGAATGGTGCTGATCAAAACTACAGTTCGTTACGCAAAAAATAAGTCCTCGCACGGCTTTATTGATGGAAAAATAAAAAAGTTATGGCTCTTAGAATATGGTAACACAAAAAGTGAATGATTTTTTACAAAAAGTATTTTATTGTGCAACCGCCATAAGACATTAAAAAAACCTATAAACATCTGGTATCGCCGTAATCGTATCGCCCCGCAGAATAAAGTGAATATGTCATTATAGCGCACGGTGAACGCTGTAAAAAAATAGAATAAAAAAACAATAGTAGAGTAAGAGGGCAAAGTATGGCGTGAAAATGTATAAGCTGTGCGAGAGTGCATCAGGGTATACCTACAGGTTTAGGATATATGAAGGGAAGGACAGAAGTATTCAGCCCCCAGAATGCCCCCCCTTACTGGGAGTTAATGCAAAAATTGTGTGGGATTTGGTGCACCCAATGCTGGACCAGGGTTACCACCTCTACCTGGATAATTTTTATACGAGCGTCCCACTCTTCAAGTGCCTCGCTTCCAGAAGTACTGCGGCATGTGGCACTGCTAGAAGAAATCTGAGAGGCCTCCCTAAGACTCTGCTTGGGCAAACACTCAGAAGGGGTGAGAGCAGGGCACAATCCAGCAGCAATATATTGTGTGTCAAGTACAAGGATAAGAGAGATGTCCTTGTATTGACAACAATACATGACCCCACCAGTACCCATGTACCTGTACGACGTACCAGTACAGAGACCCCCAAACCAGACTGCATCCTGGACTACAATAGGTACATGGGAGGGGTGGACTTGTCAGATCAAGTCCTGAAGCCCTACAGCGCCATGCGGTGTGGTATAAGAAGCCGGCCGTGCACATCATACCGATGGCATTGTACAATGTGTACGTGCTACGTCGATGTACAGGCCAGACGGGAACTTTCTTGGAATTTCAAAAGGTGGTTATCAAGAAACTCATTTTTAGGGACCAAGAAGGGAGGCACCCAGTACTTCTGGAGGCGAGGCCACACGTATCGTACCAGGTCAACACTTTCCAGGAGAAGTTCCCCAAACTGGGAAGAAGGGAAAAAGTCAAGAGGTGCAAAGTCTGCTATAAGAGTGGGATAAGGAAGGACACAATATATCAATGTGACACGTGTCCAAAAAACTAAGGCTCTGTATGAAAGAGTGTTTTAAAATTTATCATACATCCCTTGATTTTTAATCTACCAAAGTTTTACTTACCCTGATGCACTCCGCACAGCTTATCCCCCTCATCTTTCCCTTCTGAGCCCTGCTGCGTGCCCAGGCAGCTGATAACAGCCACATTGAGGGTATTGCCATACCCAGGAGAACCCACATTACAGTTTATGTGGTGTATGTCTCCAGTCAAAATACTCAATACACCTCTAGATGAATTCCTTAAGGGTGTCGTTTTTAAAACGGGGTCACTTCTTGGGGGTTTCAACTGTACTGGTACCTCAGGGGCTTCTGAATTCACGACTTAGCACCAGAAAATCCCCAGTAGGCCAAATGGTGGTTCTTTCCTTCTGAGTCCTCCCATGAGCCCAAATGGCAGTTTATCACCACAAATGGGGTATTTCCGCACTCAGGAGAAATTGGGCAATAAAATGGGGTATTTTGTTCCCTGTGTAAATAAGAAATTTCCAGCAACCATCACTCCAGTGTTCTAATGGTACATTGTGTTTGCTAACTGTGTTAGAACACTAATGGATGATTAGAAAACACTTGAAAAACCTTGTGAAATTATGTTAGCACCGCTATAAACAGTTTTGCTGTAAAGAGGAGCTATAAAACTGACCTTCCTTTGAGGTAGTTGAGAATCTGGAGCATTACATTTGTGGGTTCGATTAAACTCTCAAAATGGCTAGAAAAAGAGAGCTTTCATGTGAAACTCGACAGTCTATTCTTGTTCTTAGAAATGCAGGCTATTCCATGCGAGAAATTTCCAAGAAACTGAAGATTGCTTACAACGGTGCATACTACTCCCTTCAGGGGACAGCACACACAGGCTCTAACCAGAGTAGAAAGAAAAGTGGGAGGCCCCGCTGCACAACTGAGCAACAAGACAAGTACATTAGAGTGTAAAGGATCTGCCAGACACAGCTTCTGTGTCGACGCCCGTGGTTAGTCAGTCTGCACCTGCTCCTAAGTCTGATAGAGTGACTCCTTCTTCTACCACTCAGGCTGGGAGGCTGAGGAGCGGGAGAGCCTATCACAGCCTGGCCAGACGGAGCTAGCTCCCGCCCTCTGTTTATTTATACCTTCATTTCCTGCTTCTCCTTTGCCTGTGATTCTGCTTGTTACCTGGCTCTGCTGCTGCTGCTTGTACTATTTGTCCTCTGCTTCATATTGACCCTGGCTTTACTGACTACTCTCTTGCTCTGCGTTTGGTACCTCGTACACTCCAGGTTTGACTCGGCTCGTTCACTACTCTTGTAGCTCACGGTGTTGCCGTGGGCATCTGCCCCTTTTCCCTTAGCTTCTTTGTACCCTTGTCTGTCTGTCTGTCGTGCACATAGTGAGAGTAGGGACCGTCGCCCAGTTGTACGCCGTCGCCTAGGACGGGCCGTTGCAAGTAGGCAGGGACTGAGTGGCGGGTAGATTAGGGCTCACCTGTCTGTCTCCCTACCCCGTCATTACATAGAGTCTCTAGTTTGAGAAATAGACGCCTCACAGGTCCTCAACTGGCAGCTTCATTAAATAGTACCCGCAAAACGCCAGTGTCAACGTCTACAGTGAAGAGGCGACTCCGGGATGCTGGCCTTCAGGGCAGAGTGGCAAAGAAAAAGCCACATCTGAGACTGGCTAATAAAAGGAAAAGATTAATATGGGCAAAGGCACACAGACATTGGACAGACCAAGATTGGAAAAAAGTGTTATGGAGAGACGAATTGAAGTTTGAGGTGTTTGGATCACACAGAAGAACATTTGTGAGACGCAGAACAACTGAAAAGATGCTGGAAGAGTGCCTGACGCCATCTGTCAAGCATGGTGGAGGTAATGTGATGGTCTGGGGTTGCTTTGGTGCTGGTAAAGTGGGAGATTTGTACAAGGTAAAAGGGATTTTGAATAAGGAAGGCTATCACTCCATTTTGCAACGCCATGCCACACCCTGTGGACAGCGCTTGATTGGAGCCAATTTCATCCTACAGCAGGACTATGACCCAAAGCACACCTCCAAATTATGCAAGAACTATTTAGGGAAGAAGCAGGCAGCTGGTATTCTATCTGTAATGGAGTGGCCAGCGCAGTCACCCCCATAGAGCTGTTGTGGGAGCAGCTTGACCGTATGGTACGCAAGAAGTGCCCATCAAGCCAATCCAACTTGTGGGAGGGCCTTCTGGAAGCATTGGGTGAAATTTCTCCCGATTACCTCAGCAAATTAACAGCTAGAATGCCAAAGGTCTGCAATGCTGTAATTGCTGCAAATGGAGCATTCTTTGACGAAAGCAAAGTTTGAAGGAGAAAATTATTATTTCAAATAAAAATCATTATTTCTAACCTTGTCCATCTCTTGACTATATTTTCTAGTCATTTTGGAACTCATTTTATAAATATAAGTGTGAGTTTTCATGGAAAACACAAAATTGTCTGGGTGACCCCAAACTTTTGGACGGTAGTGTATCTATGAATTATTATTTATTTACCCCATTATTATACCCTCTTATTATACCGTGATGTACTCAGCACAGCTTACATATGCCCCCACATTATAAACTGAAATACCAGCAAAACCCTAAACAACTAGTACCAAGGAAAATCTGTGCTCCAAAAGCAAAATTGCGCTTCCTCCCTTCTGAGCCCTGCAGCGTGCCCAAGCAGCAGTTTGTGCCCACATATATGGCATCGCCATATCCGGCAGAACCCTCTTAACGTTTTATGAGGTATTTGTTTTCTGTGGCACAAACTGGGCACAACATATTATGCACTAAAATGGCATATCCGTGGAAAATTACAATTTTCACTTTGAACCATCCGCTGTGCACTAACCCCTTTGCGCACTATGACTTAATTGCCCGTCATGGTGCGGAGGTTGTTGTATGGAGCCGGCTCACGTGCTCAGCCCGCTTCATACGCTGCGGGTGTAAGCTGTGTATTACAGCTGACACCTGGGACTAACGGACAGGTACAGCGATCGCTCTGTTACAGAAGCCTGTAAGAATAACAATATACTGCAATACATTAGTATTGCAATCTATTGTACCAGCGATCCAATGATCAAGTCCCCTAAGGGGATTAATAAAACGTGTAGAAGAATTAAAGTTATTAGTAGAGCGAATATATTTTTTTAAAGTTAAAAAAAAAACACCTTTTCCCATTTTTCTTCTAAAGTAATGTAAAAAAAAAGAACAAAATTGGTATCGCTACGTCCGTAAAAGTCCGAACTATTACAATATACCATTATTTAATTCGCACGGTGAACACCTTAAAAAAATGTAATAATTGAAACCGCCAAAATTGCTGTTTTTTTTTGTCACCTTAGGTCTAAAAAAAAAATGTAATACAACTTTTTAATCACTTTTTATGTACCAAAAAAATTACACCAATAAAAACTACAACTCCTCCCGCAAGAAATAAGCACTCACACCGCTCTATTGATGGAAAAATTAAAAACTTAGGGCTCTTGGAAGGCGGGGAGTGAAAATCTTAAATAAGAAAGCAAAAAATGGATCAGTCCTGAAAGGGTTAATTCATTTCTAATGAAAAAAACGTATGACCACATATGGGGTATTTCCGTACTCGGGAGAAATTGCTTTATAAAAAATGGTTGTTTTTTTCATCCTTTATCCCTTGTGAAAATGAGAAAATTCAACATTTTAGTGGAAAAAAATGTGATATTAATTTTCGCGCCCTAATTCTAATAAACTCTGCAAAAGACCCGTGGGGTCTAACTGCTCACTATACCCCTAGAAAAATTCCTTGAAGGTTTTTCCAAAATGGGGTCACTTTTTGGGGGTTTCCACTGTTTTGGTCCCTCCAGTGCATTGCAAATGCGACATTGCACCGAAAACCATTCCAACAAAATCAGTGTAATGAATCGGGGTAGGGAGACGACAGGTGAGCCCTAATCTACCCGCAACTCAGTCCCTGCCTACTTGCACGGCCCGTCCTAAGTGACGGCGTACAACTGGGCGATGGTCCCTATGCTCAGTAGTGCAAGACAGACAACACAAGATAAGGGCACACAGAAGCAAAGGGGAAGAAGGGGCAGCCAGAAGGAGACAGGGTTGAGGACCTCAATGATTTTGTACGGCCCTATATACCGGGGAGCAAATTTCTTGGACGAAACTTTAAGGAGCTAATTTTTAGAAGACCGCCACACCAGATCCCTGACCACAAATAGGGGGTTAATTGAACGTCTTTTAACTGCCTGAGTCTTTTGGATGCTCTGGGAGGCCTCAAGCTTCTTCTGAACCTGGGCCCAGACTGTGCACAGTTCCCGATGAACGACATCTACCTCGGGATTGTTGGAACCACCAGGTGTATTGGAGGAGAACCGTGGATTAAACCCAAAATTGCAGAAGAATGGTGAGACCCCCGACGAGCTACTGACCCAGTTATCCTGAGAACAAGCTGTTTGTTCCCCTGCAATTTCGGCTAAGGTTGCTCAGGGTGAATCATGACTCCGCACTATCTGGCCATCCAGGCATCCTGGGTACCAAGCACCTCATTTCCAAAACCTATTGGTGGCCTGGGTTGCTTAAAGACGTTAAGGCCTGTGATTATGTAATGAATCGGGGTAGGGAGATGACAGGTGAGCCCTAATCTACCCGCAACTCAGTCCCTGCCTACTTGCAGGAAAACCTGAAAACCGTGAGCAACAGGCAGTGGTGAACGAGCCGAATGAAACCAGGAGAGTACGTAGTAGCAAACAGAGCAGGAGAATAGTCAGGCAAGCCAGGGTCAAAAAGTTACAGCGGTCAATAGGTAAATAGCAGGAATAGCAGAGCCAGGAAACCAGAGAATCACAGGCAAGGAACATGCTGCAAGTGAGGGTATAAATAGACCAAGGGCGGGAGCTAGAACCGTCAGGCCAGGCTGTGATAGGTTCTCCCATTCTGAGCCCTGCTGTGGGTCCAAACAGCAGTTTATTACCACATATTGGGTATTGTCATAATCGGGAGACATTGCTTTACAAATGTTGGGGTTCATTTTCTTTGTTATTCCTTGTAAATATTAAACATATGTTGTTTCAGAAAAAAAGTAGATTTTAATTTTTACAGACTAATTCCTATATATTTAGCGAAAAACCTGTGTGGTCAAAATGATAACTATACCCCTAGATAAATTCCTTGAGAGGTTTAGTTTCCAAAATGTGGTGACTTTTGGGGTGTTTCCACTGTTTTAGTCCCTCTAGGGCGTTTGCAAATGCGACATGGCACCGAAAACCATTCCAGCAAAATCAGAAATTCAAAATCCAAATGGCGCTCCTTCCCTTCTGAGCCCTGCTGTGGGTCCAAACAGCAGTTTATTACCACATATGAGGTATTGTTGTAATCGGGAGAAATTTCTTCACAAATGTTGGGGTGCATTTTCTTCGTTATTCCTTGTAAATATTAAAAATTTCTATGTTGTTTCAGAAAAAAAGTAGATTTTAATTTTTACAGACTAATTCCAATATATTTAGTTAAAAAGCTGTGTGGTCAAAATGCTAACTATACCCCTAGATAAATACCTTAAGGGGTCTAGTTTTCTAAATGGGGTTGTTTATGGGGAGTTTCTATCGTTCTGGCAGCTCAAAGCTTCTCCAAATGTACAGTGGGACCTAAAACATTTTCAAGCAAAATATGAGTCCTGAAAGCCTCCGGGTGCTCCCTTCCTTTGGGGCCCTGCTGTGTGTACAAACAACGCATTAGGGCCACAATGTGGGTATTTTTGAAAACAGGAGAAACAGGGTGATAGATTTTGTGGTGTGTTTCTTCATTTTCATGTTCACTTTACAAAGAAATCGGTCTTCAAACTGATACTTTTATGAAAAAAGGGAAATTTTTTTTTTCACCTGTTTTGCATTTAAGTTAGCAAAAAACTGTGGGGTCAAAATGCTTACTATAACCTAAATAAATACCTTAAGGGGTCTAGTTTTCTAAATGGGGTCGTTTATGGGGAGTTTCTATCGTTCTGGCAGCTCAAATCCTCTCCAAATGTACAGTGGGGCCTACAATATTTTCAAGCAAAATATGAGTCCTGAAAGCCTCCGGGTGCTCCCTTCCTTTTGAGCCCTGCCGTGTGTCCAGGCAACGCATTAGGGCCACAATGCGGGTATTTTTGAAAACAGGAGAAACAGGGTGATAGATTTTGTGGTGTGTTTCTTCATTCTCATGGTCGCTTTACAAAGAAATCGGTCTTCAAACTGATACTTTTATGAAAAAAGTGAATTTTTTTTTTCACCTGCTATGTATTAAATTTAGCAAAAAACTGTGGGGTCAAAATACTTACTATAGAAGTCTATGAGGCTCCCGTAATTACGGATGACTACGTGTGTGCACCCGTAATTACGGGAGCGTTGCTAGGCGACATCAGGGGATAGTCACTGTCCAGGGTGCTGAAAGAGTTAAGCGATTGGCAGTAACTCTTTCAGAACCCTGAACAGTGACTACCGATCACAATATAGATCAACCTGTAAAAAAAATAGAAGTTCATACTTACCCAGAACTCCCTGCTTCTTCCTCCAGTCCGGCCTCCCGGGATGACGTTTCAGCCCATGTGACCGCTGCAGCCAATCACAGGCCAGTCACAGGCTGCAGCGGTCACATGGACTGCCGCATCATCCAGGGAGGTCGGATTGGATGTCAAGAGAGGGACGCGTCACCAAGACAACGGCCGGGTAAGTATGAATTTCTTTTACTTTTTCTGCGGAAAGGGCTGTCCCTTCTCTCTATCCTGCACTGATAGAGAGAAGGGCTGCCGATTACTGCAGTGCAATTTTGCATAGAAAACGTGCCCGTAAATACGGGTGGAATATGGGTGACACCGGACCCGTATTAACGGGCACGGGTCCGTAAATACTGGTGCAATACGGGTCGAATACGTGTGACCAAGGACCCGTATTTACGCCAGTATTTACAGGAGGACAAAAATACGTTTGTGTGCATGAGGCCTTATTCTCTGATAAAGTCAGACATACCAGATTTGACCAATCTGGCTTGGTCATTAAGGTCCAAACTAGCTTGGTCATTAAGGGGTTAAAACTTAGATTGTTTTTATCAGCTATTGTTTTGCAATAGTCCAATAATTTTTGTCCAAGTCAATTTTTTTTTTTTTTGCGAGTGCAAGGGCCTGTTCACATCACCGTTGCCCTCCCGTTGAGGGGTACCGTCGGAAGTTTCCATTGGACACAGCCTAAGAGGAGCATTGAAGTTACTTTGATAGCAGCGTTTTTTTTCCTGGCTATTCTCCCGTGAATCTAATTTTTGTACAATCTCTTTTGTTATTGTTGGATCATGAGCATTGACTTTGAGTTATGAGGAAAGATTAAAAGAATTAAACCTATTTAGCCTTGAAAAAAGACGACTAAGGGGGGACATGATTAATTTATATAAATATATTAATGGCACATACAAAAAATATGGTGAAATCCTGTTCCATGTAAAACTCCCTCCGTCTGGAGAAAAAAAGGTTCGACCTGCAGAGGCGACAAGCCTTCTTTACTGTGAATCTATGGAATAGTCAGCGCAGGAGCTGGTCACAGCAGGGACAGGAGATGGCTATAAAAAAGGCTTAGATAATTTCCTACAACAAAAAAGTATTAGCTCCTATGTGTAGAAATGTTTCCCTTCCCTTTTCCCATCCCTTGGTTGAACTTGATGGACATGTGTCTTTTTTCAGCCGTACTAACTATGTAACTATGTAACTTTAGTTGAGGCAGACGAGGTCTGCTGTTCATTGGAAGTTCTTCAGCAATGTTATGTGACTTCCAGGATGAGATATAGTGGGACGATTCCACCTGGCAAGATTCACCACTGTTCCAAGTAATATAGGAGATAATGGATCTCACTGTAGTTTGGTGTATTTAAAGGGAATGTGTCGCTAGAATTTTTTTTTTTTTCAGTTAAACAATTAGTATTTGAGTGATTACACATTGTTTTAATTTTTTAAATTTTTTCACAAGTCAGGAAATATTAAAAAATTAGATTCTAATTTATAACATTTCCATGTGCTGGTCACTAGAGGGAGCAGTTCCCAAAATTGCAGCATGGTCACTGTGGTAAAGTAACCTCATTGATTTATGCTGCAAATTTGGGGTGGACACACTCTCCTCTAGTGTCCTCACACAATCCCCCCTCCCTTCTTCTGGCTAGTGCCAGGAGAAGGAGGGGTTTGAAGGCCTTCAAACCTCCTACACTATGTGCCGCCATTTCCTGAGCGTCTGCACAGTGTAGGAGGATTAGATACAGGGCTCAGCAGACAGTATCACACGAACATACACGAACATAATACACACATCACATACACGAACATAATACACGCATCACATACACAAACATAAATTACCTGCTCCTGCCGCCACCGCCTCCGGTGGTCTATGCTCCTTGCGCCCTCGCTAAGTTTAACATATGGCCGGAAGCCGCTGCCGGAAGTCGTAATGGCGCCGGATTTCGCTCTACGAACGAGCTTCGTTTTGGTCTGTGTGGGAGCAGCGCATGCGTCGTTCCTACACAGACGGCGTACGCTTCTGTGAATGGAACAGCTCCCGTTCGCATTCTCTATGGGGATGTATGTGCCGTATTCCATCTCTGTGTGTCGTTAATCGACACATACAGAGATGAAAAAAGAAATGGCAGCCCCCATAGAGAAGTAAAAGTAAGAACACAGTAAAAAGTTTAAAGTCACAACACATAAAAATTTTTGTTTATATTTTATTAAAAGCAATATAAAAATAATTAAAAAAATTCATGACACCTTCCCTTTAAACCCTTTGCAGACTGCTATTTCTCAGTAAGTTTTTTTTTCCTCATCAGGAAAATTGAGACCATCACCTTCAGTGTTGGATTGGGGTTCATGGGGCCCACTATAGGAAATAATCCTATCCTAGGGCCTATCCTCAATCTATACAGAACATGTACACGTCCACTGTTAATTGATTCTTAGCCTTTGCTGTTATCATTACACACACAGGACATATCATCAATAAGATCTAATAGGTAATTTGTGAATCATCTCATAATAAATAGAACCTAGTGGCAAGTGATTGGCTCCAAAGTTACCTCTAAACTGGGTCTCCTCTGTACATCAAATGCATAGTTTTGCATGGGGTTGTATCTGGTATTGCAGCCTTCACCTGAATGGGGTTGAACTGCAATACCAGACACAGACAATGGACAAGAGTGGGGCTGTGCCTGGAAGAAAAAAAAAAAAGATTCTTTCTTTTTTCTAAACTCATAAACCCCTTTAAAAATCAAACACCATCCAATGTGACAAATATTGCATAAAAGTAGACAATTTTTTTCACAGCACCGTAAATGTATATGACTGGATTTAAAGTTGGGATGTGTCTTTGTTAAATTTAGAACTAAGTATATTCTGCTGACTATCATCAATAATACGTAATGTAATAAGTCATTTGTTCCTCTTTCTATCTTTAAAACCCTTCAGAAGAAACCAAAAAGCAGAATCCAATTCCCTTTGAACATCAAATAGACATTTATAACCCTAATGTATCAACTAATGATGAGAGGTAGGATTAACTATCTAATTCTGAAAGGGGACCTTTCAGCGGAGATTTGCATATTACCATCTACAGCCTCCAATAAGGGTTATAATTAACATGTATTTGCATCCAGTTTGTCAGGTTTTATATATATATACACACTACCGTTCAAAAGTTTGGGGTCAGTTGTGCAGCGGGGCCTCAAACTTCTCTTTCTACTCTGGTTAGAGCCTGTTTGTGCTGTCCTAAACACCGTTGTAGGAAATCTTCAGTTTCTTGCCAATTTCTCGCATGGTATAGCCTTCATTTCTAAGAACAAGAATAGACTGTCGAGTTTCACATGAAAGCTCTCTTTTTCTAGCCATTTTGAGAGTTTAATCGAACCCACAAATGTAATGCTCCAGATTCTCAACTAGCTCAAAGGAAGGTCAGTTTTATAGCTCCTCTAAACAGCAAAACTGTTTACAGCGGTGCTAACATAATTGCACAAGGGTTTTCAAGTGTTTTCTAATCGTCCATTAGCCTTCTAACACAGTTAGCAAACACAATGTACCATTAGAACACTGGAGTGATGGTTGCTGGAAATGGGCCTCTATACACCTATGTAGATATTGCATTAAAAACCAGACGTTTGCAGCTAGAATAGTCATTTAGCACATTAACAATGTATAGAGTGTATTTTTGATTAATTTAATGTTATCTTCATTGAAAAAAACTGTGCTTTTCTTTAAAAAATAAGGACATTTCTAAGTGACCTTAAACTTGTGAACGGTAGTGTGTATATATATATATATATATATATAAAATGGAGATGTTCCCTCCTTTGCAGCATAAACAGCTTCCACTCTTCTGGGGGTTTTCTACAAGATTTTGGGGTGTCTGTGGGAACTTTTGCCTATTCATCCAGAAGAGCATTTGTAAGGTCAGACACTGATGTTGAACGAGAGAGCCTGGCTCACAATCTCAGTTCTAGTTCATCCCAAAGGTGTGGGATGGGGTTGAGGTCAGGGCTCTGTGGTGGCCAGTCAAGTTTTTCCTCACCAGACCATGTATTTATCTACCTTGCTTTGTGCACTGGGCACTCCCCAAACTGTTCCCACAAAGTTGGAAGCATACACTTTTCTAAAATGTCTTGGTATACTGAAGTTTTAAAATTTCTCTTCACTGGAACTAAGGGTCTGAGACCAACCCCTGAAAAACAACCCCATAGCATTATTCCTCCTCCACCAAATATTACAGTTGGCACAATACAGTCAGGCAGGTAACGTTCTCCTGGCATTCACCAAACCCAGACTCGTCCATCAGACTGCCAGATAGAGCAGCGTGATTCATCACTCCACAGAACACATTTCCACTTCTCCAGAGTCCCGTCGAGGCGGCTTTACCCCACTCCACGCTTGGCATTGTGCTTGTTGATGTAAAGCTGGCATGGCCATGGAAAATCATCCCATGAAGCTCAAGTCATTCCCCATACAGATCCCTTGGTGGGTCAAGACAACCGCTGCTCAGGTCCTGAGTATTCAGGCAGGCTGCAGGAGCGAGTGGATGGTGAACGGACTGCATACTTTTTTGTATCCCTAGTGGCGTCATTAAAGTAAATGGGTTCTGTCAGCTCTCTGCTGTTAACCCTTTGAATGCAGCAATCATAGCTGATCGCGCCATTTGAAGAGAAAATGAGAAAGGGGGACCTCCCTTTAATCACAACACAGGGATTCCCTGTGACGTGATCGATGTGACAAACCTTATATGGCCAGACAGCCCAGGGTCCATTGAAGGACCATATTTCCTGTTGTTAGGGCATAATTAGGTATGCCCTAACAACTACCTGTGTACAATCAGTAGACATGCTAATGTACTGGCATGTAGTTATATGCCAGTACATTAAAGTTAAAAAACCTAAATCAAAATGAAAAATCCCCCTATGGGATTAAAAAAAAAAAAGTTGAATACATTTTTTAAAAACTAATGTTAAATAAATAAAAAATCTGTAAAAAAAAATACACATAAATGATTTTTTTTTACTATTAATAAACTTTCCAAATATAAGTCCCAAAGCCTAAAATAATACAAACATATTTGGTATCGCCACGACTGTAACAACCTGCACAACAAATATATAGCGATGATCGTGTATGCTGTAAAAAAAATAAATACATAAACTGCTGCGAAACTGCATTATGCGTTTTTTTCAAAAATAAAAATTTATAGAAATTAAATGATAATGTAAATGTACCAAAAAAAGGTACCTACATAAAGTACAACTCGTCCCACAAAAAACAAAGTCTCATACAGTTACGTCAAACAAAATTAAAAAAAGATGTGAGCTTCGAGATGCAAAGTGGAAAAAAAAATAAATTATTGTTCTGTCCTCCAGGCCAAAATTGGCTGTGTCCTTAGAGGGTTAAAGTGAGCCTAGATGGCGTTTGTAGGATGGCTTAATAAAGCTAAACTAACAATTGTGCCCAACTAATAACCCTGAGAAGTGGGTTCGTTAGCTCAGTCTGTAGGTTTCACATGTCTGCATTTCCATATCCCTTTGGGGTTGTAGTGGTGCATTTTTTCAGGTGAAATTTCCACCGCGGAGAGCAGTGCTGGAAAAAAAAAAATGTTCATACTTACCCCCTCCCTCTCTTCTGTGCGTAGTCCGGCCTCCTGGGATGACGTTGCAAGCCATGTGACCGCTGCAGCCTGTGATTGGCTTCAGCAGTCACATGGAATGAAACGTCATACCAGGAGGCTGGACTGGAGAAGAAGCGGTGAACTCTGGGCAAGTATAACTTTTTTTTTAAATTTCTTACATGCGTTTTCTACGGTGGAATCGCTGTGATTCCGCCGCAAATGTCGCAACACACACCACTTTGTTGCGGGTTTAAGCACCCCATTGAATTCAATGGGGGAAAACCCGCAACACAAGAGCAGCAATTCCGCTGCATTAATAGACATGCTGCGGCTGATAAAACCGCACCGCAGGTCAATTTATGTGCTTTTTTCTGCGGCTTTTTTCCGCTGTGTGGGGATGACATTTGTTGAAATCTCACCCACACCGCTGCTACTGTAATACGCTGCGGATTTTCCACAATGAAATCCGTTGCGGAAGATCCGCAGTGTTTACGCTTAGGGTGTTCCTACCCTAAAGAGGTTTTCTGAGATTTAACATTGAATGGGGCTGAGCTGTAGTAGCAGACATAGGCGTATCAGCGAAGCATTGCTGTACTGGTACTGCAGTGAAGGGGTTCCTTCTGTCGGCTGATTTTGGGAGTTTGAATACTTTAATGGCCTGGGGGTAGGCAAACCTATTTAACCCCATGACGTACCATGACGACACTGTAAATCATGGTGCGGGGGGAGAAGTATAGAGCTGGCTCACGGGCTGAGTCCGCTCCATACGCTGCAGATAACTCTGATCCTGGCCGTTTACTTAAATTCCGTGGTTAATAGCGACTGCGACATCTAAGGGTTAGAAACAGGGGTTCTCTCTGACGGCCCAACTGCCTCTCATGATGCAATCGCAGGGTGACGATGGTTGTCATGGCAGCCTGGGGGTCTAATGAAGGTCACATCTCAACTAATTTTTATTAAAAATTATTTTTACTTTTTAAGATACAACTGCTTTGTATTCTGTATACAGAGCAGCTGTATCTTGCGCTGAGACCTGAATCCAGCTGTTATCGATCACATCTAAGTTCATAACTTAGTGAATACAGAACAGCTGTATCTCCAAAAGTAAAACAAATTTTTTTAATAAAAACTATTTACAAAATGACACTAATCACACTGACTGACCTATTTATTAATAAAATAAAAAACTGCCCTCAAAGGTGTTTATGGCCTTTAAATACTTATGTATGTGCCCTGAATGTTGAAGACTCCCTTTATGACCTCTTTGTAGATCAGTATTCCGGTAACATATCTCTATGCTAGAACATGACCTTCATCTGTCCCCTGCCTCTCCCTGGACGCAGTTACCGTCCAATAATTGTTACCTCCGGGCTAATTCACCAGGATTGTTACGTAAGACCAGTCAATAATTATATAGGACGTTCTACTTTCTACCACTTATACATTTTATTGAAAATGTTCTCTCCTATTTAATTTCCCTACCAATTTAACATTGGTTTCATTTTATCTTTTACAAA
This sequence comes from Rhinoderma darwinii, assembly GCF_050947455.1. Taxonomy (NCBI): domain Eukaryota; kingdom Metazoa; phylum Chordata; class Amphibia; order Anura; family Rhinodermatidae; genus Rhinoderma; species Rhinoderma darwinii. The sequence continues at coordinate 33,342,111 of NC_134687.1, read as the reverse complement.
CCCAAAATTGTTAGGGTATGTTCACACGCACTGTTTTCAGACGTAATTTGGGAGTTTTACGCCTCGAATTACGCCTGAAAAAACGGCTCCATTACGCCTACAAACATCTGCCCATACTTTCAATGGGTTTTACGATGTTCTGTTCACACGAGGTATTATTTTACGCGTCGCTGTCAAATGACGGCGCATAAAAAGACGCCCGCGAAAAAGAAATGCATGTCCCTTCTTGGGACGTTTTTGGAGCCGTTTTTCATTGACTCCATTGCAAAACAGCTCCAATAACGTCCTTAAAATACGCCGTGAAAAACGCGAGTTGCTACAAAAACGTCTGAAAATCAGGACCCTGAAAACAGCACCTGATTTTCAGACGTTTTTGTAGCAACTCGCGTTTTTCGCAGCGTTTTTTACGGACGTTACTGGAGCTGTTTTGCAATGGAGTCAATGAAAGACGGCTCCAAAAACGGCCCAAGAAGTGACATGCACTTCTTTTTCACGGGCGTCTTTTTATATTAGAATATATTCTGAAGACTCATAATAAAAGTTATGACATTTTACATACATCTTCTTGGTAACCTTGCCGTTGCACTATACTAGTTTTGCATAAATGCCATTTATTTCCAGTAAAGACCTGTTTATTTAAGAAGCAGCAAAAAAATACTAGAACATGTGACTGTTCTATAGTTAGAAAAGCCTTAAATAATTTATTTCAGCAGTTGTAGATGGGATGTGACTATGGACATAACTCATTCTGTGCATGCCACATTTTAGCTATATGTTGCAAATATACATAATTCTTATGTATAATCTAATCTATCTATCTATCTATCTATCTATCTATCTATCTATCTATCTATCTATCTATCTATCTATCTATCTATCTATCTATCTATCTATCTATCTATCTATCTATCTAATATCTAGCTCCTATTTGGGGTTATAGATTTGCTGATGACTTAGTGCAGTGGTTGTCAAAATAATACATTGTAAGAGGCCCCTGAATTTATCAAAGGGCCACAATTCACATACATCCTGGGCCAGGGTAAGTAGTAAGCATAGACACACGTAGCTGACACAGAAGTATTCATGGTCTGTGTTTTACATATTATTACATATTACATAGTTACATAGTTACATAGTTTGTACGGTTGAAAAAAGACACATGTCCATCAAGTTCAACCAAGGGATGGGAAAGGGGAAGTAAAAAATTTCTACACATAGGAGCTAATATTTTTTTGTTCTAGGAAATTATCTAACCCTTTTTTATAGCCATCTACTGTCCCTGCTGTGACGGCTCCTGCGGTAGGCTATTCCATAGATTCACAGTTCTCACTGTAAAGAAGCCTTGTCACCTCTGCAGGTTGAACCTTTCTTTTTCCAGATGGAGGGAGTGCCCCCTTGTTTTTTGAGGTGGTTTTACATAGAACAGGATTTCACCATATTTTTTGTATGTGCCATTCATATAAGTTAATCATGTCCCCCCTTAGTCGTCTTTTTTCAAGGCTAAATAGGTTTAGTTCTTTTAATCTTTCCTCATAAGTTAGATTCTCAATGCCCCTTATTAGCTTCGTTGCTCTTCTTTGTATTTTTTCCAACTCCAGGGCATCCTTTCTATGAACTGGAGCCCAGAACTGAACTGCATATTCTAGATGAGGCCTCAATAATGCTTTGTAAAGTGGCAATATTACATCCCTGTCCCGCGAGTCCATGCCTCTTTTAATACACGACAATATCTTGCTGGCCTTTGAAGCAGCTGATTGACATTGCATGCTGTTATTTAGTTTATAATTTACAAATACACCCAGATCCTTCTCAACAAGTGACTCCCCCAGTGTAGCGCCCCCTAGGACATATGATGCCTGCAGGTTGTTCGTACCCAGGTGCATAACTTTACATTTATCTACATTAAACTTCATCTGCCAAGTGGACGCCCAAAGACTCAGTTTGTTTAAATCCGCTTGCAATTCACGAACATCTTCCATAGACTGAACTATATTACATAGCTTGGTGTCATCTGCAAAAATAGAAATAGCGCTATTAATCCCATCCTCTATATCATTAATAAATATGTTGAATAATAGTGGTCCCAGCACTGAACCCTGGGGTACACCACTTATAACCGGGGACCATTCAGAGTAGGAATCATTGACCACGACTCCCTGGATACGGTACTTGAGCCAATTCTCAATCCAATTACAAACTATACTTTCTAAACCTATAGTCCTTAATTTACCCATTAGACGTCTATGAGGGACAGTGTCAAATGCCTTTGCAAAGTCCAAAAACACTAAATCCACAGCGGCCCCTCTGTCTAGGCTTCTGCTCACCTCTTCATAAAAACAAATCATGTTGGTTTGACAGCTTCTGTCCTTAGTAAAAACGTGCTGGCTGTCTCTTATAATACTATTTATTGTCACATACTTCTGTATATAGTCTCTCAATAGCCCCTCAAACATTTTCCCCACAATGGATGTTAATCTTACTGGTCTATAATTTTCCTTTTCCCAAAAAGAAGTTTGGACCAGTACAGAAAAAAAATGTATGCCTCATCCTCCAAGATCTGTTTTTGTCCAAATATATATGGAGGTAACAGAGACTTAAAATGCACCCATATAAATAATCCCATATCTACATACTTATATGAACAGTGCTCCCAAAACAGAGACAGATGACAGCTCTTCTGTCTATAACTGGACGGAGCCATCGCACATCTGCCGAATGATCAACTTAGCGTTAGCCATTTACCAAATGGATGGGCCCCTGACCACTAGTTTGTCATCAATGCCTTAGAGATATGATATAGATGTACTGTATGTAAATTCCTTTTTTTTTTTTTTACAGTACTGTGCAAAGTTTTGGGCAGTTGTGGAAAAATGCTGCAAAGTAAGAATGCTTTCAAAAATAGAAGTGTTAATAGTTTTTTTTTTTTAAATCAATTAACAAAATGCAAAGTGAATGAACAGATGAGAAATCTAAATCAAATCAATATTTGGTGTGAACACCCTTTGCCTTCAAAACAGCATCAATTCTTCTAGGTACACTTGCAAAGTTTTTGAAGGAATTTAGCAGGGAGGTTGTTCCAAACATCTTGGAGAACTAACCACAGATCTTCTGTGGATGTCTCTTCCTCAAATCCTTCTGTCTCTACATATACTCCCAGACAGACTCGATGATGTTGAGATCAGGGCTCTGTGGGGGCCATATCAACATATCCAGGGCTTCTTGTTCCTCTTTACTCTCAAGATAGTTCTTAATGACATTGGCTCTATGTTTGGGGTCGTTGTATTGCTGCAGAATAAATTTGGTGTAAACCAGACGCCTCCCTGATGGTATTGCATGATGGATAAGTATCTGCCTGTATTTCTCAGCATTGAGGACACCATTAATCCTGACCAAGTCCCAAATTCCATTTTCTGAAATGCAGCCCCAAACTTGCAAGCAACCTCCACCACGATTCACTGTTGCCTGCAGACACTCATTATCGTACCGCTCTCCAGCCCTTCAGCGAACAAACTGCCTTCTGTTACAGCCAAACATTTAACATTTTGACTCATCAGTCCAGAGAACCTGCTGATATTTTTCTGCACCCCAGTTCCTATATTTTCGTGCTTAGTTGAGGTGCTTGGCCTTGTTTCCACATTGAAGGTATGGCTTTTTGGCCGTAATTCTTCCATTAAAGGGGTATTCCGGAACTAAAAAATTACATTTATTTAAATAAAACAATGAAAAAGATATAACTTTCCAATGTACTTACGTTTCATCAGATGGCTGTAGCGTCGTATATCCTCCTCCGTCGCCGTCCCCTTAGCAATGCAAAATCTGCACTTCCTGTGCAGACCCGTCCATTTGGTCTTCTGCCTTGCTTCCGGTTTCCGGCTTACACACTGTACGGTTACGTCAAAAATGACGTAACCGTACCACGTGCTTCTTTATTGAATTAGAGCATGCGTGGTGAACACACTCCACCGCGCATGCTCTGTGAAATTATGTGGCTGCGTCTTCAGCGGCCGTGTATATTACACTGCGCATGCGCAAGGTTGAAGGTGTGTAGCGGTGTGTATACGAAGTTGCAGGAATTTCGGCCGTCTTCCCGACAGGTGCAGGAGCTGTGACAGCTGCTGTCTCGTACAGCAGCTGCCGCAGCTCCTACAGCGGGGACCGATCACTGTGTCCCCGCTGTCTAACCCCTTAAAAGCCGCGTTCTATAGAGATCGCGGGTTTTTAGGGGTTAAGTTACCATCGCCGGCCTGCTACACGATAGCGGCCGGCGATGGTTACTATGGCAACCGGACACCAAACAAAGGCGTCCGGCTATGCCATCGACGGAAGCCTAGTGGGTCCTGACAAAGTCAGGACCCACTATGCTTGCTGTCAGTGAATAGCTGACAGTTCTAATACACTGCACTACGGATGTAGTGCAGTGTATTAGAATAGCGATCAGGGCCTCCTGCCCTCAAGTCCCCTAGTGGGACAAAGTAATAAAGTAAAAAAAAAAAGTTAAAAAAGATGTGTAAAAATAAGAAATTAAAAGTTAAAAAAATCCCCCTTTTTTTCCCTTATCAGTCCTTTTTTATTAATAAAAATATATAAATAAACGATACATAATTGGTATCGCCGCGTCCGTAACGGCCTGAACTACAAAATTATTTCGTTATTTATCCCGCGCGGTGAACGCCGTAAAAGAAAATAATAATAAACCGTACCACAATCACAATTGTTTGGTCACTTCACCTCCCAAAAAATGTATTAAAAATAGATCAAAAAGTTGCATTTACCGAAAAATGGTACTGATGGAAACTACAGTTCGTTACGCAAAAAATAAGTCCTCGCACGGCTTTATTGATGGAAAAATTATAAAGTTCTGGCTCTTAGAATAAGGTAACAAAAAGTGAATGATTTTTTACAAAACGTATTTTATTGTGCAAACGCCATAAGACATAAAAAAACTATAAACATCTGGTGTCACCGTAAGGCCGAGTTTACACGAGCGTGTGCGTTTTGTGCAAGCAAAAAGCGCGGCGTTTTGCGTGCGCAAAAAGCACTTAACAGCTCCGTGTGTCAGCCCTTTATGATGCGCGGCTGCGTGCTTTTCGCGCAGCCGCCATCATTATGACACTCCGTTTGGATGTTTGTAAACAGAAAAGAACGTGGTGCTTTTCTGTTTTCATTCATCCTTTACAGTGCTGTTGCGTGAATCACGCGCGTCCCACGGAATTGCTTCCGTGCGACATGCGTGGTTTTCACACACCCATTGACTTCAATGGGTGCGTGATGCGCGAACAGCGCACAAATATAGGACGTCGTGCGTTTCACGCAGCGGACATACGCTGCGTGAAAATCACGTACCTGTCTGCACGGCCCCATAGAGTAACATAGGTCCCTGCGACGCGCGTTGCAAAAACGTATAATACGCTCGTGTAAATGAGCCCTAATCGTATCGCCCCATAGAATAAAGTGAATATGTCATTTATAGCGCACGGTGAACGCTGTAACAAAAATAGAATTAAAAAACAATAGAATTGCTGTTTATTAGTCACCGCGCCACTTAAAAATAGAATAAAAACTGATCAAAAAGCTGCATGCACCCCAAGAAAACTACAATGTATTCCTCAAGTGGTCTAGTTTCCAAAATGGGATCACCTTTTGGGGGTTTCCACTATTTTGGTACCACAAGACCTATTCAAACCGGACATGGTGCCTAATAAAAAGGCGGCCTCAAAATCCTCTGGGTGCTCCTTTGCTTCTGAGGCCGGTGCTTCAGTCCATTACCGCCCGAGGGCCACATGTGGGATATTTCTACTGCAGAATCTGGACAATAAGTATTGAGTTGCGTTTCTCTGGTAAAACATTTTGTGCATAAACTTTCTAAATGCTGTTGTGAATACTTTGAGGGGTCTAGTTTCTAAAATGTCGTGTTTCATAGGGGTGTCTAATATATAGGCCCCTCAAAGCCACTTCAGAACTGAACTGGAAGCCCAAAAAAAATAATTAGGCAATACTTCGCTTCTATACGAACTAGTTAGCGATTCACAGTGTGATGAAGTAAGGGGAAGCAGCGCTTATACGAGCGGTGCACCCCCTTCAAACAGCCGATGACTTTTCAGTTCACAGGTAGCAGAGTTACATGATGGGGAATTTGTTTTCCTGTTGTGTAACTCTGCTACCTGTCAATGGAAAAATCAGCTGCCAGAGTGAAAAATGTTTCCACACAGAGGAGTACCGCAAAGAAACACCTGGGAATCAGACATGATGGACTAACATTTTTCCCTGTGGTGGATGACTTTTCAGTTGACAGGTAGCAGAGTTACATGAAGGGGAATTATTTTTCATCGATGGCTAGTTAGGAGCGCTGCTTCCCTTTAGTTTTTTCTTGCTCACTGTGAATCTCCGACACAGGATGCAGCGGCGATCCACAGGTATTGCTCCTTTTATCCCAATTCACATGTTAGAATTCAATTTTTTTTATTTTATATATATATATATATATATATATATATATATATATATATATAAAATACAGTATTTAAAACTAAGACTGTATAAACAGTTAATATACATTTAGAAAACTTATAATTATAAAGACCAAACTTTACGTATCATCATATAGGGTCAGTGTTGTTTAAAAACGCAGATATCCAGTGATTTCAGCTTGTGCTAGCAGTAATAGAATGAGAGCACCAAAATGAAGACTGGGATTGCAGAAGTTAGTAGAGCTGGGTGTAGTAGGCGGAGCAAGTGCACTGCTGCATGCACATTGCATGCTGGGACTAGAGCAGTGCATGCAGGGAGGAGAAACACAGGAAGAGAAGAGGAATGAACTTACTGAGCAAAACAAACCTCTCCAGGTAAACAATAGGGAGTAATGTTACTAAAACCATTTATTATCAAGAAAAAGCTAGACAGAGTGCACTAATATCTTAATAGAGGAACATTGCATTGATTTAAGAAATAAAAAAAAGTATTGGAAAACCCCTTTAAGGACACTTCTCCGAACAGTAGATGTGTGTACCTGGGTCCCACTGGTTTCTGCCAGTCCTGAGCTGATCGCACTGCTGGACATCTTCCGATTTTGAAGGGAAGTAAGCATGATGTGTCTTTGATCTGCTGCACTAAGTTTCTTTTGCCGACCACTGCGTCTATGGTCCTCAATGTTGCCCGTTTCTTTGTGCTTCTTCAAAAGTGCACGAACACCACACCTTGAAACCCCAGTCTGCTTTGAAATCTTTGCTTGGGAGAGACCTTGCTAATGCAGTAAAGCTACCTTGTGGCTTGTTGCTGTGCTCAGTCTTGCCATTGTGGACCTGTGACATGAAACGGTCTTCCACAACCTCACCTTTGTAGCAGAGTTTGGTTGTTCCTCATCCAGTTTTAAGCCTCTTACACAACTGTTTCTGTTACAGTTAATGACTGTTTCAACCTACATCTGAATATGATGATCATTATCACCTGTTTGGTATAATTGGTAAATCATACACCTGACTATAATCCTACAAAATCCATGACTTTGTGCAAGTTATCTAGAAGAATTGATGCTGTCTTGAAGGCAAAGCATGGTCACACCAAATATTGATTTGACTTAGATTTCTCTTCTGTTCATTCACTTTGTATTTTATTAATTGATAAAAAAAACTATAAACACTTCTATTTTTGAAAGCATTCTTACTTTGCAGCATTTTTCCACAACTGTCTAAAACTTTTGCACAGTGCTGTATATTATATATATTTACAACTTCTTATTTCACAAAGATTGTAAGAAAGCATTTCTACAGGCAAAGCCATAGAGAGGAAGAAATCTGATAAAAATGATGTGTTAAAGGGGTTTTCCAGCTTCTGACAACTGATGACCTATCCACTGGTATACGCTTGATTTTTCTGCCCACTCACCTGGGTGAGGTGGAGGCCTTATTACGTTTGTCTGCATTATTGTGGCTTTGTTTTTTTAGTGGATGCTGAGGTGGATGGCTTCAACTTAGCCAGAATTGCTATTTAAAGGGACTGTCCAGTCAGCAGGTCAAAAATGATATTTAAGTCAGTACCTATTAGAGAGAACTACCTGCTATTTATTGTCCTCAGCGCCTGTTGTTTGACTGCTTTTTAGTTCAGCTCCATTAGAGCAGAGCTGAGATCTGTGACTACAGTTTAGCTACAGTGCCTACAGGGAGTCTGAGACACGTCTCCTGTTTGATCATTGGTTCAGGCTGCTGCTCTGTCCCTACCCCCTGCCTCTTTGTCTCTTTAGATTGGTTGCTGTGTATGAACACCAGCCTATCACATGATTACCAGGAAGTCAGTGTGTGCAGAGCTGATTTCTATTATAAGCAAGGATATAATGATTATAAAATACTTATTACTAAACCATCAGCGAGAAAAAGATTAATATCAGGTAATTGCCACACAAATACTGAGGCAAATGAGCCTTAGTAAGGGGTAGTCGGGATGGTCGCTTTAAGCAATAAGAGACAGAAGATTTATATAGTCTGGAAGGTTGTTGGACTCTATCTTATATTGTACAGTTTGGTGTAGCGCAAGGGATAATTATGTATCTGATATTGTAATACACATTCAAATAAATGCTGCAATACCAGACACAGCCATGGAGAATAGTGACGCTGTTCCTTTAACAAAAGCAGAACTTTTTTCTAATCTCAGGCAACCCCTTTAAGTCTCAAACTCCAAAATGCTGATATAAAAGGACCAAGACATCCATATTGCATGCATATCTTATTTCTACAGCAGGGGTCAGCAACCTTCGGCACTCCATCTGTTGTGAAACTACAACTCCCAGCATGCCCTGACAGTCAAAGGCTTTACTATTCCAGCCAAACGCTGTCAGTGTATGCTGGGAATTGTGGTTTTACAAGCGCTAATGGTTAGTGACCGCTGATCTACTGTATATACTTATCCTGTCCATAGAGCAGCCATATGAATGAGTCATATACAAACCAACCCTGCCCCCCTTCCCTGCAGTTGTGGTCTGTGAGATCATTATATATTAGGAAGTTAGATCATGTGACATGCCCTGTTACCGTATCCTTATTTACTAGAAACTATTGAGCCCCTTGTAACATTTGGATCCTAATAAACAATTAGGATGGTTACAGCGTATGTTACAATTGTGTTTTATGCAAAATCACTTGTTTCAGATCAGAGACGTAACTTAAAGGGGTTGTCTCATAATACTGGTGTATTATTAGGTGCAGAGGGGTCAGGGATCGGGTATGACTGCTAGTTTTGCACCCTTTATAGCTACGCCTCTGTCTCAGGCTCTGTATGCAGTCTTCACTTAGCAAATACATTCTAATGTCATATGAGCCGGTGCTGGCATAGATTGCAATTGCCCTTATGCCCAACATATAAGGACGGCATCTCTGCAATGTAATGGCATTGTATACTTTAAACACTCGTTTGATATAGTCTGCAGCCTGTAAGGAAAGCTATTTTAGTTTTATTTGGTCAAACATATGGTTTCCAACAAGGTGGAGCCAAAGCCATAGTGCCCCAAGTGATTGTTATTTCAGTAACTTGAACAGACATACAATTTTGGTTGCTAATTCTGGGCCCCTACATGATAAAATGTCCCCAATTAACTGTTAGTTGTGTGGAATCTTTAATGTCAATGCTTATTTTCTCTACAGTGATAATGCGGGGAAAGAAAAACATTATAGGACACCTATAAAAAAAAGTCAATGACCATTGTATTCAATAAAAATCAATATAGATTTTGTATTAGCGCCTAAGCGCTGGGACCTAAGTGCTTTCAGTTCTGCCTCTGGGCACCTCAATGTAGAGAATAACAGAGAAAAAATGACAATAGGTAGTAATGGATAGCGGATAAAGAATATAATTGGTGAGGTGCATTGAAAAACATAAACAATCTATGAGAGTCCCATCATAATAGTAGCGTTTATAAAGCCCAGTTGTCTAAACTTGATGGCTATGTATGCCTTAAAAATCTTTTTTTTTTTTTAAATCAAATTGTGTTTTTTACTTTTTGAGATACAGCTGCTTTGTGTCCTGTATACAGAGCAGCTGTATCTTGCGCTGAGACCCGAATCCGTCAGGTCAGCGAGACTGACGGGTTCAGTGACAGCAGGTCCTGCGTGTCACCGACACACAGGATCCACCTATTATCGATCACATCTAAGTTATAAACTTAGATGTGATCGATTTATTGCTCGATCCTGCGTGTCTGATCCGCTGTCACTGAACCCATCGGTGCCGCTGACCTGATGGATACAGGTTTTAGCGCTAGATAAAACTGCACTGAATACAGGATACAAAGCAGCTTTATCTCAAAAAGTAATTTGTAAGAAAAAGTATTTAGAAAGTTGCACAAAACAAACCGATAGATATTTTTATTAAAAAAAACAAAAACAACACGATTTCAAAGCCTCGAAGTCCATGGCCAAGACTCTGAGCAATATAAACACCAAAGTGCTCGACATCTCAGACCAAACTAATGGTGCCGGAAAACAGAGCTGGAGACAACAGTCAAAAAGTCCGCCTGGCCAAAGCTGTGGTTGCGACTATATAAATGAATTGAGTGACTCTCATGTCCCTAGTTGGGAAGCATAGGGGTGCTCCGGGAGAATTGGGCTATTTCTGATCATACATTCCATACAATTTCCAGACTTAGGGTATGTGCACACACACTAATTACGTCCGTAATTGACGGACGTATTTCGGCCGCAAGTACCGGACCGAACACAGTGCAGGGAGCCGGGCTCCTAGCATCATACTTATGTACTAGGAGTCCCTGCCTCGCTGCAGGACAACTGTCCCGTACTGTAATCATGTTTTCAGTACGGGACAGTAGTTCCACGGGGAGGCAGGGACTCCTAGAGTCGTACATAAGTATGATGCTAGGAGCCCGGCTCCCTGCACTGTGTTCGGTCCGGGACTTGCGGCCGAAATACGTCCGTCAAATACGGACGTAATTAGTGTGTGTGCACATACCCTTAGAGAGAAGGGTAAAGTGATGCAGCAAATTAACATGTCTACCCTCTATGTGTACGGAATGTATACATAGGCAAACTTTGTCACAGCAGAGTCTTGGGGTCCATGTGGATTACTGCTTGTATATCTAATATACAATATGCCAAGGTTAGGCTCTGTTCACACTGGCGTCATGGCTTCCGTTTATACTGGATACATTTGGCAGATCTGTGATCTGTCATGATCCGTTATGATTCATTTGATCATAGTTACCATATTCTCGTAGGACTATATAGGCCTCGAGGACTCCCGATGTTGTGCAACCTGTCTTAATATACAATAGATTCCCCGGAGGTAGATCTTGGCTTCCTCTCAAATTTATATGTCAAGTTGAAGTGAAGAATGTCTTCTCCCGGGCAAATCCAGCCACTCCCCCAAGGCCAAGATATTTCTAGTAAGTTCCCTAAATTCAGGGTAGAAATGTTGCTTTTAACATGAAATTTTTTTTAGAAAAAATTTAACAGCAAAGCAAAATCTATAAATAGAATTCAGGGCTTCTCCTTTCATCTATGCAGCATATAAGAGGCTGGGCATTATACAATGCATTCAGAAAGTCTTCAGACCCTTTCACTTTTTGTTATGTTGAGGCTTGTGCTAAAATAAAAAAAATTCAAGTTTTTTCCACAAATCATTCTGCACTCAATATCCCATAATGACAAAGTGAAAACAGAATTTTAGAACTGTTTGCAAATTTATTAAAAACACAAATTTCGCATGGACATAAGTATTTAGACCCTGCTATGATACCTGAAATTTAGGTCTGGGGGCCTCCCATTTCTCTAGATCATCTTTGAAATGTTTCTACACCTTGATTGGCATACACCTGTGGTAAATTATTTTGATTGGACATGATTTGGAAAGACACACCCCTGTATATATACGGCCTCACAACTGACAATGCATGTCAGAGCAAAAACCAAGCCATGAGGAGGAAAGATCTGCCTATGGACCTCAGAGGCAGGATTGTGTGGAGGCACATATCTGGAGAAGGAACAAAAAATGGAAGAAGCTCCAATCCCCTCCTGACAGCCGCAGCCACGAGTCAGCAAGCGCTGGCCCCAGCCTCCTCCTCAGGAGACGCCAGCGCCCACTTCCACTGACCTCAGCCGGATCCCGTAGGGTGCGCGCGTGCGCTCATGCCCGCTCTTAAAGGGGCAGCACGCATACCGGACTTTTGATGAACTTTGATCCGTGAGTACCCTGGACTATAACAGGGGTCCAGCTCCCTCCTTTTATGCCTGAGCGTTGTTGATGTTTCCTAGTTTGTCTATGTGATGGCCTCCTAGTGTGTTTTCTGTTTCCTGTCCCTGTATCTGTTCCAGTTCCTGTTCCTTGCATTCCACACCATCCTGGTCGAGCACTGTGCTGTGCCAAAGTCGTGTCGTGCTGTATTCCACGTCTGACCTGCTTCACCTCGCCTGACGTCTACCTGCTGCCTAGTCCTAGCCGAGCCTTCCCTGCTGCTGTCTGAGTTGCCGCAAGTACCTATACGAACTATAGACATTCACCTGCGCCCTGTTGGCCAGCTGCCTTACCGCCAAGGGGGTACGGCCCAGTGGGTCCACAGACCCTTCGTGACACTAAGTAACCGGGGGAGAAGGGCCTAGGTAAGAGAGAGAGGACTTTCAGACTGTGAGAAACAAGATTCTGTGGTCTGATGAAACAAAGATTGAACGTTTTGGCCTAATTCTAAGTGTCATGTCTGGAGCGAACCAGGCACTGCTGATCACCTGCCCAATAACGTCCCTACAGTGAAGCATGGTGGTGGCAGCATAATGCTGTGTGGGTGTTTTTCAGTGTCTGGGACACGGAGACTGGTCGGGGTTGAGGGAAAGATAAATGTACAGTACAAAGTACAGAGGTAATGTACATGAAAACCTGATCCAGAGTGCTCTGGACCTCAGACTGGGCTGAAGGTTCACCTTCCAACAAGACAATGACCCTATGCACACAGCCAAGACAACACAGGAGTGGCAAGGGGACAACTCTGTGAATGTCCTTGAGTGGCCCAGCCAGAGCCCTGACTTGAACCCAATCGAACATCTCTGGAAAGACCTGAAAATGACTGTCCACCGATGGTCCCTATCCAACCTGACAGAGCTTGAGAGGATCTGCACAGAAGTGTAAAGGATCTGCCAGACACAACTTCTGTGTCGACGCCCATAGTTAATCAGTCTGCACCTGCTTTTATGTCTGTGAGACTGACTCCATCTTCCACCACCCAGGATGGCAGGCTTAGGAGTGGGAGAGCCTATCACAGCCTGGCCAGACGGAGCTAGCTCCCGCCCTCTGTCTATTTATATCTGCCTTTCCTGTTCCTCCTTTGCTTGTGATTCTTCTCTGCTGGTTTCCTGGCCCTTCTGCAGCTTCTTGAACTACTGATCCTCTGCTTGTGATTGACCTTGGCTTTACTGACCACTCTTCTGCTCTGCGTTTTTGTACCTCGCTCATCTCCTGGTTTGACTCGGCTCGTTCACTTCGCTTGTTGCTCACGGTGTCCCCGTGGGCAGCTTCCCTATTTCCCTGGCTTCTTTGTACCCTTGTCTGTTTGTCTGTCGTGCACCTATTGAGTGTAGGGACCGTCGCCCAGTTGTACCCCGTCGCCTAGGGCGGGTCGTTGCAAGTAGGCAGGGACTGAGTGGCGGGTAGATTAGGGTTCACCTGTCTGTCTCCCTACCCCGACATTACAAGAAGAATGGCAGAAAATACCCAAATCCAAGTGTGCAAACATTGCGGCATCAAACCCAAGAAGACTGGAGGCTGTTCTCACTGCCAAAGGTGCTTCAACTTCGTCCTGAGTAAAGGGTCTGAATTCTTATGTCAATGCAATATTTTAATTTGTGCTTTTCAATAAATTAGCAAAGACTACTAACATTTTGTATTCACTTAGTCATTATGGGGATTTGCAGTATGATGGGGAAAAACATGATTTTTTTTTATTGTAGCACAAGGCATCAACAAAATGTGAAAAAATTGAAAGGGTCTAAAGACGTTCCGAATGCATTGTACATGGTTGTTATGACAGCCATTGGTAATATTGTCAATACTTCTGCTCATTTTCCCTTCCAGAATGACTCCAATAATAAGTTCATTTTCACGGTATTGAACCAGAATGATCACAATAGCAACAACCTGTCTCAGCACTTTCTACAGAGCAGAGAAAGTTCTCCTACCTCGTACTGCAGATATGATATCATTCTGAAAGAGGACCTTGAGGAGCGTGGGAAAGGCAACACTAGATGAATAAAATACCATGTATCAGTAACTACAGTGGTGCTAAGATTGTGGTGGCACATGGGCCCTGAAGCCTGAGGTTGTCCGGTCCTTCTGCCCTATATGAGGAGACCCATACAATAGATGACTCATCATAGTTGGGGGTTCTTTATAGATTTTATATTGGGCCCAGGAGCTTCCAGTTACCCCTCTGCCATGTATCATGGACGCTAGCAACTTTATATTATTATTTATATAGGTGAGAAGTTGCCGCACTTTTACATACAATAGTTAGCACTGCTACAAAGGACATATGTCCCTCAAGTTTAACCAGGGAATGGGTGGGTGGTGTTGGGGAATTTCTACCCTACTTTATGGAATTATAATAAGTGCTACGTTTTACGCCTCGAACTACGTCTGAAAAAACGCCTCCAATAAGTCGGCTACAGCGGGGCCGGTCATATGACGAAGAGACGTATCGTCATCAAAGAAGGCTAAGCAACTAGATTCCGGGCCACTGGCAGCGCTATGAAAATCTCAGAATCTGCGCGACGGGGGACCGGAATGTATTTTAGCGAGTGTACTCACATATTGCAGTGAGTACAAATCTAATAATTTTTGGTCCCCACATAACCGCTTTAAATGTGGTGCATTTTAACAGTATTAGGCTGGGTTCACACGACCTATTTTCAGGCGTAAACGAGGCGTTTTACGCCTCGAATTACGCCTGAAAACACGGCTCCAATACGTCGGCAAACATCTGCCCATTACTTTCAATGGGCTTTACGATGTACTGTGCCGACAACCTGTCACTTTACGCGTCGCTGTCAAAAGACGGCGCGTAAAATAACAGCCTCGTCAAAGAAGTGCAGGACACTTCTTGGGACGTAATTGGAGCCGTTTTTCATTGACTTGAATGAAGAACAGCTCCAAATTACGTCCGTAAAAGACGCCCCACAAAACGCGAGTACATGCAATTACGTCTGAAATTCAGGAGCTGTTTTCTCATGAAAACAGCTCCGTAATTTCAGCCGTAATTGATGTTATCGTGTGCACATACCCTAAGAGCTTTGCAGGAAAGGCTTCAGACATCGCACGGTTGCCTCGGCAGCTGTATTGCCCAATTTGTCAGCTTCATCTCCTGCAGTCAGATTTCAACTTATAGCGATTACAATGGAGGTACACTTTAAAGAGGACATCCAACTACGTTTTCCCCCTATGAAATTAATATATTTACGGGTCCTCTGAACTATTTTAACAGTTACCTCTTCTCACAAGTTACTCTATATGGGAGGTCAAAGCCCTAATATCTTTCCTGTTGCAGGCAGAGGGGAGTCCTATTGTTCGTCCTTTGTAGATTTTTAGATAGATAAAAATGAGCTATAAAATAGATTGTTAGTTATGTCATAAATAGATAGATATAACAGACAGACAGACAGATAGATAGATAGATAGATAGATAGATAGATACACTGGCGTAGCTATAGGGGTCGCAGCGGTCGCAATTGTGACCGGGCCCCGAAGCCAGGGGGGCCCACGGCCCCCCGCACCACATCAATAAAAAGTTACTATAGTAACTCGGGCCGCGGGCCCCTGTTACTATAGTAACATACTTTACTTACCTTCCTGGTTCCGGATGGCAGCGGAGGTCCTGACGTCAGGCGCTGTGCGCAGCGCATGACGTCACAGCGCTATGCACCGCGCACAGCATCGAAACGACAGAACTCCCGCCGCGGCCGAAGAGGAAGGTAAGGTTAGCCCTGACTGGCGGGGACCGACTCCCGGGACCCGCCAATCAGCTGTTTTGAAGGGGCCGCAGCACTCGTACGAGAGCTGCTCCCCTTCATTCCTGTCACTTCATTCCGGTCACACTGTGAATCGGTGTCGGCGATTCACAGTGTGGGCGAGTAGTGAAATGAAGGGGAAGCAGCTCTCGTACGAGTGCTGCGGCCCCTTCAAAACAGCCGATTTGCGGGTCCCGGGCGACACATCAGCTATTGATGGCCTATCCTGTGGATAGGCCATCAATGTTCAGGGACTGCACAACTCCTAAGCCTACGATGTATCAGGCTTAGGGGGCCCATGAGACAGGATCACAGATTGTGTGATCCTGTCTGCTGGGCCCTGTATCTAAGCCAATCACATGGTAGGCTTAGATACATGGCCCATGTGCAGGGGCGTAGCTAAAGGCTCATGGGCCACGATGCAAGAATTCTTACTGGGCCCCCCTCCCTGCAAACTTATCATGGCCGACGGTCCGCAGCTTTCAGCTGCATCGCTGGGTCTCCTAAGTGACCCAACAATGCAGCACTAGCAGCTGGGGGCGTCACTAAGGCTGGGTTCACACACCCTATTTACGGAAGTAATTCGGGCGTTTTAGCATTGATTTACGTCCGAAAATGCGGCTCAAAAGCGTTGGCAAACATCTGCCCATTCATTTGAATCGGTCTTACGATGTTCTGTGCCGCTGTCAAAAGGCGGCACGTAAAAAAGACGCGTCAAAGAAGTGCCTGTCACTTCTTCAGACGTAAATGGAGCGGTTTTCAATGGACTCCATAGAAAAAGAGCTCCAATTACGTCTGTAATGGACGCAGCGAAAGACGCCTGCACATGCCATTACGGCTGAAATTACGGTGCTGTTTTCTCCTGAAAACAGCACCGTAATTTCAGCCGTAACAGACGCTGCCGTGTGAACATACCCTCAGGGCTTAAAATGTCCGGGAAATAGCCCCAATACATATGTGTCCGCCCAAAAAAAAGTGTGTGTATAAGCATAGCATATCTATAGCACTACGACCCTATAAACTATGGATAGGATTAGATACAGTGGCTCAGCAGACAGTATCACACATGATAGGATTAGATACAGTGGCTCAGAAGGCAGTATCACACATGATAGGATTAGATACAGTGGCCCAGCAGACAGTATCACACATGATAGGATTAGATACAGTGGCTGAGCAGACAGTATCACACATGATAGGATTAGATACACAGCTTAGCAGACAGTACCACACATGATAGGATTAGATACAGTGGCTCAGCAGACAGTACCACACATGATAGGATTAGATACAGTGGCTCAGAAGGCAGTATCACACACGATAGGATTAGATACAGTGGCTCAGCAGACAGTATCACACATGATTGGATTAGATACACAGCTCAGCAGACAGTATCACACATGATTGGATTAGATACACAGCTCAGCAGACAGTATCACACATGATTGGATTAGATACAGGGCTCAGCTTGCTGACATTGCGGCTTTAGCGCTGGACCCAGGATAGGTAAGAATAATAATTTTGCTTCTTTATGTGTTACGGATTATTTTTGTGTGTTTGTGTTTTTTTACAGGTTCGGTTGTTGGACTTCGGATACGAGGACTTCAATGACGGCGTTTTTTTTATTCTCAATAAAATGGTAGGCTTAGATACATGGCCCATGTGTGATCCTGTCTGCTGGGCCCTGTATCTAAGCCAATCACACTGTAGGCTTAGATACATGGCCCATGCGTGATCCTGTCTGCTGGGCCCCGTATCTAATCCAACCACACTGTAGGCTTAGATACATGGCCCATGCGTGATCCTGTCTGCTGGGCCCTGTATCTAAGCCTACCACACTGTAGGTTTAGATACAGGGCCCCAGCACACAGTAATCTTATACTGTATAAGATTACTGTCTGCTGGACCCTATATCTAAACCTACAGTGTGGTAGGCTTAGATACAGGGTCCCACAGACAGTATCACACATGGGCCCTGTATCTAAGCCTAACACACGTGTTACTAATCATTTTTTGTGTGTTTTCTTACAGGTTCGGTCGTTGGACTACATCTGATTCCAGGACTACTTCGATGACAGCTTTTTTTTAATTATCAATAAAATGGTTAATGAGGGTTGTGGGTTTTTTTTTTTATTTCAATAAAATATTTTTTCTATGTCTGTGTTTTTTTTTAAAATTATATTACTACCGCCTTAGTAATGTCCGCCGGCTGATTGACAGCATCCATTGCTAAGGCGGGGCTTAGTGTTAGCCGGTGCAGAGGCTAACACTTACCCCCATTATTACCCCGGTACCAATCACCCCCAGGGGTGCTGGGAAGAGCCGGGTACGATCCAGTACCTGACCATCTGTAGTGATGGTCGGCCACTGGGGTGGCCGCAGGCTGGTATTATCAGGAGGGGAAAGGCCAAAAACAGTGGCCCTTCCCACCCTGGTGATGCTAGGCTGCTGCTGCTTTATTGTATCTGGCTGGTTATGAAAAATTGGGGGGACTCCACGTCATTTAAAAAAATAATAATAATTGGAAAGAACGATGTGGGGTCCCCCCCCAATTTTCATAACCAGCCAGATGCAACACAGCAGCAGCAGGCAGCATTACCAGGGTGGGAAGGGCCACTGTTTTTGGCCTTCCCCAGCCTAATACTACCAGCCTGCGGCCACCCCGGTGCCTGGCCGTTACTACAGATGGACGGGTACTGTTTCGTACCTGGCTCTTCCCAGTACTCCTGGTGGCGGTGGGTACCGGGCTAATAATGGGGGTTAGTGTAGCCTCTGCACCTGCTAACATTAAGCTCCGCCTTAGTAATGGAGGTTGTCAATCAGCCGGCGGCCATTACTAAGGCGGTGATAATAAAGTTTAAAAAGATACAAGCACATAGAAAAAATATTTTATTGAAATAAAAAAACAACCCTCATTAACCATTTTATTGAGAATAAAAAAAACGCCGTCATTGAAGTCCTCGTATCCGAAGTCCAACAACCGAACCTGTAAAAAAACACAAACACACAAAAATAATCCGTAACACATAAAGAAGCAAAATTATTATTCTTACCTATCCTGGGTCCAGCACTGAAGCCGCAATGTCAGCGAGCTGAGCCCTGTATCTAATCCAATCATGTGTGATACTGTCTGCTGAGCTGTGTATCTAATCCAATCATGTGTGATACTGTCTGCTGAGCTGTGTATCTAATCCTATCATGTGTGATACTGTCTGCTGAGCTGTGTATCTAATCCAATCATGTGTGATACTGTCTGCTGAGCCACTGTATCTAATCCTATCGTGTGTGATACTGCCTTCTGAGCCACTGTATCTAATCCTATCATGTGTGGTACTGTCTGCTGAGCCACTGTATCTAATCCTATCATGTGTGGTACTGTCTGCTAAGCTGTGTATCTAATCCTATCATGTGTGATACTGTCTGCTCAGCCACTGTATCTAATCCTATCATGTGTGATACTGTCTGCTGGGCCACTGTATCTAATCCTATCATGTGTGATACTGCCTTCTGAGCCACTGTATCTAATCCTATCATGTGTGATACTGTCTGCTGAGCCACTGTATCTAATCCTATCCATAGTTTATAGGGTCGTAGTGCTATAGATATGCTATGCTTATACACACACTTTTTTTTGGGCGGACACATATGTATTGGGGCTATTTCCCGGACATTTTAAGCCCTGAGGGTATGTTCACACGGCAGCGTCTGTTACGGCTGAAATTACGGTGCTGTTTTCAGGAGAAAACAGCACCGTAATTTCAGCCATAATGGCATGTGCAGGCGTCTTTCGCTGCGTCCATTACAGACGTAATTGGAGCTGTTTTTCTATGGAGTCCATTGAAAACCGCTCCATTTACGTCTGAAGAAGTGACAGGCACTTCTTTGACGCGTCTTTTTTACGTGCCGCCTTTTGACAGCGGCACAGAACATCGTAAGACCGATTCAAATAAATGGGCAGATGTTTGCCAACGCTTTTGAGCCGCATTTTCGGACGTAAATCAGTGCTAAAACGCCCGAATTACTTCCGTAAATAGGGTGTGTGAACCCAGCCTTAGTGACGCCCCCAGCTGCTAGTGCTGCATTGTTGGGTCACTTAGGAGACCCAGCGATGCAGCTGAAAGCTGCGGACCGTCGGCCATGATAAGTTTGCAGGGAGGGGGGCCCAGTAAGAATTCTTGCATCGGGGCCCATGAGCCTTTAGCTACGCCCCTGGATAGATAGATAGATAGATAGATAGATAGATAGATAGATAGATAGATAGATAGATAGATAGATAGATAGATGATAGAGATGTATATGTACGATGTCACATCTTTTAGTCATAGTTCAGAACATAGGCGCAGTAGCCATAATAAATGTTACATTGTATCAGGCAATTTTGGCAGTAAACGAAGAATGTGCACAAGGAATACAATCATGTATCATACCACATCTATTACTACATGTATTACTACATACCATACAATTTCCATCATGTCTGCACGTAATACAGAACATCAATACTGTCTTTTCCAAGCATGTCCTCATTTATACCACATACAATGCAATATCTAGTATATTATTCTATAGCCTCCAACCTCCAGTGTCCAAACCGAGCGTAGTACAACACATACTACAGTACAACACATCACTCGTGTTCTTTATAGAATCTCAGCAGACACAGATGTTTCAGTACTAAGTGTATCACATGTAGCAGAACTGAGTGTATCGGTTGTAGCAGGACTAAGTGTATCGGATGTAGCAGAACTGAGTGTATCGGTTGTAGCAGGACTAAGTGTATCGGATGTAGCAGAACTGAGTGTATCGGATGTAGCAGAACTGAGTGTATCGGTTGTAGCAGGACTAAGTGTATCGGATGTAGCTCGAACTGAGTGTATCGGATTTAGCAGAACTGAGTGTATCAGATGTAGCAGAACTGAGTGTATCGGCTGAGCAGAACTGAGTGTATCGGCTGAGCAGAACTGAGTGTATCGGGTGTAGCAGAACTGAGTGTATCGGATGCGGCAGAACTGAGTGTATCAGATGTGGCAGAACTGAGTGTATCGGATGCGGCAGAACTGAGTGTATCAGATGCGGCAGAACTGAGTGTATCGGATGCGGCAGAACTGAGTGTATCGGATGCGGCAGAACTGAGTGTATCGGATGCGGCAGAACTGAGTGTATCGGATGCGGCAGAACTGAGTGTATCGGATGCGGCAGAACTGAGTGTATCAGATGCGGCAGAACTGAGTGTATCAGATGTAGCAGAACTGAGTGTATCGGATGCGGCAGAACTGAGTGTATCGGATGCGGCAGAACTGAGTGTATCGGATGAGGCAGAACTGAGTGTATCGGATGCGGCAGAACTGAGTGTATCGGATGCGGCAGAACTGAGTGTATAGGATGCGTCAAAACTGAGTGTATCGGATGCGGCAGAACTGAGTGTATCGGATGCGGCAGAACTGAGTGTATCGGATGCGGCAGAACTGAGTGTATCGGATGCGGCAGAACTGAGTGTATCGGATGCGGCAGAAGTGGCAGAACTGAGTGTATCGGATGCGGCAGAAGTGGCAGAACTGAGTGTATCAAGTGTAGCAGAACTTTGTAATTTTGCACAACTCATCATTATTTTCCATGTGCTATCTTTGGTTCCACGTAGGACTGTATGTAAACCTACTTCATTATCTGAATCTAGAACATGAATTAAATGCATACACAATGAATCCCATAAGAGTAAAGGAGTTGTCCTTTTTGGAAAGCCAATTTCTATTTGACTAGTCCCCAATAATGCGCTAACCCTGGTTGTCCCTGCACTCAGACTGAGCACGGCTACAGGTTAAATGAAGCATTAATGTATGGGTGTAATGCATCGTTGGGTCTATGTAGCAACTCTCCATTAAAGCAAATAGAAGTGGATCCCATATACGGGAGCCCCTGTATTCAATTTATATTTATATTCCCTGGTGTAAGAAATGGAAAGGAATTGTTCAGCAAGGCTCACACCTTTTAATGTCTAACACATTTTCATAACCTACGCAAAGATATATGGTAATTTTGCAGCATTTAAAATTAAAATTTCAAATCGCTTATAGCGGAACCTTCTTCGAATCCTTTGAAAAATTGCACTTCATATCGCTAGCTTAGTTTACAGCATAGTCCTGCAAGTGCATATCCTACCACTAGTCTCCCACCTGAGTGCAGTACCTGATCAGCAGAGGTGACGGTGATGTAGGGGCTCAGCCTGCAGTGTCAGGGTCTTCGTTCAGTCTGTCGCCTTTGTCCACATCTTCAGACTAGGGCAGCAGGAAACACACTCATAGCCGAGTTGACAAGAAAGTGCAGTGTTCAGAACTAGCACCTCCTTCCTGCAGCCTGTGCCATCCCTGCAGAGCGTCCCTCCCTGATCCTCCCAGCCTCCCTGTCCATGCAGCCAGCTAGTCCCTGGATCTACCTGTATGTGCTTGTCTCCTGGTTTACAATGAGCAGCTCTCATTGACTTACAGTATTATTATCAGCCGCATTTACCACCCATGTTTCCTTCCTGCCTTTTGTTCCTTTCTTCTCTGTGCTGTTCAGCTCTTCCCCTTACAAGCGAGAAAGTTTCTGCACTACTTATCTTAAAGGCTAGGTACACGTTTGAAATTATTTTTTTAACCCAAAAATGTGTATCAGTGTGTTTCGTGCAACTTTATAAATACTTTTTATTAAAAATTATTTGTACTTTTAGAGATACAGCTGCTTTGTATTCTGTATACAGAGCAGCTGTATATAGCGCTGAAACCTGAATCTGTCAGTTCAGCAAGACCAAAAAACGGCTGTAAAATCGGAAGCAGAACTCCTACAAACATCTGCCTATTGATTTCAATGGGAAATATGGCGTTATGTACTGACGTGGCGTTTTTTTACGCCTCATTTTCCAAAAACGGCACGTAAAAAGACGCCCGCGAAAAAGTGGATGTCACTTCTTGGGACGATTTTGGAGCCGTTTTTCATTGACTCTATAGAAAAACTAAAAACGGTTGTCAAAAACACGAGTTTGATTAAAAAACGCCTGAAAATCAGGAGCTGTTTTCCCTTGAAAATAGCTCCGTAGTTTCAGACGTTTTTAATTTTGTGTGTGCACATACCCTTACCGATCATTTCTAAGTTCATAACCTAGGTATGATCAATAACAGGCGGATCCTGTGTATCAGAGACATGCAGGACCCGCTGACACTGAAGCCGCCAGTGCCGCTGACCTGATGGGTAGAGGATTCAGAGCAAGATACAACTGCTCTGTATACAGAATACAAAGCAGCTGTATCTGAAAAAGTAAAAATAATTTTTTTATAAAAAGTATTTAAAAAGTTGCATGAAACAAACTGATCGTTTTTTATTTTTTATAAAAAGGACAATCTCAAAGGTGTACATATCCTTTAAATTTCAGTGATGGTGCCAGTTACTTAAAGAAGAACTCCGGTGTTCACCATCTTACTATGTGACCCATTTCCGGTTGACTACAATTTTGCGTGCTTCAGTTTACGCCCTCGCCCTATCTTATAGACTTCCCTTGCCGGCCCCTGCAGATTGTGCATTGACCCTGCCTCTGTTTACGTGCTGATGACAGGGGGATCTTGGTAAATGTAGGAATGGAGGGGTGGCGTGATGAGTCGTCAGGATGACGGAGGAGTAGTGCAAGAGATGCCTGCAATATGTTTGCCGATTCAGAAATTAAAAAAATTGGGGTAATGGAAAGAATGCAATAGTTTTCTAACTCTACCAGTTTATAATTTATTCAGTAAAGCAAAAAAAAAAAAATGCCAGAGTGCTTCTTTAAATTGCTGCCTAGATGAAGGCTGCTGCATTATGCCGCACACGGTGAATTTTCTCAGCATAACAAAATTTTCATCTTTTTAAATTAATCTTCCGCCTGGTCGCCCTTGCCACAAATGGCATCTATACTACAGATGTAAATTAGTTTGTAGTCTGCGGGTGAGAAATTTTGAATATGATCAGAGGTCCTCTGAGGTATTACAACCGTTGCCGCGCTCCTGATCGCACATGCACACTTGCTATGCTGCGCCATCAGCAGGATGAGTATGCTTGTCCTGATGCGGCAAAGTCCTGACACTCAAGACGAGCATACTCGTGTCAGCAACCAGCTTGATGTATATTAATACCCCCCAACCGTCCCGATTTTTGCAGGATTGTTCCACAAATGTTACTCAAAGTGGGCATTTCTGGAGGTTTTCTAGGCCTTCCTGGGAGGATTGGGTGTTGCTTAAAATGTCCCGTGGGTGGGATTCAAACTTTGGGAGGTATGTTTATTTAATGCCACGTTTTTTCTGTACTAAACTTGCTATGGTTCATTGAAAGGTTGCGTCATGTTTTACATGTGCAGTCCTGTCTCTTTGCACTGAGAGGCAGAAATGATGATGACATTTTCAGAGCTCATAGTGTAGACTGAACGGACTGGCTTCCTCTGTGTAATTAGTCTGCATCCTGTGGCTCTCAGGGCTATTAGGCCGGATTCACAAGAGCGCGTTTGGTCCATGACATGCTCCCTGCCTCTAAGCGGAACTACTGTCCCGTACTGAAAACATGATTACAGTACGGGACAGTTTTCCCGCAGCGAGGCAGTGACACGTAGCGTCATAGTTAACTATGGTGCTCGGAGCCCAGGTCCCTGCAGTGTGTTCGGTCCGGGAAATGCGTCCGACATACGGACCGTATATCACAGACTGAACATGCTTGTAAGGGTGATCAACACCCTTGGTCGGGAGTGGAGCGGGGTGACGTCATGGCGTCGGCGGCTGTCAGGCGCATGCGCCGGAGAAGTGAAGCCTCCAGGAGGAGGACGGAAGTGACGCCCGACCGAGAAGTGGTCAGAAGGGCGCGAAGGCAGGGAGAGAGGTGTGTAAAGAGTGGAGCGGCGGCGGAGAGAAACGGCGGGAGAGTGGAGCGGCGCCGGAGAGAAGCGGAGGGAGAGTGGAGCGGAGGCAGAGAGAAGCGTAGGCAGAGAGACGGGTGTGGGTGCAGTGGGAGAAGGAAACCAAGGCAGGCAGTCTCGGAGAGGGGAAGAAACAGGAGAGACACAGCGGGAGGAGGAGACCCGTGCAGGATGAGTTTGTCCAGAGAAGAGGCCGCAGTGAGTACTTAGCCCCCAACCCAGCAGCCACCAGCAGTAACCGCCCCGCAGCCACAAGCATTAACCACCGAGCAGCCACCAGCAGTGACCGCCCGGCAGCCACCAGCAGTAGCTGCCCGACAGGCACCAGCAGTAGCCGCCCGGCAGGCACCAGCACTAGTTGTCCAGAGGTCCAGCCATGCAGAGTTCCAGCCGTGCAGCGGTCCAGGCGTGCGGTGTCCAGCCGTGCAGAGGTCCAGCCGTGCAGAGGTCCAGCCGTGCAGGGGTCCAGCCATGCAGGGGTCCAGCCGGGCAGGGGTCCAGCCGGGCAGGGGTCCAGCCGGGCAGAGGTCCAGCCGGGCAGAGGTCCAGCCGGGCAGAGGTCCAGCCGCACAGAGGCTCCGCCGTTCAGAGGTGCAGAAGCCAGACTTTGGAAGAAGCCCCAAGGACAAGGGAGATGATGCTGAGGAGCACAGGTACTGGATTTGTTTTCCCCTGGGCGAGGACAAGGAAGCCTAAATCCCGTAGTCGTGCACCAGAGACTTGCCCATACGGGAAAGATGAAACAGACATTGAGCCGCGCACTTCCACATCTCAACCTCCCGCCCGTGGCTACCCATTTAGGAAGACCCGTGTTATCTGAAGTCAATGTTTCATCCCAAAAAAGAGATCCGATTCTGACTGTCTACAGTAAAATAAAAGTTCACCCAACATCGGTGTTGTATCTACTGTCTACTCTACAGCACCCACCTACACGCTCATGTGAATCCGGCCTAAAGCTTACATAACATCGCCTAGACTGGATGCAATTGTAGCCAAGGATGGATTAGGACAGCTTTTCAGCCTCTGAATATAAACAAGAATGTTTCCATTTACTAACAGCAAGCAGGGATCCTGCAGTGGTGTGGAATTTAAAAAGTCTCTTAAAGAGACTCTGTCACCACATTATAAGTGCCCTGTCTCCTACATAAGGAGATGGGCGCTGTAATGTAGGTGACGGCAGTGCTTTTTATTTAAAAAAACGATCTTTTTTCACAAAGTTAGGAGCGATTTAAGTTTATGCTAATGAGCTTTCTTAATGCCCAAGTGGGCGTACTTTTACTTTCGACCAAGTGGGCGTTGCACAGAGGAGTGCATGACGCTGACCAATCAGCATCATGCACTCCTCTCCATTCATTTACACTGCACTAGCGATATAGTTATATCACTATGTGCAGCCTCATACACAAGCCCTAACATTACTACAGTGTCCTGATAATGAATACACATGAAATCCAGCCTGGACGTCATGTGTACTCAGAATCCTGACACTTCTGAATCTTTTCTGTGAGATTCCGGCAAGTGAAACCAAATCTCGTTTAGCTCCGAGATCTCGCGAGATTTCGTATCCGTTGCTGGAATCTCACAAAAAAAAAAAGAAGTGTCAGGATTCTGAGTACACATGACGTCCAGGCTGGATGGTCATGTGTATTCATTATCAGGACACTGTAGTAATGTTAGGGCTTGTGTATGAGGCTGCACATAGTGATATATCTATATCGCTAGTGCAGTGTAAATGAATGGAGAGGAGTGCATGATGCCGATTGGTCAGCGTCATGCACTCCTCTGTACAACGCCCACTTGGTCGACAGTAAAAGTACGCCCACTTGGGCATTAAGAAAGCTCATTAGCATAAACTAAAATTGCTCCTAAAGTTGTGAAAAAAGATCGTTTTTTTAAATAAAAAGCATTACTGTCACCTACATTACAGCGCCGATCTCCTTATGTAGGAGATAGGACACTTATAATGTGGTGACAGTCTCTTTAAGAAAGTTGTAGAGCTTTTCAGCATGCAATTATTAAGCTTTATTTACATACTAGAATACTCCTTTAGGCCCTATTCACATAGAGTTTTTTTGAAGCCGGAAGAACGTTGGAAAACGCACCAAAAACGCCTCCCATTGATTTCAATGGGAGGCGGAGGCGGTTTGTTCCCGTGAGCGATAAAACCGTCTCGTGGGAAAAAGAAGCGACATTCCCTATCTTCGGGCGTTTACGTTTCTGACCTTCCATTGACATCAATGGGTGGTAGAGAAAGCGTTTTTCGCAGCATTTTTGCCCACGGCGCTCAATGGCCGCGGGCGAAAAACGCGGCGGCAAGCGGTGTTCAGGCAGATCAGATTCCAGACGGAATTTTGAGACAGAATTTTCAGCCTGCAAAAAACTCTGTGTGAACAACCCTAAGGCTGGGTTCACACACCCTATTTACGGACGTAATTCGGGCGCTCTAATGCGCCGGCAAACATCTGCCCATTCATTTGAATGGGCTTTACGATGTTCTGTGCCGACGGTCATTTTTTGTTTACACGCCGCTGTCAAAAGACGGCGCGTAAAAAAGGCGCCCGCGTCAAAGAAGTGCCTGTCACTTCTTGGGACGTAATTGGAGCCGTTTTCCATTGACTCCATAGAAAAACAGCTCCAATTACGTCCGTAATGGATGCTGCGAAAAACGGCTGCACTTGCCTTTACATCTGAAATTCCGGAGCTGTTTTCGCCTGAAAACAGCTCCGTAATTTCAGGCGTATCGAACGTGTACGTGTGAACATACCCTTAAAGAGGTTTTCCAGTTGACGGAAATTGACAGCCTATCATCAGGATAGACTATCAATACCTGATCGGTGGAGGTCCGACTCCTTGTACCCCTGCCGATCAGCTGTTTTGAAGGGGGGGGGGGCGGTGCTCGTACGAACGCTGCTTCTCCTTCATTACTGTCACTGCTCGTACTGTAACTTGCCGACACACTTGTAGCGGTTGTTCACAGTATTACAGCACTGTTCCATTCACTTGCATAATAGAAGTCTGTAACATTGTGAACCGCCGCTACAAGTGTGTCGGCAAGTTAGGGTATGTTCACACGAGGGCGTCCGTTACGGCTGAAATTACGGGGATGTTTCAGCCTGAAAACATCCCCGTAATTTCAGCCGTACCGGCATGTGCAGGTGCTTGAGCGCCGCGTCAATTACGGCCGGAATTAGCGCTGCTATTCATTGGAGTCAATGAATAACGGCTCTAATTACGGCCAAAGAAGTGACAGGTCACTTCTTTGACGCGGGCGTCTATTTACGCGCCGTTATTTGACAGCGGCGCGTAAATTTACGCCTCGTGTGAACAGACAAACGTCTGCCCATTGCTTTCAATGGGCAGATGTTTGTCAGCGCTATTGAGGCGCTATTTTCGGGCGTAATTCGGGGCAAAAACGCCCGAATTACGTCCGTAAATAGGCCGTGTGAACATACCCTTACAGTGACAGGACTGCCTGAGGTAGCTGAGGGCTTGGAGCAGACAGATGGGATCAAAATCATCATCTCACCTGTTTAACCCCTCAGATGCGGCGGTCAATAGCATCTGAGTGGTTTTAGAGGGAGGGGGCTCCCGATCTCACCCCACTGGCACACCCGATGCGATCACAGTGTGCCGATGGTTTCTATGGAAGTCGATGGTTTCTAACAAAGGCCCCCATGTCTGCCTTAAGTGAGTGACTGTTAAGATGCCTGTTAGTTTTAAACTGACAGGCCATAATACACTGCAATACAGAAGTATTGCAGTCTATTATATAAGCGATCAAATGATTGCACAGTAAAGTCCAAAAAGTAAAAAAATGTTTTTTATTAAAAAAAATTTTAAAAACACACCTTTTACCCCTTACAAAATACTTTATTATAAAGAAAAATAAAATGTAACAAAGTTACTCATATTAGGTATCGTCGTGTCCGTAACGACCCCAACTATAAAACGATTACATTATTTAACCTACACAGTGCCAGAATTGCTGTTTTCTGTTCATTCTGCCTTCAAAAAAATAAGTGATAAAAAGTGATATGTACTCCAAAATGGTACCAATAAAAACTACAAGTCAGCCCGCAGAAAATAACCCCTTATACAGCTATATCAGCAGAAAAATAAAAAAGTTATGGCTCTTAAAATATGGCGACACAAAACCAAAGAATTTTGAAAAAAAATAGTGTCTTTACTGTGTAAAAGTATTAAAAAAAAGACCTACACAAATTGTCTCGTAAAAAACAAGTTTTTATAAAGCCACGTCACGGGAAAATAACAAAGTTATAGCTCTTTGAATGTGACGATGGATAAAACGTAAAAAATTACTTGGTCATTAAAGGGTAACTAAACATTCAACAAACTTCTGACATTTCATATTGTCATGTCAGAAGTTTTGATCGGTGGGGGTCCGAGCACTGAGACCCCCACCAATTGCTAAAACGAAGCGTCAGAAGTGCTCGTGTGAGCGCTGAGCTGCTTAGTTTCTGTTCGTCTTTTTCCAGGAAATTGATGTAGCTGTGTACGGGCTCAATAGAAAATCTTCGAGGTCGTACCCCGCTACATTCCGGAAAAAGCCGAGCAGAAACGAAGCGGCTCAGCGCTCAGACGCGTGCTTCTGCCATATCGTTTTAGCGATTGGCTCAATGGTCGGACCCCAACCGATCAAAACTTCTGACATGTCACTAAGACATGTCAGAAGTTTGTTTGAACGTTTAGTTAGTAGTAGTTTGGCCCTGTTCACACAGAGCTTTTTTGCAGGCAGAAAATTATTTTTTTTGACGCGTTTTTTACCACGATTTTTGACGCCTTTTTTTTTACATATTTTGTGATGCGGCTTTTTACCTATTTCTTCAACAGGCAAAGGGAAAAACCGCGAGTGGTTAATGACATACACCGCGTCAAAAAAATGCGTCAGCGTTTTGTCCATCTCCCATTGAATTCAATGGGGTTTTTGAGGTGAAAAACGTCTCAATATAGGGCATGTCGCTTCTTTTTCCCGCAAGCATTTTTTTATGCTCACGGGAAAAAAACGCCTCCACCTTCCACTGAAAACAACGGGAGGCAATTTCGGCCGTTTTTTGCCGTCGAAACGTGTCAAAAAACTTTGTGTGAACAGTGCCTTAGAGTGCTTTTAACCCCTTAGTGACCAGCCTATTTTAGGCCCTAATGAACAAGCTATTTTTTTTTTTTTTCGTTTTTCTATAGTCGCATTCAAAAAGCTATAACTTTTTTATTTTTCTGTCGACATAGTTGTATGAGGACTTGTTTTTTGTGGAATTTGTTATACATTTTAATGCCACCATTTTGGGGTACAAATAATTTTTTGATTAACTTTTATTAACTTTTCTGTGGGGGGAATAGAAAAAACCCTGAAATTCCGCCATTGTTCTATGCGTTTTAAATTCACGGCATTCACTGTGCGCAGTAAATAACTCATTACCTTTATTCTATGGGTCGGTACGATTACGACGATACCACATATGTAGAAGTTTTTTCTGTTTTATGACTTTTGCACAATAAAAACTCTTTGAACTAAAATATTTGTTTTTGCATCGTCGCTTTCCAAGAGCCGTAACTTTTTATTTTTCTGTCAATGTAGATATATGTGGGGGATTGTTTTTTGCGGGACGAGACGTAGTTTTGATTGGTACTGTTTTGGGGTACATGGGACTTATTGATTAACTTTGATTTTGACTTTTTTGGGGGCAATGGAAAAAAATAGCAATTTCACCGTCGTTTTTTGCGTTTCTTTTTTACGACGTTCAAATTGCAGTTTAAGTTACATGTTAACTTTATTGTTTGTGTCATTACTGTCGCGGCGATACCATATATGTGTACTTTTATTTAATTTTTACACTTTTACTAAATAAAACCACTTTTTATGCAATATTTTGATCGCTGCTATAATGCTTTGGTATAATTGGTACACCAGAGCATTATTGCCTGTCAGTGTAAATCTGACAGGCAATCTATAAGGCTGGGTTCACACGACCTATTTTCAGATGTAATGGAGGCGTTTTACGCCTCGAATTACGTCTGAAAAAACGGCTCCAATACGTCGGCAAACATCTGCCCATTACTTTCAATGGGCTTTACGATGTACTGTGCCGACGACCTGTCATTTTACGCGTCGCTGTCAAAAGATGGCGCGTAAAAATACAGCCTCGTCAAAAGAAGTGCCGGACACTTCTTGGGACGTAATTGGAGCCGTTTTTCATTGACTCCAATGAAGAACAGCTCCAAATTACGTCCGTAAAAGACGCCCCGCAAAACGCGAGTACATGCAATTACATCTGAAATTCAGGAGCTGTTTTCTCCTGAAAACAGCGCCGTAATTTCAGACATAATTGCAGTTATCGTGTGCACATACCCTTAGGACGTGCCTATATACCCAGGGCAGACCTAGGGGCCTTTATTAGGCCCCCAGCTACCATGACACCCCATCGGAGGCCCGCGATTGCATTTGCGGGCCACCGATGGGTGAGAGAGGGAGCTCTCTCCCTCTGCAAATGATTTAAATGCTGCGGTCGCTATTGACCGTGCTAAACGGCTGCGATCTAAGTAAACTTCGATCGCTACCGTTGGAGCAGGAGCCCGGCTGACATCAGACAGCCAAGTCCCGGCTCCAGGCTGCACAGGACACCTGTGCAGGACTTAGACTGGGCTGCCGTGAAAAGATGATGGCCTAGCCTAAGGCTCCTTAGTGACTGCCGTGATAAGGCGTATTGGTGGTCACGTAAGGACCACGAATATTAGGGTATGTTCACACGAGGGCGTCCGTTACGGCTGAAATTACGGGGATGTTTCAGCCTGAAAACATCCCCGTAATTTCAGCCGTACCGGCATGTGCAGGCGCTTGAACGCCGCGTCCATTACGGGCGTAATTAGCGCTGCTATTCATTGGAGTCAATGAATAACGGCTCTAATTACGGCCAAAGAAGTGACAGGTCACTTCTTTGACGCGGGCGTCTATTTACGCGCCGTCTTTTGACAGCGGCGCGTAAATATACGCCTCGTGTGAACAGACAAACGTCTGCCCATTGCTTTCAATGGGCAGATGTTTGTCAGCGCTATTGAGGCGCTATTTTCGGGCGTAATTCGGGGCAAAAACGCCCGATTTACGTCCGTAAATAGGCCGTGTGAACATACCCTTAGTGTAAAATGTAACTCCCCCTTTCATCGTCTCATTGTTTTTAGGTCCAAATTTATGTACTGATTAATTTCTTAATATATCTTTACAGCAGTCAGAGCTTTTTATGTTTGGGCTTGTTCACATCAGCGTTGGCTTTCCGTTGAGGGGTTCCATCGGAGGTTTCCGTTGGGTGAACCCCTCAACGGAAAGTCAAACGGAGACCTTGGCTTCCGTTTGCGTCACCATTGATATCAAGATTGATGAAGTCGACTGCGCTATTGATTCCGTCAAAAAAACGGACACCTGCCGGAATGGTGACAAACGGAAACCATTAGCAATGTTTCCGTCACTATTGGTATCAATGGTGATGCAAACGGAAGCTAAGGTTTCCGTTTGCCTTTCCGTTGAGGGGTTCCACGCCAGAAACCTCAGATGGAACCCCTATACGGAAAGCCAACGCTGATGTGAACAGTCCCTTATTATTTTTATTATTATTATTATTATTATTATTATTATTGAGTTCTATGTATAAACGTTATGTTGTATGCTCCCTCTAGTAGTAGCTGCAGGTAATCAGAATTTTATCTTTTAAGTCTATGCTTATGCAGGGGATTTTGAGCTGTGTATTAGAAAAACAGAGGTCCAACTGCTATAAAAATATATTAACCCTTTAATGACCGCCGATACGAATTTTCATTAATTGGATTTATTCTAGGCCGCCGCCTTTTCCCGGCAGCCTAATCAACGTCCTGCACTGGCCTTCTGTGCAGGCTGGAGCCGGAGCTCGGCTGTCTGATGTCAGCCGGGCTCCTGCTCCAACGGTAGCGATCGAAGTTTACTTCGATCGCGGCCGTTTAACCCTTCAAATGCCGCAGTCATTAGCGACCGCTGCATTTGAGTTATTTACAGAGGGAGTGAGCTCCCTCTGTCACCCATCGGCGGCCTGCCATGGCAGCCGGGGGCCTAGCAAAGGCAACCAGGTCTGCCCTGGCTATATGCCTATTAGGACGTGCCAGAGGCATGTCCTAATAGATGCCTGTCCGTTCTTTACTGACAGGCAATAATGCTTTGGTATACGAAGTATACCAAAGCATTAGCAGCGATCTCTCCTAGTGAGACTGAAAAAATAATTAATGGGAAATAAAAATGAATAAGGTACACATTAAAAAAATAAAACCATTTTTTTGCCATAAAAAAATGGTTTTATTTAGTAAAAGTGTAAAAATAAAATAAAAACTACACATATATGGTATCCCCGCAATTGTACTCACACAAAAAATAAAGTTATCATATTACCATATCATACAAACCGCAAGGTGAACCCCGTAACCAAAACACAGTAGCAAAATTGCTATTTTTTTCCCATTTTCCCCCAAAATAATAATAATAAAAGATTAATCAATAAGTCCCATGTACCCCAAAGTGGAAGCAATGAAGTCCCGCTAAAAACAAGCCCTCATATGGCGACATTGACAGAAAAATAAAACCATTACGGCTCTTGGAAAGCGGCGATACAAAATAAAATGATTTTAGTTTAAAAGTGTTTTTATTCTGCAAAAGTAGTAAAACAAAAAAAAAATATCCATATTTGGTATCGTCGTAATCGCACCGACACATAGAATAAAGCTAGCATGTTATTTACGACGCACAGTAATCGGCGTAAATGTAAAACGCATAGAACAATTGCTAAATTGCTGCTTTTTTGTATATCCCCCCCAAAAAAAGTTCATAAAAGTTAATAAAAAAATTCTACATACCCCAAAACGGTGCCATTGAAAAATACAACTCATCCGGCAAAAAACAAGTCCTCATACAGCCATGTCAACGTGAAAAAAAAACGTTATAGCTCTTCGAATGTGACGATGGAAAAACTATAAAAATTGCTTGGTCATTAGGGCTCAGAATGCAAGCAGGGGGAAGGGGTTAAGAAATTAATCATCACAGAAATTTGAACCTGTTTAGATAAAAGAAACACATTCCCTTTAGGGGGGATTCACACGAGCGTGATTTGGCAGCGTGTAGGGCGCGTGGTTTTCGCGCGGCACGCAATGCCCTATAGAAGTCTATGGGGCAGTACACACAGTCCGTGTATTTTGCGCAGCGTTTGTTCGCTGCGCAAAATACGCGACAGGTTCAATAACTCTGCGTATTTCACGCATCACGCACCCATTGAAGTCAATGGGTGCGTGAAAACCACGCATGTCGCACGGAAGCACTTCCGTGCGAACTGCGTGTTTGCGCAACAGCTGTCAAAAGGATGAATGGAAACAGAAAAGCACCACGTGCTTTTCTGTTTCCAAGCATCCAAACGGAGTGTCTTTGCGAGGAGCGAACCCCGACAACCGAAGCTAACTTCACCGGGTTCGGCCAAACTCGTTTTGGCCGAAACCGGCCAAAAAATTTCCGGTCCGCGACGTCGGGAGACATTCACTGTGCATGGTGCTGAAAGAGTTAAACTGTTTCAGCACCATGGACAGTGACTTGTGATCCCAAAATACATGAACCTGTAAAAAAAAAACGAAGTTCTAACTTACCGATTACTCCTGTCTCCTTCCTGCAGTCCGACCTCCCGGGATGACACTTCAGTTCAAGTGACAGCTCCAGCCAATCACAGGCCAATCACAGGCTGCAGCGGTCACTTGGACTGCCGCGTCATCCAGGGAGGTGGGGCCCGATGTCAAGAGAGGCGCGTCACCATGGACGCGTCACCAAGGACGCGTCACCAAGGCAACGGCCGGAAAGTTCTCGGTAAGTAGGAACTTTATCTTTTTTTTTACATGTTTTTCGCTGTTGTGTTCGGCATTCACTGTCGAGGGTGCTGAAAGATTTAGCTCTTTCAGCACCTTGGACAGTGACGGGCATCGACAAGCCTCATCTCTATGATGCCGGCTGCGCGAAAATCACGCAGCCGCGCATCAGACACGCATGACACACGCAGCTGTCAAATGGTTTTTGCGCTCGCAAAACGCCGCGTTGTTTGCGTGCGCAAAAACGCAACGTTCGTGTGAATCTGCCCTTAGGATAGGAACACGCACAACGTATTCAGTGCGGATACACGGCGTTAAGCTGCGCAGCGTATCTGCCCTAAACACTGCAGCGAATGCCGTCCGAAAACCCGCACCACACTGTGTTGAATTTTTCTGGTTTAAATTCTGCGTAATTAAGCGCACATACTTACCCTCTCCCTCCTCTGACGTCCGCTCCGGTCTCCCTGGATGACGTTGCAGGCCATGTGACCACTGCTGCCTGTGATTGGCTGCAGCGGTCACATCGCCTGCTACGTCATCCAGGGAGGCCGGACTGGAGAAGAAGCAGGGAACTCTCGGTAAGTATAACTTTATTAATTTCTATTCTTACTTGCGATCTTTGCGACAATATCGCAACACACACACCACTTTATTGCGGGTTTAAGCACCCCATTGAATTCAATAGGAAAACCGGCAATAGAAGATCTGTGATTCTGCAGCATTAATTTACATGCTGCGGTTGAAGAAACCCCAGGTCAATTTATGTGCGGCTTTTTCGGCTGCATTTTTCCGCAGTGTGGGGACGAGATTTGTTGAAATCTCACACACACTGCTGCTACTGTAATACGCTGCAGATTTTCCGCAATGAATCCGTTACGGAAAATCTGCAGTGTTTACGCTGTGTGTGTTCTTACCCTTAGGGCTTGTCCACACGTAGTGGAATTGCTGCGTATTTTCCGTTTGGGATTGAGAACGGAAAATACGCAGCAGAATACAGTAGCAGCAAAGTGGGGGAGATTCAACAAATCTCATCCACACGCTGCGTAAAAATTCTGACCAGATATCGACCTGCAGTGCGTATTTTTCGTACAGCAGCATGTCCATTCCTGCTGCTGAAATCCTCACCATTTTCTGCAGTAAGGGCTTGTTCACACACATTGGAATTGCTGCAGAAAATCCATTTAAAAACGCAGACATTCCGCTGCGGCAAAAACGCACCATTTCCTGCGGTTTTTACAGCAGAAAATGGTGCATATTTTGCTGCGTTTTTCACAGTGTTGGGAGATGGTGATTTGTTAAATCTCATCCACTATGCTGCTACTGTATTCTGCTGCTTTTTTTTCTCCAAAATTCCGCAGCATGTGGATGAGCCCTAACAACTGCAGGAAATGGTGCGGGTTTTTCCGCAGAAGAATTTCTGCTATTTTCTTCTGAAATTTTGTGCAGCAATTCCGTTACGTGTGGACAAGCCCATAGGCCGGATTTACACGAGCGTGTGCGTTTTGCGCGCGCAAAAAACGCAGCGTTTTGCACGCGCAAAAGGTCCATAACAGTTCCGTGTGTCAGCCCCGTATGATGCACGTGGTGCTTTTCTGTTTTCATTCATACTTTTTACTGCTGTTGCGTAAATCACGTTCGTCACACGGAAGTGCTTCCATGTGGTGTGAGTGATTTTCACGCACTCATTGACTTCAATGGGTGCGTGATGCGCGAACAACGCACAAATATAGGACATGTCGTGAGTTTTACGCAGCGGACTCGCGCTGCGTAAAACTCACGGACAGTCTGCACGGCCCCATAGACTAATATAGGTCCGTGCGAGGCGCGTGAAAATCATGCGCGTTGCACGGACGTATAGCACGTTAGTCTAAATAAGCCCATACAGTGCTATTTCTAGAGGCCCCCGGAGATTCCAGGCACGGATTCAGCATTAATAAGTGATGATATAGTGATACATATGGATATTCTATTCTGTTTCATTAGTTTGACACACTCTGTTATCTTATAGCGTTGTTAAGCCAGATCTGTCTGATTCATGACAAGAATGCCAAAATGGCAGTAAATACTGACACACAGAGCAAGAGAAGGAACAATGCAGATTTACTTGCCATTTTGGTTTGAACTGAACAGAATATTGAAAACTTTATACAAGAGGACTGAGCTTTTCTTTTCTATATTTGTATTATCCTTGGATGTGCGTCAGCAGAATATTATCCTAGGAGGATTAGTTCTCCGCTGTTGGCTAATGGTAAAAAGCAACATACGTGGATAAATTCCTATGATGTTATGAATAGTGATCAAGCTCCCAGGGAACATGTTGCTTCTTGTCTTACATTAATATAGTAAGTGCACAAAGTTGAAAATAAAAGATGTATTGTGAATCAGAAGCCCAAATACATCCTAAGGCTATGTTCACACTGAGTTTTTTGACAAGTTTTTTTTACACGGAAACCTCGCCACAAAACTCATCAAAAACGGCCAGAAAATGCCTCCCATTAATTTCAATGGGAGGCGAAGGTGTCTTTTTCCCGCGAGCGGTAAAACCGTCTCACGGGAGAAAGAAGGGACATGCCCTATCTTCGGGCGTTTACGCCTCTGACCTCCCTTTGACATCAATGGGAGGCAGAGAAAGCATATTTTGCGGCGTTTTATGCCCCTCGGCGCTCAATGGCAGCAAGCTAAAAACGCAGCGAAAAACGCGGTGTGCAGGGAGAGGAAAATCTGCCTCAAACTTCCAAACTGAATTTTGAGGCAGAATTTCCGCCTGCAAAAAACACCTTATGTTCACACGGAGTATTTTGACGCGGAAACCGCGTCACAAAACTCGTCAAAAACGGCCCGAAAACACCTCCCATTGATTTCAATGGGAGGCATCGGCGTCTTTTTCCCGCGAGCAG
Organism: Rhinoderma darwinii; assembly: GCF_050947455.1. NCBI lineage: Eukaryota > Metazoa > Chordata > Amphibia > Anura > Rhinodermatidae > Rhinoderma > Rhinoderma darwinii. The sequence continues at coordinate 33,304,444 of NC_134687.1, read as the reverse complement.
TAAAACTGCCTCGCGGGAAAAAGAAGCGACATGCCCTATCTTTGGGCGTTTCCGCCTCCGACCTCCCATTGACTTCAATGGGAGGCAGAGAAAGCGTATATCACGGTGTTTTATGCCCGCGGCGCTCAATGGCCGCGGGTGAAAAACGCAGCGAAAAACTCCGCGAAAATCAGCGTGCAGGGAGAGGAAAATCTGCCTCAAACTTCCAAACTGAATTTTGAGGCAGATATTCCTCCCCCAAAATACTCCGTGTGAACATACTACGTTGTGTAAGAAAGAAGAAATCCTAATAGTAAACAGTCCTGTAAATAGATTTAAGGGATTTTCCCATCAGGGACATTTATGACATGTCCACAGGATATGCCATAAATGTCAGATAGATGCGGGTCCCACCTCTGGGACCTGCATCTATCTCTAGAACGGGGCCCCCTAAACCCCGTTCTACCGCTCTGTGTTGTGGCTGTAGCGTGTGATTTCCGACCATGAAGAAGAAAACGCTGTTTCTGTAAGTCCCATAGAACGGAATAGTAGTTATGGAAACAGCGTAGCTCACATGCTACGTTGCTTCCGTGACTTCGATTCACTACTATGGGAGTTACGGAAACAGCGTAGCTCAGCGAGCTACGTTGTTTTCTTCCTCATGGTCGGAAATCACACGCTACAGCCACAACACAGAACAGTAGAACAGGGTTTAGGGGGCCCCGTACTACAGTAGAGATAGGTGCGGATCCCAGAAGTGGGACCCGCATCTATCTGAGATTTATGACATATCCTGTGGATATGTCATAAATGTCCCTGATGGGAAAACCCCTTTAGGGTATGTTCACACGACCTATTTTCGGCGAAAAATCGGAAGCAGAACGCCTCCAAACATCTGCCCATTGATTTCAATGGGAAAAATGCTTTCTGTTCCGACGGGCCGTTTTTTTACGCGGCCGTTTTGAAAAACGGCTCCGTAAAAAAAGGCAGCGAAAAAGAAGTGCAGGTCACTTCTTGGTACGTTTTTTGAGCCGTTTTATATAGACTCTATTGAAAACAGCTCCAAATAGGGCCGTAAAAAAAGCAGCGAAAATCGCGAGTGGCTTAAAAACGTCTGAAAATCAAAAGCTGTTTTCCCTTGAAAACAGCTCTGTATTTTCAGACGTTTTTGAGTTTGCGTGTGAATATACCCTTAGTGTTCGTCAATCCTTTCACTTTCAATAACAATGAAACAAGACATGCAGCATCATTTACAGAGCTGAGTTGAATATGTCAATTCATTATTTGGGATTATATTGTTTAACAGGTTCAGGACCTGGCACCGTTTTACCATTTTTATCATGCGTTAGTTAAATGGTTATAATGTTTTCATTTGTTGGACTAGCGACGTGATTTTTACAATGTTTTTTTTGTGGATCAGGTTTCTTTTCTCATTATTTTTATACACATAAGGGTATATTCACACGCAGTAACAAAATACGTCTGAAATTACGGAGCTGTTTTCGCCTGAATACAGCTCCTGATTTTCAGACATTTTTGTAACTACTCGCGTTTTTCGCAGCGTATTTTATGGCCGTTATTGGAGCTGTTTTTCAATGGAGTCAATGAAAAACGGCTCCAAAAACGTCCCAAGAAGTGATATGCACTTCTTTGACGCAGCCGTCTTTTTACGCACCGTCTTTTGACAACGACGCGTAAAATTACACCTCGTGGGAACAGAACATCGTAAAACCCATTGCAAGCAATGGGCAGATGTTTGTAGGCGTAATGGAGCCATTTTTTCAGGCATAATTCGAGGCGTAAAATGCCCGAATTACCTCTGAAAACAGTGCGTGTGAACATACCCTAAGGGCATGTTCACACGTGGCGGAATTGCTGTGGATTTCCGCTGCGGACAGTCCGCAGTGGAATTCTCCAGTGGCCTCTTTTACATTTGTTTCAATACATTTTTAGGCAAGTTAGTTGAGACATTGCGGAAAATAGGCTGCGGTGCGTAATTTTCCCTCCGCAGAATGCACTGTCTGTTGCGGAGAAGAAGCGGAATTTCACTGCGGATTTCAGCCTTTGCAATGCAAAAACTGAAATCTGTTGCAAGTCCGCTGTCTTTTCTGTCAAATATGCAAATGTTGGTGCAGATTTGGGGCAATTACGCAACGAATCAGCGAAAAAATCCGCCACGTGTGAACATGCCCTAATTGTTGCCTTTTTTAGCAGTTTTAGTCTTCGTTCACATCTGCGTCATGGGTTCCGTCGGAGCTTTCTGTCAGGGGAACCCATGAACGGAACCCTGACTGAAACAAACGGAAACCATAGGTTTCCATTTGCATCCCCATTGTTTTTAATGGTGATGGATCCGGTGCAAATGGTTTCCATTGTCACCATTGTTTAAGGGTTCCATCGTTTTGACGGAATGAATAGCGCAGTCCACTACGGTTCTGATTCTGTCAAAACGACAGAACCCTTAAACAATGGTGACAATGGAAACCATTTGCACCGAATCCGTCAATGGGGATGCAAACGGAAATCTATGGTTTCCATTTGTTTCAGTCAGGGTTCCTCTGATGGAAAGCTCCGACGGAACCCATGAACGGAGCCCTGATGCAGATGTGAACGAAACCTTAGGCTTATAGTCTGAAAAAAAATAGTATAAAAATATGCTTTTTTACTTTTTAGCTAATTTTTTCTGGTAATAATATAGTGTTACTCTAAGGTTTTATTCACATGAATGTGTTAAACAACGGCTGTCACACGAACCTATATAATTCAATGTGGCCGTTCACCATGTCCTATTTTTTTTACGCTTCACGCATCCCTCCATAGACTCTAGTGTGATATCGCATCCAGCAGCGCAGAGCACGGATGCACCTGGGACGTGAAAAACAGTGTTTTTCACTTCCGATATGCGCAACGCCCGTGTGAATCTAGCCTAAAGGATTGTTCACACGGTGTTAAAAAAAACACTGACGTGTACACATGTCAAATACGCTAGCGTTTCTTGTGAAGTGCTTATTAAAATACAGGCATTTTTTACGCGTTTTCCACTTGTTTTTTTATGTGTTTTGTGCATGCTTTTTGCATGTTTTTTGGCACGCAATTAGGACTCCCATTGTCTATGGCAGCATTTGGCGCATTTTTGGCACTTTTTACACATCATAGAAATTACCTGATGCTTTTTTTACGCAACGTAAAGAAAACGCATTGTATGTACTAATTGCTCGCTTTCCATTGATTTGAATGGGAGGCTCAATCATGCATTTTTTATGTGTATTTCGATGCGTAAAACGTGCCAAAATACACGTCAAATAGACGCCATGTAAACAGGGCCTAACATAGGCTTTTTATTTGTAATCGTCATTGTCTGCTGTAAATTTTTATATATTACATGTCTATTTTAGGGCAATAGGGTCAGAGGTAACAGGGTAACCTTTTTTTTTTTTGGGTGGGGATTTTATGTGTAATTTTTATTTAATTTGTTTATTTGCTTTTATATAATTATTATTATTATGAATACCTATACCAAAACCAGGCCAAATATTCCATATAATGATCTATACATATCAATATATAAGCACAATCCCTATAAATATATATATATATAGATACTACCATATAAATATTATAATAACATATAAGTACACCATAGGTACCATGCAAAAAGATTTTTATTATGTTTAATCACAAATAGTAAAAACAATGGCCAGCACGACCTAAAAAATTGACAAACAAGTTTAAAACAACATGGTGGTGGTGTGGGGACTACAACATACAGAGCAGCTTATCACACCAATGCAGTACAAAAAATAGCAGCGAATAACACAGAGTATCACATGAAATAGTAATACATATTGCACACAGAGACAAAAAATGTATACGCTCAGTATATTACTGTTTATCAGTGCTGTCTCAAAAAATTATAAGATGTCTATAACATGGATATCGCTAGGTTAAAATACCAACCACTGTGCTGCATAGTAAGTCCCAACTATAACCAAACCACCACCACAGAACCCCGACGCACGTTTCGCCGTCAGCTTTTTCAAGGGGTGTGGTGTGGTGGGATGGACAAGTCAGCTACTTCCTATAAAAGACTTGTCCATCCCACCACACCACACCCCTTGAAAAAGCTGACGGCGAAACGTGCGTCGGGGTTCTGTGGTGGTGGTTTGGTTATAGTTTAGACTTACTATGCAGCACAGTGGTTTCAATTTTTTAGGTCGTACTGGCCATTGTTTTTACTATTTGTGATTAAACATAATAAAAATCTTTTTGCATGGTACCTATGGTGTACTCATATGTTATTATAGTATTTATATGGTAGTATCTATATATATATATATATATATATATATATATATATATATATATATATATATATATATATATATATATATATATAGGGATTGTTATTATGATTATGGCCTGTCCCTCAAAGGTCAGAAAAGACCTTTGGGGACTTTATTATTTAATTTACAGCAGCCCCAGTTACAGGGTATATCAGCCGTGTTATAGTATCTTTTGTCACAGTTAGCACTATGCTCAGTCTAATTAGACCCAACACCAGCCTCCTACTACCCACGTCCCGGCGATAATGTGACCAAACACATGACCACCTGGACCAATAGAGGCAGCGGCCTCTATTTTATACACATCGCTCAATGAGCACTGTGTACGTAAGTACAGAGAAGGCATAAGCCGTGAAAACCGTTTCTGTCTTCTCTCCTGGGTACCTGGCAGTGACTGACTACTGGGCACCCGATATTCAGCGGCCCAATCGCTCAAGCAGACGGCTTTAACCAATGCCCTATATGTACAGTGGACCGTCCTCAACCGGTTTGATGGGTTTTTCCATTAGGACAACCTCTTTCCATGTATCCTATGGAAGTCATTAAGGGCACACTCTGGAGCAGTTACTGATCTGAAGGACTCAACCTAACCATGTATTCATATGAATGGACACCATATAATACCACAATTCCCCTGCAGCGGCTAACCGGGAGATTTCACTGAAACAACCCCTTTAACATCACGCTAAGGCTCTGCTCACACCATGTCAGAATCCTACATCGGAGATATACGTCCAGAGGATCTCCCGAAGTACACTACCGTTCAAAAGTTTGGGGTCACCCAGACAATTTTGTGTTTTCCATGAAAACTCACACTTATATTTATCAAATGAGTTGCAAAATGACTAGAAAATATAGTATTTAGGTCCCCTATGTGCTCCATATAGTATATAACCTAAAGAGAAGGATGCCAATAGACAAAGGATGTACGAAAAATAGAAAAATACTTTATTCAAGATGACACATAAATATGCAATGTTAAAAAAGAATCCACAAACCAACAGGTTAAAAAGGACATACAAGCCGTGCAACTCACAAGATAAATATACCATGTAAGCAAAGAGTATATGTGAATGATGGCATAACCTAACACTGTATGCGTCTGCAAACTGTATATTGCCCGCAAAAATTACACAAAGTAAGGTATATATCTACCATATAAAATGGTGTACAGGTGGGTAACAAAATGCGTATAAAGGTAACAGCAGGAAATAGACAGTGCTGACAGGTTGGAACAATATTTAAGGTAAGTAGCAATGATTGATCATACCCATGATAGGTGCCAGAGTGGAGTGCACAGCAAGAAGTCCGCCCCAACGCGCGTTTCGGCGCAAATGCCTTCGTCTGGGGGTAGCGTTGGACATTGAATGAGCCACTTTTAAGGGGGGGGGGCTGACCAATCGTTATGAGGTATCCCAAAACCGGGATCCAGGATTTGAAGATTGTGTAAATGACTCACTGTTTACTTACAGGTCGCTGCCTCGAGGTGAACCAAGATGGCCGCGCCGCCGGAAACGCCGGTCATGAGGGGCCAGTAGCCGGATACGCGTCACCGCGTCAGCTGACACAGTCACGTGAGTCCGGAGTCCTGCAGGTCACAAGGGCGCGGAACGGAGGCCGGTCACTCGTCCACCAATCAAAGGACCGACACAGTGAGAGATAGGTAAACCTGGATGCAAAAAACCGAAGTGGTCTAGCTCATGCGACAATAGAATAATGTTTATTAGCTTGGCCAAGATTCAGACATTAAACTCCGATAATAGACATAGTGACACGAATATATATAATAGATTTTATGAAAACATAAGTGAATGGTGTACAAAATATCAAAAATCCCAAAAATGGATTGAGAAGCATAAACACAGTGATCATAAGTTACTGAAATTATTATACAGTAAGGTAAAATACATGTGTGAGTGAAAGAAAATGTGCCTGTGAAAGATTAATGCACGAGGCAAAAGGAATAGTATGATTAAGTAAAGAAAATTGCATGTGTGAAAAATAAAAAGTGCAAGGAAAACAACAATGAAAATGTGAGAACTAAGAAAGGAGGGCAATATTAAAAACATGACCCTCCATACAGCAAATGTAATATAAGACCATATAAGAAAAATGTATGATGCAGTGCATGTTAGAAATAGTATTGACATTTGCAAAGAGACTGGAATAAGGTGAAATCTTAAAGAGGCTCTGTCACCAGATTTTGCAACCCCTATCTGCTATTGCAGCAGATAGGCGCTGCAATGTAGATTACAGTAACGTTTTTATTTTTAAAAAACGAGCATTTTTGGCCAAGTTATGACCATTTTTGTAATTATGCAAATGAGGCTTGCAAAAGTCCAAGTGGGTGTGTTTAAAAGTACAAGTCCAAGTGGGTGTGTATTATGTGCGTACATCGGGGCGTTTTTAATACTTTTACTAGCTGGGCGCTGTGAAGAGAAGTATCATCCTCTTCTCTTCAGAACGCCCAGCTTGTGACAGTGCAGATCTGTGACGTCACTCACAGGTCCTGCATCGTGACGGCCACATCGGCAGCAGAGGCTACAGTTGATTCTGCAGCAGCATCAGCGTTTGCAGGTAAGATCGACTTACCTGCAAACGCTGATGCTGCTGCAGAATCAACTGTAGCCTCTGGTGCCGATGTGGCCGTCACGATGCAGGACCTGTGAGTGACGTCACAGATCTGCACTGTCACAAGCTGGGCGTTCTGAAGAGAAGAGGATGTTACTTCTCATCAGAGCGCCCAGCTAGTGAAAGTATTAAAAACGCCCCGATGTACGCACATAATACACACCCACTTGGACTTGTACTTTTAAACACACCCACTTGGACTTTTGCAAGCCTCATTTGCATAACTACAAAAATGGTCATAACTTGGCCAAAAATGCTCGTTTTTTAAAAATAAAAACGTTACTGTAATCTACATTGCAGCGCCTATCTGCTGCAATAGCAGATAGGGGTTGCAAAATCTGGTGACAGAGCCTCTTTAATTCAAATAAATATATCACCATAAACAATTGTGGATAAAAAATAAAAATAATAAGACACTATTGTTATATTTAAGGAAAGGAGACCATAACATAGACCATAAAAACAGTCGCCACAATGGTAGATCCAAAGACACAACGAGAGGTCAGAATAGATGATAATTCACAAAGGTGCCCCGATAAAAGTTGGGAAAACAGAAGATCCAGATGTAATGAAAAAACTTTTTTGTTAGAAGTCTAATCTGTAAGAAACAAATAGAAATGTTAAAATCACAAAAATACAAAATATGTTAAAAAATCCAACACCACTAAAAGCTGCTGGCAGTCAAAGAAATGATGAAAACCCTGTGGTCTCATTGAGACCCTTGGGGTGTAGGGTTTGGAGCCTCCAAATCCACTTACATTCCCTCTGCAATAAGCGTTTTTTAAGGTCACCTCCACGCATATTGAGATTGATGTGGTCGATGCCTTTAACCTTCAAAAATTTGGAACTGCAAGCATGGCGAAGTCGGAAATGTCTAGGGATCGTTTTAAGTTGTTCAACATCATCTATGGTTTTCGCATTCTCAATGTCCCTGACATGCTCCCTAACTCTTAAACGCAATTCGCGGGTAGTCATGCCTATATATATCTTTGGGCATGGGCAGGTGGCATAATAAATGACTCCTTTAGTGTTGCAAGATATGGGCCAGCAAATCTTAAAATCGTTATTCCCACTAGAGTCCACAAAATTGTCAGAGCGCTCAATGTTGGGGCAACTTATGCAATCACCGCAAGGTTTACAGCCCAATTTAGGCCCCTTAGTGCCGAAAACCTTTCCAGGTTTAGTTGGAGAAAGGTAATTATGTACCATGGCATCACGCAGATTGGGAGCTCTACGCGGTGCCATGGCGGGGTAAGATGGAAGCACCTTCTGCAAAATGGGGTCAGTCAACAAAATAGGCCAAAATTTGTTCAGGACATCACGCATTTCCACCCAGCGAGAGTTAAAAGTTGTAACAAATCTCACCTTTGTTTCTTTGCGATCTTTTGGAGTAACCTGAAGTAGTTGTTGCTGATTAATTTCAGATGCTTGATAGCGAGCTTTACGTATACTGCGTGGGCTGTAACCCCTCTGGATGAACCTATCTCCCAATTCATCAAAACGAAATTTGAGATCTTCTTCAGTAGAGCAAATCTTTTTAACGCGTAAAAATTGACCCACTGGAATCGCGTCGATGCTATGTCGGGGGTGTGAGGACGTGGCATGCAGTAGCGAATTGGTAGATGTCTCCTTTCGATGAAGATCCGTCTGTAAGAGACCATTAACATCTTTCTTGATCAGAATATCCAGAAAATCAATACTAGAATGACTCCATTTGTATGTAAGTTTAATATTAAGCGAATTGCGATTGAGAGCATTGATAAAAGAAAAAAGATCATCAGGAGTACCCTGCCAGATCATGAAAATGTCATCGATGAACCGTGCTCCATATAGTAGTTAGGTCCCCTTTGGGAAACTATATAGCAGTTAGGTTCCATTTAAGCTCCCATATAGTAGTGAAGTTATCTTTGGGCCCCCATATGCCGTTAGGTACCCCTTTGTGCTCCTATATAGTAGTTAGGATCCCCTTTGTGTCCCCATATGCCGTTAGGTACCCCTTTGTGCTCCTATATAGTAGTTAGGATCCCCTTTGTGTACAAACAAAGTAGTTTGGTCCCCTTTGCGCCAATAAGTAAAAAACTCCCCTAAGTTTGTTCCAGGGACGAGCACATGGGTCCTCTGCCTGCTGTCTATGGCTCATAATCGCGTCACTATGCGCCCGGACGCCAACCACCTCTGCGTCCTCTAGTAGAATCCCCTGGTGGGAGCAGGCACCGTACTGCATATCGGCCACTGACTAATACAGAGAGTCATTGGCTTCCTGCCGCGTCTCTTACTCTTGTGGGCTATATATATCCCATAATAACGTCCTGGACATGCTGTGAGTTGTAGTTCTCTCCTCTTATACCTCCTCCTGTAATGTCCTCTAAAATCCCATAATAACAGCCTGGACATGCTGGTAGTTGTAGTCCTCTCCTCTTATACCTCCTCCCTGAAATGTCCTCTAATATCACATAATAACAGTCTGGACATGCTGGGAGTTGTAGTTTTCTCCTCTTATACCTCCTCTTGTAATGTCCTATGATATCCCATAATAATATCCTGGACATGCTGATAGTTATAGTCCTCTCCTCTTATACCTCCTCTCTGTAATGTCCTCTGATATCCCATAATAATGTCCTGGACATGCTGGGAGTTGTAGTCCTCTCCTCTTATACCTCCTCCCTGTAATATCCTCTGATATCCCATAATACCGTCCTGGACATGCTGGTAGTTGTAGTCCTCTCCTCTTATACCTCCTCCCTGTAATATCCTCTGATATCCCATAATAACATCCTGGACATGCTGGTAGTTGTAGTCCTCTCCTCTTATACCTCCTCTCTGTAATGTCCTCTGATATCCCATAACAGCCTGGACATGCTGTGAGTTGTAGTTCTCTCCTCTTATACCTCCTCCTGTAATGTCCTCTGATATCCCATAATAACAGCCTGGACATGCTGGTAGTTGTAGTCCTCTCCTCTTATACCTCCTCCCTGGAATGTCCTCTGATATCACATAATAACAGTCTGGACATGCTGGGAGTTGTAGTCCTCTCCTCTTATACCTCCTCTCTGTAATGTCCTCTGATATCACATAATAAGTCTGGACATGCTGGTAGTTGTAGTCCTCTCCTCTTATACCTCCTCTCTGTAATGCCCTCTGATATCCCATAATAACAGCCTGGACAGGCTTGTAGTTGTAGTCCTCTCCTCTTATACCTCCTCCCTGTAATGTCCTCTGATATCCCATAATAACGTCCTGGACATGCTGGGAGTTGTAGTCCTCTCCTCTTATACCTCCTCCCTGTAATATCCTCTGATATCCCATAATAACATCCTGGACATGCTGGTAGTTGTAGTCCTCTCCTCTTATACCTCCTCTCTGTAATGTCCTCTGATATCCCATAACAGCCTGGACATGCTGTGAGTTGTAGTTCTCTCCTCTTATACCTCCTCCTGTAATGTCCTCTGATATCCCATAATAACAGCCTGGACATGCTGGTAGTTGTAGTCCTCTCCTCTTATACCTCCTCCCTGGAATGTCCTCTGATATCACATAATAACAGTCTGGACATGCTGGGAGTTGTAGTCCTCTCCTCTTATACCTCCACTCTGTAATGTCCTCTGATATCACATAATAAGTCTGGACATGCTGGTAGTTGTAGTCCTCTCCTCTTATACCTCCTCTCTGTAATGCCCTCTGATATCCCATAATAACAGCCTGGACATGCTGGTAGTTGTAGTTTTCTCGTCTTATACCTCCTCTCTGTAATGTCCTCTGATATCCCATAATAACATCCTGGACATGCTGGTAGTTATAGTTCTTTCTCTGATATCCCATAATAACAGACAGGACATGCTGGTAGTTGTAGTTCTCTCCTCTTATACCTCCTCTCTGTAATGTCCTCTGATATCTCATAACAGCCTGGACATGCTGGAAGTTTTAGTTCTCTACTCTTATACCTCCTCCCTGTAATGTCCTCTGATATCCCATAATAACAGTCTGGACATGCTGGGAGTTGTAGTTCTCTCCTCTTATACCTCCTCCCTGTAATGTCCTCCGATATCTCATAACAGCCTGGACATGCTGGAAGTTGTAGTTCTCTCCTCTTCTACCTCCTCCTCCTGTAAACTTTCTTTGATATCACATAACATCCTGGACATTCTGGGAGTTGTAGTTCTCTCCTCTTATATCTCCTCCCTGTAATGTCCATTGATATCACATAATAGCCTGGATATGCTGGGTGTTGTTGTTCTTATACCTCCTTATTTATTCCTCCCCCAGGAGTAAGAACACTTTCTCTCTGTGATGGTCACTTTACTGGAGGGGCTGATGGTCATTTTACTGGGGGGGGGGGGGGGAGGCTGATGGTGACTTTAATGCGGGGGCTTATGGTCTCTTTACTGAGGGGTCATTATACTGTAAGTGGGTGGCTGATGGTCATTTTACTGTGAGTGGGTGGCTGATGGTCATTACTGTGAGTGGGGGGCTGATGGTCATTACTGTGAGTGGGTGGCTGATGGTCATTACTGTGAGTGGGGGGCTGATGGTCATTACTGTGAGTGGGGGGCTGATGGTCATTTTATTGTGAGTTGGGGGCTGATGGTCATTTTACTGTGAGTGGGGGGCAGATGGTCATTTTACTGTGAGTGGGGGGCTGATGGTCTTCGACTTAACAAAAATGTGTGCAAAAAAGAGCAAAAAAAAAAAAAAGAGTCAAACAACGCTGTCAATTCAAAATCTGCCTCAAAATTCCTAAATGAATTTGGAGGCAGATTTTTAGTTTCTGCCTTACAAAAAAACGTTGTGTGAACATACCCTAAGAGGGTAGTGCTTGTTTTTAGCCATTTTTTTGTCCTTTTGTAAACAATTTTTGGTAGGGGTGCCCTGAGAATTTTTTTTTTTCCTGGGGTGCGTCGAGACTGAAAAGGTTGGGAAACTCTGCCCTAGGTATTTATCTAGGGGTATAGTGAGAATTTTTTTAATTGTGAAGTGACAACCCTCTAGGTATTCATCTAGGGGTATAATAAGAAATACTTTAATTTTAGTAACTAAGGAGGGCAACCTGGAAAACCCGCAATGGAGGGAGAGGGAATGGCAGGTCCCACTACCAACCTACCCACCATTCCATAAAATCCAGCCCAAAAAATAAATCAAAGGCCTCAGCAAAAAAAAGATTTGCTGAGACAACCAATCTCATCTGGATTTATTCCCCTCACCCAGATTTGCAACCTAGGTGAGAAAGCCACTCCCTCGGGTTCTTGGTATAGTGAGAATTTTTTTTTTTTTAGGTGTTTTTAAAAAAAAATTTAATTATCAAATTTTAAATGGGACTGGTCAGTAAAAACATTAATAATTGGTCATGGCCAATATGGGAGATAGAAAAGGTGAATGAAGAATAAATAAATAAAAAATCCAAGGAGGTATGGTATATTTTGAAACATTGTTTCATGCACAGGCCGGGATTTGTGGGACACGTCTCACAATGGTATGTGGTGTCCTTACGAATGCCTCGCAAGGCGCACACACGGCATTATTTTTGGGGCTTCTGTTTTTTTTCAGTGCGGGGAGGGGGGGGGGAATTTCTCTGGGGAAATGCTGGCCGGGAATTATCCTGCTGATGTAAGAACCAGATGAACTGCTCTCCCCTTCCTGGTCAGCAAATATCAGGGACTTGATGACCTTTTCCTGAAATTGCAGGAACGTATCCCCACTGCCGGCATATCTGCAGAGGACAAAGGCGTTGTATGCTGCCATCTGTGTAAGGCCTGATTTACACGAGCGTGTGCGTTTTGCGCGAGCAAAAAACGCTGCGTTTTGCGCGCGCAAAAGGCACTTGGCAGCTCCGTGTGTCATCCGTGTATGATGCGCGGCTGCGTGATTTTCGCGCAGCCGCCATCATAGAGATGAGGCTAGTCGACGCCCGTCACTGTCCAAGGTGCTGAAAGAGCTAACTGATCGGCAGTAACTCTTTCAGCACCCTCGACAGTGAATGCCGAACACAATATACACCAACCTGTGAATAAAAAAAGACTTTCATACTTACCAAGAACTTCCTGCTTCCCCCAGTCCGGGCTCCCGGCCGTTGCCTTGGTGACGCGTCCCACTCTTGTCATCCGGCCCCACCTCCCAGGATGACGCCGCAGTCCATGAGACCGCTGCAGCCTGTGATTGGCTGCAGCCTGTGCTTGGCCTGTGATTGGCTGCAGCTGTCACTTGGACTTAACTGTCATCCCGGGAGGTCGGACCGGAGTTATCGGTAAGTCAGAACGTCTTTTTTTTTTTACAGGTTCATGGATTTTCGGAGCGGAAGTCACTGTCCATGGTGCTGAACCAGTTTAACGCTTTCAGCACCGTGGACAGTGACTGTCTCCTGACGTCGCGTACCCGAACATTTTTTACCGGTTTCGGTCAAAACGAGTTTGGCCGAACCCGGTGAAGTTCGGTGCGCTCATCTCGAATTTGACACTCCGTTTGGATGTTTGTAAACAGAAAAGCACGTGGTGCTTTTCTGTTTACATTCAGGAGTTTGACAGCTCTTGCGCGAATCACGCAGTTCGCACGGAAGTGCTTCCGTGCGGCATGCGTGGTTTTCACGCACCCATTGACTTCAATGGGTGCGTGAGTGCGCGAAAAACGCACGATTATAGAACATGTCGTGAGTTTTTTTCTGCGCACACGCGCTGAGCGCAATTCACGCATCGTCTAAACTGCCCCATTGACTAATATAGGTGCGTACGACATGCGTGCAAAGCACGCGCGTCGCACGCGCGTATATTACGTTCGTGTAAATGAGGCCTAAGATGCACAGACAGCTTTTTATACCATACCTTGGTCTTGCGCATGGCGCTGTATGGTTTTATGACCTGGTCAGACAGGTCAACGCCACCCATATATTTGTTGTACACCTGTACACAATATGGTTTGGGAACTTCGGTGGTGGATCTGCGTACAGGGACGACAAGGCTGCCTCTGCTGTCATGAATGCTGGTCAGTATAAGGACGTCCCTTTTATCCTTATACTTCAGGAGGAGCAGATCGTCGCTGCAGACAGCTCTGCTCTCTCCTAATTTTAGGATCTGACCCAGCAACGTTTTGGGGAGGCCTTTCTGATTTTTGCGGATTCTTCCGCACGCCAATGTGGATCTGGATGACTGAACTTTTAGCAATGGGACACTGTTGTAAAAGTTGTCCAGATAAAGATGATATCCTTTGCCAAGTAAAGGATGGATTAGATCCCATATGATCTTTCCACTAATTCCTAGGAAAGGGGGGTATTCTGGGGGATCTATATGGGAGTCTTTCCCCTCATAAACCCTAAAAGAGTGGGTGTAACCGGTGGCACTTTCGCAGAGTTTGTAGAGTTTTATGTTGTATCGGGCTCTTTTATTGGGTAGATACTGCCTGAAGTGCAGTCTACCCTTGAAGCTGACTAGTGATTCATCCACCGAAATATTTTGTTGGGGGGTATAAACTTGGGAAAAACTTTGGGAGTAGTGGGTAATCAATGGTCTTATTTTATACAGCCTATCAAAATGTGGGTAGCTATGGGGGTAGGCACTGACTATTAGCATTGTAATGCAGGAACTTTACGATGGCTTCGAATCGCATCCTTGTCATTACTGTGCGGTAAAGGGGGGGGGGTATTATATAAAATATCAGGGGACCAATAGTCTCTAATACTGTTCTTTTTTATGAGACCAAAACGTAAAAATAAGCCTCAAAACTTCCGCAATTCCACTGCGTTTGTGGGGGTCCAATTTTGGCAATGTTGGTCTGCTGGACAATTAAATCTAAAAGGGCGTCTGAAAAAAAAACTTTAAAATAATCAATGGGGCTGAAATCCGTAGTGTCAATTTGAATGCCTGAGGGGGCTGTATATTCAGGCACCTGGGGGGTATAATTGTCCGCAGCTTCCCATGTCAGCTCAGGCAGAGCAGGACCTACGGCTCTTCTGCGGCAATGGGGGGGGGGGGTGCAGACTCAGAGTCACTCGATAAAGATGAAGATGAAAACACGAACTGTGCTTCACCTTCACTTGCGCTGTCCGTATCAGAACACATCATTTGATATGCTTCCTCGGCTGTGAAGACTCTTTTGGTCATAATTTTGTTCAGCTACTAACGAACTAACTCTTTTTTTTTAACTTTTTTTTTAAAACTTTTTTTAACAAAAAATAAACAGCGCTACTCTCAACTGCGGAATGAAAACAGACCAGCAACCCTGTTATATTCAAAGAGTAAGCGTACACTACCCACCATGGGGAAAACGAAATGAGACGTGACATTGCTACCTAACAGGGAACTCGGGCAGTGGGAAATCTAGGGACACAGCAGGGTGATGGCGACCATGTACTGCGACAGGTGATAGCTGGGCACAGATCACGTGGCAGAAGGACACTGTGGGCGACTGAAATAATATAATTATATAATTATTTATTTTACAACCTGCGGGCACCAAAGGTGGTGATCACTGGTCAGTGGGCACAGTGGGCACAACATGGGCAGATCGCTGGGTTTTGTTTTGATTTTTTAACAACTGTTCACTTTCCTCTCACTGTTCTTTCACTGGCTTCTGACTCTGACAAGCTCTCTGACAGGAATGAGCTTGTCAGAGCCGGAGATGCCGGCAAAACAAGTCTCCTACGCTGTGATTTGCCTGTCAGTACTGACTGGCCAATCACAGCTCATGCCGGCACGGGACCACTCTGATTGGTCCTGTGCCGCGAGTCCTGCTCGGCAACTGTCTATGACAGTTGCGATCAGGTCGCTGTCACCATGTCTGTTGACATGGTGACAGTTTAAAGCTTGGGCGTACCTGTACACCCTATTGCGGGAAATCACTTTGATTTCGGACGTACAGTCATGCCCAAAAGCGGGAAGGGGTTAAAGAGAACTGTCACCTCTCCTGACATGGCTATTTTAGTAATTACTTGTATTCCCCATAAAATATAGGGTGTTGTTAGGAAACGCCTATTCCTTTAATGATCTCCATGACTACTGTTCTGGTTTCTGGGCGGTTCTGGTTTTTCCTTGAGCCTATCTCTTTTCTCTATCAGATTTGGTTTCATGTTTATACCTCTCCTTCTCACTCAGTCTTTGCTTGTGATTTTCCTTACTTTTAGGTGTCTTGATCAAGCTTCTGACTAAACCCCATACCTCTGACTTTTGGACTTCTTGGAATACTGACCTCGGCTTGAGTCTCGTTAACCCCTTGTTTGCTGATTTGGATTATTTGTTCCTGGCTGGCTTTGACCTCTGGTTTACCTGGTATCCACTTGCTTATTGCATTGGACGTAATAGTCCGTCACAGGAGTTGTCCTGTTAACGCAAACTGACGGACTATTACGTCACAGCATTAACAGGGTACTGTGTCGGCAGACGTGTCTGCAGACACATTTTTAAAGCAGTGATAGCTTAACGCTATCACTGCTTCAAGGCCAGGAATGGAGCTAGCCTCCGATCTGGCCGATTAACCCCTTAGATGCAGCCCTCAAAACCGAGCGCTGCATCTATGGTGTTTACAAGCAGATCGGAACTCTGCAATGAAATCTCCTCACAGATTACATATGCCCCGACATTATAAACTGAAATATCAGCAATACCCCAAACATAATTTCTACCAAGCAAAATCTGCGCTCCAAAAGCAAAAGAAAAATGGCGTCCCTTCTGAGCCCTACAGTGTGACCAAACATCAGTTTACGTCCACATATATGGCATCGCCATACCCGGGGGAACCAGCTTAGCAGTTTACGAGATGTGTGTCTTCGGTGGCACAAACAGGGCACAACATATTGCGCACTAAAATGGCATATCAGCGGAAAATTGCCATTTTCACTTTGCACCATCCGCTGTGCATTAATTACTAATGAAAAAACACCTGTGGGGGCAAAATGCTCACTACACCCCTTAAAATGCCATAAAGGGGTGTCGTTTCCAAAATAGGGGTCACTACTTGGGGGTTTGTTTTACTAATTGACCTCAGAGCCCTACAATTGTGGGCCAATGCTGTGAAAATCACCAAAATAGACCTCAAAAGCGCATGTTGCTCTTCAGTTCTGAGCTCTGTCATATGTCCAGGTAAATGTTAAATGCCTTGAGGGGTATAGTTTCCAAAATGGGATCAGTTCTTGGGGGCTTCCTCTGTACTCTGGTACTTTAGGGTTTTGCAAATGCGACATGGCACCCAAAAAATAATCCAGCAAAATCTGCATGCCAAATAGCGCTCCTGCCATTCTGAGCCCTGCCGTGTGTCCAAACAGCAGTTTATGACCACATGTGAGGTGTTGCCGTACTCTGGAGAAATTGTTTTACAAATGTTGGGGTGCTTTTTCCTCTTTATCCCTTGCGAAAATGAAAAAAATTGATATTCATTTTTATGGCCTAATTCCAATAAATTCTGCAAAAGAGCAGTGGGGTCTAAATGCTTACTATACCCCTACATAGATTCTTTAAGGGGTGTAGTTTCCCAAATGGAATAACTTGGGTGGTTCCTTCTGTTTTGGTCCCGCAGGCACCTTGCAAATGTGACATGGCACCCGAAAACCATTCCAGCTAAATTTGAGCTCCAAATGGTGATCCTTCACTTTTGACCCCTGCCGTGTGTCCAAACAGCAGTTTATGACCACTTATGGGGTATTGCCATAATCGGGAGAAATTGGTTTTCAACTGATGGGGTGCTTTTTCTCCTTTATGCCTTGTAAAAATTAAAAATGTCAACATTTTATTAGAAAAATGTAGATTTTAATTTTCACTGCCTAATTCCACTAAAGTCAGCAAAAGACCTGTGGGGTCAAAATGCTCACTATACCCCTCGATAAATTCCTTGACAGGTGTAGTTTCCCAAATGGGGTCACTTTTGGGGGGTTTCCACTGATTTGGTCCCTCAGGGGCTTTGCTAATGCGAAATGGCACCTGAAAATCATTGCTGCAAAACTTGAGCTCAAAAGGCCAAATGGTTCTCCTTCCTCTCTGAGCTCTACCGTGTGTCCAAACAGCAGTTTATCACCTCATATGGGGTGTTGCCGTAATCAGGAGAAATTGCTTTTCAAATGTTGGGGTGCTTTTTCTCCTTTATGCCTTGTAGAAGTTAAAAATGTCAACATTTTATTAGAAAAGATGTAGATTTTCATTTTCACGGCCTAATTCCACTAAAGTCAGCAAAAAACCTGTGGGGTCAAAATGCTCACTATACCCCACAATATATTCCTTGAGGGGTGTAGTTTCCCAAATGGGGTCACTTTTGGGGGGTTTCCACTAATTTGATCCATCAGTGGCTTTGCTAATGCGACATGGCACCTGAAAATCATTGCCGTAAAACTTGAGCTCAATAAGCCAAATGGTGTTCCTTCCCTTTTGAGCCCTACCGTGTGTCCAAACAGAAGTTTATCACCACATATGGGGTATTGCCGTAATCAGGAGAAATTGCTTTTCAAATGTTGGGGTACTTTTTCTCCTTTATGCCTTGTAAAAATAGAAAATGTCTTTGTTTTATTGGAAAAAATGTAGATTTTCATTTTCACGGCTTCATTCCACTAAATTCAACAACAAAAAACGTGGGGTCAAAATGCCCACTATACTCCTTGATAAATTCCTTGAGGGGTGTAGTTTGCCAAATGGTGTCTTTTTGGGGTGTTTCCACTGTTTTGACCTCTTCAAACCTGACATGGTGCCTAAAATATATTCTAATAAAAAGGAGGCCCCAAAATCCTCTAGGTGCTCCTTTGCTTCGGAGGTCTGTGTTTCAGTGAATTAGCACACTAGAGCCACATGTGGGATATTTATAAAAACTACAGAATCCGGGCAATAAATATTGAGTTGCATTTTTCTGGTAAAACCTTCTGTGTTACAGAAAAAAAAGGATTAAAAATGAATTTCTGCAAAAAAAATTCTATTTGTAAATGTCATCCCTACTTTGCTGTACTACTTGTGAAACTTCTAAAGGGTTAATAAACTTTCTAAATGCTGTTTTGAATACTTTGAGGGGTTCAGTTTTTAAAATGGGGTCATTTATGGGAGTTTACATTGTATGGGCCCCTCAAAACCACTTCTTTACTGAACTCGTACCTGTAAAAATAGCCTTTTGAAATTTTCTTGAAAAAGTGAGAAATTTCTGCTAAAGTTCTAAGCCTTGTAACGTCCTAGAAAAATAAAAGGATGTACAAAAAACTATCCCAATCTAAGGCCGGATTCACACGAGCGTGTTCAGTCCTTGATATACGATCTGCAGGTTGGCCGCATTTCCTGGACTGAGCACACTGCAGGGAGCTGGGCTCTTATCGTCATCGTTATCTATGATGCTAGGAGTCGCTGCCTCGCTGCGGGAAAACTGTCCCGTACTAAAAACATGTTTTCAGTATGGGACAGTAGCTCCGCGGAGAGGCAGGGACTCCTAGCGTCATAGATAATGATGACGATAAGAGCCCAGCTCCCTGCAGGGTGCTACTTCAAAGATAGATGCCCTACTTACTCAGCTCCGTGCGGCCTTGGCAGAACGAGGCATGGCTTGGCTTGCGGAGGGGCTGGGGCTATCCGGCCCGCTGTCGGCGGCTTCAAGCTCTGTGGTGAGCGGACGAGGCGAGGAGCGGGTGGCGCCCTCTGCTCCGGCGGCTGGAGCAGAGGAGGTGTCGGTGGTTGGATCCGGGGCTCAGGTGGTGATGTCATCTCCTCCTCGGCGGTGGGCCTGTCGCACGAGGCCTCCGGAGAGATTGAGCCCAGATATCATGCCGTGAGCCAGGCGCCTGGTAAGGAGCCCCACGAGGTACCCTCCAGACTGGGCTCCCCGCTTGGCTGCCGGGAGCAGGACGGCCCGGTCTGAGAGGAATCCTGTCAGCCGGCCTGGCTCAGCGGAGGTGGGGGGGCAGGCTCCCTTGCAGCTGGGACCGCCCTCTGCCTCCAGACGACGGGATCCAGGATTTGCGGCGGGCCGTGCTGGCGATGATCCAGTCAGGCGGCCCGCCTGTCCACAGGATGATGTCACTGGTTTCAGGTGTGTATCAATCGGTTGCAAGCGTTTGCGATTTTAGCGAGCGTAATAGGGCAGAAGACGCCTGAACATTGTTCCGGCCTTTTCTGTTATATGGATACTATCGGGGAGGCTCATCTAGTTTACGGCGGGCAGACGTGGCTGCGCTATGATGAGCGGCCTGACATTAGATGGGATAACAAGGATATTGGGTTGTGGTTGAGGGTCATGGCTCTGATGCGCTTTGGCCAGTCCTTTCCTGGGGGTGGGGCCGGGTCAGCTGGCCCCTCTTTGCCTTCTGGGGGGGGGATCAGGTGGGGCAGGAGGAAAATCCGGGTTCTGCTGGCAGTTTAATGAGGGCCAGTGTAAGTTCAGACCGGGTTGCAAGTTTAAACATAGCTGTTCCTCCTGCGGCGGGATCTCTCATTGGGCCGTTAAATGGTTTCGTAACGGTAAAGGACAGGGGGCAGGGGGCGCTGGTCATGGGCCTGATACCGGTGAAGTGGGAAGACATGGAGCCCTTTCTAAATTTAATTGTTATTGAATGGTTTTCGAGTTGGTTTCCGTATCCCTGCCCCCGCGCATAAGGTGCCGTTTACCTTGCGTAATTTGCATTCGGCGTTGCAGTATCCGGGGGTGGTTGGGGATAAGTTGCGGAAGGAGGTGGAATTGAGGCGTATGGCAGGTCCGTTTGAGTATTACGCATTGCCGGAATTAGTCATGTCACCTATAAAGGGTTTGCCTAACACAGGTTCTGTGTCGATGCCCGGGGTTAATCAGCCTTCATCAGCTCCAAGGTCTGCTAGAGTGACACGATCTGTTACCACTCAGGCTTGCAGGCTGAGTAGAGGGAGAACCTATCACAGCCTGGCCTGACGGTTCTAGCTCCCGCCCTTGGTCTATTTATACCCTCACTTGCAGTTGTTCCTTGCCTGTGATTCTCTTGTTTTCCTGGCTCTGCTATTCCTGCTATTTACCTGATTGACCGCTGTAACTTTTTGACCCTGGCTTGCCTGACTATTCTCCTGCTCTGTTTTGCTACTACGTACTCTCCTGGTTTGATTTGGCTCGTTCACCACTGCCTGTTGCTCACGGTTTTCCGTGGGCAACTGCCCTTACTCCCCTTTGCTTCTGTGTGCCCTTGTCTTGTGTTGTCTATCTTTGCACTTACTGAGCGTAGGGACCATCGCCCAGTTGTACGCCGTCATTTAGGATGGGCCGTGCAAGTAGGCAGGGACTGAGTTGCGGGTAGATTACGGCTCACCTGTCTTCTCCCCACCCGTGCCATTACATCACCACTGGGGGTCGTACCCAAGAAGGAGCCGAATAAGTTTCGGCTCATACATCACTTGTCTTATCCGTGGGGGCGATCGGTTAGTCATGGGATTTTTCCGGAACTTTGCTCGCTGGTTTATACATCGTTTGATGCGGCGGTTGAGTGGGTGCGCCGTTATTGGGCGGGGGCTTTAATGGCGAAAACGGATATCGAGTCGGCATTTTGCCTCCTCCCGGTGAATCCTGATAGCATACGGCTTTTAGGATGTTATTGGGAGGGGGCTTATTTTGTGGATCGGTGCCTCCCTATGGGGTGTTCGATTTCCTATGCCTATTTTGAGGCTTTTAGTTCCTTTCTGGAGTGGGTGGTCTGTGAGGGGGCGGGGGTCTCGTCGGTGATACATTACCTAGACGATTTCCTCTGTGTTGGTCCGGCTGGTTCTTTGGTTTGTTCTACTTTGTTGAGCACGATTGAATGGGTGGCGAGGAGGTTCGGTGTACCTTTGGCCCTGGGCAAAACAGAGGGGCCTCGCTCCTGTCTGGTCTTTTTGGGAATCACAATTGATTCTGTGAGGATGGAGTGTCGGCTTCCGGAAGATAAACTGGCGGCTTTGCGGGTGGAGGTGGATCGGTCTAGGCATCTGCGGAAAATCTCTTTGCACACGTTGAAGTCCTTGTTGTGGAAGCTCAATTTTGCTTGTAGGATCATGCACATGGGTCAGATTTTTAGCAGGCGGCTGTCGGGGCGACGGCGGGGGTGTCGGCCCCGCATAATTTTATTCGACTGAATAAAGAGCTTAGGGTGGATTTGGCGGTTTGGTTTGAGTTTTTACATTGTTATAATGGGAAGTCCTTCATTATGTCCCTGGTGGTTGACAGCGCTGATTGGGAGTTGTTTACAGATGCGGCGGGGGGCGTGGCTTTTGGGGCTTACTGCAAGGGACAGTGGTGCACTGCTCGATGGCCTGAGAAGTGGGTGGAGTTGGGTTTGGTGAAGAACCTTGCTTTCCTTGAACTCTTTCCCATTGTGGTGGCAGTGGAAATTTGGAGTGGGAGGTTTTGGGATAGTAAGGTCCGTTTCCATTGTGACAATTTAGGGGTGGTGGGGGCTATCAATAATGTGTCGGCTTCGTCCCCCCGGTTTTCCGGCTTTTGAGACACTTAGTTTTACGTTGCCTGTCCTTGAATGCATGGATTGTGGCTGTTCATGTGCCGGGGGTCCAGAATGACATCGCAGATTCTCTTTCTCGATTGCAGTGGGAACATTTCCGGATGATGGCTCCGGACGCAGATGTGGAAGGGTTCTCTTGCCCGGAGTGGCTGTGGGGGCTGGGTTACGAGCCGCAGGAGGATTGATTCGGGCTTCTCTTGCTCCGGGGACTTGGGCTGCTTATGATTCTGCGTGGCGGGATGGGGAAAGTTGGCTTGCAGCGCTGGATGGGGTAAGGACAGATGACGATCGGGTGGTGGCATTGCTGGTTTTTCTCGGACAGGTCTCTATCGCGGGCTGGTCGGAGTCCAAGGTTAGTCGTTTTGTGGTAGCCCTGGCTTTTGGTTTTAAGCTCCGGGGGTACAGGGATATTACAAAAAGTTTTTGGGTTGGCCAGGCCCTGAAGGGTTATAGGAAGAGGAGACTGTTACCGGATCATCGCCGCCCGGTGACTTTTGTGTTGTTGGAACAGTTGTGGGGGGTGTTGTGTGAGGTTTGTTTTTCTACTTTTGAGGTGACTCTATATAGGTTGGCGTTCTCGTGGACGTTTTTTGGGGCCATGAGGGTGGGGGAGCTGGTGGCACCCAGCACTAGGAGGGCTGGGGGGTTGAAGATGGAAGATGTGTTGTTGGCGGACAGGAGTGTGTAATTCTGGATTCGGCGTTCAAAGACGGATCAGGGGAGTCGGGGTAAGAGAGTGGTGTTGGGGGCTGCCACGGGGGCCAGGATGTGCCCGGTCGCATGCTTTGCAGGGTACAGAGAGGTTTGGCCGGTGATGAGTGGGCAGTTGTTGTGTCACGTGGACGGGTTCTTTCTGTCTCGGTACCAGTTTACTTGGGTTTTTCGTAGGTCCTTGCAATTGGTGGTGTCTTTGTTTTCCCCACATTTCATATTGGGGTAGCGACGGAGACGGTGTCATGGGAGTTGGGGGCGGAGGTGGTGAAGCAGATAGGTCGATGGGATTCCCGCCGTTTCCAGTTATACATGCGTCTGCAGTTTTTATGATGATTTTGTGTGTGAAGTTCTGAATTCCCCCCTCCCTCCCTCCCTCCTCCTTCCTCTTCTCTAACGTCTGTGCATAGCTTTGGTTTTAATTTGTTTGTTTTTTATTGTCCTAGGTCTCCCTTGCCGATTGGTGTGGATCGTCGGGCATTTGTACGTTCATTGGGGGGCGGAGTGGGCCGATGTTCGTCCGGATGGGCGGCAGTTGGGTTTTCAGCGGGAGGAGGTATTGGTGCGGTGTCTGGGGAGTAGAGGGATGGCGTGGAGTCGGGTATTGCCTGATATACCCAGGGTTGCGCAGATGGCTAGAACTCCGGATGTCCTGGTTTTGCACGTGGGGGGGTAATGATTTGGGTAGTCGCCCTTTCCGGGAATTGATTTGGGACATAAAGTATGATTTACTTAGGTTGTGGTCCAGTTTCCCGGGGGTTAAAGTGGTATGGTCGGAGATTGTCCTGCGGAAGGTGTGGTGTCATGTCAGGTCGGTGGCATGGTTAAATAAGGCCCGGGTGAAGGTCAATCGGGCGGTTTCGGGTTTTGTCGTGAGGAATGGGGACATCTTCGTGCGTCATTACCACTTCGAGGATGGCCTGGGTAATTATTGGCTAGGTGATGGGGTTCACCTGACGGCCGTGGGGATCGATCTGCGCCTGCAGGAAGGGATCGAATGGGTCCTCTTGTTGGGTGGGGACTCGCATACTTAAAGGTGTATAGGTATGTTCGTGTGGCAGATTGGAGGTCCTTGGAGTTGGTGGTAAATTACGGTGGGGGGGATTCATCGGGGGTATGGTCCCTCCCTAATTTATTATGGTTGGTAGTCTGGTCAATTTTGGCTCCTGCTGGGTGGTGTCCCGGGGAGCGGTTTAGGTCAGCCAACTGCAGGCATGACGGTGCCCCTGAGCTGGTAGGATGACGGCTGGGAGTAAAATACGATGCAGGTGGGCTGTTTGGTGACAGACTTTTGTAGCTCCAAGGACCCCCCTTCCATTGTTATTCTTATTTGTAAATTGTTGTTCATTATGTTTGTTTGTAAATAAAATGGCTGCTGTGGCCGAATTTATCCAACCCAAGTGTCCGAGTTTGATTATAGGGATGGGGGTTGGTAAAGGGTATGGCCACTAATGGGGGGAAGAGTGAGTGGGAAGTAACATGAGCCTTATACGAGTGTACGCACTCTACAGTCCCCTGATCATGTACAGGCCGGAGCCGGAAGGAGTTAAGGGAGTTAGGAGGGGTGGTTAGGAAGGAGTGGGGGGCGGAGCTTAGTGGGGCGAGGATAGGATATTTAAGGGTGGGCAGAGAGGAAGGACGCCATTACCCTAAGCAGCACAGGAAATCTTGTCCCGCCCTCCCTCCCTAAAATGTTTTGTCTTGTCGGTGTATTGGCAATTTTATTTAGCTTTGTTGCTCGTTGTTTTGTTTTTCTTCACAGGTAACTGAGGATGCTGTGGAGTGGTTTTGCGATGTCGCAGCAGTTGTATGGCGGATTGGAGGTCCTTGGAGTTGGTGGTAAATTACGGTGGGGGGATTCATCGGGGGTATGGTCCCTCCCTAATTTATTATGGTTGGTAGTCTGGTCAATTTGGGCTCCTGCTGGGTGGTGTCCCGGGGAGCGGTTTAGGTCAGCCAACTGCAGGCATGACGGTGCCCCTGAGCTGGTAGGATGACGGCTGGGAGTAAAATACGATGCAGGTGGGCTGTTTGGTGACAGGCTTTTGTAGCTCCAAGGACTCCCCTTCCATTGTTATTTTTATTTGTTAATTGTTTTTCATTATGTTTGTTTGTAAATAAAATGGCTGCTGTGGCCGAATTTATCCAACCCAAGTGTCCGAGTTTGATGATAGGGATGGGTATGGCCACTAATGGAGGGATGGGGGAGTGGGAAGTAACATGACCCTTATAGGAGTGTACGCACTCTACAGTCCCCTGATCATGTATGGGGATGAGCGATCTTAGTAACGAGCGCTCGTTTTTATACTGGCTCCTTGTGAAAGGTGCAAACGAGCACCGATCAACGAGTTGTCTCATTGATCGGCGCTCGTTTACACGCCCAGGTCAGGCTGTGTAAAAGTACCTTTACACTTGCCCATTTTTTTCTTGCTTCCAACACATCAACTTCAAGAGCTGGCTGTTCACTTGCTGCCTAATATATCCCACCCCTTGTCAGGCGCCATTGTAACGAGAATCAATGATATTCTTTTACCTGACAATGGTTTTAATGTTATGGCTCAGAGGCAGAGGCGTAGCTAGGTTCTCCTGCACCCGGGGCAAAGATTCATCCTGGCGCCCCCCCCCCAAACTAATTCCCGACATCTCCTTCCCACTCACCATGTTTTTTTTTTCTCAACCAATCAATGAGGTGTAACTTTTTTTTTTTCACTTTTATTTTAATGTAACTGAAGCATAAAGCCATTTGTAAATTTTACAAGCAGTATAGTTCTATGTGCGGTCCTTGTTTAGCGGATCCGTGATATGCAGCCGTATAAATTGCCTCATGCCCACGTCAATTTTTTTCATCAGGGTGCTATCCGTTGTTTGAACTGATAGCACCCTAACACATTAATTTCAATGGGTCCATGCACACTTCTTTTTAAATATAAGGACTTACCAGGTTAGGTAAAGAGTTAGGCGCCACAAGCAAGTATCCAATGCGCCCCGCTATATGTAAGTAACACAGCAAAACTTCATATAATCATAAAAAACTGAGAGGAAAAGAAGTCATATCGCCACAAATGGAGTACAAAAATAACAAGATTTTATTAGGACATACAATACAAAAATATTATTACAGATAAAATTCAAAGATGGATCCGAATAAAAGAAGGGAAAAGCAGTGCGGCAGCTTCAAAGATATTGAAGGTTGGGATATAAGACCCACTGTGGACACACAGAATCTGGTACGGAAACACTTCCTAGTGTGAATCACACGTGACAACGTCTAGCTCATATATTGTCTGCACACGTAATAAACTGGTAATGACGAGCAGCGGAATTTAGGAATTGATCATAACACCAACTCAGTACAAATAGCCCTAATGCTTGTGACAACACTAGAAGATAGTATTTAGGTGTCTACATTTGGTTAGCGCTTGGCAGAGGTAGATAAAAAAAAATAAATTCTGAACCAAGGTGCCAGAGTAAGAATAGAACTGCCAGAGACGCAGTCTAGTGTATCTGGTCCGTGTGAAATCACATTAAGTCAAGTATGGAAAGTGTAGTGGTGGGCTTACCCATAAAGACGAACGTAGTTAGGCCCCGCACTGCAGCCTGAAAGGTGTTGCGCCCCGACGCGCGTTTCGCCAATATGGCTTCCTCAATATGGCTTCCTCATGCACACTTCTGTTGTTTTAACGGAATCGTGCCACCGTTCCCTCAAAAATAGGGCAGGTCCTACTCCTGCCCGTTTTTGGACGGAACAGTCTCGGCCTTTGCATTGATTTGGTCCGTGAACCAACGGACTGCACACGAAAGCCATACGTGTGAAGTCAGTGATTCATGGAAACCGTCATTAGCGGCAGTACAACGGCCGACGGAAGTGTGCATAAGGCCATACAGTCAAATCCTTCCTCCCCACTAAAACAATTTATACAGAATCCCCTCACCCCTCACATAATATTTACAGTCAAATCCCCCCTCCCACACAAAGACGATTTATAAACACACACACACCTCCACACACACACACACACACACACACACACACACACACACACACACACACACACACACACACACACACCTCCACACACACATACACACACACACACACACACACACACATCTCCACACACACACTCCACACACACACTCCACACACACACACACACACACCTCCACACACACACACACACACACACACACACACACACCCACCCCACACACCTCCACACCACACACACACACACACACACACACACACACACACACACACACACACACACAGACACACCTCCACACACACACACACACACACACACACACACACAGACACACCTCCACACACACACACACACACACACACACACCCCTACCTCCCCCTACTTGCACATACATAGCTGTACTTATCAGTCCGGAGCTCCGTGGAGGGATCTTCATGTTATGAGGGGGTCACACGTTGCAGGCAGGAGGAGAGCTGTGTGTAAGCCCTCTCTTCCTCCATCCTCCCTGCCTGTCTGCTAGCTGGGGCTGAACACTTCAATGGTGTTCTCCTCACAGGCAGAGTGTATGGCCAGCTGCATTATATGATATCACATGTGACGTATAATGCAGCCGCCCGGAGTACATGCGCTCTGCCTGTGCAGGAGAACATCGTGCATACATTACACAGCTTCTGCTCCTGTCCCATGCGCTGCCCATGGCACTAAATGTCTATGGGGTACCGGCCCGGAGGGCACATGCCTCCACTCCCCTGGTCGGCGCCCCCCCCTTCCTTCCCTTGTAGTTGCGCCCGGGACACATGCCCCGCCTGCCCCCCCTATCTACACCCCTGCTCAGAGGTTAGCACTGTTTTGCAGCCCTGAGTTCAAATCTGACCAAAGATATTTGCATGGGGTTTGTATGTTCTCCCTCTGTTTGCATGGGTTCCTCCGGGTTCTCCGGTTTCCTCCCACACTTCAAAAACATACAGATAGAATAATTTGGAATTTAGATTGTGAGCCCCAAAGGGACAGGGACCGATGTGAGTAATGCCAATATCTGTATAGCGCTGCTTGCGCTATAGAAATAAATAAAATAAATCTATATACTATGTATGGGCACTACATGTTACAGTCATAAAAATGAGATTGGATGGGATGGAACCCAGAAGATTGAGTCTCTAGCAATCTCAAGTAAGAGGGGATCCTGTTTTCTATTCTCAATGAAGTGTCTGCATAAGCAAAGTTTTTCACCAGAGCAGATTTCAATAACTCCAAAAAAGTTCACAATTTTTCATGAGATCAGCGAGGACTAGGATTTCATCCTTCTTGAGATTAGTGGGAAGTCTGGACTTGATAGACTGGATCACCACCCCCTTCTAATGTTTGCATAAAACCTGTAAAAAAATCATATTAAAAATCCATTTTTAAAACAGATAACATTTATTTTTGAGCTGTTCTGTTTTTTCAGGTTCTGCATGCTGTGAAAAACAGGGACAAAAAAAATTGTTACAATGTTTATTTTCCAGTAGTGTTGACAATAGCTGTGTGATATAACTATAAAATAAAAATGACTGCTACTACCAGATTGACATACAGTAAAAAAAGACACTAAGGTCAGACTTATTGTGGTCATAACAGGGTTAAGGTCTCTTTGTTATATAAGTTGTGTTCAAATTAGTATCATGACATGACATGGGTGTGGACATGAGATGCATGAATGGTTGTTCATGTGTGACATAGTGTCGGGAATACATGCGCCTAGGGCAGCATGAACTACGTATATAATGACATTGCAGAAACTTGACACCAGGGTCAAAACCATGTTACTGGCACTAGGCTAGAAACAATACCATTGACATTTGGCCCCTGCACCAGACACTTAGAAGTTGACACTAAGGCCAGCACTCTCGAACCCTATTGTCATAATATTGTTGCTACTTGTAATTTTTTATGCTGAAATTATTTTCTGGATATTTTATGTTAATATTTTTACAAAAGACAAAAAAAATTCCAGGTCACTACAAGCACACTTTGGGATAGTTTGGCCTCCTGGAAGCCACTAATGACGTCACTGTCCACACATGCACAATGAAGTCAGAGGCTCCTCCTGGCGCGCCGGAATTCCCGGCCAAAGCGTTGCCGACGCCTGGTCGGGAATCCTGCCTATAGAGGGAGCCACAATGGCTCTATCTACAGGGAGGGGGTGGGGGGATGTGGGCTATTTACAGTGGAAGCATGTGGCACTATCTACAGGGGGCGTATGTGGCACTATATATTAGGGGACTATGTGGCACTATCTACAGGGGGAGTATGTGGCACTATCTACAGGGGTGCTGTGTGTGGCCCTATCTACAGGGGTGCTGTGTGTGGCCCTGTCTACAGGGGGGCTGTGTGTGGCACTATGTACAGGGGGGCTGTGTGTGGCCCTATCTACAGGGGTGCTATGTGTGGCCCTATCTACAGGGGGGCTGTATGTGGCACTATCTACAGGGGGGCTGTGTGTGGCACTATCTACAGGGGGGCTGTGTGTGTCATCATCTACAGAGGGGCTGTGTATGGTATCATCTACAGGGGGCTGTATGAGGCATCATCTACAGGGGGGCTGTATGTGGCATCATCTACAGGGGGGCTGTGTGTGTGGCATCATCTACAGGGGTCTGTGTAGCATCATCTACAGGGGGTCTGTGGCACATCTACAGGGGGTGTGTGTGGCATCTATAGGGGGTGGCATCATCTACAGGGGGTCTGTGTGGCATTATCTACAGGGGGTCTGTTTGGCATCATCTACAGGGTGTCTGTGGCATCATCTACATGGGGTCTGTGTGGCATCATCTACAATGGGCTGTGTGAGATCACGTGACTTCGTTACAGAATTCCGATAGGTGGTCTGTCATCCAGCCAGTGTTGTGCAATAAGATTCCTAGCCACATACAACATACGAGCAATGGCCAAGTTAACATGCTCAGAAATAGAAATATCCTCCACATACCCCAGAACACATTCAAACGGAGTGAAATCTACCGATACCTGATATACAGAAGAGACAGTGTCCACTACCTCAGACCAGAACTGTCGCAGCTGCACACATTGCCACATCATGTGGATCAACGTGCCAGGGTCCCCGCCCCACCTGGGGCAGTCGGGGGAGTCCCTGAAACCAATTTTAGTCAGAAATACCGGCGTTCTATAAACCCGATGTACCAGAAATAGATGAGAAATACGATGTGCCTCATTCATAGATAGTTTGGGAATCCGCGACAATATATCTCCCCACTGACTTTCTTCTATAGACCCAAGATCTCTTTCCCATTTACTCCTCAATATGGAAGGTGAATCATCTAGGAATCTTATCAGAAGACTTTTGTATAGAAGAGATATAAGGCCAGAGATATGACTAGGGTACTCCTACTCTCCATGCCGTACGCATGACAAACCTGAAGATATTTATAAAATTGGGTATGAGGAAGACCGAATTCCGATTGTAAACATGAGAATAACTTAACCCCTTCCCGCACCTTGACGTTAATAAACGTCAATGTGTGCAGTAACTTCGCGCACCTTGACGTTCATTAACGTCAGTGCTTTGACAGTTAACCGCCGCGCGGCGCTACACCGCAGCGGCGGTTAACTGTGCAGGGTGTCAGCCCTGCTCTCCCTGTTGCCGATCAGCGGCCTGTCGCCGCTGAAATCGGCAATTAACCCCTTCGATGCGGTGGTCGATTGCGATCCCCACATTGAAGAGGTTTACAGCGGATCGGCAGCCCCCCACATGTATTTGCGGGGGCTGGCGATCCTTCTCACGGCAACCAGAGGCCAGACAATGACCTCCGGGTTGCCATGTACGGAAGCCTCGGAGGATCAGCCTCCGGCCGTTCCTCCTCTGCTTCCTGTCAGTGTGACAGTTACGTCACAATGACAGTTACAACACATTACACTACGTGTGTAGTGTAATGTGTTCCAGCAGCGATCAGAGCTGCAAGTCTAAGTGTCCCCTAGTGGGACAAGTAAAAAAAGTAAAAAAAAGATAATAAAAATGTTTTGAAAAAGTGTAAAAATAAAAGTTAGAAGTGATATAAACAAAGAATGCTTTTTTTCCTATAATAAGTCTTTTATTATAGGAAAAAAATTAACACGATAAAAAAAGTACACATATTTGGTATCACCGCGTTCGTAACGATCCCGACTATAAAACTGTAATATTATTTTTCCCGCACGGTGAACACCGCGAAAAAAATAAACGAAAAACAGTGCCCGAATCACAATTTTTTGGTTACCACCCCTCCCAAAATCGACAATAAAAAGTGATCAAAAAGTCGCATGTACGCCAAAATGGTACCAATACAAACTACAACCCGTCCCGCAAAAAACAAGCCCTTACACCGCTTTTTTGACTGAAAAATAAAAAAAGTTGTCGCTCTCAGAATACGGTGACACAAAAAAGAATTTATTTTATAAATAAGTGATTTTATTGCACAAACGCTGCAAAACATCAAAAAGTTATATACGTATGGTATCGCTGTAATCGTATCGACCCGCAGTATAAAATATAATGGTAATTTATAGCCCAGGGTGAACGCCATAAAAAACAGTTTCAGAATTGATGGTTTTTGGTCACCTTGCTTGCCAAAAAATTGAATAAAACGTGATCAAAAAAATTTCTAGTACCCCAAAATGGTACCAATGAAAACTACAGATTGTCCCGCAAAGAATAAACCCTCACCCAGCTCCGGTGGAAAAAAAATAAAACCGTTCTGGCTCTCAGAATATGGCGATGCAAAATGTGCAGTGTTCCAAAAGCAGATAAGATCGGGCGCCTTTTATCAGTGCGACACCGGCCACATATCTGCGGATTATTATTTATTTACTGCATTATTATACCCTCTTATTATACCCTGATGTACCCCGCACAGATAACATGTACCCTGATGTACTCCGCACAGATAACATGTACCCTGATGTACCCCGCACAGATTACATATGCCCCCACATTATATATTGAGACACCAGTAAAACCCCAAACAGAACTACTACCAAGCTACATCTGCGCCCCAAAAGCCAAATGCTGCTCCCTCCCTTCTGAGCCCTGCAGCGTGCCCAAACACCAGTTTACGCCCATAGATATGGCATCGCCATACCCAGGAGAACCCCCTTAATATTTTATGAGGTATTCGTCTTCAGTGGCACAAACTGGGCATAACATGTAGTGCACTAAAATGGCATATGAGTGGAAAATTTTAATTTTTACTCTGCACCATCCGCTGCACATTAACCCCTGCGCGCACCACAACATAGCATGTCGTAGTGTGGGGGGGGGGTGATGTATGGAGCGTCTCACGTGAAAAATAAAGCATTTAAAACGGCAAAATCACTGTTTTTTGGTCACCTTGGCTCTACCTAAAAATGTAATAAAAAGTGCTCAAAAAGTTGTATGTACCAAAAAATGGTACCAATAAAAACGACCGCTCGTCCCTCAATAAATAAGCCCTCATACCACTCTATTGACTGAAAAATAAAAAAGTTGTGGCTCTTGGAACGCGGGGAGGAAAAAACTAAAAAGGAAAAGAAAAAAATGGATCAGTCCAGAAAGGGTTAATTACTTTCTAATGAAAAACCATTTATGACCACACGTGGGGTATTGCCGTACTCGGGAGAAATTGCTTTACAAATGTTGGGCAGCATTTTCTCCTTTATCCTTTGTGAAATTGAAAAAATACAACATTTTAGTGGAAGAAATGTTGATATTCATTTTCACGGCCTAATTCTAATAAATCCTGCAAAAGACTTGTGGGGTCTAAATGCCCACTATATCCCTAGATAGATTCTTTAAGTGGTGTAATTTCCACTTTTGGGGGGTTCCACTGTTTTGGCCTCTCAGGGGCTTTGCAAATGCAACATGGCACCCAAAAACCATTTCAGCTAAATTTGATCTCCAAAAGACAAATAGCGCTCCTTCCCTTCTAAGCTCTGCTGTGGGTCCAAACAGCCGTTTATTACCACATATGGCATATTTCCGTAATCGGGAGAAATTGTTTTACAAATGTTGGGGTGCTTTTTCTCCTTTATTCCTTGTAAAAATTAAAAATGGCTACCTTTTTTCAGAAAAAAAGTAGATTTTTACCTTTACAGAATAATTCCAATGAATTCAGCAAAACAACTGTGGCATCAAAATGCTAACTTTACCCCTAGAAAAATTCCTTGATGAGTGTAGTTTCCAAAATGGGGTCACTTTCTGGGGGTTTCCACTATTTTGTTCCCTCCAGTGCAATTCAAACGCGACACGGCACTGAAAACTATTCCAGCAAAATCAGAATTTCAAAATCCAAATGGTGCTCCTTTCCTTCTGAGTCCTGCTGTGGGTCCAAACTGCAGTTTATTACCACATATGGGGTATTGCTGTAATCGGGAGAAATTGCTTTACATATGTTGGGGTGTTTTTTCTCATTTATTCCTTGAAAAAATAAAAAAATTCTAAGTTTTTTTCAGAAAAAAAGTAGATTTTCATCTTCACATACTAATTCAAATACATTTTGCAAAAAAACTGTGGGTTCAAAATGCTAACTATACCCATAGATAAATTCCTTGAGGGGTGTAGTTTCCAAAATGAGGTCACTTTTGGGGGTTTTTATTGTTTTGGCCCCACAAGACCTCTTCAAACCTGACATGATACCTAAAATATATGCTAAAAAAAAGGAGGCCCCAAAATCCACTAGGTGCTTCTTTGCTTCTGAGGCCTGTATTTCAGTAAATTAGCGCACTAGGGCCACATGTGGGATATTTCTAAAAACTGCAGAATCTGGGCAATAAATAATAAGTTCCATTTCTCGGGTAAAAACTTCTGTGGTATAGAATTTTTTTTATTACAAATGAATTTTGTAAAAAAAAAATGACATTTGTAACTTTCACCTCTACTTTGCTTTAATTCCTGTGAAACGCCTAAAGGGTTAAAACACTTTCTGAATGCTGTTTTGAATACTTTGAGGGGTGCAGTTTTCAAAATGGGGTGATTTATGGGGACTTTCTAATAAATAAGACCCTCAAAGCCACTTCAGAACTGAACTGGCCCCTGTAAAAATCGGCTTTTGAAATTTTCTTCAAAATATGAGAAATCGCTGCTAAAGTTCTAAGTCTTGTAACGTCCTAGAAAAATAAAATAATGTTCAAAAAACGATGCCAAACTAAAGTAGACATATGGGGGATGTTAACTAGTAACTATTTTGTGTGGTATTACTATCTGTTTTACAAGCAGATACATTTAAATTTAGAAAAATGCTAATTTTTGCAAATTTTCTTCAAATTTTGGTGTTTTTTACAAATAAATATTGAATTTATCGACCAAATTTTTTCCGTAACATAAAGTACAATATGTCACGAGAAAACAATCTCAGAATCACTTTGATAGGCAAAAGCATTCCGGAGTTATCCCCACATAAAGGGACACATGTCAGATTTGAAAAATCGGCTTCGTCCTGAAGGCCAAAACAGGCTCAGTCCTGAAGGGGTTAAATTCCTGATTACACAACAACTGATTCATTCTATGAACCCCTTTGTTCTTCCACAAAGCAAAATCTGTTAGAGTGTTAATATGAGGCAAACAAGGCGTATCCCAAATAGCCGTATATTGTGTACAACCCGTGATACATTGAACATTTCTAACACTCCACCATATTTTGTGCATCAAATACAACGTTGGATATTTTTTAGTATGCTGTTTACATTTATGGGCCTCTAGTGCCTCATATAAAGAGTCTGAACATAGGAAATGTTGTAGTAGCAGCTTATTGAAATCTACTGAGTCACCAATATCCCACCCTCTTAGGTGCTGCAACTGAGAAGCCAAATAATATAATCGGGGGTTAGGAACCACCAGACCACCGTCTGTCTTATCTCTCTGTAATGTCTCCAATTTTATGCGCACATGCCCCGTATTCCAAATAAGAGATCTAAATAACCTTTTAACCTTGTAAAAGAAACGTTGAGGTAACCATATTGGTGCACTGTGTAAAAGATATAGCAGTTGAGGCATCCATATCATTTTGATTAAATTACATCTGCCAATGACCGAGAGATACAATTTACGCCACATATCCAGCTTAATTTTAAATCGGGCCAGTAAGGGGGTTAAATGTAATCGTTCAAATTCCTCCAATTTCATAGATATTTCCACTCCTAGATATTTAAAAGAGGTAACACATTTCATATCGATATCTTCACATGGCACCTGTGCGTGTGTATCATCCACCCTCATCAGGACAGACTTGGACCAGTTAATGGTCAATCCAGAAAACAGACCAAACGCCCCAATAGCAGACATAGCTGCATCCAGGGAGGCAGCATCATCCTCCAAAAACAGTAGCATGTCATCAGCGTATAATGCTAGTTTATCCTCCTTCTTTTCATGACGGAACCCGACAATGTTGACAGAACCCCTAATCAATACAGCTAATGGCTCTGGCTATGGCAAAAAGTAATGGAGAGAGCGGACAACCCTGCCGTGTACCTCTACCCAACGGAAATGTATCAGACATAAAGTTATTCACCCTAATTCTAGCCACAGGTCTATCATATAACATCCTAATCCAGGAAATAAACGAGTCCCGTTGTTACTGACTGAACCACTACAGGTACCCTTGTGCTTGTACTATTTATATATTGACTTGGTACTCTGTTGGCCAGCTGCTATCCCGCTACAGCGGTATGGCCCAGTGGGTCCACATACCCACAGATCGTGACAGTACGCTCAGGCCATGGACCCCGCTGGTCAACCTAAGACCATGACGACGTCACAAGCCATGCAGGTAGACCTGCGAGACCTTCGGTCAAGACAAGACCAACTTCTCCTGTCAGTGAACTCCATTGCACAGCGACTGGATGCGCAAGCTGCAGCCATCGAGGCACCTGTTCCTGTTCCTCCTATTACACCTCATGGCAGTACCAGTACCGACTCCCGATTCTCGCTGCCACTACCTTCTCGCTTCAACGGAGACGTGAGTACCTGCAGGGGTTTTCTGAACCAGTGCCAGATCCATTTCAGCCTATTTGCCAAAAGGATCGCTTTCATCATCTCGCTCCTTACTGGCAAGGCCCTAGAATGGGCGAATCCTATCTGGGAACGTCAGGAACCAGAGACCCGTGACTTCCAGTGCTTCCTACAAACTTTCTGCTTGGTATTTGGGGAACCTGGGCGAGTCTCATCTGCTGCTGCTTCTCTGCAGACCCTCCGTGGGCGAGTATGCCATCCAGTTTCGCACCCTGGCGGCAGAGCTGTCCTGGAACATTGAGGCCAAGGTGGCTACATTCTGGCAGGGATTGTCTTCCGAGATTAAAGATGAGTTTGCCGCTCGTGATCTGCCACCGACCCTGGATGACCTCATTCTTCTCGTCAACCGGATTGACATGAGGATCCGGGAGCGATCCCAAGATGTTCGTCGGGAAAGAAGACTTCCCAGGTTGGCTCCTACTTTCCAGCAACCCCTGTTGCTCTCACCAGTTGTTCCACCAGAGGAGGTGAGCAGGTGGACCGGCTCAATTTATCCGCTTAGGAGAAAAAACACAGACACACTTCGGGACTTTGTATTGCGGCCTCGGAGGCCATGTTGTGCGTTTGTGCCCTTAGAAGCCAAAAAACTCCAATTGCTTCCAGCAAAACGACGGATCCGGTACACAAAAGAGACAAACGGAAACCACGGGCACTGGATCCGTCACCATTGAAATCAATGGCGATGGAAACGGAAACCTCTGATTTCCGTCGGTGTCAGTTTGTGTCTGCTCAGGGTCCCGTTCTGATGGAAAGCTCAGACGGAACGTCAGAACGGGACTCCAACGCAGATGTGAACAGAGCCTAACAGTGATCACAATATAGTTACATTTTACCTATACTGCAAAAAGCAAACACAGGCTGGGAGGGCAAAAACACTTAATTTTAAAAAGGCCAATTTCCCCAGGATGAGGGCTGCAATTCAGGATATAGACTGGGAAGAACTAATGTCAAATAATGGTACAAATGATAAATGGGAGATTTTAAAATATACTTTGGGTAATTATAGTGCAACATTTATTCCTATAGGTAACAAGTATAAAAGACTAAAATTAAACCCCACATGGCTTACACCTTCTGTAAAAAGGGCAATACATGACAAAAAAAAGGGCATTTGAGTACAACTGTAGCCTTTGTAAATTATAAAGAGCTTGCCAGTCAGTGGACCATCGCCGCTGATTTCGGCAATTAACCCCATAAATTCGGCGACCGATTGCGATCGCTGCATTTAAGGGGTTTGGAGCACATCGGCAGCCCCCACAAAATGATTGTGGGGACTGCCGATGCTTGTCATGGCAATCGGAGGCCAGAAAATTACCTCTGGGTTGTCATGTACGGAGGCCTCAGGGGAGCAGCCTCCGGCCGGTCCTCCGAGGCTTCCTGTCAGTGTGACTGTCACGTCACAATGACAGTTAGAATACATTACACTATGTAGGTAGTGTAATGTACTCTAGCAGCGATCAAAGCTGCAAGTCTAAATGTCCCCTAGAGGGACGAGTAAAAAAAATTAAAAAAAGTAATAAAAATGTTTTTAAAAAAAAGTGTAAAAATAAAAGTTATAAGTTACATAAACAAAAAATGCTTTTTTTTCCTTATAATAAGACTTTCATTATATAGGAAAAAAATGAACACATTAAAAAAAGTACACATATTTGGAATCACCGCGTTCGTAACGACCCAAACTATAAAACTATAATGTTATTTTTCCCGCTCGATAAACACCCCAAAAAAAAAAATCAATAAAAAACGACACCAGAATCTCTATTTTTTGGTCACCACCCCTCCCAAAATAGAGAATAAAAAGTGATCAAAAAGTCGCATGTACCCAAAAATAGTACCAATAAAAACTACAACCCGTCCCGCAAAAAAAACAGCCATTACACAGCATTTTTGACTAAAAAATAAAAAAAGTTATGGCTCTCAGAATATGGTTACACAGAAAAGAAATTATTTTATAAAAAAGGGATTTTATTGCGCAAACGCAGCAAAACATAAAAAAACCTATATACATATGGTATTGCCGTAATCGTATAGACCCGCAAAATAAAGTAAAACTGTCATTTATAGCACACGGTGAACGCCGCAAAAAATAAACTAAAAAACACTGTCAGAATTGCTTGTTTTTGGTAACCCGGGTTGCAAAAAAATTGAATAAAAAGTGATAAAAAAAATCGCATGTACCACAAAATGGTTGTACTCTACCCAGTTTACACATGCCCCCCACATTATAAAATGAAATACCAGCAAAACCCAAACAGAACTACTACAAATAAAAATCTGCGCTCCAAAAGCAAAATGGCGCTCCCTCCGTTCTGAGCCCTGCAGCGTGCCCAAACAAAAGTTTGCGCCCACATATATGGCATCACCATACCCGAGAGAACCCGCTTAACGTTTTATGAAGGATTTGTCTTCAGTGGCACAAACTGGGCACAGCATATTATTGACTAAAATAGCATACCAGTGGAAAATTGCAATATTCACACCATCCGCTGTGCATTAACCCCTTTGCGCACTTTGACTTAAGACCTCCCACCGCTCAATCAACCGAAAAATAAAAAAGTTACGGCTCTCATAATGTGGTGAAAGAAAACAATTTTTATTTTAACAAATAGATTTTTCTTTGTAAAAGTAGTATAATATAAAAAAAACTATATCAATTTGGTATCACCGTAATTGTATTGACCCGCAGAATAAAGTAAAGTTTTAGTTTTTACCGCACGGCGAAAGCTGTAAAACAAATTTTTTTCGTATATCAGCCCGCAAATAATTTTTTTCTCAGTTTCCCAGTACATTTTATGGCACTTTAAATGGTGTCAATAGAAACTAAAATTTCTCCCGCAAGAAATAAGCCCTCACACCACTCTACTGATGGAAAAAGAAAAAGTTATGGCTCTTGGAAGGCGGGATATGGCTCTTGGAAGGCAGGAAGTGAAAAACGAAAATAAGAAAGCAAAAAATGGATCAGTCCTCAAAGGGTTAATTAATTTCTAATGAAAAAAATGTATGACCCCATGTGGGGTATTTTTGAATTGCTTTACAAAAATTGGTTGTTTTTTTTCTCCCTTAACCCTTGTGAAAATGAGAAAATTAAACATTTTAGTGGAAAAAAATTGTGATATTCATTTTCACGGCCTAATTCTAATAAATTCTGCAAAAGACCCGTGGGGTCTCAATGCTCACTATAACCCTAGAAAAATTCCTTGAGGGGTGTTTCCAAAATGGGGTAGCTTGGGGGGTTTCCACTGTTTTGGTCCCTTCAGGGCATTGCAAACGCGACATGGCACCGAAAACTAATCCAGCAAAATCCGTGCTCCAAAATCCAAATGGCGTTCCTTCCCTTCTGTGCGCTGCCATGGGTCCAATCAGCAGTTTTTTTTTACCACATATGGGGTATTGCCGTAATCACGAGAAAATGCTTTACAAATGTTGTGGTTCTTTTTTTCCTTTATTCCTTGTAAAAATTAAAAATTTCTATGCTTTTTCAGAAAAAAGTAGATTTTCATTTTCACGGCCTAATTCTACTAAATTCTACAAAAAACATTTGTGGTCAAAATGCTAACTAAACCCCTAGATAAATTAATTGAGAGGTGTAGTTTCCAAAATGGGGTCACTTTTGGAGGGTTTCCACTGTTTTGGTCCGTCCAGGGCGTTGCAAACGCGACATGGCACAGAAAACCAATCCAGCAAAATCCATGCTCCAAAATCCAAATGGTGCTTCTTCCCTTCTGAGCCCTGCTGTGGGTCCAATCAGCAGTTTATTACCACATATGGGATATTGCCGTAATCGGGAGACATTACTTTACAAATGTTGGTGTGCATTTTCTTCATTATTCCTTGTAAATATTAAACATTTCTATGTTTTTTAATAAAAAAAGTAGATTTTAATTTTTACAGACTAATTCCAATATATTTAGCGAAAAACCTGTGTGGTCAAAATGCTAACTGTACCCTTAGATAAATTCCTTGAGGGGTGTAGTTTCCAAAATGGGGTAACTTTTGGGGTGTTTCCACTGTTTTGGCACCACAAGACCTCTTCAAACCTAAAAAAAAAAGGAGGCCCAAAATCCACTAGGTGCTCCTTTGCTTCTGAGGCCAGTGTTTCAGTGAATTAGCACACTAGAGCCACATGTGGGATATTTCTAAAACTGCAGAATCTGGCCAATAAAATATTTTCTGCATTTCTCGGGTAAAACCTTCTGTGTTACATAAAAAAAAATGTATTAGAAAAGAATTTCGGCAAAAAAAATTCAATTTGTAAATTTCACCTCTACTTTGCTTTAATTCCTGTGAAACACCTAAAGGGTTAAAACACTTTGTGAATGCTGATTCGAATACCTTGAGGGGTGTAGTTTCAAAAATGGGGTGATTTATGGGGACTTTCTAATATGTAAGGCCCACAAAGCCACTTCGGAACTGAACTGCCCCCTGTAAAAATAGCCTTTTGAAGTTTTCTTTAAAATATGAGAAATTGCTGCTAAAGTTCTAAGCCTTGTAACGTCCTAAAAAAATAAAAGGACGTTCAAAAGACGATGCAAACATAAAGTAGACATATGGGAAATGTTAACTAGTAACTATTTTGCGTGGTATTACTATCTGTTTTACAAGCAGATACATTTAAATTTAGAAAAATGCACATTTTTGCAAATATCTGCAAAATTTGCGTGTTTTTCAGAAATAAATACCGAAATTATCGACCAACGTTTTTCACTAACATAAAGTACAACATGTCACGAGAAAACAATCTCAGAATCACTTGGATAGATAAAAGCATTCCGATGTTATTACCACATAAAGTAACACATGTCCGATTTGAAAAAATTGGCAGTGTCCTGAAGGCCAAAACAGGCTGGGTCCTGAAGGGGTTAAAGAGGCTCTGTCACCAGATTTTGCAACCCCTATCTGCTATTGCAGCAGATAGGCGCTGTAATGTAGATTACAGTAACGTTTTTATTTTTAAAAAACGAGCATTTTTGGCAAAGTTATGACCATTTTTGTATTTATGCAAATGAGGCTTGCAAAAGTCCAAGTGGGCGTGTTTAAAGTAAAAGTACAACTGGGCGTGTATTATGTGCGTACATCGGGGCGTTTTTACTACTTTTACTAGCTGGGCGTTCTGACGAGAAGTATCATCCACTTCTCTTCAGAACGCCCAGCTTCTGGCAGTGCAGACACAGCCGTGTTCTCGAGAGATCACGCTGTGACGTCACTCACTTCCTGCCCCAGGTCCTGCATCGTGTCGGCCACATCGGCACCAGAGGCTACAGTTGATTCTGCAGCAGCATCAGCGTTTACAGGCAAGTAACTACATCGACTTACCTGCAAACGCCGATGCTGCTGCAGAATCAACTGTAGCCTCTGGTGCCGATGTGTCCTCGCTCGTCCGACACGATGCAGGACCTGTGAGTGACGACACAGCGTGATCTCTCGAGAACACAGATGTGTCTGCACTGCCAGATGCTGGGCGTTCTGAAGAGAAGTGGATGATACTTCTCGTCAGAACGCCCAGCTAGTAAAAGTAGTAAACACGCCCCGATGTACGCACATAATACATGCCCAGTTGGACTTTTACTTTAAACACGCCCACTTGGACTTTTGCAAGCCTCATTTGCATAAATACAAAAATGGTCATAACTTGGCCAAAAATGCTCGTTTTTAAAAAATAAAAATGTTACTGTAATCTACATTGCAGCGCCTATCTGCTGCAATAGCAGATAGGGGTTGCAAAATCTGGTGACAGAGCCTCTTTAAGGACTATAGGTTTAGAAAGTATAGTTTGCCATTGGATTGAGAATTGGATCAAGGACCATATCCAGAGAGTTGTGGTCAATGATTCGTACTCTGAATGGTCCCCGGTTATAAGTGGTGTACCCCAGGGTTCCTTGCTGGGACCACTATTATTCAACTTATTAATGAATGATATAGAGGATGAGATTAATAGCACTATTTCTATTTTTGCAGATGACACCAAGCTATGTAGTAATGTTCAGTCTATGGAAGATGTTCGTGAATTGCAAGCGGATTTAAACAAACTGTTTGGTCATCCACTTGGCAAATTAAGTTTAATGTAGATAAATGTAAAGTTATGCACCTGGGTACGAACAACCTGCATGCATCATATGTCCTATACTGGGGGAGCTGCATTGGGGAAATCTGGGTGTACTTGTAGATCATAAACTAAATAACAGCATGCAATGTCAATCAGCTGCTTCAAAGGCCAGCAAGATATTGTCGTGTATTAAAAGAGGCATGAACTCGTGGGACAGGGATGTAATATTACCACTTTACAAAGCATTAGTGCGGCCTCATCTAGATTATGCAGTTCAGTTCTGGGCTCCAGTTCATAGAAAGGATGCCCTGGAGTTGGAAAAAATACAAAGAAGAGCAACGAAGCTAATAAGGGGCATGGAGAGTCTAAGTTAGGAGGAAAGATTAAAAGAATTAAACCGATTTAGCCTTGAAAAAAGACGACTAAGGGGGGACATGATTAACTTATATAAATATATTAATTGAACATATAAAAAATATGATGAAATCCTGTTCCATGTAAAACCCCCTCAAAAAACAAGGGGGCTATAATGTCGGGGTAGGGAGACAAACAGGGGAGCCCTAATCTACCCGCCACTCCGTCCCTGCCTACTTGCACGGCCCGTCCTAGGCGACGGCGTACAACTGGGCGACGGACCCTACGCTCAATAAGTGAACGACAGACAAACAGACAAGGGTACACAGAAGCTAAGGGAAATGGGACAGTTGCCACGGCAACACCGTGAGCAACAAGAGTAGTGAACGAGCCGAGTCAAACCAGGAGTGTAAGAGGTACCAAACGCAGAGCAGGAGAGTAGTCAGTAAAGCCAGGGCCAATTTGAAGCAGAGGTCAATAGTACTAGCAGGAACAGCAAAGCCAGGAAACCAGACAGAATCACAGGCAAAGGAAGAGCAGGAAATGAAGATATGAATAGACCGAGGGCGAGAGCTAGCTCCGTCTGGCCAGGCTGTGATAGGTTCTCCCACTCCTCAGCCTACCAGCCTGAGTGGTAGCAGATCGAGTGACCCTATCAGACCTAGGAGCAGATGCAGACTGATTAACCACGGGCGTCGACACAGAAGCTGTGTCTGGCAGATCCTTTACAGGGCACTCCCTCTGTCTGGAGTAAAAAAGGTTCAACCTGCAGAGGCGACAAGCCTTCTTTACTGTGAGAACTATGAATCTATGGAACAGCCTACCACAGGAGCTGGTCACAGAAGGTACAGTAGATGGCTTTAAAAAAGGCTAAGATAATTTAGAACAAAAAAATATCCGCTCCTATGTGTAGAAATTTTCCCTTCCCTTTTCCCATCCCTTGGTTGAACTTGATGGACAAGAGTTTTTTTTCAACCGTACTATGTAACTATTTAATATCATATCTGATTGGGGGGTTCAGTTTACCTCGAAATTCTGGAGAGCCCATTGTAAACTCTTAGACGTGAAGTTGGACTTTTCCTCAGCCTACCATCCCCAGTCCGATGGCCAAGTCGAGAGGATTAACCAAATCATGGAGAATTATCTATGACACTTCATCTCCATGCAGCATGCTTCTTCCTTGGGCTGAGATCTCATACAACAACCACACAAGTGAGTCCACTGCTTCTACACCGTTCTTCATTGTCTACGGCCAACATCCACAAATTCCTCTTCCTGTTTCAGCTATGTCCCAGGTGCCCACAGCTGACTCTGCATTCAAGGACTTTCTACAAATCTGGCAGCAAACTACGAAAGGCGGATACTACAAGAAGAGAGCCACCTCAGTTTCCTCCGGGTACCAAAGTCTGGCTGTCCTCAAGGAATATCCATCT
This sequence comes from Rhinoderma darwinii, assembly GCF_050947455.1. Lineage (NCBI taxonomy): Eukaryota > Metazoa > Chordata > Amphibia > Anura > Rhinodermatidae > Rhinoderma > Rhinoderma darwinii. Next base: position 33,260,557 of record NC_134687.1, on the reverse strand, counting down.
AAAGCAGGGATCTCCAGCACGCGGGCCACATGCGGCCCCTGAAGCTGTCATCTGCGGCCCGCGGGACACAGAGCCGCTAGTATCGGCTCTGCTCTGGTACTCTGTGAAATCCCTGAAATCCCATGAATGGACACGCGATGTCAGGGTCTTACCCAGAGCGGAGTCCCACTCAGAGCACTAGCATAGGCCCTGCTCCGGGACTCTGTGGAATTCCCTGTCATCGCTGTCCATATATGGACAGTTTTGTCAGGGTCTTCGCCGGAGCGGAGTCCCGGGCAGAGCGCTAGTATTGGCTCTGCTCGGGGACTCTGTGGAAATCCCTGACATCGCTGTCCATATATGTACAGTTTTTGTCAGGGTCTTCCCCAGACCGGAGTCCCGGGCAGAGCGCTAGAATAGGCTTTGTTCCAGGACTCTGTGGAATTCCCTGACATCGGTGTCCATGTATGGACACACGATGTCTGTGGCTTCCCCAGAGTCGTAGTCCCGGGCAGAATGCTAGTATAGGTTCTGTCTGGGACTCTGTGGAATTCCCTGACATCGCTGTCCATATATGGACAGTTTTGTCACGCTCTTTCCCAGAGCGGAGTCTCGGGCAGAGCGCTAGCATAGGCTTTTCTCCGGGACTCTGGAATCCCCTGACATCACTGTCCACATATGGACAGCGATGTCTAGGGCTTCCCCAGAACTGGACAGTGATGTCAGGAGCACAGCTGGAGTCCCAGTAGGAGTGCTAGTAGCGCTCTGCCCGGAACTCCAGCTCTGGGGTTGCCCCTGACATCTCTGTCCATATATGAACAGTGATGTCAGGAGCAGAGCTGGAATCCAAGGCTGGGTGCTAGAAGCGGCTCTGCTCCGGGACTCCAGCTCTGGGCAAGCCCCTGACATCACTGTCCATATATGGTCACTGATGCCAGTTGCTTCCCCAGAGTTCCAGAGCAGAGCCTATACTAGTGCTCCGCTCTGGGACACCGGCTCTGGGGTTGTCCCTGACATTACATTCTGGTCCAGGAGGATCCCCTGACTTCACTGTGTATGAACAGTGACATCAGGGGCTCCTCCAGCAGAGGAATCCCTGGCCAAAGCGTCGGCAACGCTCTGGCTGGGGATTCCACTCTTAGAGGGAGCCCCAATGGAGCTATCTACTGTGGATGTCTGTGGTACTATCTACAAGGGGTGTGTGTTGCAGCATCTACAGAGGGCACAGTGGCATTATCTACAGAGGGCATGGTGGCATTATCTACAGAGGGGACGGTAGCATTATCTACACAGGGCACGGTGGCAGCATCTACAGAGGGCACTGTGGCAGCATCTACAGAGGGCACTGTGGCATTGTCTACAGAGGGCACTGTGGCAGCATATACAAAGGGCACTGTGGCAGCATCTACAGAGGGCACTGTGGCAGCATCTACAGAGGGCACTGTGGCATTATCTACAGAGGGCACGGTGGCAGTATCTACAGTGGGCACTGGCAGCATATACAGAGGGCACTGTGACAGCATCTACAGAGAGCACTGTGGCATTATCTACAGAGGGCACGGTGGCATTATCTAGAGGGCACGGTGGCATTATCTACAGAGGCCACTGGCAGTATCTACAGAGGGCACTGTGGCAGTATCTATAGAGGGCACTCTGGCATTATCTACAGAGGGCACTGTGGCATTATCTACAGAGGGCACTGTAGCAGTATCTACAGAGGGCACTGTGGCAGCATCTACAGAGGGCACGGTGGCATTATCTACAGAGGGCACGGTAGCATTATCTACAGAGGGCACGGTGGCATTATCTACAGAGGGCACTGTGCCAGTATCTACAGAGGGCACTGTGGCAGTATCTACAGATGGCACTGTGGCAGCATCTAAAGAGGGCACTGTGGCAGCATCTACAGAGGGCACTGTGGCAGTATCTACAGAGGGCACTGTGGCAGTATCTACAGAGGGCACTGTGGCAGCATCTACAGAGGGCACTGTGGCATTACCTACAGAGGGCACTGTGGCAGTATCTACAGAGGGCACTGTGGCAGTATCTACAGAACGCACTGTGGCAGTATCTACAGAGGGCTCTGTGGCACGATCTAAAAAGGGGCTGCCTAATTTTGACATTTGTGTGTTTGCCAAACGCTGCCAACTGAGCTGCCAGACTGCATTTAGCGACACTTAAACTGTAAGTTTTAACCTAGCGCTATTATTATAGTCATGTAGTATTATAGTAATATAGTGTTATAGTAGTTCAAATAACAAATTAATTACCAATAATTTTGTAAATGTATCAAATTTGAAAGTAATGCGGCCCGTCAACTTCATATTTTTTCTATATGTGGCCCACTTACCCGGCCGAGTTTGAGACCCCTGGTCTAAAGGTACCTTCGTACAAGTTTGCTCTCAGGTTCCTCGGACCCTTTGAGATCCTGCAACACATCAACCCTGTCTCCTACAAGCTTTGGCTGCCTCCTACACTCAGGATCCCCAACTCCTTTCATTGGTCCCTCCTGAAGCCCGTGGTCCTCAACCGCTACACAAAAACGCCTAGCCCTGAAGTTGCTCCCAGCGGTTCTTCCGATGTATTTTACTTTAAGGAGATCCTGGACTTCAAAAAATTAGGCGTAAGAACTTTTTATTAAGTGGATTGGAAGGGGTATAGTTCAGAGGAGAGGTCCTGGGAGCCAGAAGTAAACCTCAATGCCCCTGCCCTCTTTAAGAAGTTCCTCTCTCACTCTGGCCCCAAGAAGAGGGGGCGTAAGAGGGGGATACTGTAGCGTCCATGGCCGTGGACCGTCGGGATTACTCACCCCACGACGGCCGCAACCTTGGATCTGTGAGTGCTGGCCCCCATCTCTTCCCCAGGAGATGCCAGCGCTCACTTCCGGTCCGCTGTGTCCCGTAGGGTGCGTGTGCACGCTCGTGAACTTAAAGGGCCAGCGCGTCCACATGGGAATTATCATTAATTAGCCCATGATCACCCTGGACTATAAGAAGGGCCCTGCCCCTTTGCTGATTGCCTGAGCATTGTTGTGTTTTCCTATGTTAGTCTTCCAAACGGTCCCTTAGTGTTATCCTGTTACTGTACCCTGCTACCTGTATCCTGTATCCCGTGCTATTTGTTCCTGTGCCGTAAACCTGTTGGAGTCGTGTTGTGCCACCGGTTCCACCTGCTGTGTTACACCACGTCTGGTGTCTGCTGTCAAGGTCCCATCTGTGACTAGCCGTTGCTACTGTCTTAACCACTACAGGTAGCCTTGTGTTTGGACTATCTATATATTGACTTGGTACTCTGTTGGCCAGCTGCTATCCCGCTATGGCGGTACAGCCCAGTGGGTCCACATACCCACTGATTGTGACAAACAGGAAGGGTCAGTCTATTATGAATGGTGGATCCTGTGTTATACATATAAAAGATATATATCTATATTGTCTTTATTGAATTGGAGTTCGTACTATCTCTGCTTGTGTACAAATTGGTTAGTTATACATATAGAAGTGTTACCTGTCATTGTAATCCTGCCTGTGATGATTATGAGATGACTGCTGAGAAGTGATCTCTACGGAACAGGAAGGGTCAGTCTATTATAAATGGTGGATCCTGTTTAATCTATATAAAGGTGTTACCTGCCATTGTAATCCTGCCTGTAATGATAATGAGATGACTTTTGAGAAGTGATCTCTACAGAACAGGAAAGATCAGTCCATTATGAATGGTGGATTCTGTGTTATCTTTATATAGGTGTTACTTGTCAGTGTAATCCTGCCTGTGATGGTATGACTGCTGAGAAATGATCTCTACACAACAGGAAAGGTCAGCGTATTATGAATGGCGGAATCTGTGTAATCCATATATAGGTGTTACCTGTCAGTGTAATCCTGCCTGTGATGATAATGAGAAGACTGCTGAGAAGTGATCTCTACAGAACAGGAAGGGTGAGTCTATTATAAATGGTGGATTCTGTGTAATCCATATAAAGGTGTTACCTGTCATTGTAATCCTGCCTGTAATGATATTGAGATGACTGCTGAGAAGTGATCTCTACCGAACAGGAAGGATCAGTCTATTATGAATGGTGGATTCTGTGTTATCTATATGGAGGTGTTACCTGTCAGTGTAATCCTGCCTGTAATGATATTGAGATGACTGTTGAGAACTGCTCTCTACAGTACAAGAAAGATCAGTCTATTATGAATGGTGGATTCTGTGTTATCTATATATAGGTGTTACCTGTTATTGTGATCATGCCTGTGATGATTATGAGATGACTGCTGAGAAGTGATGTCTACAGAACAGGAAGGGTCAGTTTATTGTGAGGCTCAGTGGCCAGTCGGAGATTTTAGGATTATTTTTTAATATAGACAATGACAAAAATAAAAATAAACAAAAATCTGTATGTAAACAATAGGTAATTTTGTGACTTTATATTTTCAATGGGGTGGATATCAAAACTGATGGATTGACCAATGCCATCATAGAATCCTTATTGAGTTAGAGGCCCTGTCATCAGTCCCATGGCAGTGACATTGCTAAAAATTACACTATATGACATAAAGTATGTGGACACCTGACCATCACACCTATATGAGCTTGTTGAACTTCCCATGTGTGTTAATATGGAGTTGGGCCCCCTTTTGCGGCTATGATAGCCCCATTTTTCTGGGGAGGAATTCCACAAGATTTTGGCCTGTTTCTGTGGAAATTTGTGTCAATTTAGCCAAAAGAGTATTTTTATAGTCAGGCGATATTTTTGGACAGGAAGGTCTGGCTCGCAATAGGGGTTCATATTCCTTCCAAAGGTGTAGAACGGTTTTGAGGTCAGGGCTCTGTGCAGCCACTATAGTGCCTCCACACCAAACTCCTCACACCATGTCTTTATGGAACTTGCTTTGTGCACTGGGGTACAGTCATGCTGGAACAGGAAAGGACCGAACCCCAAACTGTTACCACAAAGCTGGAAGCATACCTTTGTGTCAAATGTCTTTGCATACTGTGGCAATAACTTTACACATCACTGGAAATAAGGAGCCAAACCCTGAAAAACAACCTCAAATCATTATCCCCCCTCCACCAAATGTTACAGTAGGCACTATGTATTATGTAGGTAGTGTTCTCCTGCCAGATTCCTCCATCAGACTGCATTAGACATTATCACTCCAGAGAACACGCTGCCCCAGAGTCCAGTGACGACGTGCTTTACACCACTCCAGCTGACACTTGGCATTGTGCATGGTGATCTTAGGCTTGTGTTCAGTGACCATGAAAACCCAATTAATGATGCATATTTCTTGCATGGCTCCCAACCGTCCCGGATCCGGTGGGACAGTCCCGGTTTTTCACCGCTGTGCCGTCGTCCCGGGCGGTCTGAAAAATGTCCCGCCGTGCCCCGGATCCTCCCTGTCACCATCCATGCCCCCGCCCCCACAACGACGTTATCCCTGTCCCTTGAGCCGCCTGCACTCAGCGTGACCACGTCACTGTGATGCTCACCGCCAGGGCCGGCCTTAGGGGTGTGCGACCTGTGCCTACGCACAGGGCGCATCACTCCAGCAGGTGGAAGGGGGCGCTGCGCTGGCTCCCCTCCCCTGCTTGTTTCAGAAGCGCCCGGGCCCGGAGACTCAGCAGTCGCCTTTCCGCCCGGGCGCTTCTTTACATAGTGCCATCGCTACTGCTGTAGCAGCCATAGCGGCTGCTAGCGGCAACACCGGGCATGAGGGCGGTGGTGCCGCTAGCAGCCACTGCGACTGCTACAGCGGTAGCGACGGCACTATAGCAGAGCAGGGAAGTATCTCCCTGTTCTGCTATCTACTAGCGCCACTGCAGCTCCCTGAAAGAGCGGAATCCCCGTGTGGCCGGGAATTCTGCTCCTGGAGCGCTCCGCTTGATGTCTCTGTCCATATATGGACAGTGACATCAGGGGAAACTCCTGAAGCAGAATCGTCCTCCACAGCGTTGCAAACGCTGTGACCATGGATTCCACTCTAGGAGAAGCCAATTACATCACTGTCCATAAATGAAACAGATAAAAACAAGGGGACATATATATACAAAAACACCGAAAAAGGGCATACTTACAAATGGACATAGACGACAGGAGCTTCTCCTGTAGTGGAATTCCTGCTCACAGCATCGACAACGCTGTGGATGGGGATTCCGCTTCAGGAGTTTCCCCTACAAGGGGGCTGTGTGGCGCTACCTACAAGGGGGCTGTGTGGCACTACCTACAAGGGGGCTGTGTGGCGCTACCTAGAAGGGAGCTGTGTGGCGCTACCTAGAAGGGAGCTGTGTGGCGCTACCTACGAGGGGCTCTGTGGTGCTACCTACAGGGGGAATCTGTGAGTGGTGGGCTGATGGTCATTTAACTGTGAGTGGGGGGTTGATGGTCATTTTACTGTGAGAGGCGGTCTGATGGTCATTTTACTGTGAGTGGGGGGCTGATGGTCTTCAAGTGGTTTCTGTCTCTGACCTCCAATTGAAATTAATAGAAGGCAGAAAATACCTGCGGCGCCCGTTTGGAGCTTTTTTCCTGCGCCTTTTGCATTAGCTTCAACGGCTTAAGAAAAAACGCAAAAAAATAATCTGCAAGTCCTGGACCGAACACACTGCAGGGAGCCGGGCTCCTAGCATCATAGTTATGTACGACGCTAGGAGTCCCTGCCTCTCTGTGGAACTACTGTCCCTTACTGAAAATATGATTACAGTATGGGACAATTGTCCCGCAGCGAGGCAGGGACTCCTAGCGTCGTACATAACTATTAATTTCCTTAATCTCCTTAATTTCTTCTTGCTCACTGAATCGACATGGATGTAGCTGCAATTTACTGGTATTGCAGCCTTCTTCTCCCATTCACTTCAATGGGAGAAGTCTGCAATACTGTGAATGACCGCTATATTCATGTCGACCATTCACAGTGAGCAAGAAGAAATTAAGGGAAAGCAGCGCTCATACGAGCGCTGCACTCCCTTCAAAACAGATGATCGGTGGGGGTCCCGGGTGTCGGACCCCGACCAATCAGCTTTTAGGGACTGGAAAAACCCCTTTAAAGGGGTTTTCCCACAACCACATGTATCCCCTATCCACATGTTTGATCACTGGGAGTCTGATCACTGAGACCCCCAGTGTTGAGAACGGGTGACCGAAATTCCCCGAAGTGGTCCATGAGAATGAAGCGCTGGTGCACTTGCTCAACCATTGCTCCATTCATTTTTATCGAGCTGCTGGAGACAGCGGTCCCCTAAGTCCCATAGAAATTAGTGGAGCGCTGGCCACTTCGGGGGACAGTCGGGCCCCAGTTCGCATTGCTGGGGTACCCAGTGGTCGGACGCCCAGCGATCACACATGTATCCCCTATCCTATTTATAGGAGATACATGTGTTTGTGAGAAAACCCCTTTAGTTTGTAATATATGACGTTTCAGAAGTTCATTGATGTCTAGTTTATATTGCGGCGCAGGGAAGAAGACAGAAGACTGCTGGAGGTGAGTATAAGATTTTTTTAATTTTTCATATTACTAACTTAATTTTTTTGTTTTGCAGGTTCCGCTGGATCGTTTGGACTACATCGTAGATTCACTGGACTACTTAGATGGTTTATGGGTTTTTTTTTCAAGTAAAATGGTCAAAGAGGGTTGTGTGGTCGGGGATATTTCAATAAAAAAATATTTTCTTATGTCTGTTTTTTTTTTAATACTTTATTAGCAATGGCAGTTTTCTGATTGACAACCTCCATTACTAAGGCGGGGCTTAGTGTTAGCCGATGCTAACACTAATCCCCATTATTACCCCGGTACCCACCGCCACAAGGGGGGCTGGGAAGAGCCGGGTACAATCCAGTACCCGATCATCTGTAGCGATGGTGCGACCGCATGTTGGTATTATTAGGCTGGGAAGGGCCTAAAACTGTGGCCCTTCCCACCTTGGTAATGCTAGGCTGCTGCTGATGTGTTGTATTTGGCTGGTGATAAAAATGGGGGGGGGGGGGGGGGGGAACCATGTCATTTTTTATTTAAGAAAAATCAATTAATAATTGATGAAAACTATGTGGGGCCCCCCTTTTTTCCTAACTAGCCGGATACAATAAAGTAGCAGCAGGTTGGCATTACCAGGGCGGGAAAGGCCACGGTTTTTGGCCCTTTCCAGCATGATAATCCCACCCTGCCGCCGCCCCAGTACCCGACCATCGCTATGGTCGGGAACTGGATCGTACCAGGCTCTTCCCAATACCCCTGGTGGCGGTGGGCTCCAAGGTAATAATGGGGGGTTAGTTGCAGCCTTTTTACTAGCTAACATTAAGCCTTGCCTTAGTAATGAACGTCGTCAAACAGACAACTGCCATTACTAAGGCGCTAATACAGTATTAAAAAAAAGACAGACACGTAAGAAAATATTGGTTTTATTTAAATAAAAAATTCCCCGCAAATTCCTTTGACCTTTTTATTTTAAAAAAACGTACATCATCGCAGTAGTCCACCGAATCTACGATGTAGTTCAAATGGTTCAGCGGAACCTGCAAAACAAAACAAAAAAATTTGTAGTAGGAAAAATACAAATACTTATACTCACCTACAGCAGACTTCTGTCTTCTACCCTGCATGTAACTCTGCTACCTGTCAACTGAAAAGTCATCCACCACAGGGAAAAATGTTTCCCCATCACGTCTGATTCCCAGGTGTTTCTTTGTGGTACTCAGGGGAATTATTATTTTTCCCTCTCATGTCTAGTTGACGCATTCATTGTACTTCTATATGGGGAAACATTTTTCCCTCTAGCGGATGATTTTTACATTGACAGGTAGCAGAGTTACACGACAGGAAAAAAGATTCCCCATCATGTACCTCTGCTACCTGTCAACTGAAAAGTCATCCACCACAGGGTCTCCCTCTTGACTTTCATCATTCTCAACTTTTTGGTGTAACCTGTAGCTGCTGCTGCCGTGATCATGTCCTACCATTGTACAGTCTCTCACAAAATGGCGCTGCTAGACCATTTTAACACAACCCTCCTGGCTTGTAGCTTGTAGACTTTTTTTGTAAGTCTAGAAATCCGCAGTGAGAATATTCTCTTGTTATTTGAAGGAGGAACTGGGCATGATTTTATGTGCATGTGCGGGATATCGGCGTGGCTTAAAATTTGGCGCAACGCACTACGTGCGCCGCTAATAGTGTCCGTCTTTTTCAGATTCAAAAGTTGCGAGGTATGTTTCTTGTTCTAATGTCACTTCTTGGGGCAGTTCAGGTTTCTGTAATGAGTGATACATTAGAGGATACGCGCTTCAGCATTTGGAATCCCCACTCTGTGAGTTTGTGGTCTGCCGCTTCATGGCTAAGCAGTTACTACACCTAGACGCTTCCACTTCACATCAATAGCACTTACAAGTGACCGGGGCAAATCTAGCAGATCAGATGTCACAAATTGACTTGAGACAAGGGTGGAATTCTATCATTGTGCCATATTTAAAGTGACTGAGCTCTTCACTACACCTGATGCTACTGCCAATGCTTATCTATGGATATTACATGGCTGTGTGCCTGACTTTATGCACCTGTTTGCAATGGGTGTGGATGAAACACCTGAACTTATAAATAGAAAGTGTGTCCACATAGTGTATATTTACTCAGATAAGATACCAAATACCTCCCTACATTTTCTAAAGGATATAAAGACGCAGCATGATTAGCAAAAATAATTGAGACCTCATGAAATAATATAAGACTACATTCACACGAGTGTATCAGATTCACGCACGTGAAATACGTGTGTAAATCTGGTCCGTGTGTGCTGCGTTATTGCATCTGTGCTTTGCAAGTGGCATGTGTTATTCACACACTCACAAAGCACATCTTTTTTTTTTTTTTCAATGGAATTGATGCGCAAATCATGCCCAGCACACGGATGATTTTTTCACACACTCATTGACTTCAATGAAAAACGCACCAATATAGGACATGCAGTGAGTTTCACGCAACGGACACACGCTGCGTGAAAACTCCTGCATGTGTGAATGGCCCCATTGAAATCAATGGGTCTGTGTGCTGCGTGTGATTTTCACGCACCTCAAAAGGACGAGTTTTACGCTCGTCTCAATGAGCCCTAAGTTGTAAAAATCCCACAAAAAATAGTGTGGTATCATGAGACCCAATTTTTGGCAGGCAAGTTGTTCAGTTTTTAAAGTGATATTTTTTTTATCATATTAAAATATATGACCATGATGCAGTGACGATATTGATAACATATAGGGAAGTACATGCCAAAAGTTTAGTCAGTGGCTACTTTATGGCCCTCTCATTTGTATACATTCAGTTGTAAGGTTTATCTGTTATCTGGACTCAACTTAAAAGGGTTCTCCGCGATATCATTATATGTTTATTAGAAAATAAGAGAAAGTTTAAACGACGTCCACATAGCTGGGCACCGCGGCATGTAAACATTGCAGAGGTGCTCAAGCCTGTACATGGTCCCCACCCCTCCCTCCTAGTCTGTACAATGTTAGGGACACGTACATTGCACAGATAGGATTTCCCCACTGCGGTCATGTCATTCTGTGTCAGTATGCAGAGGCGTAGCTAGGTTCTCCAGCACCTGGGGCAAAGATTCAGATTGGCACCCCCCCCCCAACTTATTTCCTGACATCTCCTTCCCCCTCGCCATATTTTCTTTCTCTACCAGTCAATGAGGTGTAAGTTTTTTTTCCAAATTTTTTTAACGTAACTCGAGCATAAAACGATTTCTACATTGTACAAGCTATATAGTTGTATAAGGTAGTTTAACATAACAATAAATAAAAAGAAAATAAATGAGAAGCCACACACAGCCCCCTTGTAGATAGCGCCACACACAGCACCCCTGTAGATATCGCTACACACAGCCCCGTTTAGATAGCTCCACACACAGCCCCCTTGTAGATAGCGCCAAACACAGCCCCCTTGTAGATAGTGCCACACACAGCCCCACTTGTAAATATTGCGCATAGCCCTCCCTTGTACTTAGTGCCACACCCCCTTGTTCTTAGTGCCACACTGCCCCCCCTCGTACTTAGTGCCACACTGCCCCCCTTGTACTTAGTGCCACACAACCCCCTCCCCCTTGTACATAGTGCCACACAACCCTCCTCCCATTGTACTTAGTGCCACACAACCCCCCCTCCCCCTTGTACTTAGTGCCACACAACCCCCCTTGTACTTAGTGCCACACAACCCCCCTTGTACTTGGTGTCACACAACCCCCCTCCCCCTTGTACATAGTGCCACACAATCCCCTCCGCCTCCTTGTACTTAGTGCCACACAACCCCCGCCCCCTTGTGCTTAGTGCCACTGAACCCCCCTCCCCCTTTGTACTTAGTGCCACTGAACCCCCCTCCCCATTGTACTTAGTGCCACACTGCCACCAGAGCGGGTAGCGGTAGCCTACCGCTACCACTCTCCGCTCTGCCTAACGTAACTCACCGTAAGAAGTAGGCAGGAGGTCTTGCTGTGGCGTTCTGACTGTGACGTCAGGTCACGTGACAGGTCGGGTGACTGGACTGGTCCACTCCAGGGCTGGCACCATCCCTAGTCAGAACGCCGCCGCAAGACCTCCTGCCTACTCCTAACGCTGATCTCTGCTGCAGACGCTGGCATACAGGGCACCTGTCAGCAGCGATTAGCTGTTCGGTACGGCTGCTCTGCGGCACCCCCACCCTTCCCTATCTCAAAGTTGTTCATGGGGCACATGCTCAGCCTGCCCCCCCCAGCTATGCCCCTGCAGTATGTAACACTTCTGCATAATGGAAATCTTTTCTGTTCAATGTGCAGGTGTCCTGTAAATCGCACAGACTGGGAGGGAGACCATATGCGGACTGTGCGCTGCTGTAATGTTTACAAGAGTGTTCTTACAGATTATCACCTATTTAATAAAAAATATAAAAAATCAATAATAAATATTGATTGGCAGGAGCGGTAACATGTCGGTAGAGGCGTGACTTGAAGCTCCTGAGTCCCAATGCAAAATCTGTAGCAGGACCCCCGCTTACCATGTGCCATTTAAAATACTAGTGTGTCTTATGTGCCCCATCATGACCTATCACACCTAAATGTCGGTACGGCATGTCACATCTTCAGCAACATAAACGTAGATCGGCCAGGCACCATGGACCGGGGGCAGTGGCGTGGCAGGGGATTTGTAAGTATGAGCTTAAAGAGGCTCTGTCACCGGATTTTGCAGCCCCTATCTGCTATTGCAGCAGATCGGCGCTGCAATGTAGATTACAGTAACGTTTTTATTTTTAAAAAACGAGCATTTTTGGCCAAGTTATGACCATTTTTGTATTTATGCAAATGAGGCTTGCAAAAGTACAAGTGGGCGTGTTGAAAAGTAAAAGTCCAAGTGGGCGTGTATTATGTGCGTACATCGGGGCGTGTTTACTACTTTTACTAGCTGGGCGTTCTGATGAGAAGTATCATCCACTTCTCTTCAGAACGCCCAGCTTCTGGCAGTGCAGACACAGCCGTGTTCTCGAGAGATCACGCTGTGACGTCACTTCCCCAGGTCCTGCATCGTGTCAGACGAGCGAGGACACATCGACACCAGAGGCTACAGATGATTCTGCAGCAGCATCGGCGTTTGCAGGTAAATCGATGTAGCTACTTACCTGCAAACGCTGATGCTGCTGCAGAATCAACTGTAGCCTCTGCTGCCGATGTGGCCGACACGATGCAGGACCTGTGAGTGACGTCACAGATCTGCACTGCCAGAAGCTGGGCTTTCTGAAGAGAAGTGGATGATACTTCTCATCAGAACGCCCAGCTAGTAAAAGTAGTAAAAACGCCCCGATGTACGCACATAATACACGCCCACTTGGACTTTTACTTTAAACACGCCCAGTTGTACTTTTGCAAGCCTCATTTGCATAAATACAAAAATGGCCATAACTTGGCCAAAAATGCTCGTTTTTTAAAAATAAAAACGTTACTGTAATCTACATTGCAGCGCCTATCTGCTGCAATAGCAGATAGGGGTTGCAAAATCTGGTGACAGAGCCTCTTTAAGTTATCCTATATGCAGCAGGAAGTTAATTTCTTTTATAGCCTGGGAAACCTCATTGAAAAGGATTATAGTTACCATCTTTAAAGTAAATTACCTTTGAGGAGATTTCTTTTACTTGGATTTGAAAAGATTTGAAAAGACTATGGTTGCTCCTCAGGGGCGTAACAATCGGACGTGCAGAAGTTGCTGTTGCACCTCGGCTCTGGTGCATCAGGGCCAAATGCCCCTCCTCCCCATAAGAGGACACCAGCACTGTCAATGACATGTCATAGTTGGGCGGCCCCATTACAGATTCTGTATTGGGGCCCTGGAGGTTAAAGTTACGCCTCTGTTGTTCCTTATCGTGTGTTATAGATCCATGTAGATGTTCTCCAGCATAATAGTAATACAGTGCACCTGGTGCCTGGTTCACACGTAGCATAAATACTGCAAATTTTCGGCAACAGATTACGTTGTGGAAATTCTGCAGCATAATACACAATTTTCTGGGTTTTTGGATATTTCCCTTAAATATATTTTTAGCATAATACAGTATCAGTAGAGTGGATGAGATTTTAACAAATCTCATACACATGCTGCGTAAATGATAAGTGATAAAAATGCTTAGAAATTCATCTGCGGTGCGTTTTTTTAATCTGCAGAATGTCAATTGTATTTGCTTTATCACTTTTTTGATGCAGGTTTTGAATTCAATGGGAGGTAAAACCTGCAACATATAGCAGATGTTGCAATACTTTGCGGCGGAAAAGCTGCGATTCCACCACAAAAATCGCAACTCAGAAAGAAAAGAAAATCTTACACTTACCAAGAAATTTTGTTTTTCTTCGTCCAGGCCAGCCTCCAGGGATGTTGTTTCATCCCATGTGTCCGCTACAGTCAATCACAGGCTGCAGCGGTTACATTAGATGAAACGTCATCCCAGGAGGCCGGGCTGCAGGACAGCAGAGGAACGTGTCGCCATGGATACGGGTAAGCATGAAACTTTTTGGTTTTTATGTGCAGTTTTCCGCAGCAGACATTTCAGCTAAAAAGCTGTACCACAATTTTGTGCGGTTTTCGGCCGAAATTGCCTGTGGCGACCAGGGTGGCTTGGCTGTGTGCTTTTACACAACGTTTCCACCCTGTGTGAACATAGCCTTAAAGTAAATTACCTTTGAGGATATTTGTTTTGCTAGGATTTGAAAAGACTATGGTTGCTCCTCAGGGGCGTAATTACAAGGAGTGCAGAAGTTGCTGTGGGCCTCAGGGGCCAAATGCCCCAGTACTGTCAATGAGATGTCATAGTTGGGGGGCCCCATTATAGATACTGCATTGGGGACCAGGAGGTTAAAGTTAGGCTTCTGCTGTTCCTTACCATGTGTTATAGATCCATGTAGATGTTCTCCAGCACAATAGTAATACAGTGCACCCTTATGGTCATTATATGTACACTAATGAATGCAGCAGAACTCTGAACAAAGCTGCTCACAAGCAATAGTGGGACTTCTAATAGCCCATAAAGAAGATCTCCATAAAGCTTTCCTTTAAATACACAGTATGGGCAAAGCTGATAATTTGTGTTTTGTGTATTTTAGGTCTTGAAGGGGCGGTGCCTGGCACAGAGATACAAAGAACTTCAAAGAGAATATCCCATTGTCATGCTATTCCCCCAGAAGCATAACACATTTGGGGGAATTTATCAAAGGAAAAGTAGAGTAGTTGCCTGGGGAATCCAAACAGCATTCTGCTTTAATTATCCAAAGTGCCTCTGTAATGATGGGGCAGGGAGACAGACAGGTGAGCCCTGATCTACCCGCCACTCAGTCCCTGCCTACTTGCACGGCCCGTCCTAGGTGACGGCGTACAACTGGGCGACGGTCCCTACTCTCAATATGTGTAAGACAGACAAACAGAAAAGGGTACACAGAAGCGAAGGGAAATGGGGCAGTTGCCCACGGCAACACTGTGAGGAACAGGAGTAGTGAATGAGCCGAGTCAAACCAGGAGTGTACGAGGTACCAAACGCAGAGCAGGAGCGTAGTCAGTAAAGCCAGGATCAAAATGAAGCAAGGTCAATAATGATAGCAGGAGCAGCAGAGCCAGGAAACGGGAAAGAATCACAGGCACAGACAAGCAGGAAATGAGGGTATAAATAGACCGAGGGCGGGAGCTAGAACCGTCTGGCCAGGCTGTGATAGGTTCTCCCACTCCTGAGCCTACCAACCTGAGTGGTAGCAGATCGAGTCACTCTATCAGATCTAGGAGCAGGTGCAGACTGATTACCCACGGGCGTCGACACAGAAGCTGTGTCTGGCAGATCCTTTACAGCCTCATATTTACAAAAAAAAGAAAAAGCCGACCCCATCACAACTATACAGGTGCAGGGTACCCTTCAGGAATTTCAGGAGATTTTTTTTGCATTGAGAGAGCTAACAAGGTGAAGAAGGGCCTAAACATAAAATATTACGAGTTATGGGTACTAGATTTCTGGAGATGGGACGTTGATCCAGGGATTTACTCTGATTGCCATATTTGGTGTCAGGAAGGATCCAGTCCCCTTTTATGGGGATATTGTCATCCGTGCTTTTTTACAATCATTGAAGGTTGGGAGATCTGGATCGGTGTAATTTTTTAACTTTACAATGTAAAAGATCTAGACATTACACAGTATCTATGAACAGGATGTGAGATATGTACGGTCATAGGGCACATCAGTTGCTCCTGCTAAAGTTGGAGCAACAGATAGCCTGGCACACACAGCTTGTGTCCACTGAATAGCAGTATTATGCAGCTGTCCTGGCACAGAGGAATATTGGCAGTGTAATTGTGAGTGCAGGAGGGAGAAAACGCTTTTTGATTCTGGTCAGTTTGGGCCCAGGTATTGTTCACTCTGATGGGTCCTATCTGTCCCACTTTAAATTTTTGGTGTTTCTTCCGAAGGCCAATAGTCTTCTAGGACGTGCGGCGGGGGAGTTCAGCATCCATTCGTTTTCGAGTGGGTGCCACCACCGAAGCATTCCGTTTTGGTTTAGTTGTGGATAGAGTGAAGGAAATTGGTCGTTGGAAGTCGGGTGCCTATAAGAGGTATGTGCGCCCAGGACGAGTTTGGGTGCCTGAAGTGTGAATGGGGTCTGTGTCTGAGGGCGTATGGGGTTTTTCTTCGGGGCTGATGGTTTGGTGTTGGTACATCTCTCCACAGCCTCATGTCCTTTAGTGGCATGGATCATTGGACACTCGTACATTTACTGGGGACATCGGATGGCTGGAGTGAGGAGGAACGGCTCAGTTTCTCGAGGGACCTGTTGGAGCTGCGGTGGTTCGGCTACAGAGGTCTTCGGTGGGACACTCTGGTGTCAGAAGTGGTCCGCCTGTCCCGGTTGATTGGAGCCCCGAACATACTGGTGCTACACGTGGGCGGTAACGACCTTGGAAAATGCTCTCAGAGAAACTTGATAAAGGCAATGAAGAGCGATGTCATTCATTTACGGGTGTCCGGTTTGTCTGGTCGGTGATGGTAATGAGGCTGGTGTGGCTACACGCCAGGGACCCAATGACATTGGCTAGGTCGCGGGGAAAATTCAACAAGGAGATGGCGGCCTTTATTCGTCTCCTCGGGGGTGTGGTGGTGCGTCACCGCCTGTTGGAAGGCATGGCGACCGGTTTGTTCCGTTCAGATAGGGTTCATCTGATGGAAATTGGGTTGGATATTTTCAATGTGGGTCTGCAATATGGCCAAGAAGAGGCCTTGGCTGTCGGTGGGGGAGTGCAGTCGGCATGATGTGTCATACGACTGGCTCTTGGCGGGGGTAGTCAGCCTGTGGTGTGCTTTTAGGCTGGAAATGGGGGGAGTCTGAGCGCATGCTCACTCAGTTGGTAAAAACTGCGTGGGGCATGAGGACGAACCCCTTCCAGTATGTAATTAATTTACAGGTTTATTTATGTTAACAAATTTTATACGGTTGATATGGCTGGCCAATGTTTTTGTACGCAGGTACAATTGGTTTACAATTAATAAATAGCCTTGGCCGAAGTTTTATACCACATTCAGGTGTCTGTGTAATTATTAATTAAGTGGTTATTAGATGTTATGTATTGAGCAAGGTAGCCCGTACCTTGGTCATGTAAACACTGCCATTGAGAAATTGCAAGTAAATGTATGAAGCTAAAAGAAACTGGAGTGGTTTGTCCTAAATCCCTCCGACAGGTCTGTCTGCTGAGGGCTCTATGCGGGATTATACTGCAAGGGGGTCTGTGCTGAGGGCTTTATGGGGGAAGGAATTATACCCCAAGGGGGGGGTCTGTCTGCTGAGGGCTCTATGTAGTTATAGGGACTTCTGAGTCTGTCATTATACTGCAAGGGGGCTGAGGGCTTTATGTCATTATACTGCAATGGGGAGCTCAATGGTAAACAGGTTATGGATGGGCCACTACTCATGGGTCAGTTCTGTGTGCGTGCTAGAATTTGCCAGCCAGCCCCTGACTCTAGGTTTACATTATTTATAGCTCACAACATCTACTATTATTGTGCTTGTGGTTTACAATATCCTGTCCAACAAAATGCAGTTTAGTTATTATTTCTTTGTTAAAAGGCAAGTGCATAGTTGTGTCTACACTATACTTCTTATGTGGGGCAACTTTCTACCCCTACCGAATTGCGTCCCAAAATGTTATCAACTTTATGTGATATGAAAAACTCAGTGTCTGGTAGCCCCTAGTAGATACAGTGTTGATCATGAAATAGAAGAGGTAAAAAGTTGTCAAGGATAATACAGTAAATTGGTGGAGAATTTACTGACCTCAACTTAATAACTTACAGCATATGTCCACCTTTAAACACATTTTTCATATAGAATTAAACAACTTAAAGAGCCTCTGTCACCACATTATAAGTGCCCTGTCTCCTATATAAGGAGATTGGCGCTGTAATGTAGGTGACAGTAATGCTTTTTATTTAAAAAAACGATCTTTTTTCACAACGTTAGGAGCAATTTTGGTTTATGCTAATGAGCTTTCTTAATGCACAAGTGGGCGTACTTTTACTTTCGACCAAGTGGGCGTTGTACAGAGGAGTGCATGACGCTGACCAATCGGCATCATGCACTCCTCTCCATTCATTTACACTGCACTAGCGATATAGTTATATCACGGTGTGCAGCTACATACACAAGCCCTAACATTACTACAGGGTCCTGATAATGAATACACATGACCATCCAGCCTGGACGTCATGTGTACTCAGAATCCTGACACTTCTGACTCTTTCGTTGTGAGATTCCGGCAAGTGAAACCAAATCTCGTTTAGCTCCGTGATCTCGCGAGATTTCGTATCCGTTGCTGTAAATCTCACAGAAAAGAGTCAGAAGTGTCAGGATTCTGAGTACACATGACGTCCAGGCTGGATGGTCATGTGTATTCATTATCAGGACACTGTAGTAATGTTAGGGTTTGTGTATGTAGCTGCACATAGTGATATAACTATATCGCTAGTGCAGTGTAAATGAATGGAGAGGAGTGCATGATGCCGATTGGTCAGCGTCATGCACTCCTCTGTACAACGCCCACTTGGTCGAAAGTAAAAGTACGCCCACTTGGGCATTAAGAAAGCTCATTAGCATAAACTAAAATCGCTCCTAACGTTGTGAAAAAAGATCGGTTTTTTATAATAAAAAGCATGACCATGGGATTACAGAGCTCGCCCCATTTCGAACCCTTTTGCTTAACCTTCCCTTCCATACTGTCCACCCCCTTTCTTGCTTCCAGGCCTTTTTCCCTCCTCCCATGTCACTCTCCCATCCCCAGTGAGACACACGAGACAGTGGGTTGGAAAATTTCGGCCACAGCAGCCATTTTATTAACAAATTTACATGAACATAAAACATAACTTTATAAATAACATTACTAGGAAAGGGGAAGTCCTTGGAGCTCCAAAACTTTGGCGCCTAACTGCCCCCTGTATAGCTACTTACCCCCAGCCGTCTCCCTACAGGCTCAGAGGCACCTTTCTGCTCCGCAGTTGGCTTGCCAAGTATGTAAAACCACTCCCCGGGACACCACCCAGCAGGAGTCCAAAATACGCCCATATCCATGAGCAATTATGTATTTGTTAGGGACCATACCTCTGATGAATCCCCCACTTCAAATTACCACCAACTCCAAGGACCCCCCAATCCGCCACACGCGCATACTTAGACCACCTTTAAGTATGCAAGCCCCCACCATCCATCATTGCCCGCTCAATTCCTTCCTGAATCCGCAAAGCCCAAAGGTCAATGCCCACCGCATTCAGATGCACTCCATCGCCTAGCCAATACTTCCCTTGGCCATCCTCGAAATCGTAGTGCCGCACAAAAAACCCTCCATTCTTTACCACAAAGCTGGAAACCGCCCGATTAACTTTCACCCGGGCCTTGTTTACACGCTCTACCGAACGCGCATTTCGCCATACACTCCGCGGCACGATTTCTGACCAAATCACCTTCACCTTTGGAAAACAGGACCAAAGCCGGAGAAGGTCATACTTGACATCCCGAATCAGTTCTCTAAACGCACGAGTACCCAAGTCGTTACCCCCCACATGAAGGACCAACAAATCAGGCACCCGATCCAACTGCGCACACCGATGAAAATCCGGCAAAACTAGACTCCACACCATGCCGCGCGTGCCCAGCCACCGTATCACCACCGATGACCTTTGGAACCCCAGCTGCCGCCCATCCGGCCGCACATCAGCCCTCAAAGCCCCCCAGTGCACATACGAGTGTCCAAGTATCCACACCAGTGCAGGTGAACTATCTGTAATAGAAGAATAACAACGATGACACCAACCGGAAACAGCATGACAAGACGAGAAATGCAACTCACATAAAATGGAGACGCACGTATGACTTATACCTCCCAGAATCCCACCGACCTATGCGTTTCACCACATCAGGCCCCAACCCCCATGACGCAGCTTCCGTGGCTGCCCCAATGCGAAAGGAGTGTGGTGAATAAATACACTTATCCAAACCCAACACCTCCAAACACCTACGGAAGACAACTGTAAACTGGCATCGTGACAAGAAGGCACCATCATTATGACATAACAGCGGTCCCCCACTACTCCCTCGCAGTGCGGCGTATCGCGAGTAGCATCGCACCGGGCACATCCCTGCCCCAGCCCCCAGAACCACCCGCTTACCTTTACCTCTTTGATCCGATTTTGACCGCCTTACCCAGAATTCCACTCTCTCCCCACCTCCTATTACATCTTCCGATTGCAAACCCCCCTTCTCTCTTCTTGCTAGGGGAAATTAACTCACCCACTCTTAACGCTCCAAAAAACGCCCATGAAAAAGCCAACTGAAACAATGCTACCTCGTAACCTGTTAACCATGACACCCAGTCCTTCCATGCCGCGTCGTACGCCCCCATGTACCAGGCGCTAGAGAGGACTTGATCAAACCTCCTGCTGCTCGCAAACCAAGTCCCAAAGCCATTCCGGGAATGCGACCCCTTCCAGATCCGCCTCCGGTGCCAACAGACGAAACTGCTCCCACTGTAGGCGAGAGAGAGAATCCGCGATGTCATTCTGCACCCCCGGAACGTGAACCGCAACAATCAACGCATTGAGTGACAAACAACGCAACACCAGACGCCGCAACAACCTAACCACCGGGGGGGAAGAAGCCGTTACATTATTGATCGCCACCACCACCCCCATATTATCACAGTGGAACCGCACCTTGCAATTACGAAAACGCTCCCCCCAAATTTCAACCGCCACTACAATCGGGAAGAGTTCCAGAAGTACAAGATTACGAACCAGTCCCAAAGATACCCATTCCTCCGGCCAATGCCCCACGCACCATTGTCCTTTACAATAAATACCGAAACCCACACTACCTGCAGCATCCGTAAACAATTCCCATTGCACATTATCCACCACCGGCGAGATCAATAATGACTTCCCATTATACAAATGTAAAAACTCCTTCCATACTGCCAAGTCATCCCGATGCTCTCGTGTCAATCGCACAAAATGGTGCGGGGCTCTAACCCCCCGCCGTTGCTGACGCCAACCTCCTACAAAAAACCCTGCCCATGGGCATTATCCGACAAGCAAAATTAAGTTTCCCTAACAACGACTGCAACTCCCGCAACTGAATCTTATGAAGCCGACCCGCCCTGCTCACTTCCAATCGCAGCGCCTCCAGCTTGTCACTAGGAAGTCGACACTCCATTGCCACTGAATCCAGAGTAATGCCAAGAAAAACTATACAAGTACTGGGACCAACAGTCTTCTCTGGGGATAACGGAACCCCAAAACGCTGAGCGACCCACTGGATTGCCCCCAGCAAATTGGCGCACACCCCTGAACCCGCTGGGCCCACACACAGGAAGTCATCTAGATAATGTATGACCGACTCTAACCCTGCCACTTCACGAATTACCCACTCCAGGAACGAACTGAACGCCTCGAAGTACGCGCAAGACACTGAACAACCCATCGGGAGACACCGATCCATATAGTAAGCCCCCTCCCAGTAACACCCTAACAGCCGCTGGCTGCCCGGGTGAACCGGCAAAAGCCTGAAAGCCGCTTCCACGTCGGTCTTCGCCATAAGGGCCCCCGCCCCGTACCGTCGCACCCACTCAACTGCAGCATCGAACGACGTATATACCACCGCGCATAGCTCAGGGGCAATGCCATCGTTAACAGACAACCCCCTTGGATGAGACAAATGATGGATAAGCCGGAATTTATTCTGCTCCTTCTTTGGAACAACCCCTAATGGCGATACTACGAGGTCCTGAACAGGCCGAGACTGGAACGGCCCCGCCATACGCCCTAACCCCACCTCTTTATGCAACTTCTCTGACACTACCTCCGGATAATCCATTGCCGACTTTAAATTTCGTAGGGAAAGGGGAACCGCATGAACCGGGGAAGGGATCACAAAACCAAACTGAAAACCATGCAACAACAACTCGCCCTTTACCCTATCCGGGAACCTATTTAAGTACGGCTCCATCTCTTCCCACCTCACCGGAGTCAGCCCCATGACCCCCACCACTCCCCCCTTTTCCTTTATCTTTTATAAAGCACTTGGCGGACCCGTGCAAAGTCCCGCCGCAAGAGGAGCAAGAATGCTTGAACTTGCATCCCGCCCCGAACTTGCATTGGCCGTCGTTAAACTGCCAGCACAAGCCCGAACTCCCTCCTGTCCCTCACCCCGATTGTCCCGGTTGTCCCGATTGTCCCGAGGGGCCGGCAACCCCAGCCCCCCCCCTTGAAAGGACTGCCCGAACTTAGCGGGGGCCATTACCTTTAACCAGAGCCCAATATCTTTATTATCCCATCTAATATTGGGACGAACCGCTTTCCTCTGACGAAACTGTTCGTCATACCGCAACCAAGTCTTACCACCATACGAACGGTGCGCCTCACCTATCACATCCATGTACCCGAAAAGGGCGGAACAATTTTCCTGCGCCTTTTCCCCTATAACACTTGCCAGAATGGCAAACGCCTGTAACCAATTCACAAACGTCTGAGGGATTAAACGATATCGACGCTTCTCCTCCTCCTCCTTTTTACTTTCCCACCTTTTTCCCTTGTCTAAATTAAATTTTTCCAACGGAAGAAGCGAGAAGATTTCTACGTATTAATCTTTCCAAATTTTTTCTTTTACTTCCGCCTTTAAATGTGACCCCAACAACCCTTCAAAACAAACGTACACTTCGCCTTTTGCTTTATCATCTAACCTCACCCTATCCACATCCTTATCCTTATCCGTCTGCACCGCAACCGCCACCCCCCCGACCTCCACCACGCTTACCGTCCTCAGCGGTTGCTCCACTCCCCCGCCCCCCCCCCGCTGCAGGGACCCACGCTGCGACCGGGGATGTAGCGGGCAACCTACCACCCTCACAACGCGCTAGCAACGCTTTTACACAGTCAAGCAATTCCTGCACATCTCCCCCCCCCAAACAGTAGCCATCAAAACACTATTATCAACATCTCTAACTGCCTCCCCTTGGGAACCCCCCCCAACCCCTGGGGATCTAAATAACGCTGGAAATGAATGTAACGGTGAGAGTGAGTCACCAGACTGCGTGGGCGCTGAGTTCCCACCAGCCGGGGCGACGGGACCCCCACGACGACCATCCTCTATCGGCACATCTCCGTCTTCGCCCTCCTCCGGACATCTCGGGCCTGATGCCGCTCCAAAGGCCCTGCAGCCGTATGTACTGTCCTGTACTTCAGCGTTACTGCAGGACATCAGGGGCCGCTCCAGCCTCCGCTCACGCTCCACTGCTGCCCCCTCCCTCCGCCTCTGCAGCACCACCGACTGTGGCCTGCGTGACCGTCCGGGGACGTCCTCCTGCTGACAGGCGGGCCGCCCAACTGGTGCATCGCCAGATCGGCCCGCCGCAAAACCACTTGATGCTGATCTGGAGGCGGGAGGCTGTCTCTCTGGCCTGGGACCCTGCCCTCCTCTCTCCGGAGGGCCCGACCGGCGAACGGGATTCCTCCCGGACCGGGACCTCCGCCCCCTAGCGGCGGGAGCGGAATCCCGGCCCGAAGGGTCCCGCGAGGGGCTCCCAAGCCTGCGTCGAGCCCTAGGCAAATCCTCCGGGCTAAGGCGCTCTGGAGGCCGCACCCGCCATGACCGCTGGAGGGGGGGATATCAATTCCTCTGGTGCTGCCTGCGACCCGGCCGCACTCATACCCGCTGCCTCCTCAACTCCTGCCGACACCTCCTGCGCCGAGGCCGCCGGACCTGTCCTCCCGAGCTCCTCCTCGAGCCAGGCCATGCCCCGTTCCGCCACAGCCTGCCGCACTCGCTCCATCAGGGCCTGCATCACGCCTCAGGTTAGTCCTGTGTGACAAGGCTAACTGCTTTCCTGGGGCGTGAATGGCGCGAAACTGTCTCTCACCCTTCCTATATGCCCTCTGTTAACCTCGCCCCCTCCCCTCCACCTTCCTCCCCCTCCTCCCCTTGAACTTTTCAACTTATTCCTTCTCCCCTGCAACCCTGGTCATGTTTGCCTCCCCCAATCATTACATGATGTGTCCGGCTATTTGTTTACTGTCACCTACATTACAGCGCCCATCTCCTTATGTAGGAGACAGGGCACTTATAATGTGGTGACAGAGTCTCTTTAAGTGGAGTAATTTTGTGAATACATTATATTACTTATCTTGTACTGATCCTGAGTTAAACCCTGTAATATACTCCAGAGCTGAATTCAAAATCCCACAGGTTTCAGAGCTGAACTCTCCTAGCATTCCTTGCTGGCTCAATGACACTAGAGAGCCTGCTCCATTTATTTACACTCTGGGAAGAGCAGTCTTTAGACCAGGCACTGTACAGTGACGTGATGTAGGAAAAACTAGCTATCCCCCTGCATTATAAGTGCTCAGTGAAGCTTCTAGGGGTGTGTCTGACGACAAGCTTGTCTACTGTTTCCAATGACAACCAGCAGAATAGTGAATGGACTATAAGGATATGTTCACACGGCCTATTTTCGGCCGTTTTTCGGGCCGTAAATGGCCGAAAAACGGGCAAAAAATCGGAAGCACAAAGCCTCCAAACATCTGCCCATTGATTTCCATGGGAAAAACGGGCTTCTGTTCCGATGGACCATTTTTTTACGCGGCCGTTTTGAAAATCGGCCGCGTAAACAAACGACCGCAAAAAAGAAGTGCAGGTCACTTATTGGGACGTTTTTGGAGCCGTTTTTCATTGACTCTATTGAAAACAGCTCCAAAAACGGCAATAAAAAACGCAGCGAAAAAGCAGCGAAAATCGCTAGTGGCTTAAAAAACTTGAAAACAGCTCCGTATTTTCAGATGTTTTGAGTTTGCGTGTGAACATACCCTAATACAGACTGTAAATCAGGATCACTATAAGATAAGTAATCTAATATATTTACAGAGTTACTCAACTTTTTATGCAGATCATACCTGTATATAAACTGTAAAATGGTGCTCAAAGGTGGACATATTGATGTACGTGGGAGCTTAAGGGTATATGCTACTTGCATTCATTAAGCATGTTTCATCAGAGGGTTCTCTGCTCCCACATCCCATACAACAGGACCCCAAAGTATTAACCCTTTCAGGACTGAGACATTTTTTTCTTTTTCATTTTCATTTTTCACCCCGTCTTCCAAGATCCATAACTTTTTTCTTTTTCCGTCAATAGAGTGGTGTGAGGGCTTATTTTTTTCGGAAGGAGTTTTAGTTCTATTTGGCTCTGGGTTGCCATGACAACCATCGGCACCCTGCGATCGTGTTGTGGGGTGGAGGTGATAAGCTTAAACGCCTCAGATGCTGCGGTCGCGTTTGACCGCAGCATTTGAGAGGATATACGACCAGGCCAGGAACAGCGCGATCGCTGTCCCTGCCCATTAGTCCCGGGTGTCAGCTGTAATACACAGCTGACACCCGCAGCATATGGAGCGGGTTCAGTGCATGAGCCCACTCCATACATCAACCGTGCTATTACGTCGAGGTGCGCGCAGGGACTATAGCAGTAGAAGCTGTAACAGCTGCCGTGGGGACCTGCAACATTATTGAGCTATAAATAACCATGTGAGAATTTGTATAGGAAGACTGAGCGTGTTTTAGCTCACATCTTCTGTAACCGCTGCAATGTGTGTGTATATGTACGTACGTACGTATGTTTGTGCATGTGTATATGCCTACAGTATATCTCTGCATGTATCTTTATGCATATTATTTCTGCGCTTATTATTAATTGCATCTTGTTCTGCATTTTATATAGAATATTTGCATATACACATCTTATATTTAGAGTGCTGCTTTGCCCACGTGTAGGTTTTAGGTGCAGTTTCGGTAGTTATTTTAGAGTTGACTAACCGACAGAGCAAGTTTCAGATGTGTATATGTGTAAGTTTCAATACTGTCCTGCGATAACTTTGTTATGTGAGATTACAACAAAAAAGGTCGGAAACAGCGCCACTCTTGTTCATGGGCCATGTCTGGTAATGCAGCTCAGCATTGTTTCCATAAAATGGATTGTACAAGATTAGAACAGCATGACTGCTTTCATCGAGAAACAGCTTGACACCTTTCCATTGAAGTGAATGTGGCTAATCTGCAATACCACACACACCCTGTGAACAGTTGAGAAGAGGCCGTACTGAAAGAAGAAAAAAGGAATAAGGGAAGGCCTCCATGACTAAAATAGATGGGAGGGACACAGAGTTGGCTGGCCTATGAGAGGAAAAGGGGGGGGGGACAGCAGGAGGGCTTGGGTGAGAAGGGGTGGGGATTGAAGGGGATGTACCTGTTTCCTGTTTGTGCTCTCCCTCTCTTCGCCAGGACACAGAAGCAGGAACATGTTTGTTACCCCTGCTGCGTCTGATGAGGAGGCTATGGAGCTGTTGCGGGCCGCGGCAGCCTCTCAGGGTCCTGGATGGCTCGGAGCTCGAGTGGCGACGCTGCTGCAGGGACAATCGGGCGCTCCGGTCCAGGAGCGAGCAGAGTCGGCTGGAGCAAGCGGGGAGCGCTCTGTCATGCCGGTGGTCGCGGGGCTGCTGGAGCAGGCCGAGGTACAGGACCGGCGTACCAGGGGGTCGGGCAGGAGAAGAGGAGAGCCCGTTTCCCCCATGACTCAGGCCAGGGCTGGCACTCCCGGCGTGACGCGCAGCACGAGGCGCTCGCGCCCGCCCGCAAGGCTGAGTCCTGAAGACATCCCGCGGGCGCGGCGGCGCAAGAGGAGCCCATCAGTGGACCCTGCAGGCCAGACCCCAGGGCGGCCTGCCGCTGCTCTTTCGTCTGGTCCTGGGAGGAATCCCAAAACGCGGCAGCGCCCGGCGGCAGCGGCGAGGAGGACGCGGCCTTCACTTCCGGTCACATCCTCTCCTTCTTCAGCACGTGGCGGAAGGGCAACGGCGACCCTGCATGGCGATGTGCCAGCCAGAGGGTCGGCTCATGGTGTCGTCGAGGTGGAAATGACCAGAGGTCGCAGGATGAGGTCGGTGGTTGGAGTGCCAGGGACGGAACAGCTTGGAGCCGGTTCAGCGGGACGGATGAGGCATGAACTGGAGCTCGGCCAATTGGATGATGCGATGTCACCCCCCCTTTTCTCAGACGAAAATCGGAATTCCCCGTGCACACATTGCCAATGCGGACAGCACCAGAGGGAGTCCGGAGCATTGGAGGACGGTGAGCGGCGGGCCTCTCCACGTGGACATGGGGGTCCGGCTGACGGGTTCACAGCCCCTGGGCAGCCTGGTGAGTTGACACCTACGTTACCATTTCCAGCTTTATTGATGTCGGGTATCGGTGTAGAGGGTGTCGCGGCGGGGGGCGTCGCGGCGGAGTCGGGGGTCTCGTCGCTACAGGCGGGTGCGGGGGATAGTTTGGCGGAGTTAGTGGGATGTTTAAAAGTGTTAGTGGGGCGGCTAGGTGGTTTCCCTTCCCAAGAGCCGTCAGGTGTGGCGCCGGCCGCGGTGTGGGGGGGCAGTGTTGGAAGCGCTCCGGTTCGTCAAAACGGTGGGGGGTTGAATGCCGGGGCAGCGGTGGCAGTGGCGGCGGCGGTTCAAACAGAATCGCCAAAGGAGGTTGATAGGGTGCGTCTGGATGATCGTGCGCGCGGGGAGGTTTATGTTTGTTATGAGGGCCCGTTAGGGGCGCATTTAAAGCAGGAGGTAAAGGAAAGGATTTGGAAAGACGAGTATGTGGAGATTTTTTCCTTGCTTCCGCTGGAGAAGTTTAATTTAGATAAGGTGAAGCGGGATGAAACAAAAAAGGATGAGGAAGAAAAGAGACGGTACAGGTTGATTCCAAAAACGTTCGTCAATTGGATGCAGGCTTTTGCAATTTTGGCGAGTGTTATTGGGGAAAAGGCGCCAGATAATTGTTCCGGCTTGTTTTGTTATTTGGATGCGGTGGGGGAGGCGCATCGGGTTTATGGGGGCCAGGCCTGGCTTCGTTACGATGAGCAGTTTCGGCAGAGGAAAGCGGTGCGGCCGAATATACGGTGGGACCATAAGGACATAGCCTTATGGTTGAAAGTGACGGCACTTTATAAGCAGGGGCAGTCCTTTCCCGGGAGCGGGAATGCAGCAGGAACTTCCGGAGGGGGTAGTCAGGCCTCAGGTTCAAAATTTGGGACGTGTTGGCAGTTCAATGAGGGGCAGTGCAAATTTGGAGCGACGTGTAAATTCAAGCATGCGTGTTCACATTGCAGCGGGCAGTCACATGGAGCGTCTAAATGTTTTAAGAAGGGTAAACGACAAGGGGGAGCCAGCGGTGCGTCTGGTTATGGGGGAGACTCCGGTGAAACTCATAAAGATGGCCCCCTTTCTAAGTAGGTACCCCAATAAGGAGGGGGCGCGGTTGATTAGTTTAGGTTTTGGTTACGGTTTCGTTATTCCGCCCCCTTTGCATGAGGTCCCTTTCACGCAGCGCAACCTTAAGTCGGCATACCAGCATGCGGGGGTAGTCTCGGAAAAAATCCGGAAGGAGATTGATCTGGGCAGAATGGCGGGCCCTTTTAGCACGATCCCAGTTCCAGGTTTGGTGGTGTCACCGTTAGGGGTGGTTCCAAAACGAGAAGGTAACAAATTCCGGCTTATTCAGCATTTGTCCTTCCCGAAGGGGGCATCGGTTAACGATGGCATTAACCAGGATCTCTGTTCTGTGGTCTACACGTCGTTTGATGCGGCGGTAGCGTTGGTACGTGGTTACGGAAGAGGGGCTCTGATGGCTAAAACTGATATTCAAGCGGCGTTTCGTTTGTTGCCGGTTCATCCGGACAGCCAGAGGTTGTTGGGATGTTATTGGGAAGGGGATTATTACATTGATCGATGCCTTCCCATGGGTTGTTCGTTGTCGTGCGCGTACTTTGAGGTGTTTAGTTCTTTTTTGGAATGGGTAGTCAGGGAGGTCGCGGGGGTGGAATCAGTTATTCACTATCTCGACGATTTCTTGTGCGTTGGCCCGTCGTGTTCGGGGGTTTGCGCAAATTTGTTGGAGACGATCAATTGGGTG
Source organism: Rhinoderma darwinii (assembly GCF_050947455.1). Classification (NCBI taxonomy): domain Eukaryota; kingdom Metazoa; phylum Chordata; class Amphibia; order Anura; family Rhinodermatidae; genus Rhinoderma; species Rhinoderma darwinii. Next base: position 33,231,566 of record NC_134687.1, on the reverse strand, counting down.
TCAAGGGAGTTCGGTGTACCCTTGGCTGTGGAAAAAACTGAGGGTCCGGTGACGACCATTTGTTTTTTGGGAATTACTATCGACTCCGTAGCAATGGAGTGCAGATTGCCGGAGGATAAGTTGGGGGATTTGCGGGTGGTAGTGGAGCGAGCGTGTCGGATTAGGAAAATTACGCTACGTGAATTGCAGTCCTTATTGGGGAAGTTGAATTTTGCTTGCCGCATCATGCCGATGGGCAGGGTTTTTTGTCGGCGGTTGGCAGCGGCGACGGCGGGGGTTCTGGAACCCCATCATTTCATTCGTCTGGCGGCAGAGCACAGGGAAGATTTACAGGTCTGGCTCCATTTTCTGGCACAGTATAATGGGCGCTCTCTTTGGATGTCCCGGGCGTTAGATAGCTTCGATTTGGAATTGTTCACTGACGCGTCTGGGGCGGTGGGGTTCGGGGCGTTCTTTAAAGGTCAATGGTGCGCGGGAAAATGGCCGGTTGCATGGGTGGAGGCGGGACTGACGCGTAACCTGGCCCTACTCGAACTGTTTCCCATCGTGGTGGCGGTCACCATTTGGGGAGACATGTTCCGGGACAAAAAAGTGCGTTTTCATTGCGACAATTTGGGGGTGGTGATGGCTATAAATAATACTTCGGCGTCGTCCCCTCCAGTGGTTCGCTTGTTGCGTCAGTTGGTGCTTTCCTGTTTGAGTTTAAATGCATGGGTGGTGGCGGTGCATGTTCCCGGGGTAGAGAATTGTATTGCTGACGCGCTTTCTCGCTCGCAGTGGGATCGTTTCCGGCAGCTGGTCCCGGACGCGGAGTTAACAGGGGTGGACTGTCCCAGTCATCTGTGGGAGCTGGTATCCAGGCGGCAGGTGCATTGATTAAACGTTCACTGGCCAGTGCGACGTGGTCGTCGTATGCGGCTGGATGGAGGCAATGGGAGGAGTGGATGAGATCTTTGGGTGATGTGTGCTCGGATGATGATAGGATGGTGGCCTTGCTGTTTTGGTTGGGGGATGCGTTTGCCCGGGGTTGCACGGTCGCTAAGGTTAATCGCTTCGTGGCGGCCATTGCTTTCGGTTGTAAGTTACGGGGGTTGGTAGATATCACGAAGCGGTTCTTGTTGGGCCAGGCATTGAAGGGGCTGAGACGGGGTGTAGTGGTGAGGGATAAGAGGCGTCCCGTGTCATTTCAATTGTTGTGTTCCCTGGAGGTGGTGGTGCGGCAGGTGTGTCGTTCAGAGTATGAGAGCAAGCTTTTCCGGTTGGCTTTTGCGTTAGCCTTTTTTGGAGCTTTTCGGGTAGGGGAATTGGTTTCCCCCAGTTCGGTAAAAGCGGGGGGCTTGTTGCAGGATAATGTCGATTTGTATGAAGACAGGGTGGAGATAGTGTTGCGAAGGTCCAAAACGGACCAAGGAGGGGCAGGACGTCGAGTGGTTTTGTTGGCGGTCCCAAAGAATCCGGTTTGTCCAGTGTTGTGTGTCAAGGAGTACTTGGCGGGTTTAGATCTCTCAGACGGGCCGTTGCTGCGGCACGAGGATGGCTCGTTTCTGTCGCGGTATCAGTTTATTTCGGTTTTCAGAAAGTGTCTGGTGGCTAGCGGGGTGCAGGCAGAGCAATACTCGTCTCATTCTTTCCGTATAGGGGCAGCGACGGAGGCGGTGAGATGGGGTTTAGATGATGCAGGCGTGCAGCGGATAGGGCGTTGGGAGTCGGCGCGTTTCCGTTCTTATGTGCGCTTGAACATGTTGTGATATATTGATGTATAGCATGTGCCGGGTGCGTGCGTTTCCGCCTGAGTATTGATGGTACGCGGCAGCAAGAGGTGGTGCGTGTATGTTCTTCATTTGTTTTGCAGGCCGTGACTCATGCATGGTGTGGATTATGGGACATTCTTTTGTGTACTGGGGTGCCCTTCGCGCGGATGTACGGCCGGACGGTCGACAGCTCAGGATTCCGCGGGACGCGGCGGTTGTGAGGTGGATGGGTATACGGGGAATGACATGGAACAGGGTATTGCCCGAGTTTCACAATTTTGTACTGCTTGACAGGGCGCCGGAGGTACTGGTGTTGCATGTGGGAGGCAACGATTTGGGTATACGCCCTTTCCGGGAGTTGGTACGGGACGTCAAGCATGATTTGCTCTGCTTATGGGCAACTTATCCTAAATTGGTGACGGTGTGGTCTGAGATGGTCCCTAGGAAGAGCTGGCGGATGGCCCGTTCTGTGGGAAAAATTAACAAGGCTCGCATTAAGGCTAATAGGGCCATATCGAGCTTCGTGACGCGTAATGGTGGGGTTGCGGTGCGCCACTGGGATCTGGAGGCTGGGACAGGCAGGTACTGGAGAGAGGACGGTGTGCACCTCAATGAGGTGGGGATGGATATGTGGAGTCTGGCTTTGACCGATGGAATTGAGCGAGCGGTGGGAGTGTGGAGGAGCTCGCAGGCGTGAGGTGGTCAAGGCCTGTTTCGCTTTGGCGGGGGGGAGTCCTTGAAGTAGGTCGTAAAAAGTGGTGGGGGGGGAATGCATCACGGGATGCACCCCCAATTTGTCGGCTTCTTAGGGTGTTACCCCTTTTGAAAGCTGGGTTATATATATTTATATATATATGGTGGTCATCTGCAAAAAGGTAATTTGGTGCTCCTGGGCCGGGTTACGGCTGGGGGTAAGGTATTTGTGGGCAGATGGCCAAAATTAAGTATCGGTGGCTTCAAGGACTTGCCCCTGTCATTCTGGTTGGTTTATAATGTTATGACCCTGATAGGGTCGCAGTGGGTTATTTGTTGTTATGATGTATCCCCTTTTTTGGGGATTCAAAAAATTATGGTATTTAAAGTTATTGTTATTTAAATAATAAACGGCTGCTGTGGCCATTAAAATCCAACTCTGTTTCAGTGTCTGCTTTGAGAGGGTAGATTTACATAAGGGGAGAAGCGACTCGACTTATTTGAGTCAAGAAGAGGCCGTACTGAAAGAAGAAAAAAGGAATAAGGGAAGGCCTCCATGACTAAAATAGATGGGAGGGACACAGAGTTGGCTGGCCTATGAGAGGAAAAGGGGGGGGACAGCAGGAGGGCTTGGGTGAGAAGGGGTGGGGATTGAAGGGGATGTACCTGTTTCCTGTTTGTGCTCTCCCTCTCTTCGCCAGGACACAGAAGCAGGAACATGTTCCCGCCCGCCCGCCCTGATGTGGATCGGTTGACCGTGGCAAGAGGTTGCTGCGGATGGTGGTTCTTCTCGTCAAAGTTTATTTGCTTATTGACATTTGTCTTTGGGGGAGGTTAAATTTTGTCATTGCAGCTGCGGGGGGGAGTCCTTGAAGTAGGTCGTAAAAAGTGGTGGGGGGGAATGCATCACGGGATGCACCCCCAATTTGTCGGCTTCTTAGGGTGTTACCCCTTTTGAAAGCTGGGTTATATATATTTATATATATATGGTGGTCATCTGCAAAAAGGTAATTTGGTGCTCCTGGGCCGGGTTACGGCTGGGGGTAAGGTATTTGTGGGCAGATGGCCAAAATTAAGTATCGGTGGCTTCAAGGACTTGCCCCTGTCATTCTGGTTGGTTTATAATGTTATGACCCTGATAGGGTCGCAGTGGGTTATTTGTTGTTATGATGTATCCCCTTTTTTGGGGATTCAAAAAATTATGGTATTTAAAGTTATTGTTATTTAAATCATAAACGGCTGCTGTGGCCATTAAAATCCAACTCTGTTTCAGTGTCTGCTTTGAGAGGGTAGATTTACATAAGGGGAGAAGCGACTCGACTTATTTGAGTCATGGCACTGTTCATTAGAAAAGGCAGCCCAGATGGTATAGCAAAACTCGCCTTACATATAGTGCCATATAGTAGCCATCCGAAAAGAAAATGTAATCTTCCATAACCCCAAGTTGGCCATTTTTTGATACCCACATACTTTTGGACATATGTTTGGCCGAGTCTAGGGGAGATACAGATGAAGCTACTGTATACGAGGTGTAGAGTTGCAGGTGCACCTTGGCCCTGGTGCCTGAGATGTCCTAAAGAACCCTGTCTAGTAGCATCAGGACTGGGGAGAGATGCCGAGACCTACTGAGTTTGAGGGTAAATAAGGGGGTAGACCGGGCACTGTGACTCTGTCGCCACATATACCCGGTATATACCTGGCTCTTTGGGTATCATGGGGGCACTAGGGGCATTTAACATGTCCTCTGTACATATTTGATCTAAAAAGAGTTCTGATGCTTATCTATAGGTAGAAAATGCTAGCTGCAAACAGCTAATAGGAAGTTGGGTAAAGCACAAATATAAGTGATGAGAAGTAATGTGAAAAACAGAGGTTATATGCTTCTCATGTCACTTCTCACTCATCAGATACTAAAGACCAGTATAAGGCCTCGTTTACACGAGCGTAATATACGCGCGTGCGACGCACGTGCTTTTCACGCGTGTCGTACGCACCTATATTACTCTATGGGGCAGTGCAGACGATGCGTGTTTTTTGCGCAGTGCGCGTGCGTCGCGTAAAACTCACGACATGTTCTAAAATCGTGCGTTTTTCGCGCATCACGCACCCATTGAAGTCAATGGGTGCGTGAAAACAACGCATGACACACGGACGCTCCTGCGTTGCATGCGCGAAAATCACGCAAGAGTTGTTATGTCCATGAAAAAGAGTCTATAAAGCTGGACAAAGCAAACAAAAACCAGGAAGTGCCTGCGTTTACACTGCGAGGGGGCAAGCCTAGTGAGTGCCTGGAGACTGTGTGAAGGTATCTTCCTCTATGTGAATCATCATCTGCCATGCCGCGCGGGATGGACGTAGAGCGCCTCATCCTCCTTGTCCAGGAACATCCTGCGATCTGGGACACGCGCTCGGAGGCGTACCACAACCGGACGGTCAAGGAGGACGCCTGGGAGGTGGTCGCCAAGAACCTTTTCGAGCAGGAGTGGGAGAGTGCACGAACCCGGGACCACAGTCGGTTGGGTGAGTACCAGGCATTTTCTGTCAATGCCTGTGATCCCTATAGAAGACCTGGGGCCCTGTATGTGTCTTCTGCGCATTAGCACGAGGAACTTTGGTGGAGCAGGCGCATCACCGTGTACCACGTCATTGGCAGTGCAGGGCCCATCATTTAGAAGTGAGAGGTGATAGTTCTGATGGCGTTCTATGTCTTCTATGTGTTTTTTTAATCCAACAGTCCAAGATATCAAAACACAAAGCTGCCGTGACCAATTTCGGCGAGAAATGGGTGAAAGGGAACGCAGCGGGGATGGCGCATCTCGCAAGCGACCCTATATGTATACCAAGCAGCTGATGTTCTTGAAGGACATCATGGAGATGCGCACGTAAGAGTTTCTGCCTTTGCATGTGTCTAATGTGTGTTTGCCCATGTCCTGTTTGCCAACGTGTTGGTGTGGGCATTGATCAATATTCTGTTCTAACGTTATTTTCTCCTTCTAGAACCACCGACAATTTGGAGGACACCGCAGAGGAGACAGACGTTGGCGAGTCTCTGCCAGAACCTCCTGCTGCCAATGTCCTGCCGCCCAGCCCAGAGCCGACACCCCAGGAGCCCGCCCCTGGGCAGTCTGCAGGGGCCGTCGCCTCTCCGGCAGAGGAGCGCCCCGTGCATGCCCGCACTCGCCGTGCCCGTGCTCAACAGGCCTCCACAGCTGGCCAGGTAGATACCTGTGTCCTGGAGTATCTAAGGCGAGCCGCTGATGAGGACGGGAACGACGCCTTTGGCCGAAGCATTGTTCCCCTCCTCCGGCTGGTCCCCATGGACCGTATGGGCCGTCTGCAGGCGTCGATCGTAACATTGATCGACGCTTCCAGACCACCCCACAATCCTAACATGTGCTTCACGGCCATAGAACAGTGGCGCAGTTCAACCATGCCGGCCACAACGCCCCAGGTGCCTGGCCCATTCCACCCAGCCCCCCAGATGCCACGCCCGCATCCGTACATGCGCCCTATGGCTCCCCACTTCCCTGGGCCAACATACCACCCCCAACATCAGCACCACTATGCTGGCGAGGAACAACCTACACAGCTCCAGGTCCAGCATAGTGGTGCTGAAATGCAGGCGTATTCGTCCCCGGGCCACCAGTACCAACACCTCTGAGTGTGTTGGTGGCATGATTTTTGGACGCCACAGTTGGGTGTGGTGCAGGGCTGCCAACTTGCCGTTCTTTTGTTTGTTGGATGTGTATTATTATACACCATGTTGGTGTTTTTGTTTTGATGCGAAATCTGCGTGTTTTGGCAAAACACAGTAGTAAAAAATTTCATGTTTAATGGTTGGATTTCATGTTGTTATTCATTGATACCACACAACACAAGGTTTGGGACACATTTCCTTTGCCTAGACTCTCACACACTTCTGGGCTTTTGGTCCAATGCATACACACGTGATATGAGGTTTTAGTTAAACACTCGTGGTTTGATATGTTAGCAAGAGGTGCGGACGTTTAGGTGCTGTCATGGGCCCCGAGGCAAACTATGTCCACTAGCAATTGGACTTTCCAAACTTTAGCCCACACAAGATTCTAACTCTAGAAAGAGGGTTGCCAACTTTCGAAAGTCCGACTTAAACCCCGAAAGATGTAAGCTCGCAACCCGCCTCAAGACTCCTCTTGTTTTGAAAGTCCCTAACCCAACACCATCCACGAAAAACAACAAAAACACAGGCCACATGTGACGTGAGGAGGGAAGCAGACAAACAACAGAGAACACTTCAAAGTTCCTCACGCACCCACGGTGCGGCTCAAGATCGACACTCAAAATATGCCGCCAAAGTATCCCTCATGCGAGGTCAGGATGAGAGAGATCGGCCGAGAGGAGTAACCGGGACAGTGAGGCAGCTGCCGGAATGTGTAAGGATATATTGTGCATCAAAGGTAGCATCATTCATGCAGCAGAAGTTATGCAGACCGACACACAGTTCGATAACGCGTGTCACATTCTGCATGGACAATTGCATTGTCGTCAGAAAGACACGCCACCTGCTGGACATAATGCCAAACGCACATTCCACACATGGACGAGCTCGGCAGAGGCGGAGATGAAGGTGCTAAACCTGCTTCTACAAGCAAGCAGGGGTTGGGCTAGCTGGCAGACATGTAGGCAGGCTTGCCAGGATTCTCCGCAGCGTTTTTTACGCGCGTAGCAAACGCTAGTTGTGCGCGCGTATAAAACGCAACAACGCTGCGAATACGCAGGCAAACCGCTATGCCTACGCGCGCAAAACGCAGCGTTTTTTGCGCGCGCAAAACGCTCACGCTCGTGTAAACGAGGCCTCAGGGTATTTTCACACGCTGAGTCAAAAACTTCTGAAAACACAGAGCTGTTTTCAAGGGAAAACAGTTCCTTATTTTCAGAAGTTGTTTTAAGCCACTCGCGATTGTCGCTGCGTTTTTCGCAGCGTTTTTTACGGCCGTTTTTGGAGCTTTTTTCAATAGAGTCTATGAAAAACGTCCCAAGAAGTGTCCCGCACTTCTTTTTCGCGGCCGTTTTTTTACGCAGCCGTTTTTCAAAATGGCTGCGTAAAACAACGGACCATCGGTACAGAAGCCCGTTTTTCCCATTTCAATGGGCAGATGTTTGGAGGCGTTCCGCTTCCGATTTTTCCGACAGTTCTCCGCTCTGGCGAATAAAGGTACCCAGACTCCTTCACTGTTAGGGCATATTATATGGACAGCAGTGGCGTAGCTATAGGGGTCGCAGCGGTCGCAGTTGCCATGCAGCAGGATTGTGTGCAATTTTCTGTGCCGTGAATCCGGCACTTCCTGGTTACGGTCACATGGTACACTTAGTGTACCATGTGACCGTGTTGTCACGTGACACGTCTTTCAGCCAGTGCAGAGGAAGAGTCGGTGCGGAGGACTCCAGGTGAGCTTCAGCGTCTGTAATGTAATGTATTGTAATGTAATGTATTGTGTTGCCTTGTAACGTATTGTGTTGTATTGTGCTGTTTGCGGTGGAGAGGGGGGGGGTGTTAAATTACAGTCCCCCCTCCTCTCCCCACCGCAAACTGCACAATACAACACAATACATTGCACACTGTGGGTCGCGTCCCCCTGGGGGTTCGTGTGAAGACCTCCAGGGGGTCGCGAGTCACTCACCGAGGTCCCCGCTCCATTCAATGCTGGAGCAAGGAGCTAACGTTTCCTTGATCCAGCATTCACTCTGCCCTGAGCGGCTTGACGCAGGCAGGTGGGATGTAGCGTCATCATCGCGCCTGTCTGCGCCACGTCACTCCTAGCTACACCGGAGGAGGTGAAGGATCCTCCACCCGGCGTGGGAACGGGGATAGGTAAGTAATTATGCTATTTTTCTATTATGCACATATGGGGGCATTATACTGTATGGGGGGCTGATATGGTGGGGGGGGGGGGCATTATACTGCATGGGGGGCTGATATGGCATGGGGGGCTGATAAGATGGGGGGCATTATACTGCATAGGGGTTGATATGGGGGCATTATACTGCATGGGGCTGATATGGGGGCATTATACTACATGGGGCTGATATGGGGGCATTATACTGTATGGGGAGCTGATATGGGGGGCATTATACTGTATGGGGAGCTAATATGGGGGCATTATACTGTATGGGGAGCTGATATGGGGGCATTATACTGTATGGGGAGCTGATATGGGGGGCATTATACTGTATGGGGAGCTGATATGGGGGGCATTATACTCTATGGGGAGCTTATATGGGGCATTATACTGTATGGGGAGCTGATATGGGGGGCACTATACTGTATGGGGAGCGGATATGGGGGCATTATACTGTATGGGGAGCTGATATGGGGGGCATTATACTGTATGGGGAGCTCATATGGGGGGCATTATACTGTATGGGGAGCGCATATGGGGGGCATTATACTGTATGGGAAGCTCATATGGGGGGCATTGTACTGTATGGGGAGCTGATATGGGGGGCATTGTACTGTATGGGGAGCTGATATGGGGCATTATACTGTATGGGGAGCTGATCTGGGGGGCATTATACTGTATGGGGGCTGATATGGGGGGCACTATACTGTATGGGGGCAGCTATGTGGGGCATTATACTGTGGGGGCTGATATGGGGAGCATTATACAGTATGGGGCTGTTATGGGGGGCATTATACGTTATGGGGCATTCTGTGTGGGGCAGCTATGGGAGCATTATACTGTGTGGGGGCATTATACTATGGGGGCTGTTGGGCAAGGCGTCTGGGCATAGGCGCACGCAGGGTTCTGATGATGGTGGTGTTGGGGAGGGGTAGGGGGCCCAAGCTGGATTCTTGCACCCGGGCCCATGAGCCTTTAGCTACGCCCCTGATGGACAGGGTTTGTAAAGGTGGGACTACACCTTTATAACAGCATATATGAAAAGTTTATGTTTTTTGGATAAGCATTATACTGCATGGGGGCTGATACGGGGGAATTATACGGTATGTGGGGCATTATACTGCATGGGGCTGATATGGGGGCATTATACTGCATAGGGGTTGATATGGGGGCATTAAACTGCATGGGGCTGATATGGGGGCATTATACTGCATAGGGGTTGATATGGGGGCATTAAACTGCATGGGGCTGATATGGGGGTATTATACTGCATGGGGCTGATATGGGGGAATTATACTGTATGGGGGCTCATATGGGGGGCATTTTACTGTATGGGGAGCTGATATAGGGGGCATTATACTGTATGGGGAGCGGATATGTGGGGCATTATACTGTATGGGGAGCTGATATGGGGGCATTATACTTTATGGGGAGCTGATATGGGGGGCATTATACTCTATGGGGAGCTTATATGGGGCATTATACTGTATGGGGAGATGATATCGGGGGCATTATACTGTATGGGGGCTGATATGGGGGGCACTATACTGTATGGGGGCAGCTATGTGGGGCATTATACTGTGGGGGCTGATACGGGGAGCATTATAAGGTATGGGGCTGTTATGGGGGGCATTATATGTTATGGGGCATTCTGTGTGGGAGCAGCTATGTGATCATTATACTGTGTGGGGGCATTATACTATGGGGGCTGTTGGGCAAGGTGTCTGGGCATAGGCGCGCACAGGGGTCTGATGATGGTGGTGTTGGGGAGGGGTAGGGGGCCCAAGCTGGATTCTTGCACCCGGGCCCATGAGCCTTTAGCTACGCCCCTGATGGACAGAGTTTGTACAGGTGGGACTACACCTTTATAATAGCATATATGAAAAGTTGATGTTTTTTTGGGGAAGAATCAGTTGAGAAGGCAGTTTATTTGTCCATAAATTCCGCCCACTATCGTTTATAAGGTCTGGTTCACTGGCTCCTGCTCTTTCACTTCCTTTTAGAATACAAATACTAAGAATAGCACTTTCACAGCAATTATTTTTATAAAAACTTCACCGCAGTAAATAACACTATGATCGGAGCTGATGAAAGCGCGGGGTTGGCAGGCATATCTTAGGCTCTATTCACACTAGGGGGGGGGGGATTTATCAAACATTCTATGCCAATTTTCTGGCATAGAAAAGTTGCAAATGTCGCAAAAGTTGCTTTTGCCGCATTTTCGCAGTTTACCACACTTTACCAAATAGTGGGTGGGGCTCAGTGGTAGCGGGCCACTCACGGCCCAACAAATTTACTATAATTGACACCAGAGATTGGCATAAATTCTAGTGCAAATTTATACTAGCACATAGCTAGCATAGATTTGACTTTTTAGCAAAGAGGTGGACAAAGATGCGCTTAATTTATTGAGGTGTATGCATATTACTCTAGCTCTCTTTATATTAAGAATGGCGTATAAAACACTACTCATAATAAATTCCCCCCACTGTGTATGCAGTGTACCTTTGGTGCATACACCAAACCTATCCATAGCGCCCCATTGACCCCCCCCCCCCATATGCCAAAAGTGTGTCCTTTTGGCATAGGTATGCTTTGACATTTTTGTTTAGTAACTATAGAATAGTGTAGTCTACTATACTGCATGGTATACGGTTTTGTTTACAACGGGACCCTATGGGTGATGTATGCCTATACAGTGGCCTATGTCAGAGGTATACGTCTGAAACCCCACCCCCCACCCCCCAACGTATAACCTCGATGGAAGACTCAAATGCAGTGTGAATAAAGCCCTAAAAACACATATTGGGGCTACATCTGGTCATAAGAAATGAGTATGTAACTAAACTGTGTATTAACATCAACATCCGGCTATTTCATAAGTACATGGAGCATAAATTCCGCAATAGTAAAGACTTCCAAAATGTCTATAGAAAGTGAAGCTCTCCCTGATAGATCCGAATGTAAACATGCATACTGGAAGGGACTATACATTATTTTGACCATATGCCCAAATTGAAATGAACAGCACCCTGTTCCTGGTGATGTATACAGAACCCATGCTCTGAGGGTCCAGTGATAGTATATGCCTTTCCATAGTGTCCCCCTTTGCAGAGAATCATATTGTTGACAAGTAAAGGGAGAACTGGCTTTAAAGGGGTTTATCCATGAGGGACATTTATGACATATCCACAGGATATGTCATAAATGTAAGATACATGGGGGTCGGGTCCCACCTATGTCTAGAACGGGGCCCCCTAAACCCTGCTCTACCTCTTTCTGCTCTCCCGGCCACTTACTGATTACATGGTCGGGAGTTATGGAAACAGCGTAGCTCGCATGCTACGTTGCTTCTGTAACTGCCATTCACTACTATAGGAGTTACAGAAACAGCGTAGCTCAGTAATTTACGCTGTTTCCGTATCTCCCGACCATGTAATCAGTACGTGGCCGGGCGTCAGAGTGAGCACAAAAAGCTAGAACGGGGTTTAGGGGCCCCGTTCTAGAGATAGGTGGGGGTACCGGAGGTGGGACCCGCATCTATCTAACATTTATGACATATCCTGTGGACATGTCATAAATGTCCCTGATGGGAAAACCCCTTTGAGGGATGTTCTGGTTTTATGTCAATCCTTGTTCAGTGAAGTTATTTAATATTACAATATAGTTTGTGTCTCTTTTCTTTGTCCCTCATTATTTTAAGATCTTTTTACTGGCAGGGAATGTAAATATTTTTGTTTACATCCAGAGACTGAATACTGTATAGATACATCTCACAACTTAGAATTTTGCAGCAGTTTTATCCAGTTGAGACAAAATACATCAACGGCACAAATCTCCCTCCTGTCCTGATAGCTGGCTACAATGTGTCAGTATAGGTAAAAGCTATGTTACAGGTGATTGGCTAGACTGGATACAATTGTAGCAACTTCTTAGCTGTGAGAAGTATCGCAGTACAGTTTTTCAGCTTCTGGATGTAAATAAGAATGTTGCCATTCACTAAGAGCAAACAAAGATCTTCAAAACATGTGCTTCTCCTGTATAGGCCGGGCGAAAACCGCATCGCAAAACCGTGGCAATACTCATGGTCTGATGCACAGTTCTCGGCCACGTGGCAACTACCGCAGCATAGCCGAAACATGTACGGTCACCCTAAGGGTATGTTCACACGAGGTAATTACGTCCGTAATTGACGGACGTATTTCGGCCGCAAGTCCCGGACCGAATGCAGTGCAGGGAGCCGGGCTCCTAGCATCATAGTTATGTACGACGCTAGGAGTCCCTGCCTCGCTGCAGGACAACTGTCTCGTACTGAAAACATGATTAAAGTACGGGACAGTTGTCCTGCAGCGAGGCAGGGACTCCTAGGGTCGTACATAACTATGATGCTAGGAGCCCGGCTCCCTGCACTGTGTTTGGTCCGGGACTTGCGGCCGAAATACGTCCGTCAATTACGGACGTAATGACCTCGTGTGAACATACCCTAATAGTCACACCTCATTTATTTCATACAAGGTATAGAAACGAGGGGAGGGGGGAATTAAAGTGGACGTCCAGTCCCCTGCACCTATTTAGGAGATTTGTCTGATTGTCAGTAAACCTTTCAAGCATGTGTATCACGTAAAGTTTCTACACTAGTTTTCTGGCGTAAAAAGGTCGCAAGTGGCCCAAAAGTCTCCGAAATTGAGACTTTTGGACCGTTTCAAAAAAGTTAGCAGGGTTAAGCAGAAGGGAGTGTGACCACCTGCGGCATAAATTATAGAAGAAATCTACGCCAGATCCTGGCGAAGATTTCATTCAGTGGCGAACCAAAAGTCGAAGATGCATGTGTGCCTCTTAATTAATTTGTTGCATCTAACTCCAGCTTCTTTTTTATGAACACTAGTGCAGTCCTAATACATTTCGCCCATTGTATTTCTTTTGTATAATCCTGTGCCAACAAGAAAGTAGTTTTTCCTTTTTCATTAGTTACTTCTCTTCCATAGAAACGGAAGACTTCTCAGTAATATCACGTAATTTGCCAGATGTCATTTAAAACTGTGCCGCTCTCTTAAAAGGAAGTAAAATAAATGAAAGAATTTATACCATAACAATACTGCCACCTAGTGAATAAACAGTGTAAAGTCTAAGGGTATGTTCACACACACTAATTACGGACGTAATTCTGGCGTTTTTGCCCCGAATTACGTCCGAAAAATGCGCCTCGATAGTGTGAACAAACAATGATATAGCCGTTATTCATTGACTCCAATGAAAAGCAGCGCCAATTACGTCCGTAATGGGCGCGGCGTTCAAGCGCCTGCACATGCCGTTACGGCTGAAATTACGGGGATGTTTTCTCCTGAAAACATCCCCGTAATTTCAGCCGTTACGGACGCTGTCGTGTGAACATACCCTAAGGGTATGTTCACACACAGTGACCAAAAACGTCTGAAAATACAGAGCTGTTTTCAGGCGAAAACGGCTCCTGATTTTCAGACTTTTTTTAACAACTCGCGTTTTTCACAGCGTTTTTTACGGCCGTTTTTGGAGCTGTTTTTCAATGGAGTTAATGAAAAAAACACAACTTTTTGATCACTTTTTATAAAAAATTTTGGGAGCTATGGTGACCAAAAAACAGCGATTTTGGCATTTAAATTCTTTATTGTTTTATGGCGTTCCCTGTGTGAGTTAAATAATAGTATATTGTAATACTTCGGACTTTAACGGACGATACCAATTTTTTTTTATTTTTTACATTACTTTAGAGAAAAATGGGAAAAGGTTTTTTTTTGAACTTTTAATGTTTTTTTTTACTACTAAACTTTATTTAAATTTTTTATTTTTTTTACACATTTTATTAGTCCCCCTAGGGGTCTTGAACCAGCGATTGTTAGATCTCTGGTACAATATAATGTAATTTTCACAGGCTCCAGTAACAGTGCGATCGCTGCTCCTGTCCGTTAATCCTGGGTGTCAACTGTAATACACAGCTGACAACCGAAGCGTATGGAGCGGGCTCAGCACGTGAGACGGCTCCATACATTAACCCCCACGACGTGCTATTACGTCATGTGCATGAAGGGGTTAATTCGCAGCGGATGGTGCAATGTGAAAATTAACATTTTCCACTGATATGCCATTTTAATGCACAATTGTTTATGCCACTAAAGACAGATACCTCATAAAATTTTAAGCGGGTTCTCCCAGGTATTGCGATGCCATATATGTGGACGTAAACTGCTGTTTGGGCACGCTGTAGGGCTCAGAAGAGAGGGAGCACCTTTTGGCTTTTGGAGCGCAGATTTAGCTTGGCAGTAGTTCTGTTTGGGGTTTTGCTGGTATTTCAGTTTATAATGTGGGAGCATATGTAAGCTGTGCGGAGTACATCAGGGTATAATAAGAGGGTATAATAATGGGGTAGATAAATAATAATCCGTAGATGTGTTGCCAGTGTCGCAATGATAAATGGTGCCCAATCTTATCCGCTTTTGGAACAATCTGCACATTTTGTGTCTTCATATTGTGAGAGCCAAAACTTTTTTATTTTTTCTCCACCGGAGATGTGTGAGGGCTTGTTTGTTGCGGGACAATCTGTTGTTTTAAATGGTACCATATTAAGGTACATACATTTTTAAATCACTTTTTATTCCATTTTTTGGCAAGGTGTAATGATGGGGGTAGGGAAACGGACAAGTGAGCCCTAATCTACCCGCCACTCTGTCCCTGCCTACTTGCAACGACCCGCCCTAGGCGACGGGGTACAACTGGGCGGCGGTCCCTACGCTCAGTAAGTGCACGAGACAAACAGACAAGGGTACACAAAGCTAAGGGAAATGGGGCAGTTGCCCACGGAAACACCATGAGCAACAGAGTGGTGAACGAGCCGAGTCAAACCAGGAGTGAACGAGGTACCAAACGCAGAGCAGGAGAGTAGTCAGTAAGCCAGGGTCAGTATGGAGCAGGATCAAATAGTCAGTAGCTGTAGCTGGGCCAGGAAACCACACGAGAAGAATCACAAGCAAAGGAGGAACAGGAAAGGCAGGTATAAATAGACAGAGGGCGGGAGCTAGCTCCGTCTGGCCAGGCTGCGATAGGTTCTCCCACTCCTAAGCCTGCCATCCTGAGTGGTGGAAGATGGAGTCAGTCTCAGAGACATAGACTCAGGTGCAGACTGATTACCTATGGGCGTATA
Organism: Rhinoderma darwinii; assembly: GCF_050947455.1. NCBI lineage: Eukaryota > Metazoa > Chordata > Amphibia > Anura > Rhinodermatidae > Rhinoderma > Rhinoderma darwinii. The sequence continues at coordinate 33,216,069 of NC_134687.1, read as the reverse complement.
CACAGAAGTTGTGCCTGGCAGATCCTTTACACAAGGAAGGTGACCAAAAACCATCAATTCTGACAATGTTTTTTCTTCTTTTTTTTTTTCTTTACAGACTTCACCGTGGGCTATAAATGACAATTTTACTTTATTCTGCAGGTCGATACAATTACGGCGATACCAAATGTATATAGTTTTTTTTTATGATTTGTAGCGTTTGCACAATAAAATCACTTTTTTATAACCTGCTTCCTCGCTGTTTCCAGCGCTGTTTTCTTTTTCTTTCTGTTTTGTTCTGCTACTCCCCTTTCCTGAGTAATTATGCTCCATACTTTATGTGCCCGATATGCTAATTCACTGTAGTTAGCCAGCGCAATGACTGATCATCCTATAGGCAGTTCGGGTGGCCGCCCGAGGCTCCAAGGAGGCCCATGCAAGGGTGGGATCCCGAACTAGTTGTTAAAATTTCAGACGGTTCTGAGTACCGGGGAGAAGTGGGACCAAGAACCGGTCCCCTCTTCTCAACTGTATCCACGTCTTTAGGATGCGGATACAATTGATCAGTCTAGCGCTGGCGAGGCACAGGAACTATCAGCTCCGTGTCCCATTATTCGGTGCTTTGCCAATGATGCAGGTGGCACGATGACATCATTGTGCTGCCTGCGTCGTTCCGCTGGTGTGGCGTGGTCAGAATAGACCAGGCTTGCGTTACTGGAGGAAAGTATGGAACAGTATGTAGGACACTGTGGGCATTGTTGTGGGCACTATCTACAAGGGACTTAAGTGGAGCACTATCTACAGGGGTCTCTATGGGGGCACTATCTACAGGGACTCTATGGGGGCACTATCTACAGGGGGCTCTATGAGGAGCAGTATCTACAGGAGGCATTGTGAGTGGCACTATCTACAGGGGGCAATGTGAGTGGCACTATCTTCAGGGGGCTCTGTGTGTGGCATTGTGTGTGTTGCTTTACTTTACAATGTATGACACAATTGTATTCAGGGGTACAGTGTATGGTACTATTGTATTCAGGGGCACAGTGCATGGTGCTATTATATTTAGGAGCATAGTTGTGTGGCACCATGAGAATTTTATCTTCGTTTATAGGTGCGGATATTTTGGAAAAGTGAGGAGCCGAAGATATTTGAGTGGCAAATTCTGCAGAAATGGGTTGTGGCCAGGAGAAGTTGTCATGAGGTCTGGACCGGATGGAGAAGAAAATAACGACTAGAATTTGAGAAGACGTCTTCTGTGAGTCACTGGATTTATAGAGGAGCTGTCACCTCTTCTGACATGTCTGTTATAGCAAATCCTTATATTCCACAAAAAGTCTTTGTGTAGCCCAGGACTAATAGACAAATAGGTGTCAACATTGCCCTTGTCAAGAGGATGTGTCCCTACACAGTGTGATACTGCCAGCGATGATTGGAGATTGTCAGAATGTAGGGACACAACCCTTTGACAAGGGGAATAGTAACACCTATTTGTCAATGCTTGCACAGAAAGGTGGTGTTGATTATAGACAGGGCATGGCATGGCGGCTGTGGAGAAGGAGCACCCAAGTTTGAGAAACAGCCCAGGGCCTATGGTCACAACCTCTGAAACTGTCCAATCAGCGCGTGGCAGCTTATGACAGCCTTGTCCAGCGAGACCTTGCTGGGCAAGGCTTTTAATCAAACACATCTGTCATAAGCTTGTGCTGATTGGACCGCATCAGAGGTAGTGAAGATGGCACCACCCATGGAGATTCACAGTAGTTCACGCCGCGTTGACTAACTACAGTGAGTTAGCATATTGGGTGACTAAAGTACAAAGCATAATTACTGGGGTACGGGGAGTGGGGGGGGGGGGTAGCAGAACAAAAAGAAAAATAGTGCTGGAAACAGCGAGGAAGCGAGCTAATGGTAATATATGCAAATTGGATGTTAACACCTGGTGACGAGTTCTTTTTAAATTCCTAAATGTTATTTAATTGCTTCCTGTGGTAAATTGGGCATGTTGCTTCCTAAGGTGTGCAGACTCCTTGACTGGAGCAGGGAAGGTGATGAGTTTAGGTGCAGATGTAAGGTGGGTGAGTGAGTATAGGGATATATAATATATCTTCGTACTTCTTGATAAATACTGAGCTATAATCCGTTCTTATGTTTCCTGAGTTCTGTTTGTTATAAAAACAGTTTGAGCCGTTCTGTTATATTCAAGTAATTATGTTTATTACTGGGGAGTAACCCTTAAAGAGTAACTAAACTTTCAGAAAACTTCTGACATGTCAAGGTGACATGTCAGGAGTTTTGATCGGTGGCGGTCCAAGCACTGAGACCCCCACCAATCGCTAAAAGAAGCCGTAGAAGCGCTTGGATGAGCGCTGAGCCACTTCATCTGTGATCGGCTTTTCTCAGAAAGCCGAGCAGTTGGTGTACAGGCTCAATAGAAAGTCTATGAGCCCGTACACCAATTGCTCAGCTTTTCGAAAGAGCCGATAGGAAACGAAGCAACTCAGCGCTCACCTGAGAGCTTCTGCCACTTAGTTTTAGCGATCAGTAGGGGTCTCATTGCTCAGAACCTCACCGATCAATGTCAGAAGTTTTTTGAAAGTCTGCTTACCCTTTAACCCCTTCCCTCTTTGGCCACTTTTGACCTTCCTGACAGAGCCTCATTTTTCAAATCTGACATGTTTCAATTTATGTGGTAATAACTTCGGAATGCTTTTACCTATCCAAGCGATTCTGAGATTGTTTTCTCGTGACAAATTGGACTTTATGTTACTGGCAAATTTTGTTTGATACATTCAGTATTTGATTGTGAAAAACACCAAAATTGAGCGAAAAATTGAGTAAATTTGCATTTTTCGAAATTTGAATGTACCTGCTTGTAACACATCCAATTATACCACACAAAATTGTTGCTAATTAAAATACCCCATATGTCTACTTTATGTTTTCATTGTTTTTTGAACATCCTTTTATTTTTCTAGGATGTTACAAGGCTTAGAACTTTAGCAGCAATTTCTCACATTTTCAAGAAAATTTAAAAAGGCTATTTTTACAGGGGTCAGTTCAGTTGTGAAGTGGCTTTGAGGGCCTTATATATTAGAAACCCCCAATAAGTTACCCTATTTTAAAAACGTCACCCCTGAAAGTATTCAAAACAGCATTTAGAAAGTTTCTTAACCCTTTAGATGTTTCACAGGAATTAAAGCAAAGTAGAGGTATTTCTTTTTGTAGAAATTAATTTTTAATAATTTTTTTTTTAACACAGACGGTTTTACCAGACAAACGCAACTCAATATATATTCTGCAGATTTAGGAAATATCCCACATGTGGCCCTCGTGTGGTAATAGACTGAAGCACCGGCCTCAGAAGCAAAAGAGCACCTAGTGGATTTTAGGGCCTTCTTTTTATTAAAATATATTTTAGGCACCATGTCAGGTTTGAATGGCTCTTGCGGTGCCAAAACAGTGTAAATCCCCCAAAAGTGACCCCATTTGGGAAACTACACACCTCAAGGAAATTATCTAGTGGTATAGTGAGCATTTTGACCCCACAGGTTAATTGCAGAAATTATTGGAAATTGGCCGTAAAAATGAAAATCTAAAAAAATCTCAAATTAAAACAATACCCCACATGTGGTCATAAATAGCTGTTTGGACACACAGCAGGGCTCAGAAGGGAAAGAGCGCTATTTGTCTTTTGGTGCTCAAATTTAGCAGGAATAGTTTGCCGAGACCATGTCGCATTTGCAAAGCCCCTGAAGGGACAAAAGAGTGGAAACCCCCCCACAAGTGAACCCATTTTGGAAACTACACCCATTGAGGAAATTATCTAGAGGTATAGTGAGCATTTTGACTGCAAAAGTTATTGTAGAAATTATTGGAATTAGGCCGTAAGAATTTAAATTTTTTCAAAGAAAATGTAGGTTTAGCTAATTTGTTTTTATTTCCACAAGGAGTAAAGGAGAAAAAGCATTGCATAATTTGTAAAGCAATTTTTCCTCAGTACGGCAATACCCCATATGTGGTAATAAGCTGCTTTTTGGCTACACAGTAGGGCTCAGAAGGGAAGGAGTGCCATTTGGCTTTTGGAGTACAGATTTTGCTGGATTGGTTTCTGGGCACTATATGGCATTTGAAAAGTACCCCAGAAGTGACCACATTTTGGAAACTACACCCCTCAAGGTATTCACCTAGGGGTGTAGTGAGCATGTTAACCCCGCAGGTGTTTTGCAGAAATTAGTGTGCACTCGATGTTGCAGAGTGAAAATGGGATTTTTTCCATAGATATGCCAATATGTGGTGCCCAGCTCGTGCCACCATAACAAGACAGCTCTCTAATTATTATGCGGTGTTTCCCGGTTTTAGAAACACCCTACATGTGGCCCTAATCTTTTGCCTGGACATTTGACAGGGCTCAGGAGTGAAAGAGTACCATGTAAAATTGAGGCATAATTTGGCGATTTACAAACTATTCATTCACAATTGCAGAGCTCTGATGTGAAATAATAAAAGAAACCCCTGGGAAGTGACCCAATTTTGGAAACTGCACCCCTCAGGGCATTTTTAAGAGGTGTAGTGAGCATCTTCACGCCACAGGTCTTTTCCATAAATGATGGCGCTGCGGATGGTGCAAAGTAAAAATTTTAATTTTTCCCTAGATATATTATTTCAGAGGCAAATATGTCGTGCCCAGCTTGTGCCACTGGAGACACACACCCCAAAAATTGTTAAAAGGGTTCTCCCGGGTATGGCGATGCCATATATGTGGAAGCAAACGGCTGTTTGGGCACGCTGTAGGTGTTTCCGTTTATAATTTGGGGGCACATGTAAGCCGGGCAGAGTACATCAGGGGCATAGTCAGGTGGTATAATAATTGGGTTAAAAAAACAATAACATAATACTGTGAAAGTGATTAGAATATGTATAAAAGATGACATTTTGCATGGACTCCATCTTGTCTGGTAGGTGTCCATTTTGGATCGTTGGAATCCATCTTTTGGCCTGAAGGAGCCATCTTGAGATTAATAAGTAAAAAGTAATATATTAATCTCAGAAGTTGCCTTGAAACAATTCTATGTTATGTGTTCTTGAATTTAATGTTTTTAATATTCTTGTAAGGAGCAGATCAATCATTCATGGGAGAATGGAGAATGACATTGTTTACCATAAGGGAGGGGGTGAGCCTTAAAGAAGGGCTTTGTTTAAATGATTTAATGCTGTGCCATCTTATCTGCAGTCTCCATTCTCTAGTGAGATACGAAGTGGAGACACATTAAAGAGGCTCTGTCACCAGATTTTGCAACCCCTATCTGCTATTGCAGCAGATAGGCGCTGCAATGTAGATTACAGTAACGTTTTTATTTTTAAAAAACGAGCATTTTTGGCCAAGTTATGACCATTTTTGTATTTATGCAAATGAGGCTTGCAAAAGTACAACTGGGCGTGTTGAAAAGTAAAAGTACAACTGGGCGTGTATTATGTGCGTACATCGGGGCGTGTTTACTACTTTTGCTAGCTGGGCGTTCTGATGAGAAGTATCATCCACTTCTCTTCAGAACGCCCAGCTTCTGGCAGTGCAGATCTGTGACGTCACTCACAGGTCCTGCATCGTGTCGGCACCAGAGGCTACAGTTGATTCTGCAGCAGCATCAGCATTTGCAGGTAAGTAACTACATCGACTTACCTGCAAACGCCGATGCTGCTGCAGAATCATCTGTAGCCTCTGGTGTCGATGTGTCCTCGCTCGTCTGACATGATGCAGGACCTGTGAGTGACGACACAGCGTGATCTCTGGAGAACACGGCTGTGTCTGCACTGCCAGAAGCTGGGCGTTGTGAAGAGAAGTGGATGACACTTCTATACACAACGCCCAGCTAGTAAAAGTAGTAAACACGCCCCGATGTACGCACATAATACACGCCCACTTGGACTTTTACTTTTCAACACGCCCAGTTGTACTTTTGCAAGCCTCATTTGCATAAATATACGAAAATGGTCATAACTTGGCCAAAAATGCTCGTTTTTTAAAAATAAAAACGTTACTGTAAACTACATTGCAGCGCCGATCTACTGCAATAGCAGATAGGGGTTGCAAAATCTGGTGACAGAGCCTCTTTAACTTGTGTGTATCTTCCCCATGTAACAAGGGACAGGGCACCTGGGAGACCTTGAGGGGTGAAGAATCATTATAATGCATTGAAATATTCTCATTGGCTGAATCAGAGTCATTATCATATTGTAGATGATTGGCTGAAATCAAAGCCTACACCTTTTCTGTAATCATACTAATTATACTTGTTTGGATCAATAAAGATCAGAGAAGGATTTTGAGCATACAAGCATGGTCCCTTGTGTCATCTTTTCTCTCAGAGATATATATATCGATCGCCTATCATTTGGAAACTGGATAAATCACTGGAGGGCGGGTATCGGTTGACATACCCATTACAAATTTCAGTCTAATATATTTTGGCCCATGATTGCGTTAACAAATCTATAGATGTGTGTTACACTGTGCTCAATCCTTTCTGCACAGGCCGGTGTCGCACTGATGCATGTCCTTCCTTATCCCCCTTTTGGTCCACACTCCACACACCTTTGCAGTTTGGGGAATTTTGCTGGGAAGTGTTGTCCTGGTATAATACGCTTCCAGCAGATATGTTTGGGCCCTTTCCTTCCTGGTTCCATAATTTTAGGGCCCCGATAATTTGCCTCTTGAAACATTCCCCTCGGGCCAGCACAACTGCATATATTTTATTTCCTGACATGTTGGAGCCTTAACTAATTTTATTTTTAGTAAGACGTAGTGGTATGACGGCTGTTTTTTTGCAGGACGAGCTGTAGTTTTTTTGGTACCATTTTGGGGTACATGCGACTTTTTGATCACTTTCTATCCTATTTTTTGGGAGGCAAGGGACCAAAAAACTGCAATTCTGGCATAGTTTTTTAGGGTTTTTTTTAGACAGCGTTCACCATGCATTATGTGCTACATGTTAACTTTATTCTGCGGGTCAGTACAATTCCGGCAATACCTAATTTATAGCACTTTTTTATATTTTACAACTTTTTGCACAATAAAATTACTTTTGTAAAAAGAATGTATTTTTTCTGTCGCCAAGTTGTGAGTACCATAACATTTTATTTTTTTAGTCGATGGAGCTGTATGAGGGCTTGTTTTTTGCGAGACGAGCTATAGTTTTTATAGGTACCATTTTTGGATACACACGACTTTTTGATCACTTTTTATTCCACTGTTTGTAGTGTAATGTGACCAAAAATCAGAAATTCTGGTATAGTTTTTTACGTTTTTTTTTTACGCTATTCACCGCGTGGAGTAAATAACATAATATTTTTATAGTTCAAGCTGTTATGGACGCGGCGATACCATATATGTATGGTTTATTTATTTTTTTCAATAATAAAGGACTTGATAATGGAACAGGGCGATTGTGTTTTATTTTATTACGTGAAACTTTTATTATATATATTAAAACTTATTTTTTTACCCTTTTTTTTTAAGTCCCACTAGGGGACTTGAAGGTCCGACTGTCAGATTGTTTTTTATTCTAATACATTGCACTACCTATGTAGTGCAATGTATTAGATCTGTCAGTCATTCACTGACAGCAAACCAATTAGGCTTCGCCTCCCAGCGGGGCCAAATCAGCTTCCGTAATGGCAGAGCAGGAGGCCATTGTTAGGTTTCCTGTTGCTATAGCAGCATCGGCAGCCCTGATTGCATGGCAGGGCTGGCGATCCGATCTGCTAGCAACCTCTAAGATGCAGCGATCACTGCATCGAAGGGGTTAATGGCAGGGATCGGAGCTAGCTCCGGTTCCTGCTGTTACAGGTGGATGTCAGCTGTAACATACAGCTGACATCCACCACTGATGACGCCGGATCAGCTCCTGAGCCGGCGCCATCTTGCCGTCGGCTATGGATGCCTTTCAAGCTCTGTCGCCGGGCGGGTCCTGGAATGCTTCCGTGCTAGGCAGACCTGATGAGCTGCAAACGCAGCGATCGCGTTTGAGCGCTGCATTTAAGGGGTTAATAGCGGGGATCAAAGCAAATTTTGGTCCCCGCCATTACAGCCGGATGTCAGCTGTAAGATACCGCTGACATCCGGCGATGGTGGCACTGACTCAGCTTCTGACCCGGTGTCCACTATTTGTCGTATGGATACGGTAAAATGTCATGACATATCCATATTACAAATGTCGGGAAGGGGTTAAAAGACAGCATGCACCTACAAAATCCAGCCATCCATATAATATAAAAGAAAACAGACCAGGCCAACTTCTTCCATTACTCCATGAACAAGTTCTGATGCTCATTTGCCCATTGTAGGTGCTTTTGAGGGTGGTCAGGGGTCAGCATGGGCAGGGCCGCCATCAGGAATTTCTGGGCCCCATACAGCCAAGATGTCTGGGGCCCCCCTCCATTACCGGGGGTGGGCAACGGAAATTGTGGCACTCACGTTTGTACGTTATACGCATTAACTGATTTTGGTGCTGATGTGAATTACAGTGAATGAAACCATGGAGCCGGCAATGACCGGTTAATGCTCCGGATTTTGATCTATTTAGCTAAAACGTATCCGACTGTATGGCATACAGTGGGATACGTCGCCTGGGGAATGGCCCAGGGGAAACTCCTGAAGTTACTGCCCATGAACAGGGCTGGAGCCTTCTACTAGCGCTCTGCCCAGGGACTATGGCACCTTTCCTGATGTCCATATACGTAAAGTGACGTTCAAATCTTTGCAAAGCCTGAGTACACGGCCGTAGCGTCTGCAACATTCTGGCCAGGGATTCCGGCCCTGGAGAATCCCCTGATGTCACTTTACATATATGGACAGTGATGTCAGGAGCTTTCCCAGGGACAAAGTCCACGGGTAGAGCACTTGTGATGCTGTCTGGGGACTCCGGAATAACAAAGTTTACTACGCCATTTCATCCTTCAAAAATAAGGTAAACCGTCGTCTACCAGCCCGACGGAGGCTAAAAGGAAATAATGGAGCCCTGTGAATTATCGTCTACGTTGTTTATACTGTAAGGTAGGAGATTTCCTGACTACACGATAAACCTAGGGCAACAATACGATGTGAAGGTGGTAGGGAGGGGGAAGCGCTTGTGAGGATGTAAGGATAACTAATGCTCCGCTCTTACGTTGCCATTAAAGTTCAATGTGTTTTTCCACAGCAAAAATCGGAGGCTTTCCCATTGATTCCTGGAGCAACAATCGTGTAGCAGATCCGCACAAGAATAAGGCCCTGTTCACGCGGAAACCGCGGCAAAAAACGTCCGAAATCGCCTCCTATTGATTTCAACGGGAGGCGAAGGCATTTTTTTCCCGCGAGAGAAAGAAGCGACATGCACTTTCTTCAGGCATTTCTGTCTCTGACCTCCCATTGACATCAATGGGAGGCAGAGAAAGCCTGAAGCAATTTCAAGGCAGATTTTTCTGCCTGCAAAAAGCTGTGTGAACAAGGCCTAAGTCCCATTGTCATTCAAAGTTGCTCATCCTCGGCTTTTCCATGTAATATAAGTCGCATGCTACTTATTGCTGTGGCAGATTCCTTTTCATGGTGCGGACAAAAATACATGTGGAAAATTTTTCACAGCATGTGAACTGGGTTGCGGAAACCTCATATGCATGGGATGCAGAATCATCGACATGTCATCGGAATCCGTATCAAATCCAACATGTGTGAACGGGGCCTTAGGGGGAGTTAAAAAAATCTCTGTTAGGCCAAACGCACACGATACTTATTACGTGCAAATTTGTCGCGGGTATTTTTGTGCGGCAAATCCGCAGTGTAATACAGGCAGGGCCGCCATCAGGAATTTCAGGGCCCCATACAGCTAAATTTTCTGGGCCCCCCTACCGTGGCACCGCCTGTTAACGGTACTCCATCCAGCACTATATCATGGTACCCAGGGGGTATTAGGGGTACTGATGTGAGAGGCCCGGCCAAACCTAATTGAAAGGGGGGCCCGGCAACTGTCGCGACTTGCCTTTGGTAGAAAAAAAAACAGGCCCCTGCAATGGGGCCCGTTTTTTTCACCAAAAGAATGTCGTGCGCTGCGGGCCCCCCTTTCAATTAGGTTTGGCCGGGCCTCTCACATCAGTATCCCTAATACCCCCCCTGATGGCGGCCCTGGGTAGCATGGGGGTCGTCATGGGGGCCGTCAAACACCGCCTGCGCGACCGATCGCGCGCACCCGCAAACTCCCGCGCGTGCGAACTCGCGAGCACGCACCCGCGACCGCACGCACCAGCGACTGCCCGCGCACCGAATTTTGAGGCAGATTTTGACCTGCCCACACTATCTTGCCGCGTTTTTTGCCCGCGGCGATTGAGGACAGCAGACAAAAAACGCACCGAAAAATGCATTTTCTGCCTCCCATTGATTTCGATGGGAGGTCAGAGGCGGAACCGCGGCAAGAAAGGACGTGCTGCTTTTTCTTTTTCCCGCGACTGGCTCCCACTGATTTCAGATTAAATCAATGGGAGGCGGTTTTGGAAGTTTTTGGGTGCTGATTCTCACGACATGTCCGATATTTGTGCATTGTTCGCGCATCACGCACCCATTGAAGTCAATGGGTGCGTGAAAATCCCGCCCAGCACTTCCGCAGCAGTATAAACTATGAATGAAAACAGAAAAGCACCACTTGCTTTTCTGTTTACAGAGTGTCATAATGATGGCGGCTGCGCGAAAATCACGCAGCCACGCATCATACGCTGCTGCCACACGGAGCTGTTATGGACGTTTTTCATGCGCAAAACGCCACATTTTTTGCGCGCGCAAAAAGCACACGCTCGTGTAAATCCGGCCTTAGGGTAGGAACACACTAGGCATGAACGCTGCAGATTTTATGCAACACATTTTATTGTGGAAAATCCGCAGCGTATTACAGTCGCAGCAGAGTGGATGAGATATGAACAAATCTCATCCACACGCTGCAAAAATAATGGACCTGCAGTGTGGCTTTTTAAGCCGCAGCGTGTCAATGTATTCTGTGGGATCGCTGCTCCTCTGTTGCGGAAATGCTGCGGTTCTGCGGCAAAAATCACAAATGAGAAAAAAAAAAGGCACTTTTTTAAATTTATAAAAAAGTTTAGACTTCCCCGGCCGTAGTTTAGGCGACGCGATCCTCTATTCTTAGCGCAGCCCGGCCTCCTGTCATGACGTTTCATACCATGTGACTGCTGCAGCGGTCACATGGTCTACAGCGTCATCCCAGGAGGCGGGGCTACGTTCAGAAGAGAGAGACGCGTCACCTAAACTACGGCCGGGGTAAGTCTAAACTTTTTTATAAATTTAAAAAAGTGCCTTTTTTTTTTCTCATTTGTGATTTTTGCGGCAGAACCGCAGCATTTCCGCAACAGAGGAGCAGCGATTCCACAGAATACATTGACATGCTGCGGCTTAAAAAGCCACACTGCAGGTCCATTATTTTTTGCAGCGTGTGGATGAGATTTGTTTAAACCTCATCCACTCTGCTGCGACTGTGATACGCTGCGGATTTTCCACAATAAAATGTGTTGCATAAAATCCGCAGTGTTCATGCCTAGTGTGTTCCTACCCTAAGGCCGGATTTACACGAGCGTGTGCTTTTTGCGCTTGCAAAAAACGTGGCATTTTGCGCATGCAAAAGGTCCATAACCGCTCCGTGTGTCAGCAGCGTATGATGCGTGGCTGCGTGATTTTCGCGCAGCCGCCATCATTATGACACTCTGTTTGTATGTTTGTAGCACGTGGTGCTTTTCTGTTTTCATTCATAGTTTATACGGCTGCGGAAGCGCTGGGCGTGATTTTCACGCACCCATTGACTTCAATGGGTGCGTGATGCTCGAACAATGCACAAATATCGGACATGTCGTGAGTTTTACGCAGCGGACACACGCTGCATGAAACTCACGGACAGTCTGCACGGCCCCATAGGGTAACATAGGTCCGTGCGAGGCGCGTGAAAATCACGCACGTTGCACGGACGTATTACACGTTCGTCTGAATAAGCCCTAACAATAAGGCCCAGTTCACAGAGTTTTTGGGCCTTGATATTGACTCGGACACTGCGTCAGAATCAGCACCAAAAAACTTCCAAAACCGCCTCCCATTGATTTAATCTGAAATCAATGGGAGCCAGTCGCAGAAAAAATAAAAAGCAGCACGTCCTTTCTTGCCACGGTTCCGCCTCTGACCTCCCATCGAAATCAATGGGAGGCAGAAAATGTATTTTTCGCTGCGTTTTTTTGTCTGCTGTCCTCAATCGCCGCGGGCAAAAAACGCAGCAAAAAACGCGGCAAGATAGTGTGGGCAGGTCAAAATCGGTGTTTCGCGGCGGTGTTTGATGAGAGGGGGGCCCGCAGCTCACGGCATTGTTTTGGTGAAAAGAACAGGCCCCATTGCAGGGGCCTGTTTTTTTCTTCCAAAGGTAAGTCGCGGCAGTTGCCGGACCCCCCTTTCAATTAAGTTTGGCCGGGCCCCCTACAGTAGTACCGCTAATACCCCCCTGATGGCGGCCCTGAATACAGGACCAGCAAAGCAAATGACATCAAGAAATCTCATTTACATGTCGCATTTTCTGCACAAAAATTGACCTGCGGTGCGTATTTGAAAATATGATACATGTCACTTTATCTTGCGTTTCCGCTTGCAAATTGTTTCTGACTAGTTTAAAAAATAATAAAAAAATCTGCACCTATTTCCGCATCAAAATTTAAAAACCGCACCTAAAAACTTATCAAAAAACGCACTAATACGTGCAGATATTACCTGCGGAATTACCTGCGGTTTTGATGCGGATTTTGTGCACCAAATTCCTCAATGTGTGCGTTACAGAATTTGCTGGGGATTTACAGCAAATTAACCCTTTACATTGTAAAGGATGAAATACGTTACAATTCTGCAACATTAGGGTATGTTCATACAGCTTATTTTCGGCCGTTTTTCTGGCAATAAACATCCGAAATATCAGAAGCAGAACACCTCCAAACATCTGCCCATTGATTTCAATGAGAAAAAAACGGCGTTGTGTTCCGATGGGCCGTTCTTTTTACAACTGCCGCGTAAAAAAACGGCCGCGAAAAAGAAGTGCAGGTCACTTCTTCAGACGTTTCTGGAGCCGTTTTTCATTGACTCTATAGAAAAACAGCTCCAAAATCGGCCGTAAAAAACACAGCGAAAAACACGAGTTTGCTTAAAAAACTTCTGAAAATCAGGGGCTGTTTTCGCTTGAATGTCTCCGTATTTTCAGAACATACCCTAATAGGCATGCAGCTTATTTAACCCCTTCCCTCCTCAGCCATTTTTTGGATTTTAACTTTTGTTTTTTCCTCTCCACCTTCCAAAAGCTATCATTTTTTTTACTTGAAGGCTTGTTTTTTGCGGTACAAGCTGTAGTTTTTCATGGCACCATTTATTGTACCGCATAATGTACTGGGAAGCTGAAAATTTTTTATTTGTGGGGTGAAATGCTGCACGTGCATGAGGTTTTGACAAACCCCATTCACACGAGTTGGGGCTTATTCAGACTAACGTGTTAATCGTCCGTGTGAAGGACGTTTTTTTAATGGCCGTCACACGGCTGCATGTATTTCTATGGGACTATTCACATGGTCGTTGTTCTAACGGACCGTGTGAAGGGCCTGTAAAAAAATAGGACATGTCCTATTTTTGTGCGATTTCACGGATCCCTCAATAGACTCAAGTCTGTGAAAACGGGTCCCGCACGGCTGCAAATCGGCCACGAAAAACGGCCGTTCTTCACGTCTGATTTCACACACGTTGTTCTGAATATCGCCTTAGGCCTTATTCACACGAACGTGTCCGTTTTGCATGCGCAAAAAACGCTGCGTTTTGCGCGAGCAAAAGTTCAGTGTGTCATCAGCATATGGTGCGTTGCTTTGTGATTTTCGCGCAGCCGGCATCATTATGACACTCTGTTTTGATGTTACATCACAGTAAAGAAGGAGGGGCTTTTATGTTTCCCTTCACTTCTTTACCTACTGTAGCGCGAATCACGCGCGTCACCCGGAAGTGCTTCCGTGTGCCGTGCGCGATTTGCACGCACCCAATGACTTCAATGGGTGCGTGCTGTGCGAAACACGGGCAAGTATAGGACATGTCGTGAGTTTTACACAGCGCACACACGCTGCGTGAAATTCACTGACAGTCTGAACGGCCCCATTCACTAACATAAGTCCGTGCGACGCCCGTGAAAATCACGCGCGTAGCACGGACGTATAACACGTTCGTGTGAATAAGGCCTTATATTGTAATTTGTAGTGAATTTTCAGTGCGCAATCCGCACCAAAAATAGGAGGCAAGCAAGTGGCCTTATTCAGACGTCCATGTTCGGTTTGTGATATACGGACCGTGTATGGGCCATATTTCCCGGACCGACCACAGTTCAGGGAGCCGGGTTTCTAGCATCACAGTTATCTATGATCATAGTCCCTCCCTTCCCGTGGGAATACTGTCCCCGATCCCGTACTGAAAGCATCATTACAGTATGGGACAGTATTCCCGCGGAGAGGCAAGGACTCCCAGCAACACTGATAACTATGATGCTAGGAGTCCGGCTCCATGAATTGTGGTCAGCCTGGGAAATACGGCCGATACACGCTCCGTATGTCACGGACCGAACGCGGCCGTCTGAATAAGGCCTTAGTCTAGTTACACAGTGCGGTAAAATCCCATTTTTTTGCCACAATTTTTGCAAAATCGCGGCAAAAACGTGATTTGACCGCATTGTGAGAATATAGCCTAACAGCACTTTTCATGTTTTGTATCCTTTTTTTATGCAATTTTCGTAATTGCGGCACAAATCACGTGGTTTTGCCACGATTTTTATATAATCGCGGCAAAACTGCGCCATTTTTGCCGCAATTACGAAAATCGCTGCAAAAAATACGCTAGGAGAACGAAAAAATACCAAAAAACATTTTGATCAACTTTATACATTCTACAAATGGGGTCAGGGGGAATGGGAAGCAGGATTGATAGGGGAAAACGCTCACCAGCCTGCAGGTCCGTTCGGCAGTGTAGAGGAGCTGGGAGGCGGGATCTCCACACGGAGCTTCAGCACATGCTGCATCTTCCCCATCCAGTGAAGCTACAACAGGTATGCAGGGGGTGCCGCGAGTGTTGCCAGGGGGGTGCCGCGAGCGTTTCTAGGGGGGTGCCGCGGGCGTTAGTAGGGGCGGGGCGCAAGCGTTGCGAGGGGGGGCCGTGAGCGTTGTGAGGGGGGGCCGTGAGCATTGCGAGGGGGGGCAACAGTCCGAGGGGGGGCGACGGCGGTCCCCTTTTCTTCATCCATGTGGCCGGGCCCCTGACGGGAGTACCAGTAATACCCGCCTGATGGCGGCCCTGAGCATGGGCATTCTGACTGGTCTGTGGCTATGCAGCCCCAAACACAGCAATTTGCGATGCTCTGCATATTCTGACACCTTTCTATCTGAGCCACCAGTAACTTTTTCAGCAATTTGTGCTACAGTAGCTCTTCTGTGGGATCGGACCAGATTGACTAGTCTTCACTCCCCACGCACATCAATAAGCCTTGGTGTCCATGACCCTGTTACTGGTGCACTGGTTTTTCTTTCTTGGATTACTTTTGATAGGTACCAACCAATGCATACTGTGAACACCCCACAAGACCTGTTTCGGTGATGCTCTGACCCTGTTGTCTAGTCATCATTATTTGGTCGCTCCTTACACTGGCCCATTTTTCCTTCCTTCCAACACATCAAGAACTAACTGTAAAATTGCTGCCTTATACAGGGTCGAGTCACATTATTATAACCACCAGCTAATATCCAGAGTAACCGCCGCGTGCAGCTCGGACAGCAGCTAGACGGGCTGGGGGTGACTCAATAAGGTGCTGGTAGGTTGTCTCCGGTATCTGGAGCCATGCTGACTGCAGTGCGTCCCACATTTGCTAGAGGGTGAATGAGGGAGGATCCATAGAGCGAACAAGACGATGGAGGTGGTCCCACAGATGCTCAATTGGGTTCAAGTCTGGTGTATTAGGGGGCCAGGGAAGTAGTTGGAAGTCTTGGTCGTGCTCTTCCAACCACTGTCGGACATGTCTAGCTGTGTGAGGCATCGCATTGTCTTGCTGGAAGATTCCATCTGCCCCAGGGAAGACAAACAGCATGTATGGGGGCCCGTGATCTGCAACGATGGATTAATACCCAAATCGGTTCAGAGCGCCTTCCACATGGATGAGTGGCCCAGAGAATGCCATGAAAAGATTCCCTAGACCATAACGCTGCCCCCACCAGCTTGTGTTCTTCCAGCAATGGTTGCAGGGTGTTTGTTCTCTGATGTTTCCCGCCTGATACGCCAACGTCCATCCGTTCGATGGAAAACATGACTCATCGGAGAAGGCAACCCTCTGCCGATCATGGGTGGTCCAAATACGATACTGCCGTGCAAATTGAAGTCTTCTTTTCTGATGCACCTTTGTTAGCATAGGAGTGGTGACCATCCGTCTGCTTCGGAGCCCCATACGCAGTAGGTTCGCCGAACTCTTGTTTTAGACACTCGTCTGGTTGCCCCCTGGTTGATTTCCACGTTGAGCTGCTCCACTGTAGTGTGTCGTTCTGCCCTCGCGCACCTTCGTAGCCGACATTCACCTCTCACATAAGTGGCACGTGGTGCTACGCAGTTTTCACATCAGTTATTCCCAATGGTGCCATTTTTCCACTCACGATACACATTCACCACAGCAGCACACGAACAGTTCACCAACTGCCCTATTTGAGAATACGGCCACCCTTGGCCCGAAAGCCAATAATCATCCCTTTCTGCAACTCTGATACTTTTACTAATGGCAACAACGAGTGATATGTGATCAGACCGCCTATCACACACCTTATATACCCACCTAGCCAGACCACCACACATCACTGCCTTCATAGGCTACTCGCTGCCGATGTCGAAAGTAGGAGGTGGTCATAATAAACCCCCGGACAGGTGCCATTGTGATGAGATATATATTGTTATTCACTACACCTGTCAGTGGTTTTGATGTTATGGCTGAACAGTGTGTAAATATATAACATTTACCCTGTGTAGGAAGAGGGACCCTAGCTGGTGCTTCACATTGGCAGACTGTTTTTCTGCCACCTGGGTGCTGATCTAAGGCTATGTTCACACGGAGTATTTTGGGGGAGGAATATCTGCCTCAAAGCTCCAAACGGAATTTTGAGGCAGATATTCCTCCCCCAAAATACTCCGTGTGAATAGCAATGATCGCGCCGTTTTTCGCCCCGCGGCCATTGAGCGCCGCGGGCAGAAAACACGCTTTCTCCTGCCTCCCATTGAAGTCAATGGGAGGTCGGAGGCGGAAGCGCCCGAAGATAGGGCATGTCGCTTCTTTTTCCCGCGAGGCAGTTTTACTGCTCGCGGGAAAAAGACGCCGACGCCTCCCATTGAAATCAATGGGAGGCGTTCTCGGGGAGTTTCTGCCGAGTTTTGCGACGCGGTTTCCGCGTCAATAAACTCGGCAAAAGACCCCGTGTGAACATAGCCTAATTGTCCACAAAAGATAGCATTTTGTCGCCACAAGTACCCAATGAGTTGCCTGTATGTGACGGGAGGGGGTACAAATGAGACCATCGTGCAGTTCAGAGGGATGGGTCCTGTTGAGTCTAGAAGAAGTCAAGTTCAACTTAGTTAATCATTGTGTGGTCCAGTGACATACCTACCATAGAGGAAGGGCACAAGGCTTCTCTGGAGCCTATGCTATTTTCCCTGCTGGCTGTCATACTGTCATAGCAACTACCTGCAATTGCCACTAGGGGGAGCTTATTGCATTGGAATAACAGAATGTTATATCAGCAAACTCACAATTGAGCACAAATCCATGAGTTAGGCGACCCAACGTGTACTGAAGGTATTTTAAACCTTAACCCCTTCCCGCTGCAGCCCTTTTTCAGATTTTCATTTTCGGATTTTCCTCCCCACCTTCCAAAAGCCATAACGTCTTTATTTTTACGTCAATATAGTCCTATGAGGGCTTGATTTTTGCGGGACGAGTTGTAGTTTTTCTTAGCACCATTTATTTTGCCATATAATGTACTAGGAAATGGGAAAAAAATTATTTGTGGAGTAGAAAATGAAAAAAAAACAGCGATTCCTCCATGTTTTTTTGCGCGCCGTTTTTACGGAATTCACTGTGCAATTAATACAACATGTTAACTTTATTCTGTGGGTCAATACGATTACGGCGATACCAAATATATATAGTTTTTTCTATATTTTACTACTTTTACAAGTAAAATCCTCAGTGTAAAAAAGAAAATTTCTTTTGTGTCGCCAAATTCCGAGAGCCATAACTTTTTTTATTTTTCCGTCGATTAAGCGGTATGAGGGCTTATTTTTTTGCGGGATAAGCTGTAGATTTTAATAATACAATTTTGGGGTACATGCGACGTTTTGATCACTTTTTATTTCATTTTTTGTGGGAGATGAGGTGACCAAAAAATAGAGATTCTGGCGTTTACATTTATTTTTTTTATGGCGTTTACCGTGTGGGTTAAATAATGATGTATTGTAATAGTTCAGACTTTTATGGACGCGGCGATACCAATTATGTTTATTTATTTATTTTTTTACTATGCTCTAGGGCAGGGGTCAGGAACCTTTTTGGCTAAGAGAGCCGTAAACGCCACATATTTTGAAATATAATTCCGCGAGAGCCGTACAATATGTTTAAAGGGCCATTGACAGATCAATCGCTCCAATGTTCACTTAGTACAGCAAGGAATGCTCCTCCCTGCTGTATAAAGCCACAACTGGACTGAAACAATGGTAATTAGCAGTAAAAAAATTAAATAAATAACTTACATTGTGAGCTTGCGATGCATGACATCAGTCCAGCAGTCTGGCTTCTTCTTTTTCCTGCGCATGACTGGAAGCTGGCATTCTTCCCACCTGATGTTGAGAGAATGCCAGCTTTGAGGCATTCGCAGAAGAAAGAATGCCGCTTCACTAGGGGACGCAGGTGCGTGCTTGCAGACGGCGCGGCTATGCAGGGAGTTATGGGAAATGTAGTCCATGCTCCCTGCCGCTCACCACTGCCGCCAATGCTTATCAGGCCATCAAAGAACTACCAATATCAGCGTGCACCGCGGCCTGATGGAGCGCGGTGCACGGGCTGATGGAGCGCGGTGCATGCATCCTTCCCATAGACAGGTAGGAGCAGTGGCGGATTAAGTAGACCATGGGCCCTGGGCTGTTACCCAAACTTGGGCCCCCCTTCCTCACCGTAACTATTTTTAACACTACCTTTTTGGGCAAGCATTAACAGTGTTACGATTCCCCTTGTCACAGCGCGGTGTCCCTACATACTGACAGGATCACACTGTGCAGGGACACAACCTCCTGACAAGGGGAATTGTCTATCAGTCCTGGACCGCAGAAAGACTTTTTGTGAAATACAAGGATTTCCTATAATAAACATGTCAGGAGAGGTGACAGATTCTCTATAAATCTAGTGACTCACAGGTGACGACGTCTCAGATTCTAGTAGTTTTTTTCCTCTTTTCTTCTCCATCCGGTCCAGCGCTCATGACGACTTCTCCCGGCCATGACTCATTTCTGCAGAATTTGCCACTTAGACGTCTCCTCACTTTTCCAACATTTCCACACCTATAAACGAAAATAAAGTTATCATGGTGCCACATAGTGTACCCCTAAATATAATAGCACCAAACACTGCGCGCCTGAATATAATACCACACACTGTAAAACACCATACACACAGCCCCCTGTACATAGTGCCACACACAGCCCCTGTAGATATTACACACCCCCATAGATATCGCCATACACAGCCCCCTCTATATATCACACATCCCCCTCGTAGAGAGCGTTACACACAGCCCCCTATAGATAGTGCCATACAGCCCCCCTGTAGAGAGCGCCACACAGCCCTCCCCCTCTTGTAAATAGCACCAAAAAGCCCCCCCTATAAAGAGCGCCACACACATACCACGGTGGATAGCACTACACAGCCCCCCCTTGCCTCACAGCGCTCCCCCTTGTATATAGTGCCTCACAGCGCTCCCCCTTGTATATAGTGTCACACAGCGCTCCCCCTTGTATATAGTGCCACACAGAGCTCCCCCTTGTATATAGTGCCACACAGCGCTCCCCCTTGTATATAGTGCCACAAGGTTATGTACACATTTAAAAACTTTATATTATAATTATATATATATATATATATATAGTATGTCTGTGTATCAGTGTGATTGATTGATTTTATTAAAAAATATTTTTACTTTTTGAGATACGGCTGCTTTGTATCCTGTATCCGTCAGGTCAGCAGGACTGACGGGATCAGTGACACGCAGGATCCACCTCAAATCTATCACATCTAAGATTATAATTTAGCGCAGGGCCCGTTTCACTGATCCCGTCAGTCCTGCTGACCTGACGGATACAGGATACAAAGCAGCTGTATCTCAAAAAGTGAAAATATTTTTTAATAAAACGTAATTACAAAGTTGCACCAAACACACATTTTTATTAAAAAAAAATAAAACCGACGTTATTTTTGCGACGTTTTTTCCGTAGACAATGCAGGTTTCGTTTTTTATCGTTTTTATGCACACATTTTTTGCCATTTTAGAATTTTTATTCATAAAGTTTGAAAATAATAGTAAAAAAATAAGCTTTTTTACGTTTCAGCTATTTTTTTTTGGTAATAACATTGTTTTACCCTAAAATAGACCTTTTATTTGTGATCGTCATTGTCTACCGTAAATTTTAATATATTACATGTCTATATTAGGGTAATTGGGTCAGCGCTAGCGTTACAACAATGATTGGCGGGGGGAACGTTTTTTTTGGGGTGGGTATTTTATGTGTATTTATTATTATATTTTTTTTTTGCACTTTACTATTTTTTATTACTATGTTCTGATCCTCAAAGGTCAAAAAAGACCTTTGGGGAACTTTATATCTACTTTCTCTTTGTTTTACACCATGTTTTTCCACTGTAACTGGAGCTGCACAGCAGCCCCAGTTACAGGGGAAATCAGCCCTCTCACAGTGACGATTGTCACTAATAGGGCTGTGCTGGGTCTAAGACCCAGCAACAGTCTGCCACTAACGGCACCCGGCGATCATGTGACCTGTCACATGATCACCGGGAGGAATAGAGACAGCGCCGCTGCTGCTGTCTCTATTCCTGTACACAGCGTTCATTGAACGCTGTGTAAGAAGACATCGGAGAAGAAAGAAGCAGCGAAAGCTGCTTCTGTCTTCTCCTCAGGGTCCCCGGCAGTCACTGACAGCCGGAGACCCGACATTCAGCTGCCCGATCGCGCGGGCAGCAAGTTAAAACCCGAGCCGTAGAAAGTCTATGGCTCGGGTTTTAAGCACCCGTCCCTGACCGCTGGCCGTAAAAATACAGCCAGCGGTCGGGAACCAGTTGGGCAGGAGGATAATCCTGTACTGACCTCAGCGCCGGTGACCGCCCGCCGGCTCTTCTCTTGCTGCTTTGGAGTAACAGAACAGCCGTCCGTCGCTGTTCTGTTACTCAATGGCGGCGGCCCGCACTGTCAGGGAGGCGTGTCCTACCCCTGGATACCGGCGAATTCCCTGCTCCTCCCCATCTTCGGCCGTTAGCAGCGCTAGCGCGCTGAATAGATTTAGGAGATAATGTGCGTTTCGGGCTGCCATGGGCCCCCTGGGAGCCTCGGGCGGCCGCCCGAAACGCCCATATGATAATCCGCCACTGGGTAGGAGCCCTGTCTGCGAGCCAGATACGGCCATCAAAAGAGCCATATCTGGCTCGCGAGCCATAGGTTCCCGACCCCTGCTCTAGGGGGAAAATGGGAAAAGGTTTTTTTTTTGTAACTTTTAATTTGTATTAATTTTTTTTACATAAAAAAAACTTTATTTAACTCATTTTTACTTTTTGTATTAGTCCCCCGCGATTGCGTTGCGGGTGGCGCGATGAGCTGTTAGAGGGGGTCGCCCCCCTCTTTCTAACGATTTAAATGCTGCGGTCAACGAGTTAAACATGCGGGATCGCGCTCGAGCGCGATGCCGCTAGTTACTCTGAAGTGTCGGCTGTAACAAACAGCGGACACCGGCATCGTATGGAGCGGGTTCACTCCGTGAGCCCGTTCCATACTTCCACTACCCGACTTTGGCGTATGGATACGTCAAATGTCAGGAAGGGGTTAATGAGCATGCAATTTTTTTAGTTTTTCCATCGTCGCATTCAAAGAGCTATAACTTTGGGGCAAGTTGTATTTTTTAATAGCACCATTTTGGGGTACATATAATTTATTGATTAACTTTTATTAACATTTTTGGTAGGGTAATGGAAAAAAAAACCTGAAATTTCTACATACTTTTTTGTGTCTTAAATTTACGCCATCTACTGTGTTGTATAATTAACAAAATAACTTTATTCAGTGTGTCGTTACGATTGCGGCGATACCATATTAATATATTTTTTAATGTTTTACTACTTTTACACAGTAAAAATACTTTTTTTTCAAAATTATTCATTTTTGTGTCACCATATTTTAAGAGCCGTAACTTTTTTAATTTTCTGCCGATGCAGCTGTATGAGAGTTTTTTTTTGCGGGCCTACTTTTAGTTTTTATTGGTACCATTTTGGAGTACATGCGACTTTTTGATCACCGTTTATCAAATTTTTTTGAAGGCAGGATGAACAGAAAACAGCAACTCTGGCATTGTTTTTTATTTAAATTTTTATGGCATTCACTGTGCGGGTTAAATATTGTAATAATTTATAATTGGGGTCGTTACTGTTGCTGCAATACCAATTATATGTAACATTTTTCCTTTTTTTTCATAATAAAGTATTCTGTAAGGGGAAAAAAGTGTCTTTTTAATTTTTTTTTACTTAGGATTTTTATTTATTTATTATAAAACTTTATAAAACTTTTTTTTACTTTATTTTTAGTCCCACTAGGGGACTTTACACTATGCGACCTTTTAATTGCTTTTATAATACACTGCATTAATTCTTTATTGCAGTGTATTACTGCCTGTCAGTGTAAAACTGACAGTCATCTGTTAGGCCATGCCTCTGGCATGGCCTAACCGGCATTTACTAAAGGCAGATCTGGGGGCATTTGTTAATCCCCCAGGCTGCCATAAAAACCATCGGCACCCCTGATTGCATCGTGGGGTGCCGATGGGGTGACAGAGGGAGCCCCCTCCCTCTAAAACGACTCAGAAGTAGCGGGCGCTATTGACTGCCGCATCTAAGGGGTTAAAACATGATCGGAGACCACTGCTATTGGCCTCCGAACGTTGCCCTAAAGCCGTTGCCTGGGCTTCACGAGCAGAGCGGTCAAACATCTTCTGAAGTTCCGCCGTGAAAAGGCGGCTCTTCAGAAGAACTACCTTTAATGGCCACTGGAAAAACACTATACGGCGGTCATTAAGGGGTTAAATTAGTGAAATTGAAAGCTAATACAGAATCACAGTATCTCCCAAAATGCACAAATTATATTGCATGTGCTGCAAGTACAAAAGCAAACTGGATAAATTAGCATATTTCTACTTGACACCCTGGTAGTTACACCCTTGTGGTTTGTGTCATATAATTCAATTACAAAAGTTCCAGAATGGATTACACAACAAATAAAAGTATAATTAAATTAAAATGCTTTGCTGTAAAGTAATTACATAGTAACATAACATTTCTCTGTGCCGTGCATAAAATGAAAGCCTTTGGTCTGAGGTCTGACAGTGGCATTTGCTCATATATGAGAGATATCCTCAGGGACTTTAAAAGGAAAATTCCACCTCAATGCGATGGCCACAGACAACCCCTTTATGATGAAACGTTTGGTCCCGACTCCTGAGTCCCCCAGCAAACGGCTGATTTTGAAGTGAGAACTTGCCCTCGGTTGCATGTTTCCTCTGCCATGGCTAATAGAAGTATAATATAGTATTTTATACACATAATGTGGGGTCTCTGGAGTGGTTCCTTTTTAAGCAAACACAATCGCAGACCTAATGAATGTTGAACAGATTATCTTTACTGAACACAACTGTTATCACAGTGGCACACAAGCATATGGTTTCCTTCTCTTTATGAGGCACAACAAGATTAATGGTATAACTAACTCCTGATCCAGGTTCAAGGTAACTTTTCCACTAGGGCTCGGACTCAAGTGTTACCTACAACCTCTTCCAATGACCACTCCAGTAGTCCAGAATTTCCCAGGGCTACACTCACTAGTCCAGGTCTCCTTTGCTCTGGAGGACTCAATGGGTCCATGCATCACACAGGAAACCCACTGATTTCAATGGACACGGTGTAATGCTTCATTTCCCCTGTGGAGGTGCTGCGGGGGATTTGATAACTTGCTGCAGGTTTTCCCCACAAATTACAGCTGATCAATGAGGGTACTATCAGTGGGACATCCTTCAATCTGCTTAAAGTCGAAGGACTCAAAAAAGGATTGGCCAAAGCAGATAATGCCTTAAACATGTAGAGTATGGGAAAATACAGTATGTATAGATAAATATACTAATATAACTTGGGATACAATCAGTAATTGAGTTTCCTGTGTTAGGAAAACACCTGTTCCCTTAAGGTCGCTATGACAACCGGTATAGCTTCTGGGCAGTTCTTCTTTTACCTTGAACCTATCTCTCTTCTCTGTCCTTCTGCCAATCAGCTGTGGGGTTGTATTTATACCTGTCTTTTCCCACCTGTCTTTGCTTGTGAATTCTCCTATCTCCTGGTTTCTGATCAAGCTCCTGACTGCTCCTGTTTTCTGGACCTCGTGTATACTGACCTCGGCTTGTCTCTCGTTAACCCTCTGCTTACCGATTCTGATTATCCGCTCTCGGCTGGTTTTGACCGTGGCTTGTCTGATTACCTCTACTCCATTTCTGGACTTTCAGTTAACCTATTGGCTGTCTGGTTTCCTGCTCAGGTTTGCTTACATTGCACCTCTTTTCCAAAACTTCACTCTGTTAAGACAACCTGGGTTCGAAGCAGCAAAGTTCATCCCACCTTCCGGTCGACTCTGGCAAACACCTTAGAGTAGCCTTAGACACCGTCGATCAAAGTGGTTACGGAATTGAGGTTGCGGGTTTACGTGCACGCTCTTTCCCGGCAGACTCCAGCAGCCTTGAGGTATCGCCCACTTACATTTCCATAACATATTCACCAGCCCTATATATAATTTTTTCCACAATGAAACCCATGCAAACTCTGGTGGAACAGATGCAAGGTTTGACTCAGCTAGTGCAAGGTTTGTCCACAGAATCAATTAATCAGTCTGACTCTAACCTCTACAACATGGGGAAGACCAAAGAGCTTTCTAAGGATGTCAGGGACAAGATCATAGACCTGCATAAGGCTGGAATGGGCTACAAAACCATACGTAAGACGCTGGGTGAGAAGGAGACAACTGTTGGTGCAATAGTAAGAAAATGGAAGACATACAAAATGACTGTCAATCGACATCGATCTGGGGCTCCATGCAAAATCTCACCTCGTGGGGTATCCTTGATCCTGAGGAAGGTGAGAGCTCAGCCAAAAACTACACGGGGGGAACTTGTTAATGATCTCAAGGCAGCTGGGACCACAGTCACCAAGAAAACTATTGGTAACACATTACGCCGTAATGGATTAAAATCATGCAGTGCCCGCAAGGTCCCCCTGCTCAAGAAGGCACATGTACAGGCCCGTCTGAAGTTTGCAAATGAACATCTGGATGATTCTGAGAGTGATTGGGAGAAGGTGCTGTGGTCAGATGAGACTAAAATTGAGCTCTTTGGCATTAACTCAACTCGCCGTGTTTGGAGGAAGAGAAATGCTGTCTATGACCCAAAGAACACCGTCCCCTCTGTCAAGCATGGAGGTGGAAACATTATGTTTTGGGGGTGTTTCTCTGCTAAGGGCACAGGACTACTTCACCGCATCAATGGGAGAATGGATGGAGCCATGTACCGTCAAATCCTGAGTGACAACCTCCTTCCCTCCACCAGGACATTAAAAATGGCTCGTGGCTGGGTCTTCCAGCACGACAATGACCCGAAACATACAGCCAAGGCAACAAAGGAGTGGCTCAAAAAGAAGCACATTAAGGTCATGGAGTGGCCTAGCCAGTCTTCAGACCTTAATCCCATCGAAAACTTATGGAGGGAGCTGAAGATCCGAGTTGCCAAGCGACAGCCTCGAAATCTTAATGATTTACAGAAGATCTGCAAAGAGGAGTGGGCCAAAATTCCATCTAACATGTGTGCAAACCTCATCATCAACTACTAAAAACGTCTGACTGCTGTGCTTGCCAACAAGGGTTTTGCCACCAAGTATTAAGTCTTGTTTGCCAAAGGGATCAAATACTTATTTCTCTGTGCACAATGCAAATAAATATATATAATTTTGACTATGTGATTTTCTGTTTTTTTTTTTAAATATAATCTACCTCTCACTGGTAAAATTAACCTAGCCTAAAAATTCTAGACTGTTCATGTCTTTGACAGTGGGCAAACTTACTAAATCAGCAAGGGATCAAATACTTATTTTCTTCACTGTAGGTGCAGTTAGTTTACAGCGAGTAACACGTCAAGTAATGAAAAATGGCTTGGTTGTTATGAAAACCTGGTCTAAAACTGTGTGTATGTGAGTGAGGCTAAGAATGACTGCAAAAATGAACCATTGGGGATGTATGAGGCAAAAATCAAGCACTTACAAAAAAATATGTTTTATTAGAAGTACACATACCACATAGACATATAAAATCATTTAAGGGCATGGCCACACGTGGCGGATTTCCTCCGCAACTGTCCGCATCAATGCCGCACAGAATCTGCGTTGCAGATTCTGCTGCGGATCTGCCCAAAATGTGCAGTAAATTGATGCGGACTAGCTGCTGCGGACTGCGGTAAAAGTACTTCCCTTCTCCCTATCAGTGCAGGATAGAGAGAAGGGACAGCACTTTCCCTTGTGAAAGTCAAAGAAATTCATACTTACCGGCCGTTGTCTTGGTGACTCGTCCCTCCTTTGGCATCCAGCCCGACCTCCCTGGATGACGCGGCAGTCCATGTGACCGCTGCAGCCTGTGATTGGCTGCCGCCGTCACTTACACTGAAACGTCATCCTGGGAGGCCGGACTGGAGACAGAAGCAGGGAGTTCTCGGTAAGTATGAGCTTCAATTTTTTTTACAGGTAGCTGTATATTGGGATCGGTAGTCACTGTCCCGGGTGCAGAAACAGTTACTGCCGATCGCTTAACTCTTTCAGCACCCTGGACAGTGACTATTTACTGACGTCTCCTAGCAACGCTCCCGTAATTACGGGAGCCCCATTGACTTCCTCAGTCTGGCTGTAGACCTAGAAATACATAGGTCCAGCCAGAATGAAGAAATGTCAAGTTAAAAAAGCAAAACGCATCCGCAGCACACATAACATGTGCATGACAGCTGCGGACTTCATTGCGGAAATTAGAATCTCCATTGAAGTCAATGGAGAAATTCCGCCATGACTCCGCCACTGCTCCGCAACAGACAGAGCATGCTGCGGACACCAAATTCCGCTCCGCAGCCTATGCTCCGCAGCGGAATTTTACGCATCGTCTAAACGAACACTGCTAAATTAAAGTGGAAGTCAATGGAGAAACGGCTCCGCTGCGGATTAACGCTGCGGAGTATCCGCAGCGGAATTTAAGTGAAATTCCGCCACGTGTGAACCCAGCCTAAAATAGCAAAACCATGCTAAACCTAATCTCAAGGGGGGATGTCACCCTAATAAGTGACTAGGCTAAAGAGCCCCCACTAGACCACCTAAAAACCCCTCAGATACCATAGCAATGACATGATATCCAAGAGAGGGGAGAAGGGATCTAAGTGCCCCACGCGTATCGCCACAATGTGTCTTCCTCAGGGGTGTTCTGAGCTTCTATTGACTAATAGAGGTTATCTGATTTGATATGGAGGAAGGTCCTTGATGTGGAAGCCAGTGGTGTCATATTTGCTTTTGTGAATATGTCGGGAACGGTAGGTCCTAGAGAGCTGAAAGCCGGTCCAAAACCTTTGGAAGTGCGTGATTTACTAATGTGCCAAATTTGGTGCAGATTGGTCCAGTTGTTTGGCCGTGCGTAAAGAACAGACAACAGAAATGCATTTTTATATATATAGAGAGAAGATATTGCTGGTATAAAAGGTGGATGCGGGTGATGTCATCGTATATTATGATGTGATTGCCTTCATAGAAAGGGTGAAACGTTGCTGTAAAGTATTTGGTGAATAAATCCTTTTTCGTTTTTGAGTGCTGCCTCCCCGCTGCTTACTTCTCTACTGTCATTGTACAGTGTGTGGCACCACATAAAGTCATCAGTGGATAGGTGATATGCCCAGGTTTGGGCACCAGGACAAAGAGCTTCAATCTTTACCTAAAGCCACCCCTCCTCCTCTGGTGTCTATAGACGTATAGCTGCTGTGCTTCATGAGAAATTGTGTCCCTGTTTTTTTCATTTTCTAATAATTTTATCTATGTCTCCTGCTTGTTTTACGGTTTGTGAGCATTCGAGAAATTACCAATAGGGTCATAGGGAAATGTTTGTAGTAAATTAAAAATGGGATCTTTCATTTGGTGTCGATGGAACTGCATCATTGGTGAAATGCTATTTACCTGCTATGCTTTGCAGTTGCTGTTGTTTTTTTATCCCTTCACTAGGTGGCACTGGTGTAGTGGTGATATCGGCCACTGTCTGGTAATAGATGGTAGAAGAAGTGCTACGACTGTAACGTTGCTTTATTGACAACAGACAAGATACAAGAACGGATAAGCAGATTTCAGGATAAAGCAAAGTCATTTATTAACTTGGATAGTGGATCCTTGGACTGCAACAAGTTGGTAGCTGAATGCAGCAGTGACAACACAAGGACATGAATGCAGGAACAGGTGATAGTGTAACCGGACCGTCCATAAATAAACAGAAGTGCCAACAGACCCAGATGTGGCAAACACCAGAGATGACCTCAGACGGAACCAGGAGCAGACCTTGGACGGAACCAGGAGCAGTAACCAGGCATAGGCTCTAGACTTGGAACCAGGAGATGCCAGGAACAGAGTCCAGGAGTAGCCAGAGTCGAAACCAGGAGATATCAGGATCAGCATCCATGAGCAGGTGGTGTTACATCACAGGGTTGAGGTCCTGGCACAGGCAGGTGTGGGTCACATATAGCAGGACTGGTACGCAGAGACAGCTGGAGGACTGGAACACGATCACAATAGCTGAGCAAACATAGTAGCCAGAGTCAATACCAGGAACACGATCAGACTAGGAACTTGGAGGCAAGAGGCAGAATCCACATTCAGGAATGATCTGATGGGACAGACAGGGTTTAAGTCGTAGAGTTCATCAGCAGCATCCAATGGAACGGCAAGAAGTTGCCAAGCACAAGAGTCCAGCACAGGAAGGGTTAAAGGGAAGGTGTCACGACAATTTTTTTTTTTATATGTTATTGCTTTTAGTATGTCATTAAAATAAATTTTATTTATTTGTGTTTTTGTGTTGTACTTTTTTCTTTTTTCTTTCTTTTACTTCTCTATGGGGGCTGCCATTTTTTTTTCATCTCTGTATGTGTGGATAGGGGATACATGTCTTTTGTTTAATGGCAGAGCGGGGAGATACCTCCCTGCTCTGCCGTAGTCGTGTTCAGTGGCGTCGCGACACGGGCCCCCTCATGCCGCGGGCCCCGTAGCAGCCGCTACGGCTGCTACGGCGGTAGTTACGCCACTGCATACATGTATACGGCACGAGAGCCAAGCTCATACATATATAAAGCACTAGAACCAACCTCAGTACATAAATACAGCACTAGAACCAAGCCCATACATATATACGGCACGAGAGCCAATCTCAATACATATATACCGCACCAGAACCAACCTCAGTACATAAATACAGCACTAGAACGAAGCTCTGACATATATACAGCACCAGAATCAACCTCAGCACATAAATACAGCACTAGAACCAAGCTAAGTACATATAGACAGCACCTGAACCAAGCTCAGTACATAAATACAGCACTAGAACTAAGCTCTGACATATATACAGCACCAGAACAAAGCTCAGTACATATATACAGCACTAGAACCAAGCTAAGTACATATAGACAGCACCTGAACCAAGCTCAGTACATAAATACAGCACTAGAACTAAGCTCTGACATATATACAGCACCAGAACAAAGCTCAGTACATATATACAGCACTAGAACCAAGCTCAGTACATAAATACAGCACTAGAACCAAGCCCATACATATATACAGCAGCAGAACCAACCTCAGTACATAAATACAGCACCAGAACCAACCTCAGTACATAAATACATCCCCAGAACCAAGCTCAGTACATATATACAACAACAGAACAAATACAGCTCAATTTAGTGCAACCCCTGCCGTATAGGTTTGTACGGCGTAAAACTACAGCTCCCAGCATGGCCCGAACAATGCTAAGGATATGCTGGGAGATGCTGTTTCACAAAAAAAATCAGATCTTAATCATCTCGCTGCAGATCATACCGTGACTACAATACTGATTAGTGGCAGAATAAACATTTAGGTTAGAGGCTCTGTCACCAGATTTTGCAACCCCTATCTGCTATTGCAGCAGAGCGGCGCTGCAATGTAGATTACAGTAACGTTTTTATTTTTAAAAAACAAGCATTTTTGGCCAAGTTATGACCATTTTTGTATTTATGCAAATGAGGCTTGTAAAAGTCCAAGTCGGCGTGTTTAAAGTAAAAGTCCAACTGGGCGTGTATTATGTGCGTACATCGGGGCGTTTTTACTTCTTTTACTAGCTGGGCGTTCTGACGAGAAGTATCATCCACTTCTCTTCAGAACGCCCAGCTTCTCGCAGTGCAGACACAGCGCGTGTTCTCGAAAGATCACGCTGTGACGTCACTCACTTCCTGCCCCAGGTCCTGCATCGTGTTGGCCACATCGGCACCAGAGGCTACAGTTGATTCTGCAGCAGCATCAGCGTTTGCAGGTAAGTAGCTACATCGACTTACCTGCAAACGCTGATGCTGCTGCAGAATTAACTGTAGCCTCTGGTGCCGATGTGTCCTCGCTCGTCCGACACGATGCAGGACCTGGGGCAGGAAGTGAGTACCGCGGTAGTTACGCCACTATCTATCTATCTATCTATCTATCTATCTATCTATCTATCTATCTATCTATCTATCTATCTATAAGTGGAACAAAATTCTTCACTCAATAAACCTGTTTTCTTATTTGTCACAGGACTTGTTTGTATATGTATTGCTGTTTAGATTGTAAAGTTTATTTTAGTTTTACCTAACAGATAATGAAAGGAAATGCATCCAAAAGTCATTTCCTCTTATAGATATTGTATTCCCCATCTTAGGAGTCATGGATGAGTCCTCATGAAGTCTTGAGGAAATCCTTACTTTTCCCTTTGTCTGTTTATATAACGCTACGCCCTTATGGCGTAATGTATCACATGGTTGTTGTATTGTTTATTTATCCTTCAATCTGTCTCATTTTTGGTAAATATTAGTAATTTCCCTAATGCCAACAACAAAGGGGATATTCCAGGGCCCTCTTCCAGTTTGCTGCCACATTATATTATAGATTGTATTCATCTTACTCTTGTTAGTGTCTAGTAAATTGAGATTTAAAAACAAATAAACTTATGGTGTCCAGGCTCAAGACAATATTTATCAAGCCGCCAACCACTGTATGACTTTTGGTATCAGAAAAAAATGATATTGCTTTCAAGTTGCAATTTAAAGGGACACTATGGCCAAAGCTAAACTTTCCCATGTGTACCATTATGGTATGCCACGTGTCAGTCTCTCACCTGTTATCTATCTCTATATATCAGACTGGGGTGGTTGCTTAGCAGCAGTGTAAATCATTTATTTTGATATCCCAATCAGTGCTGCTAGTAAGGGATATAAGGGATATCTGCCAGAACAGCGCTGATGTATTCGTAGTTGCAACCATCAAAGATGTGGATGTATCTCTAAGGCCTCATTTACACGAGCGTAATATACGCGCGTGCGACGCGCGTGCTTTTCACGCGTGTCGTACGGACCTATATTACTCTATGGGGCAGTGCAGACGATGCGTGAATTTTGCGCAGCGCGAGTGTGTTGCGTAAAACTCACGACATGTTCTATAATCGTGCGTATTTCGCGCATCACGCACCCATTGAAGTCAATGGGTGCGTGAAAACCACGAAGGTCGCACGGAAGCATTTCCGTGCGAACTGCGTGATTCGCGCAAGAGCTGTCAAACTGAATGTAAATAGAAAAGCACCACGTGCTTTTCTGTTTACAAACATCCGAACGGAGTGTCTTAGAGATGACCGAACCGAACTTCACCGGGTTCGGCCGAACTCGTTTTGACCGAACCCAGCAGGAGACAGTCACTGTCCAGGGTGCTGAAAGAGTTAAACTGTTTCAGCACCCTAGACAGTGACTTCCGATCCCAATATACGTGAACGTGTAAAAAAAATAAAAAGTTCTGACTTACCGATAACTCCCGGCTTCTTCCTCCAGTCTGACCTCCCGGGATGACAATTCAGTCCAAGTGACAGCTGCAGCCAATCACAAGCCAAGCACAGGCTGCAGCGGTCACATGGACTGCCGCGTTATCCAGGGAGGTGGGGCCAGATGTCAAGAGAGGCGCGTCACCAAGGACGCGTCACCAAGGACGCGTCACCAAGGCAACGGCCGGGAAGTTCTCGGTAAGTACGAACCTCTTTTTTTTTAAACAGGTTACTCGATATGTTGATCGGAATTCACTGTCGAGGGTGCTGAAAGAGTAACTGCCGATCAGTTAACTCTTTCAGCACCCTGGACAGTGACTGACGTCGACTAGCCTCATCTCTATGATGGTGGCTGCGCGAAAATCACGCAGCCGCGCATCATACACTGATGACACACGGAGCTGTCAAGTGCCTTTTGCGCATGCCAAACGCAGCGTTTTTTTGGCTGCGCAAAACGCACACGCTCGTGTAAATGAGGCCTAAATGTAACTTTGATGTAATGTAATTCTCTGTGCTGCACTGTATTCTGGGCGAGTGTGGTGCCAGGTAAATATCACCCTACCGAGACCTCTGCAGACATTGAAGCAGCAGGGAATACTGGGAGATTTTAGCTCTGAAGCATGTAGGATAGTGAATGCAGCTGTAGATGAGAATAAAGTAGAACATGGGATATGCTGTAACTCGTGATCTGTACAATTTAAGTAATGTCATGTATTTGCAGTCGCTCAATTCTTTGTGTACACTGGGGCAGTATGTACTGTACAAATTCCAGTTTTCTGCTGTTTTAAAATATTGAGTTTGGCCCAAACACAATGGGACAATTTATTAAGACTGGCGTTTCATACGCCAGTCTAAATAGTAAGAAGAGTTGGAGTAAACTGCAACCCAAGTGTTTCAGCAAGACGCTCTAAAATTATCAAAGACTATCTTGTTAGAAGTCATTATTACAACAAAAGCCTAAAGTTCCCCTTTGGCACTAAGGGTCCAAAATGGGGGTGTAAGGCCTGTGGCCATTGTGCGGCGTGCCCCAACATCGAGCAAGCAACATCTTTTACTGATTCAGCGGGTATACGTACCTTTAAGATTACACACACAATTACTTGTTCAACTAAGGCAGTTGTCTACTTTGTCACATGCCCTTGCCCCATGATATATGTTGGTCTGACAACCAGGGAGCTAAAAGTTCGGGTCAGGGAGCATGTCCGTGACATCATAAATGCTAAAGAGATAGAGACCCCTGAATTATTGAAGCCCATTGCTAGACATTTTAAAGCCTATCACCCTTGCGACCCAACAAAATTAAAAATAAAAGGGATTGATTGTATCAAACAGAATATTCGCAAAGGTGATATTTCAAAAAATCTGGCAAAGTGTGAGTCAAAGTGGATCTGGACTCTGGGAACAATGCGTCCTATGGGACTCAATGAAAATCTGAATTTCGCTCCGTTTCTCTGATCATTGACCTCCAGCGGGTCAAGTTTTAAAGTATATGTTCTATTTTAAATCTGATTTTCCTTTTATTATAGAATCAACCAATTAGATCATGCGTGGAGAAAATTGAGACATGAGAACTGCGATATGAATAAATTGTTTCCCTATAAGAAATGTTTTGTACATTTTATTGTATAAACGGCATGTATATGAATTGCGATAATTAATCGCCTTTTTTTGTTGTATACTTACATGAATTCATCACTGTATCTACAGTTTTTAGATGTATTCACATATATTTTTTTAGGTATTTATATATTTTTTTCTTTATATATATATATATATATGTTATTATTATTCTCAATATATTAAATATCTGTATATTTGTTTATGGTATATATTTGTATGAGTTATTTTATTGCACTCACTATTTTTTATATATATTTTTTTGCACATTAGCACTTTTTACACATATAATCTATGTGCAATACTATACACTCAATACCTATACACACATACATTCCCCTTCCCCCTCCCTCCCGCCCCCCTTTTTTCACATCACAGTATATTTATATATCCTTTTAATTTATTTATTTTGTAATGTTTAGTGCACAACTTATTTGATATATATATATATATATATATATATATATATATATATATATATATATCCTTCTACACCTCATTCATTATTTATTTTTTACATTTCTTATTTATTTTTATATAATTTTATTATTTATTTTCATTTTTATACATTATTTTTCATTCACTATTTTTTCATTTAGATGTGATTTTTTATCTAATCTCCATTGTGCATTATATTACCCCAGGGTTCACTTTGAATGTTTATACATGTATATAGAGTCCATTATGGACTGCTCTATTTTTGTATCGTATATAC
This sequence comes from Rhinoderma darwinii, assembly GCF_050947455.1. Lineage (NCBI taxonomy): Eukaryota > Metazoa > Chordata > Amphibia > Anura > Rhinodermatidae > Rhinoderma > Rhinoderma darwinii. Next base: position 33,181,199 of record NC_134687.1, on the reverse strand, counting down.
CACATGGAATGTCCACCTATGACTTATATGAGTGCCGATATCCACCTGGGAATAACAATTTAATGTAATTAGATCTAAAATGTCTCCACGGCATGAATCTGTCCTGTCCTGTGCCCCCTGTATATGTTTATTATTTACCTTACTTTGGGATTTCCCTCTGTGCGCTTACGGCAGGCGAGGGGGCATTGCTGTCTTCCGATTGGTGCGGCTCCATCGAGGTGGGCGTGTTTTTCCGGCGTCAGACGCCGCCAAGCCACTCCCATGTTGATGACGCGCAGCCGGAAGTACAATTGCGGCCACCCTCTGACCTGGCGCATGACGCCGTCATTCTAAATATGAGATTATACAACCCTCTACGGTGCACATGATTGGACAGAAGTTTCTTTTAAAAGGATGACCTCAGCTGGAGAGACGCCACCCCCGGACGAAGGCATCCCGCCGAAACGCGCGTCGGGTTTGACGGTCTCTCTGCAGAGGTATCATCATGGGTATGTTACTGTCTCTATTTCTTTCAGGCTGATCCATTTAAACTTCATTGAGAACAGTGCTATGTGCATTTCTGTTTGATATATAATACTACAGTGTGCCCTCCAGCAATGAGGTGCTGTTGTTTGTGATACTGTAAACTTTACCACATCATTATTTTCTTAGCTCTCTTTGTATACAGTATTATACTGTCCATGGCATTGCTTGCACCATAGCTCCTATTGATTATTTATCTAGTCAGCCTGTTTGTAACAGTTAGACATATACACACTGTCTCTGTTTGTTACCTTACCCATCATGTTTACATTTCCTCTGCATTTGATGAACGTCTCCATTTCACGCTTTGCATGACTCATCTTTTAACTCTTGTGATTATGTTGAATAAAGTTTATATTTTTGTATCAGACATGTGTTGTGTTAATTGTACCCTACTCTTTATAGGCTATATAATAGATTGTGAGGGTCAATGCACCAAGATTCACTTGGTTTTTTCAAGATCTTGCGTTTGATTTGGTTAAATATTGGTCACTTACCTTTCTTATGCATACCAGCAAGATCGCTTTTCCTGTATGTACCAATAGGTTTACATTTATTAAGAAGCAAAGCCACTTCATAAATGAGTCGCGCCTTTCGGCCATGTTCATCCATTACCCTTCATCGGCCATAAAATAATAAAAAACATATACTCACCTATACTCTTCTCCTCCTACTGGTCCACTCATCACTCCAGCACAGCTCATACAAGATTGTGGCGCCGAGCAGCGTCATGGCCTTCTATGCGACTAAGCATTTGAATGTCAACAGTGCCCAGCATCATTACGTTGTATGAGCTGCGCTGTAGTGAGGTGTAAACCCTGCGGCAAGTTGTGAAACGGTGAGGTAAGTATAATTTTTTATTTATTTTTTTTATTTTATTTTTTTCGATTTAACTGTTCAATGGGTGGAGGCGGTGGGGAGAGGCCTAATCGGGAGAGCAAAGTATGAGGCCCAGCATGGTTCGCTCCCATTCTATGCCCCATAGACTGAAATCTACGCTAGCTAGGAGATTTCCACGATAATTTATGCCAGTTTTCTGCCGTAAATAATAATAAATTTTTCAGGCCATGGCGGTCACTTCCCCTTCCAGAAGTCCCGACCCCTTTTCGCAAAAGTGGTGAGGGAGGAGCAAAAAGACCATATTCATTCATAATGGGTAATGAGAACCTGCACAAGTCTCCCTCTCCACAAATGAATTAATAAATAAGGGAACAGGAGAGCAGTCCAAGGGCCCCAAGTTCTTTTCAGGAGCATGAACAAGCGTCAGACTGTCTTATTATTTACAATGGCATTGTCATAACTTCTGTAATGCCTGGCAGGTATATGTGGACCGCTTGGGCCACTCCGCCGTAACGGAGCAGCTGCTGATCAACAGAGTCTGTGAGAGCCAGTAATGCAAAATTACCTGCGGGAAGCGGCCTGTGCAGGATGATGACGTGAGGCTAGGGCTCCGGACTGGAGTAGTGCAGTCGTCTCGGACACTGGACTTGGCTAGGCACAGGACACAGATGGTAAAGTCGTCTCGGACACTCGGTATGGCGAAGGCACCGGACACAGATGGTGAAGTCGTCTCAGACACTCGGTATGGCGCAGGCACCGGACACAGATGGTGAAGTCGTCTCGGACACTATATGCTGATTTTAAAAGTTTGTTTGTAAGTGCAATAAACCTCGTGTTTTTTGCAAAATAATGGCGGTGCTACTCTGTGTTGTCTCCGTCTTAGTAGGCTTACGGTGCTATCTACAGGGTCCTATGTGGCACTATCTACAAGGGAAGGGGGCTGTATGGCACTATCTACAAGGGGGGCTGTGTGGCACTATATACGAGGGGGGGCTGTGTGGCACTATATACAAGTGGAGGGCTATGTGGCATTATATACAAGGGGGGCTGTGTAACACTATCTACTAGGGGGGCTGTATGGCACTATGTACTAGAGGGCTCTATGGCAGTATTTACAAGGGGGAGGGCTGTGTGGCGCTATCTACAGGGTGCTGTGTGTGGCGCAATCTACAGGGGGTTGTGTGTGGCAGAATCTACAGGGGTTTGTGTGTGGTGCTATCTACACGGGGGCTGTGTGGCACTATATACAAGGGAGGGGGGCTGTGTGGCACTTTAAACATGGGATGGCTGTGTGACACTATATATAGGGGGAGCTGTATGGCGCAAACTACAGGGGGCTTTATGGAGAAATCTACAGGGGGAGGTGGGGGCGTTAGCTACAAGTGGGGTGTAACACTGTCTACAGGGGGCTATATAGCACTGTCTACAGGGGGCTGTATGGCACAATCGACACTAGAGCAGTATATACAGCGGGCACTATCTATAAGGCGGACTGCGTGTGGCAACGTGGGGGATGCCCCAGTCAAAAGTTTGCTATGGGGCCCAGTCTTTCCTAGTTACGCCCCTGCTCAGCTTATTTGGGAGAATATAGTGAGGAAGGAAATCACAGTGTCCCCCAGCATGCAGAAATGGTATCGTTATTTGGTATGGCACAGGCACCGGACACAGATGGCGAAGTCGTCCCGGACACTCGGCCCACCCAGGCTTTGACTTGGCGTGCCATGTTTTTATATGCTTATTTTAAAAGTTTGTTTGTAAGTGCAATAAACCTCGTGTTTTTTGCAAAATACTGGCGGTGCTATTCTGTGTGTTGTCTCCTTCTTAGTAGGCTTATGGTTACATCACATTGAGCCGGAGACATCTGTAGAACTACTGAACCCAGCATTTCACTGACATCTGCTACACCGGTAATACTGCATCTTTACCTTTCCTCAAGACGTTTAGGAGAAGGATACTATCAGGACTATTGGACTGACTTTGTGGATTCATTAGGTCGTTTTGAGGTGCTGAGTATTTATTTTAGTTTATGTATGTTCTAAAAGAGTTTTTTAGGACAACTCTGAACTTAGCCTGCTCCAACCTTTTTTAAAGTGTGCGCGACACAACGAGATCTATCTATCTATCTATCTATCTATCTATCTATCTATCTATCTATCTATCTATCTATCTATCTATCTATCTATCTATCTATCTATCTATCTATCTATCTATCTATCTATCTATCTATCTATCTATCTATCTATCTATCTATCTATCTATCTATCTATCTATCTATCTATCTATCTATCTATCTATCTATCTATCTATCTATCTATCTATCTATCTATCTATCTATCTATCTATCTATCTATCTACATTTATATTTGTATTTCTATTTTTGCATTTTTATAGTACAACTGGTGTTTCCGGCGAAGATTTAAAAATAACTCTGGTATAAGTGAAGACAGGATAGTTGGCCGAAAGCCTGACTCCATACATAGTAGTTGCAGGAGAATGGTTTCTATTACACAGATGTGGTATTCCCTGCCTGCGTCACAGTGTGTCAGGAATGTGCCTTCCCTTCCCATACAATGACAGTGCACTCCTGCACCCTTGCTACAAGCTCTACGTTCCCGCGTTACTATCATAATTACAAGACAGTTGCATTTCCCAATGACAACATCCTGAGTCATCTAATCTTTGCAAACCCAACTTGTTCCTCAGCCTCATGAGTTTACTGATCGGTATCCTTTTCTGATCACTACTGAATTGTTTCTTTTCTTGAGTTTAGTTACCATTCTCAATAAGCTGTTTCAGTGTTTATGTACAGATACAGCAGACCTAGGTTTCTTATATGTGTCATCTCAGGTTTTACACAAGACTGTAGTAAACTATCTGCTCAAAGAGTCAATATCATATACTAAAGAATTTATCCCAGAACTAAACCTTCAAATGTACTGGATTTAGGGGAAGGGGAGGATTCCGGCCCAGTCCTGCCATCCTGCCGAGTATTCAAAAGGCCGGTTAGTAGGACACCCATCAGAATTCGGGAAACTGCAGGAATTAGATCTACTCTGTTTTAGAGTAGACATAATCAATGCTGCCAGCAGGTGGCAGCAGAACTGAAAAATGCTGTCTCCTGATGTATGGCATGTGACAGGCACTTCATTTAGAGGGGATTGTCGATGACAATTATTGAGGGCATGTGGTATGCATTGAATATGGTAGGGTATGTGACTACCACTTTGTATGGTGTGGCATTTGACTGGCACTTTGTATGGTGGGGCATGTGAATGGCACTTTTTATATGAGGGCATGTGGCTTCAATGTATGTTGCATCATGTGGTTAGCACTTTACATGTGGCGGGACTTGGTATGGTGGGTTATGTGGCTTTACCAGTAGCCAGGGGCATAACTTGGAATGTCTGGGCCCCATAGAAAACTCTTGATTGGGCCCCCCTCAGGTGCCACACCCAGCCCCCCTTATAGATAGTGCCCCCTTTAGATTGTGCCATACAGCCCCCTGTAGACAGTGCTATACAGCCCCACCTGTAGACAGTGTCACACCCCACTTGTAGATAGCGCCCCACACCTCTCCCTTGTAGATAGTGCCATACAGCTTCCGCTGTAGATATCGCCATAAAGCCCCCCTCTATATAGCGTCATACAGCTCCCCTTGTCTATAGTGCCACACAGCCCCCCTCCCTTGTATATAGTGCTACAAAGCCCTCCTTAGTAGATAGTGCCACACAGCACCCCTTAGTAAATAGTGCCACACAGACTTCTGTAGATTGCGCCACACACAGCCCCCTGTAGATAAAGCCACAGCCCTCCCCATTTTAAATAGTGCCATACAGCCCCCTAATAGATAGTGCCACACAGCCCCCCTTAGTAGTGACACACACCCCGTTGTATATAGTGCCACACAGCTCCCCCATGTGTATAGTGCCACATAGCCCCCCCTTGTATATATTGCCAAACAGCCCCCCAAGTAGTACAAGGCAATGGCGCATCCGAGAAAGTTGTATCAGCCAGGGGGATGTCAATCAAACATGGAAAGCTGGTTTTGGAGGCAGGACTATGTGACTCTACAGGATAGCGGCACCTTCCCATGACCCGTTAATGAGTAATTAGCATATAGTGTGTGCCGTTTTAAAAGTTGATTTTATATATTTTGCTGAATCTGAAAAAAACATACATTTGGAAACAGGGCCGGTGTCAGCACCCGGCAAACCTGGGCAAGTGCCAGGGCCCACTTGGGGTGGCCCACTCGGTAGCCGGGTGCTGATGCTGGCGTCGTTAAGGCATCACGGTCCATATATGGACAGTGATGTAAGAAGGAGAGGAGTCCCAGGCAGAATGCTAGCGGCTCTGCTCTGGGACTCCGTCTCTGGGAAAGCCCCTAACATCGCTGTCCATAGATAGACCGCGAACATGGACAGCGATGCCAGGACCAGAGCAGTGTCCTAGCCTGACCGCGCTGGTCCCGCCTCCAACTGAGCCTGCGTCCACTGGACACAGATTCAGTTGGGTTGAATGCTGGAGCCTCACCCCGGGGTACAAACTGGGGGCCTAACTTCTATATGGGGGCATAAACAGGGCCTAACGTCTATATGGGGGCACAAAGTAACGATTTTTGGCATTTTACTTGCGCCGTGAGTTCCCCTGCAAAGGGGCCCACTAAGTATGTGTCACCCAAGGGCCCACATAAACCTGGAGCTGGCCCTGTTTGGAAATATTGTCAGGTTATGTATTATCGCATGGTGGTGGTTCAAGGGGTTAAAACTATCAGACAGGTTGCCATTAAATATACAATGAATTGAAAACAATTCCATCTGCCCTGCAATTTTGTTATTATAAAGATATCCTATATAATTACAGAACCAAGCTCATTACATATATACAGCCCCAGAACCAAGCTCAGTACAAATACTGTATATCGCCCCAGAACCAAGCTCTGACATACACTACCGTTCAAAAGTTTAGGGTCACTTAGAAATTTCCTTATTTTTGATAGAAAAGCACAGTTTTTTTCAATGAAGATAACATTAAATTAATCAGAAATACACTCTATACATTGTTAATGTGGTAAATGACTATTCTAGCTGCAAACATCTGGTTTTTAATGCAATATCTACATAGGTGTATAGAGGCCCATTTCCAGCAACCATCACTCCAGTGTTCTAATGGTACATTGTGTTTGCTAACTGTGTTAGAAGGCTAATGGATGATTAGAAAACACTTGAAAACCCTTGTGCAATTATGTTAGCACCGCTGTAAACAGTTTTGCTGTTTAGAGGAGCTATAAAACGGACCTTCCTTTGAGCTAGTTGAGAATCTGGAGCATTACATTTGTGGGTTCGATTAAACTCTCAAAATGGCTAGAAAAAGAGAGCTTTCATGTGAAACTCGACAGTCTATTCTTGTTCTTTGAAATGAAGGCTATTCCATGCGAGAAATTGCCAAAATTGTCTGGGTGACCCCAAACTTTTGAACGGTAGTGTATATATAGCACTAGAACCAAGCTTAGTACATATATACAGCACCACAACAAAGCTCAGTACATAAATACAGCCCCAGAACCAAGCTCAGTACATATATGCACCACCAGAACTAAGCTCGGTACGTATGTACATCCCCAGAACTAAGCGCAGTACATATATACAGCCCCAGAACCAACCTCAGTACATAAATACAGCACTAGAACCAAGCTCTGACATATATACAGCACCAGAATCAACCTCAGTACATAAATACAGCACTAGAACCAAGCTCAGTACATGTATACAATACCAGAACCATGATCAGTACATAAATACAGCCCCAGAACCAAGCGCAATACAAAAATACAGCCCCAGAACCAAGCTCAGTACATATATACAGTATGTATACAGCACCAGAACAAAGCTCAGTATGTATATATATCCCCAGAACCAAGCTCAGTACGTATATACAGCACCAGAACAAATCTCAGTAAATAAATACAGCACCAGAACCAAGCTCAATACATAAATACAGCCCCAGAACCAAGCTCAGTACATATATACAGTACCAGAACAAAGCTCAGTACTGATATGCAGCACCAGAACAAAGCTCAGTACATATATACAACACCAGAACCAAGCTCATACATAAATACAGCACCAGAACCAAGCTCAAAACATAAATACAGCATCAGAACCAAGATCAGTACATATATACAGCACCAGAACAAAGCTCAGTACATATATATAACCCCAGAACCAAGGTCAGTACATATATACAGCACCAGAACAAATACATCTCAGTTTAGTGCAACCCCTGCCGTATAGAATTGTACGACGTAAAACGACAGCTCCCAGCATGACCTGAACAATGGTAAGGATATGCTGGGAGATGCTGTTTCACAAAAACAAAAGTCATATGACCCATCATCTCGCTGCAGATCATACAGTACTGATTAGAGGCAGAACAAATATTTACATTAAGTGACTCACCGGTGAAGTCTCAGATTCTAGTTCTTTTTCTCTTTTCTTCTCCCTCCAGTCCAGACCTCTATGATGGATTTCTCCCGGCCACAACCCATTTCTGCAGTTTTCTGCTCAGATGTCTTCCGCTTCTCACTTTTAAAACATTTCTGCACCTATAAAAGAAGATAAAATTCTTCAACAACTCTAAATATAATAACGCCATACACTGCACCTATAACTATAATAGCGCCATACACTTTGTCCCTGATTCTAATAGTACCATACACTGTGTCCAACACACACACACACACACACACACACACACACACACTGTGCCCCCTGTAGATAGTGCCCCCATAGACCCCCTGTAGATAGTGACCCCCATAGTGCCTTTGTAGATAGTGCCCTACATAGAAGCCCCTGTAGATAGTGCCCCACATACAGCCCTCTGTAGATAGTGCCCACATATGGACTCCAGAGCTGCAAGGCAATAGTGCTAACCACTGAGCCACCATGCTGCCCTACATAAAGCTTCCCCTATAGATAGTGCTCCACATATAGCCCACCTCTGTAGATAGTGCCTCACATATAGCCCACCCCTGTAGACAGTGCCCTACATATAGCCCCCCTGTAGATAGTGCCCCACAGGTAACCCACCCCTGTATATAGTGTCCCACATATGGTACACCACTGTAGATAGTGCCCTACAAATAGCTCCCCCTATAGATAGTGCTCCACATATAGCACACTTCTGTAGATAATGCCTCACATATAGCTCTCCCTGTATATAGTGTCCCACATAAAGCCCACCAATGTAGACAGTGCTCTACATATAGCCCCCCCTGTAGATAATGCCCTACATATAGATGCCCCTGTATATAGTGCTCCACATCCCCACATATAGACCCCCCTGTAGATAGAGCCCCCACTGTAGATAATGCCACTCACAGTTTTAGAAGAAAAAAAACAACTTACATTCTCACCCTGATCCCGTTCCCGCGCCGTTCGGTGGCAATGCAGATCTGCTCTTATCTGAGCAGGTCTGCTGGAGCTGAACAACGCAAGCGGCGCGTCTTTGAAATGCGCTGATTGGCAGGGCAGAATGACTTGCCCCGTCAATCAGCACCTTTCAACCACGGAAGCGGCGCGATGGTGTGTCTTGGTGTCAACTGTATCTGCGTCCTCAGGACGCAGATACAGTTGAATTTAATGCTGGAGCACAGAGCCGACGGCTCCTTGCTCCAGCATTCACTGTGTAATGCCATCTCCAGCTGTGAGTGGCTCGAGGCAGGCAGGCGCGATGTAGTGACTGCACAGAGCGAAGGAGCAGGGGGAACTCCTCCATTCGACGTGGGAACGGGGATAGGTAAATATTTATTTTATTATTTTTTATTAGGCATTATACTGTGTGGTGGCAACTAAGGGGGCATTATACTGGGTGTGGGGAGGGGCACAATAGGGAAGTTTACTCTATTTGGGCAGATTTGGAGGCATTATACTGTATGGGGCAGCTGTGGGGGCATTATACTATGTGGGGGCATTATACTGTATGAGGGCAATTATGGGGGCATTATAATATGTGGGGGCAGCTATGAGGCATTATACTGTGTGGGGGCAGCTATGGGGGCATTATACTATGTGGAGGCAGCTATGGGGAATTATACTTTGTGGGGGCATCTATGGGGCATTATACTGTGTGGGGGCAGCTATGGGGCATTACACTGTATGTGGGCAGCTTTGGGGTGTTATGCTGTATGTGGGCAGATATGGGGCATTATACTCTGTGAGAGGCACTATATGGGCATTATACTGTGTGAGAGGCACTATATGGGCATTATACTGTGTGGGAACAGTTATAGGGGCATTATGCTGTGTGGGGACAGCTATAGATATTATACTGTGTGGGGCCAGCTATAGGGTCATTATACTTGGGTATAATGGGATTTGGGTTATATAATATAATATAATAATGACTGTGACCACAATGAAGATATATTAAGAAATTAATCAGAAAGAATTTTAACCTATTTAAATATAACAGAATAGTATCCAGTGTTGGAGTCGGGTTCCTTGGACCCTCCAGAGGAGTGATTCTGGGAGCCCATCCTCCATTTGCACACAACATTGGTTGTCACGTCCACTTGAATGCTTGTTCCTGATCATTGCCGTGTGTAAACAGGGCAACGATCACCCGATGAACGGGAAAACGCTCGTTCATCGGCTGATCGCATCTTTTATGCGGCTAAAAAAATGATCGCTAGTCGGCAGCACATCTCATTGTGTAAACATGGAGACGTGCTGCCGACATGATGCAAATGTATGGGGATGAGCGATTGTAGTAACGATCGTCCGTCCCCGTACTAAATGCTAATTGCTCCATTTAAAGGGAGCAACGAGCGCCGATCGACAAGCTGTATTGAAGATCGGCGCTCGTTTTAAAAGTGGTGAACACGGTTGATATCTGTCACGGTTGATATCTGTCAGTGTAAAACCACCTTAAATGAGGTTGCCTTCTGCTGGAACTTTGGGGCCCCTTATTGTGTCAGCCTTAGTACTTTAGTGTGCCAGTCCTACCCTGATGGTAGGATGATTCACTTTAACCCCTTCCCGACATCCACCGTATATATACGGCGCTGTCGGGAGGTGCTTCCCGCAAAGCGCCGTATAGGTACTGTGCATCGGGAAGCAGTCACACGTGCTAATTGCACCATGACAAAGTAAAGATGGCTGCTATCCATGACAGCAGTCCATCTCTACTACTCGCCCAGGGTGCCGTTTCGCCCCCCCTGCATCGGCGATCGCTGCTATTGGTCGGTCAATTCCGACCGGCCAATAGCATGCATTTTTTGTTAAAACTGTGCCCTTGAGTCACAGTGCACAGTTAGACAGTGGTGACTGGTGCTGTCTAAGACAATACCCATCACCACCAACGTCACGTAGGGAGGTGGCAGTGATGCCACCTCTAGGAGCGCTCTGATTGGTCGGTCTGTAATGACCGACCAATCAGAGCACCGGCGGGTATTTTGAACGCCGAGACCGCTCTGCAAGCCGCCATTCCAGTTTGAGGCAGCGTGCAGAGCAGTTGAGATACTGTCTGTGTGGTCTTGCTGGGATTTGTAGTGCCGATCACTACAGTGTGTAAAAGAAGAAGGTGTTTTGCAAGCTTCTGCCTGATCACCATCAGTCTTTTTTTTTTGTGATCAGACAAATATTTTTTGGGCTCTTTCCCTGTCCTTGGGCCTGTCCTTGTCCCTGTCCCAATTCACCCCCTCCCTGTCCCAATCTACCCCGCCTTTCCCACCCCACCCCCTCCCAGTCCGAGTCCTGTGCCCACTGAGTGCTGATCAGTGACCACCATCACTGATATGCATCTGTGCTCAATTTTTGGCCAGGATTTTTTGGGGGGGGAATTTGCACCGTCTCATTGTGTGCGCCCTGCAGCCACGAAGTGCTGTTTAGTGACCGGCATTACTGATCAACATCCGTGGGTTTTATTTTCCGCATGTTCTTTCTTGGTATTTTTTTTCACCCACACCAATTACCTGTCTGTGTCCTGCGACCGCTGAGCGCTGATCAGTGACCACCATCACTGATCGGCATTTGTGCTCAGCTTTTGGTCCAGGAATTATATTTTTTTTCCAATTATAAATTTGCACCATCTACCTGTGTGCACCCAGCGGCCACGGACTGCTGATTAGTTATCAGCATCTGTGGTAATTTGTTGACGCAGGTTTTTTTTAGGCCTTTTGTTCACCCGCACCTTTCCATAGTGTGCTTCCAGACCCGGGGTTCTGATCAGTGATGCACATCACTGATCAGCATATTTTCTGGCGCAGATTTTTTTTTTTTAAACAGTATAAAATGTAAAATATAATAGTTAGGTGTAGCTAGTAGGTAGGGAGTTAGGGTAGCATACGCCAGCGTTAGAAACGTTAATTTAGTTTTAGATCTAGATAGATATATCTAGGAATGTTTTTCTGCAGTTTTAGTAGAAATTTACCGTAGTTCCGTTAGACTACAGTTTTTTTAGTAATAGATAGCGTCAGTTACTGACGGACGTTCAGGTTTGTTTTTTTTTAACTGATGATCGTACAGTGAATTCTATTCTTTTTTTAAATTCTTATCTTCTCATTTCTGTTCACTATAAACGTGTAAAAACACTACACACACACCCCCCTGTGTAAAAATAAAAGTTGATTACACATGTTAAAACACCACACAACCCCCTGTAATAAATCAAAATGTCAATCATGCAGAAGGATGTATTCAGTCGAGGAGGCATACACCATCATTGCCTCTGACACTGATTCGGCCAGCGAGGGAGACAAGGAATATGCCCCACTCCTTTTAGTTTCCTCCTCTTCCTCCTCCTCCAGTGATGAAGAACCCCCCCAAAGGCGATCCAGGAGAGCAGCTGAGGCAACCCCAATGATTGATCCCGTGTGGACTCCACTCCCTGAAAATTATGAGCCTCAAATTCCTGATTTTATAGGCAGCTCAGGAATTCAGTTTGAGACTGAAGGCCTCACTGAAATGGACTTTTTCAAGGTCTTTTTCTCTGAGGAGTTTGTTAATTTAATGGTGGCCAAGAGGAATCTGTACGCCCAACAATTTTTAACCCAAAACACCACTTCATAATTTGTTAGGTGGACCCCTATAGTTGCAGCGGAGATGATGACATTTTGGGGCCTTGTGCTGCATATGGGACTCGTGAGGAAGCCAGAGATAGGCAATACTGGAGTGTGGATATTTTGTACAACGCCCCAATTTACCGCATGGCCATGACCCGGACTCGCTTTGAAGCGATTTTAAAATTCTTGCATTATAATGATAATACACAGTGCCCGCCCCAGGACGACCCCACATTTGACAGTCTGTTTAAAATCAGCCCAGTCATTTATCATTTCAGCACCAAAGTTTCACAAGTGTACACCCCCGATAGATATATTTCCATAGACGAGTCCCTTGTTCATTTTAAGGGGAGGCTTAAATTCCGCCAATACCTGACCAATAAGAGGGCAAGGTATGGAATTAAATTGTACAAACTGCTTGAGAGTACATCTGGGTATACACACAGGTTTAGGGTTTACGAAGGGAAGGGCTCTATTATTGAACCCCAAGAATGCCCCCCCGTCCTGGGAGTTAGTGGAAAAATAGTGTGGGATTTAATACACGCATTTCTGGACAAGAGTTATCACCTTTACGTGGATAACTTCTATACCAGCATCCCACTATTTAGGTGCCTTTCTGCCAGAAGTACTGTAGCATGCAGTACTGTGCGCAAAAATTAGAGAGGCCTCCCTAAAACACTGCTTAGCCAAAGCCTCAGAAGGGGTGAGAGCAGGGAACTATGCAGCGAGAACATGCTGTTCGTCAAATATAAGAACAAGAGGGATGTCCTTATATTGACCACAATTGATGACAGCGACAGCACCCCTGACCCTGAACCGGGTACCACCACAGTGACCCACAAGCCAAATTGCATCCTGGGCTACAATAAGTACATAGGCGGGGTTGATCTCTCTGATCAAGTATTGAAGCCTTATAGTGCCCTACGAAAAGCAAAGACATGGTACAAAAAGCTGTCCGTGCACATTATACAGATGGCATTGTATAACGCTTACGCCCTATCCCGATGTGCAGGCCGGACAGGGACATTCCTTAACTTTCAAGAGGGGGTGATCAAGGCACTTCTATTTGGGAACCAGGCAGGGGAGGGCCCAAGCACATCTGCTGGTAGCGATGGTCCACGTATTATACCAGGGTAACGTTTCCCCAATGAAGTGCCCCAAATTTCAAAGAAGGGAAGGACACAAAAAAGGTGCAGAGTGTGTTCCAAAAGGGGAATTAGAAAAGAGACTATTTACCACTGTGAAACCTGCCCTGAAAAACCAGGCCTGTGTATCAAGGATTGCTTCAAAAAGTACCATACTGTAAAGGATCTGCCAGACACAGCTTCTGTGTCGACGCCTGTGGTTAATCAGTCTGCACCTGCTCCTAAGTCTGATAGAGTGACTCGATCATCTACCACTCGGGCTGGGAGGCTGAGAAGTGGGAGAGCCTATCACAGCCTGGCCAGACGGAGCTAGCTCCCGCCCTCTGTCTATTTATACCTTCATTTCCTGCTCCTCCTTTGCCTGTGATTCTGCCTGTTTCCTGGCTCTACTGCTGCTGCTTGTACTATTGACCTCTGCTTCATATTGACCCTGGCTTTTCTGACTACTCTCCTGCTCTGCGTTTGGTACCTCGTACACTCCTGGTTTGACTCGGCTTGTTCACTACTCTTGTTGCTCACGGTGTTGCCGTGGGCAACTGCCCCATTTCCCTTAGCTTCTGTGTACCCTTGTCTGTTTGTCTGTCGTGCACATATTGAGCGTAGGGACCGTCGCCAAGTTGTACTCCATTGTCTAGGACGGGCCGTGCAAGTAGGCAGGGACTGAGTGGCGGGTAGATTAGGGCTCATCTCTCTGTCTCCCTACCCCGTCATTACACATACATCCATAAATTAGTAATTTCATGCTTCATTAACCCCTTTATTATACCAAAAGCAACATTGCGTCCACACAAATATCCTGCTAAATCCTAGTTTCAAGAGTCTAATGGCACTTCTGAGCCCTGTCGTGTGTCCAAACAGCAGTTTATGACCACTTGTGGGGTATTGTTTTACTTGGGAGAAATTGCTTTACAAATATTGCGGTGCTTTTTCTCCTTTAGTCCTTGTAGAAATGAGAAAAAATTAGCTAAACCTACATTTTCATTTTCACGTCCCACTTCCAATAATTTCTCCAAAAAACCTGTGGGGTCAAAATGCTCACTGTACCCCTTGCTAATTTCCTCAAGGGGTGTACTTTCCAAAATGGGGCCACTTGTTGGGGGTTTCCACTGTTTTGTCCCCTCAGGGACTTTGCACATGTGACATGGCCTCCCAAAAACATTCCTGTCAAATTTGAGCTCCAAATAGCGCTCTTTCCCTTCTGAGCCATGTCGCGTGTCCAAACAGTCGTTTCTTACCACATGTGGGGTAATGTTTTACTCTGGAGAAATGGCTTTACAAATGTTGTGGAGCTTTTTCTCCTTTAGTCCTTGTGGAAATGAGAAACAATTAGCTAAACCTACATTTTCTTTGAAAAAAATGTAGATTTTCATTTTCACGGCCTACTTCCAATAACTTCTGCAGAAAACCTGGGGGGTCAAAATGCTCACTATATCCCTAGATAATTTCCTCAAGGGGTGTAGTTTCCAAAATAGGGTCACTTGTGGTGGGCTCCCACTGTATTGGCACCGCAAAAGCCCTTCAAACCTGAAATGGTGCCTAAAATATTTTCTAATAAAAAGGAGGCCCCAAAATCCTCTAGGTGCTTCTTTACTTTTAAGGCCGGTGCTTTAGTCCATTACCGCACTAGAGCCACATGTGGGATATTTCCTAAAACTGCAGAACCTGGGCAATAAATATTGAGTTGCGTTTCTCTGGTAAAACCTTCTGTGTTACAAAAAAAATTGATTAAAAATGAATTTCTGCAAAAAAATAAAAATAAATGAAATTTGTAAATTTCACCTCTACTTTGCTTTAATTCTTGTGAAATATCTAAAGGGTTAAGAAAATTTCTAAATGCTGTTTTGAATACTTTGAGGGGTGAAGTTTTTAAAATGGGGTGACTTGTGGGGGTTTGTATTGTGTAGGCCCCTCAAAACCACTTCACAGCTATTGGGGTTTTCTAATATATAAGGCTCTAAAAGCCACGTCACAGCTGAACTGGCCCCTGTAAAAATAGCCTTTTGAAATTTTCTTGAAAATGGTAAAAATTGCTGCTAAATTTCTGAGCCTTGTAACGTCCTAGAAAAATAAAAGGAGGTTAAAAAAATGATGTCAATCTAAAGTAGATATATGTAGGATGTTAATTAGCAACAATTTTGTGTGGTATAACTGCCTGTCTTACAAGCAGATACATTTAAATTGATAAAAATGCAAATTTGTAAAAATTTTTGCTACATTTTTGTGTTTTTCACAATTAATTATTGAATGTATCGAGCAAATTTTACCACTATCTTAAAGTCCAATGTGTCACAATAAAACAGTCTCAGAATCGCTTGGATAGGTAAAATTATTCCGAAGTTATTACCACATAAAGTGAAACATGTCAGATTTGAAAAATGAGGCTCTGTCAGGAAGGTCAAAAGTGGCTTAATCGGGAAGGGGTTAAGGACATAAGGACATTTTTTGTTTTTGCCTTATTTCGTCAACCATATATTTTTCTATTATGTCTATCTAGCTGATTAAGGCTTTGTTCTTTCGCGGGATGAGTTACAGATTCTTAAAAGATTTTTTTGGCATATATATAAGTTAGCGTTTAATTAATATGAATTTTATAATAATGGCGGAATACATAAAAACTCATTCCGCCATTTATTATGTTTTTTTTTACACCGTTCACCCTAAAAGGTTTGGCCCATAATCGACAATTGTCACCTATCCATAGGATACAGTAGATGACAATTGTCTGATCTCTGGGAACCCTACTGCTGGGAGCCCCACCGATCGCTTGACCTCCATTTAAAGGGAATGTGTTGCCAGCAAAACATGTTTTTTTTTTTTTTAGTTAAACAATTAGTGTATAGGTGATTAAACATTGTTCTAATTTTTTTTTTTTTTTTCACGAGTCAGGAAATATTATAAATTGGATTCAATTTATAATATTTCCCAGCACTGGTCACTAGATGGAGCCATTCCCAAAATTGCAGCATTGCATGTGGTAAAGCAACCACATTGCTTTATGCTGCAAAATTGAGTAAAAATCCCTCGCTCTAGTGAGCTCTCAGAATCCCCCCCTCCTTTATCCTGGCTAGTGCCGGGATAAACGAGGGGTTTGAACGGTCTAACCTCCTACACTGTGTGTCGCCATTTTTTGAGCTAACACACAGTGTAGAAGGTTAACATACAGTAGTAAACACACTGAAACACGAACATACATAGAAATAACTTACCTGCTCCAGTCGCCGCCGCTCCCTCCGGTCCATCCGCTCCGTCTGCTGCCGCTGCTCCATGTGCACAAGTCTGGAAGCCGCGACCGGAAGTAGTAATCTTACTGTCCGGCCGCGACTTCCGGTCCACAGGAAAATGGCGCCGGACGGCGCGCATTTCAAATTGAACTGTGTGGGAGCGGCGCATGCGCCGTTCCCACACAGCGGCGTACACGAAAGTGGATGGAACGGGCCCCGTTCGCAGTCCCTAAGGGACTGGAGCTGCCGTATTCCATGTCTGTATGTGTCGTTAATCGACACATACAGAAATGGAAAAAAAAATGGCAGCCCCCATAGGGAAGAAAAAGTGTAAAAATAAAAAAAAGTAACACACAAACACACAAATTAATCCAAACGTTTTTAATAAAGCACTAACATCTTTAACATATTAAAATTTTTTTTTGGGTGACACTGTTCCTTTAAGTTTCTCCTTACTGTGGAGGGTGCATTGAGGAGGAACAGGGGGTCTGGGACCCCCGTTCTTGCGATTTGTGGGGATTCCAGTGGTGATAATTCTGGAACAACCCCTTTAACCCCTTGAGGATTGGGACATTTTTTAAAAGTTTTCCTCTTTGCATTGCGACGGCACTACGTCATATTTTTTTGTTTGACATAGCTGTAGGAGGATTTGTTTTTGCATGACAAGTTGCACTTTAGGTAGGTGCCATTATTAGCTTTTTATTAATATTGATTTTTATTTGGGCAAAAATGTCGAAAAAAGCAATATTTATTTATTTTGACACTGATCATCGTAAGTGATGTTTTTAATTTTTTACATAGGTTGTTACAGTCATGACGATACCAAATATGTCTATATTATTTTCTGTTTTGGGATTTATAGTTAATAAAGTTTATTGCAAAAAATGCGCATTTGTGTCTTGTTGATTTTACTACTTCTTTTATTGATCTTACTTTCTTTTTTATGGCGTAGGGGATTTTTTATTTAAATTTTTTTAACGATAATGTACTTATAGTTTACAGGCAGTTGTTAGGGCACACTAACAATAGGGAATATGGGCAGACAGCCCTGGGCCCATAAATTGACTCTGAGTGGTCCGCCCATACAAGGGTTTCCCATGATGGGATCAAAAAACTGGGTGCTCCCCTCAGTCTTTCCCTTTGAATTCTGCGATCAGCGTTGCCTCGCACCTGATTGCACAAGCACAGTGCCTGTGTGATCAACATGACATGTAGGTTAGTCATGATCATTATTGATGAGTATACTTGTCAAAGGGTTAAGGGTTAAGTTTATTGTAAAGGTTATTAGGAGGATACCAGATGTGTATATCTTTTTTTATTGTTTGTGCTCATTTAATAAAAATTATTTATTTAAAAAATAAATTGTGAAATTGTTTTGTTTATTTTTTGCTATTGTTATATTATTTTTTATTTCTGCTCCAGCCCCTTCCCGATATTTGCTGTAAGTATACGTCATGGAAAGCCAGTGCTTCCCGCAAAATGTTGTATACTTATAACAAATGGATGGCACCGGTTCAGAAGCTGAGTCGGTGCCTTCATCCCCAGATGTCAGCTGTATCTTACAGCTGACACCCTGTTGCAATGGCGGGGACCGAAGTTAGCTCCGATCCCCGCCATTAACCCCTTAAATGCAGCGGTCAAAAGCTATCTCTGCATTTAAGGTGTTTGCAGCTCATCGGCATGCCAGTAATGAAATCGCTGGGGTGTCGGTGGCTGCAGTGGCCTCCCGGTCTGACTATTACGGAAAACTTCCAGTCCCCGACCGGAGGCGGGGCCTAAAAGGCTTCCGTATCCGTCAGCAAGATGGCGCCAGCTCAGCGATGGATGTCAGCTGTATGTTACAGCTGATATCCACCTGTAACGGCAGGAACGAGAGCTAGCTCTTATTCGTGCTATTAATCCCTTAAGTGCAGCGATCGAAAGCGATCGCTGCATCTTTGTGGTTGTCAGCAGATCGGTAGCTCTGCCCTGCAATCGCAGGGCTGCTGACTGCTACTATAGCAACAGGAGACCTAATAATGGCCTCCTGCTCTACCATTATGGAAGCCGATTAGGCCCCCCCCCGGAGGCGAAGCCTAATTGGCTTGCTGTCAGTGAATGATTGACAGATCTAATACATTGCACCACATAGGTAGTGCAATGTATTCGAAAAAAAAATCTGACAGTTGGACCTTCAAGTCCCCTAGCGGAGCTAAAAAAAAGTGTTAAAAAAAGTGAAAAAACGTGAAAAAAAAGTTGTAAAAAATATAATAAAAGTTTCAAGTAATAAAATAAAACACAATCGCCCTTTTTCCCTTATCAAATCCTTTATTATTGAAAAAAATAAATAAACCATACATATTTGGTATCGCCGCGACCATAACGGCCTAAACTACTAAAATATTATGTTATTTATTCCACGTGGTGAACAGCGTAAAAAAAACTATGCCAGAATTTCTGTTTTTTGGTCACTTTGCCCTCCAAAAATGTAAATAAAAAGTGATCAAAAAGTCGCATGTATCCAAAAATGATACCTATAAAAACTATATCAAAAACACGGAAAGAAGAGAGTTTAAAGCCAGGGATATATATCAAACGTACAAATTTTTATTAACATATACAGACATACAATTATATAAAAAAATATATGTATATAATACAATATATTAAAAGGACGAGACTCTAGTAAAAAGGTTCAGGAGGCAGATATCGGCAATATTGATATATAGACTGGGTTGGCTATATTGTCACAAAAGCAAAGTCTCTCAAGTACGTTAGGGAAATCCCTCCTATAGACACATCTCCCCCTGAGGAAGCAACATAATAGCGAAACGCGCGTTGGGGCTTTTGTGCTGGAGCACTTATCGGACTGTTACTTCAACAAACTATGGGTAAGCCTTGTCCAATGTATTCTCTCACTAAGTATCTGAGTTAGATATTTGGAACCCCCCTGTCCATGTGTTACACTTAATATCGAGATTTATGCAACTTTGCTACTCCATATTGAGGCCACTCAATTCTACTACGTTCTATAGGAGGGATTTCCCTAACGTACTTGATATTGCCGATATCTGCCTCCTGAACCTTTTTACTAGAGTCTCGTCCTTTTAATATATTGTATTATATACATATATTTTTTTATATAATTGTATGTCTGTATATGTTAATAAAAATGTGTACGTTTGATATATATGCCTGGCTTTAAACTCTCTTCTTTCCGTGTTTTTGATATACTTAAATGGAGTTGCCTATTTGATCATATATGGGTGGTCGGTCTTTGATCCAGACCTAGCCCGCAGTACTAATGCGTTTTGGAGCGCATATATTGACTACTATAAAAACTATAGTTTGTCTTCCAAAAAACAAGCCCTCATACAGCTCCGTCGATTAAACATTTTTACATTTATGGTTCTCACAACTTGGCGACAGAAAAAATACATTCTTTTTACAAAAGTAATTTTATTGTGCAAAAAGTTGTAAAACATAAAAAAGTACTATAAATTATTACCGCAATCGTACTGACCCACAGAATAAAGTTAACATGTAAATTATGACGCATGATGAACGCTGTATAAAAAAACCCTGAAAAAGCTGTCCCACAATTGCTGTTTTTTGGTCACCTTGCCTCTCAAAAAATAGGATAAAAAGTAATCAAAAAGTCGCATGTACCCCAAAATGTTACCAATAATAACTACAGCTCGTCCCGCAAAAAAACAGCTCTCATACCACTACGTCTATGAAAAAATAAAATTAGTTAAGGCTCCAATAAGTCAGGAAATACAAATATGCAGTTGTGCAGGCCTGAGGGGAACATTTCTTCTGTTTCAAGAGGCACTTTATCGAGGCCCTAAAATTTGGGAACCAGGAAGGGTAGGGCCCAAACATATCTGCTGGAAGCAAGGGTGCCCGTATTATATCAGGACAACACTTTCCCAGCAAAATTCCCCAAACTGCAAAGGTGCGGAGTGTGGACCAAAAGGGGGATAAGTAAGGACAACATTATCAGTGCGACACCGGCCTGTTCAGAAAGGATTGCTTCACAGCGTAACACACATCTATGGATCATTTTAGTACCCCATTTTTTTACCCCATTATTATACTACCTGACTATGCCCTTGATGTACTCTAGCCAGCTTAATTATGCCACCACTTTATAAACGGAAACACCAGTAAAACTACTCAAGCAAAATCCACGCTCCAAAAGCCAAATGCCGCTTCCTCCATTCTGAGCCCTACAGTGTGTCCAAACAGCAGTTTACTTCCACATATATGGCATCACCAAACTAGGGAGAACCCTTTTAACAATTTTTGGGGTGTGTCTCTCCAGTGGCATAAGCTGGGCATGACATATTTGCCACTGAATTGGAAATCTAGGAAAAATTTCAGTTTTTACCTTGCATTATCCGCAGCGCAATCATGTATGGAAAAGACCTGTGGGGTGAAAATGCTCACTACACCCCTTAATAAATGCCTTGAGGGGTGTAGTTTCCAAAATGGGGGTCACTTCTCAGGGGTTTCTTTTATTATTTCACATCAGAGCCTCTGCAATTGTGAACCAATACTTTGTAAGTCGCCAAATTAGGCCTCAATTTCACATGGTACTCTTTCACACCTGAGCCCTGTCGAATGTCCAGGCAAAAGATTAGTGCCCCATGTAGGGTGATTCTAAAACTGGGAAACACAGCATAATAATAAGAGAGCTGTTTTGTTATGGTGGCACAAGCTTGGCACCACATATCGGCATATCTATGTAAAAAAATCCCATTTTCACTCTGCAATATCGAGTGCACACTAATTTCTGCAAAACGCCTGCGGGGTTAACATGCTCACTACACCCCTAGGTGAATACTTTGAGGGTGAAGTTTCCAAAATGTGGTTACTTTTGGGGGGCTTCCACTGTTTTGGTCCCACAGGGGCTTTGCAAATGCTACATAGCGCCCAGAAACCAATCCAGCAAAATCTGCACTCCAAAAGCAAAATGACGTTTCTTCCCTTTTGAGCCCTACTGTGTGCCCAAAAAGCAGTTTATGACCACATATGGGGTATTGCCCTACTCGGTATTGCTTTACAAAAGTTGGGATGCTTTTTCTCCTTTATTTTATAAGCTAAATGTATGTCTTATTAGAAAAAAATTACATTTTTATTTTCACTGCCCAATTCTAATAAAATCTATGCAACACCTGTGGGTCAAAATGCTCACTACACCCATAGATTAATTCCTCAAGGGGTGTAGTATCCCAAATGGAGTCACTTTTGGGTCGTTTCTTGTCACAGCTGGGGTGTGGACCCACTGGGCCGTACTGCCGTAGCGGGATAGCAGCTGGCCAAACAGGGTACAAAGTCAATGTCTATAGTTCGGATAAAGGTACCTGTGGCAATTCAGACAGTAGTGATGGTTAAGGCTCGGATAGAACTCTGGCAACAGGCAGACAACAGGTGCGGTGAAACACAGCGGGTGTAGTAGGTGAAACAACACGACTCCAACACTGTACAGCACAGGAACACGGTAGCACGGGAAACAGGATGCAGGTAGCAGGAACGGGAACACTGGGAACTGGAAAACACTCAGGGGACCATTTGCAAAGACTTACACGGGTATACAATAACAACGCTCAGGCAATGAAGGAAGGGGCAGGACCATTCTAATAGTCCAGGGTGATTTAGGCTAATTGGAACATTACTCCAGGCTGGGCACGAGCGTGCGCGCGCAGCCTACGGGATGTTGCAGAACAGGACGGAAGTGAGCGCTGGCGTCTCCTGAGGAGGAGATGGGGGCCAGCGCTCGCAGATCCTTGGCTGCAGCCGTCGGGGGGGGGGGGGGGGGGAGGTGAGTAATCCCGACGGTCCGCGGCCATTGGTGTTGCAAAATGGGGCCACTTGTTGGGGGTTTCCACTGTTTTGTCCCCTCAGGGACTTTGCACATGTGACATGGCCTCCCAAAACCATTCCTTTTTCTCCTTTAGTCCTCGTGGAAATGAGAAACAATTAGCTAAACCTACATTTTCTTTGAAAAAAAATTTAGATTTTCATTTTAACGGCCTATTTCCAATAACTTCTGCAGAAAACCTGGGGCATCAAAATGCTCACTATATCCCTAGATAATTTCCTCAAGGGGTGTAGTTTCCAAAATAGGGTCACTTGTGGGGGGTTCCCACTGTTTTGGCACCGCAAAAGCCCTTCAAACCTGAAATGGTGCCTAAAATATTTTCTAATAAAAAGGAGGCCCCAAAATCCTCTAGGTGCTCCTTTACTTCTGAGGCCGGTGCTTCAGTCCATTACCGCACTAGAGCCACATGTGGGATACTTCCTAAAACTGCAGAACCTGGGCAATAAATATTGAGTTAACAGCTGAACTGGCTCCTGTAAAAATAGCCTTTTGAAATTTTCTTAAAAATGGTAAAAATTGCTGCTAAATTTCTAAGCCTTGTAACGTCCTAGAAAAATAAAAGGAAGTTAAAAAAATGATGTCAATCTAAAGTAGATATATGAAGGATGTTAATTAGCAACAATTTTGTATGGTATAACTGCCTGTCTTACAAGCAGATACATTTAAATTGATAAAAATGCAGATTTTTAAAAATTTTCGCTACATTTTTGTGTTTTTCACAATTAATTACTGAATGTATCGAGCAAATTTTACCACTATCTTAAAGTCCAATGTGTCACGAGAAAACAGTCTCAGAATCGCTTGTATAGGTAAAAGTATTCCGAAGTTATTACCACATAAAGTGACACATGTCAGATTTGAAAAATGAGGCTCTGTCAGGAAGGTCAATAGTTTTCACAGTTTACTTCCAATAATTTCTGCAATACACCTGTAAGGTCAAAATGCTCACTATACCCCTAGATAATTTTCTTGAGGGGTGTAGTTTACCTAATGGGATCACGTTTGGGGGGGATTTCCACTTTTTTGGCACCACAAGAGCCCTTCAAACCTGACATGGTGCCTAAAATATATTCTAATAAAAAGGAGGCCCAAAATCCCCTAGGTACGCCTTTGCTTCTGGGGCCACTAGGGCCACATGTGGGATATTTCCTAAAACTGCTGAACCTGGACAATAAATATTGAGTTGCATTTCTCTGTTAAAATTTTCTGTGTTACAAAAAAAAAAAAAAAATGGATTAAAAATGAATTTCTGCAAAAAATTTTTTTGTAAATTTCACTTCTACTTTGCTTTAATTCATGTGAAACGTCTAAAGGGTTAAGAACCGTTCAAAATGCTGTTTTGAATACTTTGAGGGGTGAGGTTTTTAAAATAGGGTGACTTATTGGGAGTTTCTAATATATAAGGCCCTAAAAGCCACTTCACAACTGAACTGGTCCCTGAAAAAATAGCCTTTTGAAATTTTCTTGAAAACGGGAGAAATTGCTAAAGTTCAAAGCCTTGTAACGTCCTAGAAAAATAAAAGGATTGTCAAAAAAACTATGCCAATCTAATATAGACATATGGGGATGTTAATTAGCAAAATTTTGTGTGGTATAACTGCATCCACTGCCGCGGACCATCGGGATTACTCACCCCCCCCGAAGGCCGCAGCCATGAATCTGTGAGCGCAGGCACGCATCTCCTCCCCAGGAGAAGCCAGCGCACATTTCCGCTCCATTCTGCTGTGTTCCGTAGGGTGCGCGTGTACGCTCGTGCCTGCCTTAAAGGGAACATGAAAATAATCATCAATTAACCCATGATAACCCTGGACTATAAAAAGGGCTCTGCCCTTTCACTCATTGCCT
The DNA here is from genome assembly GCF_050947455.1 of Rhinoderma darwinii. Lineage (NCBI taxonomy): Eukaryota > Metazoa > Chordata > Amphibia > Anura > Rhinodermatidae > Rhinoderma > Rhinoderma darwinii. Next base: position 33,156,701 of record NC_134687.1, on the reverse strand, counting down.
GAGTGTTGTTGTGTTTACCGTGTTAGTCTTGCAAATGGTACCTTAGTGTTATCCTGTTCCCAGTGTTCCCGTACCTGCTACCTGTATCCTGTGCTACCGCTGTACCTGTGCCTTAGAAAGTTGGAGTCATGTTGTGCCATCGGTCACGCCTGCTGTTTTACACCACGCCTGTTGTCTGCTGCCAAGGTCCCATCTGAGCCTAGCCGTTACTACTGTCTGAACTGCTACAGGTACCCTCGTGCTTGGACTATATAGACATTGACTTGGTACACTGTTTGGCCAGCTGCTATCCGGTGGTACGGCCCAGTGGGTCCACATACCCACAGATCGTGTAACATTTAAACTTAGAAAAACGCAAATTTTTTACATTTTTCACTAAATTTTGGTGTTTTTCACAATTAAATACTAAATGTACGAGCAAATTGTAACAGTAACATAAAGTCCAATGTGTCACGAGAAAACAATCTCAGAATTGCTTGTATAGGTAAAAGCATTCCGAAGTCATTACCACATAAAGTGAAACATGTCAGATTTGAAAAATGAGGCTCTGTCAGGAAGGTCAAAAGTGGCCAAAGTGGGAAGGGGTTAATCTCATTAGGGGACTTTTACTCTGAAACATATATTTTTTAACTACTATGTAATACAATATTTCTATCTGAGCTTACATTGTTACATGTGCAGGCTTTATAACTGGACAGTCCTGGTGGCCATTGTTAGGCACGGGCTGTCAGCATAAAACCATCAGCCCCGGTGATCGGATAAGACAAAGGGAGTGCTAAAAGTGTTAAGGTGACATGATAAGATATTTCTATGATCATTGGCGATCACTGGTGATCATTTGCACATGTACTTCATTTTGCCTTGAGGGGTTACATTTTATATTGCAGCCTAAATAGTGTGATTCAAAGTCATGTATGGCCCCCACAACTATAGCATTCTTTTTGTAATACTGGTGTCCTCTTATGTAACATAGGGCCCCTTCAGGCACCAGGATCTGTGACTGCAAACTCAGCAACCCTAGAGATACGTTCCTATTTTATACTTGAACTTTTACAAAAATCACCTCTAGGGGGCAGATGTGCACTAAATTGGGACAAGTCTAATCCCCAGCTCTGTTGTTAGAACTCATTAAACTTGAGAGATATTTAAAGTGAATACTCCAAGTGCCACAAGCCCATTCTTTACTTTTTATGTTGATGTTTTTGACATACCTGAAGTGAGATGTACTGTTCTAGAGGAGACAGGGACAAAACAAAACTGGGAAAGTTCCTTCAGACATAAACAGGTTATCATGTCATTTTTGCTTGTGGAATTTTCCATACAATGTTGAAATTCTTGCTATAAGGCACCTAGATTATCTTTCTACCTTTTATATAACTATTTATGTATATTCTATGTTTTTTCTTTTGCACATTATTTTTAATACTTTTTTTAAACTTTTTTAAACTTTTAGCACTGTAATTTTGTTTGATACATTCATTCTTTTTTTAACACATTTCTACAATCTAGGCAATTACTGTGTGAGTGCAGGAGTGGTGCTGTTTCTGCACAAAAAAAGCAAAACAGAGTTGGGGGAAATATATAAAATGGTTTACACTGACTTTCTGGCGTAAAAAAGTTGCAGATTTAGGCACACGCCATAGTTAGGCTAAAATTAGTGACTTTTTACCTTTCACCACGGTCCGAAAGTGTCCACAAAAGGGCGGGGCTTAGTCAAAGGGGACGGAGGCTCCAAAGGAACGACAAATTTACTATCATTTAGGCCAGAAAACTGACGTAAATGATGGCAGAAATCTACTCCAGCTCCTAGATTTCAGTATGTGGGGCGTAGCAAGGAAGAGGCCCATGCCAGTCCTATATCTTGCCCTTCACAATCAGACTACCCCCTCTCCAACTTCTCCACCGGACACAAAAAAAATACATACTCATCTGACTGCTCCTCTTTTCCCCACTGGGTCACCTCTAGGTTCTTCTTCATGCCATGGCACGTTCAAGGTGCTGTCGCCATTTTCTTGTGTATTATTTTGCCGTCACAGGTGTTCTTGCACCTGTACACATTTTTTCATTTTGCTGGAATGTGCTGATCAATCTTTCTTGTGTATTGTATATATGTTGGGAAGTGACTGCCTCCATTTTTGATCTTGCACTCCTCCCATTCTGAGCTAGGGTGATTTTAATCAGTATAAAGCTGGTTCCTGCCTTCGCCAAGTATATTCTGAAGGCTTAGACTCAGAATAGGGTGTATGTTCAGTGTAGGGACCACCTCATAAGTGAGACCGCCTTGTTGTGGCAGGTGGGCTCACACAATTTTATCAAAATTTGCGCTAAGATCCTCCCTATTGTAAGTAGACTCAGCAGCAATGCATATTTATTTATTTACAGTGTTTTAGGGGCCATCGGTGTTCGCAGAGTACTGTCGCCATTTTCTTGTGTGTCTATCCATCCATCCATCCACCTATCTATCCTCCTCAGCATTAAAACTGCAACACCAAGAAGGGCCAGCCGTAAGGTTATGTAAATCTAGGAAGTAGCAGGTGTCGCTAAGATCTGCAAATGATCGAAGGGCGTGTCTGGATGTCTGTCTGAGCAGACATGCAGTGCTGAGCTCCTGAGACTCCTGACCCGGTATCCTGTCTAGAACTCAACAATCTTGCCTGTGCAAACCGAGATTTACAGGGGAGAAAGTCTGTTCCTTCCCCTGCAGCTGTCGCTCCAGCCATTTGTGAAACTTTTGAATGTGCAGCACTCCTACCACAATACGGGGCCTCGGTAGGACGCGTGGGCCTAGCGTGTATCCGGCCAGTGCCTGCACCAGCCGGTACACAGCGGTGATCCGCCTGTCTCTCCCTGCCTCCTGGAACCTGCCCTCATCCTCTGGCAGCCTGTGGAAGATGCGGACGTACCACTTCTTACCCTGATAACCGGGCATCCTCCCTACAAGGTAGCCATCTTGGATCTACGGCCGCATGAGCCTCGGTCCTACAAGATAGGAGCTTCCTATATCCACACTCTCCCTGCCTTTATCCACACTCTTCCCCTTCTATACATCTATAATGGGGGTTGCAATTTGGAGACTGGGCGTTTGAATCCTATACTGCTTGCTTACACCAACTGTTTCTAATATTGGGGTGCAGGCTCCTTGGCTTTCATCAAACCACGTTTACCAAACTGCAGCTGGGTTCTAATCTACTATATAGTATGTTTGCCACTTGACCCCTCTATTAACTCTACCTACATACTGGGATATTTGTGTGGGAATTCCATTTTCTTGGGTTTACTATGGGAGGTGGTAAGTAGAAAGGGAGAGGCAGGTCTCTACCTAGATGTTCTAGGCCCTCTTCTGATGATGAATCTGCACTGGAAGAACCTCCATTTCAATCCCTGACTGTCCTAGATGTAGATGCTACATCTACTGTTTTATCTCAAATACAAGCTAAATAACTTGAGCAGTTTTCTAGACCAGGGCCTATTTCTCCTGCACCGTCTCTATCATTGTTTGAAGAATCTATGAGTCCACCACGGACGCTCTCCCCTCAAGACGCAACTTCCTCCTCCTCTCATATGGATACAAAATTCGCAGAATTATTGACTGCCATCAATTCCTGTCAGTCCATGCTAGTCACTAAAGTAGATGAGCTGCGACAGAACTTTGCTAGTTTGCACCATGATATGCAAAAGATTGGGAAGATTAGGGAACGTACCGCTGAAACGGAATGTAGGATCGCTGTTGTGGAGGATGTACACATTTAACTGGACAAAGGATCATCATACTCGCCCACGGGGGTCTATCCTAATTGCAAAAAGTCTCCCTATAGAGGTATTATAAATATCCTGCGATCATTTTAGCTGATATATAATTTTACATTTAACATAGTAAATTTGCATATTCCTCCTCCCCTTGACCCTACATTATTGAAGTTGGTGTCTGGAAAACTGACAGAGTTCCCTATGTGCATGATCCTCTGTGTTGGGGACTTTAATGCGGTACCCAATGCCTCTATGGATTGTATGGGTGGTCCTGACTCAGCCTGTGCGCATCTTAATTCCTGGTCTCTAGCACTTAACCTTATTGATGTATGGTGCTGGAAATTCACTATGGATAGGAAGTATACTTATTATTCCATGATGCAAAAAAAGGTTTTCTAGAATTTATCTAGCCTTGGCTTCCCTGGACTTGTTACCGGCGATTTCTTCTATTGATTTTGCCCCTAGGCAGTGCCAGACTGGAGTACTTTGGGCCCACCAGAGGAAATAATTATTGGGGCCCACCCATCAGCTTTATACAAATAATGCAACCACTCTTAATTGTGTAGTAAAACGTGTGTAGTAAACCAAAGACCAATATTACCACCACATAGTGACCATATAGTGGTAGACACCAGTTCTACACAGACGTGGGGGTGGCTCTCTCCATTCTGTTCAATGGGAGTTACAGAAATAGCTGAGCAAGAGCTGCTTGGCTGTTTCCATATCAACCATACAACTGAACAAAGAGAGCTGCACGCATGCGCGACCCTATCTTCACTGGTCTCCGTCTGGATTGTTTGGTCAGTTCTTCATGTTGGTGCAGGTCTCAGAGCTGGGACCCACATCTATCAGATATTTTTGGCGGATATGTGAAAACTACTTTAATACAATAGAGTGAAATCCAGTGACTCACCTGTGACGTCTTCTCAGATTGGAGTCGCTCACTTTTCCTTTTCTTCTTCATCCGGCACAGATTGCCCTGACGCCTTCTCCCGACTATGAATCGCCTCTGCAGAATTTGCAACACAAACATTTTTGGCTTCTCACTTTTCTAGCACCTCCCCACCCTCTACAAAAACCTCACCATTTATAGTACCCCGGATGCAAATAATGCCCCCTCTGTGCCACACACTTTAATAGTACCATCTTTAAGCCCCACAATAATAATATTGTCACACACAGCCCCCTGTAGATAGTGCCCTACACAGCCCCCTGTAGATAGTGCCACACACAGCCCCCTCTTGTAGATAGTGCCACACACACAATTTGTGGCTCATAACCAGCTAGTTCTGCAGTTATTACATTTTGTGTTTGAGAAAAATGTATTTATCTTTGAAGACAGGATTTTTCACCAGCAATGTGGTACTGCAATGGGGAGTCCAACTGCTCCCACCTATGCAAATTTATTTCTTGGCTGGTGCGAGGAGACAATTGTTTTTGGGGAGAGTTTTTCCAAGTGGACTTCGTCAATAGGGATCTGGATCAGATATATTGATGACGTGCTGCTGTTCTGGAATTCAACAGTGGAAGAATTCAATAGTTTTGTGGCTGCCCTTAACCAGAACGATCTAGGGCTAAGGTTCACATGTGAAATCAGCAATCAGGAACTGTCTTTCTTAGACCTTAAAATTACAAAAACATCAGAGGGTACAATCCGTACTCAAGTACATCGTAAAGAAACAGCAACCAACAGTTTCCTGCAATGGAACAGTTGTCATCCTTATCCCCTTAAACGCGGTATTCCCAAGGGTCAGTTCATGAGAGTACGCCGGAATTGCAGCTCCATGGACGACTTCGAGAGACAGGCACAGGAACTTACAACCAGATTGAAGGATAGAGGTTTCCCTAAGGGAGTAATCAGAAAGGCCTATGTGGGAGCGAGAGATGCGGACAGGCAGAGTCTTCTTGTTCCTAGACAACGAAGGGAAGAGAGAGTTACGAGACTTATAGGCACTTATGATTCTAAACAATGTGAAATTATGCAGATCCTGAAGAGGTATTGGCGTATTCTTAGTACTGATGTAGATTTGATAGATCAGATTACGCAATGGCCTTCAGTCACATTCCGGAGAGGGAAAAACATCAGGGACAGAGTTATGCATAGTTGTTTTGATCCCATTGTACCTAAAGGAACATGGCTGGACAGACAAATACCAGGCACACACAGATGTGGCAGGTGCAAGGCTTGTGATTTTATTCAAAAAGGTGACAAGTTTAGGAGTGTCGTTACGCAATTGGAATATGACATTCGTGATTTTGTCAATTGTAGAACAGCAGGGGTGGTATATCTGATAACATGTCCATGTCCACTGAATTATGTGGGAAAAACGGTGCGGCAGTTTCGGCGCCGGATCAGAGAACATGTTGGCGACATTGCGAATTCTAGAGATACTCCTATATCCAAACATGTACACGCTACACATCAGGGTCGTGCAGAATGTCTTAAATTTCAAGCAATTGAACTCATTAGGCCTCCCAAACGGGGAGGTGACTGGGATAACCTCATACTACGAAAGGAAGCCCAGTGGATCTATAGATTGGCGTGCACACAACCAGGGGGTTTAAATGAGCAGACAAACTATGCATGTTTTATTTAAACATTCATTTAAACATGCATTTCCATGGCCAGTTATCCCTTCAGGATAGCAAGAGACCCACATGGTCGTCATGACAGGTGGTCTCTTAATTATCAATGATCATCATGTGGGCAGTCTGGCTATGGTTCCTTATTCAGTAGGTGTTATAATGACACTTTATAGTGGGGTAGACATTCATTTATCTACACAATATGTATTATCAGTGCAGTTGTTTTATCAATGGCAGTCCAGCTGCGGGTTTTGAGCTGATCCGCAACACTTACCCAAACTTTAAATATCGATATACTCCTTCTTTGCAGTGGTGAGTTCCTGGCAGCATGGGCGACTCGATTGTGGCCTCTACTGCGCCTGCGCGTTCGGCTTTTGATGCGGTCGATGTTGGTTCCTGGCTGTCAGCTGATGGCCGGGAGTCACATTGACAGGTGTCACGAATTCGATTGGTGAGTGTGATTGGCTGTTTCGATAGGCGGTGCCGAGGACAGGGGGAGGAGTCAGATGCTTTAAATAACCCAGAGTCCCAGAATGAAGCATGCCGCTGACATCTATGCGAGCATGCTTCCGTGGAGCACAGCAGAATACCTGCTGCTGAACTAAATATCGCTGGCATCCCGGCCAGAGTGACCAAGCTACAGACCCCTGATGATGAGTATTGAAACGCGTAGGGTCGGTTGTGAATAGGAATTTTTTAGCATTGGGAACACTAGCATTGTTTGTATACCTCAACACTAGGAGCTTCCGGTGCGGTTATCACGGACTCTAGTGTGAATTAGGGTCAAGACTATTGTTATGCCCATTTTTCAAATGCTGATTCCGTATTGATATTCTTGTTGAACACTGAGCTATAGGAGGTTCACAATTGAATTAGAACTCAGTGTTTATTATTTAATACGTTTTTATACACACGGTGGGGCTTTTTCACAGTGGTGACTGTACCCCTGTTTTTAGAGAGTTATAAATAAATGTTATATTTTACTCATATATTACACCAGTGAATCCTTTAAAATTGTTATGTTGTGGGAGCACAATTGAATATATCTTTGATAATACAGTGAATTATACAAATTATACAGTTCTTTATATAGTACATTTCATCTGGGTATGGCAGCCTTTGCACTCTCTGATTTGAGTACAGAGGGATGGATGAGTGAAGCAAAAAGTGTCTTCTCTGAGTGTGAACTGGTGTATACAACGCAGGGTGTGTCCCTGAAATCCTCCTTTAAAAACCTGACTAGACTACACAAGGATTATACAAGGAGTTGGTGGGAGATCCAGAGTCTGGAGAACTATCTCAAGAATAAAATAGTACCTAGAGGCCTAAGAATACCTATTGCCCCTGCTTCCAGATTATAAACATCTAATATAAAAGAGAGGTGGGAACAGGAGATCACAGGGAGTTCACTGAGACTAATGAAAATTTTGGTTGAGGAAGAGAAAATCCAGTTTGATCACATTAGTGCTGACCTTAAAAAAGAAATTGAGACGGCTAAGACTCTGGTCGATACCCCTGGCTTTGAGAAAAAAGATAAAATCCTACAACAAACTCTAGAGAGGTTCACCAATCATTTAAAAGAGCGTAAGCACTTCCAGTTCCAGAGAGATTTGCAGGAATTTAGGGAGAAAAAAGCTTACGATTTTGTCAACGAACAGCAACAACAACACCAACAACCCAACAGGGGACCAAGAGACTCTGACCCATCTACATCTGAGAGTGAGACAACAGACTCTGAAAGAGTGGGTACTTTCTTTGGGACGGGTGGTGGTAGACAGAGATTTAGGGGCGGTGCTAGAGGCAGGAGTAGAGGTAGGGCCAGAGCCTCTTCCAATAGTGGCAATAATTTTTTAGCCAACAATCCCCCCATTTCCCGCTACATGCTGAGGGGACAAAAGGATTAGTGAAGGGAATAGATACAGATATAGATAAGTTACAAATCATCAATTTATCTGAGTATAGTCTTAGCGCATCCGAGACTATGTTATTAGAGAAGGGGCTTTCATTTGTCCCCACAGTGAGGTTTGATTCATTCACCTGGATAAAGGACTTAAATTTGTTTGCTCGTAAACGAAAAATGGATAAAAAAATTTAAACATCATAATAGAAAAAAATGTATGGAGATGGGTTTAGAAATATCCGACCTGGAAGGCCTTGAGGCCTTGGAGGGGCTATTGGAGGAGTCAAGTAGAGCCCCAGGACAAGGCCCGTTTACTAATTTAAAGACTAAGAGTAGGAAGCTGCCACCAATAGGAGATTTCACTAATGTAGACTTATTTGTTGACATGGTGGGAGAGGAGATTAAACTATTGAGTCAGGATATGAGGGGTATTGACAACAATTTGTCTAGGTCTGAACGGCTAGCCCTAACCACATTGGAGAAAAAACTAAATATTGTTCTGAAAGAATCCGATAAGGGTGGGAACATCGTGGTTATGAGCAGGGAAGACTATAAAAAAATGTGTGAGTACATTTTGCTCAATCCTGACTGTTATACCATCTTAAAGGATAATCCCACAGCACTGTTCAAAAAGGAGCTTTTGGGCATTTTGGGTGATGCAAAAAGCAGGTCCTTGATCAGTGCTAGTGAATTTAATTTCCTATTTCCACAATTTCCCATCATGGCATGTTTTTATAGCCTGCCCAAAATCCACAAAGGGTACCCCCCCTTACGTGGTAGACCCATTGTTTCAGGCATAAACAATCTAACTCAAAATGTAAGCACTTATATTGATCAGGTGCTGCGTCCGTTTGTACTGGGTTTAACATCATATGTACGTGATACCATGGATGTTTTGAAACAAATTGAAGGTATCACTTTGGAACGCAGTACCTTTTTGGCTAGTCTGGATGTAGAGGCATTGTATTCCTCCATTCCACACAAACTTGGCTGTGAAGCGGTAGAGTACTTCTTGAGATCTAGAGGTACTCAATTTGTGGCTCATAACCAGCTAGTTCTGCAGTTATTACATTTTGTGCTGGAGAAAAATGTATTTATCTTTGAAGACAGGATTTTTCACCAGCAATGTGGTACTGCAATGGGGAGTCCAACTGCTCCCACCTATGCAAATTTATTTATTGGCTGGTGGGAGGAGACAATTGTTTTTGGGGAGAGTTTTTCCAAGTGGACTTCGTCAATAGGGATCTGGATCAGATATATTGATGACGTGCTGCTGTTCTGGAATTCAACAGTGGAAGAATTCAATAGTTTTGTGGCTGCCCTTAACCAGAACGATCTAGGGCTAAGGTTCACATGTGAAATCAGCAATCAGGAACTGTCTTTCTTAGACCTTAAAATTACAAAAACATCAGAGGGTACAATCCGTACTCAAGTACATCGTGAAGAAACAGCAACCAACAGTTTCCTGCAATGGAACAGTTGTCATCCTTATCCCCTTAAACGCGGTATTCCCAAGGGTCAGTTCATGAGAGTACGCCGGAATTGCAGCTCCATGGACGACTTCGAGAGACAGGCTCAGGAACTTACAACCAGATTGAAGGATAGAGGTTTCCCTAAGGGAGTAATCAGAAAGGCCTATGTGGGAGTGAGAGATGTGGACAGGCAGAGTCTTCTTGTTCCTAGACAACGAAGGGAAGAGAGAGTTACGAGACTTATAGGCACTTATGATTCTAAACAATGTGAAATTATGCAGATCCTGAAGAGGTATTGGCGTATTCTTAGTACTGATGTAGATTTGATAGATCAGATTACGCAATGGCCTTCAGTCACATTCCGGAGAGGGAAAAACATCAGGGACAGAGTTATGCATAGTTGTTTTGATCCCATTGTACCTAAAGGAACATGGCTGGACAGACAAATACCAGGCACACACAGATGTGGCAGGTGCAAGGCTTGTGATTTTATTCAAAAAGGTGACAAGTTTAGGAGTGTCGTTACGCAATTGGAATATGACATTCGTGATTTTGTCAATTGTAGAATAGCAGGGGTGGTATATCTGATAACATGTCCATGTCCACTGAATTATGTGGGAAAAACGGTGCGGCAGTTTCGGCGCCGGATCAGAGAACATGTTGGCGACATTGCGAATTCTAGAGATACTCCTATATCCAAACATGTACACGCTACACATCAGGGTCGTGCAGAATGTCTTAAATTTCAAGCAATTGAACTCATTAGGCCTCCCAAACGGGGAGGTGACTGGGATAACCTCATACTACGAAAGGAAGCCCAGTGGATCTATAGATTGGCGTGCACACAACCAGGGGGTTTAAATGAGCAGACAAACTATGCATGTTTTATTTAAACATTCATTTAAACATGCATTTCCATGGCCAGTTATCCCTTCAGGATAGCAAGAGACCCACATGGTCGTCATGACAGGTGGTCTCTTAATTATCAATGATCATCATGTGGGCAGTCTGGCTATGGTTCCTTATTCAGTAGGTGTTATAATGACACTTTATAGTGGGGTAGACATTCATTTATCTACACAATATGTATTATCAGTGCAGTTGTTTTATCAATGGCAGTCCAGCTGCGGGTTTTGAGCTGATCCGCAACACTTACCCAAACTTTAAATATCGATATACTCCTTCTTTGCAGTGGTGAGTTCCTGGCAGCATGGGCGACTCGATTGTGGCCTCTACTGCGCCTGCGCGTTCGGCTTTTGATGCGGTCGATGTTGGTTCCTGGCTGTCAGCTGATGGCCGGGAGTCACATGGACAGGTGTCACGAATTCGATTGGTGAGTGTGATCGGCTGTTTCGATAGGCGGTGCCGAGGACAGGGGGAGGAGTCAGATGCTTTAAATAACTCACAGTCCCAGAATGAAGCATGCCGCTGATATCTATGCGAGCATGCTTCCGTGGAGCACAGCAGAATACCTGCTGCTGAACTAAATATCGCTGGCATCCCGGCCAGAGTGACCAAGCTACAGACCCCTGATGATGAGTATTGAAACGCGTAGGGTCGGTTGTGAATAGGAATTTTTTAGCATTGGGAACACTAGCATTGTTTGTATACCTCAACACTAGGAGCTTCCGGTGCGGTTATCACGGACTCTAGTGTGAATTAGGGTCAAGACTATTGTTATGCCCATTTTTCAAATGCTGATTCCGTATTGATATTCTTGTTGAACACTGAGCTATAGGAGGTTCACAATTGAATTAGAACTCAGTGTTTATTATTTAATACGTTTTTATACACACGGTGGGGCTTTTTCACAGTGGTGACTGTACCCCTGTTTTTAGAGAGTTATAAATAAATGTTATATTTTACTCATATATTACACCAGTGAATCCTTTAAAATTGTTATGTTGTGGGAGCACAATTGAATATATCTTTGATAATACAGTGAATCACACACAGCCCCCTCTTGTAGATAGTGCCACACAGAACCCCTCTTGTAGATAGTGCCACACAGCCCCCGCCTTGTAGATAGTGACACATAGCCCTCCTCTTGTAGAAAGTGCGACACACAGCTCCTCTCTTGTAGATAGTGCCATACAGCCCCCCTCTTGTAGATAGTGACACATAGCCCCCTTTTGTAGATCGTTCCAATCACAGCCTGCCTCTTATAGATAGTGCCACACACAGCCCCCCTCTTGTAGATAGTGCCACACACAGCTACCTCTTGTAACTAGTGCCACACACAGCCTCCTCTTGTAGATATTGACAAACAAAGCCCCCCTCTTGAAGATAGTGCCACACACAGTCCCCCTCTTGTAGATAGTGCCACACAGCCCCCCTCTTGTAGATAGTGCCACACAGCCCCCTCTTGTAGATAGTGCCACACACAGCCCCCCTCTTGTAGATAGTGCCACACAGCTCCCCTCTTGTAGATAGTGATACATAGCCCCCCTCTTGTAGATAGTGCCACTCACAGCCCGTCTCTTGTAGATAGTTCCACACACAGCCCCCTCTTGTAGATAGTGCCACACAGCCCCCGCCTTGTAGATAGTGACACATAGCCCTCCTCTTGTAGAAAGTGCGACACACAGCTCCTCTCTTGTAGATAGTGCCACACACAGCCCCCTCTTGTAGATAGTGCCATACACAGCCACCTGTAGATAGTGCCACACACAGCCCCCCTCTTGTAGATAGTGCCATACAGAGCCACCCTCTTGTAGATAGTGCCACACACAGCCCCCTCTTATAGATAGTGCCACAGAGCCCCACCTTGTAGATAGTGACACATAGCCCCCTCTTGTAGATAGTGCCATACAGAGCCACCCTCTTGTAGATAGTGCCACACACAGCCCCCTCTTGTAGATAGTGCCATACACAGCGACCTGTAAATAGTGCCACACACAGCTACCCTCTTGTAGATAGTGCCACACAGCCCCCCTCTTGTAGATAGTTCCACACACAGCCCCCTCTTGTAGATAGTGCCACACACAGTCCCCCTCTTGTACATAGCGCCCCACAGCCCCCACCTTGTAGATAGTGCCACACGGCCCCCCTCTTGTAGATAGTGCCACACACAGCCCTCTCTTATATATAGTGCCACACACAGCCCCCTCTTGTAGATAGTGACATACACAGCCACCTATAGATAGTGCCACACACAGCCCTCCCACTTGTAGATAGTGCCACACAGCCCCCCTCTTGTAGATCATGCCACACAGCCCCCTCTTGTAGATAGTGCCACACACAGCCCCCTCTTGTAGATAGTGCCACACAGCCCCCCTCTTGTAGATAGTGACACATAGCCCCCTTTTGTAGATAGTGCCACACACAGCCTGCCTCTTGTAGATAGTGCCACACACAGACCCTCCTCTTGTAGATAGGGCCAAACACAGCCCCCACTTGTAGATAGTTCCACACAAAGTCCCTCCTCTTGTAGATAGTGCCACACACAGCTCCCCTCCTGTAGATGGTGCCATACACAGCCCCCCTCTTGTAGATAGTGGCACACAGCCCCCCACTAGTAGATAGTGGCACACAGCCCCCCTCTTGTAAATAAGGCCAAACAGCCCCCACTCTAGATAGTGCTACACAGCCCTCAACTATAGACAGTGTCACACAGCCCCCACTGTAGATAGTGCCAAACAGCCCCCACTGTAGAGCCACACAGCCCCCCACTGTAGACAGTGCCACACATTCCCCCACGGTAGACAGTGCCACATATCCCCCCCTTGTACATAGTGCCACCCAGACCCGCAAACACAACAAAAATGTACTTACTTAGCCCCGTTTCCGCAATAGAAGGAGCTGCCCCACAGCCTCGGGACGCCATGACGGGACCCTTGCGTAGGCCAGCGTGATGCAGTGATGTCATAATGCCGGTGTGCACAGGGATACTTCATGGGCTGCATGCCTAAAGTGGCCACACAGCCCCCTCTTGTAGATAGTGCCACTCAGCCCCCGCCTTGTAGATAGTGATACATAGCCCCCTCTTGTAGATAATGCCACACACAGCCCCCCTCTTGTAGATAGTGCCATACACAGCCACCTGTAGATAGTGCCACACACAGCCCCCCTCTTGTAGATAGTGCCATACAGAGCCACCTGTAGATAGTGCCACACACAGCCCCCTCTTATAGATAGTGCCACAGAGCCCCACCTTGTATATAGTGACACATAGCCCCCTCTTGTAGATAGTGCCACACACAGCCCCTCTCTTGTAGATAGTGCCATATACAGCGACCTGTAAATAGTGCCACACACAGCTACCCTCTTGTAGATAGTGCCACACAGCCCCCCTCTTGTAGATAGTTCCACACACAGCCCCCTCTTGTAGATAGTGCCACACACTGTCCCCCTCTTGTACATAGCGCCCCACAGCCCCCGCCTTGTAGATAGTGCCACACGGCCCCCCTCTTGTAGATAGTGCCACACACAGCCCTCTCTTATATATAGTGCCACACACAGCCCCCTCTTGTAGATAGTGACATACACAGCCACCTATAGATAGTGCCACACACAGCCCTCCCACTTGTAGATAGTGCCACACAGCCCCCCTCTTGTAGATCATGCCACACAGCCCCCCTCTTGTAGATAGTGCCACACACAGCCCCCTCTTGTAGATAGTGCCACACAGCCCCCCTCTTGTAGATAGTGACACATAGCCCCCTTTTGTAGATAGTGCCACACACAGCCTGCCTCTTGTAGATAGTGCCACACACAGACCCTCCTCTTGTAGATAGGACCAAACACAGCCCCCACTTGTAGATAGTTCCACACAAAGTCCCTCCTCTTGTAGATAGTGCCACACACAGCTCCCCTCCTGTAGATAGTGCCATACACAGCCCTCCTCTTGTAGATAGTGGCACACAGCCCCCACTAGTAGATAGTGGCACACAGCCCCCCCTCTTGTAAATAAGGCCAAACAGCCCCGACTCTAGATAGTGCTACACAGCCCTCAACTATAGACAGTGTCACACAGCCCCCACTGTAGATAGTGCCAAACAGCCCCCACTGTAGAGCCACACAGCCCCCCACTGTAGACAGTGCCACACATTCCCCCACTGTAGACAGTGCCACATATCCCCCCCTTGTACATAGTGCCACCCAGACCCGCAAACACAAAAAAAATGTACTTACTTAGCCCCGTTTCCGCAATAGAAGGAGCTGCCCCACAGCCTCGGGACGCCATGACGGGACCCTTGCGTAGGCCAGCGTGATGCAGTGATGTCATAATGCCGGTGTGCACAGGGATACGTCATGGGCTGCACGCCTAAAGTGGCCTATATTATTCAATTGTATCTCCATCCTAAGGACACAGATACAATTGAATGTTGCAGTCACTAGCCCTGGGTCCCCTCGGTGCTAGCAACGCCACCGGGTATGAGGGGGCCAGTGCCGCCCGGCCCATAAATGTTATGTGCTGGGCGGCCCTGCCTACAAGAGTAAGCAGCGGGGCAGGGAGACAATGTCTCTCTGCTCTGCTGCTATATAAAAGCAGCTCACTGCCTTGGCCCATCGGAGAATCCACTCTGGGCCCAGGCAGGACCACTCTGCCCTTTGTTTAACTTTTCTAGCAGGGCCACTGGTTGACTCTAAGGTTTGGAGACATCACCCTGCCTGGTTAACTTTCCCCGTTGTGTCTGCAGTAGTCTCTAAGGTTTATGATGACTACTGTGTGGACAATTCCTCCCGCTTCCCCTGGTCAAATGGGAAGCGTACAAAGCCACAATCAGGGGTGCATTTTTGGCTGGGGTGGCAGGGCAGAGGCGCTTACGTGAAGCTAGAGAGGCTTTGCTAATGACAGATGTGCAGAAGGCTGAGCAGGAGTATCTTGCCGATTCGTAACCTACTTCCAAGAATACGTGGGTGCAAGCCATGTATCCTTACTCTTACTACAGAGAAAACCAAAAAACTTTTCTTGTCTCCTGAGGTGTCCATGTTTGAATTTGGGGATTCAAAACGGTAAATTGTTGGCATACTTGACACGCTCTGAACGTCCCAGGACTTCTATACCGTCTGTCGTCTCGCAGGATGGTATCCTTTGTAGCGCACCTAAGGATATTATTCGAGTACTTCACCAATATTATAGTACTCTATACAGATCTAAAGGTTGCATCTACCCTTCAGTGATTCGGGGCTTCTTGGATGATCTCATTACAGGCCTTGCAGCGCTGGGGTTCTGGGTTCAAATCCAACTAAGGACAATATCTGCATGGAGTTTGCATGTTCTCCTTGTGTTTGCATGGGTTTCCGCCGGGTACTCCGGTTTCCTCCCACACCCCAAAAACATACCAATAGGGAATTTAGATTGGGAGCCCCAATGGGGACAGTAAGTACGGGCCTCTGTACAGCTCTTCAGAATATGTAGGCGCTATATAAGAAGCTGAAATAAATTAATAAGATATTCTGGTGCCTAGACTTCTGGAATTGTAGTCTGCAGCTCTGGAGTGGGGTGTTTTGCCTGCTTCTATGCGTGAAGCACTCATAGTTGTCCTGCTGAAGCCAGGGAGGGATCCAAATCTTCATGATTCCTATCGTCCCATTTAGCTTCTTAATTCAGATATAAAAATCCTCACTAAAATACTTGCTATGAGATTGAACAGGGTTATCCTTTATTCACCTAGACTAAACAACTTTATGCCTGGGATTAGAAACTTTCGATTCTGTAAAACCTTTGGATACTTATGTCTCAGTTTAACTTTGGCTCTAGATTTACTGCCTTTGTTTGACTGATGTATAAGTCTCCTGCTGCTCGAGCCTGAACAAATCTCAACATTTTGGATCCCTTTCCCCTTGGGCGTGGTACCTGTCAAGGGTGCCCGCTATTGCCGCTCCTATTTGCCCCTGCCATTGAACCCCTGGCCCTAGCCATTTGCCAGACCTCCAGTATACAGGGCAACTCTAGAGGTTCCCTGATTGAAAAGGTATCCTTATATGCTGATGATACCCTATTTTATCTGGCAGATAACGGTCCTTTCCTGGCTTCTTTGTTGGATCTTATTGAGACTTTTGGTACATTTTCAGGACTATTGGTAAATTGGTCCAAATTAGCTATGTTTCCCCTCTCCCTCCAGTACTGTCCTCGGCAGATTCTTGCTGTTCCCACTGCAGATGGTCCCTCATTTAAGTACCTTGGGATCTTAGTGTCTATCAATTTATTATATTACCCTGTACTCAACTTAGACCCTTTGATAATATCCACTAAGCGACAATTAGACTCCTGACGTAACCTCTTTGTCTCTATATGGTAGAATCAACCTGTTTAAAATGATCTACCTCCCTAAATGTATTCATTTATTTCAAGCATGCCCGATATTATTGTCCAATAAATTTTTTAGGCATCTACATGCCATTTTACTCTCTTTTTACTGGTGTAGCGGTAGCCCTAGATTTGACCTTAACCTTCTACAGGCTCCTAGGTCCATGGGTGGGATGGCTTATTTTTACTACCTGGCTTCACAATTCGTGTAGGCCTGCTGGTGGATTGATATAGATATAAGTAATGTTGCCACTGCACTGGCGGGAGCACTCATGAGCTCATATGAGATTTTTACAAATTTATTCTATGGATATAAATCACGTTATTCAGCGGCTCTTCCCAGGGGCGGATTAAGGGTACCATGGGCCCCGGGCACTTTTTCAGGTCTGCCCCCCCCTCCCCCATCGAACTCTGAAGACGCTGTACCGTATACATTTGCTCATTTCTGTTTAGGCAGCCACAGACCTGGCACGGTTTTAATTTAGCTGTAAAAGCAGAATGAGCCATATAGAAGAAAGAAAGCAGAATACTTTGAGACACTGAAGTGGTCAGGAGCTTTATAACTTTTTTATTTTTACGTCAATGGACTGGTGTGTGAAGGATTATTTTTTTGCAGGAGGTGAATGGGTGAATTGGAAAAAACTGAGATTCCTCCATGGTTTTTTGGATTTAGTTTTTACTGTATATATTTACCTTCTCTTAAGGTAAAAGTAGATTTAACATATACTTTTACCTTAAGACAAGGTAAATATATACAGACCCAGAACCAAGCTCAGCACATATATACAGCCCCAGAACCAAGCTCAGTACATATATACAACACCAGAACCAAGCTCAGTACATATATACAGCACTAGAACAAAGCTCAGTACATAAATACAGCACCAGAACCAAGCTCAGTACATATATACAATGCCAGAACCAAGCTCAGTACATAAATACAGCACTAGAACCAAGCTCAGTACATATATATAACTCCAGAACCATGCTCAGTATATATATATATATATATATATATATATATATACACAGCACCAGGACAAAGCTCAGTACATATATATATATATGTATATATATATATATATATATATATATATATACACACACAGCACCAGAATCAAGCTCAGTACATATATACAGCAACAGAACAAATACAGTTCAGTACAGAGATCATTTGCAAATTCAGTTAAACCCCTGCCATATAAATTTGTACATCATAAAACAACAGCTCCCAGTATAGCCTGAACAATGGTTAGGATATGCTGGGAGTTGCTGTTTAACAAAAAGAATGCTACCATCCGTCATCTTGCTGCAGATCATACAGTGAGTACAGTACTGATCAGTCACGGGTAGAATAAACATTTATATTGAGTGACTCACCGGTGACGCCTCAGATTATTTTTCGTTCTTTTTCTCTTTTCTTCTCCATCCGGTCCAGACCTCTATGATGACTTCTCCCGGGCACGGCCCATTTCTGCAGTTTGCAGCTCAGATGTCTTCGGCTCCTCACTTTTCCAACATTTCCGCACCTGTAAACGAAGATAAAATTCTCATGATGCCACACTCTATGCTTCTAACTATAATAGTATCATACAATGAATATTATAGTACTATACACTGTACTCCTGAATATAACAGCACTATACACTGTGCCCCTGAGTGTGTGTGTGTGTGTGTGTGTGTAGGAGACAGCATAATAAGGTATAAGGCCCAGCAGACAGTATCACACATGATAGGATTAGATACAGTAGCTCAACAGACAGTATCACACATAATAGGATTAGATACAGTGGCTCAGCAGACAGTATCACACACATGATAGGATTAGATATAGGGACCAGCTCGCTGACATTGCCGTTCCAGCGCTGGACCCAGAAAAGGTAAGTATAAGAATTGTTTTGCTTTTTTATGTGTTACTAATTATTTTTGTGTGTTTGTGTTATTTTACAGGTTCGGTTGTTGGACTACGTCGGATTCGAGGACTACTTCAATGACAGCGTTTTTTTATTCTCAATAAAATGGTTAATGAGGGTTGTGTTTGTTTTTTTATTTCAATAAAATATTTTTTCTATGTCCTTGTATTTTTTTAAACTTTACTTTTACCGCCTTATTAATAGCTACTGGCTGATTGACAACCTCCATTACTAAGGCGAGGCTTAATGTTAGCAGGTGCAGAGGCAAACACTAACCCCCATTATTACCCCGGTACCCACCGCCACCAGGGGTACTGGGAAGAGCCGGGTACGAACCAGTACCTGACCATCTGGAATGATGGTCGGGTACCGGGTCAGCCACACGCTGGTAATATCAGCCTGGGAAAGGCCAAAAACAGTGACCATTCCCCCCCTGGTAATGCTAGGCTGCTCCTGTTGTATCTGGCGGGGTGCCCCCCATTTTCATAACCAGCCAGCAGCAGCAGGTTAACATTACCAGGGGGGAAGGGCCACAGTTTTTGGCATTTCCCAGCCTAATAATACCAGCTTGCGGCCGCCCCATTGCCCGACCATCACTACAGATGGTCAGGTACTGGATCGTACCCGGCTCTTCCCAGCACCCCTGGTGGCGGTGGGTACCGGGGTAATAATGGGGGTTAGTTTTAGCCTCTATACCGGCTAACACTAAGCCTCGCCTTAGTAATGGACGCTGTCAATCAGCCGGGGTCCATTACTAAGGCGGTAGTTATAAAGTTTAAAAAACAAACAAAGACATAGAAAAAATATTTTATTGAAATAAAAACCACCCAGACAACCCTCATTAACCATTTTATTGATAATAAAAACGCCGTCATCGAAGTAGTCCTGGAATCCGACATAGTCCAACGACCGAACCTGTAAAACAAACACAACAAAAAACGATTAGTAACACGTATCATACAGGATCACACATGGGCCATGTATCTAAGCCTACCATGTTCTTATGTAAGATGCGTAGATACAGGGCCCAACAGACAGGATCACACATGGGCCTTGTATCTAAGCCTACCATGTGATTGGCTTAGATACAGGGCCCAGCAGACAGGATCACACAATCTGTGATCCTGTCTCATGGGCCCTCTAGGCTTAAAGGGATTGTCCAGTCCCTACACATTGATGGCCTATCCTCAGGATAAGCCATCAATAGCTGATGTGTCGGGGTCCGTCTCCCGGGACCCCCCAATCAGCTGTTTTAAAGGGGCCGCAGCACTCGTACGAGACCTGCTTCCCCTTCATTTCACTTACTCACTCACACTGTGAATCGCCCACACGGATTCAGTGTGAGCAAGTGACCGGAATGAAGGGGAAGCACCAGCTCTCATACGAGCGCTGCGTCCCCTTCAAAACAGGTGATTGGCGGGAGTTCTGGGAGTCGGACCCCGACACATCAGCTTCAAGCAGAAGGGGTATCAAACTTACCCTGCTCTTCAGCCGCGGCGGATGTCCTGACTCAGGATGGTGGTGACGTCATGCGCTGCGCACCGGAAACAGGAAGGTAAGTACTGTAGTTACTATAGTAACGGGCCGCGGCTCCCGTTACTATAGTAACGGGCCGCGGCTCCCGTTACTATAGTAACTTTTTGATTGTGTAGTGCGTAGTGTAGTGTATAGCCACTGGTTGGGTGAGCGGTCCCACTTCACTCCGGTTCTCTGAACCGGCTGTAATTTTAACAGCCGGTAAGAGAGAACCGGGCGAACTGGGCCCCCTTCCAGGCTCCGGCTCCGGTCACTTGCCCATATTGCCCTCATTGTAATCCGCCCCTGGCTCTTCTGCTTCAAACGGTTGCTCGGGTCTTGAAAATTACACAATTTATACTCTCGTCTCTGCCTCTTCCCTATGCTCCCCTAGAACAGCATTGTGGTGTAATCCACATTTATCTCACTTAGAGTCTTTTTCAGGAAGGGTGCTTTGGGTTGGGGCTGGTATTAAGTTTGTGGGCCAACTTTATTCTGTTGACACTGGGTTTGTATCTTTCTCGGATGCTGAAGATCGATATGGGATTGCGAAGACTGCCTTCTTCCATCACCTTCAGTTACGTCATGTGTGTATAGATAAATTTGGATCCCAAACACCTCAGTTTCATTTTTCTAAATTGGAGGGCCTCTTTGGCACCCTGGACCTTCCTAAACCACTTACACAAATATATACCCTGCTACAAACCGTAGGACCTCGACCCTTTGATAGAGCCTTCTATGTGTGCAGTAATGACATTCCTGATCTGATGGATGAGGAGTGGCGGGAAGTTGAACTTTCTTTTTTTGACTCTGTGGTGAGTGCTGGGGATTTTTAATCCAATCCAGATTTTTACGTGGAATTTACTTTACGCTGGTCAGATGAAGGGTTGGTGTCTCCAATTCTGATTCATGTTTTAGAGGCCAATCTGATGTGGGCACGTATCTTCACTGCATATGGCTGTGTCCTATGGTCTAACTCTCTTGGTCAGTAATTGTTGAATTTCTTCATGACCACTTTCGGTTCTCGCGGCTTTTCACTCCTCAGATTTGTCTATTAGGCATCATGAATGAGGTAATACTGGGATACTATGATAAGATTTTCTTTCATTTTGTATTTTTCTGTGCCAGGAAGGTCCTTATTATGTCATGGAAGGTGACAGAAGTTCTCTATATTGTACACTAGCTGAACCCTCTGCCACGCTGTATAACTGTTTAACTGTTTAATTTTTCATATGTTTTGTTATAAGAAGCATAAATAAAAACTTTTGAAAAAAGATCTGCAAATGATCACATTTTCATCAGCTAGCTCCTATCTATCTATCTATCTATCTATCTATCTATCTATCTATCTATCTATCTATCTATCTATCTATCTATCTATCTATCTATCTATCTATCTATCTATCTATCTATCTATCTATCTATCTATCTATCTATCTATCTATCTATCTCTATCTCATATTTATCCGTCTCTCTCATACAGATGTCTTATCAGAGGCTGCGCACCTGTGCTCTCTGTTTCTATAAGTCAGTATGTTTCCATATGTAGAGTATTTTCAGTAAGTACAGCTAATTTTCATCCTCTAGATACAGAAACATCTCTGGTTCCAGCATGAATAGTCATTCACCCATCTGCCATATTGGGCTGTGGGTTTCCCATTTGGTGATAATATTAATATGTGACTTCCTCATGCACGCCACTCACGCTTATGTGATCACGCCACGAGATGTGAAATGCAATCTATAAGACATGACTAACTAACCAAAAGCTGAGGCAGCACATTCCTCCTACTTCTAGTCCTGTATTTACCCACAGAAGAGGGGACGATATGAAGGTATCAGGGGGTGGGGATATAAATGTGAAGGGTTCACATATTCCCGTGTGAATGCTATTTTTTATTTCTTGTAACTGGTGTCACACGGCCTTAATATTTTATATGCAAATTACTTATTGAGGTTCCTAGGTTGGGTTTTACGGGGAACTATCACAAGTTTAATATAAAAGGCCATTTAGTGTACAGGAAATCTTTATCAATCGTTTTACCTGTGTTTTAAATTACAGGTCTGCTGCCTGAAAGCCCCTCCTCTACTATGTCCCTATGACAACACTTCTGAGTTCTCACCGTTCAATCTTATCATAAGGAATCTGTGCGGAGCCAAATAACTTCTACATAAATGTTCATACATATCAGAGTAGCAGCCAGGTATTCTGTCACCCAGAACCAAGATTCAGTTTTCTGCCCTGGCCATGTATGTAATACCCTGGTCAATGCCGAGAGGCTTGTTGGCTCAACCCCCTGGTTCTCTACAACCAAGACACATATCCCGCCAGCCTTTTCCTAGCTGAACCCTCAATAGATATAGATCCATAACTGCTATTAATTTAGCTAGTAAGGATGTACGCAATATGCCATATAATGTGCCTATGAGAAGGCAAAACCAGTAGGAAGTGTTGTCATGGGCACACTGCAGTAGTGGATGGAGGATTTAATAGTGCAAATTCAAACAGCAAAGTAGTAAGCTATTAATAATAGTTTTTCAATTTTTCATGCAAGATGGATGTTCTTTTATATCACACGTCTGGCAGTTCTAGGCCTGGGATTGTCTTGGGTCTGCTGCAATGTAATCCCCTTCGCTTCATTGAGCGTCATCTATCTGCTAATGTGGTTAGATCTTTGTTGGATCTTCAGAACAAAGGCATCCTACTGTATAGATGTAGTCATCTTTATCTTGACTTTTAACGCATTAAATACATAGAGTCAAGAAACTTTAACGTGACTTTTTCAATGGCTTTTGTTGTGTGATATCACACTGCAGCAAGTTATCAGAGTCAAGATTAACTTGGCTACATCTGTGTGTCCGGTTTTCTGAAGATCATCATAATGACCAATCATGCAGGGAAGAAATCTCAGGTATAATATTACTTTATGATTTTTCTTATAGCTCTAAATGACCTAGTATTTCTAGGGTACTTTCCTTTTAACTTGTTTAGTAAACCCCATAAAAGATAACTACTTTTTATGTGTTGTATTACCACTGAACGGTTTCGTTTCAGGACTGCGAGATCATACGTGTACATATCAGTAAGTAAAGCATCATAAAACTTCTTTCTTTCACCTTAACTAAACTCAGGGAAACTTCTGGAGAAGGAATTTTTTTTCTTTACATGTCCATATGTAAACCAAAATTAAAGGGGCTCGTCACAGATCACAGATAATTTTGCGGTCCCTACAGGGCAAGAGTAATATAGGAATACTGAATGTAGAACAAATGCCACGGCATTCAACATTTCCGCAAAATTAATTCCTCTTATTGGATGATCATGGTCTAGAGAATGAGGAAAGTAATTGGCCTACAGCTGTTTTGCGTGATCCCACGCTTTGTCAAGGCCTCAAGGCAAGCGTAATATAACATGCAGCCATTCCAAATAATTGGCTGTTAATGTAATATACGTGAAAAGGAAAGGCTGGTCCTAAGGAGGGTGACTACTGCTTGTAATAGGCTCCCCGCTCAGGCTCATGGAGGGGGTCCTAAGCTGGGGGACTCTCCCGATATAATGCCTATATGCACTAATAGGTAGGGGCTGTCAAGATGAGGCAATGCATTTTATGGGCTGCCATTTCTCAATACTTGCTCTGCTAAGGCTGCAGTTGTCATCTAACCTTTAAGCCTACTCAAGTGGTCATTTTGGCATCTTGGTTGGCACTTACCATCAATATTTCAGCTCTGTGGAGTAGGTGCCTGGGGAGTATATAAGGAGTATGGCAAGAAGGAGCATAAATAGCCTAGAAGCCTAAGGGTATGTGTACACGTACACTGCATTTACGTCTGAAATTACGGAGCTGTTTTCAGGAGAAAACAGCTCCGGAATTTCTGATGTAATTGCTCGTACTCGCATTTTGCGAGGCGTCATTGACGGCCGTAATTTAGAGCTGTTCTTCATTGAATTAAATGAAAAACTGCTCAAATTACGTCCAAAGAAGTGTCCTGCACTTCTTTGACATGGCAGTCATTTTACGCGTCGTCGTTTGACAGCTGTCAAACGACGACGCGTAAATTACAGGTCGTCGGCACAGTATCTCGGCAAACCCATTCGAATGAATGGGCAGATGTTTGCCGACGTATTGGAGCCATATTTTCAGCCGTAAATCGAGGCATAATACGCCTCGTTTACGCCTGAAAATAGGTCGTGTGAACCCAGCCTAACACTAACCGCGTCGGAATCAGCTCCAAAAAAAATTCCGAAATCGCCACCCATTGATTTCAATGGGAGGCAGAGGAGTTATTTTTCTCCCGGGCGGCTTTTATCTCATGTGGAGCCCTTTTCCGAGCGTTTTTTGCCCGCGGTCATTGCATTAGATTCAATGGCCGCGGTCGAAAAATGCTGCGAAAACCACAGCAAAAAAGCGCAGGCAGGTCAAAATCTGCCTCAAAATTCCTGTAGGAATTCTGGGGCAGATTTTTTCTGCCTGCAAAAAACTCAGTGTGAACAGGGCCTTAGAAGGTCTAGCAGTCGAACTGTCAGAGGAAAGTTTAGCCAGCAGTTTTACCATAGTAGCATAAAAGATGTAATGCCTCATGCACACGACAGTTTCACTGACCCAATTCACCCGTTAAAGTGAATGGGTCCGTGAGAACTATCGGGTGCCACTCTGATGCCGTGAACAACAGCCCGAGTGACACTTGGTCGTGTGCAACTGCACTAAGCATGGCTGGTTAGAAGTAACTATGAAAGCTGAGCAGATGTGTGTGGAGAAGAATAGGTCATGACATATTATGTAACTAAGTTTCAGTACAAGAAAAGTAATGCAACATATTTGCAAAGTTGCTCAACTTATTTATTTAGATTATAGCCATATAATACACGTCAATCAAAAGTTTCGGTTGATATGTCTGTAAATAATATTTGTATAAACAATACATTCTGATGTCGGAACCTGAGCGATACATAAACACTGCTTATTTCTTCCTGTAGAAAAAGTCTGTTTATTCCTTCTTGTGTGCCAACTACTGATTGCCTGAGGTTCTTCAGCAGCTGCAGTGTGTATTATACAGTTATATGTGTCTCAAGGGCCAATTCTAGCTTTTCTGCCGAGGCGAAAGATGAAATGATGCCCCCAGATCTTGATTGACTTCTTCCTGGCTGTTCTACATTACTAGCAGCCTCCTCCAACTCTTGTGGATGCGCAGTTGCCTTGTACTCCCCTGGCTTGAACGATGCAGCGATGAAGCCGGGTAGAGTACACCTCGTTGAACAGTGCATGCCCAGGTAGTACAAGGTAATGGCGCATCCAAGAATGTTAGAGGAAACTTGTAGTGATGTTTAACAGCCAGGGGGATGTCAATCAAGCATGGAAAGGTGGTTTTGGAGGCAGCACTATGTGACTCTTCAGGATAGCGGCACCGCCCCATGACGCTCTAATGAATAATTAGCATATTGTAATGACGGGGTAAGGAGACAGACAGGTGAGCCCTAATCTACCCTCCACTCAGTCCCTGCCTACTTGCACGACCCGTCCTAGGCGACGGCGTACAACTGGGCAACGGTCCCTACGCTCAATACGTGCACGAGAGACAAACAGACAAGGGTACACAGAAGCTAAGGGAAATGAGTCAGTTGCCCACGGCAACACCGTGAGCAACAAGAGTAGTGAACGAGTCGAGTCAAACCAGGAGTGTACGAGGTACTAAACGCAGAGCAGGAGCGTAGTCAGTAAAGCCAGGGTCAGAATGAAGCTGAGGTCAATAGTAATAGCTGCAACAGCAGAGCCAGGAAACAAGAGAGAATCACAGGCAAAGACAAGAAGCAAATGAAGGTATACATAGACCGAGGGCGGAAGCTAGAACCGTCTGGCCAGGCTGTGATAGGTTCTCCCACTCCTCAGCCTACCAGCCTGAGTGGTAGCAGATCGAGTCACTCTCACAGACCTACGAGCAGAAGCTGTGTCTGGCAGATCCTTTACAATACCTCCCTTTTATGAGGGGCCACCGGACCCTTCCTAGGTGGACCTGGCTTATTGGGGAACCGAAGATGGAACCTCCTAAGCAATACCCCAGCGTGAACATCCCGGGCAGGTACCCAAGTCCTCTCCTCCGGCCCGTATCCTCTCCAATGGACCAGGTACTGGAGGGAGCCTTGGACCATCCTGCTGTCCACAATCTTGGCCACCTCGAATTCTACCCCTTCAGGGGTGAGAACAGGGACCTGAGGTTTCCTCAAGGTAACCAAGGACGGGGAGCAGCGTTTCAGGAGGGAGGCATGAAACACGTCGTGTATTTGAAAAGACGGGGGTAACTCCAGCCGGAAGGAGACAGGGTTAAAGACCTCAATGATCTTGTACGGCCCTATATATCGGGGAGCAAATTTTTTGGACGGAACCTTAAGGCGCAAATTTTTTGAAGACAGCCACACCAGATCCCCGACCACAAACAAGGGGTTAGCAGAACGTCTTCTATCTCCCGAAGTAGAACCGTGGATTAAACCCAAAATTACAGAAAAAGGGGGAGACCCCTGACGAGTTACTGACCCTGTTATTAAGGGAAAATTCAGCGAGGGGAATGAAGGAGACCCAATCATATTGACAGTCAGATATAAAACACCTTAAATATTGTTCTAGAGACTGATTGGGCCTCTCAGTTTGGCCATTAGTTTCAGGATGGAAGGCCGAGGAGAAGGACAGATCAATCTCCAATTTTTACAGAAAGCTCTCCAAAACAATGAAACAAATTGTACCCCTCTGTCAGAAACAATATTGACAGGAACCCCATGGAGACGCAGGATGTGTTTGACAAACAAGGTAGCTAACGTCTTGGCATTGGGTAGTTTCTTGAGGGGCACAAAGTGGCACATCTTACTAAAGCGGTCTACTACAACCCACACCACCGACTTGCCTTGAGATGGAGGCAGATTGGTGATAAAATCCATGGAGATATGGGTCCAAGGTCTCTGGGGAATGGGCAAAGAACATAGTAAGCCCGCTTGTCGGGACCTGGGAGTCTTGGACCTAGCACAAATTTCACAAGCGGCGACGTAGGCCTTAACGTCTTTAGACAACCCAGGCCACCAATAGTTTCTAGCAATGACGTGCTTGGTACCCAGGATGCCAGGATGGCCAGATAGTGCAGAGTCATGATTTTCCCTAAGTACCCTTAGCCGGAATTGCAGGGGAACAAACAGCTTGTTCTCAGGAAGGTTCCCGGGAGCTGAACCTTGATCAGCCGCAATTTCGGAGACTAAGTCAGAATCAACAGAGGATATTATTATACCTTGGGGCAAAATACAAGCAGGATCTTCCTCCGAAGGAGGGCTGGCCATGAAGCTACGCGACAGTGCATCAGCTTTAATATTTTTAGACCCAGCCCTATAGGTGACCACAAAGTTGAATCTAGTAAAAAACAACGCCCATCGAGCTTGTCTCGGGTTTAGCCTCCGGGCAGATTCTAGGAAGACCAGATTCTTGTGGTCGGTAAAGACAGTTACCTGGTGCCTAGCCCCCTCCAAGAAGTGGCGCCACTCTTCAAATGCCCATTTAATGGCTAAGAGTTCGGGGTTGCCCACGTCATAGTTACTCCCAGTGGGCGAGAAATTCCTGGAGAAGTAGGCACAGGGACAGAGATGGGTGAGGGACCTGGTACCCTGGGACAAGACAGCACCCACTCCCACCTCGGAGGCGTCAACCTCCACGATGAATGGCTCCATTTGGTTAGGCTGAATCAGCACTGGGGCCGAGATAAAGCACTTCTTAAGGATCTCAAAAGCCTGGACCGCCTCCGGAGGCCAGTGGAGGAGATCAGCACCTTTGCGAGTATGATCCGTAAGAGGCTTAGCGATGACCGAGAAGTTAGCAATGAATCTCCTGTAATAATAAGCAAACCCCAGGAAGCACTGTAATGCCTTGAGGGAGGCAGGTTGGACACATTCAGCCACAGCCTGAACTTTGGCAGGGTCCATGCGGAATTCATTAGGAGTGAGGATTTTACCCAAAAATGGTATCTCCTGCACCCCAAACACACATTTTTCGGATTTAGCAAAGAGCTTGTTTTCCCGAAGGGCCTGGAGCACCTTCCTGACATGCTCAATGTGGGAGGACCAGTCCTTGGAAAACACAAGTATGTCATCAAGGTACACTACAAGAAATACCCCCAGGTAGTCTCTTAAAATCTTATTTATGAAATTCTGGAAGACCGCGGGAGCATTACACAACCCAAAGGGCATGACGAGGTATTCGAATTGACCTTCGGGCGTGTTAAACGCAATCTTCCACTCATCCCCTTCTCTGACTCGGATAAGGTTATAAGCCCCCCGAAGATCAAACTTAGAGAACCATTGGGCCCCCTGAACCTGATTAAAGCGATCAGGATTCAAAGGAAGGGGATACTGGTTCCTTACAGTGACCTTATTCAAGTTTCGGTAATCGATGCACGGAATAAGACCACCATCCTTCTTCCCTACGAAGAAGAAGCCAGCACCTACCGGAGAAGTAGAGGGGCGAATGTAACCCTTGGTCAGGCTTTCCTGGATATATTCTCTCATGGCCTCACGTTCGGGACAAAAGAGATTAAATATCCTACCCTTAGGGAGCTTAGCTCCTGGTACTAAATCGATTGCGCAATCGTATTCTCTATGAGGAGGTAACACTTCGGAGGCCTTTTTAGAAAAAACATCAGCGAAGTCTTGAATAAACTCAGGTAGAGCGTTCACCCCCGCAGGGAGAGAAATAAAATTAACAGAAAAACAGGACGTCATGCATTCATTACCCCATTTAGTAAGATCCCCAGTACTCTAGTTAAACGTGGGATTATGCATTTGCAACCAGGGAAGGCCTAAAACCAAATCGGACGATAATACTTGCATCACCAGTACAGAACACTGCTCCAAATGAATGGAGCCAACAATGAGTTAAAAAACAGGGGTATGCTGCGTAAAATAACCATTAGCAAGTGGAGTGGAGTCGATACCACCACCGGGACAGGTTTAGGCAAATCAATCAATGGCATAGCTAGAGACATAGCAAATTCCACAGACATAATATTAGCAGAAGACCCTGAATCCACGAAGGCAATGCTGGTGGCAGACCTACCCTCAAAAGAGACTTGAAAGGGAAGCAAGATCTTATTAGGTTTCATATTTACGGGAAATACCTGTGCGCCCAAGCGACCTCCCCGATGGTCACTTAGGCGCGGAAGTTTTCCGGCTGCTTATTCTTACGCCTAGGACAGTTGTTCACTTGATGCTTGTCATCCCCACAGTAGAAGCAGAGACCATTCTTCCTGCAGAGCTCTCTACATTGCTGTGGAGACACAGAGGCCCCGAGTTGCATTGGTTCATCTGAGTTTTCCGTGGAAGAACAAAGCAACGGAACCTCGGGAGCCATCATGGGGGAGCCAGAGGAGAAGGCACAAAAACGTTCAAGTCGTCGTTCCCTGAGACGTCGGTCAAGACGTACCGCTATAGCCATAACCTGATCTAGAGAGTCAGAAGAGGGATAGCTAACTAACAGGTCTTACAGGGCGTTCAACAGACCCAATCTAAACTGGCACCTCAAGGCAGGGTCATTCCAGCGAGAAGCTACACACCACTTCCTAAAGTCAGAACAGTACTCTTCAACGGGTCTCTTACCCTGACGTAAGGTCACCAGCTGGCTCTCGGCAAAGGCAGTCTTGTCAGTCTCGTCATAGATGAGCCCGAGAGCGGAAAAAAAAAGGTCAACAGAGGAAAGTTCACGGGCGTCAGGAGCCAAGGAGAAGGACCATTCTTGTGGGCCGTCCTGGAGCCGGGAGACAATTATACCCGCTCGCTGGCTCTCAGAACCTGAGGAGTGGGGCCTTAGACGGAAATAGAGTCTCCAACTCTCCCGAATGGAAAAAAAAGTCTTCCGGTCCCCTGAGAACCGGTCAGGCAACTTGAGATGGGGTTCAAGAGGTGAGGTGGAGGACACTAGCTGGTTAGCATCACGCTGGTCGCACCTCTGAGTTAGGGCTTGGACCTGTAGGGAGAGACCCTGCATTTGCTGAGCCAGGGTCTCAAGGGGGTCCATATTAGTAGGAACCAGGGTAAAAAAGGTATAGGGGCCTGTGATTATGTAATGACGGGGTAAGGAGACAGACAGGTGAGCCCTAATCTACCCGCCACTCAGTCCCTGCCTACTTGCACGACCCGTCCTAGGCAACGGCGTACAACTGGGCGACGGTCCCTACGCTCAATACGTGCACGAGATACAAGCAGACAAGGGTACACAGAAGCTAAGGGAAATGGGGCAGTTGCCCACAGCAACACCGTGAGCAACAAGAGTAGTGAATGAGCCAATTCAAACCAGGAGTGTACGAAGTACCAAACGCAGAGCAGGAGCATAGTCAGTAAATCCAGGGTCAGAATGAAGCTGAGGTAAATAGTAATAGCTGGAACAGCAGAGCCAGGAAACAAGAGAGAATCACAGGCAAAGACAAGAAGCAAATGAAGGTATACATAGACCGAGGGCGGGAGCTAGAACCGTCTGGCCAGGCTGTGATAGGTTCTCCCACTCCTCAGTCTACCTGCTTGAGTGGTAGCAGATCGAGTCACTCTAACAGACCTAGGAGCAGATGCAGACTGATTAACCACGGGCGTCGACACAGAAGCTGTGTTTAGCAGAACCTTTACACTTATACACCGTGTTGCAAATTATTATGCACATTGGATTTAAGTGTCATAAACATTTAATTATTCGTTTTTCAATGAAACTCATGGATGGTATTGTGTCTTAGGGCTCTTTGGATCATTGTAATCAATCTCAGACACCTGTGATAATTAGTTTTCCAGGTGTGCCCAATTAAAGGAAAACTACTTAAGAAGGACGTTCCACATTATTAAGCAGGCCACAGGTTTCAAGCAATATGGGAAAGAAAAAGGATCTCTCTGCTGCCGAAAAGCGTGAAATAGTGCAATACCTTGGACAAGGTATGAAAACATTGGATATTTCAAGAAAACGTAAGCGTGATCATCGTACTGTGAAAAGATTTGTGGCTGATTCAGAGCACAGACGGGTTCGTTCAGATAAAGGAATAATGAGAAAGGTTTCTGCCAGACAAATTAATAAGATTAGCAGAGCAGCTGCTAAAATACCATTGCAAAGCAGCAAACAGGTATTTGAAGCCGCTGGTGCCTCTGGAGTCCCGCGAACATCAAGGTGTAGGATCCTCCAGAGGTTTGCAAGTGTGCATAAAGCTATTATTCGGCCACCCCTAAACAATGCTCACAAGCAGAAACGGTTGCAGTGGGCTCAGAAATACATGAAGACTAGTTTTCAAACCGTGTTGTTTACTGATGAGTGCCGTGCAACCCTGGATGGTCCAGATGGATGGAGTAGTGGATGGTTGGTGAATGGCCACCATGTCTCAACAAGGCTGCGACATCAGCAAGGAGGTGGCGGAGTCATGCTTTGGGCTGGAATTATGGGGAGAGAGCTGGTAGGCCCCTTTAGGGTCCCTGACGGTGTGAAAATAACCTCTGCACTGTGTGTCACTTTTTTACCGGGGCACCATTATTTGTATTGGGCACAGTCTATAACACTATTTTCAGGGGGCACAGCATGTGATTCTATTGTTATTGAGCACTGTGTTTGTTTGACACAGTAGTATTCAGTGGCACATTGTGTGTGTGTGTGTGTGTGTGTGTGTGTGTGTGTGTGTGTGTGTGTGTGTGTGTGTGTGTTGTGGTTTTGGCTGACATTCATCTAATGTGTATAGCCACCTTTCAAAAGGCATTGAAACTCTAAGTGCATGTTGAGTGCACCGGCATATGTTAGAGCATATCTGAGTGCCTTTATTAGGCCCACGGCTGTCAGTATTGAACTATCAGCCCTGGCGATCTTGATGCTGAGGCTGACTGGCCCCCTCCTTTTGTCTGCTCTGTGATCACTACTTATAAGGGGTTAAATGACCGAGATCAGAGTTTTCTCTGATGCTGGATGTTACTGTGGTAGTGCAGTTGTGAATCACAGTCACACTCCCACTGTTGATCATGTGGACACAGCTGTTGTGCCCGCGTGATTATGATGACGTACATCTACGGCATTGTGCATGAATTATTGTAACTTCCGCCCATGATGTACATGTAAAGGGTCACACACCCTATTAAGGACTCTCACTTATTAGCAGAGTGGAGAGTGGCTACAAAAAGCATCTCTCGCTTTGGAGCATTTGGCACATGCATTACACAGACAGTCCATTGTTTTGTTTTTATAAGATCTGCGTAATACTTTACTTCTCCTGTGGCGGTGCTGCAGGGAAATTCAACACTTGCTGATGGGTTGACCTACATATTACAGCTGATTGCTGGAGGTCCAATGAGAGAGATACCCTGTGATCAGATTTTTTCAGGGACCCCTTCTTACAAAAATGGATCCAGCTAGTTAAATTTTTTGGGCTGGCAGTTGTAGCAACTTTTTGCTGTAGAGGCATGTGGCACATTGATTCAATAACATTAAATTAATATCTACAGCATATCCCAAGCTTTATAGAAAATAACCCTGCAACAGGAAATATCAATGCTGTACAGTAAATGTTTCTCTTTGCAGTATATTTGCCAATGTAGAACGTGCAAATTTCCTCGTATATTATTTATAGACGACATGACCGCTACTTTTTGAAAATGAAAAGATGAGTATATATTTCTTACATGGTGGCAGTGAGCTAGAAATTGATTTTGCAAAATGTGTCGCTCCTTACAATGTACAAGTTCCGATGAACAATCAAGTCATAAAACTGTTTGCCTACGGGCCCATATCTTCTTACCGATCTCTATGGAAAACCTGTGAGCTGTGCCCATCTGATGTTTTGTATATACTAGTCCTTCTCAATGAATTAGAATATCATCAAAAAGTTAATTTATTTCAGTAATTCAATTCAAAAAGTGAAACTCATATAATGTATAGATTCATTACACACAGAGTGATCTATTTACAGCATTTTTTTCTTTTAATGTTGATGATTATGGATAACAGTTAATGAAAACTCAAAATTTCTCTCAGAAAATTAGAATATTGGGTAAAATGTCAAGATTGTAGACTCATGGTGTCACACTCTAATCAGCGAATCAACACAAAACACCTGCAAAGGTTTCCTAAGCCTTTAAATGGCCAACAGTCTGGTTCAGTAGCTACACAATCATGGGGAGGATGCTGACTTGCCGGTTTTCCAGAAGACAGTCATTGACACCCTCCACAAGGAGGGGAAGCCACAAAAGAACATTGCTAAAAAAGCTGCTGTTCACAGAGTGCTGTATCCAAGCATATTAATGGAAAGGAAAAAGTGTGGTAGAAAAATGTGCACAAGCAACAGGGATAGCCGTAGCCTTGAAAGGATTGTCAAGAAAAGGCCATTCAAGAATCTGGGGGAGATACACAACGAGTGGACGGCGGCTGGAGTCACTGCTTCAATAGCCACCACACACAGACATATCCAGGACATGGGCTACAACTGTCGCATTCCTTGAGATAACGTCAGAAGCGTCTTACCTGGGCTAAGGAGAAATAGGACTGGTCTGTTGCTCAGTGTCCAAAGTCCTGTTTTCAGATGAAAGTAAATTTTTCATTTCATTTGGAAATCAAGGTCCCAGAGTCTGGAGGAAGAGTGGAGAGGCATTAATCCAAGTTGCTATCGATCCAGTGTGAAGTTTCCACAGTCAGTAAAGGTTTGGGGGCCATGTCAACTGCTGGTGTTGGTCCACTGTGTTATATCAAGTCCAGAGCCAACGCAGCCGTCTACCAGGAAATTTTAGAGCTTCCCTCTGCTGACAAGCTTAATGGAGATGCTGATTTCATTTTCCAGCAGGACTTGGCACCTGCCCACACTGCCAAAAGTACCAATACCTGGTCTAATAACCACAGTATCACTGCGCTTGATTGGCCAGCAAACTCGCCTGACCTAAACCCCACAGAGAATCTATGGAGTATTGTCAAGAGGAAGATGAGAGACACCAGACCCAACAATGCAGATGAGCTGAAGGCCGCTATCAAAGCAACCTGGGCTTCCATAACACCTCAGCAGTGCCACAGGCTGATCGCCTCCATGCCACGCCGCATTGATGAAGTAATTTATGCAAAAGGAGCCCGACCAAGTATTGAGGGCATATACTGGACATACTTTTCAGTAGTCCTACATTTCGGTATCATTTTTGAAATTGGGCTTATATAATATTCTAATTTTGTGAGACACTAAATTTTGGGTTTTCATTAACTGTTACCATAATCATCAACATTAAAAGGAAAAAATGCTGGAAATAGATCCCTCTGTGTGTAATGAATGTATAGAATATATGAGTTTCACTTTTTGAATTGAATTACTGAAATAAATTAACTTTTTGATGTTATTCTAATTCATTGAAAAGGACTAGTAATACAGGCAGAACGCGTGC
The DNA here is from genome assembly GCF_050947455.1 of Rhinoderma darwinii. Lineage (NCBI taxonomy): Eukaryota > Metazoa > Chordata > Amphibia > Anura > Rhinodermatidae > Rhinoderma > Rhinoderma darwinii. The sequence continues at coordinate 33,121,921 of NC_134687.1, read as the reverse complement.
GCAAAGTAGCAAATTACCCTGTAAGTCCAATAGGAGTCCTAGAACATGCCGCAAATATTAACCAACCAGAGATTGTATCTGCTTCGTTCTATTGGACCTCATCAAGGATTTGTTTGATTATTCTATGTGTGATGACAGGTTACCAGTACACACGGTAGGATTTGCTGTGGAAAATCTCTGCAGCAAATCTGCTTTCTGTAAACTTAGCCTTCTTCTTTTTGGTGGAAAACGTTTTGTAAATTTTTGCCAAGATGGTTTGCCAAACGTCTCTTTGCCTCATACTGGTTTTCCTTAGGAAGAAGTAGTATTCCAGTTTCCAGTTCTAATTCCTGATGCAGATGCCCATAATTTGGATGAGTTTTTCCAGAATTTTAATAAAAAGCAGAAAATAACTACAAGTTGGGCAGGTCTTTATTCGTGTCACCCTTTTCTTATTTCAGGCCGTTGACAAGGAACAGATGTGTCTACTGATGATTTATCTTAAAAGGGGTTTTCCGAGACATATATAGTGATGTCCATTTCCCAGGATAGGCCATCATTATTTTATTGTGGATGGTCTAAACCCGGGACACACACCAATAAACAAAAAAAAGGGTCAAGTTCCACTTCCCCTTCATTGTTTACACAGACACAGCGCCGTACATACAGTTGTGGCTGTTCCTGCTACTACAGCTCCGTCCCATTCACTTGAACCACCGACCATTGCAACTTGGCATGGTATCATATATTAGAGTCCATCCTTATTTTGCAGCTTGTTATGTATTTCAGCTTCTCCAATTTCTTGTACTACCCATAAATACTTGTAACATGTTGTACTATGGAAATATAATATACTGTTAAGCCAGGTTCGCACGTAGCGTAAATACTGCAGATTTTAAGCAACAGATTTAATTGCAGCGTATTACAGCAGCAGCAAAGTGGATGAGATTTCAACAAATCCCATCCACACGTTGCGTAAAAAACCTGACGAAAAAAACATTCATAAATTGAGTTGCGGTGAGTTTTTTAAATCCACAGCATTTTATGTCTATTTATGCTGCGGAATCGCTGGTTTTCTGTTGCAGGTTTTTCCCATCAAATTCAAAGGGGAGGTAAAACACTCAACAAAAAGCAGATGTTGCGATTTTTGTGGTAGAAAAGCTGTGATTCTGCCGCAAGAATCGCAACTCAGAAAAAAAAATTGTCTACACTTACCCAGATTTCTTTGCTCCTGCAATTAGCCTGTGATTGTCTGCAGCAGTCACATGGGATGAAACGTCATCCTAGGAGGCCGGGCTGCAGGACGTCAGTGGGACGCGTTGTATGGACTTTTGTTTTCCCTTTTCTGCTTTCCACAGCAGACATTCCGGCTGAAGAACTGCACCACGATATGGTGCAGTTTTTCGGACGGAATTTTCTGCGGCATATGGGGCGGATATGCTTTGTACTTTTACGCAGCATATCCGCCCTGTGTGTACTTGTAATGTGCTCTCTAAGTCGCACAAGTGACAAGAGACGTGTCCATCAAGTGCAACATCTCTTCAATATAGTCTTTTATAGTCAGTGAAAGATAAAACAAATCCCACTGGCCTAATGCACCCAATGTGGTTTCCGGGGGTGAATACAAACCTTCCCTGATCCCACAAGGTCATTGGTTCAAAGAAATGTCATTATTTTATTTTTTTTGTTATAATTGTTGGTTTCACTGATCAAATGAAAACCAGATGAGTATTGTCATCTACATTGGGAAAGTGACCTTGTATAAAACCGTCTTGTGCAACGATCCATTTTTTAACTGAAATTTTCTCAGGGCTAAAAGATTGTGCAAGACAGTTGAATAAAAGGTCGCTGTTACTCATGTATGTTTATACTTGGATTTTTGGGAATTTGTTTTCACCCATCAATGACCTGCAGTGACTGTACTACTACGCTATATTTTTAAGATTGCCTGTGTGTCAATATAAAATGATGACCCCAATCCCTTGTATCATCTACTTACCCATCTAAGGATGTAGCCAAGTTTAACTTGACTCTGATAACTTTCTTTAGCGTGATATCACACAACAAAAGCCATGATAAAGATGGCTACATCTGTATTTCCTATTTAGCCACTCATTGTTCTGGAGTTTTCACCTATAAGATATCATTTAGACTCGGTTACACAGTTGCCTTTGCATTGTCGTCGACGTATCCAAGGAATAAATTGACCAATCTGGCTGACCTACAATGTAGACACCTTTAATCAAGAAATGAGTTTACAGAAATTTTTCAAAACTATCTTAGATTTTATTTCTTTCCCTAAAATAATCAATCTGAAATGATCATGCATCTATAATCCAAATTTATAATTTCCCTAAAGGGGTTGTCCAGGATCATAAAAACAAGGCTGCTTTCTTACAAAAATAATACCACACCTGTCCACAGGTTGCATGTGGTATTGCAGCTTAGCCCCATTTACTTCAATAAAGCTTAGTTTCAATTCCAGACACAACCCGTTGACAGGGGTGGCACTGTTTCTGGATAAAAGGAGCCATGTTTTTCCAATCCCGGACTACCGTTGTTTAAAAATGTTAAATCAACTATCACATAGCATTGTTATATATTCCATTCCGGTGCATTTTAAGACTTTCTGTCTTCACTTCTACAGTATGTCTATGAGTATTGTAGCAGCTTGAGGCTGTTATCTCGATGACATATCGTTTCCCACACCAACAAAGTGTCAGACTGCACCCAATTATGTTGTTTTACTAAGCTCAATTGCCCATGGTAAGAAATATTTAGAAAATGGAAGATAACAATGATATATTATGTGACCAGGGTTGAATCGAGTTTGGTGGAGGGCTCTGGGCAAAATATTTATGGGAGGCCCTGTCTCATTTTTGGGGAGGAAAAATAGTAGAACTGCTATACTACTTCCCAAATAATAGTGCCAACAGTGCCAAATAAAAGAACAATAAACACAGTACCCACATAATATGGGCACGTACTGTATAATTCCTTTAGGGTGAGTACACACAAAGTTTTTTGCAGGTAGAAAACAGGGAATGTTGAGGCAGATTTTTAACTGCCTGGGTTATTCTAACGCTTTTTCTTCTGCTTTTTTCACAGCGTTTTTTTGCCCGTGGCTGTTGAATCAAATGCAAGGCCTGCAGGCAAAAAAAAAGCCGCAAAAAACGCTCACAAACAAGCACCGCTGGAAGAAAGGACATCCCGCTTTTTTCCCAGCGAGCGGTCAAAAATCCACCCGGAAAAAAACGACTCTGCCTCCCATTGAAATCAATAGGGGTGTTTTGGGCCGTTTTTTGGCACTGATTGAGATGTGCTTTCTGCGTCAACATCAGCGCCACAAAAGTCAGTGTGAACTGACCCTTAAAGTAGCAATGCTATACAGTAAAGAAATAACATTGCTATATTGTGCCCAAATAATAAAATCTCAACTGAAATTCATGACGACCTGAAGCTGAGATTTAGTGCAGACTGATTGATGAGGACATGGAGGGCAGAGGCAGATTGTACCCTCTGCCAAATTCGAGGACACCATTACAATAAATGACGAATGATAGTTGGGATGCCCTTTTATATATTTTGTATGGGTTAAAGGAGGTTCAAGTTAAGCGTCTATGGGATGGTAAAGGCTCCTAAATGGTAGAGGCCTCAAGGTAATTGCCCCTTTTGCCCATGTTATGATCTTGCCCTGTATGTGACCTAAGTACAAAAAATATAAATAACATATTTATTATTTTCGTATTAATTTCCATTCATTCCACAAATTTTTTGTCCAATTATGTCTTCTACAGGGAGTCGGGTGGAACCCACAAGGTTGGAAAAGGAATTTAACCAATAAAACTGTAGACAGAGGGAACATTTGTACACAATTATAAAAACTTGTGGCAAAACAAGTTCAGCCCATGAGATAATTGTAGAGATTTTTTTAAATAAAGATATAAAAATTATTGCAATATTTTTTTTAAGTCTTGTTTAATGCGATATTTGGATAAGCAAATAATAGGCAAATATGGTGACAGTCAGATGACTATAATGGAAGAACGGTGCTGGAATGAACAGGGAAATTGTCCCGATGGCCATATTCAATAATGTTAATAGGTGACCTTTAGTGAAGAGGAAATATTCAGCTCACAAGGGAAAATACAGGCACCAGGAAGCAATTATCATAAGGAGAATATGCAAACACAGTAATGTAATAACCGTTCCATACCATTCATTACTGCGTGCTTTCTCAGTATGGGTAATGGACTTTCTCATTGAATTTTACATAAACAGATAAAATACATGGATAAAATCTCCCATTCACTGTATGGATATTGAATAATTTGTCAAATTCTATGATCTTTAAATAATCATTAAAAAACAAAACTTTTCCCTTATGATTATTGTATATGTGCTCAGCAGTCAGATACTAGAAATATGGCATTCAGTTAATGTTCCTTCCCCCCCATAGTCCCCATTACTAGGAGGTCCCTGGCACAACATGTTGCACAGCGCCCAAAGTCTATTTTCAGATAATATATTTTCAGATAAGTTTAAAAAACCCACCGAAAAGACGTTCAGAAGTTGACCTACAGTGCGTTTTTTTAATCCGCAGCATTAACAGAATCGCTGGTATTCTGTTGCAGGTTTTCTATATTAAATACATTGGGGAGGTAAAACCTGAAAGATTTAGCACATGTTGCGATTTTTGCGTCGGAAAAGCTGCATTATTGTGGGCGTCAGCTCTAAAAGTGCCTAGGGCAGCACAAACACCAAATAAGGCCCTGGCCGGCATACACTGCTTCCCCCTCTGTCCAATGCCCGTAGGACGGCCCTTTAAGGCTGGGGACAAGTGCGCGCGCACCAGGAACGTCACCCCTGGCCAATCCCAGCACACCCAGGACTTTAAGAAGAACTGTGCCGATTTCCTACTTGCCTGAGCAATATTGTATCTAACCCTGTGTTGGTCTGCAAAGATTCCCTTACATTATCCTGTATCTGTCCAGTGTCCGGTGTCCGAGGCGACTTCAGTATCCAAATCCGTGTCAAGTGAAGTGTCCGAGACGACTTCAGTATCCGTGTCCGGTGTCCGTGCCAAGTCCAGTGTCCAAGACGACTTCAGTGTCCTTGTCCGGTGTTCGTTCCAAGTCCAGTGTCCGTGACGACTACAGTTCCCATGTCCTGCATCCGAGACAGGTCCAGTTATCCAGCACAAGCCAGCTTCTGATAGTCTGGCACAAGGCAGCTTCCGATAGTCTGGCACCAATCAGCTTCTGATTATCTAGCACAAGCCAGCTATCCAGGTACTCTCGCCCTAGTGACTGTCATTTACATTTTGTTTGAACAGCTGCTACTCCGTTACGGCGGAGTGGCCCAGTGGTTCCACATTCCGCGCAGCCGCGACAGAGCATACTCGTCCGTTACATCATGTACATTGTCTGGTTTACAAAAACAATTTTTAAACAGTCTATAAGGAAATTCAGATTTAATTGCAGGGACCCTCATCTAATCGCCAGAACACATTTCTTGCTTTGGCAAACCCAGCACGTCCAAGCATTATAAGGACAGCCCCTTGGTTTTGATGGGAACTGTGTAATGCTCCATTTTTCCTGAGTTGGTGCTGTATGGAAATTTAGCACTTGCTGCCGAGTTCCCTCAAAGCTGATCACTCGTGGTCCAAGAAGCAACACAACCCCCTGTGATTGTCTAAGGTCAATGAACGATGGACTGGACAACTCATGCACAAAATGAGAGCAGCTTGCTTTTGTTTGAACACATTTTAATCAGCTTAACAATACATTTTTAAGGAGTTACCATTGAATTTGATGGGGGGACTGAGTACAACGGATCATGACCTTACGGCTCATGATCATGACAGATTCGTCTTTTTTCACCCTGCCTTAAATGGGAAAGTTAAACATAACTGTGTAATGTAAACCTAACCTTAATTATGTCTCAACTGGTACAGCATGTTCACATTAAAATATAATTTAATTATGTCATCACTTCCTTCCATATGCTTTCTTTCTTAAGTCCACTTTTTTTGTTTTTTCTTAATCTATTTTCTATAAAATGCCAGTAAATATTTAACTGAGAGGGAGGAAACTGCGTCCGTAATGTTCTTGTTGTGCCTAATGATGAAACACTCATTACAACAGTTCCTCTTGGCATTTACTGAGAAAATCTTCATTTACAACTTTGTTTAAAAACGTTTGCTTATATTTTTTAGATGATTATGCAATTAGTGAGAAAACGTGTGTCAAAGGCTTCTTAACAACTATTGTATAATGTGTTCTGGGCTTCTCTCCTGCATGCCTTGGTTTTATCTCCTCCATGCCTTGGTAAGGTCTCATTTATGCCTTGGTTAAGTCTTCTCCATGTCCTGGTTACACATCCTCTGTAGCTTGGTCACGTCATATTCATGCCTTGGTAACGTTTCCTCCATGCCTAGTTACATCACCATCATGCCTTAGTTCCTCCACCTCCACTCCGTTTTCTCCATGCCGTGGTTATGTCTCCTCCATTCCTTTGTTACATCTCCATTATGCCTTGATAACATCTCCTCCATGCCTTTGGTACACCTCCTTCATGCCCTGGTAACATCTCCTCCATGCCTTGGTTACATCACCTCCATGCCTTGGTTACATGACCTTTGTTAGGTCCCCTGCATGACTTTATTACATCTTCTCTATACCTTGGTTACATCTCCTCCATGCCTTAATCTTGTCTGGGGAGGACATGTCATGTACTGGTGAAGGCGGACCCTAATGGCAAGGAGGCCCACCGTAACCATAAAAAGATTTGCAGTTCTTCCCACTGTCTACCAGATTGCATGTAAGAGACTGTTAATGATTCACTTGGCTTTCTATTCCTGGTACAATACCAGATAAATGAAGACACTAATGACAAATTTTCTAGAGAACCAAGAGAGCGGAAATCTATGATGACTATGTTGTTCTTGACAAAACAGCAGTTGATTTGCAAGGGGTCCACATACTGTTCTTGCGCCATCTGCTTTCTGTGTCTACGATTGGGTGTAGTCAATTGCCCTTTATATGAATACTTGCAGTTCACATTAACCTGAAATTCAATGGAAAGCATGATGGTCATCAACACTGTTCCATCTAAGCTGTGCTCTCTGGAAATTATGGAGTAAAAAAAAAAAAAATACCCTGCAGATAGGTAGAACTGTTATTGTGCACAATTGTGTGCAATTTCCTACTTTCCAGATTGAAAGAAGTTTTCTATGATATAATTGTCACGATTCCAGGGTATGTGGACCCACTAGGCTGCTCCGCCGTAGCAATGTGGCAGCTGACCAAACAACAGTCAATAGAAAGTCCAAGCACAAGATTACCTGTATGAAAGTGTGGGCAGACACGATATGTAGCAGATGCCTTGGCCCAGATAATTTGTGGCACTGATGAAGCTTGGCGTGGCAGCTGATACTTGGCATGGCAGATTACACCAGACGTGGCAGATGACACCAGACGTGGCGGATTACACCAGACATGGCAGATGACACCAGTCGTGGCAGAACTCCAACATGACTACGACACTAAACTTTAGCTCAGGAACAAACACAGTTACTGGATACAGGATACGGGAAGTAGGATATGTCAACACTGGGAACAGGATACAACTAAGGGACCATTTGCTTAACGAACATGCTAAGGCAAGTAGTGGAGGGGCAGAGCGCCATATTCTTAGGATAGGCCATAAATTAGTGATTGAAACAGGAGCACAGCGGCTACTTCACTGCAGTGCCCACATGGACATCAATCTTTTTGCCTATGGCTGCCCAGAGGAAATAGTCAGTTGCATATACTCATTTATTTCCCATTGCTTATATAACGCAACCAATTTCACAGCCCTTTATAGAGATTGTCATCACTCACATCAGTCCCTGTGCCCAGTTGGACTCACAATCTTCCCTGTCTCAGACACACACACACACACACACACACACACACACACACACACACACACACACACACACACACACACCAAGACTATAAATCTTAGGAAGCCAATTCACCTATCAGTATCAGTAGGTTTTTGGAGTGTGTAGGGAAGTTGGTAGACCAGGTGGAAACTCACACAAACACAGTGAGACCATACAAACTTCATGCATCATCTTGCTTGATGTTGAATGGCATATAAGGTACCAAAACATATGGACTATAGTTCACATGGTCCGATAAGACACCTTAAATTTTATATGGAAAAAAAAAACAAAACATATGCTGCACCTTAACCCCTTAAGTACACGTCCGAATTTGGCCTTGAGGACTAAGCAATTTTTTTACATTTCCCCTCTTTGCATCCCGACGCTCATAACTCTTTTATTTTTTGTACGACGTAGTTGTATGAGACTTTGTTTTTTGCGGGACGAGTTGTACTTTATGTAGGTACCATTTTTTGGTGCAAATACATTATCGTTTAATTTCGATACATTTTTATTTTGGCGAAAATGCCGAAAAAAAGCAGTTCCGCTGCAGTTTTAATATTTTTTTTTTACACCTTACACCGATCATCATCAATAATGTTATACATTTGTTGTACAGGTTGTTATGCTCGTGGCGATACCAAATATGTCTATATTATTTCATGTTTTGGGACTTATATTTTAAAAAGTTTATGTATTATAAAAAAATGTGTTTGTGTATTTTTTTACTTTTTATTTATTTATTTATGCTTGACAGATGGCGTCAGGCACTCTTCCAGCATCTTTTCAGTTGTTCTGCGTCTCACAAATGTTCTTCTGTGTGATCCAAACACCTCAAACTTCGATTCGTCTGTCCATAACACTTCTTTCCAATCTTCCTCTGTCCAATGTCTGTGCGCTTTTGCCCATATTAATCTTTTTCTTTTATTAGCCAGTCTCAGATATGGCTTTTTCTTTGCCACTCTGCCCTGAAGGCCAGCATCCCGGAGTCGCCTCTTCACTGTAGACGTTGACACTGGCGTTTTGCGGGTACTATTTAATGAAGCTGCCAGTTGAGGACCTGTGAGGCGTCTATTTCTCAAACTAGAGACTCTAATGTACTTGTCTTGTTGCTCAGTTGTGCAGCGGGGCCTCCCACTTCTCTTTCTACTCTGGTTAGAGCCTGTTTGTGCTGTCCTCTGAAGGGAGTAGTACACACCGTTGTAGGAAATCTTCAGTTTCTTGGCAATTTCTCGCATGGAATAGCCTTCATTTCTAAGAACAAGAATAAACTGTCGAGTTTCACATGAAAGCTCTCTTTTTCTAGCCATTTGGAGAGTTTAATCGAACCCACAAATGTAATGCTCCAGATTCTCAACTAGCTCAAAGGAAGGTCAGTTTTATATCTCCTCTAAACAGCAAAACTGTTTACAGCGGTGCTAACATAATTGCACAAGGGTTTTCAAGTGTTTTCTAATCATCCATTAGCCTTCTAACACAGTTAGCAAACACAATGTACCATTAGAACACTGGAGTGATGGTTGCTGGAAATGGGCCTCTATACACCTATGTAGATATTGCATTAAAAACCAGACATTTGCAGCTAGAATAGTCATTTAGCACATTAACAATGTATAGAGTGTATTTCTGATTAATTTAATGTTATCTTCATTGAAAAAAACTGTGCTTTTCTTTCAAAAATAAGGACATTTCTAAGTGACCCTAAACTTTTGAACGGTAGTGTACGTCCGGTGCTCGGAGACAGCCGGAGTGGCTTAACGGTGTGGGGTCGGGTTGTCGGACCCACACAGATCATTCACTCATCCAGTAGTGGACAACCCCTTTAATACCATTTTGAAATACATATTTTTATATATACTTTTGATCAGTTTTTATTCCATTTTTTTGAGAGGTAAGGTGACCAAAAACAGCAATTCTGGCATTTTCCCCCCTTTATTCCTAAAAAATTTATTTCACTAATTTTTAATTTTTCTAGTCCCACTAAGGGACCTAAACATGCGAGCGTTAGATCGTTGGTACAAATTATACATGGCAATACTTAAGTATTGCAGTGTATTGTGCTTTTAGCATCCTCCTTTTAAGGCAGACCAAGATGGTAGCACCGGGGTCATTGCCGCCCTCAAAACGTGCAGGGGCCTCAAATCGAGGCCATTGGTGAGAGGGTTCCACTATTAAATGTCGTGAAGGTATGGTAATGGCCCCATTTTCAACAGCAGAGTCAAATGCATGGATAACTTACATTGGATATAAACAATAGATAATTGTCAGCAGTTCTCACTTATGTCAACAGGATCTCATGACCTGATGTGTTTGAGAGTCACACTGTACCCCAGTGTCAGTTTTTGGGGCGAATAAATTGAATTTGAAACATGATTGATCTTTTCTTCAACCAGGACATAAGCAGAACCACATATCTCTTGAATCTCATTATCTCCTCTCCCTAAATAAATAAACATTTATGCCGCACCCAAGATTCCTTCTAGTTAGCAGCGCAGGAAGGAGAATGGGGCATTTACCCCAATACCCCAAACATATTAAGGTTATTATATTTAAAAGGTTCACTTTAAATTTGGTAAAACTCTGTCTTGCTGCTGGGAGTGTCTGAGAAGGGCTAAAGGGAACTAGGTGCTAGAGGCCCATAGGCAAGTGCCGCTTTTGCCTTTCCTGTAATCGACCCCTGCCAGTTCAGACATTTTTTTTTATTTTTTATAGAGGGCACACTTTTTCATACATGTTACCTTACTAGAGAACTTTAACCTAAAGTATATTAGGAAATAAGCACTTGTCTTCTGTTCTGCTGTTTTTGCCTTATGTACATCACCTGTATAATACAGCACATCGTTTTAGCATCCTGCAAAAAAAATATAAAAAAATTCAAAGCATAAATCTATGAAGAATTCCCATTCCTGTTAATTCCTACCTGACGTAAAATATAAAATTTCAAAAGAAGTGGATTCACAGCCAACGTGCGCAGAATCACATGACAATATTATGGGGAACGATCTTAATCATCTGTAGCCTGAGGCAAGGGCTGAAAAGCTGCTACCATTCTATACGAGCATAACTCACTATAGGGGTTGAACTTGATATTATGTGATGTCTGAACTTGCAGTACACCTGATGGAGTATAGTTATCAGGCTCACGAATCTTGAATCGTCCTAGATAAATTGTAGCTTTTCTCCTATATTCTATTCCTCATACCATTCTAGGTATTTGACGTCTCCTGATTGTGATTGAGCCCTCTGTTGTATCCTGGTTTCTTACCCTTCCATATTTGCATGTGTTTTCTCAAGTACCTACTAAAAGGGAAACTCTGCTTGATATCATAATGCTGTTTTTAGGTCTAAAATTCTGTGCCGATTAATTTCTTAATATATCTTTGTAGCAGTTGGAGCTTTATTTTTCTGATACACAGCTCCAATACCTCTGCACAGACAGATTTAAAAAATAACATTCTGACTACCTGCAGCCACCACTAGAGGGAATTTAGGAGCTTAACCCCTTAGTGACAACCAAAACGCCTTTTCACATCGGTCACTAAGGGGCCTCAGGGTAGGCCGCCGCCTTATCACGGTAGCCTAGTCTAAGTCCTGCACGGGTGTCCCATACATGCTGGAGCAGGTGCTCGGCTGTCTGATGACAGCTGGGCTCCTGCTCCAACGGTAGCAATCGAAGTTTACCTTGATCGCGGCCGTTTAACCTGTTAAATGCTGCGGTCAATAGTGACCGTGGCATTTAACTTGTTTAACTTGTGATCGCGGGCCTCCGATGGGGTGTATACCAAAGCATTATATCTACGATCAAGAGATTGCATAGTGAAGTCCCCTAATGGGACTAAAAAAAGAAGTAATAAATGTTAAATAAAAATTATTAATAAAGAATACAGTTTAAAAAAAAACAAAACCTTTTTTGTAAAAACTAAATAAAAGTACACATATATGGTATCACCGCGACCGTAATGACCCAAACGATAAAGTCAACATGTAATTTAAACCGCAAGGTGAAGACCGTAAAAAAAAAAAAACTCAAAAAACTATGGCGGAATTGCTATTTTTCTCCATTGCCCCCCGGAAATGTAATAATAAAAGTTAATCAATAAGTCCCATGAACCCTGAAGAAGTACCAATGAAAACTATGTCTCGTCCCGCAAAAAACATGCCCACATAGCACTACATTGACAGAAAAATAAAATAGTTTCCGCTCTTGGAATGCGACGATGCAAAAACAAATAATTTTAGTTCAAAATTGTGCAAAAGTAGTAAAACATAAAAAAACCTATACATATCTGGTATCATTGTAATTGTACCGACCCATAGAATAAAGGTAACATGTTATTTACGCCGAATGGTGAATGGCGTAAATTTAAAACGCATAGAGCAATGGCGAAATTGCTGTTTATTTTTCTATTCCCCAAAAAAAAGTGTATAAAAGTTAATAAAAAAATTATATGTACCCTAAAATGGTGCCATTAAAAAATATAACTAGTCCCGCATAAAGAAAAAGTCCTCATACAGCTACGTTCACGGAAAAATAAACAAGTTATAGCTCTTTAAATGCGATGATGAAAAAACGAAAAAAATTGCTTGGTCATTAAGGCCTTAAATAGACTGGTCACGAAGAGGTTAATGCATACTGTGTTATTATTGATTTCCCTGTATAGACAATATGCAGTTAGCTCCCTCTAGTGCAGCCAGAATTTTATCTTTTATAGGGGTTATCCGGGACTTTTCAATATTAGTATCATGGCAAGGGATGGCAGTACATAATAAACTAGCAGATACTCACCATCTAAAGCGCCTCCTGCTCCAGCACTGAGGTTGCAGTCCTGAAAGCTCCTCCAGTGTCTAACGAGCCGTCCATCGTTCATGTGCCGCTGCAGCCAATGGCTGACCTCAGCAGTCACGTACCTTTCATGGCAGCATGACCGGTGAGGCCAGTGATTTGCTGCAGCTGCACGTGAACGATAAAAGACACATGACCGCTGTAGGACCTTCTGGGACCAAAGGTACGTAGAACAGGACCTCAGTGTTGGACGGGGAGGGGGGCACGTTAGGGGATCAGTATCTGTCAGTTTATTATGTAATGCTATCCCCTGCCCTGATGCCGAATTTCAAAGGTCCCGGATAACCCCCTTTTAAATCTATAAATCTAATGTCTATAAACGGGATTTGGAGCTCGGTATAAAAATGGCTAGGTGACATCAAATCACGTGAGCCTTAGGTCAGGGGCGTAGCTGGGGGGGCAGGCGGTGCATGTGCCCCGGGCGCAACTAGGTGGAATGGATGGGGGGCACCGTGGCAGAGCAGCTGTTCGCTGCTGATAGGCGCCCTGTATGTCGGACACCAGCAGCAGCGATCAGCGTTAGGAAGAGCCAGGAGTTCAAGCGGCAGCATTCTGACTGGGGTCTGTGACAGCCCGGGTGTGGACCAGTCCACTCACCTGACCTGTCACCTGACCTCACTGGTCCACGTCACCGACCCTTGTCAGAAGGAACTCCGCCGCTGCCTGTGCCGCATGAACTCCTTGGCTCCTCCGGTGAGTCACGTCAGGCAGAGCGGAGAGTGGTAGAGGTAGGCTACGGCTCTCCTCTCTGTTTACAGTGTGGTGCTATTTACAAGGGGTGGGGAGTGTGGCGCTGTTTACAAGTTTGGTGGCGGGCTGTGTTTGGCACTATCTACAAGTGGGGAGTGTGGCGCTATTTACAAGGTGGGGAGTGTGCCGCTATCTACAAGGGGAGCAGCGGGCTGTGTGTGGCACTATCTATAAGGAGGGCTGTGTTGGTGCTGTTTACAAGGGTGGCTGTGTGTGCCACTATCTACAAGGGGGGCTGTGTTTGGAACTATTTACAAGGGGGGGCAGTGTGGTGCTATTTTACAAGGGGGTCAGTGTGGCGCTATTTACAAGGGGGTCAGTGTAGTGCAATTTACAAGGAGGGGAAGTGTGGCACTATATACAAGCGGGGCTGTGTGGCATTATCTACAAGGGGGGGGCTGTGTGGCACAACCTACAAGGGAGGGCTGTGTGGCACTATCTACAAGGAGGGCTGTGTGTGGCACTATTTACAAGGGGGGCTGTGTGGCGTTATCTACAACAGGGGGTCTGTGTGGCGCTATCTACAACAGGGGGGCTGTGTGGCACTATCATAGCAGGGGACTGTGTGACCTTAACTACAAGGGGGGCTGTGTGTGTAGCTATCTACAGGGGGCTGTGTGGCATTATATACAAGAGGGGGGCTGTGTGTGGCACTATCTACAGGCAGCTGTGCGTGGTGCTATCTACAGGGGGCTGTGTGCCATTATATACAAGAGGGGGCTGCGTGTGGCACTATCTACAGGGGGCTGTGTGTGGCGCTATCCACAAGAGGTCTGTGTATAGCACTATCTACAGGCAGCTGTGTGTGGCATTATCTACAAGGGGCTGTGTGTGAACTCTTTAATTTATTTTCTTCTAATTTATTGTTATGTTAACTCCCTTATATAACTATATCGCTTGTAAAATGTACAAATAGTTTTATGCTAGAGTTACATAAAAAAAATGGTGAAAAAAAATTACACCTCATTGATTGGTAGAGCAAGCAAACACGGCGAGGGGGAAGGAGATGTCAGGAAAGAAGATGGGGGGCACCAATCTGAATCATTGCCCCGGGTGCAGGAGAACCTAGCTACACCTCTGCTTAGGTGTCATAAAAAGTATGCAATTTGTATGAGATTTGATGTCGCACAACTTTTTATGGGCTCGATTTGTGTGCGAGTTACATGCCACTGCAACTGCGACTCACAATTTTTTTTGTCATGACCTTCTAAAGACCTGTTGTACTCAAGTCACACGCAAGTCTCAGTGTATGGAAAGTCAAGTTTGCGCAACTTGTACCCCATGAATCAAAATTCAACAAGATTGGATATTTTGCGTCGCAGTCCCGTTAGGTCGCATGTGACAAGAAAACCACATAGGCAATATTTGGCTGTGATGTTGCAAATGACATGGTTACATAGTTAGTATGGTTGAAAACAGACATATGTCCATCGAATTCAAACAAGGGATGGGAAAAAAGGGAAGGGATGAAACAAGAATTCTACACATAGGAGCTAATATTATTTTGTTCTAGGAAATTGTGACGCTTGTGGGGTATGTGGACCCACTAGGCCGCTCCATCGTAATGGAATAGCAGCTGGCCAACTACAGTCAATAACAGTCTCTAGGGCATGAGAACCTGGGAGGATGTTTAGGTAGATGCCCGGAGTAGCAGACATTTGGCACAGGTAATGCTTGGCGTGGCAGAGTAAACCAGACATGGCAGATGATACCAGATGTGGCAGATGACACCAGACGTGGCAAATGACACTAGACGTGGCAGATGACATGGAACTTGGCAGATGACAACACGACTCCAACACTAGATTCAACTCAGGAACAAGCACAGTTACGGGATACAGGATACAGGTAATAGAATACAGGAATACTGGGAGCAGGATAACAACTAAGGGACCATTTGCAAGACTAACATGGGAATACAACAACAACAATGCACAGGCAATTAGTATAAGGTCAGAGCCCTCTGTATAGTCCAGGAAGTAAAGGGATTGGCTAGGGAACATTTTGGTTGGAACGCGCGCCGGCCCCTTAAGGCCGGGGACGAGTGCTCACGCACCTTAGAACCAGGAGGAAGCAGCCGCGAGAGTCGGCGTCTTCTAGGAGGGAAACGTCGACTAGTCCCTAGTGCCCTGCGGTCTCGGCTGCCGGTGAGCGACTTCTGACACAACAGAAATTATCTAAGCCTTTTTTTAAAGCTATCTACTGTACCTGATGTGACCAGCTCCTGCCGTCTGCTTTTTTACAATTCTCACAGTAAAGAAGGCTTATCGTCTCTGTAGATTGAACCTTTTTTTCTCCAGACAGAGGGTGTGCCCTCTTGTCTTTTGAGGGGTTTTATATGGAACGGTTTTCACTATATCTCTTGTATCGGCAATTCATATATTTATATAAGTTAATCATGTCCCCCCTTAGTTGTCTCTTTTCAAGGCTAAATAGGTTTAATTATTTTAATCTTTCCTCAAAACTTATATTCTCCATGCCCCTTGTTAGTTTAGTTGCTCTTCTTTGTATTTATTCCAACTCCAGGGCATCCTTTCTATGAACTGGAGCCCAGAACTGAACTGCATATTCTAGATGAGGCCTCACTAATGCTTTGTAAAGTGGTAATATTATATCCCTGTCCCGCGACTCCATGCCTCTTTTAATACACGACAATATCTCGCTGGCCTTTGAAGCAGCTGATTGACATTGCATGCTGTTATTTACTTTATGATCTACAAGTACACCCAGATCCTTCTCAACTAGTGAATCCCCCAGTGTAGCTCCCCTAGGACATATAATGCATGCATATTATTAGTACCCAGATGCATAACTTTACATTTATCTACATTAAATCTCATTTGCCAAGAGGATGCCCAAACACTTAGTTCGCCAAATCGGCTTGTAATTTACGAACATCTTCCATAGACTGAACATTACTACATAGCTTGGTGTCATCTGCAAAAATAGAAATAGCGCTATTAATCTCATCCTCTATATCATTAATAAATAAGTTGAATAATAGTGGTCCCAGCATGGAACCCTGGCGTCACCACTTATAACCGAGGACCATTCAGAGTAAGAATCATTGACCACAACTCTCTGGATACGGTCCTTGTGCCAAATTTCAATCCGATTACAAACTATACTTTCTAAACCTGTAGACCTTAATTTACCCATTAGGCGTCCATGAGGGACGGTGTCGAATGCCTTTGCAAAGTCCAAAAACACTATAACCACAGCAGCCCCTCTATCTAGGCCTCTACGCTACTACATACTGATTATCTTGTTGCACGACACATGTCACGGTGACGCCCTAGTCAAAAACGTAACTGCCACTGTTATTAAGATATATTAAGTATTTAAGCAGCACAGAATTTTAAAACTGCTAAGTTAAAAAAAAAAAAGACTAAAATAAAAAGTTCTATTGAATGTTTTCCCATAAAACTATATATTAATCTTCTCAGATCCTCCTGCTCTATAACATGCTGCCCGCAGATCAGACGGCATAGGTTCATGTTTGTGTCACGGCCGTGGTCACGGACTGCCACCGTTCCTTACCTTGCAACGCCTGCGAACCACAGTCCGTTGTCTTCCTGTTCCCCCTCCAGAGACGGCTGCCGTTCCACTGCCCGTTCCCATCCTGTTTGTTCCAGATCCACAGTTTCACTGCCTCTTCCTCCTCGCTATGATGGTGACCCTAGAGCCTGTGGAGGGTTCATCAATCAATGCACCATTCATTTTAGACGATGAGCTCATCTCTTCCCCAAAGTAGCATTTATTATCTCCCACCTCGCTGGCAAAGCCCTCGCATTGGTGAACCCATCTTGGAAAAACGGGACCTGAATTCTCGGACCTAGTCTTGTTCCTACAGTCTTTCCGTGCCGTGTTCGAGGAGCCGGGCCGAACATCTTCTGCCGCAGCCACTCTGCTAACCCTCAAAAAAGGAGGCTCCACAGTAGGAAAGTATGCTATCTCTTTTCGTATCTTGGCAGCAGAGTTGGCATGGAACAATGAGGCGTTTGTGGCGACCTTTTGGCAGGGATTGTCCTCTCACATCAAGCACAAGCTAGCAGCCCGCGACCTTCCTTCTTCCTTGGATGCTCTCATCCTGTTGGCCACCAGGGTCAACATGAGGATTCAGGAACGCACTCAGGAGGTTCGGCAGGAGAGACAGTTTCACAGACTAGCACCCTCATTCCAGAGACCACTATTGCCTTCCCCTGTTGCGCTACCTGAAGAACCAATGCAGGTAGACAGAGTCAAGTTGTCCAAGCAGGAGAAACAATGCAGACGTTCTTCTGGTTTATGCCTGTTTTGCGGCCTTAAGTGCCATTTTGTGTGCGAATGTCCACAGAGGCCGGGAGAGGCAACTCTAGGGACGACGACTCCAAATGTCAAAACCTCTTCCAAATTATCTGTACCTGTGACCCTCCTCTCTGGAGAGACATCACATTCCTCCTCTGCCTATCTTCATTCCGGAGCAGCTGCAAATTTCATCCAGCAGGATTTAGTGGATCATTTCTCAAAGATGGCACATTTTGTCCCACTGACTGGCCTTCCGTCTGCGCCAAATTTGTTTATTCTACACATCTTCCACCTGCACGGCCTTCCCCTGCATATTGTCTCGGACCGGGCAGTATAGTTTACATCTGGTGATCCCTGTGCAACCTGTCAGATGTAAAACTGGACTTCTTTTCTGCCTATCACCCACGGTCCAATGGTCAAGTAGAGAGGACCAACCACATTTTGGAAATCTATCTTCGCCATTTAGTTTCTGCGCAACACGACAATTGGGTGCAACTTCTGCCTTGGGCGGAGTTCTCGTACAATAATCACATAAGTGAGTCTACTGCCTCGTCTCCCTTCTACAGCCAGCATCCTCGAGTTCCTCTCCCTGTGCCAGCCATGACTCAGGTACCTGTACACAATTCTTCTTTTGGGACGTTTTTTCACATCTGGCAGGAGACTAAGTCTGCGATTCTCCAAGCAGTGGACCTCATGAAAAAGCATGCTGATAAAAGGAAAGAAGTTCCTCCTCAGTTCTCTCCTGGAGTCAAGGTCTGGCTATCCTCGAGAAACATTCGTCTCAAGATACCCTCCCACAAATTCGCTCCCAGGTTCCTCGGTCCTTTCGAAGTTCTGCAACGGATTAACCCTGTATCATATAAACTTTGGTTACCTCCCACTCTCAAGATCCCCAACTCATTCCACGTGTCCCTCCTTAAATAGGCTTTGTCACCAGATTATAAGTGCTCTATCTCATATATTATCTGATTGGCGCTGTAATGTAGATAACAACAGTGGTTTTTATTTTGAAAAACGATCAATTTTGAGCAAGTTATGAACAATTTTAGATTTATGCTAATTAGTTCTTAATAGACAACTGGACTTTTTTTTAACTTTTTACCAACTGGGCGTTGTGAAGAGAAGTGCATGACGCTGACCAATCGGCGTCATACACTTCTCATCATTCCAGCCCAGCTTCTTTCACTGCACACACAGCGTGATCTCGCGAGATCACGCTGTGCTGTCATTCACAGCGAGATCACGCTGTGCTGTAAGTTAAGTCCCACAGAAACTTTATTTAAGTGTCGGGAGTGTGAATAAACATCGCTTCCTGGCTGGAGGCGATGTCCCATTCACTCTCAAGACACATCAGTAAAGTTAATGTGTGAGTAAGGGACAGCTGTGCTGCGAGTACAGCTAATCATGAATGAAGAGAAGTGTATGACGCTTAATGGTCTGCATCATACACTTCTCTTTACAACGTCCACTTGGTAAAAAGTAAAAAAAATGCCCAGTTGTCTATTAAGAAACTAATTAGCATAACTCTAAAATTGTTCATAACTTGCCCAAAAAATATGATCGTTTTTCAAAATTAAAACCACTGTTGATATCTACATTACAGCGCCGATCAGATTATGTAGGAGATAGGGCACTTATAATCTGGTGAGAGAGCCTCTTTAAGCCTGCGGCTCTGAACAGCTTCAGTAAAGCTCCTATGTCTGCAGTTGCTCCCAGCGGGTCGTCTGAGGTGTTTGAGGTAAAAGAGATTCTGGACTATAAGAGAATAGGAGGAAGAACCTTCTATCTAGTGTACTGGAGAAGGTTTGGTCCTGAGGAGAGGTCCTGGGAGCCAGAAGAGAACCTCAATGCTCCTACCCTCACACCTTAAGAAGAGGGGGCGTAAGGGGGGGTACTGCCATGGCCATGGTCGCGGACCGCCACCGTTCCTTACCTGGCGACGCCCGCAGCCACAGTACGTTGTTTTCCTGCTGGCGTCTACCTCCTAGGAGACGCCAGCACTCGCGGCCAGCTGGCCCTGCTCTCACTGGTAAGTTGCGCGCGGCCCCGGCCTTAAAGGGCCAGCCCGCGCACATGTTTAAAGTTCCCTAATCTACCCCTGCCCATCCTGGACTATAAGAAGGGTTCCGCCCTTCCACTCCCTACCTGAGTGTTGTTGTAGTTTTACCATGTCTGTTTTGCAAATTGTCCCTTAATGTATTCCTGCTCCCGGTGTTCCCTTGTCCTGCCTCCTATATCCTGTATCCTGTGCTGTGCCTTGTTCCAATCCTGTCTAGTACCTGAGCCGTACCTTGCCTCGTCTGCTGGAATATTTCACGTCGGCTGTCGCCTGTCATTCCGGATACCATCCATCACGTCTGGCGCAACCCACCACCTCCAGCCCCCTCTGTGCCAGAGCCCTTACCGCCATCCGGACTATCCCAGGTACCTGTGTGCATAGACTGTGAGTTGGTCAGCTGCCTCTCCGCTACGGCGGCGCGGCCCAGTGGGTCCACATACCCCTAGATCGTGACAGTTTGCAGTGAACACAATGGGAAGAAGGTTTAAGAAATAAAAATAAAAGCCTTTGCAAACCTCTTCCTCATACTTGTGTAATGACCTTGACCTACAGGCATATTATCACCAATAGTATAGGAAGTAATGTATGCTTTATTGTATCAGGGAAATGTGATAAACTATAAAAGGACATAGATTTGCATATGTCCTGTATACTTATTGCTTTACTGCAGTGATAATTATCTATATGTAACATAACTGTTATCACTTACATTTATCCTCCAGCTGCAGCAGATATATCTACAGACTGTGAGAAAAATAACTATTCTTCATCAGTAATAGTGTTATCTACTGTCTCTATTCTAAAACATGGATTAGTAATGGCTGTAGTTGCTTGTGCTGTATTTGTCACAGTTTTTGTTGAACTTTTAACAGAGAGTACATCTAAGGTTTCGTTCACATCTGCGTCGGGGCTCTGTTCATGGGTTACGTCGGAGCTTTCCTTCAGGGGAACCCATGAACGGAACCCTGGCTGAAACAAACGGAAATCGTAGGTCCGTTTGTCACCGTTGTTTAAGGGTTCCATCGTTTTGACTAAATCAATACCATAGTCGACTGCGCTATTTATTCTGTCAAAATGACGGAACCCTTAAACAACGGTGACAAAAGGAAACCATTTGCATCAGATCCGTCGCCATTTAAATCAGTGGTGATGCAAACGGAAACCTATAGTTCCTGTTTGTTTTAGTCAGAGTTCCATTCATGGGTTCCCCTGATGGAAAGCTCAGACGGAAGCCATGAACGGAGTGAATGAAGCCTTAAGGACATATCTACATGGCTGTATTACTGGTCCGTGTTGTATGATTCTGTAACATGTTTCCCATGACCAGCTGTAGATCCATACGGCATCTCCATTTCACTCCAGTTTTAAGCTATGTTCTACGGAAAACTGCACCTAAAAAAAGAGTCATACTTAACGTAGCCATGGCGACGCGTACCTCCGCTGTCCTGCAGCCTGGTCTCCTGGGATGATGTTTCATCCCATGTGACCACTACAACCTGTGATTGGCTGCAGCGGTCACATGGGATGAAACGGCATTCCAAGAGGGTGACCTGGACGAAGAAACACAGACTTCTGGGAAAGTATAATATTTTCCTTTCTTTTTCTGAGTTGCGTTTTTTGTGGCAGGATCTCAACGATTCTGCCGCAAAAAGAAGCAACATCTGCTATTTGTTGCAAGTTTTTATCTCCCTATTGAATTCAATGGGGAAATCCCGCAACAAATAAGCAACGTTTACGCAAATATAATTGACATGCTGCGGACCAAAAAAACGTACCGCATGTCAATTTCTGAGCGTTTTTTTCTGTTTATCATTTACGCAGCATGTGGATGAAATTTGTTCAAATCCTATCCACTCTGCTGCTACTGTATTATGCTGCAGATTTTACACAACGAAATCCGTTGCGGAAAATACGCAGTAGTTACTCTACATGTGAACTAACCCTTTTACAGAGAAACACTCTTTTTGTTTAAAAAAAAAGTTAAATAAGTAAGTTTTAATTTTAGGAAAAACACCAAACGGCAGCACATGAAGTTCTTATGGCTGATGGGTCTGGGTCCGACTCCCGGGACCCCCGCCAATCAACTGTTTTGAAGAGGATACGTCATGAGGCACAACGTGTATAGCCAGGTAGAAGCCTATTTGTGACGCCTTGATAATTCATAGAGCGGGCTACCCTGCTTGCTATGCCAAACAACAACACACCATGCTCTCCCAGCATCAAAGACCCGGCTGTGTCCAAGAGAAGCGAATATACATAATAATGAAAAATACCTGGGGTATTGGTAATCATTTTGGCCAAAAGGACGCAAGCTCGCAATCCACGACAAGGATCCCCAGACTTGCGAGTCCCTAAATCCTAAACTGGAACAGAACGTTCCTGATGCACAAACAGAACCGATAAAAACACAGGGACATATACAAAAACACCGAAAAATGCCATACTTACAAATGGACACAGCCAGGCCAGAAATGCTGATGAAAGGGCGAGCAGGTGCTTTAAATAATAATAGCCACTCCCACTGGTCTTGAGGGGAGTGGTGTGTGGTGCATGGGATGTGTAGTAAGAAATAATAAATGAATAGTGTGTGTGCAAGTGTAATACTATAAGTGAAATATAGGGGGCAGTAATAAATGAAGTGCCTCAATAGAAATAAATGGATAATATGTCCCTGTGTTTTTATCGGTTCTGTTTGTGCATCAGGAACGTTCTGTTCCAGTTTAGGATTTAGGGACTCGCAAGTCTGGGGATCCTTGTCGTGGATTGCGAGCTTGCGTCCTTTTGGCCAAAATGATTACCAATACCCCAGGTATTTTTCATTATTCTGTATATTCGCTTCTCTTGGACACAGCCGGGTCTTTGATGCTGGGAGAGCATGGTGTGTTGTTGTTTGGCATAGCAAGCAGGGTAGCCCGCTCTATGAATTATCAAGGCGTCACAAATAGGCTTCTACCTGGCTATACACGTTGTGCCTCATGACGTACACACTATCCCTCCATGTTTCACTCACTTGCACCCCATTATCCATTTATTTCTATTGAGGCACTTCATTTATTACTGCCCCCTATATTTCACTTATAGTATTACACTTGCACACACACTATTCATTTATTATTTCTTACTACACATCCCATGCACCACACACCACTCCCCTCAAGACCAGTGGGAGTGGCTATTATTATTTAAAGCACCTGCTCGCCCTTTCATCAGCATTTCTGGCCTGGCTGTGTCCATTTGTAAGTATGGCCTTTTTCGGTGTTTTTGTATATGTCCCTGTGTTTTTATCGGTTCTGTTTGTGCATCAGGAACGTTCTGTTCCAGTTTAGGATTTAGGGACTCGCAAGTCTGGGGATCCTTGTCGTGGATTGCGAGCTTGCGTCCTTTTGGCCAAAATGATTACCAATACCCCAGGTATTTTTCATTATTATGTATATTACAGCCGGGTCTTTGATGCTGGGAGAGCATGGTGTGTTGTTGTTTGGCATAGCAAGCAGGGTAGCCCGCTCTATGAATTATCAAGGCGTCACAAATAGGCTTCTACCTGGCTATACACGTTGTGCCTCATGACGTACACACTATCCCTCCATGTTTCACTCACTTGCACCCCATTATCCATTTATTTCTATTGAGGCACTTCATTTATTACTGCCCCCTATATTTCACTTATAGTATTACACTTGCACACACACTATTCATTTATTATTTCTTACTACACATCCCATGCACCACACACCACTCCCCTCAAGACCAGTGGGAGTGGCTATTATTATTTAAAGCACCTGCTCGCCCTTTCATCAGCATTTCTGGCCTGGCTGTGTCCATTTGTAAGTATGGCCTTTTTCGGTGTTTTTGTATATGTCCCTGTGTTTTTATCGGTTTTGTTTTGAAGAGGATGCAGCACTCGTACGAGCGCTACTTCCCCTTCATTCCGGTCACTTTCTCACACTGTGAATCGCTGATACGGACGTGTCAGCCATTCACAGAGTGAGCAATTACGGAAAATGAAGGGGAAACAGCGCTTGTACGAGTGCTGCACCCCCTTCAAAACAGCTGATTGTCGGGGGTCCCGGGAATCAGACCCCGACCCATCAGCTATTGATGGCCTATCCTGAGGATAGGCCATCAATATTTAGGGACTGGAACACCCCTTTAAAGCCTACCATGTGATAGGCTTAGATACACTGCCCCAACAGACAGTCATTTTATACTGCTTATGATTACTGTCTGCTGGACCCTGTATCTAAGCCTACGTTTGGCTCAGATACAAGGTCCAACAAACAGTATCACACATGCACATGAGCCCTGTATCTAAGGCCCTGTTCACATCAGCGTTACCCTTCCATTGAGGGGTTCCGTCTGAGGTTTCCATCGGGTTAACCCGTCAACAGAAAGGCAAACAGAAACCATAGCTTCTGTTTGCTTCCCCATTGAGTTCAATGGTGACGGAAACTTTGCTAATGGTTTCCGCTTGTCACCGTTGTGAACGGGTTCCATTGTTTTGACAGAATCAATAGCGCAGTCAACAATGCAAAACAACTGAATCCTGTCACAGTGGTGACAAACGGAGACCTTTAGCAAAGTTTCCGTCACCATTGAGATCGATGATGAGGGAAACGGAAGCTGAGGTTTCAGTTTGCCTTTCTGTTGAGGGCTTACCCGGCGGAACCCCTCAACGGAAGGGCACCGATGTTGTGAACAGGCCCTTACTAATGTTTTTTTTGGTGTTTTTTTTACAGGTTCGGTTGTTGAACTACGTCGGATTCGAGGACTACTTAGATGACTGCTTTTTTATTCTCAATAAAATGGCTAATGAGGGTTGTGTGTTTTTTTATTTCAATAAATCTATTTTTTCTATGTCTTTGTATTTTTTTTAAACTTTATCGCTACTGACTGATTGACAGCAACCATTACTAAGGTGGGGCTTAATGTTATCCTGTGCAGAGGCTAACACTAACCACCATTTTTACCCCAGTACCCACCGCCACCAGGGGTGCCGGAAAGAGCCAGGTACGATCCAGTACCCGACCATCTGTAGTGATGGTCGGGCACTGGGGCGGGCCGCAGGCTGGTATTATTAGACTGGGAAAGGCCAAAAACAGTGGCCCTTCCCACCCTGGTAATGCTGCTTGCTTCTGCGTTGTGTCTGGCTAGTTAGGAAAAATGGGGGGGAACCCACGTTATTTAAAAAAAATAAAAAAATAATAATAATTGGAGAGCACGATGTGGGGTTCCCCCATTTTTATAACCAAACAGATACAACATAGCAGCAGCAGGCTAGTATTACCAGGGTGGGAAGGCCCACTGTTTTTGGGCTTTCTTAGCCTAATAATACGAGCCTGCGGCCGCGCCAGTGCACGACCATCACTACAGATGGTCGGGTACTGGATGGTACCCGGCTCTTCCCGGTACCCCTGGTGGCAGTGGGTACCAGGGTAATAATGGGGGTTAGTGTTAACCTCTTCATGTCTAACTTTAAGCCTCACCTTAGTAATGTACGTTGTCAATCAGACAGCAGCCATTACTAAGGCGGTAATAATAAAGATGAAAAAAATACGAAGACATAGATAAAATATTTTATTGAAATAGAAATCCCCCACACATCCCTCATTAACCATTTTATTGAGAATAAAAAAAACGCTGCTATCGAAGTAGTCCTCGAATCTGAAGTAGTCCAACAACCGAACTTGCAAAATAACACAAACACACAAAAATATTTAGTAACACATAAAAAAGGAAAATAATTCTTATTCTTACCTTTCCTAGGTCCAGCGCTGGAGCCGCAATGTCAGCGAGCTGAGTCCTGTATCTAATCCTATCATGTGTGATACTGTCTGCTGAGCCACTGTATCTAATCACATCATGTGTCATACTGTCTGCTGGGAGCTATATTTAATCCTATCATGTGTGATACTGTCTGCTGAGCCACTGTATCTATCCTATCCATAGCTATAGGGTCGTATTGTTATAGATATGCTATCATATATATTATATATATATATATATATATATATATATACACACACACGCTGTAAAGGATCTGCCAGGCACAACTTCTGTGTATACGCCCATGGGTAATCAGTCTGCACCTGGTTCTATGTCTCTGAGACTAACTCCATCTTCCACCACTCAGGATGACAGGCTTAGGAGTGGGAGAGCCTATCGCAGCCTGGCCAGACGGAGCTAGCTCCCGCCCTCTGTCTATTTATACCTGCCTTTCCTCTTCCTCCTTTGCTTGTGATTCTTCTCGTGTGGTTTCCTGGCCTTGCTGCAGCTCCTAGCTATTTGACCTTGCTTCATACTGACCCCGGCTTACTGACTACTCTCCTGCTCTGCGTTTGGTACCTCGTACATTCCTGGTTTGACTCGGCTCGTTCACCTCTCTTGTTGCTCACGGTGTTGCCGTGGGCCACTGCCCCATTTCCCTTTGCTTGTGTCCCCTTGTCTGTTTGTCTGTCATGCACCTACTGAGCGTAGGGACCGTCGCCCAGTTGTACCCCGTCGCCTAGGGCGGGTCGTTGCAAGTAGGCAGGGACTGAGTGGTGGGTAGATTAGGGCTCACTGTCTGTTTCCCTACCCCCCTGCCATTACACACGCACACATTTTTTTGGGGGGGGACACACAAGTATTGGGGCTATTCCCCATGATGTTTTAAGTCCTTAGTCAGGCCCCTGGCTGCTAGTGCTGCATTGTTGGGTCACTTAGGAAACCCAGCGATGCAGCTGAAAGCTGCGGGCCATCGGCAATGAGAAGTTTGGGGGTGGCCAAGTAGAACCTTTGCATCGGGGCCCATGAGCCTTTAGCTATGCCCCTGGATACAATGCTGTAATGATGCTGTTTTTGAAATGTATTTTATATTTTCTTTTAGTTTGGATGTTGCACTTTTATTGAAGTCACAGTTGGCAGACTGAAATGCTTGGTTATGTGGAGAGGGAGCTTCGAAATGAGTCTTGCCTGCTGGGAATTCAGCAGCTGGCATGTTTTTTGGAAGCTTTTTTTATTTAATTAGAAAGAAGTGCGTTATAAATGTTGGTTTAACTTTTGTGATGTTTTAATAAGGAAAAACTGTGGCCGACCTTCATCCAACGAAATAATTTTTGTATCTGCATGCTTATTTGCAGGAGGCCTCTGTATTGCAGGAGAGTGCTCATGATGTTGGAATGAGCGGCTCTGCCTCGCAGCAGTCATATACAAACAATCAATGTTATCAAATAGTTTTTTCAAAATTATCAACATTTTTTAAAAACTTAATAGTTCTCATTTGTGTCACCTTCAGCCTTCAGCTGATGTGATAGGGAATTGCATTATCAGAAATTTCATATTATTTTCCATTATCTGCATCACTCATTTCACCCGCAGGATTGCCCCCAGGCTGTTCTTCCTGGCACCTTCAGAAAAATACAGCGTTGTGTATGGCAGTCAGTATTCTGTAAATTGATGGACCAAAGGACCTGTTGGGGTGCCCATAAGTACATAACAATATCCCCTCTGCTCTCTTCAGTCACAGAATATGGGCACCGTTAACGCCGACACACTGGCATGGCAGCTGAAGTGATTGTTTTGATCCGGAATGTTGCTATGTGTACACTACCCGGTAAAGACAAGCTTTTTTGGAATGCATTCTGAAATCCTCAAACATTTATTTAATTGCTGCAGTCAGAATATTTAAAATGTTAGTGATCACAGAAACATTTTTGCTTTGCATTGATGTAATGTGCCAGGCTACTTTCACATCATGTTTTTTTTCTACTCTTTTTGGAATGTTTTTTTTCGACTTGCATTTTTTGCTGTATGTTTTTATCCACAGGATATGCCATAAATGCCTCTAGACAATGACCCCACATCTGGGTCCCCAACCTATTGTGAAAACGGAGTTCCCCTAATCGTCTCTACATTCATGTCTATGAGGAGTCAGGGTAAGGCCAAACAGCAGCGGCCCTGACAAGGTTGCGACGCAGCAGACAGCGCAGTTGTCAAGTAGCCTGTTAATGGCCGCGCGTTATTGCGGGTAAAACGGCCCTTTACCTGCAAAATCATGCGGCCATATAGGGTGTATTAATTAATAAATGCTTGATTTTTGCAGGTAAATGGTCGTTTTACTCTGCAATAATGCGCGGACATTAACAGGCTAGTTGACAGCCGCACTGATCATGGTGCCAGCGTGGTTGTTGGCTGCGTCACGACCATGTCAGTGCCGTACTGTTTCGACTTACCATTACTGAAATAGACAAAAAGGGTTTCCCAAACAAGTTTTTAAGGAGCAAAGAATTATAAAACTTCTATTATTACTATTATCATTTTATAATTCTTATTTTTATTATATGATGAAGGCTCTGTTTACATCTCTGGCCGCCATTTGAGTACCCAAAAGAGACATAGTAGAGCTTGAGCGGGTTCAAAGGAGGGCAACTAAAGTAATAAATGGAATGTGTGGACTATAGTACCCAGAAAGTTTAGCAAAATTAAGATTATTTAGTTTAGAAAAAATACTGTTGAGGGGTGACCTAATAACTATGTATAAATATATCAAAGGTCATACAGAGATCTCTCTCATGATCTATGTATATCCAGGACTGTAAGTATAATAAGGGGGAATTTCCTACATCTAGAGCAGGGGTCTCAAACTCGGCCGGGTAAGTGGGCCACATATAGAAAAAAATGGGAAGTTGACGGGCCGGATTACTTTTAAATTTGATACAATACAAAATTATTGTTAATCAATTAGTTATTTGAACTACTGTATAATACTACATTATTATAATAATACATTACTATAACAACACTACATTACTATAATACTACATTACTATAATAATACCGCTAAGTTTAAAATTTGAGATATTTCTCCACGTGTTTATTTCAACAATCCAGTTTTCCAGTTAAAAAGTGTTGCTAAATGCAGTACGGTGGCTCAGTTAGCAGTGTTTGGCACCCCCTTTTTAGATGCTGCCACAGTGCCCTCCGTGGATGCTGCCACAGTGCCCTCCGTGGATGCTGCCACAGATAACTCCATTAGGGCTCCCTCTAGGAGTGGAATCCCCAGTCAGAGCATTGCCGACGCTTTGGCTAGGGATTCCTCTACTGTTGGAGCCCCTGACGTCACTGTCCATACACAGTGACGTCAGGGGATCCTCCTGGACCGGAATGTGATATCAGGGGCAACCCCAGAGCTGGAGTCCCGGAGCAAAGCACTAGTATAGGCTCTGCGCCGGAACTCTGGGGAAGCCATTAACATCAGTGTCCATATATGGGCAGTGATGTCAGGGGCTTGCCCAGAGCTGGAGTCCCGGAGCAGAGCCGCTTCTAGCACTCTGCTTGGGATTCCAGCTCTGCTCCTGACATCACTGTCCATATATGGACATGGATATCATGGGCAACCCCAGAGCTGGAGTCCCGGGCAGAGCGCTAGTAGGCTCTTCCTGGGACTCCAGCTGTGCTCCTGACATCACTGGGACTCCTGCTCTGGGGAAGCCCCTGATATCACTGTCGATGTATGGACAGCGATGTCAGAGGCTTCCCCAGAGTCCCGGAGCAGAGCCGATACTAGCGCTCTGCCCGGGACTCCACTCTGGGGCAGACCCTGACACACTGTCAATATATGGACAGCGATGTCAAGGAATTCCACAGAGTCCCAGAGCAGAGCCGATACTAGCGCTCTGCACGGGACTCCGGCTCTGGGGAAGACCCTGACACACTGTCTATATATGGACAGCGATGTCAGGGAATTCCACAGAGTCCCGGAGCAGGGCCTATATAGCGCTCTGCCCGGGACTACGCTCTGGGGAAGACCCTGACACACTGTTCATATATGGACAGCGATGTCAGGGAATTCCACAGAGTCCCGGAGCAGAGCCGATACTAGCACTCTGCATGGAACTCCAGCTCTGGATAAACACAAGACATCGCTGTTCATATGTGGACAGCGATGTCAGGGAATACCAGAGTCCCGGAGCAGAGCCTGTACTAGCGGCTCTGTGTCCCGCAGGCCGCAGATAAAAGCCCCAGGGGCCGCGAGCTTGAGACCCCTGATCTAGAGGAAAGAAGGTTTAAACATCGGCATAAAAGGGGGTTCTTTACTGTAAGAGCAGTGAGACTATGGAACTCTCTCCCAGAGGAAGTTGTTATGGTGAATCCAATAAAAGAGTTCAAAAGAGGCCTGGATGCCTTTCTAGAGTGTAATAATATAACATGTTATGGTTACTAGATTTCTTAAGATGGGTCGTTGATCCAGCAATTTATTCTAAATGCCCTATTTGGATTTGGGAAGGAATTTTTTCCCTTTAATGAGGAAAATTAGCTTTTGTCTAATGGAGGTTTTTGCTAGGAATTATGAGAAAGCGCGTCTAGGTCATGTGATCCTTTTTCAAATCCGTAAAATAGCAGCCGGTGCTTGCCATTGGCCCCTATTTTGCCTTGTTTTGTGTGACGCGTAACCCAAAAAATTTCCCTTTTGGGAAATTCTGATCAACGTCAATTTGTGTAGAATCAATTTGCTCATCTCTACCCCTCACCTTTGTTCAGATTATTTTAAGGGGACCAAGAGCACAGCTGTAAGGGGTGTAGAGGTAGCAGTCACACTCGGCCCTTAACCCTAAGGGTATCCACATAAGAAAATATCAGTATTTTAAATGGCACATGGTAAGTGGGGGTCTGGTTACAGATTTTGTACTGGGGGCCAGGAGCTTCAGGCTATGCTTCTGAAGGGGACCCACAATATGAGCCGGGATTAAGATCTACACCTTTAATAAAACTTCACTGCAATCCAATATTGGAGTTATTTAGTAGCTCTTTAGATCAGGCTTCCTACATGACCTACAGCATCTGTCATTACTTTTTTCTTTGATCTACCAGAAATTTCTGCATATTTCTGTTTTTTACCCATGACAGAAAACTGTCAGGAACATGTTTTACATAATGTTTTATGGTATACAGTCATATTGTACAAGGAAGTAAGTAAAAAAACACAACGGTTGCATAGGCAAGATCAACCTTACAAAACTCCAGGATTGTCTCAGAAAGGACGTGAGCTGTGTTTACTGGAGATAGAGTGGTAATGTGAGCCCACAGAACATACTGTTCTTTAGGGTATTTATTTCAGAGAATGTCACAAAGTGAAACACTGGAACAGAAAACCCGCACTAGAAATACGCTTTGTCAGCCTGGCTTACCCAATAGCATGAGGAACCAGCACTGGATTTCTTAGCTAATGATCAGTAGGGCATTACGTAAGTAACTGGACCCAATGTGGTGCACAAGGAAATTCCAAGAGAATGTTTCATAGAATTTATAACATGCAATGATTGTAGTTTGCAAACATAGGATTTGTCCCAGATTTATGTGAGCCCATGGGCAACAGAGTTAGAGCTGGCCCCCGGTCTACTCCAATTTGTAAGTCAGACACTGTGCAATGCATATAAAGCCTAGATAATGCCTCATGATGCCAATATATATATATATATATATATATATATATAAATAATTCAGCGTTCAGATAGTGTCATAAGCGCCCAGATAAATAGTATAATACAACATTTAGATAAATAGTGCCAGACTGTATCAAGTACACAAGAAAATGGCGACAGCACTCTGTGATCACCAATGGCACCTAAACACTATAAATAAATAAATAAATAAATAAATAAATAAGCCCATCCGTCATGACAAGGCGACTTCTATGAGGTGTGTCCCTACGCTGCTCATACACCCAGAATTGGGACTAAACCTACAAATACTTGGGGATGGTAGGTACCAGCATTAGACTAATTAAAATATAGATTTAAAAAAATGGAGGCAGGCACTAACCCCACATATATGCAATACATAAGAAACAAGTTCCATAGACCTCTCTATCAAACAATCAAAGAACCAAATATATGGCAAAATCCAAATGTGTTACATGTGGATTTTACTACGAATTTTGCTGTGGATTGCACAGGGTGAAATCTATGGCAAATATATGCGCTTAAAGGGAACCTGTCACCAGCATTTCACCTATTGAACTTTACTCACCCCTCGCTGGCCGCTGCTGTCAAAAGTTCATTGCCGTTATCCCCTCTCCTAAACTCCTCCTCCAACCGTAAATAACGGTCTGCAAACATTTTGCGCTTTTTATGGTAATAATCCGGCGGTCTCGTTCGTTCCTCTTACTATGCCCGACCACCGACAAAAACGAACACACCCTGAATGCCAAAATCACATCTGAGATAACGCGCATGTATCCGTCATGTATGGTCTGATACCCTTCCCTGCTTCATCCAGGCCTCAAATATAGTTACTGCGCATGCGCCGCTATCATGTACCGTTGCACACACGCACCAGAACAGGACATCGATGAACAGATTTTTATGCAACATGTGGGTGGGGGTTTTTTAAACCACATTTAATTGAATTTTCTTTTATTATAATATATTTTCTATACCGAGCTTAGCAATATTTAACGGTGTCTTTTACCCAAGAAGCCCTATTCTCGTATTTTTCAATACAATACCAATTTTTGGGTGTCCTTTGAGGTAATATGTACAACCAGATGTCTATTTTCACATTATTACTATGTTAATTGCTAATAGAATAAAGTTGTTCTTAAAAAAAAAAATCTTTAAACGGATTCCCCTTTGCAAAATATGACAAGTACAGTTGTGTGTCATCAGAGTAAGGCAAACACAATGAATTGGGCTGGCGGTGACGTATTTTTTTCTAATTTACTTTATTTGCATTTTTTTTAAAACTTTACAATTTTTGTTTTTTATACAATGTGTCTTCCATAAGAACATAAGAGACCTTTGGGGACGTTATAACAGGAAGGCGAAGATGGTAATAAAATGCCTTTTCCTTCTCTGTCTGGAGTACAGGTCTCTTTGACATTTAAAAATGGCATTGAAGAGTTGCAGTGTCTTCAGAGCTATTTTAGCACATTGGTGGGCCCACTGCAAAGATTTCATGAGTGCCCCCCCTCTTTCTGGCATGAGGTAACATAATGCCCACCACACAGTATAATGCCCCCATAGTGCCCCCGCACACAGTATAATGCCCTTATAGTGCCTTCCCACACAGTATAATGACCCCATAATGCCCCACACACAGTATAATGTTCTTTTAGTGCCTTCCACATAGTATAATGCCACCATAGTGCCCCCACATAGTCTAATGCACCCATAATTCCCCCAAAGTATAATGACCCTATAGGGCCTAGCGATGCTGTACAATGCTCATAATGTGCCTTCCCACACAGTATAATGCCCTTATAGTGCTCTCCCACACAATATCATGCCTCCATAGTGCCCCCACACAGAATAATGCCCCCATACTGCCTCCTAAAAATAATAAAATAAATGTTTACCTTTTCCCATGACGAATAGAGAAGATCCGTCTGCAGGTCTCCTCCGGTCTGTTCAGTGTGTTTCTCAGCACAGGCAGATGTTATGACGTCACTGCATCACGCTTGTCTGGATCAAGCCACTCACAGCAGATGTTAGTGAAATGTATTCACAGTGCTGCGACCCGTTAAACCAGACGCCTGCTTCATCAGGCATATTATATAGAATGGCGGTGAAGAGAGCCGCCGGCTCTCTGTTCCATCATAGTTTTCAACTGTATACGCGTCCTGAGGATGCAGATACAGTTGAAAATGGTGCCACTGCCAGGGGACCGATGCAAGTGCGTCATTTGCCCTATGGTTAAAACGGCCCTGAGTGTCTTGCAAAAGTATTTGAAACACTAAAAAGTAAACAACGACACAAACAACTCAGACCACCTTCACATACAGTTTTTTTTTAAAAAAAACTTCTTTTAAAATGATACATGCATTTTTTATGAAAATTTTGGTGGCGTTTTTCCAAAATTATGTGTTTTACTACCTGCGTTTAGTTTAAGTGCCATTATTTACATTGAAAATAATGTGATTTAAAGATCATGTGATGCAAAGATTCCTCTTTGCAACACATGCTTAAAAAACACCACCAAAATTGCAATAAAAAAACGCAACTAAACGATGCAAAAAATGGCAAAACCAGACTTGCTGCGTTTTTTGGGAAATGCCACTGACTCAAAAAATGCAATATAAAACAAAAAAATGGCACCTAAAAAAGGCCATCTTTGTAGGTCGTTTAAAATTTCCACATTGACTTCAAGCTAACACCTGGCCACAGCGTTTTGTGCTGCTAAAAACGCGCCATAAAATGCCAGAAAACTGTCACTAAAAACATAGCGTTTTGCATGACAACGCTGTGTGTACGAATCCACCAGAAAACGAGAGGAAATTTACCCTAAAAAGCTCAAAGTTGTTATTGCAGCAAAAGGTGGTTTACGACTTTCCTTCACATACACTCTTTGTGTTGTCAATTTCATGTTGCAAACCGTGTGATTAAAAGAACATGCGATGCAAAGATTTCTCTCTGTTAGGGTATGTTCACACGCTTTAAAAAAAACGTCTGAAAATATGGAGCTGTTATCAAGCAAAAACAACTCCTGCTTTTCAGCCGTTTTTTAATCAAAGTAGCGGTTTTTGCGGCCGTATTTCCCATTGAAATCAATGGGCAGATGTTTGTAGGAATTCAGCCCCCGTATCTTCAGCCGTTTTTCGAGGCGTT
Organism: Rhinoderma darwinii; assembly: GCF_050947455.1. Taxonomy (NCBI): domain Eukaryota; kingdom Metazoa; phylum Chordata; class Amphibia; order Anura; family Rhinodermatidae; genus Rhinoderma; species Rhinoderma darwinii. Next base: position 33,087,485 of record NC_134687.1, on the reverse strand, counting down.
AACGGCTCAAAAACGTCAGAAAATAGACCGTGTGAACATAACCTCACCAATGATCTATGCTGAAAAAAACGAAACAGACAATGACACGTGCATTTTTTTGAAGAGAAGTCCATGGGAGAAAAACGTCAGTAACTGCGGGAAAAAATGGCAAACCAAACCTTGCTGCAATTTTGAAAAAATGCTTCTAACCCAAAAAACGCAAGAACAAAAACGCCACCTTAAAACTTCCATCTAACATCTGGCCTCACCATTTTTTGACGCAAGAAACACGGCTAAAAACGCTACGTGTGAAGGCTCTCTTACCAAGTACTAGTCTAATGAATATTTTAGGGTATGTTCACACGCTGTGTTTTCTGCTGTTTTTCGGGGCGTAAACACCTAGAAAATGGCCTGAAAAAATGGAAGCTGAACGCCTCCAAACATCTGCCCATTGATTTCAATGGGAAAAGCGGCGTTTCGTTGAGATGGGGCGTTTTTTTACACGGCCGTTTGAAAAAAGAAGGGCATGTCTCTTCTTGAGCCGTTTTTGGAGCCGTTTTTCATTGTGTCAATAGAAATACAGCTCCAAAAATGGTTTCAAAAAAACGCATCAAAAAACGTTTGATGCTTTAAAAACGGCTGAAAATCAGAGGCTCACAGTGAACCAACTTCGCCATAGGTGACTGCAGGAAGGCAGAACTACACCCAACCTTACATTGGGTACCCTCCCACCAAGTACAGACCCTGAAATAAAACACAAGTGCTATCATATTCTTTTCTTTTGATGGTGGTCGGTCACAGTTTATTAAACACTTCTTTAAACTGAATCAACTTAAAGGCCCTGTTCACACAGAGATTTTCGCAGGCAGAGAAAAACTCAGTCAAAATCCCTTCAGAAATTTTGGGGCAGATTTTGCGTGCGCTTTTTTGCCATGTTTTTTTGCCCATAGCCATTGAAGCTAATGCAGGGATAGCGGGCAAAAACGCAGCAAAAAAAGCTCAGAAACAAGCGCCACAGTTTTTTTTTCGGCCACCTATTGATTCAATGGGAGGTCAGAGGCGGAATCCGTGGCAAGAACGGACATGCTGGGTTTTTTTCCCGCGACCGCCCGGGAAAAAAAAACGCCTCTGTCTCCCGGCGATTTCGGATGTTTTTTTTATACTGATTCCAACATGGTTTCTTTGTCAAAATCAGTGCCAAAAAACTCTGTGTGAACAAGGCCAAAGGTGCACTGTGTATTTAAATTTCAAAGGTTAAAAAGTCAAAGGACTGCCGACGGGCAAGTCCACCTTCAAAGCTCATACTCACATTACCAGAGTATTCACCGCCAGCTGTAACTTAATTTCAAGTAGAAAGATAATGGCAAACTACAAGAGAGAAATACATTACAACTTAGGCTTCGTTCACATCTGCGCTAGGGCTCCGTTCCGATATTCCATCGGAGCTTTCCATCAGAATGGAGCCCTAACAGACACAAACGGAAACCATATGTTTCCATTTCCATCACCATTGATTTCAATGGTGACGGATCAGGTGCCGATGGTTTCCTTTGTCTCAGTTGTGCAAGGGTTCCGTCATTTTGACGGAATCAATAGGGCTCAGTTCCCAGGGAAAGCTCAGAGGGAACGTCAGAACGGAGCCCTAGCGCAGATGTGAACGAAGCCTAACATATAGAAAAAATTGTGGTAAACATCAGAAATGCCATGTAAAGGCAAGCAACCATTATTCCCAAAAATATTGTTCCGGTAATGTCTCAAAAAGGGGAGGGGGAGCGGGACAACTCGACTTAGGACCTAATAGGAAGAAGGCCAATAGGAAATAGAAGGGGCCATAAATAATCTAACCGGGGGAGCGGGGAGCAAAAGGGAATTAGCTACAACCAAGGATGTACCATTAACCATGGAACTGCAGAAGGGAAAGCAGTAAACCTTAAAGGGGGCACTAAAAACTGGCATACAGCTGCCCAAAACATTATTAAAGTAAGTGCAGTCAGTGTGCACCCTTCCTAGTTGGTTGGGTGCACTCCAAACCATTAATTTTCTGCATGTTACTTCTTCGCTAATCTTGCAAATTACTTCCTCTAAATGGTAAAGTTATTCACAGTGTGAATAGATTTTACCAGAAATGACTGAAACCACAGCAAAAGCCACTATAGTCTTAAATATTTGGAAAAACAAAATATTCAAAACGGCATAGAAATAGAGGTCCTTTGACCAAAGTTCTGCAAGGAGTACATATGCAAGATCAAACCTATAGGAGACTTACACTGAATCAATATTGATGAAGATGAGCTTATATGCTAAACAAATTTAGCAAAAAAATCAACAGAACAAGCAAATACTTTGTAATATATCTTATCAGAGAAAAATTACTGCTACATCCGTCTTCTCAAGACAAAACGGATTATTAGCTCACTGAGGAATCAGGTTGAAGTTGCCAATAGAAGTCTATAGAGAGTGGAGGGGGGAAGAGGAAGCAGGAGGAGAGTGAGAGAGATACAGAGAGACACAGACAGATGTGCTGCAGCTTCTAGTAAGTGTTATATCTCACCCCAGTGATGGATTCTTAGCTACACGGCTCATTGCTGCTGTATAATTTCCTCCATGCGGTTGCAGCTTCAATATGTATACAGTGAAGGAAATAAGTATTTGATCCCTTGCTGATTTTGTAAGTTTGCCCACTGTCAAAGTCATGAACAGTCTAGAATTTTTAGGCTAGGTTAATTTTACCAGTGAGAGATAGATTATATTAAAAAAAAACTGAAAATCACATAGTCAAAATTATATATATTTATTTGCATTGTGCACAGAGAAATAAGTATTTGATCCCCTACCAACCATTAAGAGTTCAGCCTCCTCCAGACCAGTTACACGCTCCAAATCAACTTGGTGACTGCATTAAAGACAGCTGTCTTACATGGTCACCTGTATAAAAGACTCCTGTCCACAGACTCAATTAATCAGTCTGACTCTAACCTCTACAACATGGGCAAGACCAAAGAGCTTTCTAAGGATGTCAGGGACAAGATCATAGACCTGCACAAGGCTGGAATGGGCTACAAAACCATAAGTAAGACGCTGGGTGAGAAGGAGACAACTGTTGGTGCAATAGTAAGAAAATGGAAGACATACAAAATGACTGTCAATCGACATAGATCTGGGGCTCCATGCAAAATCTCACCTCGTGGGGTATCCTTGATCCTGCGGAAGGTGAGAGCTCAGCCGAAAACTACACGGGGGGAACTTGTTAATGATCTCAAGGCAGCTGGGACCACAGTCACCAAGAAAACCATTGGTAACACATTACGCCGTAATAGATTAAAATCCTGCAGTGCCCGCAAGGTCCCCCTGCTCAAGAAGGCACATGTACAGGCCTGTCTGAAGTTTGCAAATGAACATCTGGATGATTCTGAGAGTGATTGGGAGAAGGTGCTGTGGTCAGATGAGACTAAAATTGAGCTATTTTGGCATTAACTCAACTCGCCGTGTTTGGAGGAAGAGAAATGCTGCCTATGACCCAAAGAACACTGTCCCCACTGTCAAGCATGGAGGTGGAAACATTATGCTTTGGGGGTATTTCTCTGCTAAGGGCACAGGACTACTTCACCGCATCAATGGGAGAATGGATGGAGCCATGTACCGTCAAATCCTGAGTGACAACCTCCTTCCCTCCACCAGGACATTAAAAATGGCTCGTGGCTGGGTCTTCCAGCACGACAATGACACGAAACATACAGCCAAGGCAACAAAGGAGTGGCTCAAAAAGAAGCACATTAAGGTCATGGAGTGGCCTAGCCAGTCTCCAGACATTAATCCCATCGAAAACTTATGAAGGGAGCTGAAGATCCGAGTTGCCAAGCGACAGCCTCGAAATCTTAATGATTTACAGATGATCTGCAAAGAGGAGTGGGCCAAAATTCCATCTAACATGTGTGCAAACCTCATCATCAACTACAAAAAACGTCTGACTGCTGTGCTTGCCAACAAGGGTTTTGCCACCAAGTATTAAGTCTTGTTTGCCAAAGGGATCAAATACTTATTTCTCTGTGCACGATGCAAATAAATATATATAATTTTGACAATGTGATTTTCTTTTTTTTTTTTTCTATAATCTATCTCTCACTGGTAAAATTAACCTAGCCTAAAAATTCTAGACTGTTCATGTCTTTGACAGTGGGCAAACTTACAAAATCAGCAAGGGATCAAATACTTATTTCCTTCACTGTATGTGTGACAGATAGAGATAAGAGAGCAGGATTCTCCATGTGCAGTGTATCGAAGACATGATAGCACTTACTGAGAATTAGATATAGAGCTTGCAGAGGGAAAAACTGTTAAATAATGCAGTATTTAAGTCATATAATGGCCAGAAATAGTGTTATTCCTCGTGTACAGAAATATGACAGATTATTCTGAAAAGTGATCTGAAAGGTTAGGTACCCGTTACAGGCACTATTGTTGCTATGAGCTTTGTGGGCTACTTTCGGTACAAAGTTAGTTGTACGTCTATCCAGTCACACAAGTTAGGCCCTATTCACACTGCATTTGAGCTTTCCGACAGAGGTACAGACACAGTTTATGGAAGTCTGCACTCTGCCTATGATGCGGCGTACAATGGCTGTTTTTTTTTTTATCAGAACATTATCCACCAGGAGTGGTTCTAAAAATAGGTACAGTATACAGGTCCTTCCAATTTGAATATCATCAAAAAGTTCATTTATTTCAGTAATTCAATTCAAAAAGTGAAACTCATATATTATATAGATTCATTACACAGGGTGATCTATTTCCAGCATTTTTTTATTTTCATGTTGAAGATTATGGTAACAGTTAATGAAAACCCAAAATTCAGTCTATCCAAAAATTTGAATATTGGGTAAAAGTTGAAGATTGTAGCCTCATGATGTCACACTCTAATCAGCGAATCAACACAAAACACCTGCAAAGGTTTCCTAAGCCTTTAAATTTTCCAACAGTCTGGTTCAGTAGGCTACACAATCATGGGGTGGACTGCTGACTTGACACTTGACACCCTCCACAAGTAGGGGAAGCCACAAAAGGATATTGCTAAAAAAAAGCCGGCTGTTCACAGAATGCTGTATCCAAGCATGTTAATGGTAGGTTGAGAGGAAGGAAAAAGTGTTGCAAAAAAGGTGCACAAGCAAAAGGGTATATCCGCAGCCTTGAAACGATTGTCAAGGAAAGGCCATTCAAGAATTTGGGGGAGATTCACAAGGAGTGGACTGCGGCTGGAGTCAGTGCTTCAAGAGCCACCACACACAGACGTGTCCAGGACATGGGCTACAACTGTCACATTCCTTGAGACAACGTCAGAAGCGTCTTATCTGGGCTAAGGAGAGAAAGGACTGGTCTGCTGCTCAAGTGGTCTAAAGTCGTGTTTTCAGATGAAATTAAATTTTGTATTTCATTTGGAAATCAAGGTCCCAGAGTCTGGAGGAAGAGTGGAGAGGCATCAATCCAAGTTGCTTGCGGTCCAGTGTGAAGTTTCCACAGTCAGTGATGGTTTGGGGGCAATGTCATCTGCTGGTGTTGGTCAACTGTGTTATATCAAGTCCAGAGTCAGCGCAGCGTCTGCCAGGACATTTTTGAGCACTTCATGCTTCCCTCTGCTGACAGCTTTATGGAGATGCTGATTTCATTTTCCAGCAGGACTTGGCACCTGCCCACACTGCGAAAAGTACCAATACCTGGTTTAATAACCACAGTATCACTGCGCTTGATTGGCCAGCAAACTCACCTGACCTAAACCCTATAGAGAATCTATAGGGTATTGTCAAGAGGAAGATGAGACACCAGACCCAACAATGCAGACGAGCTGAAGGCCGCTATCAAAGCAACCTGGGCTTCCAAAACACCTCAGCAGTGCCACAGGCTGATCGCCTCCATGCCACGCCGCATTGATAACACCCTCAGCAGTGCCACAGGCTGATCGCCTCCATGCCACGCCGCATTGATGCAGTAATTCATGCAAAAGAAGTCCCGACCAAGTATTGAGGGCATGTACTGTACATGCTTTTCAGTAGGCCAACATTTCGGTATTAAAAATAATTTTTTTAATTGGGCTTATATAATATTAACATTTTCTGAGATACTAAATTTTGGGTTTTCATTAACTGTTAGGGTATGTTCACACAGAGTGTTTTCAGCCGTTTTTCGGGCCGAAAACAAGCCGTGTGAACATACCCTTAGCCATAATATTCAACATTAAAAGAAAAAAATGCTGGAAATAGATCACTCTGTGTGTAATGAATCTATAGAATATATGAGTTTCACTTTTGAATTGAATTACTGAAATAAATCAACTTTTTGATGATATTCTAATCCATTGAGAAGGACTAGTATATCAGTGAATTGCTAACAACTAGCTGTATGAGGCTTTATGTAGCTTCCTATGTCGTTCCATATAGCTCCATACAGCTCCCTATGCTTCTCCGTACAGCTCCCTATGTCGTTCCATATAGCTCCATACAGCTCCCTATTTTGTTCCATATAGCACCATACAGCTTTCAATGTTGTTCCATGTAGCTGTAGATGTCCCCGTTGTAGAGAATTTGACATTGGGGGCCTGGAGCTTCTATTTACATCACTGTAAATCAACTAAATTATATTTAATGAAACACTAAACTCCCCTCCCCCCACAGATTTGATGGCTGTGCTGTACTTTTATAGACAGTTTATAAATTTGACCATCCTCCTTACATAGGGGGAATATTATTCTGAAATCATTTATCAGAACTTTAGGCTATATTCAAATGCAGCAAATCTGTTGCAGAAATAAACATAAAATGTACAAACTTTTGAAATCACGAATGTACTGAGAAGTGAGTTCCTTTAGTTGTTTGCATGTAAACACAAAGGCTTTGCTTCCTTGTGTACTTTTGTACTGTTTAGTATCTGATTGAATGTATTTTTCACATTACTTCCTTGACACCTTTACACCTTTAGGATAAGGCCCTATGGAACAGTATTGACGCAGCCACGATGTGTCCAACAGCCACGCCAGCCCCCTGTTCAGAGCGGCTGGCAGGTTCCTGGTTAACAGCTGCACGTTGTTGCGGGTATAACAGCTGCAAGTTGTTGCGGGTAGAACAGCTGTTTACCTGCAAATCTGTGAGACCATAAAGGGTGTATTTATTAATGGGCGGACGATTTTGCAGGTAAACACCCTTTTTACCCACAATAACGTGCCGTCATTAACTAGCAACTTGAAAGCTGCGCTGAAATGTGTGCTGCGGTGTGGCCATCGATTGCATTGCAGCCGCGTCAATGCCGCTCCATTATACATTGTATTTTCACAAACTGGAGACTTATTGACACCAACCCTCCTTCTAGAGGGAGAAAGGATAACATGACCTTGAAGCCAGCTCCTCCATCCTTGCTTTCTACTGTGTAGCGTCTGTAAAGTGGGGGAGCCCTGCATAGGTTCACATTAACTTTGGTGCAGGGTGATGGGGATAACCTGACCTACAGCGCCACTTCCAATGGGCTCATAGGAACTCCATGTTCAACCAATAGGTAATAAATGACCCAGCTTGCCCCATAAAATATCTCAAGATGTCTTATGTGCTCAGTAATAGTATCTCATTGAGCTTAGAATCATCAGGTCCAACCAACAAAGTTCATGACTAAAGACGTCTAACCAGTCCTTCATGATTTTGTATTAGCAAGGGCCTGATGGACGTGTTGAGGATAGGTAGACATTATAATATGGAAGCGCCTGTTTGCTACTAAATAGAGAATTTTTGACCTTCGGGATAATATTCATGCACCTTGTTGTTGGTCTAGCTCTTCCAAGCATATCTGTATTTTCATGTCCTCTCACATCTACAAATTTACATGAATGAAATCACCACATTAATTTAACGTCCATGCAGGGGATTTGGAGCTCTGTATCAGAAAAATAGAACTTTAGCCGCTATAAAGATGTATTAAGAAATGACAGCCCAAAATTGTGGACCTATTTAGAAAATAAAACGAAATGGTGGTCAGGGGTGGCCATTCACTTTAAAGGGTAACTAAACTTTCAAAAAAGAAGCTCGTGGGTGAGTGATGAGCTGCTTTGTTTCGGATTGGCTTTTCTCGGAAAGCTGAGCAATTGGTGTACGTACGGGCTCAATAGAAAGTCTATCAGCCCGTACACCAAATGCTTTGCTTTCTGAGAAAAGCCGATCAGAAACTAAGTGGCTCATCGATCACTCGAGCGCTTCTGTCGCTTCGTTTTAGCGATCGGTGGGGGTCTCAGTACTCAGAACCCCACCGATCAAAACTTCTGACATGTCACTATGACATGTCAGAAGTTTGTTTAAAGTTTAGTTACCTTTTCATGACTTTGCCTTTAAACATACAGATTTGGCCATATAAAATATACTGTACTTAATGTGTGGTTTTCTAAGGTATAAAGCACCGGTAATGGTAAAACTGAACAATACTAGTTATCACAATTGATGTTCCTGGATGTCCCCACTCATCAGTTCCTCTGAATAATTTTGTCACTTCTAATGTGACATTCAGCGTTCTTTGTTCACGTTAGAGGCCTATGAGGACACATCATTGTATTTCCAGGTCATGAATGACTGTAGCCCATTACACTGTGTATGTGACCATTCTCACATTTACCATATAGTGCGGAGGTTCTCTGAGTGACAAGATGTCTTTCTGTACACATGGAATAAGTGAAGCTGTCAGCTGTTTTCACTTTGATGCTTGTTTTTTATTAGACTTCCTCTTGAGTTACTGAAAGTTCAGGTTTTTCTCCCCTATATGACATCATTATTAGGACAGCATTGGACTGCACATCAGACTGTGTAATCGCATGTTATGGGTCTATAGACTGTAGTAATAATAATAATAATAATAATAATTATATGTGCAGATACCGCCACAATCAAGACCGGTTTAAGTAAAGGATGCCATAGGCAAAAGTAGAGTAAAGCTGAGTAAGAAACACCCCCCTCCCCCGCCTGTCCTTTTAACAGTTGTTCTCGGAATAAATATATATATATACACTACCGTTCAAAAGTTTAGGGTCACTTAGAAATTTCCCTATTTTTGAAAGAAAAGCACAGTTTTTTTCAATGAAGACAACATAAAATTAATTAGAAATACACTCTATACATTGTTAATGTGCTAAATGACTATTCTAGCTGCAAATGTCTGGTTTTTAATGCAATATCTACATAGGTGTATAGAGGCCCATTTCCAGCAACCATCACTCCAGTGTTCTAATGGTACATTGTGTTTGCTAACTGTGTTAGAAGGCTAATAGATGATTAGAAAACACTTGAAAACCCTTGTGCAATTATGTTAGCACAGCTGTAAACAGTTTTGCTGTTTAGAGGAGCTATAAAACTGATCGTCCATTGAGCATTACATTTGTGGGTTCGATTAAACTCTCGACAGTCTATTCTTGTTCTTAGAAATGAAGGCTATTCGATGCGAGAAATTGCCAAGAAACTGAATATTTCCTACAACGGTGTGTACTACTCCCTTCAGAGGACAGCACACACAGGCTCTAACCAGAGTAGAAAGAGAAGTGGGAGTCCCCGCTGCACAACTGAGCAACAAGACAAGTACATTAGAGTCTCTAGTTTGAGAAATAGACGCCTCACAGGTCCTCAACAGGCAGCTTCATTAAATAGTACCCGCAAAACGCCAGTGTCAACGTCTACAGTGAAGAGGCGACTCCGGGATGCTGGCCTTCAGGGCAGAGTGGCAAAGAAAAAGCCATATCTGAGACTGGCTAATAAAAGGAAAAGATTAATATGGGCAAAAGCACACAGACATTGGACAGAGGAAGATTGGAAAAAAGTGTTATGGACAGACGAATCAAAGTTTGAGGTGTTTGGATCACACAGAAAACATTTGTGAGACGCAAAACAACTGAAAAGATGCTGGAAGAGTGCCTGACGCCATCTGTCAAGCATGGTCGAGGTAATGTGATGGTCTGGGGTTGCTTTGGTGCTGGTAAAGTGGGAGATTTGTACAAGGTAAAAGGGATTTTGAATAAGGAAGGCTATCACTCCATTTTGCAACGCCATGCCATACCCTGTGGACAGCACTTGATTGGAGCCAATTTCATCCTACAACAGGACAATGACCCAAAGCACACCTCCAAATTAGGCAAGAACTATTTAGGGAGGAAGCAGGCAGCTGGTATTCTATCTGTAATAGAGTGGCCAGCGCAGTCACCAGATCTCAACCCCATAGAGCGGTTGTGGGAGCAGCTTGACCGTATGGTACGCAAGAAGTGCCCATCAAGCCAATCCAACTTGTGGGAGGGGCTTCTGGAAGCATGGGGTGAAATTTCTCCCGATTACCTCAGCAAATTAACAGCTAGAATGCCAAAGGTCTGCAATGCTGTAATTGCTGCAAATGGAGCATTCTTTGACGAAAGAAAATTATTATTTCAAATAAAAATCATTATTTCTAACCTTGTCAATGTCTTGACTATATTTTCTAGTCATTTTGCAAATCATTTGATAAATATAAATGTGAGTTTTCATGAACGGTAGTGTGTGTGTGTGTGTGTATATATATAACATAGATACATATGCACTTTTTACCCAATTGTGTATACCCGGACACTGTCATACAACAGCATATAATACAATGCTCACACAATGCTGCCATTCAATGTCTAAATAGTGAAGGAATTAATGAATTAATGGTAAAGTCCCTGGCGGTCTTTGGCAGTGAATTAGTCATGTGATTGATGGGTTGATTTGATTGATTGATTGATTGATTGATTGATTGATTGATTGATTGATTGATTGAATAATTGAGGTCTTCTGTCCTTGCACGATAAAAATTATTTCCAGAGATCTGAAAATGTTATACTGAGCAAAATATGCCAACAAGCATCTACTGTATACAAAGGCAGCAACGACCATACACATTACATAGCTGTTTGCCAAACAATCCTCTTAAATTATTATATTTTTACATGGTTTGTTAATGTTTCCCCCTATAAAATGTAAAGCGTTGTCCGCTTTAGTCAATCCCTTTTGCTAGAAGGTTTCCAGGTGAAAAGCCTGTGACAGGGTGTCCTGCTGATAGGATCATCAGCCATCTGTTATTGGTAGGGGAAGCCGGCAGCAAGTGTTAAATTACTTTGCAGCGCCACCACAGGGGAAATAAATCATTACACATTTCCAAGTGAAATCAATGGGCAGTCTTTGTAATACACGAATATGTCAGGTCCTCCACCGAGAGAGATATGCTATTTGTAGTTTTGCTCCGTTCTGGCGAATAGACGGGGGCCCTTAATGGCACCTCTCACAATTCCAAATTTCCTAATAGGGTATTTTAAAATGGGTTTTCTAAACCAGACAACCCCTTTAAATAAATAAATTCTCTATGATTCATTTTCTTAGTAATATGAGTATCACGGGGCCCGTGATACTCATATTACTGAGACTGTAACAGGCCTACAGATGATGATGTGAACCCACTGTGTACCCAAGGGAGTCTAAGGGAACACTAGGTGTTCAGCCTTTAACCCCTGTACAGAGATCTGAACTTCGCTACTAGGGAACGCTAACAGACATAGTATGGAAATAGCAGATGGAATGCAAGGTCAGGTATAGCAAAGATCAGGGCAGGTAGCAGATGAGCACTCATGGATGGTAGAGCCAAAGGTCAGGGCAAGTGGCAGAGGTTTGTCATGGGTAACAAGCAATAGGTCAGGGAAGGCGGCAAAGGTTCCATAGGTAATGAGCAATAGTTCTGGGCAGATGGCAGAGGTTTGTCATGGGTAACAAGCAAGAGGTCAGGGCAAGTGGCAGATGTTTGTCATGGGTATCAAGCAAGAGTTCAGGGCAGGCGGCAGAAGTTTGTCATGGGTAACAAGCAAGAGTTCAGGGCAGGCGGCAGAAGTTTGTCATGGGTAACAAGCAAGAGTTCTGGGCAGACGGCAGAGGTTTGTCATGGGTAACAAGCAAGAGGTCAGGGCAAGTGGCAGAGGTTTGTCATGGGTAAAAAGCAAGAGTTCAGGGCAGGCGGCAGAAGTTTGTCATGGGTAACAAGCAAGAGGTCTGGGCTGGCGGCAGAGGTTTGTCATGGGTAACAAGCAAGGGGTCAGGGCAGGTGGTAGAGTTTTGTCATGGGTATCAAGCAAGTGGTCAGGGCAAGTGGCAGGCAAGGATAGTCTAAGGTACAGGCAGTGTCAAACACGGAAATTCCAAACGAACAATCAGCAGGATATCTCTAACAAACTAGATTAACCAAATTGCTCAGGCAATGATTAAACCAGGGAGAATTATTTTTATACCATAGAAAGCTGGGTGGATAATTAGGCGTGCCCAGGGCCTTTAAGAGTAGGAGGGTCAGCGCGCGTACTAGGAAGTGCAGGAGGAAACCGGAGACGGCAGCCAGCCTGGCATAATGGAACCAAAGGACGCCATGGAGTGGTAAGTATACGGAGACCCCGGGGAGCGCCGGTGGTTACGATGAGAAATTGTCTAGTCATACTTACTAAGATGTAATGGAAATGGAAATGCAATATGGTAACCGTGACACGTAGCTTTCAGATCTGCTTGTGAAATGTAAAAGCAAACTGCTACCTCCATCCCTTTCTTATTACGTTACAGCAGTTTCAGAAAAAATACTGGAGGGCAGAGTTACCGTAAGTCAGTGTGTGGATGTGCTGACATATAATAGCACAGTCATCCAATGTCTACATTATCTCGGCTCATGGTTCCCTGCTCGATGAGAACATTTTAACCTATAAACATTTACTGCAATATTTTACCTTATCAATAAACAGAAAGTGATACTCTCCACCAAGATCGCACCACATGTATATGACTCATCCATATATACAACTTCCTAAGACGATACGGAACATATTACATTACCAATAGAAATATAAACAGTCAAAGAAAATGATATAAGATGTCTTATTATTAGTGTTTATGGTTGAAGATGATGATGATGATGGTTTGATACTGATGATAATAGAGAGGTCTTCTCATGGGGCCCCTGCCATTCTCCCATCTCCACTCACTGGAGCACAATGAGGTGTTAGGGCTTGATAGCAAAATGTGGAATGGTTGGAGTATATATACAGTCGAGTCACATTATTATGACCACCTCCTACTTTCGACATGGGCAGGTTGGCTTGGTGGGTATATAAGGCTGTCTGAACACATATCACTCGTTGTTGCCATGGGTAAAAGGGTCAATTTATCAGAGTTGCAAAAAGAGATAATTATTGGCTTTCGGTTAAAGGGTGGAAATATTTCTCAAACAGCGCAGTTTGTGAACTGTTCGCGTGATGCTGTGGTGAGAGTGTATCATGTGTGGAGAAGTGGCACCATTTATGTGAGAAGTGAACGTCGCCTACAAAGGTGCGTGAGTGCTGAACGACACGCTACAGTTGCTCATTCACCGTGAAAATCAACCAGGGGCTACCATATTTGTGTCTAAAACAACAGTTCAGCGAACACTACTGCGTATGTGGCTCCGAAGCAGACGGATGTTCAATGCTCCTATGCTAACAAAGGTTCATTGGAAAAAAGGCTTCAATTTGCACGGCATTATTGGAATTGGACCACCGATGATTGGCAGAGGGTTGCCTTCTCCGATGAGTCACGTTTTCTGCTTCATCGAACAGATGGACCATGGCGTTTCAGGCGAGAAACATCAGAGCACAAACACCCCGCAACCATTGCTAGAAGAACACAAGCTGGTTGCAGCAGCGTTATTGTCTGGGGAATTTTTTCATTGCATTCTCTGGGCCCGCTCATCCATGTGGAAGGCACTCTGAAGGCACACTTTCATCTATATAAAAAAACATTATCCACTCACAGGTGGAATTTTGTATAAACATACATTTATATTGAGAAAAAGGATATTTAAAATATACTTTGCCCCCCCCTCCACCCCTATCCATGATCCGTGCTCATCCTCTTTCCTTCCTTTTTATTTTAATTTATAAAATAAACTGTACCTAACACATCCATTCATCTAGTTTTACCTCTTTATTTAGTACATAGCTAATATATTTTTCTGCCGAAACCCACAACCTTCTGATTGCCGGGCATAGCCAGAAACAATGGATCAATCCTGCGTTAATCTCCCCACATTTTGGGCATTGTCGTGTATAATTAGGTACATATTTTTCGTAAGGCAAGTTAAATGCATTATAAAATCTAGCCCCTACCTTCCACTGCATCTCTCTTAAATTTTCAGATGACGTTGCCCTCCTAACCCGGGCCCATCCTTTTACCAGAAGTTCTTCTACTTCTACTTCCTCCGAGATATGTGTATCCAGATCTCTTTTTCATTTTTTTATTATATTTTTATACCTTTCTTATCCTCCATAACCGGGATTTTCTTTCTAATAAATGCAATTGATGGACTCCCCTGCATACCTCTCATCATATCTCCAAATTCTTTTTGTTTGATACACAGTAATATTTTTAAATCCCCTTCTTTTTTTATTATGTGGCATATTTGAAAGTGTTGCAAGAAAAACCCTTGCTCAAGACCAAATTGTTCTTTTATTTGGCCAAAGGTTTTAAGTTTTCTATTTTGTTCATGCATCAAATCCGAGATTATGCATATACCTTTTTGAGCCCATCTTTTTGTCCGTTCTATATTATTCTGTTAGCCTTTAGATTGTAAATATTCCCTAATGGTCAAAAACCCTGATAAGCTGTGGGATAAATCAAAGCTTTTTCTCAGCAAACTCCATACTATTTTAGAGTCTCTCAACAAAACCAAAGATCCTGTCCTCAAGGGACCCCCACCCGGGGATTGATGGAGATATGTCCGCAAGGAGTTTGATACTGTATGGCGTTATCTACAGGGGGGCTGTATGGCGTTACCTACAGGGGGCTGTAAGGCGTTATATACAGGGGCTGTGTATGGCGCTATCTACAGGGGGCTGTGTATGGCGCTATCTATAGGGGGCGCTGTGTGGTGGAATCTATAGGGAGGCACAATCTACAAGGGGGGGTTGTGTGATACCCAGCGGAGGGGGGGGCCCAGTCAAAAGTTTGCTATGGGGCCCAGTCTTTCCTAGTTACGCCCCTGCCTTGTGTAACTACTTGTGCATATAGATGGTGATACATAGCATTAATTGCTGCTAAAAAAGAACCCTGTATCCCTATCCTTTCCATCACTTTGTTGAGCCAGGGCCAGGCCACACTGTCAAATGCTTTCTCCGCGTCAAGATATTATTGCCGCATTTTTGATTGAAGATGGATTGGCCCTGGCTCAGTCAAGAACCCCAAGTACCTTTCTTATATTTCTCACCCCGTGTCTTTCTTTTATAAATCCATTTTGCGAGTCATGGATGATACCAGGAAGGATTGCTGCCAGTCTATCTGCTAATATTCTTGAATACATCTTGGCATCCACATTAATTAGTGATATTGGCATGTATGAGGCTGGATCTAATGAGTCACCTTTCCCTTTGGGGATCACCTTTATATAAGCTGTATTTCCGGTTTCCATTATATCTGCATCTTTAAAAAGTTTATTGTATACTTCCATCAAAATATCTCCCACCTTACAAAGCATTAATTTAAAGTACTCTGAAGTGTACCCATCTGGTCCCGGAGCCTTTTGTTTTGGTGACTTTTTGATTGTCTCGCATACCTCCTCTTTTGTTATTGGGGCTTGTAATTGGTCAAATTGAGCTTGTTTTATTAGAGGCATCTCTATGTTCTCGAGATATGGATTTATATTATCCATGGACACCCCTTGTCATGCCCATGGCCGCGGGCCGTCAGGTTCACTCACCTCCTGACGCTCGCAGCCATGGAACTGTGAGTGCTGGTCCCCATCTCCTCCTCAGGAGACGCCAGCGCTCACTTCTGCTTCTCCCGGCCGAGTCCCGTAGGGTGCACTCGTGTCCGCTCTTAAAGGGCCAGCGCGCACCTGAAATTAATACTAAATTAGCCCATGAGCACCCTGGACTATAAGAAGGGCCCAGCCCCTTCCTTCAATGCCTGAGTGTTGTTGTCGTACCCAAAGTTTGTCTAAGCAAATGGTCTCCTAATGCTTCCCAGTTCCCAGTGTTCCCCGTTCCTGTACCTGCATCCCGTGCTATTCTGGTTAAGTGCCGTGCTGAGCTGAAGTCGTGCTGTGCTGTATACCACGCCTGTCCTGCTAGACCATGCCTGACGTCTGCCTGTTGGTTAGTCCCAGCCGAGCATGTCTCGCTACTGTCCAAGCTGTACACTATACGAACTATAGACTGTGACCTGCGTCCTGCTGGCCAGCTGCCATACTGCCAAGGCAGTACGGCCCAGTGGGTCCACGTACCCAATGTGACATCCCTTTGCCTTCATATAGTTTCTTATAATAATCTGTGATGATTTATTCCTTTCATATGTGTTACTTTCTCTCCTTTTTCATTTTTAAAAACCCCTATATCACCTGTACCATCCCTTGTTTTTATCAAATTTAAAAGTAATTTCCCCGATTTATTACCCCAAAGGACGAGCCTTTTTCCTCTTTTTGATATGTTATTTCTTTCTATCACTTCTAAATGATGTTCGACATGGTCTTATATTCCAACATCCTGCTCTTATTCTGTGTAGTTGGGTTTATTTTATATTCCAAAATCTTTTGTTTGTATAAATTGATCAGGTTCATATATTTAGCTCTTTGGGCTTTTTTTTTTTAGTTCTTATTGTATATGCTATAATTTTACCTCTAAGTACTGCCTAGAAGGATTGGCTGTTCTTCATGGCCTTTATTGTCCATTTTAAAATTCTCCCATTCACTGAACATTAGTTCCTGAAATGTTTTATCATGTTCTAACCCTCTTAGGAACCTCCATATACCCAGGGGCGGACATACCGCACGTGCAGCCGGTGCAGCTGCACAAGGGCCCCGCGTGGGAAGGGGGCCCGTTCCTCTGCTGGCCGACTCAGTTCTCAGCTGCGCGATGCTGAGGACTGAGACAGAGGCCCGTGGACCACTGGCGTAGCTATAGGGGTCGCAGCGGTCGCAATTGCGACCGGGCCCCGAAGCCAGGGGGGCCCACGGCCCCCCGCACCACATCAATAAAAAGTTACTATAGTAACTCGGGCCGCGGGCCCCTGTTACTATAGTAACATACTTTACTTACCTTCCTGGTTCCGGATCGCAGCGGAGGTCCTGACGTCAGGCGCTGTGCGCAGCGCATGACGTCACAGCGCTATGCCGCCGCGCACAGCATCGAGACTACAGAACTCCCGCCGCGGCCGAAGAGGAAGGTAAGATAGCCCTGACTGGCGGGGTCTGACTCCCGGGACCCGCCAATCAGCTGTTTTGAAGGGGCCGCAGCACTCGTACGAGAGCTGCTCCCCTTCATTCCTGTCACTTCATTCCGGTCACACTGTGAATCGGTTTCGGCGATTCACAGTGTGGGCGAGTAGTGAAATGAAGGGGAAGCAGCTCTCGTACGAGTGCTGCGGCCCCTTCAAAACAGCTGATTTGCGGGTCCCGGGCGACACATCAGCTATTGATGGCCTATCCTGAGGATAGGCCATCAATGTTTAGGGACTGCACAACCCCTAAGCCTACGATGTAGCAGGCTTAGGGGGCCCATGAGACAGGATCACAGATTGTGTGATGCTGTCTGCTGGGCCCTGTATCTAAGCCAATCACATGGTAGGCTTAGATACATGGCCCATGCGTGATCCTGTCTGCTGGGCCCTGTATCTAAGCCTACCACACTGTAGGTTTAGATACAGGGCCCCAGCACACAGTAATCTTATACTGTATAAGATTACTGTCTGCTGGACCCTGTATCTAAGCCTACCTTGTGGTAGGCTTAGATACAGGGTCCCACAGACAGTATCACACATGGGCCCTGTATCTAAGCCTTAGGGTATGTGCACAGACACTAATTACGTCCGTAAGTGACGGATGTATTTCGGCCGCAAGTACCGGACCGAACACACTGCAGGGAGCCGGGCTCCTAGCGTCGTACTTATGTACGACGCTAGGAGTCCCTGCCTCGCTGTGGGACAACTGTCCTGTACTGTAATCATGTTTTCAGTACCGGACAGTTGTCCGGCAGCGAGGCAGGGACTCCTAGCGTCGTACATAACTATGATGCTAGGAGCCCGCCTCCCTGCAGTGTGTTCGGTCCGGTACTTGCGGCCGAAATACGTCCGTCAATTCCGGACGTAATTAGTGTGTGTGCACATACCCTAACACATGTGTTACTAATCATTTTTTGTGTGTTTTCTTACAGGTTCGGTCGTTGGACTACGGCGGATTCCAGGACTACTTCGATGACAGCTTTTTTTTTTATTAATAAAATGGTTAATGAGGGTTGTGTTTTTTTTTTTTATTTCAATAAAATATTTTTTCTATGTCTTTGTGGTTTTTTTTAAACTATATTACTACCGCCTTAGTAATGGCCGCCGGCTGATTGACAGCATCCATTGCTAAGGCAGGGCTTAGTGTTAGCCGGTTCAGAGGCTAACACTAACCCCCTTTATTACCCCGGTACCCACCGCCACCAGGGGTGCTGGGAAGAGCCGGGTACGATCCAGTACCTGACCATCTGTAGTGATGGTCGGCCACTGGGGTGGCCGCAGGCTGGTATTATCAGGAGGGGAAAGGCCAGATACAGTGGCCCTTCCTACCCTGGTGATGCTAGGCTGCTGCTGCTTTATTGTATCTGGCTGGTTATGAAAATGGGGGGGACGCCACGTCATTTAAAAAATAATTGGAAAGAACGATGTCGGGTCCCCCCCAATTTTCATAACCAGCCAGATACAACACAGCAGCAGCAGGCAGCATTACAAGGGTGGGAAGGGCCACTGTTTTTGGCCTTCCCCAGCCTAATACTACCAGCCTGCGGCCACCCCGGTGCCTGCCCGTCACTACAGCTGGTCGGGTACTGGTTTGTACCCGGCTCTTCCCAGTACCCCTGGTGGCGGTGGGTACCGGGGTAATAATGGGGGTTAGTGTAGACTCTGCACCGGCTAACATTAAGCCTCGCCTTAGTAATGGAGGTT
This sequence comes from Rhinoderma darwinii, assembly GCF_050947455.1. Taxonomy (NCBI): domain Eukaryota; kingdom Metazoa; phylum Chordata; class Amphibia; order Anura; family Rhinodermatidae; genus Rhinoderma; species Rhinoderma darwinii. The sequence goes on along the minus strand of NC_134687.1, from coordinate 33,068,517 downwards.
GTCAATCAGCCAGCGGCCATTACTAAGGCGGTGATAATAAAGTTTAAAAAGATACAAGCACATAGAAATTTTTTTTATTGAAATAAAAACACAACCCTCATTAACCATTTTATTGAGAATAAAAAAAACGCCGTCATTGAAGTCCTCGTATCCGAAGTCCAACAACCGAACCTGTAAAAAAAACACAAACACACAAAAATAATCAGTAACACATAAAGAAGCAAAATTATTATTCTTACCTTTCCTGGGTCCAGCGCTGGAGCCGCAATGTCAGCGAGCTGGGCCCTGTATCTAATCCTATCATGTGTGATACAGTCTGCTGAGCTGTGTATCTAATCCAATCATGTATGATACTGTGCTGGGCCCTATATCTAATCCGATCATGTGTGATACTGTCTGCTGAGCCACTGTATCTAATCCTATCATGTGTGATACTGTCTGCTGAGCCACTGTATCTAATCCTATAATGTGTGGTACTGTCTGCTGAGCCACTGTATCTAATCCTATCATGTGTGATACTGTCTGCTGAGCCACTGTATCTAATCCTATCATGTGTGGTACTGTCTGCTGAGCCACTGTATCTAATCCTATCATGTGTGGTACTGTCTGCTGAGCCACTGTATCTAATCCTATCATGTGTGATACTGTCTGCTGGGCCACTGTATCTAATCCTATCATGTGTGATACTGTCTGCTGAGCTGTGTATCTAATCCTATCATGTGTGATACTGCCTTCTGAGCCACTGTATCTAATCCTATCATGTGTGATACTGTCTGCTCAGCCACTGTATCTAATCCTATCCATAGTTTATAGGGTCGTAGTGCTATAGATATGCTATGCTGTCTCCTATACACACACTTTTTTTTGGGGCGGACACATATGTATTGGGGCTATTTCCCGGACATTTTAAGCCCTGAGGGTATGTTCACACGGCAGCGTCTGTTACGGCTGAAATTACTGTGCTGTTTTCAGGAGAAAACAGCACCGTAATTTCAGCCGTAATGGCATGTGCAGGCGTCTTTTGCTGCGTCCACTACGGAAGTAATTGAAGCTGGTTTTCCATGGAGTCCATGGAAAACGGCTCCATTTACATCTGAAGAAGTGACAGGCAGTTTTTTACGCGCCGCCTTTCGACAGCGGCGCGTAAAAAAAAATGACCATCGGCACAGAACATCGTAAGACCCATTCAAATGAATGGGCAGATGTTTTCCGACGCTTTTGAGCCGCATTTTCGGATGTAATTCAATGCTAAAACGCCCAAATTACGTCCGTAAATAGTGTGTGTGTGAACCCAGCCTTAGTGACGCCCCGGCTGCTAGTGCTGCATTGTTGGGTCACTTAGGAGACCCAGCGATGCAGCTGAAAGCGGACCGTCGGCCATGAGAAGTTTGCGGGGTGGGGGGGGGGGGGGGGGGCCCTGGCACATTATCTGCACAGGGGCCTTTTGCAGTCTGTGTCCGCCACTGCATATACCAGATTGTGGTTGTTTACCAAAACCCTCTATGCCGATAGATATAGGAGCATGATCTGATATAATCAGCTCCTAAATCTTGCTGGTTGGTATCCTTGACACCAGGGAGGGAGAAGCAAGGAGGAGGTCAATCCTAAACCAAGTATCATGTACTTTGGACAAATAAGTATAGTCTCTCTGCTGGATTATGTACTCTCCACATATTTAAGATATTAGTTGACTCAATAAACCTTCTCATGACCCCGTCCTCACATTCCCCCCCCCCCCCATCTACTCCCAGATACTCCAGGAACCCAATTTATCTAAGACCAGACTTATGACTCTGTTGAAATCTCCTCCTATTATTTTATATATTATATTATCTGTATTTATCCAATCTGCCAGTTTCTGAAAAAACCTTTGATTTATACTAGGGTCATTTGCGGCATATATATTATAAATCATATGAAAAACATTAAGAGAAAAAAGACATGGCCCGCACAACCCACAATGTATACATTGATCTGAGCCGCTAGGCATAATTTCTAAACGTGAACATGAGGTTCTTTGTTAACATTTTGATCAAACTCTATAAACCCACGTGCCACTTCACGGCGACCTCTTTTAAAGCAACGTATACATTGTGGATTGTGCGGTCCATGTCTTTTTCCTCTTAATGTTTTCCATATAATATATAGTCTACCCTCTTCCATTTATTTGTTTTACTTGGTACCAGCACTCCACACATTTGAAAAAAACCCCAGCTGATTTTAATCCAGGAATAACCTCATAAGTGTTTCTGCTCTTGCTTGTGCTCTCAGTCGGCCACTGGGGGCGCATGGTAAGGTGAGCTTATTCCATGTGTTCACATGTTGTGGTGCTGTATGGTGGTGTCTGTTGCTGTGGTGCTGCATTTGTGGGGGGACGTAGCCCAGAGCCAAGGAGGCTTGGCACGGTCTGATGGTATGGGTGCTTTTGGGCCCCTGGGCTGCTCCCTCTGCAGGAGCGGTGCTGCGGTGGCAGTGGCCGCCATGAGGTGCTACAACCGCTAGAGGTGGGACCCATTTTAAAAGAGGTCGCGGTGAAGTGGCAAGTGGGCTTATACCGTTTGATCAAAATGTTAACGAAAAACCTCATGTTCATGTTTAGAAATTATGCCTACCGGCTCAGATCAACGTATATATTGTAGATTGTGCGGTCCATGTCTTTTTCCTCTTACTGTTTTCCATATTATAAATCATAATTTCTAATTCTGATACCTAATTAGGGTGCGCATTGTTCTCCCCTCTTCCGTATACTCAGTTGAAATTATCTCAAAGTTTACGTTTTTATTAAATAACATAACTACACCAGTTTTGCGCTGTGTTGTCCCTTTGCCCCTTACCTGTCCAACCCAGCCTTTACTTAATTTTTGAATCTCTTTCTCTGAAAGGTGTGTCTCGTGAAGCAATGTTATGTCTGTATTAAAGAGGCTCTGTCACCAGATTTTGCAACCCCTATCTGCTATTGCAGCAGATAGGCGCTGCAATGTAGATTACAGTAACGTTTTTATTTTTAAAAAACGAGCATTTTTGGCCAAGTTATGACCATTTTTGTAGTTATGCAAATGAGGCTTGCAAAAGTCCAAGTGGGTGTGTTTAAAAGTAAAAGTCCAAGTGGGCGTGTATTATGTGCGTACATCGGGGCGTTTTTAATACTTTCACTAGCTGGGCGCTCTGAAGAGAAGTAACATCCTCTTCTCTTCAGAACGCCCAGCTTCTGACAGTGCAGATCTGTGACGTCACTCACAGGTCCTGCATCGTGACGGCCACATCGGCACCAGAGGCTACAGTTGATTCTGCAGCAGCATCAGCGTTTGCAGGTAAGATCGACTTACCTGCAAACGCTGATGCTGATGCAGAATCAACTGTAGCCTCTGGTGCCGATGTGGCCGTCACGATGCAGGACCTGTGAGTGACGTCACAGATCTGCACTGTCAGAAGCTGGGCGTTCTGAAGAGAAGAGGATGTTACTTCTCTTCAGAGCGCCCAGCTAGTGAAAGTATTAAAAACGCCCCGATGTACGCACATAATACACGCCCACTTGGACTTTTACTTTTAAACACACCCACTTGGACTTTTGCAAGCCTCATTTGCATAACTATAAAAATGGTCATAACTTGGCCAAAAATGCTCGTTTTTTAAAAATAAAAACGTTACTGTAATCTACATTGCAGCGCCTATCTGCTGCAATAGCAGATAGGGGTTGCAAAATCTGGTGACAGAGCCTCTTTAAGCCTCTTCAGGTATTTCACAATTTTTTCACTTTTTAATCGGGGTAACCACTCCTCTTACATTCCATGAGACTATATTTAGCTAGAAAGAGATTAAACATGAAGATTCTGCACGGACCATGGATCCCCTTTACCCCCCTAGCCCCCCCTTACCCCCTTTTTTCCTCGCATAATGACTTCCTTTCTTCCCCGACAGCAATTACTAATATATAAGCTTTCTATACCAATTTCTCTCCGGTATACCTATAGTAGCTAGACCTTCTTCTTGTTTATACTTAATATATTTTAGGGGGGGGGGCCCTATCTATTCACCCAAAGTGATTTCAAATTTGTTTCTGCAATATTTGGCGGCCTCCTTTGGTTGGTCATATGATTGCACTGTGCCATCTTGTGAAAATATTCTTAAGATTGCAGGGTATTGTAGCCTGAATTTTATATTTTTTTTATACAATTCTGAACATATAGCTGAAAATCGCCTCCTTTTCATGCTTATTTCTGCGGAATAGTCTGGAAATATTAATAGCTTTTTATCTTCCCAGATAAGCTCTTTCTTGTCTCTATATTGTTTTACAATCACATTTATCCTGAAAGTCCATGATTTTTGCAATCACCACTCTTGATCTCTTGCCTTCCTCCTCTGGTTTTGTTGGGCCAATTCTGTGGGCTCTATCAACTTTAATTTCTTTATTAAGCCCTAATAACTTGGGTATCTCTTTAGAGATCATATCTCTCAAGGCTGTGTTGGAGACCCTCTCTGGGATACCCACTATCTGAATATTATTTTGTCTGGATTGATTTTCTAGGTCATTGACTTTGTCTTTAATTGTTTCTTTTTTCCCTTTGTATGTCCTGCATTTGACAGTACAAGGTCTCCAACTCATCCTCCATAGTTGACACCTTTTGTTCTAAATATTCCACCTTTTCTCTTTGTTCCTCCATTTGTTGACTCACTTTCGCAAAGGCCTTTTGAACCCCTCTGTCTATAATGTCGTCCATCATTGGCGATATTTCTTTTACCACCACTTGTACTATTTCTTTTATATTTTTGTGTTGGTAGGTTCTCCACCGCGGTTCCTCCCATTGATTGTCTGCCTGTAGATGTCATGTAGTTGTCACTCTCATCCCCCCTGCTTTCTCCGGTGTACTTCTAGTGGAGTCAGTTTTGTGTGGTTCTGTAGTGCCTCTCAAGTTTTTACTCTGCAAATTCCCTTTAGGCATTTTAGAAGGGGAGAAAGAGGAAAAACAGCTGCAGCAATGGGCAAAAAAAAAAAGAAAAGGGAGACCTGCAAGCATCAAGCTAATCAGACTAAGACCTGGTGCAAATTAAGGCCTGTTCCCCCCCCCACCCCACTTTTTCCCCTTTTTCTCTTTCCTTCTCAGGTCTTTCTTTTTAGTGAAGCTTTCACCAGTCTTTATATTTTTTTTCCTTTTTCTCTGCCCCAGAAAGAGAAAAAAAAACGTATCCAATGTTCTTTCACACTTAATTAACTATTATACTTTCTGGAAATTATGATACGCTGTTAAGGATCTGCCAGGCACAGCTTCTGTATCCCCGCCCATAGGTAATCAGTCTGCACCTGCTTCTATGTCTGTGAGACTGACTCCATCTTCCACCACCCAGGATGGCAGGCTTAGGAGTGGGAGAGCCTATCACAGCCTGGCCAGACGGAGCTAGCTCCCGCCCTCTGTCTATTTATACCTGCCTTTCCTGTTCCACCTTTGCTTGTGATTCTTCTCTGTTGGTTTCCTGGCCCTGCTGCAGCTTCTTGTACTACTTGTCCCTGCTTCGTATTGACCCTGGCTTACTGACTACTCTTCTGCTCTGTGTTTGGCACCTCGTACACTCCTGGTTTGACTCGGCTCGTTCACTACTCTTGTTGCTCACGGTGTTGCCGTGGGCAACTGCCCCATTTCCCTTTGTTCTGTGTTTCCTTGTCTGGTTGTCTGTCGTGCACTTACTGAGTGTAGGGACCGTCGCCCAGTTGTACCCCGTCGCCTAGGGCGGGTCGTTGCAAGTAGGCAGGGACTGAGTGGCGGGTAGATTAGGGCTCACTTGTCTGTTTCCCCATCCCTGTCATTACATACGCAGGTTTCATTTTCATACTTGCACACCGTTTTTCATTTGTGTTTTATTTTTTATTCTGCTCTCCTAAGGTCGGATTCACACGGGCGTATGCGTTTTGCGCGCGTTGCACTTCCGTGTGTCATCAGTGTTGGCTGCGTGATTTTCACGCATATGCCATGCTTATGACATGCGGTTTTGAAGTTTAGAAAAAGAAATGAAGGAAGTGCTTTTATTTGTTCTGTTGCGCGAATCACGTGCGTCACACGGAAGTGCTTCCGTGTGCCGTGCGCGATTTTCACGCACCCAGTGACATCAATGGGTGCGTGATGTGCGAAAAACGGCCAAGTATAGGACATGTCATGAGTTTTACGCAGCGGACATACGCTGCGTGAAAATCACGGACTGTCTCAACGGCCCCATTCACTAACATAGGTCCGTGCGACGCGCGTGATTTTGACATGCTTATCACGAATGTAATACACGTTCATGTGAATAAGGCCTTAAGCTCATGCATATACTACATGAAAACATTGTTTTATCGAATATCTTCCTCTGTAGGCTAATTACCGCAGCAATGTTCATAGGTATATAAAAAAAAATAATGTCAAAATCGGGATATGATTTATAGGTACAAGTGGCTTGTGATTTCTCCTCAATCTTTCACAACATGTACCTGTTGCTATTGCATATTCGCCCACATTATTTCTAGTGCACCCCTCAGAGACATACCAAGACGTTTTTCTATTTTAGAGAAGGAAGCACACAAAAAAAAGTGCAAAAAATACACAAAAAAGGTCCAGAGAGTAGGGTATACGACCTGAGCAGATGCACATCTGAAATTCCGTTTTTCATATAGTCATGATTACACTTTTAATTTTCAACTCTTACTTCCTTCTTGTTCAGTTTGAACATTTTAAACATTTGATGTACAAAACAAGGCCTGTCTGTGGTATGTTTTTTTTCCTTTTTTCCTTTCAGGAGAGAGGGAAAGCTACCGTGTTTCCCCGATAGTAAGACACCCCCGATTGTAAGACGTATCGGGGGTTTCAGGGGGGTCGGCTAATATAAGCCGTACCCCGAAAGTAAGACATATGTCTTACTTTCGGGGAAACACGGGGGTATTGCCGCCTCCTGCCCACTTCCGCGCCGCCCCCCTCTCCATACGTCACCGCGCCGTCCCTTTCACTAGTTTTGTTGAAGAATCTAGAGCAGATGAAGGACTAAAAGGAGTAAAACGAAAAGAGGAACATGCTCGTTCTCCACACAGAAGTGATGTAGCCACCTCAGGTGAACTTTCTTCAGATCTCCATGGTGAACACCCGCCTGTTAAGAGGTCTGGCCGGTTGAACCGAGATTTAAGAGGAGGCGCTAACCTCTACGTAAGGAGCTTGTTTGATGTTGTGAAAAGTCAAATGAAACTTCCGCATAAGAAAGTTGTAAAAAAAGATGAAGATGCTGCTCAACAGCCTAAGGTAATAAATATTGTTTCTCCATCAACTAATCAGTCATTTGGAAGAAATATTTCTTCAGTTGGACCTACCCAAACGGAATCTGTTAAAACAAACTCAGCGGCTGTATCCAGTCAAGTACCTTTTAGTAAAGCCCAGTTGACAGCTACAAGTCAAACAATGTCTACCCGAATGGTTTCATTTGCAGGACCGAATCAGCAAGGATCTGGCAGAGACCATTCTTCTGCTGGACCTAGTGAACTAATGTCTGGAAGAATTCAACCCTTGCTAGAAGAAGGAGAGCTGCCACAAGAAATTAAAGGTACTACATGTCTATTCTCACTGACATATTTGCTTTTCTGCTACTACCTTGAAATGGTTTTGTTAGCTAAAAAATACTGCGTTCTTCCTAAAGGAAAAATAGTCCATAGAATAAATATGGTTTGTAACATTGCTGAAATCCCTGTAGAAACTGGTTCGACAATTTTTTTCCAATATAAGACATACCCCGAAAGTAAGACATAGTGGGGCTTTTGGGGATAAAAAGAAAGTAAGACACTGTCTTACTTTCGGGGAAACACGGTAGGTCATTCATAGTACTTCCTCACATCATCCTGCAGACTGCCATCGCCTGCACTGCTGATATCGCGGTCTCATTTTCAGAAAAAACATTAGGTAGTGAGCAAAATCTCTGCTGAGGATCACGGTAGTCACACTGTATCCTCGCTACAAGTGCGTGGGCTGCATCCCCTTGCCCTCTCGTAGAGCTGGTCAGCTACAGGTCAGCTACAGGTCCCGGATAGAGCTGCTCCATCAGCACATCGCAAACCACGTTCGCTACACCATCGGGCGCCGCCTTCGGAAGCCTACTCCACCCTTCCTATGCACAGATCTTTTAAGATCCCACCACAGCATCTTAATTGGGTTGAGGTCTGGACTTTAAGGGGTTTTTTTCTGCTACTTTTCCATAAAGGTCATACTTGTTCAGTCTTTTCTAATCGTGCATTCATAAGCAATAAAAGGATTATTCTCATCTAAGGCATTTACTGCATATCCACAGCAGATCCCCTGACCCCCATCCCGCCAGGTGAGGCAGCAGACAACCACCGCAGCTAGGCGGAGCATGAAAAGAGAAGTTACCGTGTACATGTGTGAGATTTTCTCTTTCTGTTCTACGGTAGTTACAGGAACAGCCAACCAAGCGTGCTCGGCTGTTTACATAACTAAAATTGAAATTGAAGTTAATGGAGATAGCCATGCACATGCGCAGCCACCTCCCCATTCATTCTCCACCTGGATGAAGCCTCAAGCCGCCATAGGTGCAGGTTATGTGGATATGCCAAAAATATCTTTGATGGCAATTATTCTTTAATGTGGTTACATAGGCCTGTAGGTCATATGATATATCACTTAGGTTTTTCTTCATATCTGAGCATTAAACGTTCTGAATCTGACTGGATTGTATTAGTAACACCTGGCTGTTAATTACTCTCTTGAAGGTGCCCCTATGCTTAGCGGGCGTGTGCCAATAGTTTACCGCGTGGCCAAAAAACATGTACTTCACCTGCACAAGTGCCAAAACCAGTCCGAAACGCTATATGTACAGAACCCCCAATGATTGTGGAAGTAGGAAGAGTGTACTTATATTTTCCCAATATGGGTTTACAACATATTGAATCTGCTGTGTTTTTATTGTTTGTTATTTGTTTGCTGAGGAGCATAGAATTGTTATTATGACACCAAGTGCAGGATGTTTCTTTGGTGCCCTCCCCACCTCCTGGCAGTGGCCACATCACGTGCGCTTAGCCACCCACAGCCCAGACCTGCAAGTACCTAGCACCATTGCCACAGTGAATGGATCTCCTCTATTCACTGTGGCAATGATGTTAGGTAATTATTTTAGTATATTTAGGAGGCACTATCAAGGCATTAATCTGTGTGGGGGGCAATATGGGGGGATATTACTCTGTGGGGAGGCACTATGGGTGCATTATACTGTGTAGGGGACACTATAGGGGCATTATAATGTGTGTGGGGGGGCACTATGGGGGCATTGCACTGTGTGTAGAGGCACTATGGGGGGCGCTATGGCGGTATATATGGACCGTGATGTCAGGGGCTTCCCCAGAAATGGAGTCCCGGAGCAGAGCCGCTAGCGCTCTGCCTGGGACTCTTTCTCTCCTCCTGACACCAGTGATGTCAGGGGCTTCCACAGAGACGGAGTCCCAGGGAAGACCCGCTAACGCTCTGCCTGGGACTCCTTCTCTCCTCCTGAAATCCCTGTCTCTATATGGACAGTGATGTTAGGGACTTCTCTAGAGACGGAGTCCCGGAGCAGAGCCGCTTGTAGCGCTCTGCCTGGGACTCCTTCTCTCCCTCTGACATTACTGTCCATATATGGACATTGATGTCAGGGGCTTCCCCAGAGACGGAGTCCCGGAGCAAAGCCGCTAGCGCTCTGCCTGGGACTCCTCTCCTCCTGACATCACTATATATGGACAGTGATGTGAGGGGCATCCCCATAGACGGAGTCCCGCAGCAGAGCTGCTAGCGCTCTGCCTGGGACACCTTCTCTCCTCCCAACATCACTGTCCATATATGGACAGTGATGCCGTAAGGACAGCAGCGACAGCACCTGGCAGCCGAGTGGGCCCCCCCAGAATTTTTAGGCAGGTTTTCCTCCTGCAAAAAACTCTGTGTGAACCCAGCCTAAATGTGACCTTTACAAAAAACACTACTACAAAGTATAGTACCTCTGGTCTGACCTGACAATGGCTAAACACTGTTGCAAGCATTGTATAGGTTAGGACAAGAACTGCAACAATATTTGCAACAATTTTGTTTCTCACTAGGGAGGAGTGACAATGTAACTAGTGTTTTCGTAAATCCAGCCATCCAGTCATTTCAAATTGTGTGATTTTTTTGCCAAATTGGTTTATCTATAGCCATAAGTGGGTTTTCATTATCAACTCCTATGTTCTTATGGCTCTACCAGTGTCAGAGATAAAAAAGAAAAACTGGAATTCTGGCAAGTGCAAAGCACCAAAATAACTCAAATGATATATTTGGCAATGTATTCTGCCTGTGCCACAGAAGGAAAATAGACTTTGAATGCAACAAACACAAGTGTCCTGAAATTACACTAGGGCCCCTTAGACATGACTGTAGTTTTTATCCGCAATTACGGATCCGTTATAAAATGCTGACACGTTCATTTCTATCGGCCACGGACACCTTCCTGTATATTTACGGGAGTGTGTCGGGCTATAGAAATGAGCAGCAAAAAAAGGACATGTCCTATTTTTCCGCATTTATGGACCGTGCACCTATACTTATTACTGTGAGCACGGTCTGCAAATGTGGATGACACTACGTGGCCCGCTCCTTCCGGCAGTATTTACTGACTGTAAATACTGCACCGTCGTGTGCATGGGGCCTAATTATTTTACCTTGTATCTTCTCATATATTGAAAACATATACCTGGAATGCTGTAAAAACTAAAATGATAATAAAGAACTGGATTTCTGCGGGTTTAAAGAACTATATTTACAGAAATGACTAATTATCTAACAGTGTGCTCGGACCGTGTCACAGATGAAATAAACACTTGTAATTTTATGAATACATCACACCAAAACGGTGTAAGCCCAGATAAGGCTGTGCAGGGTAAGCTGCTAAATGATGGCAAAAAGCTCAGATTTGATGAAAAAAATAACAGTTACTTTTACTAGGCCGGTAATCATAGCAAACGGTCACAAAGTGAAAAAACACTTCTCAGCAGAGAGGCACAGTCTCCCTAAATTATTACACAAACAATGGCAGTAACTCTTATCAATAGCAATAACTTCTAGCAATGGCAGTCAATTGCGGGCAATGTAGCTTTCCAACTTCTATTCAGGACAGTGTTTTTTCTTACTCTGTGGCCTTCTATATCTCTATGGAATGCGGAGAGGCCCTTAAGTAACTACCACCCACCAATCGACGATGACTTTCTCACCCCGGGCAACTTCCACTTGGCTCACAGCAAACTCTCTTACATGCAGAAAGGACCCTGGCAACTTCCACTCGCCAGTGTAGCAACTCACTTGCTAGGAGATTTACAGCAACTCCACCGACCACATCAATGAATTGTCTCTGACTTCAAGGCCTATCCGGAACCACAACAGTGTCCTACTGCTTCAGGCCCGTAGCCGATACACTAAACCAAGTTAAGCGGGAACAGCCGTTCCATATTAACTAAGCACCCAGTATTGCCTGCAAACAGGGCCGCCATCAGGGAGGTACTGGGGGTACTGCAGTGAGGGGCCCGGGCATAAATTTTAAAAAAAGGGGCCCACACTCTGCCGCTGGAATTAATACACTCACGGCAGTGTGGCTCTTACGATTTCATTTCGGTGAAAGGAACAGATCCCATCACGAAGCAGGGGCCCATTCATTACATCCAAATAAAACCGTAAGGGCCCGCTGGAGCGTGAGATGTGCCCGCCCCTCCTCCTCCACAACAGCGTGACAGCATGTGGGGAGGAGACATCACAGCAGTGGGAGTTATGAGCTCAGCCTCGGAGGATACATCCAGCAGCAGCAGCAGTCGTCGTCTTCAGACACAGTGAGTACTAAGTTATGTCTGTGTCCGGCTGCTGCTGCCCGGAGCCTCCTGAAAAAATCTCCTGCTGCCCCCATAGAAAGTAAATATCTTACCCACCTCTGTATTATGTTAACACCGCAGCGTAGGATTGTATCAGCTCTACGGCTCTTATCTCCCGTCCTGTGTAACATGTGACAATAAACCTGTCTTCTCCCTCTGTTTACACAGGACAGGAGAAAAGAGCCGTCGTGGAGCTGATAGTGATACAATCCTATGCTGCAGTGTAAACTAATACAGACGTGGGGAAGATTTTTGCTTTCTATGGGGAGGGGGTAGATTTAGATGATAATGGGGGCAGGGAGATGATAATGGGGGCAGGGACATGATAATGGGGCAGGGAGATGATAATGGGGGCAGGGAGATAATAATGGGGGCAGGGAGATGATAATGGGGGCAGGGAAATGATAATGGGGCAGGGAGATGATAATGGGGGCACGGAGATAATAATGGGGGCAGGGAGATGATAATGGGGCAGGGAGATGATAATGGGGGCAGGGAGATGATAATGGGGGCAGGGACATGATAATGGGGCAGGGAGAGGATAATGGGGGCAGGGAGAGGATAATGGGGGCAGGGAGATGATAATGGGGGCAGGGAGATGATAATGGGGGCAGGGAGATGATAATGGGGGCAGGGAGATGATAATGGGGCAGGGAGATGATAATGGGGGCAGGGAGATGATAATGGGGCAGGGAGATGATAATGGGGGCAGGGAGATGATAATGGGGGCAGGGACATGATAATGGGGCAGGGAGATGATAATGGGGGCAGGGAAATGATAATGGGGCAGGGAGATGATAATGGGGGCAGGGAGATGATAATGGGGCAGGGAGATGATAATGGGGGCAGGGAGATGATAATGGGGGCAGGGACATGATAATGGGGCAGGGAGATGATAATGGGGCAGAGAGATTATAATGGGGGCAGGGAGATGATAATGGGGGCAGGGAGATGATAATGGGGCAGGGAGATGATAATGGGGGCAGGGAGATGATAATGGGGGCAGGGAGATGATAATGGGGGCAGGGAGATGATAATGGGGCAGGGAGATGATAATGGGGCAGGGAGATGATAATGGGGGCATGGAGAGGATAATGGGGGCAGGGAGATGATAATGGGGGCAGGGAGTTGATAATGGGGGCAGGGAGATGATAATGGGGCAGGGAGATGATAATGGGGGCAGGGAGATGATAATGGGGCAGGGAGATGATAATGGGGCAGGGAGATGATAATGGGGGCATGGAGAGGATAATGGGGGCAGGGAGATTATAATGGGGGCAGGGAGATGATAATGGGGGCAGGGAGATGATAATGGGGCAGGGAGATGATAATGGGGGCAGGGAGATGATAATGGGGGCAGGGAGATGATAATGGGGGCAGGGAGATGATAATGGGGCAGGGAGATGATAATGGGGCAGGGAGATGATAATGGGGGCAGGGAGATGATAATGGGGGCAGGGAGATGATAATGGGGCAGGGAGATGGCATTGGGTAGGGAGGGAAATGATGCTAAAGTGGGAAGGAGATAATAATGGAGGGAGGATGGCACTTGAGTAGGGATGCACGATGCATCAAAACTTCAATACTGTTTCGATGCCGTGCATCCCCAAATGATTCGATACCGTTATTTCATGTATTTCGATACTAAGCTGTGCGGCCGCACAGCTCAATATTGTAATACATGAATGTATGAGAGCGGAGCTGCGGCTGTGTAATACAGTTACGGCCCCGCTCTGGAGTCCTGACATGTGCGCGCCGCCAGGATTATGTGATGCGGCACACGCTGCACTAATGAGCGGCGGCACTGAAAACAGAACATGGCGGGAGCACTACAAAACACCCCCACATGTTCTGTCTTCAGTGCCTGAACCGCTGCTCATTAGTGCAGCGCCGGCCGCATCTCCTCATTCTGACCGCGTGCGGAGCGGGGCAATGGTTGTATTACACAGCCGCAGCCCCACTCTATAAAGGCAGAGATCAGAGAAACCTCTCATCTCCGCCGCTATTCCCGTGAATGCTGCGATGACAGCGGACTGCAGCATTCAGAGGAAAATGAGAAGGGGGGATGCCCCTTGGATCACGTCACAGGAATCCCTGTGACGCGATTGAGGGCCATACCATATATGGGCAGACAGCCCAGGGTCTATTGAAGGACCCCAGTGCTGTCCTACCATATTTCCTGTTAGGGCATACTCAGGTCTGTCCTAACAACTGCCTGTGTACTATCCGTATATATAGATATATACCAGTACATTAAAGTTTAAAAATAAAGTAAAAACATAAAGTAATGTTAAATAAAATAAAAAATACACATACACCTTTTTTACAATAAACATTAAAATAAGTCTCAATACATAAAATATACACATATTCGTTATTGGCGCGGCCGTAATAACCTGCACAACAATTTTTTTGCGTCAGTTATGACGTGTACGCTGTAAAAAATAAAATAAAAACTTCTTTCACTTAATAATTTGGGGCACGAGGTGTGATGATGAATTTAACCTCCATGTGCCTCACATTAATAGTAATTAACCCCAACATGTACCTCACACATTAACCCATTATAATTGAGGATTGGGGTTAATTACTATTAATGTGAGGCACGTGGAGGTTAAATTTACCATCACACCTCGCGCCTCACATCAGAAATGGAAGAACTGTTTTGTTTTTTTATTACTGTTGGCAAAGTATCGCTTTGTTATCGAAATCGCAATACTACACGAAGTATCGGTACCGAAGTCCAAATTCTGGTATCGTGACATCCCTCCACTGGAGGAGGCATTATACAATGGGGGGGGGGGGGGGTAATAATTGGGTGAAAAGTGATGATATCTGAAGGGAGGGGAAAAATTATACATGGGGAGGGGTAGAGAAAGGAGAGAGTATACCTGGGTAGGGGGAGAAAGCTTATACCGGAGGCATAGTTAGCAACAGTCCTGAATTTGCAGGGACTGTCCTGAATCTACAGAGGCAGTCCCGGCAAATTACAGTCCCAGACGTGTCTCAGCCACTGCCATATTCAATTGTATCTGCGTCCACAGGATGCAGATACAATTGAATACTATGACAGAGCAGGAAAGTATCAGCTTCCTGCTCTGCCATTCACCCATCCAGGAGCGGAATCCCCGGCCAGAGAGTTGCCGACACTCTGGCCGGGGATTCCTCTCCATATATGGACAGTGAGGTCAGGGTCTCCTCCTGGACTGGAATCCCCTGCAGAGAGTGCCACACACACCCCTGTAGTTAGCGCCGAACATACCCCCTGTAGATAGCACCCTCCCCTGTAGATAGCGGCACACACACACTCCCCTGTAGATAGTGCCACACACTGCCCCCTGTAGATTGCACCACACAATCCCATGTAGATAGCACCACACACACCTGTAGATAGCGCCACACCCACCCTGTAGATAGCGTCACACACCCCCCTGTAGACAGCGCCACACCCACCCCTGTAGATAGTGCCACACACACCCCTGTAGATAGCGCTACACACAGCCCCCTGTAAATAGCGCCACACAGAGCCCTGTACATAGTGCCACACACACCCGCCTGTATATAGCGCCACACACCCACATGTAGATAGTGCCACACTCAGCCCTGTACATAGTGCCACACACACCCGCATGTACATAGCGCCACACACCCACCTGTAGATAGTGCCACGCACCCCCTGTAGATAGTGCCACGCACCCCCTGTAGATAGTGCCACACACCCCCCTGTAGATAGCGCCACACACCTCCCCTGTAAATAGCGCCACACACAGCCCCCTGTAGATAGCTCCACACACAGCCCCCTGTAGATAGCGCCACACACAGCCCCCTGTAAATAGCTCCACACACTGCCCCCTGTAGATAGCGCCACACACACTCCCCTGTAGATAAAAGTCTAAATGATAAACTCTGGCCACAGGTAGGGGTCTGGTGGAAAGGTGTCTGAATTACCTAACAGGTCTGGTCTAGGATCTGAATTTTTTGCTGGTTTGGTGTCTGAATTAATTTTGTTGTGTGGTTTTTACACAGATAACGTGTGTGCAGCGTGTGAAGAGATTGCAAAAGCATCATCGAGGCATGCCCGTGGCCGTGGGAGATCTTAGGGACTACATTTTGGTGAGTGACTCTGCTGTGTATAGGGCTTCAGTGCAATGATTTTTGTTTATATTGCCCTCCTACACCCTGACAGATTCTATACACACACACACACACACACACACACTTTCCCTTTTTGCCCCCCACAGAGCCGCTGTCTCTTCCCTGTCACTCCACAGAGCCCCTGTGAGGTTGCGTCTCCCCCCTGGCTACCACTGCTACTTTCAGTTCTCCCAGCCCTGGCACTTAGTCTCTCCCCTTTGCCCTCCGACACCCACCTCCTGTCTCTGCCCTGCTCGTCCAAAGAGTATTCTTTTTAATGTGCCCTACCTCCCGTCCCTTTACATTTCACCCCCCCCTCCTAATAACGAGGGGGGCGGGGCCCAGACTCATTGGCAGTATGGGGCCCAGAAATTCCTGATGGCAGCCCTGCCTGCAAACAAAAGGCACATTGCAACAAATTGAAGTTTTTACCAATATATACATATATCGCAAGTGCATATATTACATAGCAACATCTCTCCTCTGGATTCTATACCTATAAAAGAAAGCATATTTAAAGGGACGGTAACAATGGATTATGCTGGGTAAGATACCGTCTGTGTGGCGCTCTTTACAGTCCAGTTCTACCACATGTAAACCATAGAGGCTGACCTGACCCTAGCTTTGCCAATAAATGTCTTCACATTTGGAATCATGCATATGAATTAATATACATTAAAATACACAATAGCATTAAAAAACTAAATATATTATAAATTCTACACACAGGAAAGGAAAACTAAACATTGACATTTTGTTTTATGGGACAATGATCAGCCGGTCAAGTTATGATTAACTAAGAGAAACTGAGAAATGATAAGCAGCCTCTCTCCCAACATCAAAAGGAAAATGGAAGTACTTCCTAACGGTAACCTATACACTAGAATTAATAGTAGCAAATAGGAAACTGTAACTCTGTATTTTGTATATTTGGTGACCATTATACTTGGAGCTCCTGGGCCACAGTGCAAAATCTGTAATAGGGAACCTCACCTACCATGTGCTATTTATAATATTGGTGTCTTTTTATGTGGAATCTATTGATGTTTGTCCATGGAGATTGCATGACTGTGTGCTTGATTTTATGCACCTCTTTGCAATGGGTGCGGCTGAAACATCTAAACTCAATAATTAGGAGGTGTGTCCACATACATTTGGCCATATAGTGTATATGTAGGTATTTTTGGAACTCGGTAGGAGTGGAACAACAGACCCAACTTGTTCTTCTGGATGTATGTTTAAACCTTCCGTTCTTAGAAGAAGCTAAATTCATACGTTTTCCTTATATACTGTATGTTCGCATAAATAGACCAAGACACACACGCTATCACACTCACGCTCTCTGACACTGACACACATGCTCACCCAGGCTGAACATCCTGGTCATAAGAATATTGTTATTAGGCTCAAACCTATAAATGTGGACAAGACTATGATGTCCTATTCGCTCTGATGATGTCATCTTCTTGAGAAAATGCAATAAACATGATTTTGTAAAGTGTTGGACTGGTGCAACGCCGACCTTATGGATGTGTGACCTGTGCAATCACAGAGGGTGCAGCAGCCACTCCTGCTAAATGGGGTGTCACAGATGGCCATAGATGGCACCTGAGGCTTGTGACCACCACGTGTCTTAATATTACTTGTATAGCAGTATTATTAAGACATTGAATAGCAGTATTATTATTATGCTTTAAGTATAGATTTTTTTGGGCCCTTGTATGTTGTTATTATTTTTGTACTGTATGATGGAATTTATTTAGGCATTTTGTGGCACTGCTACTTAGTACACTATACACTATATTATTTTTGCAGTATATGGTGCTGCAGGTTCTGCATTGCATTGTCTTTTGGGCAACTGTATTTAAGTGATATTTAGTCAACATATAGCACTGTGGGCACCAAACTATATGGCACTGTGTCATTGTTTTTACACAGTTTTATAGTAGGACATATTGGGAGGGGGCACCAACAGAGGTTACCCCACTGTGCACCATCCCTCGTAATTCTGGTTCTGGGTTGGTGTACCTTGGGCCCACTTAAGGAAATTATTCTGAGGGCGCCTACCATCTTTCTATACAGAACATTTGCATGGCCACTTTTAATTACATCCTAAATTATGCTGTTATTATTGCGCGCACAGATCATATCATTAACTCGTTGCCGACACATGACAAGTATGCCCATTATGAGCGGCACGATGTTGCCAAATCATGACGAGCATACTGTGCAAGTGTGCCCATGCGAACAGGAGCAGGGAAATTACTGTAAGGCCTCATTTACACGAGCGTATTATACGCGCGTGCGACGCGCGTGCTTTTCACGCGTGTCGTACGCACCTATAATAGTCTATGGGGCTGTTTAGACGATGCGTGAATTTTGCGCTGCGTGAGTGCGTTGCGTAAAACTCACGACATGTTCTATATTCTTGCGTTTTTCACGCAACACGCACCCATTGACTTCAATGGGTGCGTGAAAACAACGCATGCCACACTGACGGTCCTGCGTTGCATGCGCGAAAATCACGCAAGAGCTGTCAAACTCCTGAATGTAAACAGAAAAGCACCACGTGCTTTTCTGGTTACAAACATCCAAACGGAGTGTCAAATTCGAGATGAGCGCACCGAACTTCACCGGGTTCGGCCAAACTCGTTTTGACCGAAACCGGTAAAAAATGTTCGGGTACGCGACGTCAGGAGACAGTCACTGTCCACGGTGCTGAAAGCGTTAAACTGGTTCAGCACCATGGACAGTGACTTCCGCTCCGAAAATCCATGAACCTGTAAAAAAAAAAAGACGTTCTGACTTACCGATAACTCCGGTCCGACCTCCCGGGATGACAGTTCAGTCCAAATGACAGCTGCAGCCAATCACAGGCCAAGCACAGGCTGCAGCCAATCACAGGCCAAGCACAGGCTGCAGCCAATCACAGGCCAAGCACAGGCTGCAGCCAATCACAGGCTGCAGCGGTCTCATGGACTGCGGCGTCATCCTGGGAGGTGGGGCCGGATGGCAAGAGAGGGACGCGTCACCAAGGCAACGGCCGGGAGCCCGGACTGGGGGAAGCAGGAAGTTCTTGGTAAGTATGAAAGTCTTTTTATTTTCACAGGTTGGTGTATATTGTGATCGGCATTCACTGTCGAGGGTGCTGAAAGAGTTACTGCCGATCAGTTAGCTCTTTCAGCACCTTGGACAGTGACGGGCCTCGACTACCTCATCTCTATGATGGCGGCTGCGTGAAAATCACGCAGCCGCGCATCATGACACACGGAGCTGTCAAATGCCTTTTGCGCGTTTAAAACGCAACAAGGCTGCGTATACGCAGTGCATACGCCATGCATACGCGCGCAAAACGCAGCGTTTTTTGCGCGCGCAAAACGCATACGCTCGTGTAAATGAGGCCTAATACACAGTCCTAGCAAAGATCAGAGAAATGTCCGCCATTAACCCCCTGGATGACGCAATTAGCGATGATCCCAGCATTCAAAGGGAAAAAGTAAGGAAGTGCCCCCCTTTGATTGCATTACAGGGAACCCCTGTTACGTGATTGAGGAACATACCTTCTATGGGCAGACAGCCCAGGGTCCCTTGAAGGACTTAGCTATGCCCTATCATACTAAGGTATGCCCTAACAACTGCCTGTTAACTGTAGCATTCATGGCCGCGGGCCGTCGGGTTTACTCACCTCCCGACGCCCGCAGCCACGCTCCGTTCGGCTGTGTCCCGTAGGGTGCGCGTGCACGCTAGTGCCTTGCCTTAAAGGGCCAGCGCGCGCAAATAGGAGGAAGTCATCATGATCAACTGCCACGATTTCCTGGTCTATAAGAAGGCCCCTGGCCTTCTAATCCTTGCCTGAGCGTTGTTAGTTTTCCCAGTCTGTCTTGCAAATGGTCCCTTAGTGTTTCCCGTTCCTGTTGTTACCCGTGCCTTGTTCCCCGTTCCTGTTTCCCGTGCTTTGCCTTAGTATCAAGCCGTGCCACGTCCTGTGTCATCTGCCACGTCCAGAGGAATCTGCCACGTCCTGTATCATCTGCCACGTCCAGAGGAATCTGCCACGTCCTGTGTCATCTGCCACGTCCTGTGTCATCTGCCACATCCGGAGGAATCCGCCACGTCCTGTGTCATCTGCCACGTCCTGAGGAATCCGCCACGTCCTGTGTCATATGCCACGTCCGGAGGAATCCGCCACGTCCTGTGTTATCTGCCACGTCCGGAGGAATCCGCCACGTCCTGTGTCATCTGCCACGTCCGGAGGAATCCGCCACGTCCTGTGTCATCTGCCACGTCCGGTTGAATCCGCCACGTCCTGTGTCGTCTGCCACGTCCGGAGGAATCCGCCACGTTCTGTGTCATCTGCCACATTTGGCGCTATCTGCTGCACCCATCTCCATCTGTGCCAGAGCTGCGGCCACCGTCTGGACTATCCAGGTACCCTTGTGAGGGACATTGTATTTCTGGGTTGTCCTGTTGTTTGGCCAGCTGCCTCCCCGCTACGGCGGTACGGCCTAGTGGGTCCACTACCCACTTCGTGACAGTACGCTCAGGCCATGGACCCCGCTGGTCAACCTGAGACTTTGACGACACAAGCCATGCTGGCCGAGATGGAGGATCTTCAGTCACGACAAGACCAGCTCCTCCTGTCGGTGAACGCCATAGCCCATCTGCTGCTTGCTCCAGCCACAGTCGTTACCGCACCCGTTCCTGCGGTTCCTCCTGCTACACTTCCTGTCTGTATGTGCGTCTGTGTCCCCAGAGGCCAGAGAGACGCCATTGCCTAGGATTGGTTGGAGAGACAACCCTAGGTGGAACGAAACCAAACAGAGCATTCTGTTCCAAGTTGACTATTCCTGTGACCCTAGTATCCGGTGACAGGACACATCAAGTTTCTGCCTATCTTGACTCTGGCTCTGCTGCTAACTTCATCCAGAAAGAGCTTGTGGATAATCTTCAGATGCCCACAGTTCCCCTAGTGATGTCTTTGGCTGTTGCCTCAGTTAATGGACTGCCTCTGCCTGATCCCATCGTTTCTAAAACCAAGCCGTTGAAGCTCCAAGTTGGAGTCCTGCATTTTGAATTAATTTCTTTCCTTGTTTTGCCCAAGGCCATCAATCCTGTTCTGCTGGGTCTGCCTTGACTTCGACTACATGCCCCAGTCCTGGACTGGAATTCTGGAGAGGTTCTCCAATGGGGCTCCAAGTGCCATGGTCGTTGTCTGTTGCAGATCCATCCTGTCAAACCTCCTCTGCCTCAGTCGTTGGCGGGACTGCCTCCCCAATTTGCTCAGTATGCAGATGTTTTCAGCAAAAGGGAGGCTGAGACGCTGCCTCCACATCGGATCTATGACTGCCCCATTGAACTGGTTACTAATGCCTCTCTCCCCCGTGGATGGGTATATCCTCTCTCCTTGCCTGAGTCTCTATCCATGTCGGCCTATATCAAGGAGAATCTGGAGAGGGGTTTCATATGAAAGTCTTCCTCCCCGGCCGGGGCTGGATTCTTCTTCGTTAAAAAGAAAGACGGATCCCTTCGTCCCTGCATTGACTACCGGGGCCTCAACCTGATCACAGTCAAGAACAAATACCCGTTGCCACTCATTTCTCAGCTGTTTGATCGCATACGAGGAGCCAACATTTTTTCTAAGCTAGACCTGCGGGGGGCTTACAATCTAGTCCGGATTCGCCGGGGTGATGAATGGAAGACGGCATTTAACACCCGGGACGGGCACTACGAATACCTAGTGATGCCCTTCGGACTGTGTAACGCTCCCACAGTGTTTCAGGGGTTCGTTAACTATATCTTCCGGGATCTACTCTATGTCTGTGTTGTTGTTTATCTCGATGATATTTTGATTTTCTCCCCAGATCCGACGACTCATCGGAGGCATGTCCGTCAGGTTCTACTACGATTGAGGGAGAATCATTTATACCCCAAGTTGGAGAAGTGCCTCTTTGAGAGGAATTCTCTGCCCTTCCTGGGCTACATCATCTCGGATCAAGGCCTCAAGATGGATCCTGAGAAAGTGAAAGCTGTCCTGGAGTGGCCACGTCCTCAAGGCTTAAGGGCCATACAGTGGTTCCTGGGATTAGCCAATTTCTACCGGCAGTTTATTCCGAACTTTTCTTCTCTGACGGCTCCCATCTCTACCCTTACCCCAAGAAGGGTGTGAACGCCAAAGTGTGGACTCCAGAGGCAGAGTCCGCATTTATTAGCCTCAAGAAAGCCTTCACTTCAGCCTCGATCCTCCATCATCATGACGTATCTCGGCAGTTTTCTCTGGAAGTGGACGCTTCCTCTGTTGGTGCAGGTGCACTTCTGTTCCAGAGGAGCTCCAAAGGAAAGGCAGTAGTATGTGGCTACTACTCAAGACTGTTTTCTTCTGCTGAGCGCAATTACTCCATTGGAGATCGGGAGCTACTGGCCATCAAATTGGCCCTGGAGGAGTGGAGACATCTTCTAGAGGGCGCTGCTCACCCCATCCTGATCTTCACCTACCACAAGAACCTCACTTACCTTCAGTCTGCACAACGACTGAATCCCCGTCAAGCCAGGTGGTCGCTGTTCTTTACCCGTTTCCAATTTGTGCTAAACTACCGTCCCGCGGACAAGAATGTGAGGGCCGATGCCCTGTCCAGAACGTTTGAGACGGAAGACACGGTGGAGTCCCTTCAGACTATCATAGACCCGTCCTGCATTGTCACTGCTAATCCTCTGCAGGTTAGAGACATCCCTTATGGGAAAACTTTTGTTCGGCTGGCAGACAGGAGAAGAATTCTCCACTGGGGACATAGTTCTAAACTTGCTGGGCACGCCGGTGTCCGTAAAACCCGAGACCTGATTGCTCGTCACTTTTGGTGGCCCACGCTACCTAAAGATGTTCTGGACTTTGTCTCTTCTTGCACGGTGTGTGCCTCTAACAAAGTGACTCACTCCAAGCCTGCCGGCCTGATTCAACCTCTGCCTGTACCCAATGCCCCCTGGCAGCACATTGCAATGGACTTTGTCACAGACCTTCCCCCCTCAGCAGGATGCAATACTGTCTGGGTGGTGGTGGACCGGTTCTCTAAGATGGCTCATTTTATCCCGCTGACCGGCCTACCTTCTGCTCCTCGTCTGGCGAGTCTCTTCATTCTAGACATCTTTCGCTTGCATGGCTTGCCTCTACACATCGTGTCAGATCGGGGTGTTCAGTTTACCTCTAAGTTCTGGAGAGCCCTCTGTAAACTCCTGGATGTGAGTTTGGACTTTTCCTCAGCCTATCACCCCCAGTCCAATGGGCAAGTTGAAAGGATCAACCAGATCATGGAAAATTATCTCCGCCACTTCATCTCTTCACAGCACGATAACTGGGTACAGCTTCTTCCATGGGCCGAGTTTTCATGCAACAACCACACAAGTGAGTCCACCACTTCCACTCCGTTTCACATCGTGTACAGTCAACATCCCAGAGTCCCTCTTCCTGTGTACTCTCAGGTACTCGCTGCTGACTCTGCATATTGGGACTTCCTGCAAATCTGGCAACAGACCCGGTCCTCCATTTTTCTGGCGGTAGATCGCATGAAGCAAAAGGCAGATACTAGGAGAAGAGAGCCGCCTCAGTATCTTCCAGGGACTAAAGTCTGGCTGTCCTCTCGGAACATTTGCTTGAGGGTGCCTTCAAACAAGTTTGCTCCCAGGTTCCTTGGTCCTTTCGAGATCCTGCAACAAATCAACCCTGTCTCCTATAAGCTGCGGCTGCCTCCTACCCTCAGAATCCCTAACTCCTTCCATGCGTCCCTCCTGAAACCTGTGGTCCTGAACCGCTACAGCAAGACTTCTAGTTCCACAGTTGCTCCCAGCGGTCCTTCTGATGTATTCGAGGTAAAAGAGATCCTGGACTGCTCTTATTAAAAAGTTCCTCTCTCGCTCTAGCCCCAAGAAGAGGGGGCGTAAGAGGGGGGATACTGTAGCGTCCATGGCCGCGGGCCGTCGAGTTTACTCACCTCCCGACGCCCGCAGCAATGGATCTGTGAGCGCTGGTCCCCATCTCCTTCCTAGGAGACGCCAGCGCTCACTTCCGCTCCGTTCGGCTGTGTCCCGTAGGGTGCGCGCGCACGCTCGTGCCCGGCCTTAAAGGGCCAGCGCGCGCAAATAGGAGGAAGTCATCATCATCAACTGCCACGATTTCCTGGTCTATAAGAAGGCCCCTGGCCTTCTAATCCTTGCCTGAGCTTTGTTAGTTTTCCCAGTCTGTCTTGCAAATGGTCCCTTAGTGTTTCCCGTTCCTGTTGTGACCCGTGCCTTGTTCCCCGTTCTGTTTCCCGTGCTGTTCCTTAGTATCAAGTCGTGCCACGTCCGGAGGAATCCGCCACGTCCTGTGTCATCTGCCACGTCCGGAGGAATCCGCCACGTCCTGTGTCATCTGCCACGTCCGGAGGAATCCGTCACGTCCTGTGTGATCTGCCACGTCCGGAGGAATCCGCCACGTTCTGTGTCATCTGCCACGTTTGGCGCTATCTGCTGCACCCATCTCCATCTGTGCCAGAGCTGCGGCCACCGTATAGACTATCCAGGTACCCTTGTGCGGGACATTGTATTTCTGGGGTGTCCTGTTGTTTGGCCAGCTGCCTCCCCGCTACGGCGGTACGGCCTAGTGGGTCCACTACCCGCTTCGTGACATTGACTAGCAGCACACAAGCTAATTACTGGCATATAGATACAGAATATGGCAGTACATTAAAGTTAAAAATAAAAATCAAAATGTAAAAATCCCGCTTTTGGGAGTAAAAAACTAATGTTAATTTAAAAAAAAATCACCAAGAAATACACACAAATACACATTTTTTAGAATAAATAAACTTTATTAAATATAAGTCCCAAAACATAAAATAATACACACATATTTGATATCGTCCCAACCTCAACAACCTGTACAACAAATTTACAGCTTCATTTATGATGATCGGTATATGATGTAAAAAAGAAAAACTGCAGCGGAACTGTTTTTTTCTGCATTTTTTTCCAAAATAAAAAATAATAGAAATTAAATGATAATTTAAAGTTACCAAAATATGGCACCTATAAAATATACAACTAACCCCGCACAAAAAGACTAATACAGCTCCGTCGAACAAATAATAATAATAAGTTATGAGTGCCGGGATGCAAAGAGAAAAAGTCAAGAAATTGTTCAGGTCCTTAAAGGACCAGTGTCATGTAAAAAAAAATTTTTAGATCAATTTGATTTTAGTGTTTTATTAAAACATTTTTTATTTATTTGTGTGTTTGTGTTTAACTTTTTTTTATTTTTTCACTTTTTCTTCCCTATGGGGGCTGCCATTTTTTTTTCCATCTCTGTATGTGTCGATTAACGACACATACAGACATGGAATACGGCACATACAGTCCCATAGTGAATGCGAACGGGGCCCGTTCCATCCACTATGCTGTACGCCGTCTGTGTGGGAACGGCGCACACAAGTTTAACTGTGCGACGTCCGGCGCCATTTTCCTGTGGACCGGAAGTCGCGGCCGGACAGTAAGTTTACTACTTCCGGTCGCGGCTTCCGGACTTGTGCACTTGGAGCGGAGGTAGCAGACGGAGCGGACGGACCGGAGGGAGCGGCGGCGGCAGGAGCAGGTAAGTTATTTCTATGTATGTTCGTGTTTTAGTGTGTGTTTACTACTGTATATTAACCTACTACACTGTGTGTTAGCTCAAAAAATGGCGACACACAGTGTAGGAGGTTTGACCGTTCAAACCCCTCGTTTCTCCCGGCACTAGCCAGGATAAAGGAGGGGGGATTCTGAGAGCTCACTAGAGAGAGTGAGTTTTCTCAAATTTTGCAGCATAAAGCAATGTGGTTGCTTTACCACATGCAATGCTGCAATTTTGGGAATTGCTCCATCTAGTGACCAGCGCTGGGAAATATTATAAATTAGAATCTAATTTATAATATTTCCTGACTCGTGAAAAAAATTAAAAAAATTAGAACAATGTTTAATCACCTATACACTAATTGTTTAACTAAAAAAAAAAAATTTTTTTTTCTAGCGACACTTTCCCTTTAAGGATCCATATTAACCCATAAGAAATGTCCCTTGTTAAACAGTTAGTGTATAAGTAATTAAACGTTGTTCTAATTGTTTTAATTTTTTCACGAGTCAGGAAATATTATAAATTAGATTCTAATTTATAACATTTCCCAGTGCTGGTCACTAGATGGAGCAATTCCCAAAATTGCAGCATTGGCATGTGGTAAAGCAACCACATTGCTTTATGCTGCAAAATTTGAGAGCTCACAGTAAAACACGTGCATACACAAACCTAACTTACCTGCTCCTGCCGCCGCCGCTCCCTCCGGTCCGTCCGCTCCGTCTGCTCCCTCCGCTCCAAGTGTACAAATCCGGAAGCCGCGACCGGAAGTAGTAATCTTACTGTCCGGCCGCGGCTTCCGGTCCACAAGAAAATGGCGCTCGGCCGAAGACCTTCAATTTGGACTGTGTGGGAGCGGATGTAAAATCCTAGAAAGAGGAATGAGGGAACAGTTTTCCGGGTTTACATGCTAGGAGACTAAAGACTCGATGCCTCAGGTCATACGCCTTTTAGTTTCTAAAAAAAAATGAATAAAATTAAAAATACACCCCCTTTCCCTAGTGGTCACAGCAGGGTTTATGGCCTTCCCCAGTAGTCACAGAAGAACCTCCCTTCTCCCCTCATTTACTTACTTCCCACTCCTGTGATACACCCTCTGCTGGTAGGAAGATTTAAATAAGGCCCCATGCACACGACCTTATATTTCATCCGTATTACGGACCCATTCATTGCTATTGGTCCCGGACACCTTTCAGTATTTTTACTGATCGGTGTCTGTGCTGAAAAAATGATAGAACCTGTCCTATTCTTGTCCGTAATTATGGCACGGACTCTCCCATAGAAGCCTGCGGGCGCTTCCGTAAATACGGACGGCTACGGATGTGCATCCGTATACCGTCTGTTTTTACGGAAACATTGCTATGCAACATGTTGGTGACATCATTTGCAGCCTTCTCTTTTTTTACACATCCGTATATACGGATGAAATGCGGATGACTACGGATCCGTATTTACGGCCAGTATTTACGGATAGATGAAAATACGGTCATGTCACATGTGCATGGGGCCTAAGCAGTATTTTGCCAGTATGTAACTTCCTGCATTGATCTCATCTAACAGAGAACAATATAGGGCTAGCATGCAGTGGCGGTCACTTTCTGATGCTCTGTGTACTCACCTGCTGCCTTTGCCCACACTCTTGAAGCAGGACCACCCATAGGTACTTGCCTTACTTGCCTCTATTTTCCAATGACCTGACATCTTCCACACTTTTTGCCTCTAGGACACCTCCAGTGTCTCATTTCTCCTCTGGAATACCCTACCTCAAGACTTTCAACTAATAACTCTTAAAGGAACCAAATGTACTCTAATTTTATTCACTATCCGGCACTCTCACTCAGGGCTGCCATATTAAAATATCTGAGCCCAGGGAAATTTGTATCCATTGGGATGCCCAGTGCAAAGATGTCATGAGTGGGCACCTCCTCACTTTCCGGCTAGAGGTAAAAAAAAAAAGCCTAAATTTTGCACACAAAGTATAATGTCCCCATGGTGCTCCCCTACACAGTATAATGCCCCCATAGTGCTCCCCTACACAGTATAATTCCCCCATAGTGCCTCCACACAGTATAATGCCTTAAAGTGCCACCATACACAGTATACCTCCATTGTGCCTTCCCACACAATATCATGCTCCACATAGTGCTTTCACGCAGTATCATGATAGACAAAAATTAGACCCTAGTAGTTGGTGGGTATAAAGGGTATTCATTAGCCCCATTATACCCCTGAGGATGCTACGTTAGTAGCGAAACATGTCGGGGGGGGGGGGGGGGGCTACTTTGTTCTTTTATTTCAATGCTGGTCTAGTAATCACTGGTCCTTAATTGATTCCGGGTGCCTGTTTAGCGTACTTCAGCCGCTGACTGGTACACCCGCTCTGTATATACATCATACGTATATACATACAATACTGTAGCAACAGGTCACATTGGCTAATTTTAAACTCCTGTATTGTGTGTCCTTTTGGAACCGTTGCATTTATATAAAAGCTATATTTTAATTTTAGTTATTTTCTGTCTGTATTTAGTAGTTGGAAATTTGGGTCTTTCTATGCCTTAGGCATATTGGTATCTGTTATTCACGCAGTATCATGACTCTATAGTGCCTCCCAAACAGTATCATGCCCTCATAGTGCCTCTCACACAGTATAATGCTCCCATAGTGCCCCACACACAGTATCATGCCCCCATAGTGGTCCCCACACACAGTATATAATGCCCCCATATTGCCTTTTCACACAGTATAATGCCCGCATAGTACTACCCACACAGTATCATGCCCACATAGTGTCCCCTCACACTCAGTATCATGCCCCATAGTATCCTCACACAGTTAAATATCCATGTAGTGCCCCACACAGTACAATGCCCCCATAGTGCCAACCAAACAGTAAAATGCCCCACTTAGTGCCTCCCACTAATGCCCCAATAGTCCCTTCTAAACATTATTTAAGTTATTCTCACCTAGCCCCTTTCCCGCGATGGATAATGTTGACCCCTCTTCAGGTCTTCTCTGGTCTGTAATGTGTGTGGCTTGGGGCAGACAGGCGCGATGACCTCACTGCATCGTGCCTGTTTGCACCAAGCTGTCTGCGTTTTGTCGAGAATGGTGGTGCACAGAGCTGATGGCTCCCTGCCCTGCCATAGTTTTCAACTGTAACTGCAGATACCATTTTCAACTGTATTTCCGAATACAGTTGAAAATGGTGTCGTTGCCAGGGGGCCGGGCACCGTTTGCCCTATGGTTAAAGCATCCCAGTCTGGGCCCTATATATTCAAATGTTCATGGTCCTTTCTCCGGCCCAATCTCCTATAATCCAAATAAACAGAAGCCTCTCCAAAAGACCATCCCTTTATCAGGACCAAATTTTCTGTGACAGATTTTCAATTCCTGCATATATGATGTACTTTTGCCTCTTCTTTGAGGTGATCACCCTTCTAGAAGACCATTTGTCAGTGCAATTTTGGGTGATGGTCTCCAAAAGATTTTACTGTATATAGATAAGTAAAAACTGGGTACCACTTTGGGGGGAATGGCAGAAGGAATAATATGACCTTTCTGCCCCATGCCAAAAAGTTGGGGGGGCCCTAGGAAGTGGACAGGAGATTAACTGGGGCCTGTGAAGTCTAACACGGTACATCTAGGCATTTTGTTTGCACATTATTTTCTATTAAATTGAGCCCATTCATTTAAATCGCCTCGTGTTTGGGTTCCATGCACTGGGGTGGTGGACAGCAACAAACAAATGCGTGTGGGACTCTTTATTGGAATAATTAGCCTGGATCCCTGACTACTGTACCACCCTGATGGCGTCCAGCTACCGATCCACTATTTACCAGTTTTCATACTACTGCATGTTCTTCTGCGACACTAGATGGGAATACCTGAACTGAAATAGGATTTACTGTATTCCAACATTTGTGGATAACCAATCAAATAAACTTTAGCAAAAAATCAAGTAACTTAAAGGAGTTCTAAAAGATTGAAAAAGGGATCTGCTTTTTCCTCCCAGAAACAGCCCCACTCTAGATTGTAGGCTGTGTCTGGTATTACAGCTGGGCTGCAATTCCAAACAAAGCTAAAGCGGCACTGTTTCAGGAAAAAAAAAAAAATCAGACCCTTTTTTCTGATCTTATACAGCTCCTTTAATGTCCAAGTGTAGATGTCATATTTAATAAATGACTATGACATGCACAGATCAAGTTAATACCTAATCTAATGAAGTAATTACTGGTGTATGACTAATCGCTAAAAGCACAAGACCATAAACAGTATTATAGTCTTACAAAATAAGAGATAGCAAAGTACTGAGACCTGATCTTATGATCACAAAGCAATCAAACTAAGATTTTTAGCCATTTTTGTTTTCTTTTTGCTGGTTTGTGCTGTCTTTTATTTTCATTCTATTAAAACAAGCTTTATATTTTTTTCCCCAGGATAGATTCAACTTTTGCATATGGATGGACCCTTGCTCTTTAGCAAAAAGACCCAAACTAAATAATACAATACAATTATCCATTAAGACTGTGTAATGCTTTATTTTTCTTGAGCTAAGGCTGCTGGAGAATTAAACGCTCGCTGCCGTATTCCCCCAAAAATTACAGCTGACTGCTAGGGGTCCCACTGTGGTCACCGTATCATCAAGGGAACCTTCTGATAAAAAGAGAGTTCCCTAATAGGACAACCACTTTAACGTCACCACATCCTTCATGGTAGAACATGGCAAACCCCAACTGATAAAGAATCATCCAGCAATGAGGAGAGCAAAAATCCTCAAGGAAATCATAAGAAGAGACCTCAAGGGAATCATGGCTGAAATTCCATTTACATACCCGGACTCCAACCTCTAACACGAAGCTACCCCTGCCTAAACCCTAAGGCCAGATTCACACGAACGTGGGGAAACTCGGACGTGGAAAACTTGATGTTTTTCACATCCGAGGTACCCCCGTGCAGGTTCCGTTTTCACAGATCTCCATAGTCTTGAGTCTATGGAGGGATTTGTGAAAACTGAATAAAATAGGACATGTTCTATTTTATAACGGACCCTTCACACGGTCCGTTGAAACAACGGCTGTGTGAGCAGCTCTATTGATATACATGCGTCCGTGTGACGGCCGTTAAAACAAGGAGGTTCATCTGAATTCGGCCTTAGGGTCAGTTTACATGTTGCATAAATACTGTGGATTTTCCGCAATGGAATTTGTTGCGAATGTGGATAGAACAAATCTCATCCACACGCTGCGTAAATACTGAGCGGAAGAAACGCTCAGAAAGTGCGTAATTTTATTCCGCAGCATGTCAATTGTATTTGCGTAAATGCTGCTTATTTGTTGCGGGTTTTCCCCATTTAATTCAATAGGGAGGTAAAACCCGTAAAAATAAGCAATTGTTGCGTTTTTTGCGGCAGATTCACTGGCTGCAGTGGTCTCCTGGGATGAAACGTCATCCCAGGAGGGCGGATACACAGTGTAACTTTACGCAGCATATCCGCCACTTGTGAACTGTGGTGCAGTTTTTCGCCGGGAATGTCCGCTGCGTAAAACTGCAGCATTCAGCCGGCCTGCTAGCAGTCCGGCCTACTGGGATAACGTTTCATTCCAGGAGACCACTGCAGCCTGTGATTAGCTGCAGCTGGCAGTCACATGGGATAAAACGTTATCCCAAGAGGCTGCCCCTCTGACGTCATGCAGGCCGGGCCTACGGGGATGATGTTTCATCCCATGTGACTGCTGCTACAGCCTGTGATTGGCTGCAGCAGACACATGGGATGAAACGTCATCCCTGGAGGTCGGCCTGGAGGAAAAAACCCAGACTTCTGGGTAAGTATAAGATATTTTTTTTCTGAGTTGCGTTTTTGCGGCAGAATCGCTGCGAATCCGCTGCAAAAAATGCAACAACTGCTATTTGTTGCGGGTTTTACCTCCCCATTGAATTAAATCGGGAAAACCTGCAGCAAATAAGCAGCGTTTATGCAAATACAATTGACATGCTGCGGAATAAAATTCTGCAAAGCATGCCAATTTCTGAGTGTTTTTTTCCGCTCCGCATTTACGCAGCAAGTGGATGAGATTTGTTCTATCCCACTTTGCTGCTTTGGGGCGTTGCTAGGGTTTTAAAATATATGTCAGGGACACAAGCCCAGAGACATATATTTACCACCCCCCCTGAAAAATAAATAAATTTTTACATACATGTCGGAGATAGCATATCTATAAGACTAAGGGCTCATTCAGATGAACATGAATGACGTCCATTTGCTGCGCATGGAAATCATGCGCAGCACACAGACTTATTGATTTCAATGGGGCCGTTCACACATGCAGGAGTTTTCTCGCAACGAGAGTCCGTTTCGTGAAACTCACTGCAAGTCCTATATTAGTGCGTTAAAAACACGCACTACACACGGATGCACATCCATTTTCGGTGCGTGATTTGCACATCAATTCAATTGAAAATAATTTTAAAAAGATGTGCTTTGCGATTGCCTGAATAACACATGCCACTCGCAAAGCACACTGATGCATAACGGACCGGATTCATGCATGTTTTCCACGCGCGTGAATCTGATAAGATCGTGCGAATGTAGCCTTATGCTCCAATCACTGCTATATAGAATTGGATGCATTGTCTCAGCAGACAGTATCATACATGATAGGCTTAGATACATCCCCCCAGCAGACAGTATCACACCTGATAGGCTTAGATACATGGCCCCAGCAGACAGTATCACACATGATAGGCTTAGGGCTCATTCATACGAGCGTGATTCTCATCCGCGTCTTGTGTGTTGAAATAACGCACAGCACACGGACCCATTCATTTCAATGGGACTATTCTCACATGCGTGAGTTTTCACACAGCGCGTGTCCGTTGCGTAAAACTCACTGCATGTCCTATATTGGTGTATTTCACGCATCTAGTCAATGGGTGCATGAAAATCACATACAGCACACGGACGACATCCGTGTGCTGTCCATGGTTCACGCATCAATTACACTGAAAAAAAAAAAGTGCTTGCGAGTGCATGAAAAACGTATGCCACACGCGAAGCATACTGATACAAAACGCAATGCACATGGACAGATTTACTCGTGTTTTTTATGCACGTAAATCTGTCACGGTCGTGTGAATGTAGCCTTAGATACAGGGACCCAGCAGTAAGTGTCCTTGTACTAACCCTCAGGGGCAAATTTGGCATTTCTGGGGCCCCAAGCAAAGTTATGTCTCGGGGCTCTAATCAAAGACACCAGTAGAGCGTTCCGCACACAATGCCCCCTGTATATAGTGTCACAACCCCCCTGTATGGTTCCACACAAAGTCCCCCTGCCATACATCCCCCTTGTAGACAGTACAATGCAGTCCCCTGTAGGTAGTCCCACAAACCCTCCTTGTCTCAGCAGACAGTATCATACATGATAGGCTTAGATACATGGCCCAGCAGACAGTATCACACATGATACTTAGATACAGGGCTCCAGCAGTAAGTATCCTTGTACTAACATATGTTCACTCCCACCCAAAAAAAAGGTGTGTCCCTGTATGTATATGTGTGTATTTATATATATATGAGAAAGCATATCTAAAGCCCAATGACCCTATAGCTATGGATAGGATTAGATACAGTGGCTCAGCAGACAGTGTCACACATGATTGGATTAGATATAGGGCCCAGCTCGCTGACATTGCGGCTCCAGTGCTGGACCCAGGAAAGGTAAGAATAATAATTGTTTTGCGTTTTTATGTTACCATTTCTTTTGTGTATTTGTGTTTTTTTACAGGTTCGGTCGTTGGACCACATCGGATTCGAGGACTACTTCGATTATGGCTTTTTTTTATTTTCAATAAAATGGTTAATGTTTTTTTTTAAAATTTCAATAAAATATTTTTTCTATGTCCGTGTATTTTTTTAAACTTTGTTACTACCGCCATATTAATAGCTGCTGGCTGATTGACCACGTCCATTACTAAGGCAGGGCTTAATGTTAGCCGGTACAGAGGCTAACACTAACCCCCTTTATTACCCCGGTACCCACTGCCACCAGGGGTACCAGGAAGTGCTGGGTACGGTCCGTGGCCGTGGACACTACAGATATGAAAGGGGTTGTCCAGTTTAGAAAACCCAGGTTCATATAACCTACTAGGGAATTCTGAGTTAATAGAGGGGAATCTCCTGTTCAGGATCCTCTTCTTTTGGCCATAGTGGAGAGCGGTTACAAAGAGCGTCTCTCACTCTGAAGGACCTATCCTGTCCTACATTACACAGAACCCATTGACTTGGGATCATTTTCTGATCCCCTAGATTCTCATTGAATAGAGCGGTGGTCAAGCATGCACGTTTAGCTCCATTCAAACTAACTCATGTAAATAGCAGAGTACAGCACTCGGCTGTTTCTGTCATTCTTATTCACAATGAATGGAGAAGCGGGTGCACGCTCGACTGCCGCGCTATTCAAGCTTCTCCTTACTGCGGTTGAGCTGTGTGGAGAATCTGTTCGGGACCCTCGTTCTCACAATTGGTGTGGGTCCTAGAGGTGGGGCCTCCAGCGATCAGAAAAATATGACCTTTCCTATGGATAGGTAATAATTTATGATTTTGGGAATACCCCCTTAAGGTGGCCATACCCCCTAGATAGCCTGTCAGCCAAACGCTTGTTCCGTGGACAGCTAGTCCTTCCGACCCCCCTCCATTCACATTCTGGGCTCGGGTGAGCGTGCATGTGTTCTCAATGAGGAGAGGGGAATGAGCTGATGTCAGGCACCACTGGCAGAGGCTTATCTACCGGAAGAACAAAGTTTTAAGGCATGTTGAAATCCCACTGTAACGGCCGTGGTCGCAGACCCCCCTCTCATCCTGCCGACGTCTTCCTCCCTGAAGATGCCTGGACATGCGGCCGTCCTGTCCTGCAGTGACCACTAGGGTGCGCGCGAGCTCATACCTGGCCTTATAGGGCCAGCGCGAGCACATGTTAAGAATGAACTAATTACTCCTAGATCACCCATGACTAGTAAAAGGGTGAACTATTAAAAGACTCCAGTGCCTAGGATTGGTTGGAGAGACAACCTCAGGTGGAAAAGGACTAAATAATAAATTATCTGCCAAATTGTCCATTCCCGTGACCATAGTGTCCGGTGAGAAGACGCACCGGGTCTCTGCCTACCTGGACTCCGGGTCTGTGGCAAACTTTATCCAACAGGACTTAGTGTATCAGCTCCAGTTGCCAACGGTTCCCTTGGAGACACCTCCGGCTGTTGCCTTGGTGAATGGACTTCCTCTGCCTGATCCCATTGTGTCTGAGACCAAGCCACTGAAGCTCCAAGTGGGAGCCTTTCATACGAACAGATTACTTTCCTCATCTTGCCCAAAGCCGTCAATCCGATGTTGCTGGGTCTGCCTTGGCTCTGGCTTCATGCCCTGGTCCTGGACTGGAGTTCCGGAGAAGTTCTCCAATGGGGTTCCAAATTTCTCCACCCCTGCTTGTTACAGATTCAGCCTGTCCTACCTCCTATGTTCTTAACAGGATTACCCACTCATTTTGCACAGTTTGCGGACGTCTTTTGCAAGAAGGAGGCTGAGATGCTTCCCTCACACTGCGTGTATGATTGCCTGATTGAACTGGTTGCTAATGCTTCACCCCCCGTGGACAGGTATACCCCCTCTCCTTGCCAGAGACTCAGTCCATCTCCGCCTATATCAAGGAGAAACTGGAGAGGGGTTTTATACAAGAAACCTCCTCCCCGGCCGGTTCAGGGTTGTTCTTTGTAATGAAAAAAGATGGATCCTATCCACCCTGCATTGACTACCGTGGTCTCAACCGGATCATGGTCAAAAACAAATACTCTTTGCCACTGATCTTGGAACTATTTGATCGTATACGAGAAGACAAGATCTTCTCTAAACTAGACTTGCGGGGGGGCTAAAACTTATTCCGAATCCGTCAAGGTGACAAGTGGAAGACGGCATTTAACACTCGACATGGGCACTATGAATACCTGGTGATGCCCTTTCGGCCTGTGTAACGCTCCCGTGGTCTTCCAAGAACTCATGAATGATATCTTCCAAGAGCTCCTCTATGTCTGTGTTGTGGTCTATCTCGATGACATTTTGATTTTCTCCCCAGATCCAACGACACATCGGAGGCATGTCCGTCAAGTCCTGCTGCAATTAAGGGAGAATCGTCTGTATGCCAAGCTGGAGAAGTGCACGTTTGAAAAAAATTCTCTGTCCTTCCTGGGCTACATCATCTCAGATCATGGTCTCAAGATGGATCCTGAAAAAGTAAAGTCCATCATGGAGTGGCCACATCCTCAGGGCCTGCGGTCCATACAGCATTTTTTGGGATTCGCTAACTTCTACCAGCAATTTATCCAAAGCATCTCTTCACTGATGGCCCCCATCTCTACCCTTACCAAAAAAGATATGAACACCAAGGTGTAGACTACTTCAGAGGCAGAGTCAGCATTCAATAGCCTCAAGAATAGAATGCCTTAACTTCAGCCTCGATCCTCCATTATCCTGACGTGTATCGGCAGTTCTCATTGAAGGTGGACGCTTCTTCTGTTGGTGCAGGTGCACTTCTGTTCCAGAGAAGCTTCAAAAGAAAGGAAGTAGTATGTGGCTATTACTCAAGACTTTTTCCCCCACAGAGCACAATTACTCTATTGGGGATCGGGAGTCACTGGCCATCAA
Source organism: Rhinoderma darwinii (assembly GCF_050947455.1). Taxonomy (NCBI): domain Eukaryota; kingdom Metazoa; phylum Chordata; class Amphibia; order Anura; family Rhinodermatidae; genus Rhinoderma; species Rhinoderma darwinii. The sequence continues at coordinate 33,032,178 of NC_134687.1, read as the reverse complement.
ATTGGCTATGGAGGAGTGGAGACATCTGCTAGAGGGCGCAACTCATCCCATCCTGATATACACCGACGACAAGAAACTTACCTATCTCCAGTCGGCTCAATGGCTAAACAGCTGTCAAGCCAGGTAGTCGCTGTTCTTCACCCGTTTCCAATTTGTGCTCCACTACCGTCCCGCTGATAAAAATGTGAGGGCTGATGCACTGTCCAGGTCGTTTGAAACAGAAGACACTGTGGAGACCCCTCAATATATCATAGAGCCATCCTGCATTATCACTGCCAATCCTTTACAAGTTAGAGACATCCCTCTGGGGAGGACTTTTGTTCGGTTGGCAGACAGGAGAAGAATTCTTTGCTGGGGATACAGCTCCAAACTGGCTGGCAACGCTGGTGTTTGTGAGACTCAAGACCTGATAACTCGTCATTTCTGGTGGCCCACGCTGCCAAAAGATATTGTGGACTTTGTCTCTTCCTGCACTGTGTGTGCTTCTAACAAGGTTGTTCACTCCAAGCCTGCCGACCTGCTCCAACCTCTGCCTGTGCCCAATGCTCCCTGGCAGCACATTGCGATGCTCTTTGTCACAGATCTTCCTCCCTCAGCAGGATGCAATACTGTCTGGGTGTTGGTGGATCGGTTCTCGAAGATGGCACATTTTATCCCGCTGACTGGCCTACCTTCTGTTCCTCGACTAGAAAATCTCTTCATTCAGCACATCCTACATTTGCATGGCTTGCCCTTTTACATCATGTCTGATTGGGGGGTGCAGTTTACCTCCAAATTCTGGAGAGCCCTCTGTAAACTCCTGGATGTGAAATTTGACTATTCCTCAGCCTACCACCCCTAGTCAAATGGTCAAGTCGAGAGGATTAACCAGATCATGGAGAATTATCTTCGTCACTTAATTTCCATGCAGCATGATGACTGTGTACAGCTTTTTCCATGGGCCATCACTTCCACACCATTCTACATTGTGTACGGTCAACATCCAAGAATCCCTCTTCCTGTTTCGGCTACATCTCAGGTACCCGCAGCTGACTCTGCATTTGAGGATTTTCTACAAATCTGGCAACAGATCTTGTCCTCTATTCTGCTGGCAGTCGATCACATGAGGCGAAAAGCAGATACTAGATGAAGAGAGCCGCCTCAGTATTTTCCGGAGTACCAAAGTCTGGCTGTCCTCAAGGAATATCCGTCTGAAGGTGCCTTCGTACAAATTTGCTCCCAGGTTCCTCGGACCTTTTGAGATCCTGCAACAAATTAACCCTGTCTCCTATAAGCTTTGGCTGTCTCCTACCCTCAAAATCTCCAACTACTTTCATGTGTCCCTCCTGAAACCTGTGATGGTGAACCGTTACAGTAAGACTCCTAGTCCTGCAATTGCTCCCAGCGGTTCCTCCGATGTGTTCGAAGTAGGGGACATCCTGGACTGTAAGAGGGTAGGAGGAAGGAATTTCTATTTAATGGATTGGAGAGGGTTTGGTCCTGAGGAGAGATTCTGCGAGCTAGAAGAATATCTTAATGCCCCTACCCTCATTAAGAAATTTGTCTCTCGCTCGGGACCCAGAAAGAGGGAGGGGTACTGTAACGGACGTGGTCGCAGACCGCAGACTCCTCTCATACTGCCGATGTCTTCCTCCCCGGAGATGCCAGTACATACGGACGTCCTGTTCTGCAGTGACCACTAGGGTGCGCGCGCAAGCTCATACCTGGCCTTAAAGGACCAGCCCGCACACATGTTAAGAGTGAACTAATTACTCCCAGATCACCCTGGATTATAAAAAAGGGCCCTGCCCTTTCACTCCTTGCCTGAGCATTGTTTGTATTCCTCTGTTAGTCTTGCCTTGTTCCTTAGTCAAATCCTGTTCCCTGTGTTCCCGTGCCCTGCTACTTGTGTCCTGTATTTCGTGCTGTATTTGTTCCTGTGCCCTCTCTAGTGTAGGAGTCGTGTTGTGCCGTCTGCTACGCCTGCTGTCTTACACCATGTCTGGTGTCATCTGCCATGCCTGGTACCTCCTGCCACGTTTTGCATCACCTGCTGTCAAAGTACTATCTGTGCCCAAGCCGCTGCTACTGTCTGGGCTATTACAGGTACCCTTGTGCTTGGACTTTGCATAGACTTGATACACTGTTGCTTGGCCAGCTGCTACCCCGCTACAGTGGTGCGGCCTAGTGGATCCACATACCCACAGATCGTGACACCCACCTTCCTTCATCTGACATCTACAGTCAGGGAAATATCAGGGCACCACAAAATATGTTAGATAATTGTCTGGTCCCGCCAAAATTGGCGGGTTTGGTGGACATACATCTAGTGAGTTTGGCACTTTTGCTGCCAGGTTTACCTACAGATTACAGCTGACCACCGACTCACAGCAGGGGGACACTTTGTTATCTGCTTATTGTCAAGGGACCCGTCTAACGAGTATAGATTGTCCAAAGCAGAGAGCTACTTTAAAAAGCTTGTTTCTTTGATAAGAAGGTTAAGGTGAGGCTAAGCAACCTTGGATCTTATTTTAGGACTGAAGTCCTTTTAATCAAATAGTAAGGTTTACTCAGAGAGAATTATAGAATCCAAACTATCTTCATTTATATAATCCCTTCAGGACCAGAATTTTTTTTTTGTATTTGGCCCCTGTGCATTCCATCAGTTATAACTTTTGTATTTTTAGGTCAACGTAACCGTTTATGGCATTCATTTTTGCAGCAGGATTTATACTTTCTTTAGGTGCCATTTAATGGTACCTATACATTAGTGTATAAATTAAATACATTTTTATTTGGGGAAAAATACTGAAAAAAATAATTCAACCACATTTTTTGGCACGCCATTTTTGTTTTATTTGTTTTTAAACCCAAAGGGGGATTTTAAATTATGCACTTTAATATTTTTTCTACAAAGTACTGGCCTACATCTATATGCCTGTGTACGAATAGTACGTAGGCAGTTGTTATGGTATATCTATAAGACCCAACTATACAATCTAGTGCACACTGCTATGCTACCATTTCCTGGATCAGGGAAAATATGAAAAGAGATGGCACTATGCTAACCTACCATTTATTTTCACAATATAAAAAATTATTGTCAAAATTAAAGGGGTTATGTGGGGACCAAAAATTATTAGCAGTATTACTCACTGCAGTATGTGAGTACACTCGCTAATATACATTCCGGTCCCCCGTCACACTGATTCTGAGATTCTCATCGATTTTTATATTGCTGCCGAGGGACCGGAAGTCCAGTTGCACATGACGTCTTCCCTCATGACAACACGACTCTTCGTCATGTGACCGACCCCGCTTTACTCTATGTACAAGCAGTAGTACTGTGTGTACATAGAGTACAGTGGGATCTGTATCTGAACTGGAATTGCATGGTTTTCTGCAAACCCCATTCAAAGGTATGAGAAGGTCGTAAACATTTTTGCAATAAATTTGCGAACAACCCCTAAGGACTTTTAACGTACTTTTCTGATCCCATTTCGCTGTCCCTCAAGTATTTTCCCACAGCGGCAATTGGCGCCATGTGCTGGGCTGTGTGGATTTCTCTCAATGCAGTCTATGCAGTATACCCAGATTTTTCTCTACGGTCAAGAGTTTAGAGAAGCGATTTACATAAGCATCTACCCTACTTGTTATTTTTATCTGTCATTTTGAATTTATGAAGTTTACTACCTCAAAACACAGAGTAAAAGCCCTGTTATACTGGCCAATGATCAGGCATGCGACTGTGACTGCACCCTAAATCTACGCATTGTATCCAACGAAGAACCCGCAGGGAATTTCACCCAAAAAACGGCACCAAATTGTGGTAAAGTGGTGGTAAAAAGCTCATACTTTCTCCTGGCCGTTGTCATGGCGTTGTGTGTAGCCCGGCCTCCTGGCGTATGTGACCGCTGCAGCCTGTCATTGGCTGCAGAAGTCACATGGAATAAGAGGTGATCCGAGGAGGCCGGGCTGCACCCGGTATAGAGCAATGCGTCGCTATGACAATGGCCGGGGGTAAGTATGAGATTTTTGTTCATTTTATATAAAATAAAGCTTATTTTTTGGTTCTCATTTGCGATTTTTGTAACGAAATCGCAGTGAAACCTTCTAACAAAATTGCTTTATTCAAAAAGGAGAGATATAAAACATGGACTATACACAATTCACTGGGCACTATTCCACTTGGTCACCAGTGAATAGACCATATGACATCGAGAACAGACATCGGGACAGAACAGTATCAAGGAAGAGCAGAATACTTTTTTAGATTAGCTATCCTTTCAGATCTGCATGTGAGCCCAGCCTTTAGGGGCAGGGCCGGTTTTATAGAAATAGAGCCCTTGGCAACAAGCAAAGTGGGGCCCCATGTTTGCTATTTTTAGACAGGTATTCTCCTTATCTCAGCCCACATAATACCGCCATATGGTGCCAAAAATAATACTGCCATATACAGCCCACATAATACTACCTCATAGTGCCTTCATAATATACAGTATCCAATAATAACCCCATAAACAGCTCACATAATGCTGCCATATAGTTCCCACATAATACTACAATTCATTTCATAAACCACTAGATAATTCTGGGTGAGTTTTGTTTGCTCCTAGTAAACAGGGGCCCTAGGCAATTGCACAGTTTGCCACACCCTCAAAACGACCCAGTTCAGGAATAATTTGCTAACTTGGTCACAAAAATTTCCTTCCCACTGTACCAATTTAGCATTTAAAATACATGCCTTTATCCATGAAAATGCTTATTGGTTTGCCAGTTTGTAATGGGCATCTTGTACGTGAATATGCTATTTATTTGCTCACCGAGCGTCTAGTTTTCAAAACACAGTCTGCATTCGGCTCCCCAGTGAGGCCACGTAATCTCTAATCTGGCTGGCCGATTTACAAAGTGTCTAATGTGGGGACTGGAAGCTAGTTTCTTTTTGTAACTCTATGAGCAAATAAATAGCATATACATGTACAAGATGCCCATTACAAATGGGCAAAGCAATAAAAATGTCATGGGAGTGCTTCTTTTCTAAGGAAAGGTACAATTAAAAAAAACACAAACATTAGGAACAATTCATATGTCATCAGTATGTGAATACTGTACAGTCTATTTCTAGCATGCAGGATTACGTAGTATTGGCTGGCTGCTTACGGTGGAATGACGCTCTATTTCATTAACGTAATTGGCAACAGATGATTAAGTTGGCAAAAAAATTACACGTAGCCAGGCAACAGCTTAGAACAAATAAAAGGGAATGAATCATTCCGGCAGGGACATTACCGTGAGTGATTCTATTATAATTGTCAGGCTATTCTTCACCTTGGTAAAAAAGACAAAACGCTCGTGAACAAAAATGTGATTGCACCCTTTTAAATTTCCCAGTGTTTCCTTCACTACAATCGATGGTTTCTGCTGGGCTGGATCAAGGTTGGCAGAAGCCCCAGGTTGTGGGCCCATTCTTAGTAGGAGTGCATAACTTAAAATTGTCGGCAAGTCCCCCTAACGTCAGCAGCATCTGACGACAATCTAATGTTTATGAGAGCAGTTCCACCGTCCCATGGTGTCTACTGGGAAACAAGTGGTCAAGCAGATACCATTCTGTATTTTGGATTTTAACATGCCTGATGTGTTGTTCAGAGAGAAGATAAGCGGCGCCAGGGGGTCAGGACAAGCAAACTCTGGATAGTAATAAAGCTGCATAATCAACTCTTCTACCGCATTAAAAATGTTGAAGGTACACTTTAAGGGTATGTTCACACGGAGTGTTTTCGGCTGAAAAATCGGAAGCAGAACGCCTCCAAACATCTGCCCATTGATTTCAATGGGAAATACGCCGTTCTGTTCCGTTTTTGGAGCCGTTTTTCATTGACTCTATAGAAAAACAGCTCCAAAAACGGTCGTAAAAAATGCAGCGAAAATTGCGAGTGGCTTAAAAACGTCTGAAAATCAGGAGCTGTTTTCCCTTGAAAACAGCGACATATTTTCAGACGTTTTTTGCTAAGCGTGTGAACATATCTTAAACCCTTTCACCAGGAGCGGGAAGGAAAAAAACTCAAAATCTGCAAATTGTACACAACATTTCTACATCTAGCATACATCAAAATTTGCTGGATTGGGAGTGACTACATTTTTTCATTGTAAGGGTATGTTCACACGCAGTGACCAAAAACTTCTGAAATTACGGAGCTGTTTTCAGGCTAAAACAGCTCCTGATTTTCAGACTTTTTTGTAATAACTCACGTTTTTCGCTGCGTATTTTATGGCCGTTTTTGGAGCTGTTTTTCAATGGAGTCAATGAAAAACACCTCCCAAAACGTCCCAAGAAGTGACATGCACTTCTTTTTCCCAGGCGTCTTTTTACACTCCGTATTTTGACAGCGACGCGAAAAATTAAGGCTCGTGGGAACAGAACATCGTAATTCCCATTGAAAGCAATGGGCAGATGTTTGTAGGCGTATTAGGGGCGTTTTTTCAGGCGTAATTTGAGGTGTAAAACGCCCGAATTACGTCTGAAAACACTGCGTGTGAACATACCCTTATGATAGGTAATTTTTTAATGCAATCCCTCAACCCTTGTAACAACAATTTCAACTAAGACAATAGCCTTAAAACAGAAAAGCATAATCTCCCATACCCCACAGATGACCCCTAGAGTACCTGCCACAAAGATGGCCCCCAGAGTGCTCCTCACCTGGGCTGAACTAGGCAATATAAAGAGGTAGTCTGAAAAAACACCTCGTGTCTCATTAAAGGCACAGACTGCTATTCTATCCCTCCCTCATCCTTTTGGCTGGATTCACAAGAGCACATTACGTCCGTAATGGACGGAATGTATTTCGGCCGCAAGCCCCGGACCGAACACACATGTAGGGAGCCGGGCTCCTAGCATCATAGTTCTGTACGACGCTAGGAGTCCCTGCCTCTCGGTGGAACTACTGTCCCGTACTGAAAACATGATTACAGTACGGGACAGTTGTCCGGCAACGAGGCAGGGACTCCTAGCGTTGTACATAACTATGATGCTAGGAGCCCGGCTTCCTGCAGTGTGTTCGGTCCGGGACTTGCGGCCGAAATCCAGTTGATGGCAAATCATACGAGATCAAACAGTTCATGAACTGCCAAAGCAGTGGAGTCATATACATAGCTAAATGTCCCTGTCCCAAGCTATATGTGGGTAAGACTATCCAGGAACTGAGGAGAAGAATCTCTAAACACCTCAGTACCATCAACAATAACGAAGATACCACTCTATCAAGACATACTCACAATTTTCATGGTGGCAACCCTCGATTACTTCAATTTTGGGGTGTTGCCCAAATAAAATTTGGCACCAGGGCTGGTAACCTAGATCGGAGACTTCTGCAAGAAGAGGCACGGTGGATTCACCGCCTGAATACCATGACCCCTTTGGGTCTAAATGAAGGATTCACCTTTACTGCCTTTCTTTGATCCCCAAAAAATTCCCAATTTTTTTCTGGTGTGTATATGTCTCTTCCATATGTTCCGTACCCCAGGTTTATCGATTTGCTACCATCTAATCAAATGGTTCTGTATATTCTGTAGTCTCTTAGGACCCACTCCTGCCTCTATAGGAGAGATCATGTGCATCTTTCACGATTGTGTATCTTTTATATTGCATGCCGAGACATACGTTCTGTACCTTCCCTTCAATGTGGCTCCTATTACGCTTTCTGTTTTTTATTTCAACAGACTCAGTCATCTTATAATACTTACCTCTGGCACCTCGCAATAATCGTTTGTTGTCACACTAAGTCCTATTTCCTACAGACGCGCATGCGCTGACTTCTGATTTTTTGTTACCCATCGAATTCAGTTTAAGTCCCGCTACTGTCTGCCTGCGCATGCGTGATTTCCGTTGATTCTAATATATTCACTGAGCATGCGCTAACGACTTATGGACAATTCATACTATGTCCTTACTTGTCATAAGTGCGCATGCGCATTCCATTGCCTCCTATTGGCCTATCTCATGTTTTTTCCTATTTGCCAATCCATTCTTCTTGAGGGTCAGTCTTCTTTTACCTCTTCTGACTGGCCGGCAGCACTGATACACCTCCGATATACGTCATCGGACGTGTTTACAAGAGGGAGAGTTTTTTCGGCGCACCGCCATTAGCCCCGTTTACCCCTGAGGACGTTACAGCGAAACATGTCGGGGGGGGGGGGGGCTTCTCATATTTTAATTCCTGCTTTATGCCGGACCTACTGTTGCACAAAGCTAACCAATTGACTGCCAGAAATAGCGGTCCTCATATTTGTCGTTAGGTGTCTTACACCGCTGCACATGCAGTAACCCCTTACTCTTTTGTCCGGTAGCAAGCAGTGACAATTTTAAATCTCTATGTGTGGTCTGTCTTTTTGCTATATATAGCACAATAAAGAATTGATTTTACTTTTATGGTAGTTGGGAAATAGGGTTTCTTGCCTATAGGCACTTTGTTGTTAGTTGTATATTATGCCCGCCAACTACCCAGGGTCTTCATTATATTTTCGTTAATTTTACGCGCCGTCTTTTGACAGCGAGTCGTAAAATTACACCTCATCTGCATAGAACATCATAAAACCCATTGCAGGCAAAGGGCAGATGTTTGCAGACGTAATGGAGCCGTCTTTTCAGGCGTTATTTGTGGCGTAAAATGCCTCCATTACGTCTGAAAATAGGTCGTGTGCACATACCCTAGGCTATGTTCACACTGAGTTTTTTGCAGACGGAATTTCTGCCTCAAAATTCCGTGTGGAAGTTTGAGGCAGATTTTCCTCTCTCTGCACGCCAATTTTCGCGATGTTTTTTGCCCGCGGCCATTGACCGCCGCGGGCATAAAACGCAATACGAAATACGCTTTCTCTGCCTCTAATTGAAGTCAATGGGAGGTCAGAGGTGTAAACGCCCGAAGATAGGGCATGTTCCTTCTTTCTCCCGCGAGGCAGTTTTACCTCTCGCGGGAGAAAACCGCCCCCGCCTCCCATTGAAATCAATGGGAGGCATTTTAGGGCCGTTTTTGACGAGTTTTGCGGCGCGGTTTACGCGTCAAAAAACTCATAAAAAAACTCAGTGTGAACATAGCTTAAAGGTTTCTATTGAATGACAGCAAGCAAAGATCATGAAAACCATGAGGAATTGATACAGAATATATATTTGAACATTTTATAACTTTTCATTATACAAAGCATAACATTTATTTGCTCAAACCTAATACCCCTTTAACCCATCATCCATACGCCTTTTCACGGCGGTCATTGAGGGTACTTATGCCACTGAACTGTGAAAAGGAGATGCAGTGACAAAAGCCTGGCAAGGGTGTAGCGACTAGAGCGGTTGTAGGGCTGTCTATAGACTGCTCTAACGGGCGGGATTAACGTTAGCTTCCATTCCGCACGTTTGTCCCCTTAGATGCAGTGGTCAATTGCGACTGTGGCATCTAAGTTGTTTCAGAGTTAGGGGGCTCCCTCTGTCACTCCATCGGTACCCCCAGGACGCGATCCTGGTTTTTATGGAAGTTTGGAGTCTAACAAAGGGCCCCAGGTCTGCTATCAGTATGCCTACTAGGCCGTGCCAAAGGCATAATACACTGATAGCATAATACACTGCAGTACAGAATATTGCAGTGTATTATAAAAGCGATCAAATAATCGCATTGTAAAGTCCCATAGTGTTACAAAAAAACAAAACAATAGTTTCATGAAGTTAAATGCATGAAAAATCCCAGGTAAAAAAAACATGAAAAACCTACTTTTACCCCTTATAAAATGCTTTATTCAATAAACGAAACAAAATGTTTAAAAACTACACATAATTGGTATCACTCTGTCCGTAACGACCCGAACGATAAAACTATTATGTTATTTAACCCACATGGTGAGTGCTGTAAAAAATAAAATTAAAAACAATGCCAGAATTTCTATCTTCTGTTCATCCTGTCTTCCGAAATGCAATAAAAGCCATCCAAATGGTAGCAGAATAAAGTTTTTATGTTATTTTAACCACACGGTAAATTTAAGACGGCAAAAAAAAATCTTGAAATTTCTGTTTTCTTCTTATTACCCCCCAAAGGTAATTAATAAATGATATGTACCCCAAAATGGTGCCAAAAATACTTGTCCCGCAAAAGACAAGCCTCTCACCAATGGTCGGACAACAGCACACATCTCCAATAGTGTCCAATAAAGGTATATTTATTTGTCAAACATTGAGTATAAAACAGCAACGTTTTCGACCCATTGTATGTGTAGGGTCTTTCTCACACAATGGGTCGAAATGTTGCTTTTTGGGGATCCACCTTTGGGGATGAGTGCTGTTGTCTGACCATTGGTGGGAGGATAGTAGAAGATCGGATGTGATTTGTCCGATATAGGACGACGTGACACCATCCTATTCATTGGGACCTGTGCTGCATCACTCCCTACTATTTTTTTTTGCAAAAAAAACAAGCCGTCACAAGACCATGTTTACGGAAAAATTAAAAAGTTAGGGTGTTTGAAATGCAGCGAAAAAAATGGAAGAGATCGCTCCGTCATTAAAGGGGTTTTCCCATGAGAGACTTTTATGACATATCCACAGGATATGTCATAAATGTCAGATATATGTGTGTCTCATATCTGGGACTTGCACCTATCTCTCGAACGGGGCCCCCTAACTGGCTATTTCCTGGTTATATGGTCAGGAGTTACAAAAACACTACACTGTTTCCGTAACTGCCATCAGGTCTATGGGACTTATGGAAACAGCGTAGCTCAACGAGCTATGCTGTTCTCGTAACTCACGACCATGTAACCTTCTCCATGGTTGGAATTCGGAGATGTTCACACACAGTGGTTTCAGACGTAATTCGGGCGTTTTCCGCCTCGAATTACTCCTGAAAAAACGCCCCTAATACGCCTACAAACATCTGCCCATTGCTTTCAATGGGAATTACGATGTTATGCTCCCACGAGCCTTTATTTTACGCGTAGCTGTCAAAATACGGCGCGTAATATGACGGCTCGTCAAAAGAAGTGCAGGACACTTCTTGGGACGATTATGGAGGCGTTTTTCATTGACTCCATTAAAAAACAGCTCCAAAAACGGCCGTAAAAAACGCGAGTTGTTAAAAAAACTTCTGAAAATCAGGAGCTGTTTTCGCCTGAAAACAGCTCCGTATTTTCAGACGTTTATGCTCACTGCGTGTGAACATACCTTTCACCTGATTGAGCCGCAACACAGAGCGGCAGAACGGGGTTTAGGGGGCCCCATTCTGGAGATAGATGCAGGTCCCAGAGGTTGGACCCGCATGTATCTGACATTTATGACATATTCTGTGGATATGTCATAAATGTCTCTCATGGGAAAACCCCTTTAAAACAGACTGGTCACTAAAGGGCTAATGAGCACTTATGATTATTTGCAGACGATCGATCCTATAGATAATAGAACATATTATTACTATCAATTGTAAACCACCAAAACTCTATGTGCATTTAACTTTTTTAGATACATTTATTTTAGGTTGTTTTGTTTTGCTTTCCAATTTGATTGTATCACCGGAAAGAACTATATACTGAAGTGACCTTTTATTGGGAAAATTCTACATCTCATGCATGGAAAAGCCATAAAGATCCGGTATGCAGCAGCATGTACTTTACGTCACGGCTCCGCCACTGGGTGTGCTACAGTCAATCACATGTACAAACAGTGAGTCATGAGCAGATCTCCACCCAGAACATCACACGGATGAGTCACTTACAATGTAAAGGACGTTCCGCTGTAATGCTCTTTTAGCAGTTTTTGATCAGTGTTTGATAGAGATCTTTATTTGAAGCTAAAATTATGATCACACGTAATTTACAGGTATGCAATGAAGTGTCGTGACTTTGTACCAAAAAAAAACCACAGTTGTGACATCAGCATTGTGTAAACTGATCATATTAAAGTTCAGGGACAGAACTTATGTAATAGATACAACATGTCATGTAACATCATTGCAGTCATTTCCCTTCTCCACATTATGTCCTCCAGTCTGCATCAGACGCATATTAGGGTCCACATTACGGCTCCAACACTCACGTCCTCCACTGTTCTACTGAACACAATTGATAACTGCGTGGTACTATTCCCTTTGTCAATTTTTTGTGTCCCTACACACTGATTGGACAGTGTAGGCTGCGGAATGGAAACATCCAGCTATCAACCTCCGATCCCAGCTGTTTAACCCCTTAGGTGCTGCGGTCAATAGCGACTGCAGCATCTAGGTAGGTTAGACAGAGGAAGGGGGCTCCATCTGTCACCCATCAGAACCCCGAGATACGATCACGAGGAACTGATAGGTTGCTTTGGCAGCTAGAGGCTTAACAGATGCTCCTAGGCCTTAGTTCTCCATATTGTTCTATACTGATGTATGTTCTGTTCAGTAGAACCTGGTCTGGGTGTTGAAGTTGTACTCTAATATGTGACTATATTATATCTAAAACTGGGCAAATGCAAAAAATATATATAATCTATTAAATGACACCAAATAAAAAAAATATTTCATAAATGGTTGATTTTTACAACTTAAAATTGAAATTAATTTAGGAAAATCTGCATCACAGTCTGTGCAATATGAATGCAGCCTATAATTTGGGATATACTGTACACTGAGAAGGAAGGACCTGACAGTCCACCCAATCCTTCAACCTTCTCCACTATACCCATATCTAGTAAATTGCCACAAACCTGGTGACAGAGACTAGGTCCATAATACACCTCTCTCAAGTGACAATTTCAGAAATGGGAATGGCTGCTTTCGGAAAATTAGGTTGGGAACTGAGCCCCATCACCGCCCAGGCAGGGCTGATTTTAGATGAAATCGGACCCTGGGCAACAAGCACAATAGACCCTCCTCTGCTTACCATTTTTATACTGTTTTTCTCGTAATTTCAGCCCACATTATACCACTATATAGTATCAAGATAATACTGCCATATAATGCCCACATAAGACTACCACATAGTTACTACATAATATGTAGTATCTAAATAACTCTCCCTTAAGAACCCACATAATACTACCATATAGTTCTCACATGATACTACAGTTTAATTCCAAAATAAAACCCCTATATACCACTAAATATTAGTGTGTAGTTTTATTTTGCTCCTGGGTTTCCAACCATCAAGGTTGATGGGGCCCTGGGCAATTGCTTAGTTTGCCACTCACTAAAACTCTCCCTGATCCCACGTCCTGGCGCAGTGATGTGGCAAGCCATTGCATGTTCCGAGTCTTCTAAACGTAATATTACACACAACAGTAAACTTTAAATTTGATGCTAGAATATGTGTAACTTTTTTCGAAGTCCAGTTCTGATCAAGTAAAAGTGGACACAGGAGCCGCTATCAGCCGAGCCATCAGTGTAGCTCACTGACGGATTCAGCTCAGGTTGGCTTTCTGCAGATTCTATGTACTGTGATACTCTTATATTGATGACCTATACTTTCAGTGCAATCCCAGGCAAAGCTGCTATGGAAGTGTACATCGCTTTCCTGGTAAACTAAGTAGAGGCAACTCGGTTGTCGCCGCAGCCCCTTCAGTCAGCTGATCGTGGGGGTGCCAGGAGTCGGACCCGCACAGATCTGATATTGATGGTCTATCCCAGGGATAGGCGCCATCAATATAAACGTCCTGAAGAACAAAGGTGCATATTGCTTATAAACCTATTTAGAAAATAAAAAAAACTTTTATGTAAATAGGGAGATGTGCTGCGGACAGGATGGAAATGTATGGGGATGATAGCTCGTCCTCGTACATAACCAAGCGTTGCTCCTTTTTAAAGGAGCAAACGAGCGCCGATCAACAAACCCAGTCAACGTTTGGAACAACCGCGATGACAAAAACGTATTGCCTCAAAGTCTTCTAAGTGCAGTGGAGCATAAAAGAAAACGCCAAGGAAAATAAATCACAGACAAAGACAGGCAGGAGGAAGGGAAAGACTATAGAGGAAATGGAGGTGTGGGAAAGAGTAACAGATAGCGAAGGGTTCTTCATAGTTGCATGGTACGGTCAGTTCACAAGGGTGCGGTAGGTGTGAGAGTATTGGAAGACGTACTAGTGATGCCAGGCGTTACCATACTGTGTAGTATCCTTAGGGCTTTTGAGCGATTAAGTCTACGACATGTTGGGTTTGGGTAACTTCTGCAGACCATTCTTCCAGGGTTTGAGGTTGACTTTGTATCCTTTAGATACTCAATTTCACCAGGATATAAGCGTCATCAGAGGTATTTGACAGCTTCTTATCCTCCAAATGTGCATGTCCATTGTAGGGATGCACGATGCATCGAAACTTCGATACTGTTTCGATACGCTGCATCCCCAAATGGTTCGATACCGTTGTTTCATGTATTTCGATACTGAGCTGTGCGGCTGCACAGCTCAGTATAGTAATACATGAATGTATGAGAGCGGGGTTGCGGCATGTAATACAGCCAGTGCCTCGCTCCTGAGTCCTGATAACAAGTGCGCGTGGTAAGCTTGATGTGATGCGACCGGCGCTGCACTAATGAGCTCCGGCACTGAAGACGGAACATGGCGGGCGCACTGCAAAACACCCCCATGTTCTGTCTTCAGTACCTGTGCCGCCGCTCACTAGTGCAGCGCCGGCCGCATCACCTCATGCTGACCGCGCGCACACTTCCTGTCAGGAGCGGGGCAATGACTGTATTACACAGCCGCAGCCCCGCTCTATAACGGCGGAGATCAGAGAAACCTCTCATCTCCACCGCTATTCCCCTGAATGCTGCGATCAAAGCTGACTGCAGCATTCAGGGGAAAATGAGAAGGGGGATGCCCTTTGGATCGCATCACAGGGAATTCCTGTGACATAATTGAGGGACATACCATATATGGGCAGACACCCCAGGACTATCTTACCATATTTCCTGTTGTTAGGGCATACTGAGGTATGTCCTAACAACTGCCTGTGTACTATCCGTACACAGGCTAATGTACTGCCATATAGATATATGCCTGTGTACTATCTGTATATAGATATATGCCAGTACATTAAAGTTTAAAAATAAAGTAAGAACATAAAGTAATATTAAATTTTAAAAAATACACACTATTTTTACAATAAATATTAAAATAAGTCTCAATACATAAAATATACACATATTCGGTATTGGCGCGGCCGTAATAACCTTCACAACAATTTTTTTGTGTCATTTTATGATGTGTACGCTGTAAAAAAATAAAATAAAAACTGCTTTCTATCACTTATTATTGTGAGGCACGAGGTGTGATGAATTTAACCTCCATGTGCCTCACATTAATAGTAATTAACCCCATCATGTACCTTACACATTAACCCATTATGAAAGAGAAACATGATGGGGTTAATTACTATTAATGTGAGGCACATTCAAAATTCAATAACACCTCGCGCCTCACATCAGAAAATGGAAGGATTTTTTTTTATTACTATTGGCAATGAATCGTTTTGATATCGAAATCGCAATACTACACGAAGTATCGGTATCGAAGTCCAAATTCTGGTATCGTGACATCTCTAGTCCATTGACTATGTGAATGCAATTTTGTGCTAATTAAAAATAGCTTTTATATCTGAAATACATTAGACAAGTGGTCTGCATCCTGTAGCTTCCCAGCTGCTATCAGGGCATGCTGGTTTTTGTAGTGTCAAATCAGATAAATGTATTTGCAAGGATTGAAGTCTTCAGGTGACTTAGAAATAGAAGGGATGATGACACATAGCCAGTATCCAGCAATATGTGACTAACATGTCAATAAAGCAGCAGTCTCCAGATAACGTTATTACACTTTACGCCACCTGGATCAGAGAATGTTTCCATTTAGAACCTGTACAAATCTTTGTTGCTTGCCAACTCACATGCAATAAACTGATACTGAAATGCATTCTCTTTGTGCTCACCATTATAGCTCTGAAAAAAAATCACTGAGTCACAAACTAAGTCGCTATGTAATCCTTTGAAAGGGAATTTTTTTTCTCTAATAAACAGGTCAGTCAGTTTGCTTGGTGCAACTTTATAATTAGTTTTTATTAAAAATTATTTTTACTTTTTGAGATTCAGCTGCTCTGTATTCTCTATACAGACCAGCTGTATCGTTTGCTAAATCCTGTTCCCGTCAGGTCCTCGGGACTGACGGATTCAGTGTCAGCGGGTTCTGCTTGTCTCTGTTATCTAATTTCATAACTTAGATGTAATAGATTACAGGTGAATCTTGCATGTCAGAGACAGGCAGAACCCGCTGACACTGAACCCGTCAGGTCCGCGGGACTGACAGATTCAGGTCTTAGCGAACGATACAGCTGCTCTGTACGCAGAACACAAAGCAGATGTAGCTTAAAAAGTTAAAAATATTTTTAATAATAGCTATTTATAAAATTTCAACAATCACACTGACTGACCTTTTTATAAAAAAAAAAAAAAATCACTTTAAATGGTGTACATAGCCTTTAAGTCTGGGAAAAACGGCATGCAACATATGCAAATCTGTATATCACTGGGCTGAAGATTAAAAAAAACATATCTTTTAATAATATGCAAGTAAAAAAGATAATTCACAAAATTATAATAATAAATCAATTAACGGCAAGGCTAATTGAGTCCTAATTACCCAAGGGCAACGCAAATGAAAAAAAAAGTTAAAGAGTGGAGGGCAACACGGGTAGATGATAGACAAGGTTACTAAATAATCAAATGACGAAAGGGTATATGGAGCAATCCCTAACCCGGCCATATATAGCCTAAATTGCACAGATCAATCGCCCCAAAAGAGTTGGCCCCGTCCTCTAACCCTTGCTCTCCCCGATGTTTCCCTAAAAGAGTGTCCCAACGTGTTTCCCCACTGCATACAGGTTCATCAGGGAACAAAACAGGGATCATACCAAAAACGAAAAAAATTCAGAAAGAGAGATGAATGAGCAGTAGCACAAATATCAGTTAATTGTAGCAAATACTATGCAAATAATAGCCTGGTCCTCAATGAAGCCTCTCACTCAGACCGCACTCGGATGGAAGAAAAGGCGCTGACTACCGGCATACTGGTTAAATATAAAACTGTCTCATCCACCAATGAGCGATCGCTGCGTCATAGGGTGGGAAAAGCCCTGTCATCAATACTTGGTAGCATCGTCCAGAAAACAGGGGTTGCCTGGCTCGTATGGTACACAGGGTGAAAGGCGCCCAGGGAGCATCATCGGGCATCCTCCTATATACTGCCAATTAGACAAATATGTGTCATATGAAGCCACAGTAGGCGGTTCAATAGTAATAAATTCACAGTTAATAAGGCAGTGTACACACAGTACATGTGCTGATGGTTAAATTAGCATGTAGCATTATATAAAAGACCAGTCCAAAGGCAAAAAAATCAGATCTGTAGGGGTCTAGAGTTAAACAGATAAAGGACTAATATAGTGAGATAGTATAGGTGTGGTGGACCCCTTATTACAGGGATCCCCAAAAATGGAAGATAGGGATACTGCTCTACAATAAAAGAAAAAAAGGTGTTATTGCACACCAATATAAAGGCTTCTAGGTGAATCAAGTTATGACACCGAGTAGCGACAATTGAGGGAGTAGCATAGTTGTATTCATAGATAGCAACTATGAGTAAGTATTTCATTGAGGCCAAGTAGATTCTGTGATCAAAAACAATAAATCCAGTTGGCCCCTTTACAAAACAGTTGTTTGTTCCAGTCCCCCTGTCGTAGGGAGGGTCTAACTGCAGGTTTACTTAATATACTCTAAAGGGCAGGAGCATGAGCACAGGTAGACCACTCACTTTGACCTGCAGTTAAAGTCATGGATTATAAATCTCTCCTTAGTGACCGTACATGTGACAGATTTAAACAACAAATGAGAACACACTGCACAACGCTGCATATAATAGAAAAAAGTATACATTTTATTAATTACAGTATCACAAGAGGAAAGATATAGAAATAATACGAGGATCTAATATTCATACTGGTATTCATACCCCCTGAAGAAGCTGTACTAGCGAAATGCGCGTCGGGGCGTTGTCTCACTTTGTGGACCACCTAACTACACTCACTTTCATGGGTAAGGTTTGCTACATAAGCTCCTCTTGTCATACCAGGCGGGCTTAGACTCACATTCCAGGTCATATCCCTTTGATCTGTGACTGATATTAAAGAGGCTCTGTCACCAGATTTTGCAGCCCCTATCTGCTATTGCAGCAGATAGGCGCTGCAATGTAGATTACAGTAACGTTTTTATTTTTAAAAAAACGAGCATTTTTGGCCAAGTTATGACCATTTTTGTAGTTATGCAAATGAGGCTTGCAAAAGTCCAAGTGGGTGTGTTTAAAAGTAAAAGTCCAAGTGGGCGTGTATTATGTGCGTACATCGGGGCGTTTTTAATACTTTTACTAGCTGGGTGCTCTGATGAGAAGTATCATCCACTTCTCTTCAGAACGCCCAGCTTCTGGCAGTGCAGACACAGCCTTGTTCTCGAGAGATCACGCTGTGACGTCACTCACAGGTCCTGCATCGTGTCAGACGAGCGAGGACACCGGCACCAGAGGCTACAGTTGATTCTGCAGCAGCATCAGCGTTTGCAGGTAAGTAGCTACATCGACTTACCTGCTAACGCCGATGCTGCTGCAGAATCAACTATGTTGGCTACACCAAACCAGTTACTTAACCTGTGAGAATTATGTTGATAAATTTGACAGATTTAGTGGTGTGGATAAATTGGCAGGCTTCGCAGCCACCACATTTGAGCATCTCCACAGACTGGTGGTCCAACCAGATGCCCTCTAATTGAGGTTGTGCGGAATGGCTGTGGACAAGTCTGACTTGTAAACTACTGCCCTTTCTATATGTGACTCTAGGTCTATTAGTCACCACATCAGTCACATCACTATCAGCCTTAAAGGGAATGTGTTGCCAGAAAAACATGTTTTTTTTTTAAAAATTAAACATTTAGTGTGTGGGTGATTAAACATTGTTCAAATTTGTTTTATTTTTTTCACGAGTAAGGAAATATTATAAATTAATTCTAATTTATAATACTACCCATTTTTGGTCACTAGATGGAGCTATTCCCAAAATTGCAGCATTGCAACAATGGGTTAAAAGCCCTCGCTCTAGTGAGCTCTCAGCATCCCCCCCTCCTTTATCCTGGCTAGTGCCGGGATAAACGAGGGGTTTGAACGGTGTAACCTCCTACACTGTGTGTCGCCATTTTTTGAGCTAACACACAGTGTAGTAGGTTTACATACAGTAGTAAACACACACAAACACGAACATACATTGAAATCTCTTACCTGCTCCTGCCGCCGCGGCTCCCTCCGGCCCGTCCGCTCCGTTTGCTGCCGCTGGTCCAAGTGCACAAATCCGGAAGCCGCGACCGGAAGTAGTAATATTACTGTCCGGCCGCGACTTCCGGTCCACAGGAAAATGGCGCCAGACGGCGCCAATTTCGAATTGGACTGTGTGGGAGCGGCGCATGCGCAGTTCCCACACAGACGCCGTACACGGAAGTCAATGGGACGGGAGCCGTTCGCAGTCCCTATGGGACTGTGGCTGCCGTATTCCATGTCTGTATGTGTCGTTAATCGACACAGACAGAAATGGAAAAAAAATGGCAGCCCCCATAGGGAAGAAAAAGTGTAAAAATAAGAAAAAGTAAAACACAAACACACAAATGAATATAAACGTTTTTAATAAAGCACTAACATCTTTAACATATAAAAAAATAATTTGTGATGACACTGTTCCTTTAAGGATGAGCCAGTATTTCTGTAGGATATGCATGACATTAATAGCTGAACGAGCTTAATTAGGCCTAGATCTGAGCATCTACTCCCCTATAAATTTAGATGTAGCATATGGGGAAGGCACTCGTGCAGGGGGGCACGACGGCAGAAGTCATCTCTGTCTAAGTGTCATACTGTCAAAGTGTCCTGGCAGTTATACATGGCAGTTCATACTGTCAAAGTGTCCTGGCAGTTATACATGGCAGTTCATACTGTCAAAGTGTCCTGGCAGTTATACATGGCAGTTCATACTGTCAAAGTGTCCTGGCAGTTATACATGGCAGTTGCACAGGGTCAGTGACAGGTAAGCTGCATTACCAAACCAGACAAACTAGCCCACGCTCTCAATATTAGATTTCTAACTATCTGTAAACAAACATGTTTGCCACCGCTCTCATCATTATAGCTGCACTTGGTTTTCAATCCTATCGCCCATTTAAGACTTGCCCAAAAACAGTCTACATCAGTCCCTCTCTCCTTGCCTCGCCCATGTACAGCTCCCATTCACTATTCACTTTCCTCAGTCAACTTAACCCATCTCATCCCACTGCCCAACATAAAAAACGCTCTCATAAATCACAGAACCATCTGCTGTCTCTCTCCATTCTCCTGCTGCTAGCTGCAGGGGACATCTCTCCCAACCCTGGTCCTCCCTTTTCTTCTGCCAAGCTCAACCACTTACCTGCCACACATAGAAACCCTGCAAATCTTCTTGCCATTCCTTGTATGTCTTCTCCTGTCTCTTTTAACTGTGCTCTCTGGAACTCTCGGTCCGTGTGCAACAAACTCACCTTTATTCATGACTTATACCTTTCTAACTCTCTCAACCTTCTGGCTCTTACAGAAACATGGCTACACCTGTCTGACACTGCTTCCCCTGCTGCTCTATCTTATGGTGGTCTCCAGTTCTCTCATGCCCCCAGAACTGAGAACAGGCAGGGTGGAGGAGTAGGTATACTTCTTTCCCCACACTGCACTTTCCAGGTCATTCCCCTGGTCCCCTCACTCACATTTCCCTCTTTTGAAGTCCACACCCTCAGACTCTTTCACCCTTTTCCCCTCCGAGTGGCAGTTGTCTACCGCCCACCGGGCTCACCCCGCCAATTCCTGGATCATTTTGCTGCCTGGCTTCCACAGTTTCTATCCTCTGAAACACCCACTCTCATCATGGGTGACTTCAACATCCCCATTGATAACCCAATCTCCTCATCTGCCTCCCAGTTTCTATCTTTAACCTCGTCCCTCGGTCTGTCACAACTTACTAACTCTCCTACACATGAAGACGGGCATTCACTTGACCTGGTCTTCTTCCGGCTCTGCTCAGTTTCTGACTTTATTAACGCTCCTCTCCCGCTTTCTGACCACAATCTTCTCATCTTTACTATCAAATATTCTCTGCCTCCTCAGGTCATCCCTACGTATCAGACATACAGAAATCTACATGCCATTAACACTGTGAAACTCATAGACAGTCTACAGTACTCATTGTCCCCTATCTCTTCCCTCTCCTGTCCCAATCTGGCTGCCAAACTTTATAATAACACTCTCAAAAATGCATTGGATGAAGCAGCCCCCACTACACTCCGAACCACCCGACAAAGACGACGACAACCCTGGCACACGCCTCAATCCCGCTTTCTTCAGCGGTGCTTGAGATGTGCCGAACGACTGTGGAGAAAATCGCATTTGGATGCAGATTTCCTCCATTACAAATTTATGCTCAAAACTTACAACTCTGCCCTTCACCGCGCCAAACAAGTCTACTTCACTTCTCTCATCTCCACACTATCTAATAATCCAAAACGCCTCTTTGATACTTTTCACTCCCTCCTTAGTCCTAAAGTGCAGACGCCAATCACAGATCTCAGTGCTGAAGACCTGGCCAATTATTTTAAAGTTAAAATTGACAACATCCGGCATGATATTATCTCCCAGTCCCCTAGTAACATCGATCCCCTTCCCCCCCGCACTCCCTCTTCTTCACTCTCAGCATTTGACCCAATAACTGAAGAAGAAGTCTCGAGGCTCCTCTCTTCTTCTCGTCCTACTACCTGCCCTAGTGATCCTGTCCCCTCACACCTCCTCCAGTCCCTCTCCCCAGCTGTCACTAGTCACCTGACTAAAATATTTAACCTCTCTCTTTCCTCTGGTATCTTTCCCTCCGCTTTTAAACATGCCATTATAAACCCATTATTGAAAAAACCAACACTTGACCCATCCAGCGCTGCCAACTACCGACCAGTCTCTAATCTGCCCTTCATCTCCAAACTCCTGGAACGCTTGGTCTACTCTCGCCTTATCCGCTATCTCTCTGCTAACTCCATTCTTGACCCCTTACAATCTGGTTTCCGCACTCTACACTCCACAGAAACTGCCCTTACTAAAGTCTCAAATGATCTCTTGGCGGCTAAATCGGACGGTAAATCCTCTCTCTTGATTCTTTTGGATCTCTCTGCAGCCTTTGACACTGTAGACCACAAACTCCTACTTAACATGCTCCACTCTATTGGCCTCCAGGACGCGGCTCTCTCTTGGTTTTCCTCCTATCTCTCTGACCGCTCATTCAGTGTGTCATTTGCTGGTTCCACTTCTTCTCCTCTTCCCCTTGATATCGGGGTTCCTCAGGCATCAGTCCTAGGTCCGCTCCTCTTTTCTCTCTACACAGCTCCTATTGGACAAACCATCAGCAGATTTGGCTTCCAGTACCATCTCTACGCTGATGACACCCAATTATATACCTCTTCCCGTGACATCACCCCTGCTCTAATACAGAACACCAGTGATTGTCTGTCCGCTGTCTCTAACATCATGTCCTCTCTCTATCTGAAACTGAATCTTTCTAAAACTTAGCTCCTTGTGTTCCCACCATCTACTAACCTCCCTAAACCTGATGTCTCCATCTCTGTGTGTGGCACTATCATAACTCCTAAGCAGCACGCCCGCTGTCTCGGGGTTATTTTTGACTCAGATCTTTCCTTTACTCCTCACATACAATCACTTTCACGCTCCTGTCATTTTCACCTCAAAAACATCTCCAGAATCCGCTCTTTTCTTACGGAGGAAACTGCCAAAACTCTCATTGTTGCTCTGATTCACTCTCGTCTTGACTACTGTAACTCATTACTAGTCGGTCTTCCCCTCACTAAACTCTCCCCTCTCCAATCTATCCTCAATGCAGCAGCCAGGCTCATCTTTATGACCAACCGCTACACCAACGCCTCTAATCTGTGCCAGTCACTGCACTGGTTGCCCATCCCCTTCCGAATAAAATTCAAACTTATTACTCTCACCCACAAAGCTCTCCACAGTGCTGCACCTCCTTACATCTCCTCCCTCATCTCTGTCTACCACCCTACTCGGGCTCTACGTTCTGCCAACGACCTTAGATTAAAATCCTCCATAATCCGAACCTCCCACTACCGTCTCCAGGATTTCTCTCGTGCTGCACCCGTCCTCTGGAATGTGCTACCCCAGACAATCAGATTAATTCCCAATATCCTCAGTTTTAAACGTGCCCTGAAAACACATCTATTTAGACAGGCCTATAACATTCCCTAATCTGACTCCTTTCCATGGCCCTCCATTTAGATTAGTCATCAGAATAAGATTCCCTCACACTCCTTCTCTTCATGTCCGTCATACACGGATACTGGCTGGTGACCGGCTCATGCAGCTTTATGTTATCACCGCATGTGTATAAAAATGGCCGGACCATTGTACAGAACAAACACTATTACACTTTGTGTCTCCCTTATGTCCTCATAGATTGTAAGCTCTTGCGAGCAGGGTCCTCACTCCCCAGGTTTGAATTGTAAATGAACTTTGTCACTATGTAATGTCTGATATTGTTTGTTTCATGTTCCCTCTAAATTGTAAAGTGCTGCGTAATATGTTGGCGCTATATAAATAAAGATTATTATTATTATTATTATGACATCTTCACCAAAAACATCATATGTCTCTATTAGTCTAATGAGTCTACTATTTGTCTCTTTGTTATTTGGCACAATTTGCTGATGTCTATCTTGAGACACTGCATGCACTCCTTAGGATGGGCAAGGGGTAAACTCTGTCCAGAAATCCCCATTAGAGAGCCCTCGAATTTAGTGTTAAAGTCCTTATCAGAGGAACAGCTTCTCCAAACCCTAAGGTATTGACTGTCCCACTCCAGCAAGCTATTGCTTGTGGCTGGTTTTCTAAATATGGACAATAATAGTTTATTCCCTTCTTTAAAGATGCACCAGTCAAGAGAGTAGATACAATCAGCATGTATTTCTGAAGGGAACCTCAGACCAATGTCGTTATCGTTAATTGGCAATATAAATCGTTAAAATTCACATCTAGACTCTGCCCACAGCAGTAAGACATCATCAATGTATTGTATCCAAAAGGACACTTTGTCAAACCACCACATTTCCTAATCCGGAAATATGAAGGTACAACAGCCTAGGATGAAATTAGCGTAAGTTGGCGCACAAAGTCAGCCTATCGCAGTCCCCCTGAGCTGGTGGTAATACTTACAGTCAAATGAAAAGTAGTTGTGGGTGAGTGTAAACTCAATCATTCTAATAATGAAATCGTTATGTGCCGTAAATAAATATCCTCGCAATTTAAGAAAGTACTCAGTAGCCAGTAAACCATAATTGTGAGGAATTGAGCTTTATAAAGCTTTAATATCTATGCTAACCAGACACATATCTAGTCCAACATCAAGATCTTCAAATATACTGCATACATCCATACCATCATGGGTAAATGATGGTAAAGCTGTAACAAACTTTCTTAATACCTGGTCGACAAGCACACTAATATTTTGAGTGACCGAGTCTACACCAGATACAATTGGTCGACCATGTAATGGGTTGGTACCCTTGTGTATCTTGTGGAAACCATAAAAGGTGGGTACCTGGATTGAACTCGGTAACATAAAGCAAAATACTTCCTTTCTTATGACTATGGCCTCAATACCTTTCTGAAGAAGCTCCTTAAGTTGCTTGAGGAAGATGGTTGTAGGGTCTCTGTCAAAGATTCGGCAACAGTGACAGTCACTCAGTAGTTTAAGACACAAAGTCCTATAGGTCTCATGGTCCATCAGCAGAAGGTTGCACCTCTTACCAGGTTTTCTGCATTTCTTCCCTAGACATATTTGACCAATATGGGGAACCAGGTTTAAGTTGCTAGAGTTCCCTGGTAACAAGGGCAAGAAAGATATCTGCGTGGCTTATATGACTTGTGCGAGGCATTCTGGTACACTTAGGACATAGTAGTGAAAATGATCTCTCACCCAGATCGCGTTTTCCAGCTTCAAATAGACTAGCAAGCAGCTGTACATCGGGAGATCCTTAGCTGTGAGGCTATATTCAAGTCATTTGCGACGATCACAATCTTGAAAGAATTTCTGACATTTGAGTTTACGGATAAAAATATGTAGATCCTTCACTTATGAGAAAACATCAAACTTCATTGTTGGTACAAACGATAACTCCTTTTGAAGAACAGTACTCTCAATGAGGGTAAGTGTCTTGGACGACAGGTCAATCATCTGTAAACACTAAGTGTCCCCTATCTCCGCTGTGTAGGGGTCATATTGTTTGGATGTTGCTGTTCCCGTAATTGATACGGGAGGGCGCAGCTCTCCAAGAAAGATGAGGGTGGTATTTGGGTTGAAGTACTTGGCACAAAGATTTGTGTATGTAATGAGGAAAAGGATAGGCATTGTGTTATCCTGTATGCCCCAGTTGTGTTTGTCTCCCTTCCTCTCGCTCCCTGCCATTGTCTATTGGAGTAACCTCAGCCTGGTTCTACCACGACCCCTAAAGTATTGTTTGGTAATGTTCGAATATGGTTCTGAGTCGGAATGGTCAAAGTCAGATGATTACAACTCTTTAAATATGCAGTGGGGTAAGTTTGGTCAGGTTTGCTATCTTCAGGTGACCTAGAAATAGAAATGATGATGACACTTGGCCAGTACCCAGATGCATTTACAATGTGATGAGCAATATGTGACTAACACGTCAATAGAGCAGCAGTCTCCAGGTAACGTTTTTATATTTTACGTCACCCGGATTGGAGAATGTTTCCATTTATAACCTGTGGAAATCTTTGTTGTTTGCCAACTCACAGGTAATGAACTGATACTGAAATGCATTCTTCTTGTCCTCATCACTACAACTCCCTATCAGCTCAAAGGAGACGGATGAAGACAATTAGTAATTTGCAGTGTGGAAAAGTAATATATTGTCTCTAAGGTTTCCATACTATAAATATGCATACACAGAACACACAGCCCATTTCCCAGGAAAACCAGAATGAATATAAAATAAATTATAGCAAATCCAAATATGAGGCAGCACTCCAAACAGTGAAAAAGATGAGGGTCCTTTATTCACCCTAATGCACTGGTATATTATTAAAGGACACTGAGTCAGCAGTCCAGGGAGAAATTGTACCCGGTTTCCAGTATTTTGTTGCGCTGATTTTTTTCTATTGCTAAAATATATTATTTTTATTTATGCAGGGATGCACCAAAGGGCCTTTATTAGGCTTAATACAGTATATACAGTAAAATTCCTTTAATCTGCCATTTGTTATTACATAATCAACAGTTCTGTATTATCACACGATCATATAAAACTATATAAAACTTCTAAGGCCCCATGCCCACTTCAGTTTTTTCCTTCAGGGTGCTAGCCATTTTTCTGACGGCTAGCACAGTGACCCATTCATTTCAATGGGGTCATGCACACTTCAGTTTTTTTGACGGTCCCGTTGCTCCGTTCCGATCCAATGTAGAGCATGTCCTACATTGGTCCGAGATTCCGTGACCGTGAGGCCCATGCAAGTCAATGGGGCCATAAAAAAAATGGAAGGCACACGGAAGGCATCCGTGAGCCGTCCGTGTGTGACGGAGCCGTTGCCTAGCAACGGCCGGGCGAGCAGAAAAACATTACAGGAATATTACACTAATTGGCAGCCACTTGTCTCTATCAATCACTGATAGAGAAAAGATGCTGCTGATTAAAAATAAAATAAAAAGCAGTTCATATGTACCCGGTCGTTGTCTTGGTGACGAGTCCCTCTTCTTCCTCCAGTCCGACCTTCCTGAATGACGCGGCAGCCTGTGATTGGCTGCAGGGGCCGCTGCAGCCTGTGATTGGCTGCAGAGGCGGTCACGTGGGATGAAGCGTGATCCCTGGAGGCCGGCCTTCTGACGTCATCCTGACGTGCGTGACCGCCACTACAGCCTGTGATTGGCTGCAGCGGCGACATGGATGAAATGTGATCGCTGGAGGCCAGACAGGAGGAATGTAAGTATGAACTTATTTTTTTTTTTATTACATTAAAATTGTATTTTCCGAGCGCCGAACATGGTACTGTCCAGGATGCTGAAAGAGTTACCGCCGATCAGTGCAGCCCATTAACTCTTTCAGCACCCTGGACAGTACCATGCGCGGCGCACGGAAACGGAAACACGGAGTGCACACGGCCGCTAAAACGGGCACACGGATCCGTCACAAACGGCCGTGAAAACTGTGTCGGAAGTGTGCACGAGGCCTAAGGGCAGAGTGACTGAAATGCTGATTCGATTGCTTTGGATGTATTTTTATGAGCCACCATAAGGTGGATTACATGATGGTGGGGTTAAAAAAGAATAAAAAGTAGTAATGCTCACCTAGTCTCCGTTCCACCAAAGCTCCTCTTCCACTGCTTGAGAATGGAGTGGGAGGGGCAAACGTGAGTGACATCATTAACTGTGCCTGTCCGCTCCATTCACTTAGACTATGCCGATGTCTAATTATAGACTAGAACACATTCTTAGGCCGGGTCCACACGTAGCGGAAGAAATGCGCCATGGATTTCACTAGAAATCCGCTCCGGATCCGCAGAGATTCCGCCGCAAAATCCACATGTGTTATATTGTGCAAATTGTGCTGCGGATTCACATTGGATTTCACCCATATACATTGAAGGGGTGAAATCCACAACAAACCGTGGAAGAATACACATGTGGTTTATTTTAAAATCCACAGCATGCTCGTCTTTTTGCGTGGACTTTATCCACTACATGTGGATGCAGTTTTGAAAACCCCATTGTTGCAGATTTTGCACCGCAAATCTGCAACGTGCAAATTCATCCTTAGACTATCTTTTGGCATTCTATTCAAACATTTGGCTAAAAAGTGTCCTTCTTTACTTGTTGTCCAGGGCCCCATTTTCTATAAAACCAGTCTTGTGGGGAGGCAGTATATTTACTGTTTTGTTGTATTTTCTGCATATGTATACATATAAAGTCTGGACCCTGGACATAACCATGGCAGCCAGAATGAAAGCCACCATTGTTTGCACTGCTGGCTGCATTCGAGAATTATGGGATTCTTTTCAGCATTCTGCTTTCTGGTAATAATTGACACTAGGTCTGTTAAGACAAGCGTATTTTGTTTTTTGATAATATTTAGTAGGATCCGTGATTCTTTTTTAGAAACCAGGAAGTAATAAGTGGATAAAAATACTAAATAAATACAGATGTAATTACAGAACCAATACAAATGAAATTGAAACACTGATCAAAATACTCAACAAATACTGACATTAAAACACATGTACATACGGACAGTAAGTGGAGTGTTTGTTATCTGTATAGTGCTACGTTTAAATACGCTCGTGTGAAGATCAAGAGACATTTTAGGGGAGAGAATCTTGAATGCTGCAGGGAAGTGCATGAAACGAGTTTCTTCCAGTAACAGAGCTTCTTTACATAAAAATTCACTTACTCTCGGTTTCAATTTTAATTCAGCGTAGAATATACAGTACTAGAAGTGACATAACGTCTGTAGTAAAAGCTATTGATGTCCATAGTTTATATAAGAACGTGCTGGGAACATGTTTGGCAATAAAATAGTATTCAGCTGTATGTTATGAATATATTAAAGCCTTTAAAGGCTATGTACACCTTTTGAAATCTGTTTTGTTTTATATATATATATATATATATATATATATATATACACATATATATATATATATACACACACTACCATTCAAAAGTTTAGGGTCACTTAGAAATTTCCTTATTTTTGAAAGAAAAGCATAGTTTTTTTCAATGAAGATAACATTAAATTAATCAGAAATACACTCTATACATTGTTAATGTGCTAAATGACTATTCTAGCTACAAACGTCTGGTTTTTAATGCAATATCTACTCAGGTGTATAGAGGCCCATTTCCAGCAACCATCACTCCAGTGTTCTAATGGTACATTGTGTTTGCTAACTGTGTTAGAATGCTAATGGATAATTAGAAAACACTTGAAAACCCTTGTGCAATTATGTTAGCACCGCTGTAAACAGTTTTGCTGTTTAGAGGAGCTATAAAACTGACCTTCCTTTGATCTAGTTGAGAATCTGGAGCATTATATTTGTGGGTTCGATTAAACTCTCAAAATGGCTAGAAAAAGAGAGCTTTCATGTGAAACTCAACAGTCTATTCTTGTTCTTAGAAATGAAGGCTATTCCATGCGAGAAATTGCCAAGAAACTGAAGATTTCCTACAACAGTGTGTACTACTCCCTTCAGAGGACAGCACAAACAGGCTCTAACCAGAGTAGAAAGAGAAGTGGGAGCCCCCGCCGCACAACTGAGCAACAAGACAAGTACATTAGAGTCTCTAGTTTGAGAAATAGACGCCTCACAGGTCCTCAACTGGCAGCTTCATTAAATAGTACCCGCAAAACGCCAGTGTCAACGTCTACAGTGAAGAGGCGACTCCGGGATGCTGGCCTTCAGGGCAGAGTGGCAAAGAAAAAGCCATATCTGAGACTGGCTAATAAAAGGAAAAGATTAATATGGGCAAAAGCACACAGACATTGGACAGAGGAAGATTGGAAAAAAGTGTTATGGACAGACGAATCGAAGTTTGAGGTGTTTGGATCACACAGAAGAACATTTGTGAGACGCAGAACAACTGAAAAGATGCTGGAAGAGTGCCTGACGCCATCTGTCAAGCATGGTGGAGGTAATGTGATGGTCTGGGGTTGCTTTGGTGCTGGTAAAGTTGGAGATTTGTAAAAGGGATTTTGAATAAGGAAGGCTATCACTCCATTTTGCAATGCCATGCCATACCCTGTGGACAGCGCTTGATTGGAGCCAATTACATCCTACAACAGGACAATGACCCAAAGCACACCTCCAAATTATGCAAGAACTATTTAGGGAAGAAGCAGGCAGCTGGTATTCTATCTGTAATGGAGTGGCCAGCGCAGTCACCAGATCTCAACCCCATAGAGCTGTTGAGGGAGCAGCTTGACCGTATGGTACGCAAGAAGTGCCCATCAAGCCAATCCAACTTGTGGGAAGGCCTTCTGGAAGCATGGGGTGAAATTTCTCCCTATTACCTCAGCAAATTAACAGCTAGAATGCCAAAGGTCTGCAATGCTGTAATTGCTGCAAATGGAGCATTCTTTGACGAAAGCAAAGTTTGAAGGAGAAAATTATTATTTCAAATAAAAATCATTATTTCTAACCTTGTCAATGTCTTGACTATATTTTCTAGTCATTTTGCACCTCATTTGATAAATATAAGTGTGAGTTTTCATGGAAAACACAAAATTGTCTGGGTGACCCCAAACTTTTGAACGGTAGTGTATATATATATATATATATATATATATATATATGTGTGTGTGTGTATCAGTGTGTTTGGTGCAACTTTCTAAATATTTATTACAAATTATTTTTACTTTTTGAGATACAGCTGCTTTGTATCCTGTATACCAGGGGTCTCAAACTCGGCCGGGTAAGTGGGCCACATATAGAAAATTGACGGGCCGCATTTCAACATTCCAGTTTTCCAGTTTAAGTGTCGCTAAATGCAGTCCGGCGGCTCAGTTGGCAGCGCTTGGGAGACACACAAATGTCAAGATTGGGCAGCCACTTTTAAGATATTGACACAGAGCCCTCTGTTGATACTGCCACAGTGCCCTCTGTATATATTGCCACAGTGCCCTCCGTAGATGCTGCCACAGTGCCCACTCTAGATGCTGTCACAGTGCCCTCTGTAGATACTGCCACCCACCCATAGATAATGCCACCATGCCCTCTGTAGATGCTGCCACAGTGCCCTCTGTAGATGCTGCCACAGTGCCCTCTGTAGATGCTGCCACAGTGCCCTCTGTAGATACTGCCACACACCCACTCATAGATAATGCCACAGTGCCCTGTGTAGATGCTGCCACAGTGCCTTCTGTAGATAATGCCACAGTGTCCTCTATAGATACTGCCACAGTGCCCTCTGTAGATGCTGCCACACACCCACCCATAGATAATGCCACATTGCCCTCTGTAGATACTGCCAAAGTGCCCTCTGTAGATACTGCCACACACCCACCTATAGATAATGCCAAAGTTCCCTCTGTAGATACTGCCACAGTGCCCTCTGTAGATGCTGCCACAGTGTCCTCTGTAGATGCTGCCACAGTGCCCTCTGTAGATGCTGCCGCAGTGCCCTCTGTAGATACTGCCACAGTGCCCTCTGTAGATAATGCCACACACCCCTAGATAATGCCACAGTGTCCTCTGTAGATACTGCCACAGTGCCCTCTGTAGATGCTGACACACACACACACACACACACACACACACACACACACACACACCCATAGATAATGCCACAGTGCCCTCTGTAGATAATGCCACAGTGCCCTCTGTGGATACTGCCACACACCCACCTATAGATAATGCCACAGTGCCCTCTGTATATACTGCCACAGTGCCCTTTGTAGATGCTGCCACAGTGCCCTCTGTAGACGCTGCCACAGTGCCCTCTGTAGATGCTGCCACAGTGTCCTCTGTAGATGCTGCCACAGTGCCCCTCGGTAGATGCTTCCAAAGTACCCTCTGTAGATGCTGCCACAGTGCCCTCTGTAGATACTGCCACAGTGCCCTCTGTAGATGCTGCCACAGTGCCCTCTGTAAATGCTGCCACAGTGCCCTCTGTAGATGCTGCCACAGTGCCCTCTGTAGATGCTGCCACAGTACCCTCTGTAGATGCTACCACAGTGTCCTCTGTAGATGCTGCCACAGTGCCCTCTGTAGATGCTGCCACAGTGCCATATATGGACAGTGATGTCAGGGGCTTGCCCAGAGCTGGAGTCCCGGAGCAGAGCAACTTCTAGCACTCTGCCAGGGACTCCAGCTGTGCTCCTGAATCACTGTCCAGCTCTGGGGAAGCCCTGGACATCGCTGTCCATATGTGGACAGCGATGTCAGGGAATTCCACAGAGTCCCGGAGCAAAGCATATACTATTGCTCTGCCCGGGACTCCGCTCTGGGGAAGACCCTGACAACACTGTCCATATATGAACAGCGATGTCAGGGAATTCCACAGAGTCCCGGAGCAGAGCCGATACTAGCGCTCTGCTCTGGACTCCGCTCTGGGGAAAACCGTGACAGCACTGTCCATATATGGACAGCGATGTCAGGGAACACCACAAAGTCCCGGAGCAGAGCCTATACTAGCGCTCTGCCCGGGACTCCGGCTCTGGGGAAGACCCTGACAGCACTGTCCACATATGGACAGCGATGTCAGGGAATTCCACAGAGTACCGGAGCAGAGCATATACTAGCGCTCTGCCCAGGACTTTGCTCTGGGGAAGATCCTGACAACACTGTCCATATATGGACAGCGATGTCAGGGAATTCCACAGAGTCCCGGAGCAGAGCCTGTACTAGCACTCTGCCTGGGACTCCACTCTGGTGAAGACCCTGACAACACTATTCATATATGGACAGCGATGTCAGGGAATTCCACAGAGTCCCGGAGCAGAGCCTGTACTAGCGCTCTGCCCGGGACTCCGCTCTGGTGAAGACCCTGACAACACTGTTCATATATGGACAGCGATGTCAGGGAATTCCACAGAGTCCCGGAGCAGAACATATACTAGCGATCTGCCCGGGACTCCGCTCTGGAGAAGACCCTGACAACACTGTCCATATATGGACAGCGATGTCAGGGAATTCCACAGAGCCCCGGAGCAGAGCCTGTATTAGTGGCTCTGTGTCCCGCGGGCCGCAGATAACAGCCTCAGTAGCCGAATGCGGGCCTGCGGGCCGCGTGCTTGAGACTCCTGCTGTATACAGAGCAACTGTATCTAGTGCTGAGTCCCGAATCCGTCAGGTCAGCGTCACTGACAGGTTCGAGCTGTTACCCATCAAATCTAAGTCCAAAACTTAGATGTGATCGATAACAGGTGGATCCTGCGTGTCAGAGACACGTAGGACCCGCTGACACTGAACCCATCAGTGCCACTGACCTGACGGATTAAGGTCTCAGATGTGATTGGTAATAGCTGAATCTTGCATGTCAGAAACACGCATGACCCGCTGTCACTGAACCCATCTAAGTTCATAACTTAGATGTGATCGATAACAGGTGGATCCTGCATGCCAGAGACAGACAGGACCCGATGACACTGAACCCATCAGTCCCACTGACCTCATGAATTCAGGTCACAGCTCGAAAAACGGCTGAAAAATCGGAAGCAGAATGCCTACAAACATCTGCCCATTGATTTCAATGGGAAATATGACATTCTGTTCCGACGGGGCGTTATTTTATTTTACAATCAGATTAATTCCCAATATCCTCAGTTTTAAACGTGCCCTGAAAACACATCTATTTAGACAGGCCTATAACATTCCCTAATCTGACTCCTTTCCATGGCCCTCCATTTAGATTAGTCATCAGAATAAGATTCCCTCACACTCCTTCTCTTCATGTCCGTCATACACGGATACTGGCTGGTGACCGGCTCATGCAGCTTTATGTTATCACCGCATGTGTATAAAAATGGCCGGACCATTGTACAGAACAAACACTATTACACTTTGTGTCTCCCTTATGTCCTCATAGATTGTAAGCTCTTGCGAGCAGGGTCCTCACTCCCCAGGTTTGAATTGTAAATGAACTTTGTCACTATGTAATGTCTGATATTGTTTGTTTCATGTTCCCTCTAAATTGTAAAGTGCTGCGTAATATGTTGGCGCTATATAAATAAAGATTATTATTATTATTATTATGACATCTTCACCAAAAACATCATATGTCTCTATTAGTCTAATGAGTCTACTATTTGTCTCTTTGTTATTTGGCACAATTTGCTGATGTCTATCTTGAGACACTGCATGCACTCCTTAGGATGGGCAAGGGGTAAACTCTGTCCAGAAATCCCCATTAGAGAGCCCTCGAATTTAGTGTTAAAGTCCTTATCAGAGGAACAGCTTCTCCAAACCCTAAGGTATTGACTGTCCCACTCCAGCAAGCTATTGCTTGTGGCTGGTTTTCTAAATATGGACAATAATAGTTTATTCCCTTCTTTAAAGATGCACCAGTCAAGAGAGTAGATACAATCAGCATGTATTTCTGAAGGGAACCTCAGACCAATGTCGTTATCGTTAATTGGCAATATAAATCGTTAAAATTCACATCTAGACTCTGCCCACAGCAGTAAGACATCATCAATGTATTGTATCCAAAAGGACACTTTGTCAAACCACCACATTTCCTAATCCGGAAATATGAAGGTACAACAGCCTAGGATGAAATTAGCGTAAGTTGGCGCACAAAGTCAGCCTATCGCAGTCCCCCTGAGCTGGTGGTAATACTTACAGTCAAATGAAAAGTAGTTGTGGGTGAGTGTAAACTCAATCATTCTAATAATGAAATCGTTATGTGCCGTAAATAAATATCCTCGCAATTTAAGAAAGTACTCAGTAGCCAGTAAACCATAATTGTGAGGAATTGAGCTTTATAAAGCTTTAATATCTATGCTAACCAGACACATATCTAGTCCAACATCAAGATCTTCAAATATACTGCATACATCCATACCATCATGGGTAAATGATGGTAAAGCTGTAACAAACTTTCTTAATACCTGGTCGACAAGCACACTAATATTTTGAGTGACCGAGTCTACACCAGATACAATTGGTCGACCATGTAATGGGTTGGTACCCTTGTGTATCTTGTGGAAACCATAAAAGGTGGGTACCTGGATTGAACTCGGTAACATAAAGCAAAATACTTCCTTTCTTATGACTATGGCCTCAATACCTTTCTGAAGAAGCTCCTTAAGTTGCTTGAGGAAGATGGTTGTAGGGTCTCTGTCAAAGATTCGGCAACAGTGACAGTCACTCAGTAGTTTAAGACACAAAGTCCTATAGGTCTCATGGTCCATCAGCAGAAGGTTGCACCTCTTACCAGGTTTTCTGCATTTCTTCCCTAGACATATTTGACCAATATGGGGAACCAGGTTTAAGTTGCTAGAGTTCCCTGGTAACAAGGGCAAGAAAGATATCTGCGTGGCTTATATGACTTGTGCGAGGCATTCTGGTACACTTAGGACATAGTAGTGAAAATGATCTCTCACCCAGATCGCGTTTTCCAGCTTCAAATAGACTAGCAAGCAGCTGTACATCGGGAGATCCTTAGCTGTGAGGCTATATTCAAGTCATTTGCGACGATCACAATCTTGAAAGAATTTCTGACATTTGAGTTTACGGATAAAAATATGTAGATCCTTCACTTATGAGAAAACATCAAACTTCATTGTTGGTACAAACGATAACTCCTTTTGAAGAACAGTACTCTCAATGAGGGTAAGTGTCTTGGACGACAGGTCAATCATCTGTAAACACTAAGTGTCCCCTATCTCCGCTGTGTAGGGGTCATATTGTTTGGATGTTGCTGTTCCCGTAATTGATACGGGAGGGCGCAGCTCTCCAAGAAAGATGAGGGTGGTATTTGGGTTGAAGTACTTGGCACAAAGATTTGTGTATGTAATGAGGAAAAGGATAGGCATTGTGTTATCCTGTATGCCCCAGTTGTGTTTGTCTCCCTTCCTCTCGCTCCCTGCCATTGTCTATTGGAGTAACCTCAGCCTGGTTCTACCACGACCCCTAAAGTATTGTTTGGTAATGTTCGAATATGGTTCTGAGTCGGAATGGTCAAAGTCAGATGATTACAACTCTTTAAATATGCAGTGGGGTAAGTTTGGTCAGGTTTGCTATCTTCAGGTGACCTAGAAATAGAAATGATGATGACACTTGGCCAGTACCCAGATGCATTTACAATGTGATGAGCAATATGTGACTAACACGTCAATAGAGCAGCAGTCTCCAGGTAACGTTTTTATATTTTACGTCACCCGGATTGGAGAATGTTTCCATTTATAACCTGTGGAAATCTTTGTTGTTTGCCAACTCACAGGTAATGAACTGATACTGAAATGCATTCTTCTTGTCCTCATCACTACAACTCCCTATCAGCTCAAAGGAGACGGATGAAGACAATTAGTAATTTGCAGTGTGGAAAAGTAATATATTGTCTCTAAGGTTTCCATACTATAAATATGCATACACAGAACACACAGCCCATTTCCCAGGAAAACCAGAATGAATATAAAATAAATTATAGCAAATCCAAATATGAGGCAGCACTCCAAACAGTGAAAAAGATGAGGGTCCTTTATTCACCCTAATGCACTGGTATATTATTAAAGGACACTGAGTCAGCAGTCCAGGGAGAAATTGTACCCGGTTTCCAGTATTTTGTTGCGCTGATTTTTTTCTATTGCTAAAATATATTATTTTTATTTATGCAGGGATGCACCAAAGGGCCTTTATTAGGCTTAATACAGTATATACAGTAAAATTCCTTTAATCTGCCATTTGTTATTACATAATCAACAGTTCTGTATTATCACACGATCATATAAAACTATATAAAACTTCTAAGGCCCCATGCCCACTTCAGTTTTTTCCTTCAGGGTGCTAGCCATTTTTCTGACGGCTAGCACAGTGACCCATTCATTTCAATGGGGTCATGCACACTTCAGTTTTTTTGACGGTCCCGTTGCTCCGTTCCGATCCAATGTAGAGCATGTCCTACATTGGTCCGAGATTCCGTGACCGTGAGGCCCATGCAAGTCAATGGGGCCATAAAAAAAATGGAAGGCACACGGAAGGCATCCGTGAGCCGTCCGTGTGTGACGGAGCCGTTGCCTAGCAACGGCCGGGCGAGCAGAAAAACATTACAGGAATATTACACTAATTGGCAGCCACTTGTCTCTATCAATCACTGATAGAGAAAAGATGCTGCTGATTAAAAATAAAATAAAAAGCAGTTCATATGTACCCGGTCGTTGTCTTGGTGACGAGTCCCTCTTCTTCCTCCAGTCCGACCTTCCTGAATGACGCGGCAGCCTGTGATTGGCTGCAGGGGCCGCTGCAGCCTGTGATTGGCTGCAGAGGCGGTCACGTGGGATGAAGCGTGATCCCTGGAGGCCGGCCTTCTGACGTCATCCTGACGTGCGTGACCGCCACTACAGCCTGTGATTGGCTGCAGCGGCGACATGGATGAAATGTGATCGCTGGAGGCCAGACAGGAGGAATGTAAGTATGAACTTATTTTTTTTTTTATTACATTAAAATTGTATTTTCCGAGCGCCGAACATGGTACTGTCCAGGATGCTGAAAGAGTTACCGCCGATCAGTGCAGCCCATTAACTCTTTCAGCACCCTGGACAGTACCATGCGCGGCGCACGGAAACGGAAACACGGAGTGCACACGGCCGCTAAAACGGGCACACGGATCCGTCACAAACGGCCGTGAAAACTGTGTCGGAAGTGTGCACGAGGCCTAAGGGCAGAGTGACTGAAATGCTGATTCGATTGCTTTGGATGTATTTTTATGAGCCACCATAAGGTGGATTACATGATGGTGGGGTTAAAAAAGAATAAAAAGTAGTAATGCTCACCTAGTCTCCGTTCCACCAAAGCTCCTCTTCCACTGCTTGAGAATGGAGTGGGAGGGGCAAACGTGAGTGACATCATTAACTGTGCCTGTCCGCTCCATTCACTTAGACTATGCCGATGTCTAATTATAGACTAGAACACATTCTTAGGCCGGGTCCACACGTAGCGGAAGAAATGCGCCATGGATTTCACTAGAAATCCGCTCCGGATCCGCAGAGATTCCGCCGCAAAATCCACATGTGTTATATTGTGCAAATTGTGCTGCGGATTCACATTGGATTTCACCCATATACATTGAAGGGGTGAAATCCACAACAAACCGTGGAAGAATACACATGTGGTTTATTTTAAAATCCACAGCATGCTCGTCTTTTTGCGTGGACTTTATCCACTACATGTGGATGCAGTTTTGAAAACCCCATTGTTGCAGATTTTGCACCGCAAATCTGCAACGTGCAAATTCATCCTTAGACTATCTTTTGGCATTCTATTCAAACATTTGGCTAAAAAGTGTCCTTCTTTACTTGTTGTCCAGGGCCCCATTTTCTATAAAACCAGTCTTGTGGGGAGGCAGTATATTTACTGTTTTGTTGTATTTTCTGCATATGTATACATATAAAGTCTGGACCCTGGACATAACCATGGCAGCCAGAATGAAAGCCACCATTGTTTGCACTGCTGGCTGCATTCGAGAATTATGGGATTCTTTTCAGCATTCTGCTTTCTGGTAATAATTGACACTAGGTCTGTTAAGACAAGCGTATTTTGTTTTTTGATAATATTTAGTAGGATCCGTGATTCTTTTTTAGAAACCAGGAAGTAATAAGTGGATAAAAATACTAAATAAATACAGATGTAATTACAGAACCAATACAAATGAAATTGAAACACTGATCAAAATACTCAACAAATACTGACATTAAAACACATGTACATACGGACAGTAAGTGGAGTGTTTGTTATCTGTATAGTGCTACGTTTAAATACGCTCGTGTGAAGATCAAGAGACATTTTAGGGGAGAGAATCTTGAATGCTGCAGGGAAGTGCATGAAACGAGTTTCTTCCAGTAACAGAGCTTCTTTACATAAAAATTCACTTACTCTCGGTTTCAATTTTAATTCAGCGTAGAATATACAGTACTAGAAGTGACATAACGTCTGTAGTAAAAGCTATTGATGTCCATAGTTTATATAAGAACGTGCTGGGAACATGTTTGGCAATAAAATAGTATTCAGCTGTATGTTATGAATATATTAAAGCCTTTAAAGGCTATGTACACCTTTTGAAATCTGTTTTGTTTTATATATATATATATATATATATATATATATATATATATATATATATATATATATACACATATATATATATATATACACACACTACCATTCAAAAGTTTAGGGTCACTTAGAAATTTCCTTATTTTTGAAAGAAAAGCATAGTTTTTTTCAATGAAGATAACATTAAATTAATCAGAAATACACTCTATACATTGTTAATGTGCTAAATGACTATTCTAGCTACAAACGTCTGGTTTTTAATGCAATATCTACTCAGGTGTATAGAGGCCCATTTCCAGCAACCATCACTCCAGTGTTCTAATGGTACATTGTGTTTGCTAACTGTGTTAGAATGCTAATGGATAATTAGAAAACACTTGAAAACCCTTGTGCAATTATGTTAGCACCGCTGTAAACAGTTTTGCTGTTTAGAGGAGCTATAAAACTGACCTTCCTTTGATCTAGTTGAGAATCTGGAGCATTATATTTGTGGGTTCGATTAAACTCTCAAAATGGCTAGAAAAAGAGAGCTTTCATGTGAAACTCAACAGTCTATTCTTGTTCTTAGAAATGAAGGCTATTCCATGCGAGAAATTGCCAAGAAACTGAAGATTTCCTACAACAGTGTGTACTACTCCCTTCAGAGGACAGCACAAACAGGCTCTAACCAGAGTAGAAAGAGAAGTGGGAGCCCCCGCCGCACAACTGAGCAACAAGACAAGTACATTAGAGTCTCTAGTTTGAGAAATAGACGCCTCACAGGTCCTCAACTGGCAGCTTCATTAAATAGTACCCGCAAAACGCCAGTGTCAACGTCTACAGTGAAGAGGCGACTCCGGGATGCTGGCCTTCAGGGCAGAGTGGCAAAGAAAAAGCCATATCTGAGACTGGCTAATAAAAGGAAAAGATTAATATGGGCAAAAGCACACAGACATTGGACAGAGGAAGATTGGAAAAAAGTGTTATGGACAGACGAATCGAAGTTTGAGGTGTTTGGATCACACAGAAGAACATTTGTGAGACGCAGAACAACTGAAAAGATGCTGGAAGAGTGCCTGACGCCATCTGTCAAGCATGGTGGAGGTAATGTGATGGTCTGGGGTTGCTTTGGTGCTGGTAAAGTTGGAGATTTGTAAAAGGGATTTTGAATAAGGAAGGCTATCACTCCATTTTGCAATGCCATGCCATACCCTGTGGACAGCGCTTGATTGGAGCCAATTACATCCTACAACAGGACAATGACCCAAAGCACACCTCCAAATTATGCAAGAACTATTTAGGGAAGAAGCAGGCAGCTGGTATTCTATCTGTAATGGAGTGGCCAGCGCAGTCACCAGATCTCAACCCCATAGAGCTGTTGAGGGAGCAGCTTGACCGTATGGTACGCAAGAAGTGCCCATCAAGCCAATCCAACTTGTGGGAAGGCCTTCTGGAAGCATGGGGTGAAATTTCTCCCTATTACCTCAGCAAATTAACAGCTAGAATGCCAAAGGTCTGCAATGCTGTAATTGCTGCAAATGGAGCATTCTTTGACGAAAGCAAAGTTTGAAGGAGAAAATTATTATTTCAAATAAAAATCATTATTTCTAACCTTGTCAATGTCTTGACTATATTTTCTAGTCATTTTGCACCTCATTTGATAAATATAAGTGTGAGTTTTCATGGAAAACACAAAATTGTCTGGGTGACCCCAAACTTTTGAACGGTAGTGTATATATATATATATATATATATATATATATATATGTGTGTGTGTGTATCAGTGTGTTTGGTGCAACTTTCTAAATATTTATTACAAATTATTTTTACTTTTTGAGATACAGCTGCTTTGTATCCTGTATACCAGGGGTCTCAAACTCGGCCGGGTAAGTGGGCCACATATAGAAAATTGACGGGCCGCATTTCAACATTCCAGTTTTCCAGTTTAAGTGTCGCTAAATGCAGTCCGGCGGCTCAGTTGGCAGCGCTTGGGAGACACACAAATGTCAAGATTGGGCAGCCACTTTTAAGATATTGACACAGAGCCCTCTGTTGATACTGCCACAGTGCCCTCTGTATATATTGCCACAGTGCCCTCCGTAGATGCTGCCACAGTGCCCACTCTAGATGCTGTCACAGTGCCCTCTGTAGATACTGCCACCCACCCATAGATAATGCCACCATGCCCTCTGTAGATGCTGCCACAGTGCCCTCTGTAGATGCTGCC
This sequence comes from Rhinoderma darwinii, assembly GCF_050947455.1. Taxonomy (NCBI): domain Eukaryota; kingdom Metazoa; phylum Chordata; class Amphibia; order Anura; family Rhinodermatidae; genus Rhinoderma; species Rhinoderma darwinii. Next base: position 32,991,094 of record NC_134687.1, on the reverse strand, counting down.
ACAGTGCCCTCTGTAGATGCTGCCACAGTGCCCTCTGTAGATACTGCCACACACCCACTCATAGATAATGCCACAGTGCCCTGTGTAGATGCTGCCACAGTGCCTTCTGTAGATAATGCCACAGTGTCCTCTATAGATACTGCCACAGTGCCCTCTGTAGATGCTGCCACACACCCACCCATAGATAATGCCACATTGCCCTCTGTAGATACTGCCAAAGTGCCCTCTGTAGATACTGCCACACACCCACCTATAGATAATGCCAAAGTTCCCTCTGTAGATACTGCCACAGTGCCCTCTGTAGATGCTGCCACAGTGTCCTCTGTAGATGCTGCCACAGTGCCCTCTGTAGATGCTGCCGCAGTGCCCTCTGTAGATACTGCCACAGTGCCCTCTGTAGATAATGCCACACACCCCTAGATAATGCCACAGTGTCCTCTGTAGATACTGCCACAGTGCCCTCTGTAGATGCTGACACACACACACACACACACACACACACACACACACACACACACACACACACCCATAGATAATGCCACAGTGCCCTCTGTAGATAATGCCACAGTGCCCTCTGTGGATACTGCCACACACCCACCTATAGATAATGCCACAGTGCCCTCTGTATATACTGCCACAGTGCCCTTTGTAGATGCTGCCACAGTGCCCTCTGTAGACGCTGCCACAGTGCCCTCTGTAGATGCTGCCACAGTGTCCTCTGTAGATGCTGCCACAGTGCCCCTCGGTAGATGCTTCCAAAGTACCCTCTGTAGATGCTGCCACAGTGCCCTCTGTAGATACTGCCACAGTGCCCTCTGTAGATGCTGCCACAGTGCCCTCTGTAAATGCTGCCACAGTGCCCTCTGTAGATGCTGCCACAGTGCCCTCTGTAGATGCTGCCACAGTACCCTCTGTAGATGCTACCACAGTGTCCTCTGTAGATGCTGCCACAGTGCCCTCTGTAGATGCTGCCACAGTGCCATATATGGACAGTGATGTCAGGGGCTTGCCCAGAGCTGGAGTCCCGGAGCAGAGCAACTTCTAGCACTCTGCCAGGGACTCCAGCTGTGCTCCTGAATCACTGTCCAGCTCTGGGGAAGCCCTGGACATCGCTGTCCATATGTGGACAGCGATGTCAGGGAATTCCACAGAGTCCCGGAGCAAAGCATATACTATTGCTCTGCCCGGGACTCCGCTCTGGGGAAGACCCTGACAACACTGTCCATATATGAACAGCGATGTCAGGGAATTCCACAGAGTCCCGGAGCAGAGCCGATACTAGCGCTCTGCTCTGGACTCCGCTCTGGGGAAAACCGTGACAGCACTGTCCATATATGGACAGCGATGTCAGGGAACACCACAAAGTCCCGGAGCAGAGCCTATACTAGCGCTCTGCCCGGGACTCCGGCTCTGGGGAAGACCCTGACAGCACTGTCCACATATGGACAGCGATGTCAGGGAATTCCACAGAGTACCGGAGCAGAGCATATACTAGCGCTCTGCCCAGGACTTTGCTCTGGGGAAGATCCTGACAACACTGTCCATATATGGACAGCGATGTCAGGGAATTCCACAGAGTCCCGGAGCAGAGCCTGTACTAGCACTCTGCCTGGGACTCCACTCTGGTGAAGACCCTGACAACACTATTCATATATGGACAGCGATGTCAGGGAATTCCACAGAGTCCCGGAGCAGAGCCTGTACTAGCGCTCTGCCCGGGACTCCGCTCTGGTGAAGACCCTGACAACACTGTTCATATATGGACAGCGATGTCAGGGAATTCCACAGAGTCCCGGAGCAGAACATATACTAGCGATCTGCCCGGGACTCCGCTCTGGAGAAGACCCTGACAACACTGTCCATATATGGACAGCGATGTCAGGGAATTCCACAGAGCCCCGGAGCAGAGCCTGTATTAGTGGCTCTGTGTCCCGCGGGCCGCAGATAACAGCCTCAGTAGCCGAATGCGGGCCTGCGGGCCGCGTGCTTGAGACTCCTGCTGTATACAGAGCAACTGTATCTAGTGCTGAGTCCCGAATCCGTCAGGTCAGCGTCACTGACAGGTTCGAGCTGTTACCCATCAAATCTAAGTCCAAAACTTAGATGTGATCGATAACAGGTGGATCCTGCGTGTCAGAGACACGTAGGACCCGCTGACACTGAACCCATCAGTGCCACTGACCTGACGGATTAAGGTCTCAGATGTGATTGGTAATAGCTGAATCTTGCATGTCAGAAACACGCATGACCCGCTGTCACTGAACCCATCTAAGTTCATAACTTAGATGTGATCGATAACAGGTGGATCCTGCATGCCAGAGACAGACAGGACCCGATGACACTGAACCCATCAGTCCCACTGACCTCATGAATTCAGGTCACAGCTCGAAAAACGGCTGAAAAATCGGAAGCAGAATGCCTACAAACATCTGCCCATTGATTTCAATGGGAAATATGACATTCTGTTCCGACGGGGCGTTATTTTATGCCTCATTTTCAAATAACGGCATGTAAAAGGACGACCAAAAAAAGAAGTGCATGTCACTTCTTGAGCCGTTTTTGGAGCCGTTTTTCATTGACTCAATAGAAAAACAGCTCAAAAAACGTCCGTAAAGAATGCTGCATACATTTTTACTGGCTGGAAAACCCCTTTAAGCTGTTCTTGTTTCAGTGATGTGGCTATATAGGGGATTCGGAGGTAGCAGTCACACCTGGGCCTTGGTGCCTGAGGGGGCTCAACAGTACCTCTGTCACGTGGTAGGTGAGGGGCCCTGTTACAGATATTGTGTTGGGGACCAGTAGCTCCTGGCTAGTTCATAAGAGCAAATAAAGACAGCAGTTGGGGGCCTTGACAAAGCGCGTGTAGCGCGAAACTGACGTAAATTCTTTCCACACCAAACCGACCGAGATAGTTATCAATAAATACGTTTTATTGCCACAAACGGTGAGTGCCTCAAATTTCTATCTTTTATATGAAGGCAGCGGTATCCTGAACTAACAGAAATCACTTTCAACATGAATTACTGGGAGGGACACATCCAGATGAAAAAAGTCTAAACCTAGGAGCAGGTGTAAAACGAAAAATAAATGAAGGACTGGAGATTGCAGCCTCAAACTTAGTGCAACTTTTTTAATTCACGGTAACCACTAACATATGTAAGAATCAATTTACTTTGTCAAAGGTGCCTTTAAGGACTTCATTTTTTTTTAATTTATGTTTTTTTTTTCTAGCTTCACCGGAATACAGTTTGGAATGTTTCCTAGCCTTATTGGAATATCATTTCTTGGCTTACTACTATGTAAGATTGCAACATGGCGGATGCTGTGCCTCATTTCTGAGGAAATATGTAGATGCGTTTATTTCATATCATTAAAACAAATTCGGAGTGGGCAGGAAAAGCACATAATTGCAGCCATAGCTGCGTACATTTATTTTTCTATTGTGCTGACTATGACTTTACAGCCGTCACACTGAAGCTAGAAATAGCCTAAAAATGAAGAGGGGTCTGCAAATAGACATAAATTCAGGAAATATGTCATGGATCTGACCACTAGAAAATCTACTCTGTTCACAGACAGCGTCTGGAATATGGTTTATCATAGTATCTTCCCAATTACTAATTCATGTGAGAGCCAACTATATTATACCTGCACAGGCAATGGAGTCTCACGCACACGACTGTCCGCAAATACAGATCCGTAGTCATCCGCAAGTCAACCGCATATCTGGCACGCTCTCCGCATATACGGTCCATAATGCATCCGTATTTATGGATCCACAAAAAAAAAGGGAGGCTACAAATGATGTCACCAACATGTCCCAACCCCTTGAAAAGGTCACATGATCGCTCAGAAGCCAATTTTCTTGGGGAATCCACTGCCGCTGCATATCAACGCTTCCGCAATTGCACATCCATAGCTGTCCGTAATTTTACACGTGCCCCTAGACTTGGCGAGTCCATACTGCACTTGCGGACAGGAATAGGACATGTTCTATATTTTGCATATAATTTCTACGGCCTGAACACACATCCGTAAATATACGGAAAGGTGTCCATGGCCTATATAAAAGAACTGGTCTGCAGATTATCCGTAGTTACGGATAAAAACTATGGTCGTGTGCATGGCGCCTCAAAGTGTTGATCCACTTTTAACAACATTTTTCAGTTTAAATCATCAGTAAACCTTAAAGTCTGATAACTCAGAAATGAAGAGTTATTCCCCAAATTTTCACTGCCAGTGTTGTGTCAACTATGTGAAGCAGGTTTGTGCTTTGCAGACACAACTGGCAGAGAATGCTCAATGTAAAATTGTTAGAGATAAGCAAATTTGCATGCTGGAATCGCAGGCATACCTCCCAACCGTCCCGGATCCGGCGGGACAGTCCCGGTTTCTCACTGCTGTCCCGCCGTCCCTGGCGGTCTGCAAAATGTCCTGCTGGACGCTGCATCAAAACAGCTGATCGCTGCTGACTGCAGCAGCGATCAGAAGAAGACAGGAGTTTTGCGGCGGTGTTCTCACTGGGATTGGACCAGTACAGTCACCGGTCAGGTGACTGGACTGGTCCACTCCCGGGCCGGCATTGACATCAGTGAGAACGCCGCTGCAAGACTCCTGCCTCCTTCTGATGGTGAGTGACGTCAAAGCAGAGCGGAGAGTGGCAGCAGTAAGGCCGGCTACCTCTACCGCTCTGGCGGCAATTTGTCACAAAGTATAAGGGGTTGGGTTGCGCTACCTACAGGGGGACTGCGTGTGGAGCTATCTACTGGGGGCTGTGTGTGGAGCTATCTACAGGGGGGCTGTGTGTGGAGCTATGTACAGGCGGGCTGTGTCTGGTGCTATCTACACGGGGGGCTGTGTCTGGCGCTATGTACAGGGGAGTCTGTGTGTGGCACAAAGTATAAGGGGGCTGTGTTGCGCTACCTACAGGGGGACTGTGTGTGGAGCTATCTACTGGGGGCTGTGTGTGGAGCTATCTACAGGGGGGCTGTGTGTTGAGCTATCTACAGGGGGGCTGTGTGTGGAGCTATGTACAGGGGGCTGCGTGTGGCGCTATCTACAAGGCGCTGTGTCTGGCGCTATGTACAGGGGACATTTGTGTGGCACAAAGTATAAGGGGGTTGTGTTGCGCTACCTACAGGGGGACTGTGTGTGGAGCTATCTAGAGGGGGCTGTGTGTGGAGCTATCTACAGGGGGGCTGTGTGTGGAGCTATCTACAGGGGGGGCTGTGTGTGAAGCTATCTACAGGAGGACTGTGTGTGGAGCTATCTACAGGGGCTGTGTGTGGAGCTATCTACAGGGGTCTGTGTGTGGAGGTATCTACAGGGGGGCTGTGTGTGGAGTTATGTACAGGGGGCTGTGTCTGGCGCTATGTACAGGGGGCTGTGTCTGGCGCTATGTACAGGGGGCTGTGTGTGGAACTATCTACAGGGGGACTGTGTGTGGAGCTATCTACAGGGGGGCTGTGTGTGGAGCTATCTACAGGGGAATGTGTCTGGCACTATGTTCAGGGGGGCTGTGTGTGGAGCTATCTACAAGGGGGCTGTGTGTGGAGCTATCTACAGGGGGGCTGTGTCTGGCGCTATGTACAGGGGGGGCTGTGTGTGGAGCTATCTACAGGGGGGCTGTGTGTGGAGCTATCTACAGGGGGACTGTGTGTAGAGATATGTACAGGGGGGCTGTGTGTGGTGCTATCTACAGGGGGGCTGTGTCTGGCACTATGTACAGGGGGGCTGTGTGTGGAGCTATCTACAGGGGGGTTGTGTGTGGAGCTATCTACAGGGGGGGCTGTGTGTGGAGCTATCTACAGGGGGGGCTGTGTGTGGAGCTATCTACAGGGGGGCTGTATCTGGCGCTATGTACAGGGGGGCTATGTGTAGCGCTATGTACAGGGGGGCTGCATCTGGCGCTATGTACAGGGGGCTGTATCTGGAGCTATCTACAGGGAGCTGTGTCTGACGCTATCTACAGGGGGCTGTGTGTGGAGCGATCTACAAGGGGGCTCTGGTGGATGATTTTTCCATTGACCAGTAGCAGAGTTACACAACTGGAAAAAAAAATCCCCATGATGTAACTCTGCTACCTGTCAATTGAAAAATCATCAACCACAGGGTCTCCCTCTTGACTTTCATTGTTCTCAGCCTTTTGGTTTGTGCAGCAGCTGCCGTGATAAGCAAATGTTCTACCCAAGTTAGGAAAAGTTAGGAAAAGTAACATAAAGACGATATAACCTGATCCATAATATCTGTGATATCCAGACAGTCCAGATATCCGCAGTGAGAATGTGCGCTTGTTATTTGTAGAAGGATCTGGCCGTGATTTGATGTGTTTATGCGGGATATTGGGCGTGGTTAGGGGCGTGGCTTAAAATGTCCCTCTTTTCCGAATTCAAAAGTTGGGAGGTATGTCGCAGGTAATAGTTTTGAGAAATAATGGTGATGATATTGATGCAAGGCTGACTGAGTCTTATGATGTGATCAATACATTTAAGGATAAGGCGGCATCTACGGATGCGATCACTGCCAAGTTAAATGAAGAGCTTGCTGCAAGGTCACAATTGGTAACCAGTATGCAAAACATCATAAAGGATTTTTCAAAAATGTTACCGGCCTTGTGTTTCTCACTAAAGTCAAAGCCTGATTCCGCTATAAGTTTGCCCTCTACAGGCAACAAGGGGGGAGTAGAAAGAGTGATTGATCAGATGTCCCAAATCGTGATCCCATCCAGAAACCTGAAGGTAACACTGTTAGGAAAGTCGTACGCAAATGTAAGCGTACGATATTTAGAAGTGCGTCCCTAGCCATGAAGAACTTTAAAAGATCATGCACTGGTGACTGCACTAAGTCCAGCAGAGCATGTACTGTTAAATGTTATGCATGTGCCGGCCCAGGCTATATTGCGAAGAGCTGCGAGTCTTTGGGTACTAAGAAATGTGGTCCTGTTACATTTTTTAAATGTGGTCAGATGGGACATAATGCGAGGAACTGCCACGGCATAAGCAAACATGGAAAGCCTAGCGAAATGGCAATAGAAAATGGCCACGTTACAACAAACAGTGGGCTTAGACAAAATGGCTGCATACGAGTCTCCTTACAGCCTTATGCGCTCCCCAACGTACTCCAGGGTCTAAATGACCAGCCACAACTGGGGAGGAGTTTAGGAAGTTGGCCATAAATTGTATGTTCAGTCAGGTGTTATGTCTGTACTGTTTGTTTATGGTCTGTTGTGTTTGTCCCCAGTTGTCAGTTTGTTTTAATTTGTGTTTTCATTTTGTGGTTTCTTCGCAGATTCTATTGTGGTGTATCCCTGGTTATCAGTAATATGTATTTATATTATATAGGTTTTGCCTGTATTTATAATACATAATTAGAAAACCACTCCAGAAAAAAAACTGGAGAATCAACCATTGGATAGTGGTGTATTTGCGCCCAATGTTTTAATTGCTCTCTATTAAGATAATGTTGAAATTGTTATTATACTGTGAACTCAGGTAGAGAGGTGCGGGCAGGTTACATAAGTTCACGGTGTAGTGTTTTATGTTATTCTGTGCACCTAGGCCTGGGGGGTTCAGACAGGTAACACAACTTCATCTGAGGCAATTAATCTGAGGCAATAAAATACAGCGAATAACAGTATGGCTGATTCTTTTGTGTTTAACTGGAGTTAGGAAACTTTGGACAGGGGGAGGTAACCCTGGCATTACACCCATATCTTGATTTTGAGATAATGGGTTTGGTAAGACAGGGATATAGTTCTACAAACCTGAGAATTGTGAGGAAACACAAAAACAGTGCTTCATCCACAACTCCCCTCGGATATCCTGTCCTACACCCAGGGGCGTAACTAGGAAAGACTGGGCCCCATAGCAAACTTTTGACTGGGGCCCCCCCTCCCCTGGGTGTCACACAACCCCCCCTTGTAGATAGTGCCTTTTTTTACAGCCCCCCCTGTGGATAACGCCATACAGCCCCCTCTGTAGATAGCGCAATACAGACCCCTCCGTAGATAGTGCCATACAGTCCCCCATGTAGATAACGCCATACAGCCCCCTCTGTAGATAGCGCCATACAGTCCCCCTGTAGATAACGCCATACAGCCCTCCTCTGTAGATAGCGCCATACAGTCCCCCCTGTAGATAACACCATACAGACCCCTCTGTAGATATCTACAAAGGGGGCTGTACGGCGTTATCTACAGGGGGGATGTATGGTGCCATCTACAGAGGGGGCTGTATGGCGCTATCTACAGAGGGGGCTGTATGGCGCTATCTACAGAGGGGGCTGTATGGCGCTACCTACAGAGGGGGCTGTATGGCGTTCTCTACGGTGGGGGCTGTATGGCGCTATCTACAGAGGTGGCTGTATGGCGCTATCTACAGAGGGGGCTGTATGGCGTTATCTACAGAGGGGGCTGTATGGCGCTATCTACAGGGGGGCTGTATGGCGTTATCTACAGGGGGGCTGTATGGCGCTATCCACAGGGGGACTGCATGGCGTTATCTACAGAGGGGGCTGTATGGCGCTATCTACAGGGGGCTGTATGGCGTTATCTACAGAGGGGGCTATATGGCGCTATCTACAGGGGGGCTGTATGGAGTTATCTACAGGGGGGCTGTATGGCGCTATCCACAGGGGGGCTGTATGGCGTTCTCTACAGAGGGGGATGTATGGCGTTATCTACAGGGGGGACTGTATGGCGTTATCTATAGGGGGGACTGTATGGCGTTATCTACAGGGGGTCTGTATGGCGTTATCTACAGGGGGTCTGTATGGCGTTCCCTACAGGGGGGTCTGTAGGGAACGCCATACAGCCCCCTGTAGGGAACGCCATACAGCCCCCCTGTAGGGAACGCCATACAGCCCGCCCTGTAGGGAACGCCATACAGCCCCCCCTGTAGGGAACGCCATACAGCCCCCCCTGTAGGGAACGCCTTACAGCCCCCCTGTAGGGAACGCCATACAGCCCCCCCCCTGTAGGGAACGCTATACAGCCCCCCTGTAGGGAACGCCATACAGCCCCCCCCCTGTAGGGAACGCTATACAGCCCCCCCTGTAGGGAACGCCATGCAGCGTCCCCAACCCCCCAAAAAAATGCGACCTACAGTGTGAAAAGACAAAAGACATGTATCCCCTATCCACTGGATAGGGGATACATGTGTGATCGCTGGCAGCGATAGGAAGAACGGGGGACCGAAAGTCCCCAAGTTCTCCATGACTAACCTCTGACTTCCGGCGTCTGCGCAGCTCAATAAAAATGAAAGGAGCGCTGGTCACGCATGCGCACAAGCGCGACCGGCGCTCCATTCATTTCTACGAAGCTGCCGACACAGACCCCGGAAGTCCGAGGTTTGTGATGGAGAACTTCAGGGGACTTTCAGTCCCCCGTTCTCCCTATCAGTGCCAGCGATCACACATGTATCCCCTATCCTGTGGATAGGGGATACATGTCTTTTGTTTAATGGCAGAGTGGGGAGATACCTCCCTGCTCTGCCGTAGTGTTCAGTGGCGTCCCGCTGTAGCAGCCATAGCGGCTGCTAGCGGAGTCTCCGGCCATGGTGGGGGCCCGTGTCGGCGGGCGACACGGGCCCCCTCATGCCGCGGGCCCCGTAGCAGCCGCTACGGCTGCTATAGCGGTAGTTACGCCACTGCCTACACCAATGTTGGGATACCGACGGGTCCTGTGATATGAAGGCTAATCTAATGCCCTCCTCAAGACATGGGTCAAGGATATTGATGCTGGTATCAAATGCAGAATGCTTCATATACCATCGACGCGAATAACTGCACCGAAATAGGCATACTCCTCCCAGGAGCATATTGTACCCTTAATCCCGTATTAGGCATTGAGGTGGCGAATCAGAAGGGAAGAACTCCGGAGACTCCCGAAAGGAGGCTCTACATCCATCCAGACACCACTGTGAGACTGCTGACGATTCCTCTTGGGTTTGGTACTGGCAAGAGGACATCGTGGAGAAACCGAAGGATTTCCAAGATCGAGCTACCATTCAGTTGGAACATGACACAACGAAGATCACAGGAATTGTAAACAACCTTGAGACTGACTCGGAAGTGTCTTGGTGGGAGAGCTTGTTCGGAGAGTCCCAAGGCCACTTCCTTCTTTAACTTGCTTATGCAACTTGATAATCCTTCTCATTCTCTTAGTAATCATGTACTTTGGACTGTTCTTTGTGTACAGACGAATGAAAGGACTGGTCGACCAAGTACAACGAGGTCAAGCAGAAAGCCATGAATATACTCGTAGATGGGGGTTTAACCCCTTCAGGACCCAGCCTGTTTTGGCCTTCGGGACAGAGCCGATTTTTTCAAATCTGACATGTGTTACTTTATATGGTAATAACTTCGGAATGCTTTTACCTATCCAAGCGATTCTGAGATTGTTTTCTCGTGACATGTTGTACTTTATGTTAGTGAAAAAATGTGGTCGATAATTTCGGTATTTATTTCTGAAAAACACCAAAATGTAGAAAACATTTGCAAAAGTTAGTATTATTCTAAATTTAAACGTATCTGCTTGTAAAACAGATAGTAATACCACGCAAAATAGTTACTAGTTAACATTTCCCATATGTCTACTTTATGTTGGCATCGTTTTATAAACGTCCTTTTATTTTTTTTAGGACGTTACAAGGCTTAGAACTTTAGCAGCAATTTCTCATATTTTAAAGAAAATTTCAAAAGGCCATTTTTTCAGGGACCAGTTCAGTTGTGAAGTGGCTTTGAGGGCCTTATATATTAGAAATTCCCCATAAGTCACCCCATTTTGAAAACTGCACCCCTCAAGGTATTCAAATCAGCATTCACAAAGTGATTTAACCCTTTAGGCATTTCACAGGAATTAAAGCAATGTAGAGGTGAAATTTACAAATTAAATTTTTTTTGCCGAAATTCATTTCTAATACATTTTTTTTTGTAAGACAGAAGGTTTTACCGAGAAATGCAACTCAATATTTTATTGCCCAGATTCTGCAGTTTTTATAAATATCCCACATGTGGCCCTAGTGTGCTAATGGACTGAAGCACAGGCCTCAGAAGCAAAGGAGCACCCAGTGGATTTTGGGCCTCATTTTTTGTTAGAATATATTTTAGGCACCTTTTCAGGTTTGAAGAGGTCTTGTGGTACCAAAACAGTGGAAACACCACAAAAGTTACCCCATTTTGGAAACTACACCCTCAAGGAATTTATCTAGGGGTATAATGAGCATTTTAACCACACAGGTTTTTCGCTAAATATATTGGAATTAGTCTGTAAAAATGAAAATCTACTTTTATTCTGAAAAAACATAGAAATTTTTAATATTTACAAGGTATAATGAAGAAAATGCACCCCAACATTTGTAAAGCAATGTCTCCCGATTATGGCAATATCCCATATGTGGTAATAAACTACTGATTGGACCCACAGCAGGGCTCAAAAGAGAAGGAGGGCCATTTGGATTTTGGAGCACGGATTTTGCTGAATTGGTTTTCAGTGCCATGTCGCGTTTGCAACACCCTGGAGGGACCAAAACAGTGGAAACCCACCAAAAGTGACCCCATTTTGGAAACTACACCCCTCAAGGAATTTATCTATGGGTATAGTTAGCATTTTGACCACACAGGTTTGTCGCTAAATATATTGGAATTAGTCTGTAAAAATTAAAATCTACTGTTTTTCTGAAGCAGCATAGAAATTGTTCATTTTTACAAGGAATAAAGGAAAAAAAAACCACAACATTTGTAAAGTATTTTCTCCTGATTACGCCAATACCCCATATATGGTAATAAACTGCTGATTGGACCCATGGCAGTGCTCAGAAGGGAAGGAGCACTATTTGGATTTTGGAGCACGGATTATTCTGGATATGTTTTCGGTGCCATGTAGTGTTTGCAACGCCCTGGAGGGACCAAAAACAGTGGAAACCCCCCAAAATTTACCCTATTTTGGAAACTACACCCCTCAAGGAATTTTTCTAGGGGTATAGTGAGCATTTAGACACCACAGGTCTTTTGCAGAATTTATTAGAATTAGGCCGCAAAAATTAATATCACAATTTTTTTCCACTAAAATGTTGAATTTTCTCATTTTAACAAGGGATAAAGGAGAAAAAAACCAACCAATTTTTGTAAAGCAATTTCTCCCGAGTACGGAAATACCCCACATGTGGGTCATACATTTTTTTTCATTAGAAATGAATTAACCCTTTCAGGACTGATCCATTTTTTGCTTTCTTATTTTCATTTTTCACTCCCCGCCTTCCAAGAGCCATAACGTTTATCTTTTTCCATCAGTATAGTGGTCTGAGGGCTTATTTTTGCTGGAGGAGTTGTAGTTTCTATTGACACCATTTAAAGTACCATAAAATGTACTGGGAAACTGAAAAAAAACATTATTTGCGGACTGATATAGGAAAAAAATCTGATTCAATTTTTTGGGGTTTTCGTTTTTACAGCTTTCGCCATGTGGTAAAAACGAAAATTTTACTTTATTCTGCGGCTCAATACAATTACGGTGATACCAAATTGATATCGTTTTTTTTATATTATACTACTTTTACAAAGAAAAATCTATTTGTTAAAATAAAAATTGTTTTGTTTCGCCACATTCTGAGAATGATTTTTCGGTTGATTGAGCTGTGGGAGGTCTTATTTTTTGTGGGACGAGCTGTAGTTTTTATTGGTACCATTTTTTGGTACATAAAAAGTGATCAAAAAGTTGTATTACATTTTTTTTGAGAGCTAAGGTGGCAAAAAAAACTGCGATTTTGGCGGTTTAAATTATTTACGTTTTTTACGGTGTTCACCGTGAGAGTTAAATATTGGTATATTGTAATAGTTTGGCCTTTTATTTGACGTAGCGATACAATTTTGTTTGTTTCTTTACTTAACTTTAGAAGAAAAATGGGAAAAGGTTTTTTTTTTCTTTCTCACTACTAATAACTAATTCTTCTACACATTTTATTAGTCCCCTTTGGGGACTTGAACCAGCGATCATTGGATTCCTCATACAATATACTGCAATACTAATGTATTGCAGTATATTGTTATTTTTACAGGCTTCTGTAACCACACGATTGCTGTTCCTGTCCGTTAGTCCTGGGTGTCAGCTTTAATACACAGCTGACACCCGCAGCGTATGGAGCGGACTCAGCACGTGAGCCCGCTCCATACATCAAACCCTGCACCACGACGTGCTATTAAGTCATAGTGCGCAAAGGGGTTAATGCACAGCGGATGATGTGAATATTGCAATTTTCCACTGATATGCCATTTTAGTGCATAATATGTTGTGCCCAGTTTGTGCCACTGAAGACAAATACCTCATAAAACGTTAAGCGTGTTCTCTCGGGTATGGCGATGCCATATATGTAGGCGCAAACTGCTGTTTGGGCACGCTGCAGGGCTCAGAAGGGAGGGAGCGCCATTTTGCTTTTGGAGCGCAGATTTTGCTTGGTAGTAGTTTGGGGTTTTACTGGTATTTCAGTTTATAATGTATAATAAGAGGGTATAATAATGTGGTAAATAAATAATAATTCATAGATATGTGGCCGGTGTCGCACTGATAAATGGCGCCCGATCTTATCCGCTTTTGGAACACTGCACATTTTGCATCGTCATATTCTGAGTCAGAACTTTTTTATTTTTTCACCACCGGAGCTGTGTGAGGGCTTATTTGTTGCAGGACAATCTGTAGTTTTCATTGGTACCATTTTGGGGTACATGCGATTTTTTTAAATCATTTTTTATTCCATTTTTTTTCAAGCCGGTGACCAAAAACAAGCAATTTTGACAATGTTTTTTTAGTTTATTTTATGCGGCGTTCACCGTGACAGTTATTTGCGGGTTGGAACGATTACAACGATACCAGATGTATATGGTTTTTTTTAATGTTTTGCCGCATTTGCGCAATAAAATAACTTATTTATAAAATCATTTCTTTTCTGCGTCACCATATTCTGAGAGCCATAACTTTTTTCTTTTTTAGTCAAAAAAGCTGTGTAAGGGCTTGTTTTTTGCGGGACAGGTTTTCATTTTTATTGGTACTATTTTAGGGTACAAAAAAAAATTAGCGATTTTGTTGTCGTTTTTTATAGATTTTTTTTTGCGGTGTTCACCGTGCAGGAAAAATAACATTATAGTTTTATAGTTGTGGTCGTTACAAACGCAGTGCGACCAAATATGTATACTTTTTTTAACGTGTTAATTTTTTTCCTATAATGAAAGTCTTTATAGGAAAAAAAGCATTTTTTCTTTATATAACTTATAACTTTTATTTTTACACTTTTTTTAAAATATTTTATTACTTTTTTTACTTGTCCCACTAGGGGACATTTATACTTGCAGCTTTGATCGCTGCTAGAGTACATTACACTACCTACGTAGTGTGATGTATTCTAACTGTCATTGTGACGTGACAGTCACACTGACAGGAAGCCCCGGAGGACCGGCTGGAGGCTGCTCCTCCGAGGCTTCCGATTGCCACGACAAGCATCGGCAGCCCCCACAATCACTTCGTGGGGGCTGCCGATGTGCTTCAAACCCCTTAAATGCGGCGATCGCAATCGGTCGCCGCATTTATGGGGTTAATTGCCGAAATCAGTGGCGACGGCCCGCTGACCGGCAAGACTGGAGTGTCAGCTGACGGGGACAGCAGACCTACCGGTTCCCGGACACTGTCTGTTAGGACAGTGTGCGCCGGGAACCGCTCTGCAACTGTACGTCCTGATGCGGGAAGCAAGCCCTCTGCAGGACGTACAGTTGCGGCGCAGCGCGTGAAGAGGTTAATGACGAAGAGGAAGAATGAAGAGGACATAATGATACAGTCCTGCGACCTGGAATTGTTTATTGTGTATATATATTTGTAAAGTGTAAATGTGAACCAATGGGTCTTGCAAACTTCCAAGGTGTACATATAGACATTCTAGGTGTTGATATTTGTCCGAAACATAGGCATACTCCGTGAGGACATGCATGTCCCACAGTATGTGTAGGCGGGCATATATTTACAGCCTGTAGTTACCCCATGTACATGTGTACCTTTTTACGTGTTTATGGAGGAGTAGTAAGAGATGCTGTTTGAGCATGAATCTCTATATGTACATATTCCTATGGTTTGGGGGGAATCTTTTTGTATGTTTGGTCATTTTACACTTTGTTTGTATGATTGGGTAGTGTGTAGGAACCCTTAGGGACAGGTAAGGTACAAACACACCCTTGTAGGTAATTGCCACCTCAACCTTAGAACTGGTATGGTCCATTCGTTGATGGATTGAATGTTAGAGGGTAAAATGGAAGGCGATGCTCCACCCCACAATTATATTCCTGGGTACTGAGACATCACCTCCTCTAAGGGATGTTAACTTGCCATGATAGAGACCTGGAAATCGGCCCACAAAGATTGTTTCGTCTTCAATCTTGATGCTGGAAAGATTTGGAAAAGTTACGGATTTTGTACAAAGGCAGGCTAAGCCATTCCAAGGCTGACCGTGTGAGGGCATAAGTAGCCTTACACAGGTCGGCATGCTAAAATTAGATCGACCGCTGGAAAGACCTGCTGGCGCCGCTAAAGAGGAAAAGATTCATAAAGAAAGATCAAGATCCAAGAAAGAAGAAGATCCAGGACTTTGAGTTTTGTTATAGACTTTATACAGCTTTGTTTGTTGGATGGACTTTTGAGGTTTCGTATGAGCTTCGTTCGTTTGATGGGCTTTGAGGTTTCGTACTATGGACTATGAGGTTTAGTTTCAACTTTGTTCTATGGACTATAAGGTTTAGTTTCAACTTCGTTCTATGGACTGTGAGGTTTCGTTTCAGCTTCATTCTATGGACACTAGACTCCTGAGTCTGAGGACTGGCGGGAAGGTGTCCTTGAGGAGATAAGTGATGTTGAGTACCTAAATCCAAAAGTATACTTCCTTCCATCTTAGACCATTACCAGTAACAAGGGAGTATATACAAATACAATACCACCGAAAAGAGGGGCACAGACACAGAGTAATGTTCAATATAAAGCAACGTTGCTGAACAATATGAAATCTACTGTGTTTGCGTCCCAGATAATGACCAAGATAACCTTGGTGCATCGATCAACAATAGATGAAACCAACAAAGAAAAATGATCGACTGAAGCACAACAAATTGATAGCAAAAATTACAAAATTTTATTAACATGAAACCATGACAAAGGTTAAAACTGGAACAGGGAATGAGTCACTCAATAAAAAGACATCGACAACAATCATGCACTAGATGTAGATGTGACATAAATCTATACAAGCTTGTTTATTTGTTGATACAGCAAAAGAGGACAGTGTACGTGCCTATGCGGACCTGAGGCTAATGAGGCCTAATGAATGATGGCAAGAAGAAGGTCAACAAGGGATAAGATGCATGTATGTACTGCCTGGGTTGCCTCTATAAGAGTATATATGTGGCAATAATTATGTGCAGATACCTGATTATAGTGATTATCTGTATATGTATGATAGTCCAATATACGCCATAGTGTGTATTACAGGATCAGTGCTACAGGTAACATAAAGCAATGTGCATGGACGCACAGAGAGGTACCAGGCCAATACCAGGCAAAAAAGTCAGTAAAAGCTGTATAACATACCAGTGGACATGATGAGGATGTCTGGACCCGACGCGCGTTTCGGCAACTGCCTTCGTCCGGGGTCGAAGGCAGTTGCCGAAACGCGCGTCGGGTCCAGACATCCTCATCATGTCCACTGGTATGTTATACAGCTTTTACTGACTTTTTTGCCTGGTATTGGCCTGGTACCTCTCTGTGCGTCCATGCACATTGCTTTATGTTACCTGTAGCACTGATCCTGTAATACACACTATGGCGTATATTGGACTATCATACATATACAGATAATCACTATAATCAGGTATCTGCACATAATTATTGCCACATATATACTCTTATAGAGGCAACCCAGGCAGTACATACATGCATCTTATCCCTTGTTGACCTTCTTCTTGCCATCATTCATTAGGCCTCATTAGCCTCAGGTCCGCATAGGCACGTACACTGTCCTCTTTTGCTGTATCAACAAATAAACAAGCTTGTATAGATTTATGTCACATCTACATCTAGTGCATGATTGTTGTCGATGTCTTTTTATTGAGTGACTCATTCCCTGTTCCAGTTTTAACCTTTGTCATGGTTTCATGTTAATAAAATTTTGTATTTTTTGCTATCAATTTGTTGTGCTTCAGTCGATCATTTTTCTTTGTTGGTTTCTTCAGTAACAAGGGAGGTTGAGGGGGTAATTACAACCTCACAAACACTTCCCCAAATTGCATTGTCGAGTCCCCGACAACAGGGGGATTGTAAAGGGAAGTGTCCCATATATATATAAAAAAAGAGTCCATACATATCAACATATGAAAGCCACAGGCGAAACGCGCGTCGGGGCGCTCTTCTATACCTCTGGGTCACACTCAATCTCCCATATATGGGTAAGTGCATCTATCGGACTTAACTTGGCTTTATGCCGTTTTTCCAAGGCACCAATCACTTTTGAGTTATTACAGGCCTTTTTGAGTGAGGCATATTGTCCCTCTTTGCACTGCTTACATTTCAAATTACTCCTATTTGATGCACCCTATGTTGGAGCTACATTGAGCTACAGTAATTGTGCATACCATCAGTGTATTATATATATATATATATATATATATATATATATATATATATATATATATATATATACTGCTATCAATGTATACATATGTGATCCGTACAAGGATTTATTTTAGATTCTCTGTCTATGTCATTTAGTGTATTTTATGTTATCAATAAAGATGTTTAATTCTTTCATATGTTGATATGTATGGACTCTTTTTTTCTCTTGTTTATCATATATTGTTAGAGTCCTTATCTCTAATTATTTATATGGGTGGTTGAGTGTTGTCTCCCACCTTGACACGTATTTGTCCTGTGAGACTTCTTGTCTAATTAATATATATATATATAGATAGATATATATCTAGATAGATATATATCTAGATAGATACAATGTATATCTATCTATCTATCTATCTATCTATCTATCTATCTATCTATCTGTAATGCCGGGGTAGGGAGACAGACAGGTGAGCCCTAATCTACCCGCCACTCAGTCCCTGCCTACTTGCAACGGCCCGTCCTAGGCGATGGCGTACAACTGGGCGACGGTCCCTACGCTCACTATGTGCACGACAGACAAACAGACAAGGGTACACAGAAGCTAGGGGAACGGGGCAGTTGCCCACGGCAACACCGTGAGCAACAAGAGTAGTGAACGAGCCAATTCAAACCAGGAGTGTACGAGGTACCAAACGCAGAGCAGGAGAGTAGTGAACGAGCCGAGTCAAACCAGGAGTGTACGAGGTACCAAACGCAGAGCAGGAGAGTAGTCAGTAAGCCAGGGTCTATATGGAGCAGAGGACAAAAGTACAAGCAGCAGCAGAGCCAGGAAACAGACAGAAACACAGGCACTGGAGGAGCAGGAAGTGAAGGTATAAATAGACAGAGGGCAGGAGCTAGCTTCGTCTGGCCAGGCTGTGATTGGCTCTCCCACTCCTCAGCCTCCCAGCCTGATTGGTAGAAGGAGGGGTCACTCGACCAGACTTAGGAGCAGGAGAAATTATGGAGAAAGGAGATACTGCTTTTGATCTTCTATCTCCATATTTGAACTTCCTGCGCGCACAGAAGTTCTCGCGCACACACTCTTGCAGGCTTTTGCATGCGCGCACTCGCGGGACTTCACGCGGGAGCTCATGAGTCGGCCGGCGATGTGTTATCACCATGCTGACCCATGTTAGCCATTTACGAGCGTACCGACAGGGTTTAAATAGCCCTGTGTTGGTACACTCAGCTGTGGATACCTCCCTCACCACTCCACCGACAACGAGTGAGCTGGGACTTGCCCTCACCACTCCACCAACGACCTCTACATACCTGCTCCACCAACGGAACTCTCCTGCTCCCCGGCTCATCACTCCGACTCCAGCAACGTCCTCCTCCCCTGGACAACGAGAGATAAGTATCAAGTGCAGCAACAGCTGCATTTAACCCTTTCACTCCCCTGGACAACGAGCAAACATTTCACCCCTGTCCTAGCCCCAAACTTTAACCCTCTCTCCCCTACACTCCCTGGTTTAACCCTTGCTTCCCCTTAGTTAACTCTGTACCACCTGCCTGAACCCTTTACCTACCTGCACATCCCCGGTACTTATCCCCTGATTAACCCATTCCAACCTGCCAGCATATTACCTGCATATCCCCTGTTCCCATTGTTAACCCTTTACCTTATTATCCCCTGTTAACCCCTTATCCTCCACATCCCTTGTTAACCCTTAGTGTACAGGGACCGTTATATTTAGGAGGGAGCTGGACAGAAATAGTGAATGTGTATGTATTGTAAAACAACGTATATATGTATGTTTAGGTAAGTGGGTGGTGGTATAGATTAGGATTGTAATACCTTGTTTATACTGTGCCATGTAGAGTCAGTGTATTCAATACATATTAAGTTATGTGTATTGGGATTCACTGATACTATACCGTAATAATTTACTGTGTTTGGTGTATTTTATCTAAAAGTGATTACTGTTTGTATTAATAAACATTACCCTTATTTACTTACAACTGTATTCCCTTACTTAGTAGCAAAAACAAATAGATTGATGTTAGTATAAGAAAAAGGTAGGGGAACTAGGCATAACCCTAGTGACCCTGATTATAAAGGAGGTAGTAATAGTGGGTGACACGAGTAGGTGAACCCCGCTATTCCTCCACCCCCTTTTACAGCTTCTAACTCAAAATGATCTGCTTTTGCAGACTACCAACTGCTATATTTAACTAACCCACTTTCCTCAGGATGCAAATACAATTGAATACTATGGCAGAGCAGGAAACTATCCGCTTCCTGCTCTGCCATTCACTCCTCCTGGAGCGAAATCCCCAGCCAAAGCATTGCCGTCGCCCTGGCTGGGGATTCCGCTGCAGGAGGTGCCACTGACATTACTGCCCTTATATGGACAGTGAAGTCAGGGCTCTCTTTATGAGCGGAATTCCCGGCCAGGGCGTTAGCAACGCTTTGGCCGTGGATTCCGGCGCTCCAGGAGTAGCCCATTACTTCACTGTCCATTTAAGGGCAGTGACGTCAGGGGCACCTTCTGCAGCGGAATTACCAGCCAGAGCATTGCCGATGCCTGGCCGGGGATTCCACTCATAGAGGGAGCCACTGACGACGTCACTGTCGATATATGGACAATGAAGTCAGGGTCTCCTCCTGGAGCGTCGGAATCCCCTGGCCAAAGCGTTGCCAACGCCTGGCCGTGGAATTCCGCTCATAGAGTGAGCCCATGACTTCATTCTCCATATAAGGGCAGTAGTGTCAGGGGCACCTCCTGCAGCGGAATCCCCGGCCACAGCATTGCCGACGCCTGGCCAGAGATTGCGCTTATCAAGGGAGCCACAATGGCTTTATCTACAGGGAGGGGTTTTGGGGGCTATCTACAGGAGGAGTATGTGGCACTATATACAGAGGAAGTATGTTGCACTATCTACAGGGGGAGTATGTGGCACTATCTACAGGAGGAGTATGTGGCACCACTGGGAGAGTATGTGGCACTATCTACAGGGGGAGAATGTGGCATCATCTACAGAGGGAGTATGTGGCGCTATCTACAGGGGGAGTATGTTGCACTATCTACAGGGGGAGTATGTGGCACTATCTACAGGGGTCTGTGTGGCATAATCTACAGGGTGTCTGTGTGGCATCATCTACAAGGGGTCTGAGTGGCACTATCTACTAAGAGCATTGTGGTATTATCTACAGAGGGCACTGTGGCACTATCTACAGGGGGGCCATGTGGAACTATCTACAAGGGGCACTGAGTGTGGCACTATCAACGCTGGTTGTTACGCTATCAGTAGTGATCAGCACATATTGCCTAGCCCTAGTGATAAAGTGAGACATCACCTGCCTGTAAACAACCATACAACCAGAGAGATCCCGGCCACCATAGTAGTTGTCAGTCAAACTAGTGCAGAAATGTTGTTAATTTTTTTGTATGCAGCAATTCTGGAAAGACACACCTCACTAGCCACACCCACCAGATAAACCACACACCCCAATAAGACACACCCACAAAAGATGACACACCCTAAATGTCCCTTTAAAAAAAATATGTTTGTCAACTATGGATATATGATCATTGGGAGACCAAGCTGTGGGACCCCCTGTGATCACCTTATTGCTGGGGGACCTTACTAACAAAAAGAGATTGTCCAATGCAGACAACTCATTTAAGAGCACAAATAATACAAGTGTCTACGTATAGGGCAGAGGGTCTTTTAAGCCCCCTCGGGCACCCCTTGGCGCTCCACGGTCCGGGTGCAACTACTACCTCTTTGCCCCCATAGCTACGCTTCTGATTACTTCTCTGATGTGATGTTTGTAAAAGGAGCAGGAATAGTTGTTCTTCATGACCACTTTACTTTTCCTGTGCATCAGTAAATAATACAGCTAATTTTTTCCGAGAAATGTATTTATAAATGACCTTAGATAGACATACCCTAATATCTTCCTGAGTGAACATTGGCAGCATTATGGCTGGATGTAATTAGTCACTAATGTCATTTGATAAGAGCTGGTACAACCTGAGAGATAAGGCAAATAATAAAATAGTAAATACAGTAAAAAAATGACATAAAAGTAACACAACCAATATGAAATTTCCGAATTATCTTTAACGGAAATTTTCTGTTACACTTATAGCCATGTGTCATTGGGAAAGTCTGAAATACTTTTATGTAATATAAAAAATATAATCAATGTTTGTCAATACACTTAATACATTCCATTTGAAATTATATGTCAAACAAGCTACCTGAACCAAGTGACACGTTTATACTTGAAGGGGTTGCCTACGATAAAAAAAAACAATCCATATGTCCTCTTAGTTCATATATATGTAATAGAAGGGTATTCCCATTATCTTATTATCCATATGTAAAGAGACTCCTTCTGGAGGACCCGGCATGTCCATGCATTACACTCCATGTTCCACTACATGTATTACACCGGCACCTTTTCCTTGCAATAACAATTATTCCCAGTCAGCCCATCGTCAGGGGACCTGTATTGTGCTGAGGGATCTTAGCATAATAGATACCTGTCAGAAGATCGTAGTTTATTGGTGGAACTTCACTGATTTCAAGAACGAAAAGGTTTTGGCGTTCTATACACTACCCAAACTTCTTTGAGATTTCTGTCACTAGAAATCTCTTACATAACAATATGAGAGTAGAACCATAAAATATATAACAATTTTTCAAGAAGGTTATGCAGAGAATTCAATTAATGGTATTGTATAGAACTCAATAGCCTTTTCATTCTGGATGTTGATGGAGGACCAAGCTCTGAAAGGTTTCTATTATACACTAGAGGATCATATTTTACTGAATTTCCCTAAATCACCTATCACAGCCTACACAGCAAAGCTTAAAAGTCAGTTGCAGATAACAGCAAGCATCAGCCTATTGTGTTTGGTGGAAAAACAAATATTTTTTTATATGAATAGTCACATTTAAAAATAAAAACGCCCCTTCAAAAAAATATAAATTATATGTTTATATTTTATAATTTTTAATAATAGGTATTTTTGTATACATTCCCTTGTAAACTATGTAAGTCTGTGAATATTTTTTTTTTTTTTACTAAAACAGTGTATTTTAGTGTTCAGTGCAACTTTAATAAATAATAAATAAATAACTGTAATTTGTTTTTATTCAATTATTTTTTTACTTTTTCAGATACAGCTTCTATGTATCCTTAATCGATAGAGGCTGTATCTTGCGCTGAAACCTGAATCCGCCAGTTGTCTTCACCTTTGTCACAAAAGCATTTTTCACACCTCAGTTGTAATGTACTTGACCACAATGTGCAATTCAACTTGTACGTTACATAGAGAGGAACTGATGCATTTGTGGTCACCTTCGTTCCTAGTTTTTACCTCCTGTTCCTATCGGTCCAACTACTCTTGACTGTATTAGTCTGTTTTAAGACCCCCACATCCTGAAGCTTTGTGACTCATTTCTGATTGTTAGCAACATATCAAAGATATGGGGATTTTATCACCCGTTATGTGACCGTGTATAAAGTTCACATTTACATTAAATATTTAGGTTAGGCCCCATGCACACGACCGTAATTTAGGTCCGCAATTATGGACCCATTAATTTCTATTGACCACACATTCTTTCCCATATATTTGCGGGAAGGTGCCCGGGCCGTAGAAAGCCTCCGCAAAAGATAGGACATGTTCTATCTTTTGCTTTTTACGGATGGTGCTCCCATACTTTATATTGGAGCACGGGTCAAAAATGTGGGTGGCTGTCCGCGGCCAGCCATTTCCGTAATCGTGGCCGTGCCCGTAATCACGGTCCGTGATTACGGGCACAGCCGTGTGTATGAGGCCTTAATGATCAACTCAAAATGAATGAAATATCTAAAACAAATGCCCCACCTACTTTACACTATTATATAAATGTCTATATTAAAGGGGTGTCTTCTGTTAAAAAGAGCAAGAATGGAAGGATCCCAGACAATAAAGATAGATCCACATGGGATTTTCATCACCTCTAGTGGATGCTTTTTAGTTTTTGGTCGTTTTGGCAGGAAAATGCCACCTTTTTTTTGTTGCCTGTTTGGCAGGTTTGAGGTCAACAACCAGAGATTAGTTCAAACCTTAGGCTGGGTTCACACGACCTATTTTCAGGCGTAAACGAGGCGTTTTACGCCTCGAATTACGCCTGAAAACACGGCTCAAATACGTCGGCAAACATCTGCCCATTAATTTCAATGGATTTGCCAACGTACTGTGCCGACGACCTGTAATTTTACGCGTCACTGTCAAAAAACAGCGCGTAAAATAACAGCGTTGTCAAAGAAGTGCAGGACACTTCTTGGGACGTAATTTGAGCCGTTTTTCATTGACTTCAATGAAGAACAGCTCCAAATTACGGCCGTAATTGACGCCTCGCAAAACGCAAGTACGAGCAATTACGTCTGAAATGCAGGAGTTGTTTTCTCCTGAAAACAGCTCTGTAATTTCAGCCGTAAATGTCGATATCGTGTGCACATACCCTTAACCTATGTGGCTGGTGCTGCTGGTGAAGACTTGGAGGTATTCCCAGTAAGGCTTCGTTCACATCTGCGCCAGGGCTCCGTTCCGACAGAACGTCAGAGCTTTCCCTCGGAATGGAGCCCTGACGGACACAAACGGAAACCATAGGTTTTTGTTTCCATCACCATTTCAATGGTGACAGATCCGGTGCTAGTGGTTTCTGTTTGTCTCAGTTGTGAAAGGGTTCCGTCGTTTTGACGGAATTAATAGTGAACCCTTGCACAACTGAGACAAACGGAAACCATTAGCACCGGATCGATCACCATTGAAATGAATGGTGATGGAAACCTTTCAATACATCTAATATGAAAAATATAGCAACTTTGCAAATAGTCTAAATTAAAAATCTACTATTATTTTGTGTATATACTGACCTACATGTTCCAAAGGTAACAGACTACAAACAAACTCTATGTAGTCTGATCCTGTATTCTGACAATTCCTTCCATCTACCCCCTACATTTTAATAATCTACTAGATGTATGTTTGCAAAAAGTTGGAGACAGATGAATATGGAATATGACTGCAGAATCAGACTACACGGGGTTTGTTTGTTGTCTGTTACCAGGGAAACATGTAGATCTGCATAGGAGCTATAGACACTATCGGCTTTCAGCACTCTTCATGAGACAACCTTTTAAGGTGTAATTACCAAATGGATTATGGTGTAAAGGAGGACACCAAATCACCAGCACAAAGCACAGCCTACAACTTCTACTACAAATAGCATCCACAATTATCAAGTTATTAATATACATATTGCTGGAAATCCTACGTGACCAACTTAGATGAAATGTCAATGAACTCAAATACACCTCTATAACTAAGCATTGCTATTGTCAAGCATTGCTAAGCATTCTGGCATGAACATTGTCACCACAATTGTGAGATATCTGATCATCTACTGCAAAGGTGCCATGAAGACAAGGGACTATCCCACCAGAACCGGCGTGAGTCACTTCATCAGCTCAATGCTATCTCAGTAGTCTTTCATCCTGTCATTCAACCATCAGAGAATAGTTTATCAGCATATTTTTTCTGTTCTAGATGTCAAGACTAATGTTTTTGCCTAAAGGGAAATTACATTTTTTCAGTTGAAGTTAAAGAAAAAAATCCAGCTTTGAATTTATAAACTGCATTAATACAGGGTGATTCAAAACGGATGGTGCAAAATTATAGCCTCGGTATTCATAACCGAGAGAATATAACACAGATTTATTAACATGAAAAGACACACTATCAATCCAAGTTTTATATATACACTATCATAGTTGCCAACATTTGTTTTTTTTTTTCCAGGGACACTTAGTGTGTGGCGTCTTTGTGTGTGTGTGTCTTATGGGGGCATGGTTTATATGGCGGTTGTGGCTAGTGGGCGTGGCTTTCCAGAATTTCTGCATACAAAAAAACTAACGAAATTTCTGCACTAGTTTGGCTGACAACTACTATGGTGGCCGGTATCTCTCTGGTGGTTTAAAGGCAGGTGATATCTCACTTTATCCATAGGGCTAGGCGATATGTGCTGACCACTACTGGTAGCATAAAAACCAGCGTAGATAGTGCCACACTCAGTGCCCCTTGTAGATGATGACCCATACTGCCCCACGTACACATTGCCACACACTGCTTCCTGTAGATGATGCCACAGTGCCCCTGTAGATATTTCCACAACACCCTCTGTATAGTGCCATGCAGCCCCCTGTAGATAGTGCCACACAGACCCCCTGTAGATGATGCCACACAGACCCCCTGTAGATTATGCCACACAGACCCCCTGTAGATTATGCCACACATAGCCCCCCTGCAGATGTTGCCACATACAGCCCCCCTGCAGATAGTGCCACACACCTTCCTGTAGATAGTGCCACATACTCCCCCTGTAGATAGTGCCACATACTCCCCCTGTAGATAGCCCTTCCCCTGTAGATAGAGCTATTGTGACTCCCTCTATAAATGAAATCTCCGGCCAGGCGTCGGGATGCTCTGGCCGGGGATTCCGCTGCAGGAAGTGCCCCTGACGTCACTGTTCTTTTATGAACAGTGAAGTGATGGGCCCATTCTATGAGGGGAATCCCCGGCCAGGCGTCGGCAACGCTGTGTGCCGGGTATTCTGGTGCTCCAGGAGGAGCCCCTGACTTCATTGTCCATATATGGACAGTGATGTCGTCAGTGGCTCCCTCTATGAGCGGAATCCCCGGCCAGGCGTCGGCAGTGCTCTGGCCGGTGATTCCGCTGCAGGAGGTGCCCCTGACGTCACTGCCGTTGTATGGACAGTGAAGTCATGGGCTACTTCTGGAGCGCCGGAATCCCCGGCCATAGCTTTGCTGATGCCCTGGCCTGGAATTCCACTCGTAGAGAGAGCCCTGACTTCACTGTCCATATAAGGGCAGTGACGTCAGTGGCACCTTCTGCAGCGGAATCTCCGGCCAGGGCATCGGCAACGCTTTGTCCGGGGATTCCGGCACTCCAGGAGTAGTGAATGGCAGAGCAGGAAGCGGATAGTTTCTTGCTCTGCCATAGTGGTAGAGCAGGAAGCGGATAGTTTCTTGCTCTGCCATAGTATTAAATTTTATCTGCGCCCTGAGGACTCAGATACAATCGAATGTTATACACAGAAGAACAACAACGAGACATAAAGCCGGTTTATATAAAACGTAAATTTTATTTAACATATATTACATATCACAAATACGGTTTAAAAAAGTTACATAAGAACAAGACCCTAGTATGAACAATGGAGCAATTTATTAACCTTTGCAGGATGGTATACCCAGGTGTAAAGGCTATATAAATGAATTGCATAAATTAGGTGCAAACCCTAACAAAGGGGAATTATCCTATTATTAATCCAATACCTTATTAGTATAGTCTAAAATGAGTACGAGATAGAAGGGAAGGAAAGGATAGGATAAAGTGAAAATACTTTAAAGAATCATTTATATTTAGAGGCCTTACCCATAACAGCAATGAAAAGGTAGTAGTTGGTACCTGCTCCATCACATGGACCCCAACGCGCGTTTTGCTACGTTTGTTTCCTCAGGGGGGATGTGTGTCAAGTGTGAGGAAGCAACCGTAGCGAAACGCGCGTTGGGGTCCATGTGAAGGAGCAGATACCAACTACTACCTTTTCATTGCAGTTATGGGTAAGGCTTC
The DNA here is from genome assembly GCF_050947455.1 of Rhinoderma darwinii. NCBI lineage: Eukaryota > Metazoa > Chordata > Amphibia > Anura > Rhinodermatidae > Rhinoderma > Rhinoderma darwinii. The sequence goes on along the minus strand of NC_134687.1, from coordinate 32,963,755 downwards.
TAAATAGCTGCAGGCCCCCCCTCTCGTCATGGCGGCCCAGCTGTCAAATACCACCCAATCGTGCGCACCCGTGAGCTACCTCGCGCACCCGTGGACAGGTGCGCGCTCCCGCAAGCGCACGCACGCAACCACGGACGCCCACATGCTCCCCCAAACGCCCGCACACATGCTCCCCCAAACGCCCGCACACATCGATATACACACGACTCACCTGGGCCTCCTCCTCCTTCTCCTCCAGAGCGTAGCTGCGTAAGGAGAGGAGGAGGAGTCAAGTTGTAGCGCGGCGGCAGGCGTTCTCCGATCCCCGCCATTTTCTGGAGCCTGGAGGTGAAGGACTGGATATGGAAGACTGGACCTGGAAGAAATCGCCTGACAACGAGGACTGGAGTGGCAGCCAGCAGTTCTTCTGACACAGTAAGTAAAGTGTCTGAAAGTGCTGATTAAGTATGGCCCTGTTCACACAGGGAGTATTTTGCAGGCAGAAAAATGCAATAGCAAGACTTAAAAAGGCATGTTTTAAAGTGAAAGCATTGCCGAGTGCCAAAATTGAATCAGAAAACAAGATGGCGTCTATGCCTTCCTGAAATAGGAGGAGACAAAGAACACATGGTGCACGCAATGTGTGTATTACAGGCTCTGCAAGGCCGCATCTGCTGCTCCAGGACGAGCAAAATAACAAACCCATCCCCGGCAAACCTTAAGCAGCGGCACCTCAAACTACAGGGGAAAACATACCAGGCATTATGGAGGCCAGGACGCAAGCCGAGGTCCCAGCAGCAAACCCTAAAAGGAAAGACAATGGGAGGGAGGCACCGGAACCAACCCCAGAAAGGTAGGAACAAAAAAAACACAATGGGCGGTGGTTATTTAGATTCTTTTAGGCTAGGTTCACACTGTGCGTTCTCATTGAGAGCCATGGGAGTTTATATACCAAATTTAAAAAAACGCAAGCTAAAAACGCACAGTGTGAACTGAGCCTTATACGATCTGATTTGTCTAATCTTGGCATCTGTCCCCAACTTGCAGAAGAGAAAATTAACCCCCATATGCCTGTGCCCCTAAGAGGATGTCCAGGAAAGCTTCCTTTTCCCATTGTTCTGATTATTTCTATTACGTCACAACATGTTTCCAGCAACTTTTTACTGGGCATTGAGAACACTATATTTCTTTACACACGTAAATCCTGACCCAACATCCCCTGAACTGTTGTGTACTGTACTACTATATTTCCTGTTATTGTAAAAGGTGGATTGCTTCCTAAATGCACAAATGTATGAAATTGTGAAATGAGGGACTTCCCACTACGTTGCCAGCCAATGTACACGACTTGGGAAGCCGCACTGTCTTGCCACATAATGCATCAGGCAGTGGAAGGAAGTTATCTAAACTAAGTCTGGGAAAATAATATGATTGTGTGTGTGTCTGGCATATCGTCCTATATATTCCCCATATTGCTTAAACTGTCCTGAACTAGACGGCTAGCTACTAATAGTGACAACAGACCTTATAAAACAGTCAGGGTAGCGTATGTGGGAATCTCCTTGAATACATTATGCTATATGGAAGTCTCACGGTCATTATTACAGTAATCTAAACCTAATGTTACAGTAATGTATTACTCAATGACACGTTCCCATAAGAGAAGAAATTGTCCCATCAGTGCTTTTGGATGTGACTCAGCTGGGATATCCCATGTATTTGGTGTCTATGAGAAACACCCAGCACTACAGTCCTTGTCCTAAATAATGCTTACTGAATGTGAATGTAAAATGCTCTTTACAGTTTAGCTATTTCATTGATACGTATTGATGAATATTTGAAGAACTAATATGGTTCCAATATGGCCTCATGGTTGCACCAATGGGCATTGTCACATACAAATAAAATCACTCCAAGGGACATGTGGAAGAATATTTCCAACCTTTTGGACCTGGTGAGTCACATTAAATTTGGAGTGCTCCACATTTCAAACATGGAGAAACATCTGGTGGAAGTGAAGAAAGTGGTATTCCTTTTTTTAAGTGGTACATACAGAAGAAAATATGTATTATACCAGCCAAACTAGCACGGTTCAGTGGTTAGGGTATGTCTTTAATGTAGTCAATTTGAAAATCTTATTGTAGCCAATGCAAATGGTCATCACTCAGGGATCCTATCGCAAGCCACACAACTGAAGGTCACGCGCCACATGTGGTTCCCGAGTCATGGGTTGGGACCACTGTCTTATAGGAACATGGAATTAAGTTATAAATATTGCTGTATTAATAACAATATAGCATAATGGTCTCGAGGGGGATAAATAGTAATTATTCCAAGGACTATAACAGACTATGAGAAGAATGATAGAATATGCAGAATCTCCTTAGGCTAGGACTACACAGCGACTTTTGCCATGACACAGGTCGCATGGCCAGTGATTGCTGTGTTGCACTCCCTGCATCGCAGGTAATGAAAGTCCATGTGGTCTCTTTGCTACCCACAAATTGCCACGACCTCGACACATTAAAACCACTGACAGGAAAAGTGAATACCATTGATTATCTGGTTACAAAGTCGTCTGTCTAGGGGTGGGATATATTAGGCAGCAAGTGAACAGTCAGTTCTCAAAGTTGATGTGTGGGCAAGTGTAGGGATCTGAGCGACTCTGACAAGGGACAAATTGTGGTGACTGGATGACTGGGTCAGGGCATCTCCAAAATGGCAGAACTTGTGGGGTGTTCCCGGTATGCAGTTGTTAGTACCTCCCAAAAGTGGTCCAAGGAAGGATGACTGGTGATGTGTTGATAGGGTCATGAGTGCCCAAGGCTCATTGACGCGCACAGAGAGTGGAGGCCAGCCGGTCTGGTCCAATCCCGTAGAAGAGCTACTGTAGCCCAAATTGCCAAAAAAATTCTGCTGGCTATGATAGAAATGTGTCAGAACACACAGTGCATAGCAGCTAGCTGTGTTTGGAGCTGTGTTGCCGCAGACCAGAGCACTCATGCTGACCTTTGGGTCTACAATACGTAAGTTACCATCAGAACTGGACCATGGAGCAATGGGAGAAGGTGGCCTGGTCTGACAAATCACGTTTTCTTTTAAATCATGTGGATAACTGGGTGCGTCGATTACCTAGGGAAGAGATGGCACCAGGGTGCACTATATGAAGAAGACAAGCCAGTGGAGGCAGTGTGATGCTCTGGGCAAAGTTATGCTGGGAAACTTTGGGTCCTGGTATTCATGTGTAATTTTCTTTGACATGTACCTTCTACCTATACATTGCTGCAGACAAGTACACCCCTTCATGGCAGCACTTTTCCCTAATGTCAGTGGCCTCTTTCAGCAGGATAATGCCCCTTCCACACTGCAAAAATTGTTCAGGAAGGGTTTAAGGAACATGACAAAGAGTTCAAGGTGTTGACTTGGTCTCCAAATTCCCCAGATCTCAATTTGATCGAGTATCTGTGGAATGTGCGGGGGGGAACCAAATCCGATCCATGGATTATAGGACTTAAAGGATCTGCTGCTAACATCTTGGTGCCAGATAACACAGGGCACCTTCAAGCGGCACCTACACCATATTAGGCAAGTGGTTTTAATGTTATGACTGAGCGCTGTAGATAAGTGCTTAACAAAAAGAAAACTTTGTTAACCTTCCAAAAATGTTTGTTTTTTTGTGCTGTAATAAAACCATTCCAAAACATGACATTTAATTCAATGAATGGGTGATAATCAAAATGTATGTTTTGAAAGAATATTTAATCATAACATTAAACTAAAGCCACAGGGTTCATTTTTCTGTATGGTCTCTATTTGCTTTTTGCACTTTTATTTTACTCTTTAATATAATACATTTTGTTGTATGGTAGAAATATTCTAGTTTATTCAATACCAGTGGAAGATGTGGGAATTTATGGAGGGAGGGATGGGAAAACACAGGAAGCAAAAACACAGAATAACTACTGTGATCACTTGGGTTCTCAATGTGGAGAGAAATTGCAGATTGCAAAATACACCATGTGGACAAAAGTATTGACACACACCTTAATAATCATTGAATTCAGGTGGTTCATTCAGTTACATTGCCACAGGTGTATAAAATCCAGCACCTCAAAATGCAGTCGCCTTTATAAACATGATGATGATGGTGATAGAATGGGTCGTTGTAAAGAGGTCAATGAACTCCTGTAATAGGACGCCACCGTTGTAACAAGACAGTTCATTACATTTCTTCTCTCCTAGATATTTCCCGATAAACTATTAGTGTTATTATTGCAGAGTGGAAGTATTTAGGAACCATAGCAACTCAGCCACGAAGTGGAGGCCACGTAAAGTTACAGAGCGGGGGCGCCGAGTGCTGAGGAGCATAGTGGATAAAAGTCGCCAACGCTTTGCTAACTCACTAACTGCAGAGATACAAACCTCCTCTGACAGTAACATCTACACAAAAACTGTGTGGCAGGAGCTTCATGGGATGGGGGCCGAGCAGCTGCATGCCAGCCTTATATCACCAAGTACAATGCCAAGCGCCGGATGGAGTGGTGTAAAGCCGCCGCCACTGGACTTTGGAGCAGTAGAAATGTGTTCTGTGGAGTGATGAATCACGCTGCTCTATCTGGCAGCCTGATGGACGAGTCTGGATTTGGTGAATGCCAGGAGAACGTTACCTGCCTGACTGTGCTGTGCCAACTGAAAATACATTTTGGATAGTTGTAGCTTCCGACTTTGTGGGAACAGTTTGGGGCTCGGCCCTTTTCTGTTCTAGCATGACTGTGCCCCAGTGCATAAGGTCTATAGAGACATGGTTTGGTGAGTTTGGAGTGGATGAACTTGACTGGCCCACAAAGAGCCCTGTCATCAACCCCATCCAACACCTTTGGAATGATAGTAGAACAGAGATTCCAGAAGAGTGTAAGAAATTTTAGCTGCAAATAGGAACGAACTTTATATTAATGCCTATGGATTTATAATGGGATGTAATTAATACTCCTGTAGGTGAAATGTGTAGGTGCTCCAAAATTTTTGTCCATATAGTGTAAGTAAATACAAGAATTGGGTGAGCTTCAATACCACACACAGCCTATAGACAAAAGGTTGTTTTTCCTTTTATGTATCAATGATTAAAGAAAAAACAATGCTCCGTCTCTAACCTTGTAAAACCAAATAGAGGCTGTGTTCGAACTGTTGATACTGAGGCCAGTGCCGGGATACAGAGAGCTCTTCTCTTTTGTGCATTGGTCAGGAAATAGCGCCATTCAAGGGTTCACCACTTTGGACAAACCTCACTTGTTAGAAACATTCCTAAGCAGATCACAAATAGTCCCGTCCCCCCAGCGATCAGCTGTAATATGTGAGGAAACCTGGTAGCAAGTATTCGATTTCCCTGCAGCGCCACCACAGGGGAAATTAAGCATTACACTGTGCACATTCACATAAATGGGTTGTCTGTGTAATGCAGGACAGGACAGGTCCTCCAGAGCGAGACACGGTCGTTGTAACTGCTCTCTACTTTGGTCAGGACATGAGGATCTTGAGCAGAGGACCCCCCCCCCCTCCCTCTATTAACTCAAAATTACCTAATAGGGTATATGAAAATGGGTTTTCTAAAGTAGACAACCCCATTTAGTATATATTCACATGAAGCAGATTTATTGCAGGAATGTCTGTGACTGTCCTAATCATTTGAATTAGAGAAATCCATGCACATGCTGCAGAAATAACCCCATTCAGATGTATGGAATTGATTCTGCATGGGAACATAACATTAGAAGTCATTGAGGGTTATGGGGAGGGCCAGATATCATTTTTCCAGCTGTGTTCCTGTACAGCACTGTAACATTTGCTAGTGAAAGTAAAAGTAAGTGATTGATAGATGTATTACTGTAAATTCAGCAGAAACATTGCAGAATTTGAGGAAACAGTGGGCTGCGAAGAATTAAAACAATTAGGCAACTACATATGATTTCTACAATAACAGAGGAAAGCTTCCTGAGCTTCTCACAGGAGGACGCTTACACTCAGCCTTAGAAATTCCAGAAGTTGTATAACTTAGTTATAATTTCCAGCTGGCCCTGTCTTTAGTGTCTTCATGTAGACATTAAAAGCCTTGGGAGGTTTACTCAGCCAGTGATTTCATAATGAAGAAGACTATGAGTAGTGTGTAAGGGCGGTTAGCATGGCCCTGGAACTCTGTGAAGACAGCGCAAGGACCCTGGCAGACTCACCGGAAGTGCGGCTCCGAGCGGACGCGCGTTGTCGTCGTCATGACAACGGCAGTTCACCACCGGGTGCCTGGACGCAATCGCGCATGCGCAGGAGGAGGGAGTGAAGCCGCGGGAGGGACCGAAAGGAGGAGGAAGAAAGGGCGCAAAGAGGTGAGGAAGGAGGGCGAGAGGAGCAGAGTGGAAGAGGGAGAAGGAGCCGAAGCTGTGGAAGGGAGGAGGACAGTGAGTGGAGGTGAGGAGAAAGGAAGAGGCAGCGGAGGGGAACATAGGAGAGAGGAAAAGAGTACGGAGTGAGGAGGGAAGATCCGTGTCGAGGTTGTGGACACCAGAGGCCGCAGTAAGAACCTGGCCCCCAGGCCAGCAGCCACCAGCACCAGCCGCCCAGCACAAGCCGCCCAGCAGCCCCAGCATTAACAGTCCAGCCGTGCAACAGCCCAGCAGTGTAGCAGTTCAGCCCTGCAGCAGCCTAACAGTCCAGCCGTGCAGCAGCCCTGCAGTCCAGCGGTGTAGCAGTCCAGCCGTGCAGCAGCCCAGCAGTGCAACAGTCCAGCGGTGTAGCAGTCCAACCGTGCAGCAGCCTAGCAGTCCAGCCGTGCAGCAGCCCAGCAGTGTAGCAGTCCTGCCGTGCAGAAGCCCAGCAGTCCAGCCGTGCAAAAGTCCAGCGGTGTAGCAGTCTAGCCGTCCAGCAGCCTAGCAGTCCAGCCGTGCAGCAGTCCAGCGGTGTAGCCGTCCAGTTGTGCAGCAGCCAACAGTCCAGCTGTGTAGCAGTCCAGCGGTGTAGCAGTCCAGCCGTGCAGCAGCCCAGCAGTGTAGCAGTCAAGCCGTGCAGCAGCCTAGCAGTCCAGCCGTACAGCAGCCCAGCATTCAAGTGGGGTAGCAGTCCAGCCGTGCAGCAGTCGCAGCAGCCGGAGCCTGGACACGGTACCAGGAAAGTGAGAGACGGAGCTGAGGAGCACATGTACTGAACTTGTTTCCCCCATGGTCAAGGACAAGGGAGCATAGATCCTCTACTGTAGACCAACGGGCCAGGGCCTTTACAATTCGGGGGAGTCTAAATAGATATTGAGCCGCGAACTTCGACGTCCCTACCTGCCGTTAGTGATTACCACATGCCCGTGTTCCTTCTATGAAGACATTTGTTACCTGAAGTTATATCTATGAAAGAAGAAGATATCCTGTTCTGATTGTCTACAGTAAAAAGTTTACCCAGCAGCGGTGTTGTATCCATTGTTCACTACAACAGCCACCCACCTACAATTGGGCACCATGCAGAGAGATAACTTGAAGCTTCTGGGTCCCAATGCAAACTCTGTAACAGGGCCCCCACCTACCCACCATGTGCCACTTGTAATACTGGTGTTTTCCTATGTGGCATAGGGGCTATTGGGCCCCCTCAGGCACCAGGGCTCCGTTGCTATCTCTGCTTCTCCTGTCGCTATTCCCCTGGCATACGCTAAGCTTAAACAAAAAACTTGAGGTGAACATGATATTAAAGACTACAATCAGAGAAGACGTCACCTGTAAATCAAAACCTTTCCCATAATGGTGAATTCACACATGGCAGATTTATTGCAGACATTTCTGTGACTGTAAATCAGTTCCATTACTCTGAAAGGGGTTGTTTTGGCGGCAGGCTGTGGATTTCTGCAAGCTCTATTCAGATGAATGGGACAGTTGAAGAGATTTCTGAAAGAAATCTGCCACATGTGAATATATCCTTAATGTGTCTAAATAAAAGCCCCTTTAAAGGGACACTCCGGCCAAAACTAAACTTTCCCATGTGCTCCATTATGGTATTCCATGTGCCAGTCTTTCACCTGTTATTTATCTCTATATATCAGATTGGCATGGTTGCTTAGCAGCAGAGGGGAATCCAGCTCGGTGACGCGCTTTCTCTACTTGAGTCTATGGTGATCTTTGTGTCACCCATCACAAGCTTCAGCAGTTCCTGTACCACACTAGTATTCCAAGGGGGGGGGGGGGCAGAAACTTCTATCATCAGCCACCACTGATACTTAGGTTCCTGTCACACAGGTATAATGTAGAAGAATATAGTGCAGCCTCCCTGTCTATATACTTATGGTTTCTCAGATTATTTAGGAGAATATAGAGAGGATGATAATCAGTGTCCCCCAGCATGCAGATAATGGTATGGTCTTTAGCTGATCATGTGATGCTGTGCTGAAGCATCATGGGATTCATAGCAAAGCAGAGAGGAAGAGAAAGCTGGGGAAATCTAAGAATCAAGATGGAGACTTTCTTAAAGCACAGACAAGGCAGCAGTTCAAAAAGTAAGTACAGTATAGACATTGTAATAAAATTAGCAATAGTCAGCAGGGGAAGGGGGCATTCATAAAACCTTTGTACCTTTGTACTAGACCCACCAGTGTGTTAAAACGGCCCTGTTCAGTGTCACTTCTAAGAATGGGTGAGCAGAATGAACCTATGTAGTCGGGGACAATCTCTTCAGAAGGCAATAAACCTGGAAATTTTTTGGGAGTTGAAGGGGCTGCAGCATCAAAGGAAACTCATATTAATAAAAAGAACATACAATAACATGTAAATGTTGCCTTGCTGCTTATTCTAACCAAATGAAATCTAACCGGTGGAATTCCAGCTGTTGCAAAACTACAACTCCTAGCATGCCCCAAGAGACTGTGGCTGTCCGGGCATGCTGGGAGTTCTGGTTTTGCAACCTGAGGGAAAATTAGCTGTATGAGTTAAATATGATGGAATTTCTTCCATCTTCTATGCAGGATCCAAAATACCTCTAATTTGACTTTTTGACATTGCAGAGACGCTATTTTGTTAGTCAGAAGAAGAAATTCACCTGATTATCTCACAGACAGCACAGGGGCAGCAAAAGCGGCTCTACCGTGTGTGAGGACCCCTGCAAACAGCGCCTCATATCTTATCTTCCTGGAACTTCCTGAATTGACCTGTTGTATTTTGCCTTCACAGATCAGCAATTAGAAATATATGTAATCACTGGATGATGAGGATGTTAATGAGGTTGATGAGGTGCTACACTGGAACTGTTTCCTAGTTCTGCATTACAACAGCTGTCGTCTCTGTCACACAGTGTCTTGAACTTGTTCACCTCGCTGGAGTTTGTGGTTTCTTTTTAGTCATACTTGATGTAAAAATATAAATGAAATAAAAACATACCAGGTGCCAAAACCAGAATCTGATGCGCAGCTACAGTCATTGGGGCAGAATTACTCTTCGAAACAAGCCAAAACTCTGCATCACATTTATTAACAGTTTTAGACTCTTCTTGTGCCCGCTTGACAATGGGCGTGGCCTAAATATAAATGGGGAGGGGCGTAAAATGCCCTGTTGTGCACCATAATTGTGGCAAAATTTTGGTAAAAAAAACTGCCATGAAGTAAGCCAACCACTAGGTGGTATCAGGAAAAGCACCAAATTTATCAAACAGAATGCACCACTATGATAAATGTTATATCATGTATTTATATCTATCTATTAGTTTCTATACCTATCTATCTATCTATCTATCTATCTATCTATCTATCTATCTATCTATCTATCTATCTATCTATCTATCTATCTGTCTATCTATCTATCTATCTATCTATCTATCTATCTATCTATCTATCTATCTATCTATCTATCTATCTATCTATCTATCTATCTATCTATCTATCTATCTACTGTACCTCATATCTATCTATCTATCTATCTATCTATCTATCTATCTATCTATCTATCTATCTATCTATCTATCTATCTATCTATCTATCTATCTATCTATCTATCTATCTATCTATCCATTCATCTATCTCTATCCAATTAAATTAGAGCTTATACAGATAGGCCTGTCCGTTTTTAGTTCGCAAACAATTAACCGTTTTTCATCCATGTGATGGTTCGTGCTGCATCCGTCTGCATTCCGTGTGTCCAATATTTTTTTTACTTATGTCATCAGTTTTTCTTTTCCGCAAGAAAAATGGAGGAAGGGACATTTTTTTTTCAGTCCCCCGGCAGAACATCCATCAAAAACAGACTGTGTGCTGTCCATTTTTTTTTGTTTTTTTGCGTCACTATTGACTTGAATCGATGCAAAACAGATCAAAGTAGTGCGTGCCGTTCTTGTTTCACACGACCCATCGGTCGGTGGGAAATAAAGGTTGTGGGAATAGCCCAATTGACTATAATGGGTCCATGTGCTGTCCAGGATTTCTGAACGGCCGTTTTCAGTACAATGATGTTCTATGGGTGTATTCACACTGCCATTTTTTTAATGGCCCGTGAATATTGGCCGTCAAAAAATAGGACATGTCCTATTTTTGGCTGTTTTCATGGCCAGACGGCCCCCATAGAAGTCAATGGATCCATTTTTAACGGCTGTCAATACATGTAACAACCGGATCTGTGACATTGGGATTCAAGAGGCAAGGTAACTATTGGTCCCTTGCTGGCTATCGGCGGCGCGATGACACATACTCACCGATGCAGCGCCGTCCTCTACAGGTGAGGTCTCTAGTCTCACGGGTTTTGAGAAGGCGCCGCCTTCACAAAACCCATGAGACTAGAGACCACACGTGAAGTAGGCGGCGCTGCATTGGTGAGTGTGTAGGGCATTCAGGTGGACTTAAATGTCGGGTATTGTTGCTCTCACTACAAGGGTAGTGTGGCGCTAGTACAGGGGGCATTGTTGTCAACTGTAGAGAATTTTTCAGGACTGTCCTGAATTTACAGAAACAGTCCCGGAAGATTACTACAGGGAGGGGGGGTTGTGGTGCTTTCTCCGGAGAGGTGTGTGTGCCATCATCTACAGGGGGTCTGTGTGCCATCATCTACAGGGGGTCTGTGTGTCATCATCTAGAGGGGGTCTGTGTGCCATCATATACAGGGGGGCTGTGTGCCGTCATCTACAGGGGTCTGTGTGCCATCATATACATGGGGTCTGTGTGCCATCATATACAGGGAGGCGTGTGCCATCATATACATGGGGTCTGTGTGGCATCATATACAGGGGGTCTGTGTGGCATCATATACAGGGAGGTGTGTGCCATCATCTACAGGGGGTCTGTGTGCCATCATATACAGGGGGGCTGTGTGCCGTCATCTACAGGGGTCTGTGTGCCATCATCTACAGGGGGTCTGTGTGCCATCATATACAGGGGGGCTGTGTGCCGTCATCTACAGGGGGTCTGTATGCCATCATATTCATGGGGTCTGTGTGGCATCATATACAGGGGGTCTGTGTGGCATCATATACAGGGAGGTGTGTGCCATCATCTACAGGGGGTCTGTGTGCCATCATATACAGGGGGTCTGTGTGCCATCATATACAGGTGGTCTGTGTGGCATCATATACAGGGGGTCTGTGTGGCATCATCTACAGGGGGTCTGTGTGGCATCATCTACAGGGGGTCTGTGTGCCATCATATACAGGGGGTCTGTGTGGCATCATATACAGGGGTCTGTGTGGCATCATATACAGGGGGTCTGTGTGCCATCATCTACAGGGGGTCTGTGTGCCATCATATACATGGGGTCTGTGTGCCATCATATACAGGGAGGCGTGTGCCATCATATACATGGGGTCTGTGTGGCATCATATACAGGGGGTCTGTGTGGCATCATATACAGGGAGGTGTGTGCCATCATCTACAGGGGGTCTGTGTGCCATCATATACAGGGGGTCTGTGTGGCATCATATACAGGGAGGTGTGTGCCATCATCTACAGGGGGTCTGTGTGCCATCATCTACAGGGGGTCTGTGTGGCATCATATACAGGGGGTCTGTGTGGCATCATATACAGGGGGTCTGTGTGGCATCATATACAGGGGGTCTGTGCCATCATCTACAGGGGGTCTGTGTGGCATCATATACAGGGGGTCTGTGTGGCATCATATACAGGGGGTCTGTGTGCCATCATATACAGGGGGTCTGTGTGCCATCATATACAGGGGGTCTGTGTGGCATCATCTACAGGGGGTCTGTGTGGCATCATCTACAGGGGGTCTGTGTGCCATCATATACAGGGGGTCTGTGTGGCATCATATACAGGGGTCTGTGTGGCATCATATACAGGGGGTCTGTGTGCCATCATCTACATGGGGTCTGTGTGCCATCATATACAGGGAGGCGTGTGCCATCATATACAGGGGGTCTGTGTGGCATCATATACAGGGGGTCTGTGTGGCATCATATACAGGGGGTCTGTGTGGCATCATATACAGGGAGGTGTGTGCCATCATCTACAGGGGGTCTGTGTGCCATCATATACAGGGGGTCTGTGTGGCATCATATACAGGGGGTCTGTGTGGCATCATATACAGGGAGGTGTGTGCCATCATCTACAGGGGGTCTGTGTGCCATCATCTACAGGGGGTCTGTGTGGCATCATATACAGGGGGTCTGTGTGGCATCATATACAGGGGGTCTGTGTGCCATCATCTACAGGGGGTCTGTGTGGCATCATATACAGGGGGTCTGTGTGCCATCATATACAGGGGGTCTGTGTGGCATCATATACAGGGGGTCTGTGTGGCATCATATACAGGGGGTCTGTGTGGCATCATATACAGGGAGGTGTGTGCCATCATCTACAGGGGGTCTGTGTGCCATCATATACAGGGGGTCTGTGTGGCATCATATACAGGGGGTCTGTGTGGCATCATATACAGGGAGGTGTGTGCCATCATCTACAGGGGGTCTGTGTGCCATCATCTACAGGGGGTCTGTGTGGCATCATATACAGGGGGTCTGTGTGGCATCATATACAGGGGGTCTGTGTGCCATCATCTACAGGGGGTCTGTGTGGCATCATATACAGGGGGTCTGTGTGCCATCATATACAGGGGGTCTGTGTGGCATCATATACAGGGGGTCTGTGTGGCATCATATACAGGGGGTCTGTGTGGCATCATCTACAGGGGGTCTGTGTGCCATCATATACAGGGGGTCTGTGTGGCATCATATACAGGGGGTCTGTGTGGCATCATATACAGGGGGTCTGTGTGGCATCATATACAGGGGGTCTGTGTGCCATCATCTACAGGGGGGCTGTGTGGCATCATATACAGGGGGTCTCTGTGGCATCATATACAGGGGGTCTGTGTGGCATCATATACAGGGGGTCTGTGAGACATCATCTACAGGGGGGATGTGAAACAATCATGACAATGACCTTCCTTTGGGTGTTTTCAGGGGGTTGGAACAAAAAAAACCTGACAAATGAAATTCATCAGTTTTTTTAACGGCCATGAAAAACGGACAGACGGACTGGAAATGTATGACAATTTGGAGACACACTGATGCAAAACGGCCATGAAAAACTGGCAGTTTTTAAAGGCCATTTTTTTCACTGTGGTGTGAATGTAGTTTTATTATTTATGTTAATACATAACATAAGTGGCCTCACTAATCCTTGCATTGTCTGTTTTTGAATTTTTAGTTACCCGGGACTTTCAGTTCTTCCTACTTCGAGCTTTACTCAGCCTGTTTTGCATTGCCAGAAGTCAAGGAATTACCAAGCGGTCGACTTCCTGTCTCCTCCATTCATCAGCATTTATCTATAACAGTGTCATTCAAATAAGTCAAGTGCTGCCACCCTGTGGGAGTATGTGGAAGTATCGTTGTTTACATTGACCCAATGCTAAATCTGTAAGAAGATTCCAACCCACGTGCCATTTATAATGCCCCTCAGGAACCAGGGCCCGGGTGTATCTGCAACCTCCAAACCTCAAATTGTTACTTCTGTGATACCAGGCTGTGTTATATTAGTGGTCAGTCATGTACGCTATATCTTTAATGTATGTAGCAATAGGGAAATAAATTAGTTTTTAGACTAGTGCCATGTAATAAATTCATTTAAGATGATTATAAAACAATAGAAATTCAATTCTTTACATTTGTAAACTTATAAATATGAATGAATGAATATATATATATATATATATATATATATATATATATATATCTTTCTTTACAATATTGTCTGCAATCCACAGATGGACTACTAAAAGGATCTATGGTCTTGAAGCAGTTTCCTGCATTAGAAAAATGGTCTATTTATTTTCCAGGAACAGCGCCACTCTTGAGCATGGGCTATGTCTGGTATTGCAGCTCAACCTCATTCACTTTAATTAAGCCTAGCCTAGCAGGTAAGACTATAATTCTTCTAAACTTATAGGAAGATCTGCCCAGCTACAAAGCATCTTGGTCCTTGAACCCCCTTTTCATTCCTCCCCCAAGATCTCATGTATCTCTCCTGCAGTACATGAGCTGTTAAAATCACATAGAGATTTTCATAGATGTCAGGATATCTGCTTGTAATGTATTGAATGTTTCTGATCATTATCTCTCTCCCAAATGACCCAACACTTGTCCAATCTCAAATCGTATGTATGGACAATGTTAATTTTCATAATTTACCATAAATGTAAAGGGTACCTAATAACATGTCAGAAGTTTTGGTACGTGGTGGTCCAGGTGCTGAGACCCCCACGAATCGCTGAATCAAGGGACAAAAGCACCTTCGGTTATTATGCGCTTTTTTTTTTAGTCTCCTGGAAAAGTCAAACAGTCAAATTTTGATTCGGTCCGAATAAATTAGCTACAAATTGGAGCTGCCCCGATTGGCCTGAAAACTTGTGTCTGACCATCTGATGTCTTCTAGAACTGTATCCAACGCCTTTCAAGCTCTTAACGCCAAGCCAGCATTAGTAATGTCAGAGTGACAGCAACATATATGGATAGAGGGATAACTGCCTGTCTACAAGGCATTATATGCAAGCCTGCCATAGGTCATGCGATCCTTTTTCTACTGACGGACGCTATTTGCCGCAATTCATGCGGCACAAACCCAAAAGTTTTGGAATTTGCCAAAACGTTTGGGAAATTCGAACCAAATTCGATTTGTTGCTGTTTTGCAGAAAAGTAACTTGAAGTTTGTGAGCGCAAATGCAAAATCTGCAACATGTCATTTATATTATTGATGTCTTTTTCGGAGGAAGATTTCATGTTAAACATCTCTAAAAGGTAAGTATTTCTTCTAGATATGGCCCTTGGAGGATCAGGATTACTTGGACACGGATGAAAAAAATTGCTTTTTCCCCCATATTCCAGACTATCATGCCTGTCACAGACTATAAAAGTTTTGCCTTTGTGCTCCGGCACAACTAATGACAACTGCACATCCCTATAGTAGCATATGCAATGATATAGAAAAATAATAACGTGCTCTTTCTCACATCTGCAACCAAAAACAAAAGGCGTTACTGCTTTGTCTGCTCCCGTACTGTCAGAGGGAAGGATGTGTCAATTGCCAGTCTCAGCCCTTCTTGTGTTCGCATCTGACTATTCAGGGACTTTAGTTCCGGTCTTTAACCAGCAAAAGTTATTCAGAGTCATGGGTAGGGGGGGGGGGGGGTCAGGATATGAGGAAAGATTTCTTCCAGGATCCTTAAGAATGGAAGGATAGCAGAGGATTTTTTATGAAGAGCCCCTCTGCTTTCAAAAGTACTAAAAAAGTCCGTCACTTGCTAGGGGAAGTACCTTAAGGAAATTCCCATGTTAAGCTCCTCCTTATACATAGCATAAAGAGTGCTGACAGCTCAGCCTGAGCACTCACTTCTCAACAACCGCACTCAATCAAGACAAAATATTAACTTTGTATTTATTTATTTTACAATACAGAAGGTCCTGTAGACCTTTGGACTGTTCTATCCGAGATCTTGGACTTTATATTTGATACGTTCCTTCAGCTTTCTCTGGAATAAACTCCTTTTTGTGGATTAACCCTTGGGGTGGACTTTCTACATGATGTCTACTATCAGTGATGGTAGTACAGACCCTCTGCTTGCCAGATTTAAAGTTCTCGAGGAGACTGTGGATAAACTGCACATGGAAAACAGGTCTTTGAAGACCAAGTTGCAGAGTTACAATACACTGAGCACTTTCTACCATGAAGCCAGGCAGCAGAACAAGAACCTCAACAAGCAGCTGGCTGAGAAGGACGCCGTCATTCAGCAGCTCAAAGATAGCCAGATATCTATTTCAGCTGCTGCGGAACATCCCGTTGAACCGCCTCGATCATTGATCGACTGTTTAATGGAAGAGCTGAACAGAATCAGGAATGAGCACATTGAAACCGAGAGGATTTATAGTGAAAAAGTGGAAAAACTCAATCAGGTAAAATAAATGTCTATAATTGTAGATTATTAACACAATGTTCATTATGATGGTTACTGAGCTGTAGAAGACTCTGACCTTCCTAGAGCTGCATGCAAAAATATGACCTCAATGCATCAAGGTTGATGCTACTTGTCAAGATATTTTGCAGATTTGCATAGACTGGGCGCATTATTTTCGCTAAGGGTGAAAGATACGTTACGTTTCTACAGTACTTCTATAATGTATATTGAATATTATATTGAAATTCATGGTTTAATGTAGTGTTTTAATAGGATAACTGAAGAACAGAAAAGTATCTGATTATGTCGTGATCCCGAGTGTGGTTTGAGAAGGACATTAGCAACTTTTTGTATAACCACCATAGGTTTAATGCTCTAATCCTGGCCTATATATATCCTTTCGAAGATCAAATACTTTCACATGCACCATGAGAACTGTCTCAGTAGGTCTTTGGAGAGTCCTTCCTAATGTTTATGTCTTGGAATAGGTCAATTCTTATATAAAGAAACGCACAATACATGTGTGTTTACTGGTTGCTGTAGAGCTAGACTGCCTGTCACATTCCTGTTCTTCTTGAATTGGAGTCCTGACGTTTATTTAGTGTCTTGCAAAAGCTCGGGAGGTACGGATTACATAACACTGCTTAGGTAATCTTCTGATATGAGTGCAATTGACACATGGACATTTACTCTACTAAAGAAGAAAAAAATCAATACAAAAAAGTTCAACGCAATACAGTACAAAATATTGTGTACAAAAATAAATAGAAAACAGTTTGTACTGGTGTCTGTTTCACATAGGAAGTCTCAGCAAAAACTATTTGGGGATAACAGAGAGTAGTAGCTTACAGAGAAAGTAGATAACAATTGTTAAGCTTAAATATCAACCAAAGTTTGGATCCCCCAAGTTTTTGGTTCTTTTTGTAATTAGATTAGTTGGTCAATATATTACATATGTTTGAGATTATAATGGAGAACTTTTCCTAAGTAGGTCACAGTAAGACATCCCCAATGAGAAGTCAAAACATTTGCTATATATGTCTTCTCTCTTCTGAGCTGGTATCATCTACTGTACTATATGGAATCGTCTAATATTGAAGTAAGACTTTCTTTTCTTGGCATACATACCCAATGTAGTCTCAGATTTGCATGTATTGTTATTTCAGGAAATCCAAAAACTTCACAAGCAGCTGGAGGATAGAGACTATGAGATAGAGAAAGTGTCCAGCTGGCCTCAGCAGGAGAAAGAAATGGAGCTCCTACGGCTTCAAAGATCCCTTGCCGAGAAGGAGAGAGTCCAGGCTACCAGTGAAGTTCTATGTCGATCCCTTTCCGATGAATCCCATCATCTTCGGCGTAAGCTTGCTGCCACAGCAGAGATGTGCCAACAACTTGTCAAGTGTCTTGAGCAGACCCGTCAAAAAGACAACTTGAAATCAGAAGAACGCCTCAGCCAGGTTTGTAGTTGATTTCTTTTGTATGTGTTTACATGTCATCTTTGTGGAATGGATGGTGGGATGCATGGGCATTGTTTGGAAGAGTGTTACAACTTTTTAAACTCTTTGATAAAAGTACTCCAGTTATAGAAGGTATCAGAAAGGTCTACAGATATGACTTTTTACCTAGATACGAAGGGCAACTGGTCACCATATCTTCTAGTGGACTAGTCTTCATTTCTAATAAATGGAGGAAAGAACTAGTCATTGGCTCCTTAGTTTTTTTGGTTGTACGTTGACTCCACATCGATTGGGGTCATTATTGATACAAACCAGAAGTGATCAATTTGATCAAATTAACCAATCAAAATAGAACAATGTTATGTTATGTAATAAAGTTTTGATGCTAAGTTTTCAAGTTGTATTAACATTATCTAAACTGTATTACCTTATACAGAATAAGATTAAAGGCAATGACAATGACACAGGCTTGAGAAAGTTACAGGAAGAAACCCGGCTATTAAAAAAGAAAGTAGTACATGTAAGTATATGTAAATATCGAAATATTTTAATAAGACACTTCCCCTTTTTACTTTCATTTAAGGGGTACAGGATAGGAAATAAGACTCATCGGGTACTTTTAGATGATAAAATTAATCCTTCAAATAGTATTACATATTTGACACTAATATTTATTGTAGGTGACTAGTTTAACTATACATATATTTTCTTCACAAAGATCTTTTTACGTGTCTAGTGCCTCCTACTGGTTATAGATATCATTTAGATACTAGAATTTACAAATTGCCATTAAATAATTATAATAAATATGTGGATACCCGATGAGGATCGGTGGAGGGTTTCACATTTTTTATTGTGCCGTCGCCAAAAGTATTTTTGAGATGCTCAACTCAAGCCCAACAAGTTCTCAGAATAAGAAGAAAGTTTTGCTTTCTTCAAGGTTTTTATGTTAAAGTCTTATGTTACTCTGGATTGTTTAATCAGGGCAGTATCTCGAGGGGCAGTACCTTACCCTACCATTGCGTAATTCTACAGTGAGGACCTACAAGTGTAAGAAATTTCTTGTAGTTCACATCTTAATGATATTCTCATTTCTTTTTCCAGGTTGAAGACTTGAATGCCAAGTGGCAGAAGTATGATGCCAGCAGAGAGGAGTATGTCAAAGGTCTACACCAGCAACTGAAGGAGTTGAAGGCCCAACCTGAGCATCCCAAGGCTCAGCACACAACACACAAACACCCAGAACTTTTGCAGAAGGAGATCTCCAGGCTGAACCGATTGTTGGAAAATAAAATGAAGGAACATACCAAACTTCAGCTAGAAGCTGCTGAAATGATCCACGCCAGAATTGCTGACCAGGAGAAAATCCAGATGCTGGAGCAACAGGTATTGACGCAAGCACAACTGGCTTATTCTTACTGCTATATGTTAAACCCTTTCCATTAGGAGCCAAAGGTTTTCCATTATTATATAAATGGCTTGTTCTCCTGCCGGATTTAACTGCTCTAATATTCTAATAACTCCGAATTTTTCTTCACATTGCAGTTGCTTGTATACAAAGATGATTTCACGTCAGAGCGAGCGGATAGGGAAAGAGCTCAAGGTCGGATACAGGAGCTGAGGGGTGAAATTTCTGCTTTGCAGCAGCGACATACTAGGAAAGAGGTAAGACATGTTGACCTAGTTAATACAGACATTACTGTATGTTAGTTGGGGATCATAGAAATATATCTAAAAAACATTAAAAAGTTTGTCAATTTTGGACAATTCTTTTTTGTTAGTAGGGTTCTTTAAAAATAAGCTGATCACAGGGTGTGCTGGGACTGGCAGCGATAATTTATAATCCACAGGATACCTGGTAGCGAGCACTAAATTTCCCTGCAGCGCCAATACAGGTGAAATGAGGCATTACATCCTGTAGTACCTATTGAAATCAAAGGATGGCAATGCATGGACTTGCTGGATCCTCCAGAGAGAGATGCTCTTTGTAGTCACTCTCCACTTTGACTAATTGATGGAAGTCCCCTCAAATGGGTTTTATAAACTAGACAACTCCTTTAAATTGTAATAAGGGAGTTTATCCACCATTATCCATAAAGTGGGAGTCATTGTCCATTGACCATGTAGTCTCAATAGTCATTATACACTCAGGGACCTGTGGATTTTTTTGCTAATATCTGAAGTCTTATACTGTAGACAATGTTGGCTATTGTTAATTAAAAATTCTGTATATATTTTTTCTAGGATGACAGAGAGCCTGCTGGCAAAAGGAACAAAACCTATGCTAAGAAAAACGTAGACGACCCTCATGTAGAACCTGCAGAAAATAGAATACAAGCTTCCCCTGCAGTCTGCCCAGATCGTCAAAGGAGACCAAGCTCTGAACAGAGAGGTCAAGAAGAGCTCCAGTGCCCTCGGTGTCTCAGGGTCTTCCTGGACAAACTAGGAGACAACTTTTTGGAACATATATCAGAATGCTGTCAGTGACTGTGACTCTTTCATTTATAGATATAACCACTACATGGCATAGGTGTATAATACCTGTGACAAATATGCTGCTATCATCCTTGGTTTAACCACCAGGCCACTTGCCTAAAATAGGTTTTAGGTGGGGCAGTCTAACTAAAAATGGTGTGGGTGTCCTAAAGGCCTTTTATCTTTTGCACTGCCTGGTAATAGTCACTACTCTTAAAGGTTGGTGTAAAATATACTGACAACTGTCAGACTGACATTCAGTATGAAGGAGTGGCTTGGAAATGTAGTTCAGACTTGAAGAAGAAACCCTATGGGCAGAGAGTAGGTGCTATGGGTACGGCCTGAGTCTTCGTCTGCTGTATCTAAATCGTTTGTGAATTGTATACTGTGACATATCATGAGTCTAGGACTGTGGCTCTTGATATATTGAATGATGCAGAAGTTTACTTTATGATTAACTAGGAAAGAACATAGCGGTCATAAGGGACCAAGAGTAATTGTAAGAGACAAGTATGGTGCGACCCTTGGGTTGGTTCCTCCACCTTGTTTGCTAATGTTTCTGTACAAAACATTCCCTGTTGGGTAAGGTAATAGGGCCACTCTGTGCCGAGGCAGAATAGCAGTATCAGGGGCTGCCTCTATGATACATCTCAGTGTAATAAAGGAGGCACTTACTTACAGAAGCCTTCATTTTGGAGATGCATGAGTAGAACACTTGTGTGAAGTTTACAATATGTTTTCTTGGACCTGTTGTTTGGTGATATGTAGTTTGTACCTATAGTGCTATATTATAGTAGTATGCTATTTGGTATATTGCTATGTAGGATCTTAATGGATGCAAATATGTGCTCACTCTGTTACATTGTAGCTCCTTGCGTTTTCATAATAACATGTATGACAGGTCGTCTTTAAGAAAACAATAGAGAGAGGAAGTTATGATGTAAGAACTATATGTGAGAATGGTTTTGTAACAGTAAATGTAACTTTTAGAGTCGAAATCAGGTTTACATTAAATAGTACAATACAGTTTTCATCTTGAAGAACTGGAAAAAAATATGTGATAGACTGGCCAAAGTGGCAATATTTACTGATTACCAACAGAACAATAGTTCAATCCCCATGTTAGTACAGATCATTTTATCATTTTATTTATTATGGTGCAATATAGTCTATACAATAATATGGTTGCCAAAATGAATATGTATCGAGTGTTGAATAATATAACATCCGGTGACAGCCACAATTGTTACATTAAAGTGCAGCTCTACTTTTTGAAACCGGCTCTTTAATAAGCTGATCACTGCGATCAACCCAGTGATCAACTGTTACTGCCAGGAGAAGTCAAGTAGCCATTCATGTAATACATGGACAGACTGGCTCCACTAGAGCGGGAGCCACTGATACATAGTATCTCTGTGCTTTAGCCCATACATGGGGGTCAAAACCCTTTAACTTTTTATTGTCAGAAAATGTAAAATCAAACATTTTTGGGATATATTTTTTACTTTTCACTTATATTTCCGGTTGCTTATTGCTTATCCTTACTAGAAAATAATTTGTTAGAAAATACTATTTAGAACATAATGGTGTCCTACTGTCAATGGCCTGTGGGTTTGATTGGTTTATTAACATCTTAATACTCCCTTCTGCCCTGCTAATTCACACATGAATTCAGGTATTCATATTGATTACCTAAGCTGCCCTGAATATTTATACAAGAAATAATAGGATCTGTTGTAAGTAGCTAACCTCCTTACTGATGGCTTCCAGGTAACAACAATCTAATAAAATATTTAAAAAGGGCAAAGAGACAATAAAAATATAATGTAAAGATACTAGATTTTACAGATATCAGCTAGAAAGTCAATGGTAATCAATGCTGGAGCTTCACTTTGACCCAACTTATCTAATTACTTGTTTTCTTAAAGTTACAGTAATTGCCTCTTTATTAATATCCTATTTGTCTAGTAGAATTGTTTAGCACACCACAGTACAATATCTTATGTCCTCAAAAGCTGACGAAAGAATTGGAAAAAAATGACTCTGCTGCTAAGGGGTCTGAGACCCCCAAATATATTTAACAAGTCTGAAGGACTTATTGACCAGTTACACTGATTTTTTTAAAATAATTATTTTGTAACCTAATAGAGATTTATTTTTATACTAAACTGTACTGAATATTTCCCTATTAGTATTTATTTGCTTAACTGTTTGTAAATTTGTATATTTCCTTGTATTTATTTATTGTGATGAAGTCGATATCAAAATCTTATTTTTGTAATAAAATCCATTCTTGTAACACTAATGTTGTGGAAGATTTATGATACATCATACATGTCTTCTAGTAGTTAATTTTTTTAGGTTTTTATTTATAAAAATATTTTGAATATTTTGACATACATAGAAGAGTGGGGTCCATAGCATAACTCAAATGGA
Source organism: Rhinoderma darwinii (assembly GCF_050947455.1). Classification (NCBI taxonomy): domain Eukaryota; kingdom Metazoa; phylum Chordata; class Amphibia; order Anura; family Rhinodermatidae; genus Rhinoderma; species Rhinoderma darwinii. Next base: position 32,941,014 of record NC_134687.1, on the reverse strand, counting down.
CCCAGCCCGATGTTGACTTACTCCACCAAACACCCCGTCCCCTTCTCCAGACAGAAGGGCTCAGCGCTGACTGTGAGGATCTCTGCTGCCTTGTCCGCTGCAATCTGACGCTGGTGCCAAACTCACACTTACCTATTCCTAATGTTCCTAGGGCTGGGCTGACCTGGCATAGTAAGTAACCGAACACTTATTATACAAAACTACCAGCACTTGCTATTTCCGGTAAAATAAAATGTTGGTTTACTGGCCTGGTGGCAACCCTATTCTCCTCCCATATAGTTCAGAAGAGGGTCATGACTCTCAAGCACTGCCTAAGGTGAGGGTAGGTACCTCGTCACAGTCCCCTTAAAAGCCACAGTCAGGGCTGTCTTACGTTGGACGGTACCTTATGTTGGCAACCCCCATATGGTGTACTGTCATATAGTGAACGAATAACCATACGTACAGTGTCTAATTAACAGCGCCGTGCAGTATGGTGCCAACATAACAAACATTGGTAAGACAACACTTCCATAAAGTTGCCTAAATAACATTCTATTGCAATAGGGATAAGCTGCTTTTATAGCAACACAAATCCCTGCATAATGCTACCAGTTTAACATTGCTATCCTGCGGCTACCACCAATATGGTGCCTGCTTCCTCCTGCCCCAGGTGCACCCATTACTGCCTAATGACCTTAAATACTATACTTTCGAAATAATAGTTCCTGAGGATGCAGCAGAGGCATAGCTAGGTTCTCCAGCACCCGGGGCAAAGATTCAGTTTGGCGCCCCCCCCCCCAACCTCTTTCCCGACATCTCCTTCCCCCTCGCCGTGTTTGTTTTCTCTACCAATCAACGTGTCATTTCTTTGAATGTAACGCGAGCATAAAATTATTTGTACATTTCACAAGCAATATAGTTCTATACACAACACCAGAACCAAGCTCGGTACATATATACAGCCCCAGCACAAATACAGCTCAATTTAGTGCAACCCCTGCCATATAGGTATGTACGGTGTAAAACTACAGCTCCCAGCATGGCCCGAACAATGATAAGGATATGCTGGGAGATGCCGTTTCACAAAAAATAAATCCTATCATAATCATACCACCCATCATCTCGCTGCAGATCATACAGTGACTACAGTGCTGATTAGAGGCAGAATAAACATTTACATTAAGTGACTCACTGGTGACGTCTCAGATTCTAGTTATTTTTCTCCATTTGGTCCAGACCTCTATGATGACTTCTCCCGGTCCATTTATGCAGTTTGCCGCTCACATGTCTTCAGCTTCTCACTTTTCCAACATTTCTGCACCTATAAATAAATATAAAGTTATCATTATACCACACACTACACCCCTAAATATAATAGCGCCAAACACTGCACCTCTAATTATAATAGCACCATACACCGTGTCCCACACACACACTGTGCCCCCTGTAGATAGTGCCTGCCATAGAGCCCCTGTAGATAGTGCCTGCCATAGAGCCCCCTGTAGATAGTGCCCCCATGTAGACCACCCCTGTATATAGCCCCCTGTAGATATAGCCCAGCCCTGTATATAGTGCTCCACGTATAGCCCAACCCTGTATATAGCCCCCTGTAGATATAGCCCACCCCTGTATATAGTGCTCCACAGATAGCCCACCCCTGTATATAGCCCCCTATAGATAGTGCCTGCCATAGAGCCCCCTGTAGATAGTGCCTGCCATAGAGCCCCTGTAGATAGTGCCCCCATATAGACCACCCCTGTATAGTGTCCCACAAATAACTCCCCCTATAGTGCTCTACAGATAGCCCACCCCTGTATATAGCCCCCTGTAGATATAGCCCACCCCTGTATATAGAGCTCTACAGATAGCCCAACCATGTATGTAGCCCCCTGTAGATATAGCCCACCCCTGTATATAGTGCTCCACATATAGTGTTTCACAGATAGCCCACCCCTGTATATAGCCCCCCCTTGTACATATAGTCCACCCCTGTATATACTGCTCCACTAGATAGTCCACTCCTGTATATAGTGCTCCACAGATAGCCCACCCCTGTATATACTATATACAAGGGTGGGCTATCTGTGGAGCACTATATTCAGGGGTGGACTATATGTACAAGGGGGCTATATACAGGGGTGGGCTTTATGTGGAGCACTATAGGGGGAGCTATTTGTGGGATACTATATACAGGGGTGGGCTATATCTACAGGGGTGGGCTATATCTACAGGGGGACTATATCTACAGGGGGACCATATCTACAGGGGGACCATATCTATAGGGGGACCATATATACAGGGCTGGGCTATACACAGGGGGGCTATATCTACAGGGGTGGGCTATACACAGGGGGGCTATATCTACAGGGGTGGGCTATACATAGGGGGGCTATATACAGGGGGAATATATCTACAGGGGGAATATATCTACAGGGGGCTATATCTACAGGGTGACTATATACTGGGGTGGGCTATCTATGGAGCACCATATACAGGGGTGGGCTATATCTACAGGGGGCTATATACTATATAGCCCACCCCTGTATATGGTGCTCTATAGACAGCCCACTCCAGTATATAGCCCCCCTGTAGATATAGTCCCCCTGTAGATATAGTCCCCCTGTATATAGCCCCCCTGTAGATATAGTCCCCCTGTATATAGCCCCCCTGTAGATATAGTCCCCCTGTATATAGCCCCCCTGTAGATATAGTCCCCCTGTATATAGTCCCCCTGTATATAGCCCAGCAGATATAGTCCCCCTGTATATAGCCCAGCCCTGTAGATATAGTCCCCCTGTATATAGCCCCCCTGTAGATATAGTCCCCCTGTATATATATACCAGCCCCAAATCAGTTCAGACCCCAGACCAGGCCCCAAAGTTAAATTAGACCCAAGTTGAGACCCCAAATAAATTAAAACCCTAAAATTCAGACCCCAGACCATACCCCCAAATTAATTTAGACCTCAGACCAGACCACAAACTTAATTTAGAATTACCGCTCCTCACTCAGGTTTTCTTTAGCAATGGACGTGGCCGCACGCAACAACCTGCCAGGACCCAGTGCAGCAGCACTCGGAGCTGTAAAGGACCCGGGAGTGAAAAGCGTAAGTGATCCTGGACATTATTTATTGGATTTGATGTGCATCATGGAGGCAAATCAAATCCAAAAGATAACAGAAGCAAAAAAAAAAAAAAAAAGGCCCCTGTAGCAGATGGGGACCCCATTTTTATCTACAGCAAATTAGCATATTGGGAGTCAACACAACAGTGGACAATATTTCTGGAACAAGGGGCCATAGGAAAAATAAAACAACACTGGAATCAGGGAGACAGCGCTAATCTGGTCAGTTACCCAGTTCAATTTATACGACCTAGTGACAGGTTCTCTTTGATAAATCTCTCCCACTGTCTTTTGTCTTCTGCTTGATAATTTATCTACCTTCTTCATCTTTGTCTAATTTTGACCATCCCACAAACCTCTTCCCACACCAACCTTTTGCCTCTTCCTTTCCCCTTGGCTTCCACTTTTTACATCTCAAATACCCTATTTGCAGGTTACTTGTTATGACTTAAATACCATTGGTGACTTTTATATTCGAAATAAATGAGTCATCACTAAAGATCAAATATACTTTACTTTAGTAAGGGTCTATTTGAATTTTATGACGGGTCGGTTACACCTTGACTGGTATAGGCCCTGTCTAGGAGGGCCAGCTCAGATTGGCACAAAACTCCTTCAACATGGCATGTGTGAACTTGTGCAGGCCTCTCCCTCTCCACTGGAACATCAAAACTGGCAATTGTTCTACATGCTCTATTTTTGTCTTTATTATACGTGTAGATATCAGTAGGGCCTTACCAGTAAATAGATAACATCTTGATGTCTGCTCCTTCCTTCTCGATAGACAACTAACCAACTAACCAAACTAGGACTCCCAACAAGGACGTACTTACTAAAGCAGCAGACTATGCAGTTGCTACGGAGACCTTGGAGAGAGGGGACCCAGCCGTAGTTGGTCCCATCACTTTTTATATTGGATGGTGAGAACTTGTGGAGGACTTTAGTCTCCAGATGAACTGCATGGCAACCAACCAAGAGGTTGGGGAATTGGCCCAAGCGTCATGAAAAGAGTACGGAGGGGAAACAAAAACCAGGCCCTTCTGTCGTGAGTGTCAAAACCTAATAATGGAGCCCGCTCTCTTCCATGTATGCCACTAGACTGACTCTCTTGCCTCCAAAATTCCAGATATCAGTATCTTGTATGTTCTGTACCAAATCTTTAACCAAAACTCTAAATCTGATCTCTTATTCAAAATTACTAGTACCCATCCATCTGCACCCCTGATGTTTCTGTCATTGTCCCACTTGAGACCTAATTTTGGGTTCTGTTTGAAGACTCGAGATGAAATTGGTACCTACTATACTGATGGTTGGGTTTAGCTTATGTGTATTCTATAAGGCATCTTTTTTTTTTTTTTTTGCCGAATGTACTCTATCTGGAATGCCCAAGGTTATATAGTCATTTTTGTCACAAGACTGTGAGCTCACTAAAATCTATAATATTTACAGTAAAAGCAGTGGGAAATATCAGTGTGTTCTGGGCTTGTCTATTTCCTTCTATGTGTTATGTTCCCCATATCTATGCATAGAAGAATCTATTGCCTGTGCGAATATTCTGTATTCTTTCCTGATATCATCTTGTTTAGTCTGATTCATCATTTACTGCTGACCATTTTCTAACATATGGGTCTTTTAACCCCTTAATGACCAGCCTATTTTAAACCTTGATGACCAAGCCATTTTTTACATTTTTACATTGTCGCATTCCAAGAGCTATAACTTTTTTATTTTTGCGTCGACATAGCTGTATAAGGTCTTGTTTTTTGTTGGACAAGTTGTATTTTTTAGTACCACCATTTTGGGGTACATATAATTTATTGATTAACTTTTATATAACTTTTTTTGGGGCGTAATAGAAAAAAAAACAGCAATTTCGCCACTCAATTTTTGTGCCTTTTATTTACGCTGTATACCGTGTGGTATAAATAACATAACTTTAGTCAGCGGATCGTTACGATTGCAACAATACCAAATTTATATCATTTTCTTGTGTTTTACTACTTTTACACAGTAAAAACACAGCCATAACTTTTTTATTTTTCCGCCAATGCAGCTGTATGAGCGTTTTTTGTTTTTTTTTTGCAGGACGACTTGTAGTTTCTATCGGTAACATTTTTGAGCATATGCAACTTTTTGATCACATTTTATAAAAAAATTTTAAGGCAGGAATAATAGAAAACAGCAATTCTGGCATTGTTTTTTATTTTATTTTTTTCAGCGTTCACCGAGCGGGCTAAATAACATAATAGCTTTATAGTTGGTGTCGTTACGGACGCGGCAATACCAAATATGTGTAACTTTTTAACTTTTTTTTCATAATAAAGCATTTTGTAAGGGGAAAAAGTGGGTTTTTCCATTTTTTTTCACTTATTTATTAAACTATTTTTTTTACTTTTTTACTAGTCCCACCAGTGTAAATCACTATGCGATCGTTTACAACCGACAGGCATGTGCTAGGCATTGCCATAGGCATGACCTAGCAGGCATCCACTACAGCCAGTATTAACCCTATATATGTCTCAAACACACAAAAATAGTTCTAGACGTGTATTGTCCAAAAAATATACATTTTATTGTTCCATAATTATGGATATCCCCCAGAACCCCCACAAATATACATACATATTTAAAACATACTTAAAATGAATCACACTAAGACCACCAGTGAGATACCAGCATAACCAAGGAGGTATATTACATGCATAATGTGAAACAGGCAAACAATGAAAGCATGTGGTGTGCCTCTATCTCAAATCCCCCCAACACAATCCACATTCTATACAATAATCCACTGCTCACAGTATAATACATACATAGGTAAGGGACGTGAGATAAGTTCAATTACCTGTAGCTGGCATGATGGCTGTCAGTGGTCTCAGGAAAACACCTCGACGCGCGTTTCGCACCCTTCGTCAGGAGATTAAATACTGTAATGGAACTAGATTTAAATATAGTACCCTGTGTATCGGTGACCAACGGTGCATAGCGGTTGATGAATCCGATTCACGTGTGACTTCCACGTCATGAGCGTCAGTGCTATGGGAGAGGAATCTCCATCATATGCATTTCCGACCACACTCTGGCAGCTTCTGTCACAGCATGTTAAAGTAATCTGTCAGGCACATGTGCACCTCACCAATAGATGTCTAGAAAATTTCAATTATTTTGAACACAGGTACGTAGACTACCAAATCTCATAATCATTTCTAATATTTATTTCTAATATTTAAATGTGATCTCAAGGGTTCCCAACAGCCATCAGTCCATATGCAGCGGACATATAACAAAACAATAAAACAGCATGCTTACACTTAAGTACTATATCTCATACATTTGAATGAGTTTATTATTGTTTGCCGAGCACAGGAAGGCATGATATGTCCGCATTAAGACCACGTTAGCAGTCCAAATATTTCAAACATATAATAATGAACATGCATCCCTATAGGTAAGTATGCGTATGTACAGGCAGGCCTGGGGGTCTTTATTAGGCCCGCTGCTGCCATAGAAGACACTGGCACCCTGCGATCTCATAGCAGGGTTCCAGTGCGGTGAGAGAGGGAGCTCCCTCCTTCTCTCCAAAACCACTTAGAAGCAGCGCTCGCTATTGAGTGCCGCATCTAAGGGTATGTTCACACGGCGGGGGTCCGTAACGGCTGAAATTACGGGGATGTTTCAGCCTGAAAACATCCCCGTAATTTCAGCCGTACCGGCATGTGCAGGCGCTTGAACGCCGCGTCAATTACGGCCGTAATTAGCGCTGCTATTCATTGGAGTCAATGAATAGCGGCTCCAATTACGGCCAAAGAAGTGACAGGTCACTTCTTCTACGCGGGCGTCTATTTACGCGCCGTCATTTGACAGCGGCGCGTAAATATACGCCTCGTGTGAACAGACAAACGTCTGCCCATTGCTTTCAATGGGCAGATGTTTGTCAGCGCTATTGAGGCGCTATTTTCAGACGTAATTCGGGGCAAAAACGCCCGAATTACGTCCGTAAATAGGCCGTGTGAACATACCCTAAGGGGTTAAACGGGCGGATTTTGATCCGCCCGCTCGGAGGTAGCTGAGAACAGGGAGTTTTAACTACTCCCGGCGCTGCAGATTTATTCTGAAGCAGCGCCGTGAAAAGGCGTATGAATCACAATAAAGCCCGTTAGTGGCCGCCGAGAAACGCGTATTGGAGGTCACTAACATGTTAAACATTTTTGCTTCCAATTGTCTGATTTTAGGCATTTGACCGTGCACATTAATTGCTTTCAATGCATGTCACCCAAGAAATAGATTGAAACAAAGTGTACAATATATATATTTGTTTTTTTGTACTTGTTACCTTTACATAAACCCTTCAGGACCCAAATAATTTTTTATTTTTGCCTTCCCACTTTCTGAACGACATAACTTTTTATTTTACGCCGACATGGCTGTATGAGGCCTTGATTTTTGCAAAACTAGTTGTAATTTTTCTAGGGCTTTATTTTGGTGTACATATATGTTAGTGGTTGTTTTTTTACAAATATTTAAAATAGGGAAAATTATATAAAAACAATTATCCTGAATAGTGTTATATAGAATATATATAAACTTTTTTCTTTTTATCTTATTAAAAATAATAACTTTATTTATGTATTTTTTTATCCTATAAAGAGATTTTATCTATTGATTTTTTTGTTTTACTTTGACCTATACTATCAAATACAAATATGTCAGTATATTACCCTGTGTGTGTTTAAGGCTGGGTTCACACGAGCATGTTACGTCCGTAAAGGACGGAACGTATTTCGGCCGCAAGTCCCGGACCGAACACACTGCAGGGAGCCGGGCTCCTAGCATCATAGTTATGTACGATGCCTGGAGTCCCTGCCTCTCCGTGGAACTACTGTCCCGTACTGAAAACATGATTACAGTACGGAACAGTTGTCCTGCAGCGAGACAGGGTCTTCTAGCGTCGTGTGAACCCAGCCTAATACACAGGCATTTTCTAAGGCATTCATTAGTTTGTCCTGGCAATTGACTGTACTGCAAGACAATCCTAGGATTCTTCAATGGACCCTGTGGGCTCTCTGCCCCACTTTTATGAAGTTGTTATGTCATTTTTCCCAAACATTTTAAAAAAAATGGTCTACTTTTTATCCAGGGCCCCTCGTTAACATGCTGTGTCGGGTATTTTAGCTTAGTACCACCTTCAATGCCAGACACAACCCATGGACTACAGAGGAGCTGTTTCTGGATAAAAAGTTTCATCTCATACAACCCCTTTCATTATGCTTCAACATTTTCTCGTATTTCTCTTGTTATTGCTACAACTGGACAAGCGTTTAATCTGATTTTTACCATACCAGGAAATTCTGTTTTCATGGGAAAATCATGCAGACTGTAATCAAAGTATCATGTATGTACAGTATGTTAGGGTCCTTTTACACTGGGCAATATTGGCCATAAAAACGAGCGCCGATCAACTAGACACCTCGTTGATCGTTGCTCGTTTGTTTCTCTCTCAAGGAACTATATATGGGGACGAACAATTGTTACTACGACCGCTCATCTCTATGCATTTCCATCATGTTGGCAGCACATCTCCATGTTGGCAGCACACCTCCAACGATAATATTTTGTGCAGCATAAATTAGACGTTTGCTCTTTCATCAGCTGATTATTGCCCTGTTTACACTGGTCAATGATCAGGAACGAGCGTTCATATGAACGCTCGTTTGCACAATCATTGGCCCATGTAAAAGGGCCTTTAGGCCTTATGCACACGGCCGTATTAAGAATAGGCCTTATGCACACTCGCTGACCTACGCTGTTTCCATGACTCCCATAGTAGTGAATGGCAGTTAGGGAAGCAGCATAGCTGTTTCCGTAACTACCATTCAGTTCTATGGGACTTACGGAAACAGCGTAGCTCAGCAAGCTATGCTGTTTTCGTAACTCCCGACCAAATACCCTTTTTCATGGTCGGAATTTACCTGGATCAGGCGCAAAAAAGAGCGGAATAATGGGGTTTAGGGGGTCCAATTCTGGAGATAGGTGCGGGTCCCAGAGGTGGGTATCCTGTGGATATGTCATAAATGTCTCTCAGGGGGAAACCCCTTTAAGGACAAGCAATTGTTGACAGATACCTCCAAACCACCTCTTATAAATAGGTATTGTATGTCACTTGTACAAAAAAAAAAAGTGCTTACACTGAGATTTAAACCTCTCCTGGGAAATATTCTCAAAATCATTTGTGGTTACAGTGACTAAGAAGCTAGACTAGAGGAAAAACTACAGGCGGTACATTTTACTTCCTTATGAATACCATCTAGAACCCATGCCTGTTATTAGAGATGATTGGTCTGAGATGCCACATATTAAAATATGTATGAACCACCACCACTGCCTAATTTATCTAGCTACGTAATTTACTGCTTTCAGCAGATTTTCACTCCAAAATCAGTATTAACTCCTAACAGTCATAATATACAATGGCGAACCCCATTCCCCAACCTTGAATGCAGCCCAAATTAATTGTCATGGGACAGAACATAATTTTAATTTATGGTCATAACTTAGACATTGGCTTAAAATTTCTGATAAGCATGCTTTATATGACTGTTCACCAAGGTATATGTATTGTAAAATTTAAATCCTTAAAGGAAAAGTCAATTTATCCAAGAATCCTTGCATCCCCCATAGTATGTTTATGGGCTTCTCATGTGCATAATGTAAAGGCTTTTTGTTCCTGTAGTCATTGTTATAGTAAGAAGGGTTCTTTCTATATGAAGGGTTCTACAGTATGAAAGGTTCTATAATGGTTCCCATGACACACATTTTCCCATGCCAGCAATTATGTGTCAGGCTCCGCCCACTTATTTTTATTCCCTTTCTTCACAGGATGCAGTTGTCAGGTGCACACAGTTATGTGACAACTAAGCAATGGCCAGGATGGAAAGGAGTAGGAAAATGGCAGCAGGGAATAATAATAGTAAAGTAATAATATGAGATTTGTACATTTTCAGTCTACTGTGTTCAAGCGGATCATCACTGGTCATCAGTGCGACATTGTTTGTTGGTTGGAAGGTTCCTTTAAATCAAACACTAAGGGAAACTTTTTCATCTCTTGAGCAAAATGGGTATGTCCTAGTTTTGGTAACAACAGCTTGTGAACGGGAAGGATCCTTGGGTCAGATTGACCATGAAAAAACAGGAGACTGACTTTTAGAAGAGATTAGAAATATCTCTGATCACTGGGGTTCGATCTGCCAAACAATAGCTAATCTTGTTTTTTCGTTTGTCTTGCATTGGCCATGTCTAAAGGCCCTACTACACCAGCCAATGCGACGAGTGCCGATCAACGAGACGTCATTGATCGGTGCTCGTTTGCTCCTGTCACAAGGAGATATTTATGGGGACGAGCAATCGTTACTCCAATCGCTCGTCCCCATACATTATTATCATGTCTGCAGCACATGGCTCTGTTTACACAGGGAGATGTGCTGCTGACAACGATAATATTTCAGTTTTTTAAAGCGATACGATCAGCAGAAGATTAAGCGTTTGCTCGTTAATCTGCTGATCGCTGCCCTGTTTACACAGGGCAATTATCAGCAACGAGCGTTCTATGAAGGCTTGTCTGCCCGATAATTGCCCAGTGTAAAAGGGCCTTTAAACCATCTCCTTACAGTCGTTACTGGACACCAACTGTTCTGAGATTTTGTCTTCTACTTTTAGGATGGTGCACAGAATCAGACATGAATGCCACCTAACTTTTAGGAGAAAATATTGGTCAACATGCAATCCTTTACAGTCTAGACGCCATAACAAAATGTATGCTCCCAAGCATCACATCCATATTTTTTCTGATCTGAAACATCCTCCCTGTGCCAGTGGTGGGAACACACTTTTAGCTGCCAGCTGTGTTGGATTGCTATGATGACATCACATATTTAATGAGGAGATCCAGTCTTTATCCTTCGCCTGTGGTTTTTATTGTTTCTGACTTTGATCCGGACTCTGACCCTGACCTTGGTTCTGGATTCTGCTCCCGCCTCGCCTGGATTTTACCCTTGTCCCATCATTTGACTACATCCTCATCCTCTGGTTTGTTGCATCCTGACCACTGTCCTGGTTGGAATCCTTGGCTCTGTTCCTGACTGTGCTGAGGGAAACTGACGCAAATCAGGAGACTACTCTGGAGACCGTGACCTGGGACTCCAACCAGTGAAGTAAGTACAGTCAAGCAAGTACATACCTACTTGTGGGTGTTAAGGGTGGAGAACAGGTAGATTCTTTTGATTCCACACCCCAGATTAGCCTGCCCCAAACCGATTGCAGCACTAAAGATCCACATCTCCAGTGATAAAAATGATCATTAATGGTATAAGTATGTAGTATATTTTGGTACACCATATCTATTCCCCCTACTCTGCTATAGCCACCACTCTACTGGGAAGACTTTCCACTATATTTTAGAAAATGACTGCAGGGAATCACTTCCATTCATTCACATAAGCATTGGTGAGGTCAACACTGATGTTGGATGATAAGACTTAGCTCAGAGTCGACATTTCAATTCATCACAAAGGTTGCTAATATGATTGAGGTTTAGGGCCCTGTATAGGCTGTCACGTAGGGTCCGTGGACCCACTCTGCCGTACCGCCTTGGCGGTATGGCAGCTGGCCAACAGGGCGCAGGTCAAAGTCTATAGTTCGTATAGGGTACCTGTTGTAGCTCGGACAGTAGCAAGGCAGGCTCGGCTGGGACTAGGCAGCGGGTAGACGTCAGGCGTGGAGTAGCAGGACAGGCGTGGAATACAGCACAGCACGACTACATCACAGCACGGCACTTGACCAGGATAGCACGAGATACAGGTTACAGGATACAGGATACACTGGATACACAGGATACACTGGGAACTGGCAAACACTGGGAGACCATTTGATTAGACAAACTAGGATACGGCAAACAACGCTCAGGCAAGGATCAGAAGGGCAGAGGCCTTCTTATAGTCCAGGAAATGTGAATTGATGATGATGATTGTTTTCATGTGCGCGCGCTGGCCCTTTAAGAGTGGGCACGAGCATGCGCGCGCACCCTTACGGGACACAACAGACCAGAGCGGAAGTGAGCGCTGGCGTCTCCTAGGAAGGTGATGGGGACCAGCACTCACAGATCCATTGCTGCGGGCGTCGAGAGGTAAGTAAACAGGACGGCCCGCGGCCATGGACGCTACACAGGCCAGTTAAATTGTTCCAGATATCCTATGGACCTCATTATTTTCATGATGAAGCAGGAAAAAGACTTCCCTAAATTGATGACACAAGGTAAGAAGATCTTGGTGCTCAGGAAAGCCATTGATGCAGTAACATTATGATTTCACTTCAATTAAACTAAGGTGTCCAGCTCAAACCAAGTTTCAACCACAGATTATTTTTCAGTTGGCAATATGTATGTTGTCAAAAAACATTCTCCTTATCTTTTTAAATAAAGAAAAAAAGCATAAAATTATTTGGTATCCCTGTAATACTAACGAATACTCATACTCTGAAGCTAATATGTTATTATTGGTTAACGACAAAAAACAAAAACAAAAAAAACCACCAATGGTGGAGAGTGCAAAGAGGTAAAAATACTTTTCACATCCTTTAAGGCCTTGTTCACACAGAGTTTTTTGCAGGAGGAAAATTCTGCCTCAAAATTCCGTTTGAGATTTTGAGGCAGATTTTGTCCTTCCTGCACGTCGTTTCTCGCCGCATTTTTTCACTGCGTTTTTCGACTGCGGTCATTGAGTCTACGGGCAAAAAACTCTGCGAAATACGCTTTCTCTGCCTCCCATTGATGTTAATGGGAGGTCAGAGGCGTAAACGCGCAAAGATAGGGCATGTCCCTTCTTTCTCCCGCGAGGCGGTTTTACCATTCGCGGGAGAAAACCGCCCCCGCCTCCCATTGAAATCAATGGGAGGCATTTTCGGCCGTTTTTTGACGAGTTTTGCGGAGCTGTTTCCGCTCAAAAAAGCTCGTCATAATACTCTGTGTGAACAGGCCCTAAGGAGTTGCCTTATTTAGTGAACTGATTTTCAGACCCTTATCTATTAGCCAGACGGGCTACATAGAGCGTCTGTTACACTGGAAGACCCGGCATGTGCATGCATTACATGGACAGCCAATTTATTTCAATGGGATATGGGTGATGCGTTATTTTCCCTGTCGTGGCACTGCAGGGAAGTTTGACACTTGCTGCCAGGTTCCTCCACAGATTATAGCTCATCACTGGGGTCACAGCTACGCAATACCCTGTAATCTATATATTGTCAAAACGTTTTTATCCAAAGCAGAGAACCCACTTCAGGCCAATATTGCCCTTGTCCTGAAGGTGTTAAATACAACATATGTATAATAAAAAAAAATCCATGCATATATAGTATCTGGGTGGAAATGTAAAATTAGAGAGAAGCTAGCTAGACAACAAGTTGTCCAGTATAATCTGTAACGTGGTGATGTGAAACCTCTAGCTTGTACTTCCCAAAGATTTCAAGAACCACTAAAAATATAACATTTATCTTGCACAAATAAGTTCTTAGTAACTTTTATAGACAAGTTCTCCTAATGTCTAGACACACAGGGGGTCATGAATCAAAAGTGTCACAGAAAGGTCAAATTTGTATATACAAAACTTGTAAGAATTATCTACACAATTTGACGCAACCACAAAAAAATCATCACTATATAGGTGGAATATATCATGATATATCAAGGGAACACAACAACATTCTTTGACACATATAAGCTATAGAACCTCAGGGGTTTGACCAACCCTTTTCATATACTGTACCTTATTAGGGCATTCTGGGTAAACAGAGAACCCACCTTCCTTTAGTGTTTTAAGGGGTGCTACCAATTCATAGTTTTATGTATCAATAGAACTTCAGTGAGTCATATACTGATAAGTGGGGGTTCGGCGGCTGGGACTTTCATTGATCCTGAGAACAGTCTGGTGGTTTCGGTAACGTGCGGTAATTTCAATGGAGAAAGACGCATTCCCGGATTAGTTTAACATTTTTTGGGATTAGTCTGAGTCTCTCACTTGTCACTGTCACTGTACACCACCTTATTAAGTAAGTGAACCTAAATCTCTTTACAAGTGGCATTGGCCCGAAAATAAAGATAATAAGAATGATACAGGGAATTGCTACTTCTTTGACCCCTCAGCGCAAACTGACATACATGTACGTCATTGGAAAAAAGTGATTTAACCATATAAAGAGGTTATGTGGGGACCGAAAATTATTAGCAGTGTACTCCACCAGTATATGAGTACACTCACTAATATACATTGCGGTCCCCGTTGCGCTGATTGTGAGATTGTCATACATTTTTATAGCGCTGGCAGGGGACCAGAGGTCTAGTTGCACAGTCTTCCTTGATGATGACACAACTTTTCTTCATGTGACCTGCCCACCACAGTATAATGCCCTTTATAGTGCCCCCACAGTATAATGCCATTTAGTGCCCCCGCAGAGTATAATTCCCTTTATAGTGTCCCCTCACAGTATAATGCCCCCTTTAGTGCCCCACACACAGTATAATTCCCCCTTAGTGGCTCCACACAGTATAATGCCCAGTTAGTGGTCCCCCCACAGCAGTGGCATAGCTATAGGGGTTGCAGAGCTCACAGTTGCGACCGGGCCCCTAAGCCTGGGGGGGCCATGGGCCCCCGTTGCCATACAGCATGCTTGTTAAAAATTTATTTTCTGTGCCGTGAAGCCGGAAGGAGCACCATTTGGTTTTTGAGCACAGATTTTGCTGGAATATTGTAATGTCGGGGTAGGGAGACAGACAGATGAGCGCTAATCTACCCGCCACTCAGTCCCTGCCTACTTGCACGGCCCGTCCTAGGCAACGGCGTACAACTGGGCGACGGTCCCTACGCTCAATAAGTGCACGACAGACAAACAGACAAGGCTACACAGAAGCTAAGGGAAATGGGAGACAGGGTTAAGGACCTCAATGACCTTGTACGGCCCTATATACCGGGGAGCAAATTTTTTGGACGGAACTTTAAGGGGCAAATTTTTTGAAGACAGCCACACCAGATCCCCGACCACAAACAAGGGGTTAGCAGAACGTCTTCTATCTGCCTGAGTCTTTTGTATGCTCTGGGACGCCTCTAGGTTCTTCTGAACCTGGGCCCAGACTGTGCACAGTTCCCGATGAACGACATCTACCTCGGGATTGTTGGAACCACCAGGTGAAACAGAGGAGAACCGTGGATTAAACCCAAGATTACAGAAAAAGGGGGAGACCCCTGACGAGTTACTGACCCGGTTATTAAGGGAAAATTCGGCGAGGGGAATGAAGGAGACCCAATCATATTGACAGTCAGAGATAAAACACCTTAAATATTGTTCTAGAGACTGTTTAGTCCTCTCAGTTTGGCCATTATTTTCAGGACGGAAGGCCGAGGAGAAAGACTGATCAATCTCCAACTTTTTACAGAAAGCTCTCCAAAACAATGAAACAAATTGTACCCCTCTGTCAGAAACAATATTGACAGGAATCCCATCGAGACGCAGGATGTGTTTGACAAACAAGGTAGCTAACGTCTTGGCATTGGGTAGTTTCTTGATTGGCACAAAGTGGCACATCTTACTGAAGCGGTCTACTACAACCCACACCACCGACTTGCCTTGAGATGGAGGCAGATCGGTGATAAAATCCATGGAGATATGGGTCCAAGGTCTCTGGGGAATGGGCAAAAAACATAGTAAGCCCGCTGGTCGGGACCTGGGAGTCTTGGACCTAGCACAAATTTCACAAGCGGCGACGTAGGCCTTAACGTCTTTAGGCAACCCAGGCCACGAATAGTTTCTAGCAATGAGGTGCTTGGTACCCAGGATGCCTGGATGGCCAGATAGTGCAGAGTCATGATTTTCCCTGAGTACCCTTAGACGGAGTTGCAGGGAAACAAACAGCTTATTCTCAGGAAGGTTCCCGGGAGCTGAACCTTGATCAGCCGCAATTTCGGAGACTAAGTCAGAATCAACAGAGGATATTATTATACCTGGGGGCAAAACACAAGCAGGATCTTCCTCCGAAGGAGGGCTGGCCATAAAGCTACGCGACAGTGCATCAGCCTTAATATTTTTAGACCCAGCCCTATAGGTGACCACAAAGTTGAATCTGGTAAAAAACAACGCCCATCGAGCTTGTCTCGGGTTTAGCCTCCGGGCAGATTCTAGGAAAAGCAGATTCTTGTGGTCGGTAAGGACCGTTACCTGGTGCCTAGCCCCCTCCAAGAAGTGGCGCCACTCTTCAAATGCCCATTTAATGGCTAAGAGTTCGCGGTTACCCACATCATAGTTACTCTCAGTGGGAGAGAACTTCCTGGAGAAGTAGGCACAGGGACGGAGATGGGTGAGGGACCTGGTACCCTGGGACAAGACAGCACCCACTCAACCTCCACGATGAATGGCTCTATTTGGTTAGGCTGAATCAGCACTGGGGCAGAGATAAAGCACTTCTTAAGGATCTCAAAAGCCTGGACTGCCTCCGGAGGCCAGTGGAGGAGATCAGCACCTTTGCGAGTAAGATCCGTAAGAGGATAGGCGATGACCGAGAAGTTAGCAATAAATCTCCTGTAATAATTAGCAAACCCCAGGAAGCACTGTAACGCCTTCAGGGAGGCAGGTTGGACCCATTCAGCCACAGCCTGAACCTTGGCAGGGTCCATGCAGAATTCATTAGGAGTGAGGATTTGACCCAAAAATGGTATCTCCTGCACCCCAAACACACATTTTTCGGATTTAGCAAATAATTTGTTTTCCCGAAGGGCCTGGAGCACCTTCCTGACATGCTCAATGTGGGAGGACCAGTCCTTAGAAAACACAAGTACGGTGAAGGAAATAAGTATTTGATCCCTTGCTGATTTTGTAAGTTTGCCCACTGTCAAAGACATGAACAGTATAGAATTTTTAGGCTAGGTTAATTTTACCAGTGAGAGATAGATTATATAAAAAAAAAAAAAACTGAAAATCACATAGTCAAAATTATATATATTTATTTGCATTGTGCACAGAGAAATAAGTATTTGATCCCTTTGGCAAACAAGACTTAATACTTGGTGGCAAAACCCTTGTTGGCAAGCACAGCAGTCAGACATTTTTTGTAGTTGATGATGAGGTTTGCACACATGTTAGATGGAATTTTGGCCCACTCCTCTTTGCAGATCATCTGTAAATCATTAAGATTTCGAGGCTGTCGCTTGGCAACTCGGATCTTCAGCTCCCTCCATAAGTTTTCGATGGGATTAAGGTCTGGAGACTGGCTAGGCCACTCCATGACCTTAATGTGCTTCTTTTTGAGCCACTCCTTTGTTGCCTTGGCTGTATGTTTCGGGTCATTGTCGTGCTGGAAGACCCAGCCACGAGCCATTTTTAATGTCCTGGTGGAGGGAAGGAGGTTGTCACTCAGGATTTGACGGTACATGGCTCCATCCATTCTCCCATTGATGCGGTGAAGTAGTCCTGTGCCCTTAGCAGAGAAACACCCCCAAAACATAATGTTTCCACCTCCATGCTTGACAGTGGGGACGGTGTTCTTTGGGTCATAGGCAGCATTTCTCTTCCGCCAAACACGGCGAGTTGAGTTAATGCCAAAGAGCTCAATTTTAGTCTCATCTGACCACATCACCTTCTCCCAATCACTCTCAGAATCATCCAGATGTTCATTTGCAAACTTCAGACGGGCCTGTACATGTGCCTTCTTGAGCAGGGGGAACTTGCGGGCACTGCAGGATTTTAATCCATTACGGCGTAATGTGTTACCAATGGTTTTCTTGGTGACTGTGGTCCCAGCTGCCTTGAGATCATTAACAAGTTCCCCCCCGTGTAGTTTTCGGCTGAGCTCTCACCTTCCTCAGGATCAAGGATACCCCACGAGGTGAGATTTTGCATGGAGCCCCAGATCGATGTCGATTGACAGTCATTTTGTATGTCTTCCATTTTCTTACTATTGCACCAACGGTTGTCTCCTTCTCACCCAGCGTCTTACTTATGGTTTTGTAGCCCATTCCAGCCTTGTGCAGGTCTATGATCTTGTCCCTGACATCCTCAGAAAGCTCTTTGGTCTTGCCCATGTTGTAGAGGTTAGAGTCAGACTGATTAATTGAGTCTGTGGACAGGAGTCTTTTATACAGGTGACCATTTAAGACAGCTGTCTTTAATGCAGGCACCAAGTTGATTTGGAGCGTGTAACTGGTCTGGAGGAGGCTGAACTCTTAATGGTTGGTAGGGGATCAAATACTTATTTCTCTGTGCACAATGCAAATAAATATATATAATTTTGACTATGTGATTTATTTATTTTTTTTTAATATAATCTATCTCTCACTGGTAAAATTAACCTAGCCTAAAAATTCTAGACTGTTCATGACTTTGACAGTGGGCAAACTTACAAAATCAGCAAGGGATCAAATACTTATTTCCTTCACTGTATGTAATCAAGGTACACTACAAGAAATACCCCCAAGTAGTCTCTTAAAATCTCATTTATGAAATTCTGGAAGACCGCGAGAGCATTACACAACCCAAAGGGCATGACGAGGTATTCGAAATGACCTTCGGACGTGTTAAACACAGTCTTCCACTCATCCCCTTCTCTGACTCGGATAAGGTTATAAGCACCCCCCCCCCCCCCCCGAAGATCAAACTTAGAGAACCATTGGGCCCCCTGATTGAAGAAATCAGGAATCAAAGGAAGGGGATACTGTTACAGTGACCTTATTCAAGTTTCGGTAATCGATGCACGGCCTAAGACCACCATCCTTCTTCCCTACGAAGAAGAAGCCAGCAACTACCAGAGAAGTAGAGGGGCGAATGTGACCCTTGGCCAGGCTTTTCTGGATATATTCTCTCATGGCCTCACGTTCGGGACAAGAGAGATTAAATATCCTACCCTTAGGGAGCTTAGCTCCTGGTTAGAGATGAGCGAACCGGGACAACCGAACGCGGTTTCGGTACGAACTTCCGGAAAAGTTCGGTTCGCAGCGAATCCGAACTTCACCGGGTTCGGCCGAACCCGTTTTGACCGAACCCGGTCAAAAATATTACACTAATCGGCAGCCACTTGTCTCTATCAATCACTGATAGAGAAAAGAGGCTGCTGATTAAAAATAAAAAGCATTTCATACGTACCTGGTCGTTGTCTTGGTGATGAGTCCCTCTTCTTCCTCCAGTCCGACCTTCTTTTCTGACGCGGCAGCCTGTGATTGGCTTCAGAGGCCTCTGCAGCCTGTGATTGGCTGCAGAGGCCTCTGCAGCCCGTGATTGGCTGCAGCGCTCACATGGGCTGCATCGTCATCAAGGAATGTCGGGCCGGATGTCGCGAGGGACGCGTCACCAAGGCAACGGCCAGGAGACCGGACTGGAGGAAGCAGGGAGTTCCCGGTAAGTATGAACGTCTTTTTTTTTTTACAGGTACTCTATATTGTGATCGGTAGTCACTGTCCAGGGTGCTGAAACAGTTACTGCCGATCAGTTAACTCTTTCAGCACTCTGGAGAGTGACTATTTACTGACGTCGCCTAGCAACGCTGCCGTAATGACGGGTGCACACATGTAGCCACCCGTCATTACGGAGCCTCATGCACACGACCGTAAAAACACCCGTTATTACGGGTCATAACGGGTGTTTTTACGGTCGTGTGCATAATGGGAGCACGGCTTGGAAAAACGACCGGCTGCCTGTGGCCGGCCGTGCTCATCTCCTGAAATAAACTCTGTGGACAGGTCAGGATCCTGTTTCTTTTAAATGCTGCTAGGGAACCCGCTCGATCCACTATATAAGGCTGCGCTACAGTGCAGCATTTAAAAGAAACAGGATCCTGACCTGTCCACAGAGTTTAAGGCAGCACAGAGTATTTCAGGAGATGAGCGTGCAGATTCAGTGCTGCTGTGAACTCTGCTCTTACCATTACGTAGCTCTCAGTCTGTTACCTCTCCTCCACTACTGTCCTCAATAACACCTTCATGATTGGCAAGTCACCACGTAACGGTAAGAGCAGAGTTCACAGCAGCACAGAGTATTTCAGGAGATGAGCGTGCGGATCTTGTGCGCGGTGGTGACTTGCCAATCATGTGAAGGTGTTCTTGTGGACAGGAGTGGAGGAGAGGAGAGGAGAGCTACGTAATGGTAAGAGCAGAGTTCACAGCAGCACAGAATATTTCAGGAGAGGAGTGTGCAGATTCTGTGCTGCTGTGAACTCTGCTCTTACCATTACGTAGCTCAGTCTGTTACCTCTCCTCCACTCCTGTCCTCAATAACACCTTCACATGATTGGCAAGTCACCACCCCGCACAAGATCCGCACGCTCATCTCCTGAAATACTCTGTGCTGCTGTGAACTCTGCTCTTACCATTACGTGGTGACTTGCCAATCATGTGAAGGTGTTCTTGAGGACAGGAGTGGAGGAGAGGTAACAGACTGAGAGCTACATAATGGTAAGAGCAGAGTTCACAGCAGCACAGAATATTTCAGGAGAGGAGCGTGCAGATTCTGTGCTGTTGTGAACTCTGCTCTTACCATTTACCTCTCCTCCACTCCTGTCCTCAATAACACCTTCACATGATTGGCAAGTCACCACCCCGCACAAGATCCGCCCGCTCATCTCCTGAAATACTCTGTGCTGCTGTGAACTCTGCTCTTACCGTTACGTGGTGACTTGCCAATCATGTGAAGGTGTTCTTGAGGACAGGAGTGGAGGAGAGGTAACAGACTGAGAGCTACGTAATGGTAAGAGCAGAGTTCACAGCAGCACTGAATCTGCACGCTCATCTCCTGAAATACTCTGTGCTGCCTTAAACTCTATGGACAGGTCAGGATCCTGTTTCTTTTAGATGCTGCACTATAGCGCAGCCTTATATAGTGGATCGAGCGGGTTCCCCAGCAGCATTTAAAAGAAACAGTGTGTGTGTTTGGGTATGTGTCTGTCTGTGTTTATATGTGTGTTTGTGTATATGTGTGTTTATGTGTGTTTGTGTATATATGGGTGTGTTTGTGTATATGTGTTTGTGTATATGTTTGTGTATATGTGTGTGTATATATGGGTGTATGTGTATATGTTTGTGTGTGTGTGTTTTTGTATATGTGTGTGTTTGTGTATATGTGTGTATATGGGTGTGTGTTTATGAGTGTGTTTGTGTATATATGAGTGTGTTTGTGTATATGTGTTTGTGTATATGTGTGTGTATATATGGGTGTATTTGTGTATATGTTTGTGTGTAGATGTTTGTGTGTGTGTTTGTGTATATGTGTGTATATGGGTGTGTGTTTATGTGTGTGTGTTTGTGTATATATGGGTGTGTTTGTTTATATGTGTGTGTGTATATCTTGTTGTGTTTGTATATATATGTGTGTGTGTTTGTGTATGGTTGTTTGTTTGTGTGTGCGTGTATATATGTGTGTAGGTGAGTAGAAGTATTGGTATTGTTCACATTGATAACTGTTTTTTTATGTTGTTGCAGATTTTGATGTACCGATTGGACTACATCTTCGATTCGTTGGACTACTGCGTAGATCTACGTTTTTCCAAATTTTAATAAAATGGTTAACGAGGGTTTTGTTGGGGATTTCTTATTTCAATAAAAAAGAATTGTCTTTGTGGTTTTTTTTAAACTTTATTAGTGCCTAGATAATGGCAGTTGGCTGATTGACAGCGTCCATTATTAAGGCGGTACTTAGTGTTAGCCGGTGCAGAGGCTAGCACTAACCACCCATTATTACCCCGGTACCCACCACCACCAGGGGTGCTGGGAAGAGCTTGGTACGATCCAGTACCCGACCATCTGTTGTGATGGTCGGGTACTGGGGCGGCCGTAGGCTGGTATTATGAGGCTGGGAAGGTCCAAAAACAGTGGACCTTCCCACCCTTGTAATGCTAGGCTGCTGCTGCTGTGTTGTATCGGGCTGGTTATAAAAATGGGGGGGACCCCACGTAGTTGTTTTTTTTAAATTTAACAATAGACGTTGGGTCCCCCACATTTTTAATAACCAGCCATATACAAGGCCGCAGCAGTCTGGCATTACATGGGTGGAAAGGGCCACTGGTTCTGTCCATTCCCAGGCTAATAACACTGTGTTGCTGGTTATGATAAATTAGGTGGAACCCCATGTCTTTTAAAAAAAATAAAATAATAATTTAAAAAAATGACGTGGGGTCCCCCCTACTTTTATAACCAGCCAGATACAACACAGCAGCAGCAGCCTAGCATTACAAGGGTGGGAAGGTCCACTGTTTTTGGCCCTTCCCAGCCTCATAATACCAGCCTGCGGCCGCCCCAGAGCCCGACCATCACAACAGATGGACGGGTACTGGATCGTACCTGGCTCTTCCCGGCACCCCTGGTGGTGGTGGGTACCGGGGTAATAATGGTGGTTAGTGTTAGCCTCTGCACCGGCTAACACTAAGCCTCGCCTTAGTAATGGATGTTGTCACTCAGACAGCGGCCATTACTAAAGTGGTAGTAATAAAATTTGAAAAGAAAAAGACAAAGATATAGATAAAATATTTTATTGAAATAAAGCACCCCCAACACAACCCTCATTAACCATTTTATTGTAGAAAAAAAACTGTCATCGAAGTAGTCCTCGAAACCGACGTAGTCCAAACACCAAACCTGTAAAAAAAAAAAAATAATGAAATAAAACATGTCGTAGGCTTAGATTCAGTTTAATGTGTGATACTGACTGTTATACCATGTATAGAAGCCTGCCGCGAAGTTGACTTAGATACAGGGCGGCAGCAGACAGTATCATACATGGCCATACAGACATATATACAAACAAACATACATGCAAACATACATACATACATATATACAAACATACATACATACAAACATGCACATATATACATGCAAACATACACACATATATACATACATACATGCAAACTATCATACATACATGCAAACTATCATACATACATGCATACACACACACACATGAAAACATACATACATACATACAAACAAACATGCAGATACATACATACATATATACAATCATGCACAAATATACATGCAAACATAAATACATGCAAACATAATTACATGCATGCACATATATAAACATACATGCAAACATACATACATACATGCAAATATATACATGCAAATATACATACAAACATGCACATATATACATACATGCCAACATACATGCACATATATACATACATGACAACATACATACATACATTCATACATACATGCAAACATACATACATGCAAACATACATAAATGCAAACATACATACATACATTCATGCAAATATATACATGCAAATATACATACACACATGCACATATATACATACATGCCAACATACATACATGCAAACATACACACATGCAAACATACATACATACATACATGCAAATATATACATGCAAATATACATACAAACATGAACATATATACATACATGCCAACATACATGCACATATATTCATACATACATGACAACATACATATATACATACATACATGACAACATACATACATGACAACATACATACATGCAAACATACATACATGCAAACATACATGCATGCAAACATACATACAAACATACATTCATGCAAACATACATACATGCAAACATACATACATGCAAATATATACATGCACATATATATATACATACATACATACATGACAACATACCTACATGCCCAAAAAAATAAATAATACGTTCATACTTACTTTCCTCCTGTCCGGCCTCCAGCGATGACGTTTCATCCATGTCGCCGCTGCAGCCTGTGATTGGCTGCAGAAACGGTCACGTGGGATGAAGCGTCATCCTGACGTGCGTGACCGCCACTACAGCCTGTGATTGGCTGCAGCGGCGAAAGGGATGAAACGTCATCGCTGGAGGCCGGACAGGAGGAAAGTAAGTACGAACATATTATTTTTATTTTTTTATTACATTGAAATTTTATTTTCCGCGCGCCGAGCATGTACTGTCAAGGTTGCTGAAAGAGTTAGTGCAGCCCATTAACTCTATCAGCACCCTGGACAGTAGCATGCTCGGCGCACGGAAGTGACAGGTTCGGTCCGAACTAGTTCGGTCCGAATCGAACTTTTTTGTGAAATTCGGCGAACTAGCCGAACCGAACTTTTGAAAAGTTCGCTCATCTCTACTCCTGGTACCATATCGATTGCGCAATCGTATTCTCTATGAGGAGGTAACACTTCGGAGGCCTTTTTAGAAAAAACATTAGCGAAGTCCTGAATAAACTCAGGTAGAGTGTTCACCTCCTCAGGGAGAGAAATAAAATTAACAGAAAAACAGGACGTCATGCCTTCATTACCCCATTTAGTAAGATCCCCAGTATTCCAGTTAAACGTGGGATTATGCATCTGCAACCAGGGAAGGCCTAAAACCAAATCGGACGATAATACCTGCATCACCAGTACAGAGCACTGCTCCAAATGAATGGAGCCAACAATGAGTTGGTATGGGGTATGCTGCGTAAAATAAACATTAGCAAGTGGAGTCGATACCCACTACCGGGACAGGTTTAGGCAAGTCAATCAATGGCAAAGCTAGAGACATAGCAAATTCCACAGACATAATATTAGCAGAAGACCCTAAATCCACGAAGGCACTGCCGGTAGCAGACCTACCCTCAAAAGAGACCTGAAAGGGAAGCAAGATCTTATTAAGTTTCATATTTACGGGAAATACCTGTGCGCCCAAGCGACCTCCCCGATGGTCACTTAAGGCGCAGAAGTTTTCCGGCTGCTTATTCTTACGCCTAGGACAGTTGTTCACTTGATGCTTGTCATCCCCACAGTAGAAGCAGCGACCATTCTTCCTGCGGAGCTCTCTACGTTGTTGGGGAGACACGGAGGTCCCGAGTTGCATTGGTTCATCCAAGTTTTCAGTGGAAGAACGAAGTAACGGAACCTCGGGAGCCATCATGGGGGAGCCAGAGGAAAAGGCACAAAAACGTTCAAGTCGTTGTTCCCTGAGACGTCGGTCAAGACGTACCGCTAAAGCCATAACCTGATCTAGAGAGTCAGAAGAGGGATAGCTAACTAACAGGTCTTTCAGGGCGTTCGACAGACCCAATTTAAACTGGCATCTCAAGGCAGGGTCATTTCAGCGAGAAGCTACACACCACTTCCTAAAGTCAGAACAGTACTCCTCAACGGGTCTCTTATCCTGACGTAAGGTCACTAGCTGACTCTCGGCAAAGGCAGTCTTGTTAGTCTCGTCACAGATGAGCCCGAGAGCAGAAAAAAAAGGTAAACAGAGAAAAGTTCAGGGGCGTCAGGAGCCAAGGAGAAGGCCCATTCTTGGGCGCCGTCCTGGAGCCGGGAGACAATTATACCCACTCGCTGGCTCTCAAAACCTGAGGAGTGGGGCCTTAGACGGAAATAGAGCCTACAACTCTCCCGAAAGGAGAAAAAAGTCTTCCGGTCCCCTGAGAACCAGTCAGGCAACTTGAGATGGGGTTCAAGAAGTGAGGTGGAGGGCACTACCTGGTTAGCATCACACTGGTCGCACCTCTGAGCTAGGGCTTGGACCTGTAGGGAGAGACCCTGCATTTGCTGAGCCAGGGTCTCAAGGGGGTCCATAGTTGTGTAAGGACCAGGGTAGAAAAGGTATATGGGCCTGTGATTATGTAATGTCGGGGTAGGGAGACAGACAGGTGAGCCCTAATCTACCCGCCACTCAGTCCCTGTCTATTTGCACGGCCCGTCCTAGGCGACGGCGTACAACTGGGCAACGGTCCCTACGCTCAATAAGTGCATGACAGACAAACAGACAAGGGTACACAGAAGCTAAGGGAAATGGGGCAGTTGCCCACGGCAACACCATGAGCAACGAGAGTAGTGAACGAGCCGAGTCAAACCAGGAGTGTACGAGGTACCAAACGTAGAGCAGAAGCGTAGTCAGTAAAGCCAGGGTCAATTTGAAGCAGAGGTCAATAGTACTAGCAGGAACAGCAGAGCCAGGAAACAAAACAGAATCACAGGCAAAGGAAGAGCAGGAAATGAAGGTATAAATAGACCGAGGGCGGGAGCTAGCTCCGTCTGGCCAGGCTGTGATAGGTTCTCCCACTCCTCAGCCTACCAGCCTGAGTGGTAGCAGATCAAGTCACTCTATCAGACTTAGGAGCAGATGCAGACTGATTAATCACGGGCGTCGACACAGAAGCTGTGTCTGGCAGATCCTTTACAAATATTTTATAAGCACCATGTTGTGTTTGCAGGGCCCCTGAGGTACCAGTACAGTGGAAACCCCCAAGAAGTGACCCCATTTTGGAAACTACACCTCTCAAGAAATTTATCTAGGGGTGTAGTGAGCATTTTGATCTCACAGGAGTTTTCCAGAATTTGATGCAAAGGATGAAACAGTAAAACTTTTTCACAATTATGCCATTTCAGTGCCCAATATGTTGTGCCCAGCTTGTATTGTTGGAGATACCCCCACCATAAATTGTTACGCAGGCTCTCCCGAGTACAGCAATACCCCACATGTGGCTATTATCTGCTGCCTGGGCATTTGACACTGTCCCTCATAGACGTCTAATAGGTAAATTAAGGACTATGGGTTTAGAAAATATAGTTTGTAATTGGATTGAGAATTGGCTCGAGGACCGTATCCAGAGAGTTGTGGTCAATGATTCTTACTCTGAATGGTCCCCGGTTATAAGTGGTGTACTCCAGGGTTCAGTGCTGGGACCACTATTATTCAACTTATTTATTAATGATATAGAGGATGGGATCAATAGCACTATTTCTATTTTTGCATATTACACCAAGCTATGTAATATAGTTCAGTCTATGGAAGGTGTTCGTGAATTGCAAGCGGATTTAAACAAACTAAGTGTTTGGGCATCCAGTTGGCAAATGCAGTTTAATGTAGATAAATGTAAAGTTATGCTTCTGGGTACCAACAACCTGCATGCATCATATGTCCTAGGGGGAGCTACACTGGGGGATTCACTTGTTGAGAAGGATCTGGGTGTACTTGTAAATCATAAACTAAATAACAGCATGCAGTGTCAATCAGCTGCTTCAAAGGCCAGCAGGATATTGTTGTGTATTAAAAAAGGCATGGACTCGCGGGACAGGGGTGTAATATTGCCACTTTACAAAGCATTAGTGAGGCCTCATCCAGAATATGCAGTTCAGTTCTGGGCTCCAGTTCAAAGAAAGGATGCCCTGGAATTGGAAAAAATACAAAGAAGAGCAACGAAGCTAATAAGGGGCATGGAGAATCTAAGTTATGAGGAAAGATTAAAATAATTAAACCTACTTAGCCTAGAAAAAAGATGACTAAGGGGGGGCATGATTAATTTATATAAATATATTAATGGCACATCCAAAAAATATGGTGAAATCCTGTTCCATGTAAAACCCCCTCAAAAAACAAGGGGGCACTCCCTCCGTCTGGAGAAAAAAAGGTTCAACCTGCAGAGGCGACAAGCCTTCTTTACTCTGAGAAATGTGAATCTATGGAATAGTTTACCACAGGAGCTGATCACAGCAGGGACAGTAGAAGACTTTAAAAAAGGGTTAGATAATTTCCTAGAACAAAAAAATATTAGCTCCTATGTGTAGAAATATTTCCCTTCCCTTTTCCCGTCCCTTGGTTGAACTTGATGGACGTGTCTTTGTAACTATGTAACGACGGAGCTCAGAAGGGAAGGAGCACCATTTGGCTTTTGAGCACAGATTTTGCTGGAATATTTGTCAAGCGCCATGTTGTGTTTGCAGAGCAACTGAGGTACCAGTACAGTGGAAAGACCCAAGAAGTGACCCCATTTTGGAAACTACACCCCTCAAGGAATTTATCTAGGTGTGTAGTGAGCATTTTTACCCCACAAGAGTTTCCCAGAATTTGTTGCAGAGAATGAAAAAGTAAATTTTTTTCACAATTATGCCATTTCAGTGCCCAATATGTTGTGCCCAGCTTGTGTTATTGCAGATACTCCCACCATAAATTGTTACGCAAGTTCTCCCAAGAACGGCAATACCCCACATGTGGCCATTATCTGCTGCCTGGGCACATGGCAGGGCTCAGAAGGGAAGGAGCACCAGTTAGCTTTTGGAGCTTAGATTTTGCTGGAATGGTTTCTAGTATAAAACTTTGTACAAAATTTATACTGAAAAGTTTATAGAACATTTATAGTATGCATCAAATTTGGATAAAGTTGGAAATCTGGATAGTTTGGATAAAGTTTGAATGAAAGTCACTGATTAGCCACAGGAATACAGGACTAAAATATATGCAGCTGTGTTCAGCTGGTCTTTCCCGGTACGGCCTTGGCACATGGCAGGGCTACGAAGAAATTTTATTAGGAAGTTGGGATAAAATTTTGGGGAGAAAGTCCTGGATTAAAAATTAGTCATGGCAACGTCACTGATTAGCCACAGGGATGCAGGACTGATATATGTGCAGCTGTGTTCAGCTGGTCTTGCCGGGTATGGCTTGAGCACATGGCAGTGCTAAGAAGGGAAAGAGTGGCATGCGGCATAATATTACTGTAGCTCTGCGAAGTACATCAGGGTAAATATAAAAGGCGGTTCAACAACAAGATCAGAATTTCAGCGACGTATGGTATATTTTAAAACACTCCTTTATGCACAGTCCTGGCTTCTCGGGGCACGTGTTGCACTGATAGATGGTATCTTTTCTTATGCCACTTTTAAAGCATACCTTGCACCGTTTTTGGCTCTTTCCCTTCTTGCCAGTTTGGGGAACTTCACTGGCCTCGCTTCCAGAACTTCTGGGTCCCTCCCCTTTCTGATCTCCAAATATAAGGGACTTTATTACCACCTCTTGAAATTCCAGGAAAGTTCCCCGCTGGCCTGAAGATCTGAATAGCATGTAAGCATTATACAATGTGTTTTGCATGATGTGCACGGCCAGCTACTTGTACCACACCCTTGATAAACAGGGTGATAAACTGTTGGGCATATAGGTTAGTTTGGGTCACCATTAAGTCAATACATTCGTCAGTGAAATAAACTTTAAAAAATATTTTTTCTGTAACCCTGCCGTTTCAAATTGAATCCCTGTGGTGCCCAGGGACCTGGGGCTCATAGTTCTCGGGGATTGGGGTCCACATGGGGTCACTACTCTCAGGGGCTGGTGTAGTAGACGACCGGGGGCGACTTCTTGGCGGTTCCTCATCCTCACTTGATGAGGAAGAAGAGGAAGAGGAGAGATAGAAGAGGGTTTCTGAGTCACTCCCGGGCTAGATGTCCGAAGAAATAATGGCATATGCCTCCTCAGCTGTAAATACTCTACGGGCCATTATGCGCTTCATCAGATAGGTACTGTATGTTGTGAAAAAACCTACCGAACGAAACTCTCATATATTTTTTTTGTTAGTTTGATATTTTTTTTAAAAATTGGACGTTTTTTTTATATTTTTTATAACAAACGAAAAAAAGAGCAAGGCTTGAATTAGGCGATCAGTGACAACTAAGTCACTGATCAGAACACAGGAAGGCAATACTCATCCCAGGGGTTTACAAAATAAGTGGCAAACAAGTAAAAGAAAAAAAAACCCTGTAGCAAGGGTTTTGAAAAGTGATCAGCAACTTATTCAGCTGCTGATCAACAACAGCAACAAAAATCACAGCACAGTGAAAGTAATCACTAGGGTGGGTGATCAGTGGGTAAAGGGTGGAGGATGGGGGTAGTGGTAGATAGATATAGTAGTGTATATATATGCAACAGCTCTTGACACAACCGCTCTGCTCCCTCTCAACAACTGCAATCAGGGATACAGGGCGGGATCATAATGAAAATAGCCACCAGTGTCATATGATTGGTTTGTCACGACAGACAGACCAATCATAGCAATCGACGACGAGGGACCAGTCTGATTGGTCCCTCGGTGATGTATAGTGATTGGTTGCTGTCCATGACAGCAGCCAATCAGTTGTCTCCACTTCCCCCGAGACCCGATCGCAGCCTCCAACATGGCGACGGTCATAACTGACCTGTCGCGATGATCACCGCTGAGGGACCGCTGCGATGGATCAACGCCTGTGACGGACTATTACGTCACATAGCGGGAAGGTTAAATAGGGGCAGAGTGTTTGAAATGATATTGGACTACAGCACAGACAAATAGAGCAAATTTACTGATCACCTGCTGCTGCAATTGGTTGCGGCCCTCACTAGTTTGGCCGCTGACTGAGGGTGTGAGAGGGTTACCGTGAAAGGTAGCAGTTAGCACCGCAAAGACCCACGGTAGAGCCAGAAGGAACGGTTAGTCCACTGACTCCCACGACGCAGGCCGGGGGCGAGAGCGTGGCTCTTACCTTTTGGGTTATTCCGGCAGTAGTGGGTAACTACCGGAGGCGTGTCGCATCCAAGGACTTGGGTAACGAGGGGTTAGGCACAACCTCTCGCAGGGGGACTCCAGCGGGATTGACGTCCCCAACCTCACTTATGTCCAAATAGAGAAAATGGGCAGCACAGTAGAACAACAACCTCCAGGAATCCGACTTGAAAATCCCCAGGTATCAGACAAAAAATAGAAATAGAGGCAGCACTCCAAAGATCATATGAAAAAAAGGATTTTTGATTCACCCATCAGTGCAGTAGGATGCAATGTTTCAGCTGCTCAATGCAGCCTTTGTCAAGCCCTCAGTTGGTCTTGCCTGCCTCCAGTAAGAGAAGAATTCTTTGTTCGTTGTAATTCCAGTAAACAGTTTAAACCAGAAGTTGTGTCCATTCTTCCACGATTATAGAGAGCCCGGCTTACAAGCTAAATATAGGAATAATACAAATATACAGTATTGCACAGAGCCTAATGAAGAAGCCGGTCTCTTTCGGGGAAATGCGCGTCGAGGTTCTTTTTGCCGACCTACATTGCCGCTTTCACTAGGTTCATCATGTATCCGGGTATGTTAGTTCTCTGTGCTTTGTTATGGGCTAATTTTTTGCCCCTATTTATAATTCTTTCTACTGGGATTCACAATCTAATATAAAGTCTACACACTGACTGGTCAGTATTTATCTGACCTACGCATTAGTGATTTCTATATAGCCTTCCCTGTGCATTGATCACTATTTTAGGTCCACGCATTCACATTTTTCTTAAATATGTGTTGGTCTTTGTGCAATACTATATATTTGTATTATTACTATATTTAGCGCCTTGCATTCCATTATAGTGTTTTAGCAGCATTTATAGATGGTATGTCACATGGCATTTTTTACATCTTGCCCTTGCTGTATCTTTCCCTAAATTATGGTCCTGTTTTAACAGCTTTTCAATTATTATGTATTGTATTTGAATTATATATATATATATATATATATATATATATATATATATACTAAAGATTTAGAATTTTGCTATTTCTATTCTCTTTTCCCTTTTTTGCTTGCGTGTACGTTGTCTACTTGTATTTAAGAGGCCCTTTTTTGTATTGGGTTGTGTATGAGGTATTTTGTAGGTTTTGTATCTATTTTACATGTACAGGCAAAAATGTTATGTCGTATCCAAAAATAAATTATAGTTACAAAAAATGTAGTAAAATCCCCCTAAAAAAAATTATTCAAATTCAACGTTTTTGATTACAAAACATAATTTTTATTAAATGAAAGTAAATTAACTGTCCAATTATAGACATGTGGTATCCCTGTACTTTTAATAACCTGTGCAAAATAGTTATGTCATCTAATGACATAAATGTATACGCTCTAAAAAAAAAACAATGACAAAATAGTTTAATTATGCATTCCGCCAATATAAAAAATGTATATGAAAGAAACAATACCATATACAGTATGTACTAAAGAAAATCTATGAAAAATTTACCAATGAAAGCAATGAATCAAATAGCTACATTGTCGGAAAAGTAAATAAAGTTATGGATGCGAGGAGGCAAAAAAGGGGAAAAAATTCCTGGGTCCTGAAGACCAAACTTGGTCCTTAAAGGGTTAATATTTGTGCATGGCTATTAAAGGTGAAGTTACACTTGCGTAACCTGATCACCTTTTGTTAGATCTGTCACATAGTACTGATGACGTACTGTAACATTCGAGCCAAGTGAAAGAATGTACACTATGTCTATGGAGTCCCGGCTTATCTTAAGGACATTCTGTATTTTGTCCCAATTGCAAATGATTTCCTCTTTGAGTCTAGCCATAAATAACATGTCTATTTTATTACAGGTCACACACAAAAGGATAAGTATCATTAGTTGTTTGAACAGCTTGATTCAATCCATATTAAAACATTTCAACATAAAAAACAAAAGTATAGATCAGAGTCGCTCTGAATTAAGAGGAACAGGTTCCCAGGCCTGAGGTTTACAGATTGCTTGATGACTCACGATGGTTAGGCAGTATTGGGAATGCCCCGGTGCAAATATGGACATTTCTTCCATGTTCTTCCATGTCTAGTAGATCATGGGACAAGGTTTATTTTACTGTTTCAAAAGTTAGATTTTTGCATTACACCATAATTTATAAAGGTCCCCTAAAAATGAATAGTTACACCTTCGTGTTTAACTGGGGGACACATACTTTGACATTTATTTGGAGATCCAGTGCACGCCTCCTTATTATTTCACAGGGTTGTAACATGTTTCTCTATTGTACCAGCTATTGGCCCTGACACATCCCCAACTCTTGATGTACAGCTGGCAAATAATGGTGTATTCTTTGAATTATAGAGCAGTATCTGGCTCTGATTTAGAACATTTAAAGGGGTTGTCTAGTTTAGAAAACCAATTTTATATGCCCTTTTAGAGAATTTGGAGTTAATAGAGGACAATTGTCTGTTCAGACTAATTTCTTGGGCCGAGAAGAGAATCTATCTCTCAAGAGGACCTGTACTGTAATGCACCATTTTTCCTGTGTGGGCACTGCAGGGAAATTTAATACTTACTTACAGCCAGGTTTCCCCACAGAATAAAGCTATGTGGACAATTTGTGATGAGCTTATTGTCAAGGGTCTACTCTGACCAGTAGGGATTGTCCAAAGTGGAGAACCCCTTTAAATACTGTAATTCTCCCTGGCATCACATAGACAGAAATAGCATCATCTAAATAGGGTACATAGTTAGTCTTAATCAGAGTTGAATAAGTGAGTGGGTAGAAGTGAGAGTCAAAATGTCGCACCCTTGTTTAGTTGCTGCTACTTTATTCGTGTAAAGTTTACAGTGGAAGGGATTGAGGATCCAACCCTGGCAAAGCTGTGCCAGGTGAACTGCTTTCTCTTAGTGCTCACGCACATGGCAAAAGTCTATATCCTGTGCTGCAGCACACAGCGTATCTACGGATCCATATTTTGGTCCCATAGGCATTCCATGAGTCTCCTTATGGCGCCACTATGAGGGACCAGGTACCACTATCACTTTTCTTCCTTGTCCACTTTCATCTCTGGCTACTGGGCTGTTACACAGAGATGTAGCTTGAAGTTCTAGTACAGAAGCATTACCTGCGTTCTTTTCTAACTTTTACCTTTGCTCCCCCCTATAAACTTAGTGACCAGTTTATTAGAACCAGTAGGGAATATTATATAATTGCTAATATAAGAACTCTGGGCGGTAAAAGAAGTTGGGACCCCCATCTATCATGTATAGGAAATATTATACATTTCGATGGTCAGACTATGCCTTTCTTAGAAGTCATGACACTTAAAGGGGTTATGTGGGGACCAAAAATTAGTAGCAGTGTACTCACTGCAGTATGTGAGTACATTCACTAATATACATTCCGGTCCACCCGTCACGCTCATTCTGAGATTTTCATAGATTACAGTGCTGTCGGAAGTGTAGTTGCACAGCAATCTTTGATGACGATACGACTCGTCATGTGACCTGCCCCGCTGTACAAGCAGTAGCAGTAGTACAGTCATTACATAGAGTACAGCGGGACCGGTCACATGACGAAGGGCTATTTTTATAGCTGAGATTTTATCTATGGAATTCTCAGAATCAGCGCAACGGGGGACCGGAATGTATATCAGCGAGTGTACACACATACTGCAGTGACTACACTGCTAATAATTTTTGGTCCCCATATAACCCCTTTAACCAATGGAACAATATTTCTACTCGATGATCACTTACTACTGATAGCTTATACAATCCTTCACAATGACATTGTTAATGGAGGATCCTGGATAAAACATAGGGTGAAGACCCACTCCCACCTTAGGTGGTGATCCCTTAACTTTTTTGGGAAGGAAAACTTTTTGATTGATAATAATCATTTGTCTGAATTCATTTTTAAATAGTGGATGGAGGAAGGCCTCTCAGGCTTCCAAGTGGTGGAATTTCCCCATATTCCCTCCCTATAATACAGCCCTGCACTTTTATTTTATCCATGTAATGTACATGACGTGATTATTATTTTTTTACTTGACCCAATTTAATCCTAACTTTACTAAACCTTATTTAAATTTGTCCAGATCATGATATATCAGAAGGATGGTCAATATAAGGCTTCGTTCACATCCGTGCCAGGGTCCCGTTCTGACGTTCCATCGGAGCTTTCCGTCGGAATGGGATCCTGACGGACAGAAACGGAAACCATAGGTTTCCGTCTCCATCACCATTGATTTCAATGGTGATGAATCTGGTGCCATTGGTTTCCGTTTGTCTCCGTTGCGCAAGAGTTCTGTCGTTTTGACGGAATCAATACCGTAGTCGACTACGCTATTGATTCCGTCAAAATGACGGAACCCTTGCACAGCGGAGACAAACGGAATCCATTTGCACCGGATGCGTCACCATTGAAATCAATGGGGATAGAAACATTTTCATTATTATTTGAGACTAACTATTTTCTTCTACCTGCGAGTAGAACTGTTCACATATATTTTCCGATGTCTCAACTGTTTAATACAGACATATTGAAACAGAAATCAAGGGGGATAGAAACGGAAACCTATGGAAAGCCACATCGGAACGGAGCCTTGACGCAGATGTGAATAAAGCCTTATACTAAACATACCGCAGGTCTTGATAAAATATTTTTAAGATTTCAAAAGGATATAAAAATAGGCTGCTACAGTATTTGCAAATAAATAATTTCTTTTTTCTAGAGTTAAAAAACCCTATAAGACAACTCTCAAGCTTTGTCATCCAACATTCCCCCATATACAATAAAAATAAATGATCTCAGTGGGGTCTGGTGTCTGGGATCTCCATTGATAATGAGACCAGGTAACCACAGAAAGGATACACAGAGGTGTAGACTAAAACCCTGGCACAGAAGCTTTACCAACTGCTACCTCTGTGACCCTTATACACATAGTGCCAACTTTATTACTGTATGTCCAGCAGGACATTTTATACAAGATGATTATGATGCAAATATTGCTGACTCACTGAGAGGTATAAAGTAAATGTGAAAGAGTTTAGCACAAGACCTAATAGGTAAAGAACATGATCTCACAAATTTTTAACGTTGGATGACTGTGGATTAAGCTTTAATTTAAAGGGGAACTAAACTTTCCAAAAACTTCTGACATGTCATAATTTACAGAAGTTTTTATTGGTGGGGGTCTGAGCACTGAGACCCCCACCGACCGCTAAAATGAAGTGGCAGAAGCACCCCACGGGCGAGTGCTGAGCCGCTTGGCTTCTGATCGGCTTTTCTCGGAAAGCCAAGGTAACAGTGCACGGACTCAATAGAAAGTCTATACACCAACTGCTCAGCTTTCCGAGAATAGCCGATCAGAAACGAAGCGGCACAGCGCTCACCCGAGCACTTCTGACACTTCGTTTTAGCAATCGGTCGGGGTCTTAGTGCTCGGACCTCCAACAATCAAAAATTCTGACATGCCACTATGACATGTCAGAAGTTTTTGGAAAGTTTAATTACGCTTAGTGACATATCAAAAGTTTGGATCGGTGGGGGTTCTGGTGCTGAGACCCTCACCGATGCTGAAACGAAGGTGCAAAAGTGATCAGCTTAATGTTCTGCACCTTCAGCTGTGATAGGCGCTCCTTGTCAAGCTGCCGATGGCACTCATAGACGTTCTAAGTAAGCTGTCTTTAGCCTGACGATGAGCGCTGATCACAGCTGAAGGACCAAAGCGCTCGGCTGATTGCTTTTGCATCCTCGTTTAAGCAATGCTGGTGGTCCTAACACCTGGCGCCACACCGATCCAAACTTTATGTCTCTTTGACATATCAAAAGTTTGATAAAAGTGTAGTTCCTATTTAACCATAAGCAAAACTACTGTCCTTTTGAATTATTGGAAAGCAGGAGTTGTTAAAGTTTTTAGAGGATGCAACATAGGACAAACCAGAGACTGAACGCAACTAATATGCTGGTAACTGAATGCTGGAGCTGAGTGAAGGGTTGTTAAACTGTCACAAAACATGTCATCTGAATTCAGCTTCAGACGTACAGTACAATGCTGGACATTACCACCTATGGGAATGGGCCCAACAAGGTATAAAATAGGTAGTCAGAGAAAGCTGCACACTTGAAAGTTACACTACTGCTGGTAGATAATTCTCTCTGTAATTATCCAATTTATAGAGTATGCTTACATCGGTTTCTTGCTGTACCACTCTCATGTGTTTTGTCTACTTGCTGATAAGGTCACAAAGGCAGCTAACAAAGATCTCCGTCAAGGAAGCGTAGAATACTCTCGACATATGACCCTAATCATTCAGTCCTTTCAGTAGCCTGCGGTGTATCACTAACTGGAAATGCAAATTTTAACCCTGTTTACTTGTATAATAACAGTGATATTAAACGGGTTATGTGGGAACCAAAAATTATTAGCAGTGTACTCACTGCAGTATGTGAGTACACTTGCAAATATACATTCTGGTCCTGCGTCGTGCTGATTCTGAGATTTTCATAGATTTTTATAGCGCTGCCGGGGGATTTTTTGATGACGATACTACTCTTTGTCATGTGACCGGCCCCGCTGTACTCTATGTAATTCATGAACTACGGTTGCTGCTTGTACATAGAGTACAGCGGGGCCGGCCACATGACGAAGACTCGTATCGTTATCCAAGAATCCTGTGCAACTAGACTTACGGTCCCCCGCCAGCACTATGAAAATCTATAAAAAAAACTCAGAGTTAGTGCGACGGGGGAACGGAATATATATTAGCGAGTGTACTCACATAGACTACACTGCTAATCATTTTTGTTCCCCACATAACCCCTTTAACATTAGGCCGATTTGCTATTCCAAATGTTATTTAAAATTTTACAGTGATAAATTACGGTAATGTACAAGTCACATATTACAAAATGTATAATTTCCCACTTCTCAGATTGCATAACATTTTTGTCATATTCATTGCAAAACAAAAATGCCTATGTGAAAAAATATTAGTGCATATAAATGAAGGTACTATTTAAATATATATTAGGGGAGTATTGCTCTTTAAATATCATCGCTTTTTAGAGTTGGGAACAATGCCATTTTCCAATATATTACATTGGAAATAATCAGCTAAATTTGGCCGTTGTTCTAGTCATCAGTAAATTTTAATTAGGTGTGGATGAGTCTAAGGGATGGGATATACTAGGCAGCAAGTGAACAGTCAGTTCTTGAAGTTGATGTTGGAAGTAGGAAAAATGGGCAAGTTTAAGGATCTTAGCGACTTTGACAAGGGCCAAATTATAATGGCTAGACAACTGGGTCAAAGTATCTC
Source organism: Rhinoderma darwinii (assembly GCF_050947455.1). Classification (NCBI taxonomy): domain Eukaryota; kingdom Metazoa; phylum Chordata; class Amphibia; order Anura; family Rhinodermatidae; genus Rhinoderma; species Rhinoderma darwinii. The sequence continues at coordinate 32,903,244 of NC_134687.1, read as the reverse complement.
CAAAATGTAAGGTCTTGTGGGGTCTTCCCGGTATGCATTGGTTAGTACTCAGCATCGGACTGGGGTTAATTGGGCCAACTAGAGGAGATGATTCTGAAGGCCCACGCTCCATCTATATAGAACATGTACATGTCCACTTTTAATTTTATCATAGTCCTTGTTGTTATCATTGTATACATAGGACATTTCATGAATAAGGTCTGATAGGTAATTTGTAAAGCATCCCATAACAAATAGACCCTAGTGGCAACAGATTAACTCCAAATGGGGTTGCCTTCTGCTGGACTTTTAAGGCCCATTATTGTGGAGGATCCTCTGGTGGGCCAGTCCGACCCTGTTAGTACCTACCAAAAGTGGTCCAAGGAAGAGCAACTGATGAACTGGCAACAGGGTCATGGGCAAAGGCTAGCTCGTCTGGTCCGATCCCACAGAAGAGCTACTGTAGCACAAATTACTGAAAAACCTTTTCTTGAATGACTGATTCTTGGATGACGATACGAGTCTTCTTCATGTGACCGGCCCCGCTGTACTCTATGTACAAGCAGCAACAGTAGTTCATGAATTACATAGAGTACAGCGGAGTCGGTCACATGACAAAGAGTAGTATCGTCATCAAAAAATCCCCCGGCAGCGCTATAAAAATCTATGAAAAGTTTCTTAACGCTTTAGGCATTTCACAGGAATTAAAGCACAGTGGAGGTGAAATTTACAAATTTTATTTTTTTTGCAGAAAATCTGATTTTATCAATTTTTGTCTGTAACACAGAAGGTTTTACCAGAGAAACACAACTTAATATTTATTGCACAGATTCTGCGTTTTTATAAATATCCCACATATGGCCCTAGTGCGCTATTGAACTGAAGCACAGGCTTCAGAAGCAAAAGAGCACCTAGAGGATTTTGGGGCCTCCTTTTTCTTAGAATATATTTTAGGCACCATGTCAGGTTTGAAGAGGTCTTGTGGGGCCAAAACAGTGAAAACACCCCCAAAAAGACACCATTTGGCAAACTACACCCCTCAAGGAATTTATCAAGGGGTATAGTGAGCATTTTGACCCCATAGATTTTTTTGCTGAATTTAGTGGAAGGAGCTGTGAAAATAAAAATCTAAATTTTTTTCAAGAAAACGTAGGAATTTTACATTTTTACAAGGCATAAAGGAAATAAAACACCCCAACATCTGAAAAGCTATTTTTCCTGATTACGGCAATACCCCATATGTGTAATAATAAAATGCTGTTTAGACACACGGCAGGGCCCAGAAGGGAAGGAGCGCCATTTGGCTTTTGGAGCTCAAGCTTTGCTGTAATGGTTTTCGGGTGCCGTGTCGCATTTGCAAAGCCCCTGAGGGACCAAAACAGTGGGAAACACCCAAAAGTGACCCCATTTTGGAAACTACACCACTCAAGGATTGAGCAGTATAGTGAGCATTTTGACCCCACAAGTTTTTTTGCTGACTTTGGTGGAATTATGCTGTGAAAATGAAAATCTATGTGTTTTCTAATATGTAGTTTTAGCTCCGATTTTTCCATTTTCACAATAAATAAAGGAGAAAAAGCACCCCAACATTTGTAAAGCAAACTCTTCTGAGCACAGCAACACCATATATATGGTAAGAAACTGCTGTTTAGACCCACAACTGGGCTCAGAAAGGAAGGAGCACCATTTGACTTTTGGAGCTAAAATTTTGGTGGAATGGTTTGCGGCGCCATGTCACATTTTTCTCTGCAAAACAGTAGGAACCCCCAAAAAGTGATCCCATTTGGGAAAATACACCCCTTAAGGACTCTATCTATGGGTATAGTGAGCATTTAGACCCCACTGGTCTTTTTCACAATTTATTGGAATTAGGCTGTAAAAATGAATATCATCGTTTTTTCCACGAAAAAGTTAAATCCCCAAGATTCACAAGAGATAAAGGAGAAAAAGCCACCTAACATTTGTAAAGCAATTTCTCCCGAGTACGGCAATACGCCACATGTGGTAATAACTGCTGTTTGGACACACGGCAGGGCTCAGAAGGCAGGAGCACTATTGTGCATGCAGATTTTGCTGGATCGGTTTTTGGGCTCCATGTCGCATTTGTAAAAGCCTAATGTACCAGAATACAGTGGAAGCCCCCAAGAAGTAGAAGTGACCCCATTTTGGAAACTAGACCCCTCAAGGCATTTATCATTTGCCTGGACATATGACAGGACTCAGACGTGAAGACCGCCATACGCATTTGAGGTCTATTTTGGTGATTTTCACAGCATTGGTCCACAATTGCAGGGCTCTGAGGTCAAATAGTAAAACAAACCCCTTACACGTGAACCTCACTTTGGAAACGACATCCCTTAAGGCATTTTAAGGGGGGGCTTCTAATCTTTTAATACCTGCCACTGACTGGACCTACTATTCATTAGTCAATCTAACTTATTGTACCTAGGAACATTTGCATTGTCAGTATTCATCTGTGCTTGCACTTACAGGCAAGCCGTCCGGTCCTTGGTAGTGAGAATTTGAAATATTCATGTGGTCTGTTCTGCTATACGTAGCTAATAAAGTTTAATTTTATCTTATGGTAGTTGGGAAATTGGGCTTGTCGCCTCCTGGCGATCATTTTCTCCTTTCCTGTCAATTAGTGAGCATTTTGACCCCACAGGTGTTTTTTAATTAGAAATTAATGCTCAGCGGATGGTGAAAAGTGAAAATTGCCATTTTAGTGCACAATTTCTTCTGCCCAGTTTGTTCTACTGAAGACAAATATCTCATAAAATGTTAATCAGGTTCTCCCGGGTATGGCGATGCCATATATGTGGACGTAAACTGCTGTTTGAGCACGCTGTAGGATTCTGAAGGGTGGGAGCGCCATTTGGTTTTTGGAGCGTAGATTTTGCTTGGTAGTAGCTCTACTTGGTGTTTTGTTGGTATTTCAATTTATAATGTGGGGGGCATATGTGAGCTAGGCAAAGTACATCAGGGCATAATAAGAGGGTATAATAATGGGGTAAATAAATAATAATCCGCAGATGTGTGGCCAGTGTCACACTGAAAAATGAAGCCCGATCTTATCGCTTTTGGACACTGCACATGTTGTAATATTCTGAGAGCCAGAACTTATTTATATTTTTCTTCACCGGAGCTGTGCGAGGATTTATTTTTTTTGTGGAACAATCTGTAAGTTTTGATTGGTACCATTTTGGGGCACATGAGATTTTTTTTTATAACTTTTTATTCTGTTGTTTGGCAAGCAAGGTGACCAAGAACCAGCAATTCTGACAATGTTTTCTATTCTTTTTTTTTTCTACAATTTTACTTTATTCTGCTCGTCTATATGATTATGGCGATACCATATGCAGGGGCGTAGCTAGGGGGGGCAGGTGTGGGATGTGCCCCGGGCGCAACTTAGAGGGGGGCACCAGCGCCACCCCCTCCTGCACTATAATTGTACCTGCATCTATAGGACACAGGTACAATTAGAAGCAATGAATGGCCGGGTACGTTCCGTGCCCGGCCATTCAGCGCATTTCTACGAGTGAAGTGGCACGATACTTTGCGCCGCTTGCGACGTTGAAAGGCGCTGAATGACAGGGAAAGTCACTCTGCCCTGCATCAGCGCCTTTCATAGATCTTTCGTTCAACCCAAGGAGACCTACGCAGAAGAGGGCAGGTCTCCATTGCTGCCAGACGGCGTGGGAACGGGATTAAGGTGAGTTTGAATAGTTTGTTATTTTATTGCAATAAAAAAGTGTGTGGCTTTATCTACAGGGGGCTTTATCTACGGGGTGGGGCTTTATCTACAGGTGCTGAAATCACCTGTTAAAGGATTTCACCCTTGTGGCAGATGTTCCTTTCGCCCCTTGATGCCAACGGTCAAGATGTTCATTAATCCAACTGTTGGCAAATCATACAATATTAAACAGTTCCTAAACTGCCAAAGTAGTGGGGTCATATATGTAGTCAGATGGCCCTGTCCTAAGCTATATGTCGGCAAGACCTTGCAGGAACTGAGGAGGAGAGTGTCCAAACACCTTGGTACCATTAATCATAATGAAGACACCACTCTCTCAAGACATACACATAAGTTTCATGGGGGTAACCATGGACTACTTCAATTTTGGGGTATCACCCAGATTAAGTTAGGTCCTAGGGCTGGCAATTTAGACCGCAGACTCCTGCAGGAGGAGGCACGGTGGATCCACCGTTTGAACACCATGACCCCCATTGGGCTTAACGAAGGGTTTACCTTCAGTGCTTTTCTGTGATCCCATTTATGATCCCTCTTTTGCTGTGTATATATGCTTCTAATTTTATTTTGGGTATTATGAATCTCCCTGTGGTTTCGTCTTGATAATAAACCTGCATTACATACCTTGTATATTATTACCTCTCCTAATAGAGTGGTTGTTTCTTACCATACCACACAAGTTGTACATGTCTATAAATTATATCTATGACTTGACCATATAATTATGGCGGCTTTCTTTATATTATTATTTCTCCATAAGGTGTCTGTCTCAATGTATCCTGATTGAACTATGTACATTTCCTTTATGGGGGCCCCTGTGTCGGTTTTCTGACATAAATTGTCTTTATATACTTACCATTGGTGTCTATGGTAGGAGTTGACTCTTGTACTAAGTTCGTATCTCTGCAAATTGCACTTGCGCCGAGTCCCTGGTCCCTGTTACTTGCTATCTAACAGAATTAATTGAAGTCTTTCCTTCCCTCTTTTGGGAATGCGCTTGCATTTGCTGGTTCTCTGTCTTCTTTTTAGATCTAGCGCGCCTGCGCTGATCTAACCTCCACCATTTACACTATCTCCCCAACGAACATTAGTGCGCATGCGCCGTCCCTTACTTGACATTGGTTTATGTTATGCAACCTGCTATTGGCCAAGCTGTCTTTTCAGACGGCTGTACACCCTTTGTCCACTTGATTGGCCGTCCGTTCTGACACGCCCCCTGTACATACGTCATCAGACACACCTTTAATAGGATCAGTTTTCTCACTGCGCCGCCATTAGCCCCGTGTACCCCTGAGGACGCTACTTGTTAGCGAAATATGTCGGGGGGCTCTCTTTGTTTTAATTCCTGCCTCAAGCCGTACTTACCGCTATATCACTTAGACAATCTAACTCATAATTACTAGGAATGACGGTTCTCATGTCTGTTGGCACAGCGCTGCATTTGTATCAGCTGATTACTCTCATGTCCGGCTCTTGGCAGTGACAATTTTAATAATCATATATGTGGTATGTCTTTTTTTGCTATACGTAGCACAATAAAATATTGTTCCTATCTTTAGGGTAGTTGGGAAAAAGGGTTTGTTTGCCTGCAGGCATTCTTTTTGTTAATTATCTACAGGGGGGGCTTTATCTATGGGGAGCTTTATCTACGGTGGGGGCTTTATCTACCGGGGGGCTTTATCTACAGGGGGGCTTTATCTATTGGGGGGCTTTATCTATGGGGGGGCTCTATCTACAGGGGGGGCTATATACTGTGGTGGGTTATCTATGGAGCACTATATACAGGGGTGGGCTATATCTACAGGGGGCTATATACAGGGATGGGCTATCTATGGAGCACTATATACAGGGATGGGCTATATCTACAGGGGGGCTATATACAGAGGTGGGCTATCTGTGGAGCACTATATACAGGGGTGGGCTATCTGTGGATCACTATATACAGGGGTGGGCTATATCTACAGGGGGGGCTATATACAGGGGTGCGCTATCTATGGAGCACTATATACAGGGGTGGGCAATATCTACAGGAGGCTATATACAGGGGTGGGCTATCTGTGGAGCACTATATACAGGAGTGGGCTAAATCCACAGGAGGGCTATATACAGGGGTGGTCTATCTATGGAGCACTATATACAGGGGTAGGCTATATCTACAGGGGGGCTGTATACAGGGGTGGGCTATCTGTGGAGCACTATATACAGGGGTGGACAATATGTGGAGCACTATGTACAGGGGTGGGCTATATCTACAGGGGAGGCTATATACAGAGGTGGGCTATCTATGGAGCACTATAGGGGGAGCTATTTGTGGGACACTATATACAGGGGTGGGCTATATGGGGGCACTATCTACAGGGGGCTCTATGGCAGGAACTATCTATAGGGGGCACAGTGTGTGTGTGTGTGTGTGTGTGTGTGTGTGTGTGTGTGTGTGTGTGTGTGTCTGTGTGTGTGGGGGACACAGTGTATGGTGTATGGGACACTATTATATTTAGGGGCGTAGTGTGTGGTATAATGAGAACTTTATCTGTGTTTATGGGTGTAGAAATGTTGGAAATGTGAGAAGCTGAAGACATCTGAGCAGCAATCTGCAGAAATGGGCTGTGACCGGGAGAAGTCATCATAGAGGTCTGGACCGAATGAAGAAAAAGAACTAGAATCTGCGACGTCACTGGTGAGTCACTTAATGTAAATGTTTATTCTGCCTCTAATCTGTAATGTAGTCACTGTATGATCTGCAGTGAGATGATGGGTGATATGATTATGATATGATTTATTTTTTGTGAAACAGCATCTCCCAGCATATCCTTACCATTGTTCGGGCCATGCTGGGAGCTGGAAACAAATTAGTGCAAACCTATACGGCAGGGGTTGCACTAAATTGAGCTGTATTTGTGCTGGTGTTGTATTTATGTACTGAGCTTTGTTCTGGTGCTGTATATATGTACTGAGCTTGGTTCTGGTGCTGTATATATGTACTGCGCTTGGTTCTGGGGTTGTGTATAGAACTATATTGCTTGTAAAATGTACAAATGTTTTTATGCTCGATTTACATAAAAAGAAATGTGGAAAAGAAATGACACATTGATCGGTATAGAAAACAAACATGGCGAGGGGGAAGGAGATGTCGGGAAAGAGGTTGGGGGGGGGCGCCAAACTGAATCTTTGCCCCGGGTGCTGGAGAACCTAACTGTGCCTCTGCCATATGTATATAGGTTTTTGATGTTTTGCAGCGTTTTCACAATAAAATCAAGTTTTTTTAAATACATTTTTTGTGTCCCCATATTCTGAGAGCCATAACTTTTTTATTTTTCAGTCAAAAAAGCTGCTTAAGGGCTTGTTTTTTGCGGGACCATTTGTAGTTTTTATTGGTACTGTTTTGCGGTACATGCGACCGTTTGATCACTTTTTATTCTATATTTAAGAGCTGAAGTGTAAGTGAGAGCGTGCACGCGAATGCGCACACAGGTCCGAGCTGCGCGTGCACGCGCACACACTCTCCAGCTCTTGCTGTGACACTGTCCGTATCTGATCGGACAGTGTCACAGCCATAGTAACACGCCCCCTTGCCAATTACACGCCCCATTGACAGTTCAGGGGGTGTATAACGGCACCAATATCTAAATAACGGAGGAGGGGAGGGAAAAAATTTAAAGTGCCCAGGGTTTGTGCAGCCCTGCCCATTACATGCTGTGCTCAGATGCACATGTATGGGCAGGTGAAAGGTCCTCTTTAATTAAGTTTCAGTGGTCACATGATGTGCAGGTGGTGGGTCACATGACTGACGCCATGTTTTCCATTCAGTTAGCCTATGGATACAAATAAGTAGTCTACGCTATTGATTCCGTCGAAACGACGGAACCCTTGCACAACGGAGACAAACAGAAACCATTGGCACCGGATCCGTCACCTTTGAAACCATTGAAATCAATAGTGATGGAAACGGAAACCTGTGGATTCCGTTTGTGTCAGTCAGGGCTCCGGTCCGACGGAAAGCTCCGACGGAACGTCGGAACGGAGCCCTGACGCAGATGTGAACGAAGCCTTACAACCAGACAAGCCGTTTAATGACACTAAAGTAGTTGATATTGGTAATAATGTCTTGTATTAAGATGTTATTTATTTGATTTTTGTATTACACAATGATGTAACCTTGTTGTAGTAGTCTCTTGATTCGAGGTAGGTCAAACGTCAAACTGGGGAGGGGTTTTTGTTCTGAGTCCCTTAACTTATATCACAGTGATGATTGTTGTTCTTGGTTGTCCAACCCATGATACTATGAGCCATTGATGCAGGGCAAGTTTCCCATTGTGTTGTAGCCACTTTGCAAGTCACTTGTTGGAAGAGCTGGTTTCCTCCTACAATCCGAAAACACAACGCTAGGTAAATTAGCCCCAGTGTGTGTGTGAGATATAAAAATAAGATTGTAAGCCCATTGCCCATTTGGGACAGAGACTGATGTGAGTAATGACAATATATCTGTACAGCGCTGTAGAATATTTTTGCACTATAAAAGAAACATAAAGAAATATAACATCTGGCTTATGGGCTGCATGTGCTGCCATTGTTGCACCATCTATGAGGGGAGAACTTTGCACTTCCCTGACTAAAAGTGGCAGCATTTTGTAGAGGTACAGTCCATCTATGCACTTTTCAATTTTCTCCAATGTAGGGGAGGGGGCGCGATTTCACCAATTTTTTCACAATCACTCCTCAGCAGTTGTAGATGTATATTAGATGTAGTGCAGTCAGAAATGCTGTGTCTAACTTCCGTATATTGGGTCTTTTCCACTCTCTTCATCATTTTTGGAGATTTAAATTTTCTCTCTATAACTCTGCAGAGTGGGTGGGCTCTTCCCGGTGTGGAGCTGCAGAGCTGAGAGCACTAACCAATGAGCTGCTTTTCCTGTTGTTCCCACCTCCCCTCTTAGGATACATTCACATGACAGTGAAAAACGGCCATCTGGCGGCCGTTTCCAAAACTGTGAAGTTCTATGGGTGTATTCACATGGCCGATTTTTAAATGGCCCATGAAAACTGGCCGTCAAAAAATAGGACATGTCCTATTTTTGGCCATTTTCATGGCCAAACGGCTCCTATAGAAGTCGATGGATCAGGTTTTAACATCCGTTTTAAGGAATCAATCTTTGTAAGGGCCGGTAATAACTCATCCTGGCCGAGGACTCTCTGAACACAGCGCTACTTTGAGCGCTGAGATCAGGGAAGTCCTTGACATTACTGTCCATATATGGACAGTAAAGTCAGGGCTTTCAACAATGGAGTCCCAGGCCAGAGCATCGCAAGATCTCTGGCCAGAGACTCCTGTTTTGGGAAAGCCCTTGACATCACTGTTTATATATGGACAGTGACGTCAGGGGCTCCCTCTGACCCCTCATGTAGATAGCACCCTCCCATGTAGATAGCACACCCTCATGTAGATACCACCCCCTATAGATAGTATCCCCACTGTAGATGGCACCACCCCTGTAAATTGCACCCCCCCCTTGTAGATAGTGCCATTGTAGCTCCCTATAGGAGCGGAATCCCTGGCGGACAGACCCTGCATTGGCCTGGGATTCTGCTCCTAGAGAAGCCCCGGCGTCACTATCCATATATGGACAGTGACATCAGGGTTTACTCCTGGAGCAGAATTCCCGGCCAGAGCGCTGCTGATGCTCTGGCAGGGGATTCTGCTCTTAGAGGAAGCCCCTAACATCACTATCCATATATGGACAGAGACTTCAGGGGCACCATCTAGGAGCGAAATCCCCGGTCAAATGGATTCCGCTCCTACAGGGAACTACAGTGGCGCTATCTACAGGAGGGAGTGCCATCTATGAGGGGTGGGGGTGTTGGTACTATCTACAGGGTGGTGTCATCTACAGGTGGTGAGGGTGGTGGTGTTATCAACAGTGGGGTGGTGCTATCTACAGGAGGGGGTGTTATCTACAAGGGGGGTGTTATCTACAAGGGGTGTTAGTGCTATCTACAGGAGGGGTTGGTGCTTTCTACAGGGGGTGCTATATACAGGGGACTGGTGCTATATACAGGGGACTGGTGCTATCTACAGGGGGTGTGGTGCTATCTGCATCAGCACTGTGGCACTATATGGGGGGTGACACTATCTACAGTAGACACTGTGGCGGTATCTACATGGGCACTGTGGCACTATGTGTGCTCTGGCAGTATGTATGTGGGCACTATGTCACTCTATATGTGGGCCCTATGGTACTATGTGGGCACTGTGGCACTATCCATAGTGGCCACTGTGGCACTATGTGGGCACTGGTTCATTAGATGTGGGCACTATGGCACTATGTCACTTAATATGTGGGCGCTGCGGTACTATTTCGGCACTGGCCCTATGTGGGCATTGTGCGCACTGTGGCACTATCTACAGGGACTATCTACTTGGGCACTGTGTTGTTTTTAGGGGGTTGGGACTAAAAAAAACCTGACAAAAGTAATTCAACAGTTTTTTTTTTTTACAGCCATTAAAAATGGAAAGAAGGACTGGAAATGGATGAAAATTTGGAGACACACTGAAGCAAAATGACCATGAAAAACTGACAGGTGATCCATTTTTAATGGCCATTTTTTTTCACTGTCATGTGAGTGTATCCTGATGTTTTTCTATTATCTAACTATTTATCTATGTCCTAACTATTCATCTAACTATCGATCTATCTTCTTTCTATCTCATATATATATATATATATATATATATATATATATATGTATGTATGTATATATATATATATAAATATATATATATATATATATATATATATAGTAGCAGTGCAGCTAATGGACAGTGCAGAAACTCAGGTTTTAAGCAACCAGGGAGCATGTACAGCAGAGAGGGTTTTCTCTGCTATTGCTTGGGTGTAAAGCCTGGAATAGGGCCTGGTTTGCTGGAGTGTGAAGGAGAAGGGCGGGCTTCCACTCCATACAGACAGTCCATGTCTTGGGCTGTCTGATGAGCTTAGTTAGGCTTCACCTGAGACGGCTCTTTAATTCAGGTGTGTGCTGTTCACACAGGGCTCTCAGTCTGGGGAAGACAGGCATGCTAGCCTGTGAGAGTCACCACCGTGTGAGGTAAAAACTGAAGGTTTTGAGGTGCTGGGCACAAGGCTCAGTGTCACATAGTGAGGGACACTGAATGTGTTAGTTAGAGGCTGGACGGCCTAGGGTTTATTTTTTATGTTTATTGTTGTACCACTGACTGCTGTTGTGAAGACAATAAAGTTAGCTGCGGCTGGTTTAAACCTTTTACTCAAGGAGTTGGAGTGAACTTTCTATGTGTGCCAACCATCTCACCTGGGAGATGGCGATCCCATGAGCTAAGTGGTCCCCAGGTTGTCACATATGGTGGAGAATGCGGGCAATAAAATGGCACAAGAAGTGTGCAGTGAAATTTAAAGGGCCAGGAGCCCAATTAAAGAGACTGTTTTTCCATTGCAATGGGTCTTATTGAGGAACTCCTCAAAAAGATAGTGCAAACGAATGCGGAGCTGCAAGAAGCAAATGCCAAGCAGATGGAGGATAACCAGAGGTTCCGGGCACAGTTGGAAGCAAATGGAGAGTCTTTAAGGGCACAAGTACTGTCCAAGGATACACAGCCTTCCAAGTCAAGTAGATGCCTTTCAACGCCAGCTTCATTGATGCCGGGTACTCCTGACGTGTTGCAGACAATTTGCAGAAAAGAGCAAAGAGCATGCATACCTGTGATACAAGCTGTGAGGACCATTGCTAAGGGCAACCACCCGGACCCATGGTGGGAATCTTTGCAAGCGGACTATTGTCTGGATGGAAAAGGTGTTCCCAAGCAATGTTGGGCAGCTGTTAAAAAGACAAGTGTGCTGAATCGCACAGATGTGGTTGCTAGGAGCAACCAACCCCGACAGCATGTGGCGGCTGTTCAACAAAAGGAGCGCTGTTGGAGATGCCATAGAGCGGATGGATGTGCACCTGATTGTTCTCTGGTCAGGAGGCCAGAGAGAGCGCAAGAGAAGACACGTGAAGTGTTGGTTGGTGGGATTCCGCTACTGGTCCGTCTGGATCTTCGCCAAGAGGTCTCGAGGATGCATCCGGACATTTTGCTGTTCGTGAAGAAGGATCCTGAGATGGGTGAGACCATTCTGATTGACTTTGAAACTGATTTTGGGACTGTGCAGCACAGACTTATAAAATGTCAGGAACTTAATGAGGAGTTTGTGCAGGGAAGGGACTTCCCTCATTTTTGGCAGTTGTGGGAGAAAGGAAATATCTCCTATAAGCATTACAGGGAAAAGTCCTCTCCAGGGTGTGCTGCTCCATTGCCAAAAAGGGAAAATGCACTAGTGGTAATGATGTCAAGTGATAATGTGATTCAGGAAATGCCTGCTAAAAATGACGCACATGTATTTGATGCACAGCGTTTATGTGATGACACTAGTGAAATGTCCAAAATTGTGCCTAACATGTCTTTAAGCCATGAGTATGTCACACAGCCTGAGCAGGTTAATGCATTGTGTGAACAGGCTGAGAAACAGCAGCCAAGACAGAAGAGGGGATTAGTTCAAGTGTGCCCCTTGAGGCTGTAGTTGAGAAAGTCGAGCGTGTCACATGTGATGTGTGTACTGTTACTGATGGTAATCCAGAGGATGTGTCCTTGGAAACAGATGTGTCAGGTGTATCAGAGATTTCCCTAGAGGTTGGGATTGTTGATGGTGGTAACCTGGAGTACAGCCCTGCCATACCTAGTGATGGTGATGAAAATGTGCCTGGGGCAATAGAGGTGACTGCAGCACCTTTAGAAATGTTGCCCCCTACAGGTCATTCCTATCCTGTAGAAACTGAGACTGTTGCATGTGATGTGTGCACTGTTCCTAATGGCAACCAGCTGTATACTGCTGCGATGTGTGAGTGGAGTGGTGATAAACTCTACAGGTCTGAGATTGTGGTTGGGGTCACCTCAGAGTCAGCTGAATCCAGCAGCAGTGATCCACCTTTTTATTTGAGCGACCACACCAGTGTGAATGTAGCCCTAAGTGATGCACATGAGTTCCTGGACGGTGGAGTCAGTGAGGTGTGTGTGCTGGTGGCTGTGGCCTCGGTCACTAATGAACCGCCCAGTAGTGAACCAGATGTACATGAAAACATTACCCTAGAGGTTGGGGCTGTCAATGGTACCAATGAGGACACTACTGCCATGTATAGTGTGAGAAGGGTTACTACTTCGCCCTTAGAAGTTCTGCCCCCTGCAGGTCTTTCTCATGTAGACGTTGCTACCACACTTTCCCAGGAGGTAAGGGGAGCAATAGAGGGGGTCTTCCAGGCTTGTTTAATGGATACTGTTACAGTGTGTACTTTAGCCATTGAAGTTGCATGTTACACCAGACAGGTTGCTAAGGGCAACAAGTGGTGCTATACCACTAAGCAGGATGCGGACCCTAACGCTGCTGCAGAGACGACCACTACCGGGTCTGATAGAAGTAACCCAGAGGGGTCGGGTCAGTGCGTTGAAAAATTGTCTCTGGACGGTCAGTCTGAGCATTTAAATGCTGAGATGAAAAACTCCAAGATGGAGGGGAGTATAGCGTCTGAATGTGGTTTGGTAGATGGTACGGTGTATACCAAAATTCACGAGATGAGTGTCACCGAACACTATGAGCCAGTGTCTAAACCAAGGGGTGACACACAAAGCCACTTCATGGATGCGGAAAGGTCCATGAATGTAGGGCACAACACATGCTGTGATCAGCAAAAGCTAGTAGTGCCTACAAGGGATGAGGATGCTAGGCATGCCAACATAGAAGAGTTGCAGGAGCACCTGTCTAATACACCCAGGAGTAATTATCAAATGTCTGTTACTGTAGGGGTGACCCTAAGTGTAATTATGTCCCAACGTAGGAGCTTTGACCCTGGAGGGAGGTTGAAATGTGATCAGTCCTACGGCCTTTATCAAAGGGGGGGGGGATATGTAGCAGTGCAGCTACTGGACAGTGCAGAACCTCGGGTTTTAAGCAACCAGGGAGCATGTACAGCAGGGAGGGTTTTTACAGCAGGGAGGGTATAAAGCCTGGAATAGGGCCTGGTTTGCTGGAGTGTGAAGGAGAAGTGCGGGCTTCCACTCCATACAGACAGTCCATGTCTTGGGCTGTCTGATGTCTTAGTTAGGCTTCACCTGAGACGGCTCTTTAATTTAGGTGTGTGCTCTTCACACAGGGCTCTCAGTCTGGGGAAGACGGGCATGCTAGCCTGTGAGAGTCACCACCGTGTGAGGTAAAAACTGAAGGTTTTGAGGTGCTGGGCACAAGGCTCAGTGTCACATAGTGAGGGACACTGAATGTGTTAGTTAGAGGCTGGACAGCCTAGGGTTTATTTTGTATGTTTATTGTTGTACCACTGACTGCTGTTGTGAAGACAATAAAGTTAGCTGCGGCTGGTTTAAACCTTTTACTCAAGGAGTTGGAGTGAACTTTCTATGTGTGCCAACCATATCACCTGGGAGATGGCGATCCCATGAGCTAAGTGGTCCCCAGGTTGTCACAAAATATATATATACAGGGTGGGCCATTTATATGGATACACCTAAATAAAATGGGAATGGTTGGTGATATTAACTTCCTGTTTGTGGCACATTAGTATATGGGAGGGAGGAAACTTTTCAAGCTGGGTGTTGACCATGGTGGCCATTTTGAAGTCGGACATTTTGTATCCAACTTTAGTTTTTTCAATGGGAAGAGGGTCATGTGACACATTAAACTCATCGAGAATTTCACAAGAAAAACAATGGTGTGCTTGGTTTTAACGTTACTTTATTCTTTCATGAGTTATTTACAAGTTTCTGACCACTTATAAAATGTGTTCAAAGTGCTGCCCATTGTGTTGGATTGTCAATGTAGTTTCCATTGATGGAGAATGGCCCCACTATCTTTGCACCCCATATACCACACCATACCATCAATTTTTGTGTTCCATCAGTCTTGGAGGGATCTATCCAATGTGGGTTAGTGTCAGACCAATAGCGGTGGTTTTGTTTGTTAATTTCACCATTCACATAAAAGTTTGCCTCATCACTGAACAAAATGTTCTGTGTAAACTGAGGGTCCTGTTCCAATTTTTGTTTTGCCCATTCTGCAAATTCAGTGCGCCGATCTGGGTCATCCTCGTTGAGATGCTGCAGCAGCTGGAGTTTGTAAGGGTGCCATTTGTGAGTAGCTAATATCCGCCGAAGGGATGTTCGACTGATGCCACTCTCCAGTGACATGCGGCGAGTGCTACGCTGTGGGCTCTTGCTGAATGAAGCTAGGACAGCCACTGATGTTTCTTCATTAGTGACAGTTTTCATGCGTCCACATTTGGGCAAATCCAACACTGCACCAGTTTCACGAATCTTGGCAAGCAGTTTGCAAACTGTAGCATGGGAGATGGGTGGTCTCGTAGGGTGTCTTGTATTGAAATCTGCTGCAATGACCCGGGTACTGCGTTCACCAGACATCAACACAATTTCTATCCGCTCCTCACGTGTTAACCTCTGCGACATGTCAATGGCTGTAAACAAAGAGAAGCTTGTAAATAACTCACGAAAGAATAAAGTAACGTTAAAACCAAGCACACCATTGTTTTTCTTGTGAAATTCTCATTAAGTTTGATGTTTCACATGACCCTCTTCCCATTGAAAAAACTAAAGTTGGATACAAAATGGTCGACTTCAAAATGGCCGCCATGGTCAACACCCAGCTTGAAAAGTTTCCCCCCTCCCATATACTAATGTGCCACAAACAGGAAGTTAATATCATCAACCATTCCCATTTTTTTAGGTGTATCCATATAAATGGCCCACCCTGTATATCTTTCTATTTACCTGTCTGTCTGTCTGTCTGTCTGTCTGTCTGTCTGTCTGTCTGTCTGTCTGTCTGTCTGTCTGTCCTGTCTGTCGGTCTGTCTATCATCTATTTATTTATCTATTTAACTATCTATCTGATCTCTTTTGTGAACTTTTATTACTCTCAAGATATCATGATAGCTGTGGTATTCTTGATGAAGCTGCACCGCCTAGGGGTAGCTTCAAGGACTGCAGGGAAGAGGAGGAGGAGTGAACAAGTTGGAAAAATGCCCAGTAGCGCGATTGGGCTAAGGAGTGAAATAGGGGAGTGGATATAAGGGATATATGGTTGAGTTCAAGGGCATAGCTCTCTCTTACCTTCCTTCTGCAGCGTGAAGTAACACCTTGTAGTTAGACTCCGTGTGGTGAGGAGAATCACTTTTCTTACTTCTGTCTCTTTCCCCTTTTTCCAGCATGACTGATGAGTTCCTGCAGCAAGTGGCCCGACAGGTGGCGGTCGAAGGTACCACCTGGCTGGAGGATCTGTTAAGGAAGAAAGATGGTGACGTGGATGCAACGGTCCCTGTACGTGCAGCTGGAGAGACCACAGGTAGGCTGCAACGCATCACCCGCCCTCCCGTTCGACTAAGCCCCACTACCCTTCCTAGAGCGGCCCTTCAGGGGCTGCTCCCCCCCGCTAGTGTTGGGAGGCACACAGGTCGGGCAAGGCCTGTCTCACCTTCCACATCCTCAGGCAAGGTAGTTACTCCTTCCCCTGCCCCGCCGTATACTCCCGTTATTCCCCCTCATGTGGTGCGCAGCCACCCTTTCTAACCCGGGTAACGGCCAGAGTGCAGTGCCGGAGGTAGTCGCCAGCCGGGCGGCACATGACCCTTCTGCTACCCGCCCGCTGCGCTGTGAGGGAGGTAGGGTGGCTCCCGAGGACATGGCCGCTATGGCCTGTGCAGAAGAGATGGGCTGCACACGCGCACATGGCGCGATCTACAATGCTGAACCCCTAACCTTTGTCGCTGCACCTCCTCTACCTCTGGGACCAGGTGAGACAGAAGGGGCAGCGTCTGTAAAACGGGTTGTTAGTGGGAGGAAGGCCGGGCAGAGGAAACGCCACAGGGGCACAGCAGTGCGGGTGTTGCATGGATCTGCACCACATGCACAATCCAGAGAGGAAGAAGTCCGTGATCAGCCAGGGCTGCAGAGTCATCAGCAGATGTATCCTTTATTAAGTGTTCCGTCCTGTTCTGGCCTTCAACAAAGGGGTCCGAGCAGGGACGTTTCTTATGAGTCAGGTTCCAGGGGAAACTATGTGATGCTGGTCACTCTTCTGCCTTGTCCCTTTTTTCCTTTTCAGATTCGGCGAAAGGGTCGCCAAGGAGAGGGAGGAAACGTTGATCAGAAGGTGGTTGTAGGCATGATCGTCTCATGCTTCAATACAGCAGAGGTGGTCGTTCTCGGAGGCGAAGATCGCACTCGTCATCTTCTGAAAGACAACCCTCCTCTTCATCCTCATCATCGTCATTGTCTTCATATTCCACGCCGCCGACATCCATCCATGCTGATGATAGGCGGAACCACAGGCGGCGTCGTGTCGACTCCCGGCGTGCTGAGGATGACCTGGGCGGATCATCCCAAGGTGGGTCCTCGGCTCGGACATCGGGCGGTGAGCAGTCCTCGGTTCCGGCGGCGCCATAGGTGGAAGAAGTGACCTCAGGAGTGGCGGGGATCCCTGCACTCGTTGAGTCCTCATGTGTTGATGCATGGCTTTCTAAATCTACGATGTCTGGTAATGATTTAGTTTCTGTATTGAAAGCTGTGGTGGCCGGTTTGGAAAAAAGTGATGGTGCTCCCACACCATCTGTTCCGCCATGGAGTGGCAATCCCTCGTCTGCGAGGGAAGCCAGCTTGGCTTGTTTAACTTTTAGGGATTCCCTGTTTTGTGGTGTGGCCCCTCTCGGCACTCATCTGCCTGCTGAGATCAAGGTAATAATTGGTAAGAATGGATTTGTGGATATTTGGTCCTTGATCTCGGTAGAGCAGGTGACTGTGGATAAGGAGCGCACTTTTGAAAAGGGTTGTGATAAAAAGGTAAACGTTGCCAAAACACTTGGCAATTGGCTCCAGGGTTTTGCTACCCTGGTGCATATAGTGTGTCAGCAACACCCTGAAAAGGGTGCAGAGTTGTTTGTATACTTCGATACCATCTTTAGCGCCCACAGGCTGCACGGAGGTGGGGCATGTTGGCGCTACGACGAAGAATTCCATCGCCGTTTGGCTTTCTCGCCTGAGATCGGTTGGCGTCAAAGGCAAAGGACAGCTGATTCTAGCGCAGAGTGGGAATCAGGCTAGACCCTTTCCCAGTGGGGCTGCGGGTTCAGGAACAGCTCCTAGGACCGCGGCCGCACGCCCCACAGGAGCATGTTGGTTTTACAATGAGGGACATTGCAGGGTCTTTGCAACCTGCAAGTTCTGTCATGAATGCTCCATTGGCGGGGGCGCTCACGCGGCACTTTGATGCTTCCGCAGGGGCAATGTAAAGGATTTGCCTGACACAGCTTCTGTGTCGACGCCCGTGGTTAATCAGTCTGCATCTGCTCCTAGGTCTGATAGAGTGACTCGATCTGCTACCACTCAGACTGGTAGGCTGAGGAGTGGGAGAACCTATCACAGCCTGGCCAAACAGAGCTAGCTCCCGCCCTCGGTCTATTTATACCTTCATTTCCTGCTTGTCTTTGCCTGTGATTCTATCTTGTTTCCTGGCTCTGCTGTTCCAGCCATTACTATTGACATCTTCTTCATTTTGACCCTGGCTTTACTGACTACGCTCCTGCTCTGCGTTTGGTACCTCGTACACTCCTGGTTTGACTCGGCTCGTTCACTACTCTTGTTGCTCACGGTGTTGCCGTGGGCAACTGCCCCATTTCCCTTAGCTTCTGTGTACCCTTGTCTGTTTGTCTGTCGTGCACGTATTAAGCGTAGGGACCGTCGCCTAGTTGTACGCCGTCGCCTAGGACGGGTCGTGCAAGTAGGAAGGTACTGAGTGGTGGGTAGATTAGGGCTCAACTGTCTGTCTCCCTACCCCATCATTACATAATCACAGGCCCATAAACCTTTTCTACCCTGGTTCCTACTTCTATGGACCCCCTTGAGACCCTGGCTCAGCAAATGCAGGGTCTCTCCCTACAGGTCCAAGACCTGGCTCAGAGGTGCGACCAGCGTGATGCTAACCAGTTAGTGCCCTCCACCTCACCTCTTGAACCCCATCTCAAGTTGCCTGACCTGTTCTCAGAGGACGGAAGACTATTTTCTCCTTTCGGGAGAGTTGTAGACTCTATTTCCGTCTTAGGCCCCACTCCTCAGGTTCTGAGAGCCAGCGAGTGGGTATTATTGTCTCCCGGCTACAGGACGGCCCCCAAGAATGGGCCTTCTCCTTGGCTCCCTACGCCCCTGAACTTTCCTCTGTTGACCTTTTTTTTTTCCGCTCTCGGGCTCATCTATGACGAGACTGACAAGACTGCCTTTGCCGAGAGTCAACTGGTGACCTTACGTCAGGGTAAGAGACCCGTTGAAGAGTACTGTTCTGACTTTAGGAAGTGGTGTGTAGCTTCTCACTGGAATGACCCTGCCTTGAGGTGCCAGTTTAAATTGGGTCTGTCGAACGCCCTGAAAGAACTGTTAGTTAGCTATCCCTCTTCTGACTCTCTAGATCAGGTTATGGCTTTAGCGGTACGTCTTGACCGACGTCTCAGGGAACGACGACTTTAACGTTTTTGTGCCTTCTCCTCTGGCTCTCCCATGATGGCTCCCGAGGTTCCGTTACTTCGTTCTTCCACGGAAAACTTGGATGAAAAAATGCAACTCGGGGCCTCCGTGTCTCCCCAACAAAGTAGAGAGATCTGCAGAAAGAATGGTCTCTGCTTCTACTGTGGGGATGACAAGCATCAAGTGAACGACTGTCCTAGGCGTAAGAATACTCCAGGCGGAAAACTTCCACGCCTAAGTGACCATCGGGGAGGTCGCTTGGGCGCACAGGTATTTCCCGTAAATATAAAACCTAATAAGATCTTGCTTCCCTTTCAGGTCTCTTTTGAGGGTAGGTCTGCCACCGGCAGTGCCTTCGTGGATTCAGGGTCTTCTGCTAATATTATGTCTGTGGAATTTGCTATGTCTCTAGCTATGCCATTGATTGATTTGCCTAAACCTGTCCCGATAATGGGTATCGACTCCACCCCACTTGCTAATGGTTATTTTACGCAGTATACGCCTGTTTTTGAACTCATTGTTGGCTCCATTCATTTGGAGCAGTGTTCTGTATTGGTGATGCAGGGATTATCGTCCGATTTGGTTTTAGGCCTTCCCTGGTTGCAGATGCATAATCTCACTTTTAACTGGAGTGCTAGGATCTTACTAAATGGGGTAATCAATGCATGACATCCTGTCTTTCTCTTAATTTTATTTCTCTCCCTGAGGAGCTGAAAACTCTACCTGAGTTTATCCAGGACTTCGCTGATGTTTTTTCTAGAAAGACCTCCGAAGTGTTACCTCCTCATAGAGAATACGATTGTGCTATCGATTTGGTACAAGGAGCTAAGCTCCCTAAGGGTAGAATATTTAATCTCTCTTGTCCCGAACGTGAGGCCATGAGAGAATATATCCAGGAAAGCCTGGCCAAGGGTTACATTCGCCCCTCTACTTCTCCGGTAGGTGCTGGCTTCTTCTTCGTTGGGAAGAAGGATGGTGGTCTTAGACCGTGCATCGATTACCGAAACTTGAATAAGGTCACTGTTAAGAACCAGTATCCCATTCCTTTGATTCCTGATCTCTTCAATCAGGTTCAGGGGGCCCAATAATTCTCTAAGTTTGATCTTCGGGGGGCTTATAAGCTTATCCGAGTCAGAGAAGGGGATGAGTGGAAGACTGTGTTAAACACGCCCGAAGGTCATTTCGAATACCTCGTCATGCCCTTTGGGTTGTGTAATGCTCCCGCGGTCTTCCAGAATTTGATAAATGAGATTTTAAGAGACTACCTGGGGGTATTTCTTGTAGTGTACCTTGATGACATACTTGTGTTTTCCAAGGACTGGTCCTCCCACATTGAGCATGTCAGGAAGGTGCTCCAGGCCCTTCGGGAAAACAAACTCTTTGCTAAACCCGAAAAATGTGTGGTTGGGGTGCAGGAGATACCATTTTTGGGTCAAATCCTCACTCCTAATGAATTCCGCATGGACCCTTCCAAGGTTCAGGCTGTGGCTGAATGGGTCCAACATGCCTCCCTGAAGGCGTTACAGTGCTTCCTTGGGTTTGCTAATTATTACAGGAGATTTATTGCTAACTTCTCGTTCATCGCTAAGCCTCTTACGGATCTTACTCGCAAGGGTGCTGATCTCCTCCACTGGCCTCCGGAGGCGGTCCAGGCTTTTGAGATCCTGAAGAAGTGCTTTATCTCTGCTCCAGTGCTGATTCAGCCTAACCAAATAGAGCCATTCATCGTGGAGGTTGACGCCTCCGAGGTGGGAGTGGGTGCTGTCTTGTCCCAGGGTACCAGGTCCCTCACCCATCTCCGTCCCTGTGCCTACTTCACCAGGAAGATCACGCCGACTGAGAGTAACTATGACGTGGGCAACCTTGAACTCTTAGCCATTAAATGGTCATTTGAAGAGTGGCGCCACTTCTTGGAGGGGGCTAAGCACCAGGTAACGGTCCTTACCGACCACAAGAATCTGGTCTTCCTAGAATCTGCCTGGAGGCTAAACCCGAGATAAGCTCGATGGGCGTTGTTTTTTACTAGATTCAACTTTGTGGTCACCTATAGGGCTGGGTCTAAAAATATTAAAGCTGATGCACTGTCGCGTAGCTTCATGGCCAGCCATCCTTTGGAGGAAGATCCTGCTTGTATTTTGCCCCCAGGTATAATAATATCCTCTGTTGATTCTGACTTAGTCTCCGAAATTGCGGCTGATCAAGGTTCAGCTCCCGGGAACCTTCCTGAGAATAAGCTGTTGGTTCCCCTGCAACTCCGGCTAAGGGTACTCAGGGAAAATCATGACTCTGCACTATCTGGCCATCCAGGCATTCTGGGTACCAAGCACCTCATTTCTAGAAACTATTGGTGGCCTGGCTTTCCGAAAGACGTTAAGGCCTACGTCGCCGCTTGTGAAATTTGTGCTAAGTCCAAGACCCCCAGGTCCCGACCAGCGGGCTTACTATGTTCTTTGCCCATTCCCCAGAGACCTTGGACCCATATCTCCATGGATTTTATCACCGATCTGCCTCCATGTCAAGGCAAGTCGGTGGTGTGGGTTGTAGTAGACCGCTTTAGTAAGATGTGCCACTTTGTGCCCTCAAGAAACTACCCAATGCCAAGACGTTAGCTACCATGTATGTCAAACACATCCTGCATCTCCTTGGGGTTCCTGTCAATATTGTTTCTGACAGGGGTACAATTTGTTTCTGAAAGAGGGGTTCAATTTGTTTCATTGTTTTGGATAGCCTTCTGTAAAAAGTTGGAGATTGATCTGTCCTTCTCCTCGGCCTTCAATCCTGAAACTAATGGCCAACCTGAGAGGACTAATCAGTCCCTAGAACAATATTTAAGGTGTTTTATATCTGACTGTCAATATGATTGGGTCTCCTTCATTCCCCTCGCCGAATTTTCCCTTAATAACCGGGTCAGTAACTCGTCAGGGGTCTCCCCCTTTTTCTGTAATTTTGGGTTTAATCCACGGTTCTCCTCCGTTTCACCTGGTGGTTCCAACAGTCCCGAGGTAGATGTCGTTCATCGGGAACTGTGCACAGTCTGGGCCCAGGTTCAGAAGAACCTAGAGGCGTCCCAGAGCATACAAAAGACTCAGGCAGATAGAAGACGTTCTGCTAACCCCTTGTTTGTGGTCGGGGATCTGGTGTGGCTGTCTTCTAAAAATGTGCGCCTTAAAGTTCCGTCCAAAAAATTTGCTCCCCGGTATATAGGGCCGTACAAGGTCATTGAGGTCCTTAACCCTGTCTCCTTCCGTCTGGAGTTACCCCCGTCTTTTCAAATACATGACGTGTTTCATGCCTCCCTCCTAAAACGCTGCTCCCCGTCCTTGGTTACCTTGAGGAAACCTCCGGTCCCTGTTCTCACCCCTGAAGGGGTAGAATTCGAGGTGGCTAAGATTGCGGACAGCAGGATGGTCCAAGGCTCCCTCCAGTACCTGGTCAATTGGAGAGGATACGGGCCTGAGGAGAGGACTTGGGTACCCGCCCGGGATGTTCACGCTGGGGTATTGCTGAGGAGGTTCCATCTTCGGTTCCCCAATAAGCCAGGTCCACCTAGGTAGGGTCCAGTGGCCCCTCATAAAAGGGGGGGTACTGTAAAGGATTTGCCTGACACAGCTTCTGTGTCGACGCCCGTGGTTAATAAGTCTGCATCTGCTCCTAGGTCTGATAGAGTGACTCGATCTGCTACCACTCAGGCTGGTAGGCTGAGGAGTGGGAGAACCTATCACAGCCTGGCCAGACGGAGCTAGCTCCCGCCCTCGGTCTATTTATACCTTCATTTCCTGCTTGTCTTTGCCTGTGATTCTATCTTGTTTCCTGGCTCTGCTGTTCCAGCCATTACTATTGATCTCTGCTTCATTTTGACCCTGGATTTACTGACTACGCTCCTGCTCTGCGTTTGGTACCTCGTACACTCCTGGTTTGACTCGGCTTGTTCACTACACTTGTTGCTCACGGTGTTGCCATGGGTAACTGCCCCATTTCCCTAAGCTTCTGTGTACCCTTGTCTGTTTGTCTGTCGTGCACGTATTAAGCATAGGGACCGTCGCCCAGTTGTACGCCGTTGCCTAGGATGGGCCATGCAAGTAGGCAGGGACTGAGTGGCGGGTAGATTAGGGCTCACCTGTCTGTCTCCCTACCCCTTCATTACAGGCAAACAGCCTGTTAATGTGGCCCCCCTGGCACAGCAGAGAACGCTGGTGAGTGTCCTCACAATGGGACCATGGCTAGAGCGGTATCACAGGAGACAGGAGGCCAAGGCTCTCGCTAACGGTTTTAGCGTGGGTTTCGTTATTCCTTTCGAAGCGTCGTTGGTTATGATGTTGGCAGACAACTTAAAATTAGCTAGGGATAACATTGAAGTGGTCAGGCTAAAACTGTCTAAAGAAGTTGCGTTGGGTAGTGTGGTTGGCCCCTTTGAGGAGCCTCCTTACTCAAACTTGAGGGTCTCCCCACTTGGCTTGGTCCCCAAAAAAGGTAGTGGGAAGTTTAGGATGATATACCATCTATCCTTTTCTCATTGGGGCTCGGTCAATGACAGGATATCCAAAGATGAGGCGGCGGTGTCGTACACGTCTTTTGATGTAGCAGTGCAGTTAGTTTGTAGCGCTGGTCCTGGGGCGTTATTGGCGAAGTCCAACATTGAATCTGCCTTTTGTTTACTGCCGGCTCACACAGACTGCTTTAATTTGCCCAGCTGGGCTGTTTTACGTTGATATGTGTCTCCCGATGAGTTGTTCTATTTCCTGGTGCTATTTTGAGATATTTGCTTAGTTTCTGGAATGGGTAGTGCGTTTTGAGACAGGTGTATCTTCTATCATACACTATTTGGATGATTTCCTTTTTGTTGGTCCAAGTGACTCCGGTGTTTGTGCTATGCTATTAAGTGTGTTTAGGAATCTGATATTGCATTTTGGCATTCCCGTGTCTAAGGAGAAGACGAGGGTCCAGTCACGGTTTTGTCTTTCCTAGGTATCGAGATCGACACCCGGAAAATGGTATTTAGACTGCCTGACGAGAAACTAGTAAATTTGGTGTTACAGGTGGAGCAAGTAGCTAACTCAAAAAAGGTGACCCTTAAACAGCTACAGTCCTTTCTGGGCCTCTAGGTCTTTGCATGTCGTATTATTCCCATGGGTAGGGTGTTCTCTCACCGGTTGTCTTTAGCTACAAAAGGCGTCCAGAAACCTGATCATTTTATTAGAGTGTCTAAGAGCATGCGTGAATATCACATAGTATGGCGGTCTTTCCTATATTTGTTCTATGGTTGCGCGGTTTGTCAGGAAAGGGAGGTTTCCGATGTAGATTTTCAATTGTTTACCGATGCGTAGGGTAGCTTTGGTTTTGGAACTATTTTAGGTAAGCGCTGGTGCAATGTGCCCTGGCCAGCTGCTTGGCAGGCCCTCGGCTTGACTAAGAACATCACTCTGTTGGAACTTTTCCCTATTGTTGCTGCGATGGAGTTATGGGGCGGGTATATGGCTAACAAACGCATTTGTTTTTGGACTGATAATACTGCAGTAGTCCAGGCAGGGAATAATTTGTCGTCCAGCTCTTTGCCTGTGTTAGCACTGCTCCGTCTTTCAGGCCCTCAGGCGTATTAGCCGCTGGGCCTATGACTGTGGGGCATGGAAGGTTAGGGCATGGCTTATTCACCCCCCTTTTTCCTTTAGCGGGGTGGCCTATAGGACCATAGCGTCCCCTCCTACAGGGCGTTCTTAAGGGGCATGGGCGGGCTTAATCCCCTCCGCCCTGCCTTGGTTTATAAGGCAAGGGCGGAATATGTCACTTGTTAGGGACATATAACAGTGAGTTAATTACCTTACAATGAACCGGCAAGAGTTAGAGGTGATTATCCATCTCCACCTCCAGGACGAGGGCTCAATCTGGCTGCAGTCTCTCCTCAACGAGATTGTGGCACCGGCGTCCCCTCTGCCCAGCACACTCCCTGCATAGCGCTCTGCTCGCCGCTCCAGGCCGCCAGTGTGCTTGTCTCCCTCCAGCGGTAATAGAGTCCGCTCCACGTCAGCCAGACAGGTGGCGCATGCGCAGACCACATCCCGGCCTCCAGTCCCGTCGCAAATTTTGCGAGACGCGGCGGCCGGCAATAATGAGGATTTCATTCCTCCATCACCCGGGTTAACGTCTCCCACCGGCCTGGGTCTCACAGTGTTCTGTTCCCACGAGCCGTAATTTGCTGTCAAAATACGGTGTGTAAAAAGACGACCGCGAAAAAGAAGTGCATGTCCCTTCTTGGGACGTTTTTGGAGCCGTTTTTCATTGACTCCATTGAAAAACAGCTCCAATAACGGCTGCAAAATACACTGCAAAAAACGCGAGTTGCTACAAAAACGTCTGAAAATCAGGAGCTGTTTTCGCCTGAAAACAGCTCTGTATTTTCAGACGTTTTTGGTCACTGCGTGTAAACATACCCTTACGCTACGTTCGAATTACTTCAGCTCTCAGGAGTGATTTTCAGGTTTGGCTAACATTCATCGCTGATTACAACGGGCGCACCTGCTGTAGGTCCCCTCCGGTCACTAACCATGAGATACAGCTGCACACAGACGCTGCCGGCAGCACTGGTTTCAGAGCTATTCTGGGCTCTGCATGGTGTGCGGCCGAGTGGCCTCATTCATGGCGGTTTGTGTAACAATTTAACACTCCTTGAACTGTTTCCCATTATAGTTGCCATTGAACTATGGGGAGGGGAAATGTCTAATTCATCAGTGGAGTTTTGGTCCTGTAACTCCACTGTTGTCCATGCTGTTAACCATTTAACTTCTTCCTCAGTGCCTGTAGTTATTCTGATTAGACGTTTGGTGCTGAGATGCCTTCAGCACAACATACAGTTCAGAGCTCGTCATATTCCAGGTGTTCAAAATAAAGTAGCTGATGCTCTGTCATGTTTTAATTGGCAGGTATTTCGTTCGCTTTGCCCGCAGGCGGATACGGAAGGGGCCAGCTGCCCCGATGCGTTGTGGAGAATGTTGGATCTCAGCTGGTCCCCCTCGTTAGGTCATCTCTTGCTCCGTCCACCTAGGTGGCATACGGTTAATGCCCTGCAATATGGATCCTCTGGGATTCCTATGTTTTCTGGGCAGAACGGAGAGCGGCCATTCTACCAGGAGATCTCTCGCTGGGTCTGATGGGAGCCGATGTTCACTGGCATGGTCTCAGAGGCCTGAGATGGTTGGAGGTATTGCCCGAGGTGGTTACAATCAGCAGGCATCGTGTAATCCCTACTGTGTTGGTGATCTATGTCAGGGGTGATGATTTATGTTCAATTCGTTTGGGGGAGCTCATCGCTCTCATTCAGGCCTACCTGGAAAGTTTTACGTAATATTTCCAAGAATTGGTCCTGGTTTGGTCGGAAGTGATTCCTAGGGCAGTATGGCAAGGGGCCCGGAATGTGAATGCCATTGAACCGGGTAGGTGCCTCCTGAATACTAGGGTCTCTAGATATGTTAGACCTGGAGGTGGTGTTGTGATCAGACACAGGCAGTTGGAGGGTGATAATAGGTGCTTGCTACCGCAGGACGAGGTGCACCTAACCGATATAGGTTTGGACATATTTTTGTCAGGGCTCCAGGATGACATGGAGGAGGCTCTTTTTCGGTTGATCAGGGGTCGTGGGGAGTAGGTGGGTGCCGTTAAGGTTGCACAACCTCCGCGTGGCAGTGTTTGGAGAAATGTCTGACCTACATGCCCTTCCATAGGCGGGCTGGCATTCGGGTAACAAACTCGTTATCTGTATATATTTGGTTCATATCTTGCAATTGTTTATTATTTTAATTGAAAACAAGAAAAAAAATTAAAAAAAGAAAAATATATAAATAAAGCTGTGGCCGACCCTTGTGTCAACCCACGTTATAAACTTAACTAAAGCCTTGTTTAAGTTGTTTCACCCTTGATATTGTAATTAACCCTAGCCTAAATTTGTAGAGTAGCGGTATGCACACAGTCGTTTAGTTCTAAAATGTTTGTGTCTCAGTGTGTGGTTTCGTGCTAGACATGTTCCTGGTGTTAACAACAAACGAGGGGATGCTTTATCTCATTCACAGATGTCAATCTTTCAGGAATTTCATCCGAAGGCAGCGAGCGAGGGGGGCCCCCCCTCACTTGTGGGCCCTGGTTGAGAACAACTTGTGAGCCTGCCAGAAGGTTCTGTGGTTTCGTCTACTTGGAAAAGTCATTGTCGAGCTTGGTTTAAGTGGTTGGAATTCGCTGGCAGCGTTTTCAAAAGTGACGCGGGTAGACATCTTGACATCACGTGGCGCCTCAGTGACAAGTTTTTGGTTGGGGTAGCCATTATATTGAATTTGTGGGGTGTCTGAGATGTCACGAAAGAATTTGTAGTCCGACAAGCGCTGAAGGGATGGAAAAGGGAACGTGTCTTGCACGACATGCGGCGGCCTGTGTCCTTTGCATTGCTTGCAAGACTTGTGGGCAGCTTGTTGGACATTTGTGTGGAGGAGTACGAGCAGT
Source organism: Rhinoderma darwinii (assembly GCF_050947455.1). Taxonomy (NCBI): domain Eukaryota; kingdom Metazoa; phylum Chordata; class Amphibia; order Anura; family Rhinodermatidae; genus Rhinoderma; species Rhinoderma darwinii. The sequence goes on along the minus strand of NC_134687.1, from coordinate 32,875,441 downwards.
GCTTATTTAGGACGGCATTTATACTGCCCTTTTTCTGCACGTTCCAGATTAGTGAGTTGAATGCCCCAAGTGTTAGGAAGGCTTGTTAGAGGACCACATGATCTTTTTACAAGATGCCGTATGGATCCGAGTTCGTAAATCCAAAACGAACTAGATGGGTAAAGGCGAATGTTTGTCACTCGGCTGCGTAGAGAGGGATACGTGTACAGTATCGGCTGTCCGGGATTTCGCGTCTCGGAGGCCTTTCGGACCACAATTCTTGGTGCACGCCAACGGCCTCCCTCTCAGCCATTTCCAGTTTACGGCGGTCTTCAAGTCTTGCCTGGAGAAGCTAGGTTTGCCAGCTAAGGATTTTGGAACGCACTCATTTCGCATTGGTGCGGCTACTGAGGCTGATTCGCTGGGTTTGGGCGAGAGAGAGATCAGACATTTAGGTCGGTGGAAGTCTGATTGCTATAAATCTTATGTGAGGCCTGATTTACTTTGTTAGTGTTTTAGGTTGTTCATTTTCCCATTTTATATTTTGGTAGCTATTTCCAGGCCCCAGATATGGATTATTGGACATTCTTATATCCATTGGTTCCGATTTGGGTCTCAGGAATTGCGACGTGCATTGGAGAGGCATTATGGGATTATGGTGGGTACAACTGTTGCCCAAACTAGTCTCGATCAGCCGGGATGTAACGGGTCCAGGGGTCCTCATTATTCATGCGGGGGGGGGGTGTTAATGACTTGGGTCAGATAAAGTTGGCTAAATTATTGTCATTGATTAAAACTGACCTAGATCACCTGCGGGGCCTATTCACGCGATGCGTTGTAGTTTGGTCCAAGGTGGTCGCTCGCACTTTTTTTAGAAACGCAAGCGATTTCGCAGGTATTGAGTGGGTACGACACTCGGACCCTGTCATGTGAATAGAGCCTTACATAAGACTGCAGGTAACATCTACACTATCTGAACTCAGAGAGTTATCACTGTGTTATCTGTGGTGTTACATGGTACTGCAGGTAACATTTACTACATTATAGGGTAACAAAAACACCGAAAAAGGCCATACTTACAAATGGACACAGCCAGGCCAGAAATGCTGATGAAAGGGCGAGCAGGTGCTTTAAATAATAATAGCCACTCCCACTAGTCTTGAGGGGAGTGGTGTGTGGTGCATGGGATGTGTAGTAAGAAATAATAAATGAATAGTGTGTGTGCAAGTGTAATACTAAAAGTGAAATATAGGGGGCAGTAATAAATGAAGTGCCTCAATGGAAATAAATGGATAATGGGAGAGGTACAGGCTGAGGTAGGGAGATTGCAACATCCCTCCCCCCCTCCTCCCTACCTCTCCTCTCTTTTGTGTCTTCAGTTGTGTTACTGAAGACAGACTTCACAGTTTTATGTATTTACATGTTCTATTGATGTATGGAAAAAACAAAAAGTATAGGGACAGGTACACTTTAAGTGTGTGAATTTTTTTACGGGTATTGTTCTATCTACGTATAGGTGTGTATACTAGTTTCAGTGTATGTACTCGTATATGTGTGTATCTATACATATGTGTCTGTATCTATGGGTGTACACATACATACATGCATGCATGCATATACGCACACTCATATATAGACATACAATCTTATATATAATCAGTAAGGACGTGGTGTCCGAAGCACAGTTAAGGACACCACGTGGTTTCTGAGGCACAGTTGATTGGACACCACGTTCTCACTCAATATATATATAAGAAAGACCGGCCCACAGCCCGACCAGCAAGAAGCCTATGAGGACGGAGATGTGATCCGAGTGATGGCCGTGCATTGTGCCGCTCGCTCGCTGTCTTCTCCTCCTCACAGTGTGAAGTGAATGTGAGGAGGAGGAGAGTATTTTGTTGCTCCCTGTAAGAGCTGAATCCCTAACCCCCGACAACAGCATCGGCCCAAGCTGTGGCCGGGTATTCCCCTCCAGGAGAAGTCCCTGACTTCACTGTCCATATATGGATAGTGACATCAGGTATTTCTGAAGCGGAATCCCTGGCGCTGTGGCCGGCGATTCCTATCCAGGAGAAGTCCCTGACTTCACTGGCCATATATGGACAGTCACGTCAGGGACTTCTCCTGGAGCGGTCCCCCTAGTCCTGAAGCGGAATCCCCGGCGCTGTGGCCGGTGATTCCGCTCCAGGAGAAGTCCCTGACTTCACTGTCCATATATGGGGGTGCCAGCTATGGGGGGTGGCTATGTACAAGGGAGCTGTGTGGCACTACCTGCAGGGGTGCTGTGGGGCTTTACATAGAGGGGACTGTGTGGCATTACCTACAGAGGGCTGTGTGGCATTACCTACAGGGGGCTGTGTTGCATTACCTACAAGGGGGCTGTGTGTGGCTTTACCTACAGGGGGCCTGTGTGGCACTACCTACAAGGGGGCTGTGGCAGTATCTACAGAGGACAGTGTGTGGCATTATCTACAGCTGGCAGTGTGTGGCATAATCTACAGAGGGCAGTGTGTGGCATTATCTACAAAGGGCAGTGTGTGGCATTATCTACAGAGTGCAGGGTGTGGAATTATTTACAGAGGGCTGTGTGTGGCATTATCTACAGGGGGCAGTGTGTGGCATTATCTATAGAGGGCATTGTGTGGCATTATCTATAGAGGGCAGTGTGCGGCATTATCTACAGAGGGAAGTGTGTGGCAGAAAATGTAAACAGAAAAACATCCCAGAACGGAAAAGGAACGGATGCAAAACGGCCGACACTCGGACCCTGTCATGTGAATAGAGCCTTACATAAGACTGCAGGTAACATCTACACTATCTGAACTCAGAGAGTTATCACTGTGTTATCTGTGGTGTTACATGGTACTGCAGGTAACATTTACTACATTATAGGGTAACAAAAACACCGAAAAAGGCCATACTTACAAATGGACACAGCCAGGCCAGAAATGCTGATGAAAGGGCGAGCAGGTGCTTTAAATAATAATAGCCACTCCCACTAGTCTTGAGGGGAGTGGTGTGTGGTGCATGGGATGTGTAGTAAGAAATAATAAATGAATAGTGTGTGTGCAAGTGTAATACTAAAAGTGAAATATAGGGGGCAGTAATAAATGAAGTGCCTCAATGGAAATAAATGGATAATGGGGTGCAAGTGAGTGAAACATGGAGGGATAGTGTGTACGTCATGAGGCACAACGTGTATAGCCAGGTAAAAGCCTATTTGTGACGCCTTGATAATTCATAGAGCGGGCTACCCTGCTTGCTATGCCAAACAACAACACACCATGCTCTCCCAGCATCAAAGACCCGGCTGTGTCCAAGAGAAGCGAATATACATAGTAATGAAAAATACCTGGGGTATTGGTAATCATTTTGGCCAAAAGGACGCAAGCTCGCAATCCACGACAAGGATCCCCAGACTTGCGAGTCCCTAAATCCTAAACTGGAACAGAACGTTCCTGATGCACAAACAGAACCGATAAAAACACAGGGACATATACAAAAACACCGAAAAAGGCCATACTTACAAATGGACACAGCCAGGCCAGAAATGCTGATGAAAGGGCGAGCAGGTGCTTTAAATAATAATAGCCACTCCCACTAGTCTTGAGGGGAGTGGTGTGTGGTGCATGGGATGTGTAGTAAGAAATAATAAATGAATAGTGTGTGTGCAAGTGTAATACTAAAAGTGAAATATAGGGGGCAGTAATAAATGAAGTGCCTCAATGGAAATAAATGGATAATGGGGTGCAAGTGAGTGAAACATGGAGGGATAGTGTGTACGTCATGAGGCACAACGTGTATAGCCAGGTAAAAGCCTATTTGTGACGCCTTGATAATTCATAGAGCGGGCTACCCTGCTTGCTATGCCAAACAACAACACACCATGCTCTCCCAGCATCAAAGACCCGGCTGTGTCCAAGAGAAGCGAATATACATAGTAATGAAAAATACCTGGGGTATTGGTAATCATTTTGGCCAAAAGGACGCAAGCTCGCAATCCACGACAAGGATCCCCAGACTTGCGAGTCCCTAAATCCTAAACTGGAACAGAACGTTCCTGATGCACAAACAGAACCGATAAAAACACAGGGACATATACAAAAACACCGAAAAAGGCCATACTTACAAATGGACACAGCCAGGCCAGAAATGCTGATGAAAGGGCGAGCAGGTGCTTTAAATAATAATAGCCACTCCCACTAGTCTTGAGGGGAGTGGTGTGTGGTGCATGGGATGTGTAGTAAGAAATAATAAATGAATAGTGTGTGTGCAAGTGTAATACTAAAAGTGAAATATAGGGGGCAGTAATAAATGAAGTGCCTCAATGGAAATAAATGGATAATGGGGTGCAAGTGAGTGAAACATGGAGGGATAGTGTGTACGTCATGAGGCACAACGTGTATAGCCAGGTAAAAGCCTATTTGTGACGCCTTCATAATTCATAGAGCGGGCTACCCTGCTTGCTATGCCAAACAACAACACACCATGCTCTCCCAGCATCAAAGACCCGGCTGTGTCCAAGAGAAGCGAATATACATAGTAATGAAAAATACCTGGGGTATTGGTAATCATTTTGGCCAAAAGGACGCAAGCTCGCAATCCACGACAAGGATCCCCAGACTTGCGAGTCCCTAAATCCTAAACTGGAACAGAACGTTCCTGATGCACAAACAGAACCGATAAAAACACAGGGACATATACAAAAACACCGAAAAAGGCCATACTTACAAATGGACACAGCCAGGCCAGAAATGCTGATGAAAGGGCGAGCAGGTGCTTTAAATAATAATAGCCACTCCCACTAGTCTTGAGGGGAGTGGTGTGTGGTGCATGGGATGTGTAGTAAGAAATAATAAATGAATAGTGTGTGTGCAAGTGTAATACTAAAAGTGAAATATAGGGGGCAGTAATAAATGAAGTGCCTCAATGGAAATAAATGGATAATGGGGTGCAAGTGAGTGAAACATGGAGGGATAGTGTGTACGTCATGAGGCACAACGTGTATAGCCAGGTAAAAGCCTATTTGTGACGCCTTGATAATTCATAGAGCGGGCTACCCTGCTTGCTATGCCAAACAACAACACACCATGCTCTCCCAGCATCAAAGACCCGGCTGTGTCCAAGAGAAGCGAATATACATAGTAATGAAAAATACCTGGGGTATTGGTAATCATTTTGGCCAAAAGGACGCAAGCTCGCAATCCACGACAAGGATCCCCAGACTTGCGAGTCCCTAAATCCTAAACTGGAACAGAACGTTCCTGATGCACAAACAGAACCGATAAAAACACAGGGACATATACAAAAACACCGAAAAAGGCCATACTTACAAATGGACACAGCCAGGCCAGAAATGCTGATGAAAGGGCGAGCAGGTGCTTTAAATAATAATAGCCACTCCCACTAGTCTTGAGGGGAGTGGTGTGTGGTGCATGGGATGTGTAGTAAGAAATAATAAATGAATAGTGTGTGTGCAAGTGTAATACTAAAAGTGAAATATAGGGGGCAGTAATAAATGAAGTGCCTCAATGGAAATAAATGGATAATGGGGTGCAAGTGAGTGAAACATGGAGGGATAGTGTGTACGTCATGAGGCACAACGTGTATAGCCAGGTAAAAGCCTATTTGTGACGCCTTGATAATTCATAGAGCGGGCTACCCTGCTTGCTATGCCAAACAACAACACACCATGCTCTCCCAGCATCAAAGACCCGGCTGTGTCCAAGAGAAGCGAATATACATAGTAATGAAAAATACCTGGGGTATTGGTAATCATTTTGGCCAAAAGGACGCAAGCTCGCAATCCACGACAAGGATCCCCAGACTTGCGAGTCCCTAAATCCTAAACTGGAACAGAACGTTCCTGATGCACAAACAGAACCGATAAAAACACAGGGACATATACAAAAACACCGAAAAAGGCCATACTTACAAATGGACACAGCCAGGCCAGAAATGCTGATGAAAGGGCGAGCAGGTGCTTTAAATAATAATAGCCACTCCCACTAGTCTTGAGGGGAGTGGTGTGTGGTGCAAGTCTGGGGATCCTTGTCGTGGATTGCGAGCTTGCGTCCTTTTGGCCAAAATGATTACCAATACCCCAGGTATTTTTCATTACTATGTATATTCGCTTCTCTTGGACACAGCCGGGTCTTTGATGCTGGGAGAGCATGGTGTGTTGTTGTTTGGCATAGCAAGCAGGGTAGCCCGCTCTATGAATTATCAAGGCGTCACAAATAGGCTTTTACCTGGCTATACACGTTGTGCCTCATGACGTACACACTATCCCTCCATGTTTCACTCACTTGCACCCCATTATCCATTTATTTCCATTGAGGCACTTCATTTATTACTGCCCCCTATATTTCACTTTTAGTATTACACTTGCACACACACTATTCATTTATTATTTCTTACTACACATCCCATGCACCACACACCACTCCCCTCAAGACTAGTGGGAGTGGCTATTATTATTTAAAGCACCTGCTCGCCCTTTCATCAGCATTTCTGGCCTGGCTGTGTCCATTTGTAAGTATGGCCTTTTTCGGTGTTTTTGTATATGTCCCTGTGTTTTTATCGGTTCTATTATAGGGTAACAACCCGAAGGAGGTCGACGTCCTTTACCCTGGGTGAATAATCTATTATTCAGCAAACGCTTCCGCATTTTTCTTAGGTTTCAAATTTTGGTAAATAGGTTTTAAAATTCACTTATATTTTTTTTATAATATTTTTTACAAATACTTATCATCATTCCTTTTGCTAGCAAACCGTGTAACGTGTTTTCTATACTAGTATATATATAATCTATATAACGACACTATTTCAATAAATGCTATGGGGTCCCTCGTAATGGCACTGATCCAATATATATTGATTAATTAATATATCAGCAAAACCTACAAAATTTTCAATATGCAATTTGAAAAAACATTTGCTAAACTAAAATAAATGCCTGCCCCTCCATGGTCCCAGATCCCTCAAGTACCCAATGGCAGGACATGAGACGTGCTCCTTCATATTATTGTACACAGAGAAAACAGATGTCTTGGAGAATAACGAAGACTTGTTCTGTGGTTTATAAAACTTGTACTCCACTTAACTCCTTGGTTATCAAACACTCTTCAAGTGATATTAGCTCAGTCTCACAGACGTCCTTGTTTTCAGCTCATAGTTACAGAAGTGTTTGTTGCCCGGGTACAGTTGGCATTCATGTGCGCAGATGGTGGTTGTGTACAAATACTGTATAACAGCAGATTATGGTCTTCTTTGCTGAGAGCAGAAGGATGTGGTTAGCTGATGTGACAGCGATGAACGCATGATGCAAAAAGCTGTTTGTACTTAAACTCTGAGGTTTCACCATGTTTGTTGTTTTACTGTATTGTTATCGTTATAAAAATGCGTGCGCACGTACAAGCACATATGCGTAAGTATGGCGACCATGTAAGCAGGTTTGTGGCATATCCCCAGTCAATAAATGTTAAATTTGCAATAACAAATAGTATGGTATATAGGATTGTATTGAATGCAAAGTTCATCAAGGTCTTGTTTATGGACCTGTTTATGCAGATTTGGCTATAATCAGAGTTGCATTACAGTCTATGGTCCATATTCACCCCTCCTGTAGCCCCTTTGTTCTAGCCATTATGGTGGTTTCAGTGCTCAGGCCCCCAACCAATGCATATTTTTTGTTAAAGGGAAAGTGTCACCTACATTTTTCTTTTTTTTGAGTTAAAACCAGATAGTGAAACATATTATTTTTTCTGATCTGTTTTTATTTTTTGACTGTAAATTTTTTTATTCTATTTTTTGAACATGGTTATGGGGGCAGCAATCTTGCCTGCTGTTAATAGCATTTAGAGATATGCTTTACAGCAGTCACATGGACCATGGAAACCTGTGAAAAGGAGTGGACCCATTGTTGGGAGAGTTTTCTAGGCATGCTCCATGGCCTGTGCGGAGGTCATTGTGCAGGGAGGGGGAGGAAGGGAGCTGTGTCCATCACCTATTTTCAATGGTTGATCCTGTGTTTATCTATCTATCTATACATATATATATATATATATATATATATATATATATATATATACTACCGTTCAAAAGTTTAGGGTCACTTAGAAATGTCCTTATTTTTTAAAGAAAAGCAGTTTTTTTCTATGAAGATAACATTAAATTAATCAAAAATACACTCTATACATTGTTAATGTGCTAAATTACTATTCTAGCTGCAAACGTCTGGTTTTTAATGCAATATCTACATAGGTGTATAGAGGCCCATTTCCAGCAACCATCACTCCAGTGACCTAATGGTACATTGAGTTTGCTAACTGTGTTAGAAGGCTAATGGATGATTAGAAAACACTTGAAAACCCTTGTGCAATTATGTTAGCACCGCTGTAAACAGTTTTGCTGTTTAGAGGAGCTATAAAACTGACCTTCCTTTGAGCTAGTTGAGAATCTGGAGCATTACATTTGTGGGTTCGATTTAACTCTCCAAATGGCTAGAAAAAGAGAGCTTTCATGTGAAATTCGACAGTCTATTCTTGTTCTTAGAAATGAAGGCTATTCCATGCGAGAAATTGCCAAGAAACTGAAGATTTCCTACAACGGTGTGTACTACTCCCTTCAGAGGACAGCACCAACAGGCTCTAACCAGAGTAGAAAGAGAAGTGGGAGCCCCCGCTGCACAACTGAGCAACAAGACAAGTACATTAGAGTCTCTAGTTTGAGAAATAGACGCCTCACAGGTCCTCAACTGGCAGCTTCATTAACTAGTACCCGCAAAACGCCAGTGTCAACGTCTACAGTGAAGAGGCGACTCCGGGATGCGGGCCTTCAGGGCAGAGTGGCAAAGAAAAAGCCATATCTGAGACTGGCTAATAAAAGAAAAAGATTAATATGGGCAAAAGCACACAGACATTGGACAGAGGAAGATTGGAAAAAAGTGTTATGGACAGACGAATCGAAGTTTGAGGTGTTTGGATCACACAGAAGAACATTTGTGAGACGCAGAACAACTGAAAAGATGCTGGAAGAGTGCCTGACACCATCTGTCAAGCATGGTGGAGGTAATGTGATGGTCTGGGGTTGCTTTGGTGCTGGTAAAGTGGGAGATTTGTACAAGGTAAAAGGGATTTTGAATAAGGAAGGCTATCACTCCATTTTGCAACGCCATGCCATACCCTGTGGACAGCGCTTGATTGGAGCCAATTTCATCCTACAACAGGACAATGACCCAAAGCACACCTCCAAATTATGAAATAACTATTTAGGGAAAAAGCATGCAGCTGGTATTCTATCTGTAATGGAGTGGCCAGCGCAGTCACCAGATCTCAACCCCATAGAGCTGTTGTGGGAGCAGCTTGACCGTATGGTACGCAAGAAGTGCCCATCAAGCCAATCCAACTTGTGGGAGGGGCTTCTGGAAGCAAGGGGTGAAATTTCTCCCAATTACCTCAGCAACTTAACAGAGTCAAAGGTCTGCAATGCTGTAATTGCTGCAAATGGAGCATTCTTTGACGAAAGCAAAGTTTGAAGGAGAAAATTATTATTTCAAATAAAAATCATTATTTCTAACCTTGTCAATGTCTTGACTATATGTTCTAGTCATTTTGCAACTCATTTGATAAATATAAGTGTGAGTTTTCATGGAAAACACAAAATCGTCTGGGTGACCCCAAACTTTTGAACGGTAGTGTGTATGTGTGTATATATATATATATATATATATATATATATATGTGTGTGTGTGTGTGTGTGTGTGTGTGTGTGTTACCTGTCTTTGTCATCCTGCCTGTGATGATTATGAGATTACTTTTGAGATGTGATCTCTACAGAACAGGAAGGGTCAGTCTATTATGAATGGTGGATCTTGTGTAATCTATATAGAAGTATTTCCTGTCATTGTACCTGTGATGATAATGAGATGTCTGCTGAGAAGTGATCTTTACAGAACAGGAAGGGTCAGTCTATTATGAATGGTGGATCTTGTGTTATCCATATATAGGTGCTACCTGTCATTGAAATCCTGCCTGTGATGATAATGAGATGACTGCTCAGAAGTGATCTCTACAGAACAGCAAGGGTCAGTTTATTGTGAGGCTCAGTAGCCAGAGTGAAAACGGCAAGATTTTAGGATTATTTTTTAGTATAGATGATGACAAAGAAAATAAAGAAAAAAATGACCCAAAATTAAGCAATAGGTCATTTTTTTTATGACATATTCCCTTTAAGTATTGCTTTTTTGATTGTAGGTACACTTGCATTGTAAAATAAAGGGAGTTGTTTGGTTTAGAGAATCCATTTCAAATACCTTATCAGGGAATTTTGAGTTTTTAGTTTATAGTAGAGGGTCCCCTGTTCAGGATCCTCATCTATTAGTAAAGGGGGAGAGCGACTAAAAGAAGTGTCTCTTTACTCTGGCTTATTTATGCATAAGATGGACAGTCCATTAACATTAAAGCGGTTATGCGGGCAATTTATATTGATGGCCTATCCTTAGAATAGGCCGTCCACATTAGATCGAAGGTGGTCCGACTCCCAGGGCCCCACCGATCAGCTGATTGATGGGGCCACGACATTAGTCGCCGCAGCCTTTTCCCAGTTTACAGGCACAGCATCGTACACTTTTGCAGCGGCTGTGCCTGGGTTTCTGGTCCTATTCATATGAATGGGACTGAGCTCCAATCCCAGGCACAGCCACTACAGATGTGTACGGCGCTGTGCCTGGAAAACATTGAAGAGGTCGCAGCACATTCAGTCAACTGATCGGTCGGATCCCCACGATCTGTTATTGATGGCCTAACCTAACGATAGGCCATCAATTTAAAATGCTCAGAGAACCCCTTTAATGAGAACCATGTAATGCCTTATTTCTCCTGTGGTGGCACTGCATGGTTATTCAACACTCGCCACTTGCCTCAGACAGGTTAAAGCTGATCCTTGAGGGTCCTAGCAACAGGACACTGTAATTTCCTTATTTTCTGGGGATCCTTCTAACAATAAGGGCTTGTTCAAAGCAGATACCACTTTATATCACAGGCTCCATAAGACACAACTCAAAATGTATTTTTGATTGTCTTGCTAATAGGAATAGAACAAATATGTGTGTATACACTGAATATAGATAGACGAAGCTGCAATGAAATATTTGATATTTAACAACATATGAATATAACACTCTGTGGCCTACAACTTGTCTTTATTTTCCTCCTTTACTTCACTTATCACACTTGCATACTGATCATACCCATGATCTGATTGTCTACAGGGTGATTTATGTTTTCCCATGCACTATACAACACATTCCGGGTCACATGCAGCCCTCACTGACATGATGTTATGACAGTTCATTACCCCTGATGGTGCCCATATGTCAAGTCCGTATTTCACACCGAATAACCACCTCTGTAAATTGAAAGCTGAAGGCATGCCTGGAAAGAAGTACACCACACAGACAAATGTCGGTAGACATCTTTTCCCTCAGTCAGCCAGGAGGAAGACTGAAACTTTTTTATTCAGAACAAAGAAACACAGAAAAAGAAAGACACATGCCTCCTCCCTAGAGATGTGGGAGTGCCAAAGCCCCCACCGGTTTCTCAGCTGTAACTTCTCAGACTCACTCTTCTTGCATTCCAGGGGGTGGTGTCTTCCATAGGTGTATCCGACATGAACAAAGAACTTATTATATATCAGTATATTACAAAAAAAACTGAAATGTATATACATATGTGTGAGGATAATATTTTTCAAACAATATACATAGTAATGATCCCTGACAGTCCCCCCTAAAAATATTATTACTCTATCCCTGAGTCTTGCCTAGCAACCTACCACTGACCACTCGAACCAGGCGGGTAGTTGTTTTGGATTTCTTCACCAGCTTGAGACGAGCTACTCCTGATGAGTGACCCCCCTTTGTACCTGGATTTCCAAGGTGTCGGAGTGGTCCTAACTTTCCCTATTCTCATCAGGATACAGGATGGTTGTCTTGGTATAATCTACAAACCGCTGCTGGTTGTAATATATATATATATTAATCCAGTCTACATTTTTATTAACAGTAATAAATGTTGCACTGTCACTTACTGTCCTAATAGGACTTTACCCCTGAAGATATAACAGGTCATGGGCAGCACAGTGACCTTCACCTCACACCTTCACATAAAACTCCTCAGATTGTAATTTGCAGCACCGTGGCTTATTTACACACATTATAATTATAAACCTCAGACATTATAAACAATAGGGCCTCAACTAATAATCATAATGCTATCACCAATCTCATGCTATCACCCTCAGGTTTCGGGTCCCATCAGTTCATTGCCAGTCCTGTAAACCATCGTCCCCTTCTTCTCCTGTCTTCTGCTCTTCACTGACTGTCACCCTCAGGGTAACCCATACAATTGTGGAGTCAGACTACGTTGCTGTCCAGTGGGGGAGTTATTATTACCCCATCCTAGCCACTTACTTATCAAAACACTTGATCCTGCTGACGGATTCACTCAGGTCTTTGGTCTTTACTTTGATCTTTGCTGATGTCATCAGGACTTGGTTTGGTCCTTCTCATCTGTCCGACACCGTGTCCTTTAGTTTACGTCACCGGGCTGTACATAGCACCTCATGCTGTGAGCCTGGTGTGAGATCCCACGTAGGCGGATTAGTAGAGTTGTATTGTGACTATCACAAACCCTCCGCATCTGTACTCTTCCTCTGGCAAGTTACTTGTCTGGGCGGCAGCTTAGAATTGTGACACTGCCGTCAGTTCATGATAAACGCGTTGTACTGGCTCAGGCTGCGCCTGCCGCATCTCAGTGATGGAGTTCATCGTGTTAAAAGTCTTTTAGTTCATATTTACTGGCACTTGCCGGGGACCCCCAACTCTTGTCAATTGTTAAAATAAATACTAATCTGGTGATAACATCATCCGCATACATTATAAACGTTGTTCTAAGTACATACAATAATGTCAGGCCCTCAAATGACATCAAACACCTTTATATATAGGAAAAAAACTTCTTTGTTACAATGGACAGGGCACCTAGAAGATGTATGATTACTGGGTACATTTCATTTGCACTTGGTGATACTCTTTCAGCAGGATTTGTACCTTGATCTCAGCTGATTGCCTAGAACATCTCCAGCTCACAAAAATATACACAGATTCCACATGTTTATCTGACAAGTGTCTCAACCCAATTTTTTCTTACTCTACTCTGGTTCGTTTTACCTGGGAAGGCCTCTCAAGGTCGGTTCTCTTCGTGTGAGGTGGGTATGATAAGGTTGGCACCGGTCTGCCAGGACTGTTCTGTAGGCAAATCAAACAGCTCTAACAGAATTTAGCAGCAACAGCTGTAAAGCCTGGGACATACCAATTAGATCTTACCACGTCGATCCTTGCAGTCTTGGGGCATATGTGAGGTCATACACCATCAATACAAGTGCGATCAAGAATGCATTGGGCGCTACCGGTTTACCTTCCTTTATCCGTCCACATTCTGTTAGAATCTGGTTCTCACGCCTTCCGCTCCCAGTTGGACTCTTCCTGTGAAGAACATGCTTTTCATAGCCTAATCAGTAATTTATCTTAATCAGATAATTAACTTGAAGAAAAACATTAACAATGATAGATTTATGTTAAACGTTCACACTGGGCAGTAACTAAAACTGATACCTATAAACTGATTCCTCTTTTCTTTATATATATCTATACATACACATATACACTGCACAGAATTCTCTGCTCTAAAATTTCCCTTTCACAATAACAAAAATAAACAAATAAAAATGTTTTCGAATGGGAATATTCCGCTTCTGTACCTTTTATCTGACACATCCAATAGTCCAATGCTGAGGCTGGTCTAGAACTTTACATAAAACTTAACCTCAGTATTTAATATTCCCACAACACTTCTTAAATACAATTATTAAACAAACTAACCTTGGGACAATGTCTAGAGAACTGCTGACATCTTATCATTGTACAAACACTAGGCCAATACTTGGGATAACACTGTTCCCCTGTCACTTACACACAACGTCTGCAGTGGGGAAGATACAGGCCGGGCTTCAGGCCCCCCTGAGAACAGGTCTACACACACGAGCACATTGTAATACACTTCTACCTCGGGTAGTTGTATGTTCTGCAGTCGCTGGGATGGGTAATCTGGCCGGGCTGCACTTTTCACAGGTACCTTTGCTGTTTTACCTATGTCATGCCGTGTGCACATCATGCCGGCTGCTACAAACCTAGTGGTGGCATTATTGTATCCAGGGACAAGCCTATTTACTGACACCTGGCTGCACATACCCTTGTTGTCAGGTCTGTCTTCTCTTGCTCTCTCAATTGGCTTACCCGATGATCCAATAAAGTTCCTACTACCAATAGGCCCATAATTGTGGGCGATGGCAAAAGCGTACCTAGAGTCAGTGTAAATGTCGGCCGTCTTACCTTTCGCCAGGTTACAAGTCTCAGCGAGCACCTCCAGCTCCGCTCCTTGAGATGAACAAGAAGGTGAGAGTGGTTTCTGGGTAATTTACCTGGTGCCTCATATCCTGTCTTGTACATACTGTATAATAAAATCTCTTTATTACAAATTTACATTAAAAACCCATGTCACATATAGATAGAACATTTCAAAGGGGTGGCGTCTTCATCCTCTAAAATAAAACCAAATGTTATACACTTCTCCAAACTCATCTGATAATCCAGAACACTTTGAGAATCTCACTTTTATCAGGTTCTGCAAATACTTGATTAATACAAAAACAAATAAAAAAATTCCTAAAAACTTTACATCAAATTAACAATGTCCAGACAATTTTTTTTGTTTTGCCTTCTCCCCCATCTAAATTTGTAAAGACCCATCTGTGAGTGATGTCACCTCCTGTGTAACTTTGCTGGAGGGGGATGGTCTTTTACACAATACCTCATATTGGGTGGAGAATACAGCACAGCTCACCCAGTGCCATATTTACTGTTCTGGAAAGATCTGGAACCATCTACACAGAAAAACATCAAAATTTAGGTTACTCTCATACACATTTAATCTGGATTACTCATTGGGGTCTCATACACATTTTGTAGATCTCCTTAAATCAAATTAATTAATTCAAAACAAACCAAAATGGTACCTGATCAGTTCCTTCACCATTCCCCCCTTTGTGGATTCTGCGAAAGTAATGTAGCAGAGTTCAAAACTACATCTCAACATAACAAGGTCGGGCACTAGTTTAACCCCCTGTAATGTACAACAGCCTGAAACAAAAATGACTTTTTCCTGACGAAAATACATTTTATCTTTACAACGACATAACTCATGTGTGAAATCAAAAACAAAACAATTGTAGTTAGTTATTCAATAAAACAGAAAATATTATATCTGATAACATTAATTACTGCAAACCAACAAACTGTATATAAAAATAGGGAATGGTGGGGGCACATACATTTTCAAAACCCCGTGCCTCACAGTATCTATAGTTTAATACATCTGAATTAACATCAAAACACATGAAATCTGATCACATCATAACACATAAATATCGTAACTTTTATAAACAACAGCGCATGCTCAAAGATAAGAAATTTATTTAGGTTTGTAGACATTACTGATATATATATATCTCTAAAAGCAGTGAATATTGAAATCCTTTGTCTCATCAGCCCTGCAGACTGCACCCAGTCAGCCCCCCCCCCTCCTCCTCCTCCCAAACACAGCATACTACAGGGGGGAGGGGGGGGTCACACACTCACTTCTCACAGCGTCTAGTCTCACAATCTTAACACTTTCAATGCCGGCAAAACAATATACGTATCTGCAATCATTCATCACACCATTGTATAGGAATTATCTACGTTCAAAACATCAAACACATAATCTGTAACAGTCCAATCTGTCGGCCACCAGCTCTATATTATGATGACGTGTTGCTTCATCAGTGAACAGCGTCCTGCACACTAGAATTGAATCTAAAAATAGAAAAGACACTACAAATGACAAAATTAACAAGGCGATTATTTCATACTGAATGGTTGGGCCGGGCGTGGCCACATCAGGGGCAGGGAGGTTTCCTGCCCACAATGAGGACACACTCAACATGAGGTACGGACGCCATTACCGGGCGTCGACTGGTCCTGTGTTTTCTAATACATACAATACCTTTCTTATTCCTAACTTCCTCTTCTACAAATCCCTCTAAAGCACTTTCCATCAACTTACTACCTTCCAACTTCCCTTTGTTCTCCAGAATACCTTTTGCCCAATCTGCGGCTTGGAGCCGCCCTCCTCTATGGATTCCACACACTTCCATCAATTTCTTCATTTTACGGCCGATCCTGGAGATTTGAATATGGACCGTAAACCATCCATTCTAACAGTCTATATTATACACGTAATTTATATAACAATTTTCAATCTGCAACTCTTGGTCTGGCCGGAAATATTACAATTTTACAGTCTGCAACGCTAAGTCTCGCCGAAATATTACAATTCCTAGTCTGCAATGTATTTATTACATTTCGCTAGGATATAACAAACTTTATTTAGACTCTCTGGCCTCGCTGGAAATATATATATTAGACAAAAGACGGCCAAACCCAACGATTTCGGCGGGACCAGTCAACCATCTAATGCTTATGTGGGTGGCTATATTCTCCCCAGACAGATGTCAAATATCAACATGCCCGATGCATTATTCTCATGGCATATAAGCTGCTGTCAAAGGTATCTTGTTCCCCTCTCCCCATTGAGAACACAAGAATGCTCGGACGAGCATGCATGTGCATGCAGGGGTTGGGCAGATAGCTGCCATCAGTACGAGCCGACAGGCTATTTAAGGTGTATAGCTGCAATGCCAACCTCCTAAATTTGTAAGAGAAAACTAGAGGCAGGTATCAGCGGTGCACACTGTGTGTTGCAGCAAACGTTGCCCATGCTCTTACCGTGATCACTAAGTGAATTTCTCAAACCCCCAAAATTAAGTGTGGCTGGAGCTGTTAGGAGGGCACTGATGTCCACTTTCAGGGGATTTGGTGCCGGCTGTGTAAGCGGGAGCTGATGCTGGCTTCATGGCCAAATTGAGGACTTGAAGGTTTTTCCACCTTTTCACTCAGGGTATGTGCACACACAAAATAAAAAACGTCTCAAAATACGGAGCTGTTTTCAAGGGAAAACAGCTCCTGATTTTTCAGATGTTTTTTAAGCCACTCACTATTTTTGCGGCGTTTTTTACAGCCGTTTTTGGCCCTTTCAGAAGTATTGTGTTGAGGTGTACACACAATGACTATGATCACGCTACTGTGTTGTAGTATACCGTAGAGCTGGCAGAGCAGTTCTTGATGTAGATTAAGATGGGACCCCTCAATGTGATAAATTATTAAAATGCAACATGAATTTCTTCAGTAACTCGACCAGAGAAGTTTTGCAGCAATCCAATATCCATGCTTCCGACATGGACGTCCAGTGCCTGGAGGCCGCCAGAGCAGTTGATCAGTGTGGGGTGTGGGTATTTGACCCCTTTGATCATATAATGATGACCTATCCTATGGATAGGTCCTCAGATGTCAGTTCGTAGACAACCCCTTTAATACAGGGGTGTTAGACCTGTTCATCAGCCATTCCTGCTGAAGGGAGCACCACAGATAACCTGGCATCCGAGGCTTGTGATCACAAAAAACCTTCATTATGTATAATGTAGACATATTCATGCATAGAGTTAATACTTTGTCACCGTATGCTATTGATATTTGAGCACTGTAGGGTAGGGTAGGGTTACTTGGATCATGTATGGCACTACTACATAAACACTGTATAGTATATTATTTTAGCAGTGTATGGTGGCAGTGGCATTGTATCATGCTCTGTTCACATCTACATCCTGGTTTCCATTCATAACAGAATACAGGATAGATTGCTGGGTCCGTCGTACAAGGCATAAGACCGACGCCTGATAGACTCCATTAAGTTATAATGGGATTCATCAGGTGTACGTCACTTTTCCAGTAAGAATCGCGCAGCATGCAGCACTATTCTTCCCGTCAAATCTGACCAAATCTCAGATGGAGGTTCCGGCACACATGTGAACAGAGCCTCACATTATTATATAGACACCAAACGGTATGGCGCTTATAACTTAACTTATAACTAACTTATAACATTGTATGACAGTACGCCAAATGGGGGAAGCACCAATAGTTCACTAACTCCTACAACATCTTGTTGCTGTCATCAGTACCATCATCTGGTTGGCTGTTGGATGTTGTATCTCCACCCACTACAAGATTTTGACCCAATAATATTCAACTTATTTGTGATTGGCTCAAGTCAATCATCCCACAAGATCGTCCCACTCGTCACTTGCTTATGTCATCATTCCTATCATTTCATTGCCTAAGGCCTGATGCACACGACCGTAGCCATGTGCACGGCCGTGATTTTCGGGTCGGCTGGCTGCGGACTGTCAGCCGCGAGCCGCCCGCAAATCGCGGGCCATGCACATGCCATTATTTTCAATGAGCCTGGACCGCAGAAAACGGGCGTAACAAGGCATGTCCGTTCTTTCTGCGGTGCGGGCTCCCGGGCTATGCATGGACCGTAAAAACTATGGTCGTGTGCATGGCCCCATAGAAATGAAAGGGGCCGCAATTCTCCCATGGATTTTCGGGGGAGTTGCGGCCGCAAAAGCACGTTTGCGTGCATGGGGCCTAAGAAAGTATTTGATCCCTACCCAACAAGTTACTTCCAGATAAAGAGAGGAGCACAAAATAGCAGTTTTACTCTAAATCAAATGAATGGTCCCAACCCCGTGACATTATTTATTGGGTAGTGGTCCTGTATACCATCCTTTAGTCATGTAATGTGTAATATGGATACATTTAGAATAGAATTCAAGTTATTCACTCATAGTTCCTATTATACAAATTTTTAGTTTAGCAAGAATCCAATCTTGGAAATGTTGTAAGCACCCCTGCAAACGTGGCCGTCTATCATGAAATATGAACAACCCACACAAAATAAAAGGAACTACGGAGATGAACAAATTAAAAAAAATACAAGACACGTATATAAACACAGGTATATATGTAAGACAAAGCAGATCTTACTGTACTATAATTCTACTGATTATATTATTATTCACATGGATATACTGTGTATACTTTATACAGTATGTGTGTGTGTATGTGTTTTAAAGTATATATCTATTACCCAAATAGACACGTCCATTCTCCTGGTTTTACAGGGTGTTTCCCTATTTTTATACTCCCTCACTCATCTGCTAATATATAGTTTTCACCCGGTTGCCAGCGAGGGGAGGCAGCATCCAAAAAAAAATTAAAAATTGTCTATTATTTCTGAATATTTTTTTTGGTCTGGTTTGGGGTCTAAATTAAGTTAGGGGTCTGATCTGAATATATTTAGAGGGACTGGTCTAGGGTCTGAATATATTTAGGGGGGCTGGGGTCTGATATTAATGTAAAGGGTCTGAATATATTCAGCCATGCTGTTTTGCATAAGCCATGCCGCTCAAAATGCCACTCCCATTTTTGCAGTGACTTGCTGCTCAAGTATAACCCTGTGAAAGACTCTCGAAAGTTGATATCTCTGCCCAACTACTTCCTTTAATGAGCTGCAGCACTTTAAGAAATACATACAGGCAGGGGCGTAACTAGGAAGAGTGGGCCTCATAGCAAACTTTTGACTGGGGCCCCCCTCCCCTGGGTATCCCACAACCCCCCTTGTACATAGTGCCTCCCTATAGATTCTGCCACACAGCGCACCCTATAAATAGCACCATACAGCCCCCTGTAGATAGCGCCATACACAGCCCGCTGTAGATAACGCCTTACAGCCCCCCTGTAGATAACGCCATACAGCCCTCCCCCTGTAGATAACGCCATACAGCCTTCCCCTGTAGATAACACCATACAGCCCCCTGTAGATAACACCATACAGCCTCCTGTAGATAACGCCATACAGCCCCCCTGTAGATAACGCCATACAGCCCCCTTGTAGATAACGCCATACAGCCCCAAACCCCCCCTCTGTAGATAACATCATACAGCCCCCCTGTAGATAACACCATACAGCCCCCCCTGTAGGTAACGCAATACAGCCCCAAAACCCCGCTGTAGATAAAGCCATACAGCCTCCTGTAGATAACGGCATACAGACCCCCTGTAGATAACACCATACAGCCCCCTGTAGATAACGCCATACAGCCCCCCTGTAGATAACGCCATACAGCCCCCAACCCCCCACCCAAAATAAAACGGCCTATAGTTTGTCCTATAAAAGAGATGCATCCCCTATCCACAGGATAGGGGATACATGTGTGATCGCTGGCAGCTATAAGGAGAACGGGGGACCGAAAGTCCCCCGAAGTTCTCCATAACAAACCTCGGACTTCCGGGGTCTGTGCAGTTCAATAAAAATGAAAGGAGCGCTGGTCACGCATGCGCACAAGCGCGACCGGTGCACAATTCATTTCTATAGAGCTGCCGACAGACCCCGGAAGTCCGAGGTTTGTCATGGAGAACTTCGGTGGACTTTCGGTCCCCCATTCTCTTTATCGCTGGGCGTCCCAGCGATCACACATGTATCCCCTATCATGTGGATAAGGGATGCATGTCTTTTGTAGGAACAACCCCTTCAGTGGCGTCGCGCTGTAGCAGCCATAGCGGCTGCTAGCGGAGCCTCCGGCCATAGGGATGGGGGCCGTGCCGGGTGCTACAGCGGTAGTTACGGCACTGATTACAGGTACATTTAGGGTTGCTAAAAAGGGAATGTTATCGTAGAGAGATAAGTAGATAGATAGATAGATAGATAGATGCACACATATTTTCATCACTCATAATAGTACTATTGCAAAATTCTGGCTATTAACATATGTCTAGAACAAACCACATGAGCAGTGCGGGTTTTTTTTTTTAAAGTCATTCATAGAAGTCAAACCACATGAATTTGTACACTTTACACCGCATGTATTGTGCAGAGGATGAGAGGAGGGAAATATAGAATGGAAAAATAGAGTTTGTCTTAACAAAAAAAAATTGCCCAAAAGCCCCAGTACTGTAACCAACTTCCTTTTACTCTTTCTGTACACAAAGCAATCAGAGTAGACCCTCCATATTGTAGTTAGGTCCCTTTGTGAACTCCATATATTAGTTAGGCCCCCTCGTGCCCTCCATATATTAGTTAAACCCCCCTTGTGTCCTCCATATAGTAGTTAGATTCCCTTATGCCCTCCATATAGCAGTTAGGCCCCCTTGTGCCCTTCATATACTAGGTGGGCCCCCTTTGCGCCAATAACAAACAAGACAAAAAAACTCATCTAACCCTTCTCCCACGACGAGCGGATAGGTCCTCTCTGCCATGGCCGGGTGCAGTGACGTCTTCGTGTGTGCGGGCGCAGTGACGTCATCACATCACGTTTGTGTTGCAAATTCTGCAGAGGTGATTAGTGGCTGGAAGAAGTGGTCATGGTGTTCTGGGCCGGTTGATGAAGAAGAAAAAGAAAAGTGAACGACTCCAAAGTGCGAAGACGTCAGTTGTGAGTCACTGGACGTAACTGCACTTTTATGGGCTACAGAGTGCCTCTATAGGACTGGTATCTACCACTGTATGGTCACTGTACGGTGGTAATATCGGTCTTTGTTTTACTCCACACACATTTTACTATACAATCAAGATTGGTCGCCTTATTTCTATATAGCTGAAGGGTGGGCCCCAATAATTATTTCGTCTGGTTGACCCAAGCCATACAGTGTCCTAATAATACTGCATTTCAATGCATAAATAACAGAGCTATAACATGAGGTTTTGCTGCAATTTTTACTGTAGTGTTTATACTGCAGTTGTGGTGCAGATCTGTTTAACCATATTTCTGTATAGTTTATATTTAAGGGATGGTGCACCGCAGTTCCAGCCATACCCAGGGGTTATTTGGCCAGTTTCATTATCTTTTCTGATTTCTGACTTTGTCCATATATATTGTAGGCTGGTAACTGACTACAATACATTTTTTTGTGCCTGGCCCATTCCTGCATATTGTTCTGGCATCTCCACCATTAACCTCTATGTTCATTATGTCAGAGACTGAATCCCAAACAATAAGGAGGGATCCACATGTGAGTATGAAAACCCCATGTTTGAGCCTTTAAAGGTTTTTGGCGGGAAACTTTCGCCCCAATATTACCAGCAGTATATGTGCAGTTTCTGGAAACAGCTGGGGTTATTGGTTGGCCCGTCGGCCAATTATCCACTGTCACTGGGGAAGGTTTCTCCCTTATGTAAGTGATAGCAGGTCATTGGGTTCTTGTTGAACCAATGTGACTTGGGGTTCAGTGTCTGGCTGCTTGTCAGCTTTTCAGCCCTTGAAGAAGGAAGAAGAAGGCACAAATTTTTTTTTGTATTTATATCTTGTCACAGCCTCTTTGTTAATGAATTGGGTAAAGTCACTCAATAGTTGGGTAAACTCTTTCACTGGTGAAGTTGGGTTCGAGCTTATGGCTGAACTCCTGTAAGTTCGAGGTTAAAAGTATTTTTTTAACAAAAATTTGATGTTATGTTTTAAATTCATTTTAATAAAGAAAGCCGTGGCAATATTTTCCACTTAGTCATTCGTCTGTTTTTTTTTGTTAAATAATAAGTTAGGTATGATCTATAATCGTATGCTCAAAATCCCAAATTGATTTTAAACCTATGTCTCTTCCTCTCATGGGCTCTTTTGGTACATGGGTGGTCTTCAGACTTATTTAACATTATGCTTATTATTAGTACCATAACAATACCCACCAGACTCATGAATGCCCTGCTCAACTATGACAACACTTAATTTCTTTGAGACTGCAGGCAGGTGAACATTATAAGGGCAGCCTTGCCCCAAGAACATGAAATAAAGATCAAGACACAAAGTACTCTTTATAGCTAGATGGTGGTCGGCCACAGCTTTTATTAACTTTTATCAATAAACCACCTTAAAGGTAAATAACAGATTTTCCTCAACATAGCTATGAAGCGTTATGCCGGCCGCTGGACTCCCAAAGGACAAGTCCACCTTTGTAGCTCCTTCTCACATCACCAGAGTTTCAAAGACCGCCAGCTGTGACTTGTATTTTTTCAATTACAGTCAGATAATTTAAAAGAGAAAGCATTAGTACAAAACATTAACCCCTTGACACATCACGATGTACCGGCACGTCATGGTGCAGGGGGAGAAGTATGGAGCGCAAGTGGCGTAACTATAGGGGTTGCAGCGGTCGCAACTGTGACCGGGCCCCCTGCACCACATCAATGAAAAGTTACGATAGTAACTGAGGCCTATGTAATAAACGACACCGGCCCGTTACTATAGTAACTGACCGTACTTACCCCCCTCTTTCCGGAGCGCAGTGGAGGTTCTGACGTCAGCGCTGTGCACAGCGCATGACGTCACGACGCTATGCGCTGCACACAACATCCCGACCAGTGGCGGATCCCCATATGGGCGTTTCGGGCGGTCGCCCGGGGCCCAAGGCTTGCAGGGGGCCCATAGCTTCCCACACCGCACACGAGTGAAACAAAACTCTCCAGGGCGCAGGGGGAGTCAATTGCGGCCAGGGAACCGGGCACAGCACATCAGCTGTAGAGAGCAGACTGTCAGAGAATGTGATGGGCAGGTGCTGGAGTCTCCCTGACAGTCTGCTCCTCTGTGTAGCTGTACACTGTCCCTCCTGTCTAAACCTCCAGCAGCTGCCTGATAACGGCAAAACTGAAACTAGAGGGTGAAGGACCTGTGGTGACGTCACAGTCACATGATTAAGGTCCTGGAGGCTGCCAGAGACAAGAACCGCAGAGGAAAAGACTGGTAAGTAAGTGTGTGTGTGTGTGTGTGTGTGTGTTAATGTAAGTCTATATAGTGTGTGCTGTGTATATAGTGTCTATAATGTAAGTCTATGTAGTGTGTGTGTGTGTTTATGTGTGTGTGTGTGTGTCATAATGTAAGTCTATATTGTGTGTGCTGTGTATATAGTGTGTGCTGTGTTTATAGTGTCTATAATGTAAGTCTATATAGTGTGTGTGGTTTGAATATATAGTGTTTGGTGTTAGTGTGAATTGTATATAGGGTGTTTAATCTCACATTTTTTGTGTGCAAAATAATTTTCCACCCATAGAGCCCTCTGCAGTAAGTCAGATGCTCAGAACCCCCCCCCCCCCCCTGCAGTATAATCTCCCCCATGGAGCCCTCAGTAGTTATTATACTGCAGGGGGGGGGGCAGAGCATTTGATTGACTGTTCAGGGTTCTATAGGGGAATAACTCCTTCCCCCCCAAGAGCCATAAGGGCAGATTTACACGAACGTGTAATACGTCCGTGCAACGCGCGTGCTTTTCACGCGCGTCGCACAGACCTATGCAAGTATATGGGGCAGTGCAGACTGTCAGTGATTTTTGCACAGCGTGAGTCCGCTGCGTAAAACTGACGACATGTCCTATATTTCTGCGTTTTTTGCGCATCACGCACCCATTGAAGTCAATGGATGCGTGAAAATCACGCATGCCACACGGAGGCACCTCCGTGGGACGTGCGTGATTTGCTCAACAGCAGTATAACTATGATTGCAAACAGAAAAGCACCAGGTGCTACAAACATACAGAGTGTCATAATGATGGCGGCTGCGCGAAAGGCACGCAGCCTCGCATCATATGGTGATGACACACGGAGCTGTTAAGTGCCTTTTGCGCGCGCAATACGCCGCATTTTTTGCGTGCGCAAAACGCACACGCTCGTGTAAATCCGCCCTAAGTGTCAGACACTTAGACCCTCCCATAGGGCACTCAGCAGTCAGTCAGATGCACTGGGGAGGGGTGTCTGACTGCTTAAAGGGTAACTAACGAAACTTTTTAAAAAAAATTACATGTCATATTGACATGTCAAATGTTCTAATCGGTGGGGGTCTGGGCACTGAGACCCCACCAATCGCTGAAACAAAGTGGCAGAAGCGCTCAGGTGAGTGCTTTGCCACTTTGTTTCTGATCGTCTTTCCTCTGATAGCCAAGCATGCGGTGTATGGGCACAACAGAAAGTCTATGAGTCCGTACACCGCGCCGAGAAAAGACAGTCAGAAATTAAGTGGAACAGCGCTCACCCAAGCACTCCCGCTGCTTTGTTTTAGTGATCGGTGGTGGTCTCAATGCTCGGACCCCCATCGATCAAAACTTCTGACATATCACTCTCACTATGACACGCCAAATGTTTTTTAAAAGTTTAGTTACCTCTTGGGGACTGAATTTATTGGTTTGAGTTAATGTATGGGCCTGGGTCTTAATTTGCTTAGGGGTCTGGGGTATAAGACAATTTATGGTGTTTATTTCTGAATTTTTATGTTGCTATAGACGCTGAAAATGGCTACAGAATCAAGGGGAAAAGATTTCTCATCAGGAAACTCTGCAGTCATCAGGAGAAGTCGCCATAGCGGTCTGTGTCAGATGGAGAAGAAAAGAGAACGACCCATCAGTGAAGACATCGCCTGTGAGTCATTGCATTTATAGATCTGTCACCTCTCCTGACATGTCAGTTATCGGAAATCCTTGTATTCCACATAAAGTCTTTGTGTACCCAGGACTAATAGACAAATGCGTATTACCATTCCCCTTGTCAGGAGGATGTGTCCCTACACAGTGTGAGACTGTCAGCGATGGTTGGAGACTGTCAATATGTAGGGACACAGCCCTTTGACAAGGGGAATCGTAGCACTCATTTGTCAATGCTCACACAGAAAGGTGGTGTTTAATATAGACATGACGTGGCAGGGCGGTGGTGGACAAGGGGGCCCAGGCTTGTGGAACAGCCCAGGGCCCATGGTTTACTTAATCCGCCACTGATCCCGACACTTGATGGAGTGTGGACCTCTGCTGCGGCCTAGGAGGAGGGTAAGTTTAAGATTAGTGTCTTGCTGAAGCTGATGGGTCGGGGTCCGACTCCCGGGACCCCCGCCAAACAGCTGTTTTGAAGGGGGTGCAGCCACTTGTACGAGCGCTACTTCCCCTTCATTCCGGTCACTTTCTCACACTGAACCTCCGACATGGACGTGTCAGCCATTCACCAGTGTGAGCAAGTAAGGGAAATGAAGGGGAAGCAGCACTCATACTGCACCCCCTTCAAAACAGCTGATTGTCAGGGGGCCCGGTAGGCTTAGATACAGTGTCCAACAAACAGTATCACACATGCACATGGGCCCTGTATCTAAGGCCCTGTTCACATCACCGCTGCCCTTCCGTTGAGGGGTTTCATTGGAGGTTTCCGTCGGGTTAGGCATACGGATACCTTAGCTTCCTTTTGCATCACCATTGATGTCAATGGTGATGGAAACTTTGCTAATTGTTTCCGTTTGTCACCGTTGTGAACGGGTTCCGTTGTTTTGGCGGAATCAATAGCGCAGTCGACAATGCAAAACAACTGAATCCTGTCACAGCGGTGATAAACGGAAACCTTCAGCAACGTTTCCTTCACCATTGAGATCAATGATGAGGGAAACGTAAGCTGAGGTTTCAGTTTGCCTTTCTGTTGAGGGGTTACCCGACGGAACTCCTCAATGGAAGGGCTGCGGTGATGTGAACAGGCCCTTAATAATGTGTTTTTTGTGTTTTTTTACAGGTTTGGTCGTTGGACTACGTCGGATTCGAGAACTTCTTAGATGACGGCTTTTTATTCTCAATAAAATGGTTGTGTGGGTTTTTTTTTATTTAAATAAATCAATTTTTTCTGTCTTTGTATTTTTATTAAACTTTATCGCTACTGCCTTAGTAATGGCTGCTGACCGATTGACAGCATCCATCACTAAGGCAGGGCAAAGTCTTAGCCGGTGAAAAGGCTAACACTAACCCCCATTATTCCCCCGGTACCCACTGCAACCAGGGGTGCCGGGAAGAGCCGGGTACGATCCAGTACCCAACCATCTGTAGTGATGGTCGGGCATTGGGGCGGCTGAAGACTGGTATTATTAGGCTGGGAAAGGCCAAAAACAGTGGCCCTTCCCACCCTGGTAATGCTAGGCTGCTGCTGCTTCGTTGTATCTGGCTGGTTGTGAAAAATGGCCCCACGTCATTTTTTTAAAAATAAATAATTGGAAAGAACAATGTGGGGTTACCCCATTTTTATGACCAGCCAGATACAACACAGCAGCAGCAGCCTGGGTGGGAAGGGCCACTGTTTTTGGGCTTTCCCAGCCTAATAATACGAGCCTGCGGCCGCCCCAATACCCCTCTGCCCCTACAGATTGTTGGGTACTGTGTCTGTAATGGCCGGAAGGAGGTGAAGGGAAAGTGAGCCCTAATCTACCCACCGCCCTGTCCCTGCCTACTTGCAACGACTCGCCCTAGGCGACGAGGTACAACTGGGCGGCGGTCCCTACGCTGTCTAAGTGCACAGGAAAACAAACAGGGAACATGCAAGGGAAGGGGCAGTAGCCACGGAACGCCACGAGGAAACGGAGCGGCGAACGGACAGTCAGGACCAGGACGAAGTGAGTACACCCAAGCGGGCAAGGAGACAGAAGCAAGCCAGGGGCAAAGCAAAGCAGGTCAAGCAGAACTGCAGCAAGGCAGAAGCACGGCAGAAGCAGGCTGGAGCAAGCAGCAGTGGGGCCAGGAATCCAAAAGAATTACAAGCACTGAGGGAGAGAACAGGGCAGGTAATAAAGGACAGGGGGCGGAGCTAACTCCGACAGACCAGGCCGCGATAGGCTCTCCCACTCCTGAGCCCGCCACCCTGGTTGGTGGGAGATGGTGTCAGTCGAACAGGTCTGGCCTCAGGTGTGGATTGATTAATCCCAGGAGTATACCTAGATGAAGTACCTGGCAGATCCCTAACAGTACTCCCCCTTTTATGAGGGGCCACCGGACCCTTACTAAGGGGACCCGGTTTAGTGGGGAAGAGAAGGTGGAACCTCCTGATCAATACCCCAGCGTGAACATCACGGGCAGGTACCCAAGTCCTCTCCTCCGGCCCGTATCCTCTCCAATGGACCAGGTACTGGAGGGAGCCCTGGACCATCCTACTGTCCATAATCTTAGCCACCTCGAATTCCACCCCCTCAGGGGTGAGAACGGGAACAGGAGGTATCCTCGAGGGGGACCAGGACGGGGAGCAGCGTTTAAGGAGGGAGGCATGGAAGACGTCATGTATGCGAAATGATGGGGGGAGCTCCAGACGGAAGGATACAGGGTTGAGGACTTCAATGATCTTATAAGGTCCAATAAATCGGGGAGCAAACTTCCTGGACGGGACCTTAAGGCGCAAGTTCCTGGACGACAACCAGACCAAATCCCCGACGACAAACCGGGGGTTAGCAGAACGTCTACTATCCGCCTGAATCTTTTGTGCGCTCTGGGACGCCTCTAGGTTCTTCTGAACCTGGGCCCAGACGGTGCACAGTTCCCGATGAACATCCTCTACCTCAGGATTATTGGAACAACCAGGGGAGACGGAGGAGAATCTTGGGTTAAACGCGAAATTACAGAAAAACGGGGAGACCCCTGACGAGTTACTGACCCGGTTATTCAAGGAAAATTCAGCAAGGGGAAGGAATGAGACCCAATCGAATTGACAGTCAGAGATGAAACACCTTAAATATTGTTCCAGGGATTGGTTGGTCCTTTCCGTTTGGCCATTAGTTTCGGGATGGAAGGCGGAGGAGAAGGACAGATCAATCTCCAACTTTTTACAAAAAGCTCTCCAAAATAAGGAAACAAATTGTACCCCTCTGTCAGAAACGATATTGACTGGGGCCCCATGGAGACGCAGGATGTGTTTCACAAACAAAGAAGCTAACGTCTTGGCGTTAGGTAGCTTCTTAAGGGGCACAAAGTGGCACATCTTGCTGAAGCGGTCGACTACCACCCACACCACCGACTTGCCCTGAGATGGAGGCAAATCGGTGACAAAATCCATGGAGATATGGGTCCAAGGTCTCTGGGGAATGGGCAAGGAACGTAGTAGGCCCGCAGGTCGGGACCTAGGGGTTTTGGACCTAGCGCAAACCTCACAAGCGGCGACGTAAGCCCTAACGTCTTTAGGCAACCCAGGCCACCAATAGTTTCTGGTAATGAGGTGTTTGGTGCCCAAGATGCCAGGATGACCAGATAGAGCGGAGTCATGGTTTTCCCTGAGTACCCTCAGCCGGTATTGCAGGGGAACAAACAGTTTGTCCCCAGGGACGTTCCCGGGAGCTGCACCCTGATCAGCCGCGATATCAGAAGCTAAATCAGAATCCGTGGCAGAGACGATTATACCAGGGGGTAAAATACAAGCAGGATCCTTCTCAGAAGGAGGATTGGCCATGAAACTACGTGACAGAGCATCAGCCTTAATATTCTTGGACCCAGCCCTATAGGTAACCAAGAAATTAAATCTGGTAAAGAATAGTGCCCACCGAGCTTGTCTAGGATTAAGCCTCCGGGCCGATTCTAGGAAAACCAGATTCTTGTGATCCGTAAGGACCGTTACCTGGTGTCTGGCCCCCTCCAGGAAGTGCCGCCACTCCTCAAAAGCCCATTTAATGGCTAGAAGTTCGCGGTTGCCAATATCATAGTTACTCTCCGTGGGCGAAAACTTCCTAGAGAAGTAAGCACAGGGGCGGAGATGGGTGAGGGAGCTGGTACCCTGGGACAAGACGGCCCCCACTCCCACCTCGGAAGCGTCAACCTCCACAATAAATGGCTCCTCTTGGTTGGGCTGAATCAGCACGGGGGCCGAGATAAAGCACTTCTTGAGGGTCTCAAAGGCCTGGACGGCCTCAGGGGGCCAATGGAGGACATCAGCACCCTTGCGGGTAAGGTCCGTAAGAGGCTTAGCGACGACCGAGAAGTTGGCAATAAATCTCCTGTAATAGTTGGCGAACCCTAAAAAACACTGTAACGCCTTAAGGGAGGCAGGTTGGACCCATTCCGCCACAGCCTGAACCTTGGCAGGGTCCATGCGGAATTCATGAGGAGTGAGGATTTGCCCTAAAAATGGTATCTCCTGTACCCCAAAGACACATTTTTCAGTCTTAGCAAACAGATTATTCTCCCGAAGGACCTGGAGCACCTTCCTGACATGCTCCACGTGGGAGGACCAGTCCTTGGAAAACACCAGTATGTCATCAAGGTACACAACAAGAAAATTACCCAGGTACTCTCTCAGGATTTCATTAATAAAATTCTGGAAGACAGCAGGGGCATTACACAACCCAAAGGGCATGACCAGGTATTCGAAATGACCCTCGGGTGTGTTGAACGCAGTTTTCCACTCATCCCCCTCTTTGATGCGGATAAGGTTATATGCCCCCCGTAGATCGAACTTAGAAAACCATTGGGCTCCCTGGAACCTGATTAAAAAGATCCGGAATCAAAGGAAGTGGGTACTGGTTCCTTACGGTGACCTTATTCAGGTTACGATAATCAATGCACGGCCTAAGACCACCATCCTTCTTCCCCACGAAGAAGAAGCCAGCACCTACAGGAGAAGTCGAGGGGCGAATGAAACCCTTGGCCAGGCATTCTTGGATATATTCCCTCATAGCTTTACGTTCAGGACATGAAAGATTAAATATCCTCCCCTTAGGAAGCTTGGCACCAGGCACCAAATCGATAGCGCAATCGTAATCTCTATGGGGGGGCAACACCTCGGAGGCCTCCTTAGAAAACACATCGGCGAAGTCCTGAACAAACTCAGGAAGCGTGTTTACCTCCTCCCGGGGAGAAATAGAGTTAACAGAAAGACATGACATAAGACATTCATTACCCCATTTGGTGAGATCCCCAGTATTCCAATCAAACGTGGGATTATGCAACTGCAACCAGGGAAGGCCTAAAACCAGATCAGACGATAATCCCTGCATCACCAGTACAGAGCACTGCTCCAAATGCATGGAGCCAACAAGGAGTTCAAAAACAGGAGTATGCTGAGTAAAATAACCATTAGCAAGGGGAGTTGAGTCGATTCCTACTACAGGGATAGGATAAGGTAAATCAATACAAGGCATCTTTAGAGACATAGCAAATTCCGCAGACATGATATTAGCAGATGACCCTGAATCCACGAAAGCACTGCCCGTGGCAGCCCGGCCAGCAAACGAGACCTGAAAGGGAAGCAAAATTTTATTGCGTTTCACATTAACGGGAAATACCTGTGCGCCCAAGTGACCTCCCCGATGATCACTTAGGCGCGGAAGTTTTCCGGCTTCTTATTCTTGCGCCTGGGACAGGTGTTCAGTAGATGCTTGTCGTCCCCACAGTAGAAGCAGAGACCATTCATTCTGCGAAACTCCCTACGTTGTCGAGGGGACATGGAGGCCCCGAGTTGCATAGGTACCTCCGAGTCCTCCGTGGAGGGGCGAGGAGACGGGACCTCGGGGGGGGATCGCAGAAAAGTCAGAGGGGAGCACACTGAAGCGTTCTAGCTGACGTTCCCTGAGACGTCGGTCAAGTCGTACTGCTAGGGCCATAACCTGGTCAAGGGAGTCAGACGAGGGGTAGCTAACCAGCAGATCCTTCAGGGCGTCAGATAATCCTAACCTAAACTGGCACCTTAGGGCCGGATCGTTCCACTGAGAAGCTACGCACCACTTCCTAAAATCAGAACAGTATTCCTCAACCGGTCTCCTACCCTGACGTAAGGTCACCAGCTGACTCTCGGCTAAGGCAGTCCTGTCAGTCTCGTCGTAAATGAGTCCGAGGGCAGAGAAAAAACGATCAACAGAGGAAAGTTCAGGGGCGTCAGGAGCCAAGGAGAAGGCCCACTCTTGGGGCCCTTCCTGGAGTCGGGATATGATGATACCCACCCGCTGGTTCTCGGAACCTGAGGAGTGGGGCTTTAGGCGGAAATACAGTCTGCAACTCTCCCGGAAGGAGAGAAACGTCTTACGGTCCCCTGAGAACCGGTCAGGTAACTTGAGGTCGGGTTCTAGAGGTGAGGTGAGGGGTACTACTAAAGCAGTGTCACCCTGATTGACCCTTTGGGCCAGGGCCTGGACCTGTAGGGAGAGGCCCTGCATCTGCTGGGCCAGGGTCTCAAGGGGGTCCATGATAGCGTCAGCGTAGGAGAAATGGTAGACTAGGTAAGGGCTTGTAATTATGTAATGGCCGGAAGGAGGTGAAGGGAAAGTGAGCCCTAATCTACCCACCGCCCTGTCCCTGCCTACTTGCAACGACTCGCCCTAGGCGACGAGGTACAACTGGGCGGCGGTCCCTACGCTGTCTAAGTGCACAGGAAAACAAACAGGGAACATGCAAGGGAAGGGGCAGTAGCCACGGAACGCCACGAGGAAACGGAGCGGCGAACGGACAGTCAGGACCAGGACGAAGTGAGTACACCCAAGCGGGCAAGGAGACAGAAGCAAGCCAGGGGCAAAGCAAAGCAGGTCAAGCAGAACTGCAGCAAGGCAGAAGCACGGCAGAAGCAGGCTGGAGCAAGCAGCAGTGGGGCCAGGAATCCAAAAGAATTACAAGCACTGAGGGAGAGAACAGGGCAGGTAATAAAGGACAGGGGGCGGAGCTAACTCCGACAGACCAGGCCGCGATAGGCTCTCCCACTCCTGAGCCCGCCACCCTGGTTGGTGGGAGATGGTGTCAGTCGAACAGGTCTGGCCTCAGGTGTGGATTGATTAATCCCAGGAGTATACCTAGATGAAGTACCTGGCAGATCCCTAACAGTGTCGTACCAGGGTAATAATGGGGGTTAGTGTTAACCTCTCCATGTCTAACATTAAGCCTCGCCTTAGTAATGGGCGTTATCAATCAGCCAGCGGCCATTACTAAGGTGGTAGTAATAAAGTTTAAAAAAATACAAAGACATAGATAAAATATTTGATTGAAAGAAAAATCCCCCACGCAACCATCATTATCCATTTTATTGAGAATTAAAAAAACGCAGTTATCGAAGTAGTCCTCAAATCTGAAGTAGTCCAACAACCGAATCTTATACTTACCATTCCTGGGTCCAGCGCTAGAGCCGCAATGTCAGTGAGCTGGGCCCTATATCTAATCCAATCATGTGTGTTACTGTGTGCTGAGCCACTGTATCTAATTCTATCATATGTGATACAGTCTGCTGGGCCCTATATCTAATCATATCATTTGTAATACTGTCTACTGAGCCACTGTGTTAAATCCTATAATGTGTGATACTGTCTGCTGAGCCGCTGTATCTAATGCTATCCATAGCTACGAAACCTACAGAGAAAAGAGGTCAAGTACACACAAGATATTACAATAGAAAAGATCCTTTATTAACAAATTCAAGAGACAGGACAATTTAAAAAATGAGTCATACAGTGTACATTGGCGTCAGCCCATGTTGTGTGTGAATATTAATGGTAACACAATGTCACAAATGAGTAACAAGACCCGGGGTCAGTACTGTTGTATATCAGAAAATCTTTAAATGCATATGGCTATATGTAACATATCATGAATAGGTGGTGCAGGTAGTGCAAATCCTCAAGTTGAAATCAATAATTGCCTGTTATATAGAGGTTATATAGAGGTTATAAATATATGTGGCCAATACACGTGGATGAACTCATTCATGTATAAGGTATACAATTTACAAATATTCAAGAATGTAAGTCATGGGTGTGATTGGCAACACTGAAGCAAATATAGGTGAAAGTCGAAGGCCTGAATCATAATACCAGCAGATAGCCAGATGCATAGGCAGAAAGTGATGTTACGTACCCGGATTCATGTAGTCAACATGGGGGAGACGCCAGTCCCGACGCGCGTTTCGGCTGATGCCTTCGTCTGGGGATCCAGACCCATGACTTACATTCTTGAATATTTGTAAATTGTATACCTTATACATGAATGAGTTCATCCACGTGTATTGGCCACATATATTTATAACCTCTATATAACCTCTATATAACAGGCAATTATTGATTTCAACTTGAGGATTTGCACTACCTGCACCACCTATTCATGATATGTTACATATAGCCATATGCATTTAAAGATTTTCTGATATACAACAGTACTGACCCCGAGTCTTGTTACTCATTTGTGACATTGTGTTACCATTAATATTCACACACAACATGGGCTGACGCCAATGTACACTGTATGACTCATTTTTTAAATTGTCCTGTCTCTTGAATTTGTTAATAAAGGATCTTTTCTATTGTAATATCTTGTGTGTACTTGACCTCTTTTCTCTGTAGGTTTCGTAGCAATGCTATGGTCAGAGTACCAGGTCATATTGGGTTATATGTGTGTTCTCCTCAATCTATAGATATAACTATTTGTGTCACCTTGACCTTTATAGACATATAGAGATTTATATATCACAAAAATTATATATCTTTTTGGAGTTCACACGATTCCTGCTTGTGTACATATTGGTTGTCTCCTATCCATAGCTATAGGGTCGTATTGCTATAGATATGCGCGCGCCATATGCTGCGGATGTTGGCTGTGTTTTACAGCCAAAACCCGGGAATAACGGCCAGGAACCACGGTCTTACTGTTCCTGGCCGTTTAACCCCTCAAATGCTGGACCGCAGCATCTGAAGCGTTATAGAGAGGGGGCGCCCCCCTCTGACAGTGTTTTTGATGGCCCCATAGTGCGATCCAGAGACGCCAATGGTTGTCATGGTAGCCCAGGGTCCTAATGAAGGCAGCCTGTAAAAATGACTATACAATGCAATACATTAGTATTGTAGTGTATTGTACCAGCGATCTACTTATTGCCAGTTCAAGTCCCCTAGGTGGACTAATGATATGTGTAAAAAAAGTTAAATAAAGTTTTTAGTAGTGAAAAAAAAGATTTCAAAAATTAAGTTAAAAAAAAAAACATTTTCCTATTTTTCCCTCTAAAGTAATGTCAAAAATAAACAAAATTGGTATCGCTGCATCTATAAAAGTCTGAACTTTAGCAATATAGCATTATTTCATTCGCACGGTGAATGCCGTAAAAAAGAAAACAATATAAAACACCAGAATCACTGTTTTTTGGTCAAATTTGCGATAAAAAAATGTCATAAAAAGTGATCAAAAAGTCGTATGTACTAAAAAAAATGAACAATAAAAACCACAGCTCGTGCTGCAAAAAATAACCCCTCATACCCAGTGGCGGATTAAGTAGACCATGGGCCCTGGACTGTTTCCCAAACTTGGGCCCCCCTTCCGTGCCGCCGCCCTGCCATGCCATAACTTTTTTTAACACTACCTTTTTGGGCAATCATTAACAAATGGGTGCTACGATTCCCCTTCTCACAGGGCTGTGTCCCTACATACTGACAGTATCACACTGTGCAGGGACACGTCCTCCTGATAAAGGGAATTGTCTATCAATCCTGGACTGCAGAAAGACTTTTTGTGAAATACAAGGATTTCCTATAATAAACATGTCAGGAGAGGTGACAGATTCTCTACAAATATAGTGACTCACAGGTGACGATGTCTCAGATTCTAGTAGCTTTTTTCCTCTTTTCTTCTCCATTCGGTCCAGAGCTCATGACGACTTCTCCCGGCCATGACTAATTTCTACAGAATTTGCCACTCAGATGTCTTCGGCTCCTCACTTTTCCAACATTTCCACACCTATAAACGAAAATAAAGTTATCATGGTGCAACATACTGTGCCCCTAAATATAATAGCACTAAACACTGTGCGCCTGAATATAATAATACCATACACTGTAAAACACCACATACACACAGCCCCCTGTACATAGTGCCACACACAGCCCCCTGTACATAGTGCCACACACAGCCCCTGTAGCTATTACACACCCCCGTAGAGAGCGTTACACACAGCCCCTGTAGATATTACACACCCCCATATATAGCGCCACACACAGCCCCCTCTATATATCACACATCCCCCCGTAGAGAGCGTTACACACAGCCCCCTATAGATAGTGCCATACAGCCCCCCCCCTGTAGAGAGTGCCACACAGCCCTCCCCCTCTTGTAAATAGCGCCAAAAAGCCCCCTATAAAGAGCGCCACACACATACTGCTGTGGATAGCGCTACACAGCCCCCCTTGTATATAGTGCTACACAGCCCTCCCCCTTTGTACATATTGTCACACAGCGCTCCCCCCCCCCTTGTATATAGTGTCCCACAGCGCTCCCCCCTTTGTGTATAGTGTCACACAGCACTACCCCTTTGTATATAGGGCCACACAGCGCTCCCCCTTGCATATAGGGCCACATTGCACCCCCCCCCTTGTATATAGTGACACAGAGCACTCCCCCACTTTGTATACAGGCCCACACAGCGTTACCCTCCCCCTTGTATATAGAGCCACCCAGCACTCCCCTTGTATATAGTGTAAAGGAGCAATCCCCCCCTCCTTGAATATATACAAAGCGATAGTCCCCACCTAAAAAAATATATACAGTTTACTTACCTTACCCCGTGACGGCCGCTCCAGCTGGACGCTTGTGAATCCTCCGGACTAGACGCATGCGCAGACCGGCGTGATGCAGTACCTCATTACGCCGGCCTGCGCAGGGAGTCTTCCCAGCGCCTTATAGGCTGCAAGCTGAACGTGACCGACTGCAGCCTATAGTATTCATTTGTATCTAAGTCCTGAGGACTCAGATACAAATGAATGTGGCTACCGCTAGCACCGGGGCCCCCTCCGGTGCTAGCTATGCCACCGGGCATGAGGGGGCCCGTGCGATCATGTGCGGTTCGGACGGCCATGGGCCCCCCTGGAGCCTTGGGCCTTGGCCGGCCACCCGAACTGCCCTAATGATAATCCCCCACTGCTCATACCGCTCAATCGACGAAGAAATAAAAAAGTAATGGCTTACAGAATATGGTGATACAAATCATTTTTTTTTTCTAAAAAATAGTTTTTTCTTTGTAAAAGGAGTAAAACATTAAGAAAACTATATAAATTTGGTATCACTGTAATCTAATTTTCCGGCAGAATAAAGTGAATTATTGTTTTTGACGCATGGTGAAAGACGTAAAAACTAAACCCAAAAGAAAATGAAGGAATCACAGTTATTTTACAATTCCACCCCACAAATATTTTTTTTTCCGTTTCCCAGTACATTATATGGTACTTTGAAAAGAGCCAGTAGAAATGACAACTCCTCCCACAAAAAATATGCCCTCACACAAATCCATTGATGGAAAAATAAAAAAGTTATTGCTCATAGAAGGCGGGGAGTGAAAAACCAAAATAAAAAAATGGCTTGGACTTCAAGGTGTTAATAGTGAACCAAAGATCCATACAAGGAAGGGAAGGGTGGGACTACTCGCTTCCAGGATCTTTCAGGAACAGGCAGAACGGGTGAGAGCTGCATTATAAATATGCTATGATGTGAGGGAGGGGGTAGAGACCATCACACTATTGGCTAGCAACATTTTTCAGCACCAAATGGGAGGGGGGGGGGACGCTAGCATTATTTACACTGGCAAAGGAAGGGGGAAGCCTCCTGGTGTGTAGCTGCCCAGCTGAACCGCAAAGTTAAATGACCCCGGAAAATACGGTCAGAAATTGACATGCGGTGCGTTTTTTTTAATCCGCAGCATCTCAATTGTATTTGCATAATTGCTGCACTTTTGTTATGGGTTTTCCCCATTGTATTCAATGAGGAGGTGAAACCCGCAACAAGTAGCAGATGTTGCGATTTTTATGGCTGAAAAGCTGCAATTCCGCCGGCAAAAATCGCAACTCAGAAAAAAATAATCTTATACTTACCCAGAATTCTGTGCTTCTTCATCCAGGTCGGCCTCCCGGGATGACATTTCATTCCATGTGACCGATGTAGCTAATCACAAGCTGCAGTTGTCCCATGGGAAGAAATGTCATCCCAGGAGGCCAGGCTGCAGGACGGCAGAGGGACGCGCCGCCATGGCTACGGGTAAGTATGACATTTCTTTTTTTACGCACAATTATTTCATAGCGGACATTCTGGCCGAAAAACTGCACCACAATGTGGTGCGGTTTTTCGTCCGTAATTCCCTGCGGTGAACAGGGCGGATACGCTGTCTGCTTTTACGCAGTGTATCCGTCCTGTGTGAACATACCCTAATGGTGTGGGTTCTATCTGGGAACATATCCATAACCAGGGGCGGTTTTATAAAAAACAGGACCCTGGGCAACATGTAAAGTAAGTCCCCCACTCGCCAGTTTTAGTTGCTCCCGTCATTTCAATATATATATGTATATACACAGATACATATGCATTTTTTACCCAAATGTTTATACCACAATACTGCAATACAATGCCCACACAATACTTTCATTCAGTGGCAAAAAAAAAAAAAACATACTATCCCTGAATGAGTTAATGGTAAAGTCCACGGTCAAGGGCAGAAAAGGTTTATATGCTCCACACTCAGGTTGCTCCTGGAGTTCCAGTCCTTTGGAGCCCCCTGGACATGGGGCTCCAAGGCAACTGCCCAGTTTGCCACATCCTAAAACCACCCCTGGTTGAAGCTTCTGAGCCAAAATCTGTAACCAAGAAACAAAGAAGGATCCCACTTATCGACGCTGTTCCTACCCAGTGATGCGTGCCCGGCAAGTGACGCCGGTGAATGCTCACTGGTGTTGATCCGTAAACTCAGGACAACTACAAGGTAAATCTGTTGTCTGTTTATTGTTGTGTTTTTTTTTTTAAACAATAAAATGTGAAAGCTGCGCGTTTCAAGACCGGACCTATCAAGGACGTTGTGCTCCCAGCACAACGCTATCAGGTGAGCACAATTCCCTTTCCCTGATATCACACATCCAAAACCTTGGGATGATGCACCATGTGTGCCGTGTATTTTTTATTTATTTCTTCATACAGTTAAAATCTGTAACCAGGGCCGCCTCACAACTCATGCGTCAGCCTGCAGCTCCCAGGGAATGCTGAGAGTTGTAGCTTGGCGACAGTCGGAGAGCCATCGTGTGGAGGCCACTGATTTATAGGGTACTTGAATAATCAGGTCATGTATGAAGCCTATAGTTAATTCCAGTAAATAAATGAATTCCTCCAGGCACCTAGACATTATCATGTGATGAGTTAATTGCAGCCATGACATCACCGGGAGACAGCGCAGCAGAAACTGTGACAAGCAAGACACTCATAGCATTGACGTGAATGCTCTGGAATGAAGACTACATGCCAATATCACCATGAACTAGTTTCACCTGCTTAGAGGTCATGATTGCATAAGTCATTTATAAAGGCTTTCTTCTTGACCTACCGTGAACTCACGTTACCTGTACAGAAGACGCTCTTGGCAAAGGCTTTCTACTTCACCTCAAGCAACAAATGATTCTATTGTTAGTCACTAGGTAATGTGTAAATACTCTTAAAGCCAGTGGATTTTTATAGAAACTCATATGCTCTTGAGAAACATTGTATTTTCCACCTCCAATTATACTGTAGTATCTCTGTTAGAGAGAAAAAAAAATGGTGGCTATTAAATTAGTGATTAATAAAGGCTGCTTTCTTCCAGAAACAGCGCCACTCTTGTCCATAGGATATGTCTGGTATTGCAGCTCAGCCCGTTTCAAGTGAATGCTGCAATACCAGACACAGCTCATAGACAAGAGTGGCACTGTTTCTGTTTTTCTAATTTTCTACAACCCATTTGAGGGTAATTTCTTAATTGCAATTGACTGTCAAACTATGGGGGTTACAGGCATATTCAACACCTAACATGTTCAATACAACTACGCATGTAGTGGGCTTTCTATCAGGACACCTATGTATTTCTCTCAGCAAATAATGATGTAGGAAAGCCGAGTTTGTCAATCTTGAAGAGACTTTCAACTTTCAACTTGTCATAGGATGATGTTTTATTTGTGGTTTCCCATAGGACTGCGGGTAAACCTACTAGGTTATCTTATTCCATGGACACCCTACTGTCCATATAACCTGTCCATCAGCACTCCCACCTCCTACATAACCCCTATGTTTTCCAAAGTCACGATTTACCCCCCCAAACTTAGTATTTTCAAGGAGCCTAACTACCTAAATGACTACGTTTCTTGATATGTCACCCTTGTACTCCAATATTTTCTATTGCTCAGCAGACTATCCAAGATGGACATTCACACCCAACCCCCCCCCCCCCATTACCTTATCCATGTTCACTTGTTTATACCGTTATCTACAACTTTGCCTAAACACTTAAAAACCTTATAATAAAATAGTTATCATTGGCAAGTCCGGCTCCCCGGCTTCATCTGGATACTGTCTGAACCCTTCTCTGTAGACCCTCTACAAGAAGTGGACTTTAGGGTTTTTTTCTACTAGGAGCCCTTAATTACGTCTTTGCAGTTCGGAAGTCATAGAAAAAATTTCCAAACATTTTTCAGCATGGTTAACTGTGTTTACAAAAATAAAATTTAAATTCTTATTTTTAATAACATTGATTCGTATCTAACGCCAAGACCTAATACCCATTACATTTCTCGCCACTGAAAAAATGTCGGATCACATATTTTAATCAAGGCATGAACCAAAATATCTGCTATGACAGACCAAGCAACTTATGCTGGCCATGCATTAGAGATTTCAGATGACCGTTTTCTGAACAACTTGTCTTACACATATAGTGCTCAGATATCAGGTCTACACTTATCAAGCTACAAACCATACAAAAGAATACAGCACTGATCAGACGCAGCCACAGGCAGAATACACAACAAATAAGGAGGATCAGTCATCGTTCCTGACATCTTTCCTGACAATACTTGGACTCCCCATGAAATAACAATTTCTTAGGACTCTCTATTGTGCCATTCCTATGTAATAATAAATTCACAACTGGGTGTTACCATTCCCATTGTCAATAGGATGTGTCCCTACACCCTATGACCGTGTCCAATCATCGCTGACAGTATCGGGACACATTCAATTGACAAGGGGTAATGGTGAGGGTATTTTCACACGCAGTGTTTTCAGGCGTAATTCGGGTGATTTACGCCTCGAATTACGCCTGAAAAAACGGCTCCATTACGCCTACAAACATCTGCCCATTGCTTGCAATGGGATTTATGATGTTCTGTTCCCACGAGCCTTTATTTTACGCGTCGCTGTCAAAATTTGGCGCGTAAAACGACGGCACGTCAAAAGAAGTGCAGAACACTTCTTGGGATGTTTTTGGAGCCGTTTTTCATTGACTCCATTGAAAAACTGCTCCAATAACGTCCGTAAAGTACGCCGCGTAAAACGCGAATTGCTACAAAAACGTCTGAAAATCAGAAGCTGTTTTCGCCTGAAAACAGCTCCGTATTTTCAGACTATTTTGCTAAGCTGTGTGAACATATCCTTACACACTAAGGTCAATTAGTCAATTAGGCTACACAGAGAATTTATGTAGCACTACTGATTGATTTTAAAGGGGATTTCCCATCTTGGTCATTTATGGCATATCCACAGGATATTCCATAACTGTCTGAAAGACGTGCAGAAGATGTGGAGAAGATTATATCTTCTGCACCCATTATCCCAAATAATATGGCCTTGGAGAACAAACTAAATAAACCTGCAACAAAAGAATTTAGATCAACAACTTCCTTCTCTCTCATACATCTAACTAGCCCTGTTCAAGGGTGGCAGCAGCAAAAGTCCCAGAAAAAAAAGGAAAAACACCAGATCAGTTGTTTACAACCATAGGAGCATCTAGTAGCTGACATTACTATTGGTAAAGGGATTTTATAACTTTTCCTGCTTCTGTTGTTTACACAAAAAAAATTGCCAATTGTAACTTAAAATAAGGCCGAATTCAGACGACCTTAGCATTCGTCCGCGTGACATCTGTTAAAACAAGGCCTGTCACACGGACGAAGGTGTATTTCAATAGGGTCACATTAAACGCACTAAAAAACGCTGTGGAAGAAAGCGCAGGCAGGTCAAAATTTGCCTCAAAATTCCTGAAGGAATTATGAGGCAGATTTTTTTCTGCCTGCAAAAAACAAGGCCTTATAAAGCAAAAAAGCTAGAAAGTTAATTAATTTTGCGGTACCACAAACCAAAGGATTAAATAAAAAGTCTCTTCCTGTAAACGATCTAGGCACAGATAGTACTGCCTCCTTGCCTCTCCATGTAAATGATGCATGCACAGAGAATTCTGATTCCGTGTCTTTCCCTTACCCCCATACAAAGGCCAAAAGTGCCCCATAGCAAGATACAAGTCAAGAAGTGCCGCCGTAGCATCATACAGTGCCCAGAAGGTCTCTACACAAGGACGTAGGCTGACCCAGTGACATTATTGTGCCCGCCTGCCACTCAAACGTCCACATGGGGCGAAGGCCTAAAGAATCCAAAATGCTAAATCAGTTTAACCTCTTTTTGACATCGGGTGAAGGAGTATGGAGCGGGCTCATGACCTGACCCCGCTCCATATAACGAGTGTGTCGGCTCTATGTAACAGACCTGTATGTAACTGGATCCTGCTAGTTAAACCCTTAGATGCCATGTCGTCAGAGCTGTTAGAAACAGTGGGGTGGCCCCCTGTGACGTCGCATCGCCCCCCTCCCCCTCCTGCGATGCGATCGTCAGGGGGCAGAAGGTTGAGATGATAGCCTAGAGGCTTAATAAAGGGCCCTACGTTTGCCAACTTTGTATTCCTATGTAGCTTCATAGGAGTCTGTCAGTATCCCTATATACTGCAATACATTAGTATGGTGATATATCATGCAAGTGATCAAACAATTGCTGGTTCAAGTCCCCTAGGGGGACTAATAAAAAAAGTTAAATAAAGTTTTTGTAATTTATAAAAAAATAAAAATATTAAGTTAAAAAAAAAATTTTTTTTTCGTTCTTCCCCTATTACAATACAGCCCGAGAATTTTTTCCCCTATTACAAGAGAGTTTAAGAAATTAAAGAAGATGCAGAAAATGCTATAAAATAGAAAAACAAACAATACTCACCTGCTAAATCTGTTGCTGTGCCAACGGCAATGCTCCGGTGGTCCCTGGTGGTCTTTGTTTTTATTTTCCTTGAGCAATGATGCGGTGTGCATTCATGTGACTGCTATAGCCAATCACCTGCTAGCTGTGATGCTAGCATGTACGGCACGTGACATGTGAGGCAAGTGATTGGCTCCAGCGGTCACATGGCATGTTATTGCTCAAGGAAAATAAACAAAGATCAGCAAACCACTGGAGCATCTGTGCTGCAGCGGCAGGGGAATTTACATTTTAACTTTTTTTTTTTTTAATTTCCTGCATCTACTAATTTTTTTAATTCTCGGACAACCCTTTTAAATTATGGATACATTTTGAGAATTAATATTTTCTATTTTGAGCTTTTTATCTTTGCTTCAGTGCTCATCCATTAATAAGATACTCCTACAGAATACCCCAGAAAGTATCAAGATCTAAATATATAAAATCATAGTGAGAATTTCATCACTCACTATCACTTAGTTCCTCTCATAACCTTTTGTGGTTTAATATGCTGTGGGTGAAAGGGGCAGTTTAATGTGGGCTAGAGAGTAAAACAAAAGGAAAATCTGAGAAATGTTAAATAAATACAAAACACAGAGTTGTGCACTAAGACCTCAAAAATGTGTGTAAATTAAGTTACAACAATAGTGGCTATTAGTAGGGACTAAATAAAGATAACATTTAAGGGGTTCTTCCTTTGTATATATTAATCTTCCATGGTCAAAAACCTCAATAAATGCACTATATGAGCAAAAATATGTGGACACCCCCCTGATTATTAAGTTCCAGTGTTTCAGCTATATCCATTGTAAACAGGTGCATAAAATCAAGCACACAGCCATGCGATCTCCATAGACAAACATTGGAAGTAGTATAGGTGGTACTGAAGAGCTCAGTGACTTTACATGTGGCACTGTCAGAGGATGCCCTGCCTAGCAGTTAAAACATCTCAGCCATTAAGTGGGAGACCACACAAAGGCACAGAGTAGGGCCGCCGAGTACTAAACTGCGCAGCGTGTAAAATATTCCTATCCTCTATTGCACTACCCACTACAGAGTTCCCCACTGCCTCTAAAAATTACATCAGCACCAGAACTGTGCGTCCGGAGTTTCATGAAATGGGTTTCCATGGTCGTTGCACAGAAGCCCAAGATCACCGTGCACAATGCCAAGCGTCGGATGGAGTGTTGTAAAGCACGTCGTAACTGGCCTCCGGAGCAGCGTGTTTACTGTAATGACGAATTACGCTTCTCTCTCTGCAGTCTTTTTCTCACTGCGTATTTTACCATAAGGGATATGTGGTTGTTACCATGTAATCGTGGTTTATAAACCACGGTTACATGGTAACAACCACATATTCCTTATGGTAAAATACGCAGTGAGAAATCGATTCATTTCCGAGGGAAAACTAGTAAGAAATCTTTAATATTGATAGTGATCTATCTGGCAGTCTGATGGAAGAATCTGGGTTTGGCGGATGCCAGGAGAACGCTACATACCGGAATACATAGTGCCTATTGTAACATTTGGTGGAGGAGGGGTAATGGTTTGGGACGGTTTTTCAGGCTATGGCCCCTACTTCCAGTGAAGAGTAATGTTAATGCTACAGCATACAAAGACATTATGGACAATTGCAGCTTCCAACTTTGTGGTAACAGTTTGGGGTTTGGCTGTTTCCTGTTCCAGCATGAGTGTGCCCCAG
Source organism: Rhinoderma darwinii (assembly GCF_050947455.1). Taxonomy (NCBI): domain Eukaryota; kingdom Metazoa; phylum Chordata; class Amphibia; order Anura; family Rhinodermatidae; genus Rhinoderma; species Rhinoderma darwinii. Next base: position 32,830,886 of record NC_134687.1, on the reverse strand, counting down.
CGCACAAAGCAAGATCCATAAAGACATGGTGTGAGGAGTTTGGTGTAGAAGAACCCGAGTGGCTGCACAGAGCCCTGATCTCAACCTCATCAAACACCTTTGGGATTAGTTGGAACGCTGATTGTGAGCCAGACCCTCTCATCCAACATCAATGTCTGAGCTCCCAAATGTTTTTTTGGCAGAATGTGCTCAAAATCCCACAGGCGCTACAAAATCTTTTGAAAAGCCTTGCCAGAAGATTGGACACGTTTATAGCTGCAAAAGGGGGCCCAACTCCATAGAAATGCCCATGGTTTTAGAATAGGATATCCAACAAGCTTGTAAATATGTGATGGTCAGGTGTCCACATACTTTTTGCCAAATAATGTATTTCCATGCCACACTATTCCCTAAGATCAGTTTTAGATCAGGACTTAGTGGATCAGCTGCAGTTGCCGATGGTTCCCTTTGAGACACCCCTGGTTGTTGCCTAGGTGAATGGCCTCCCTCTGCCCGACCCCATAGTGTCTGAGACCAAGCCACTGAAGCTCTAAGTGGGAGCGCTTCATACCAAGCAGATTACCTTTCTTATTTTGCCCAAAGCCATCACTCCGGTGTTGCTGGGCCTGCCCTGGCTCCGGCTTCATGCTCCGGCCTTGGACTGGAATTCCGGAGAGGTTCTCCAATGGAGCTCCAAATTTCTCCACCGCTGCCTTCTACAGGTTCGTCCTGTTCTGCCTCCTATGTCTCAGTCGTTGACAGGACTACCTACTCATTTTGCACAGTTTGCGTACATCTTTGGCAAAAAGGAGGCTGAGATGCTTCCCCTACACTGGGCATACGACGGCCCGATTGAACTGGTTCCTAATGCTTCACCTCCCGATGGTCGTGTATACCCCCTCTCCTTGCCAAAGACTCAGTCCCTGTCTGCCTATATCAAAGAGAATCTGGAGAGGGGTTTCATAAGAAAATCCTCCTCTCCGGCCGGTGCCGGGTTCTTCTTTGTAAAGAAAAAAGGCGGATCTCTTCTGCATTGACTACCATGGTCTAAACCAGATCACGGTAAAAAACAAATATCCGTTGCCGCTGATCTTGGAGTTATTTAATCGCATACGAGGAGACCAGATCTTCTCGAACTTGCGTGGGGCCTACAACCTAATCTGAATTCGTTAAGGTGACGAGTGGTAGACTGCATTTAACACTCGAGACGGGCACTATGAATACCTGATGATGCCCTTCGGCCTGTGTAACGCTCCCGCAGTCTTCCAAGAATTTGTCAATGATATGTTCCGAGACCTCCTCTATGTATGCGTTATAGTTTATCTTGATGACATTTTGATTTTCTCCCCAGATCCGACGACACATCGGAGACATGTTCATCAAGTCCTGATGCGATTAAGGGAGAATCACCTATATGCCAAGTTGGAGAAGTGTACTTTTGAAAAAAATTCTTTGCCCTTCCTGGGTTATATCATCTCGGCTCAGGGTCTCAGGATGGATCCTGAGAAAGTAAAATCCGTCCTGGTATGGCCACATCCTCAGGGCCTGCGGGCCATACATCGTATTTTGGGATTCGCTAACTTCTACCGGCAGTTTATTACAAACTTCTCCTCTCTGACGGCTCCCATCACTACCCTTACAAAAAAAGGTAGGAACGCCAAGGTGTGGACTCCAGAGGCAGAATCTGCATTTAATAGCCTCAAGAATGCCTTCACTTCAGCCTCGATCCTCCATCACCCTGACGTGTCTCGGCAGTTCTGGTTGGAGGTGGATGCTTCTTCTGTTGGTGCAGATGCACTTTTGTTCCAGAGAAGCTCCAAAGGAAAGGCAGTAGTATGTGGCTATTACTCTAGACTTTTTTCCCCTGCAGAGCGCAACTACTCTATTGGGGATCGGGAGCTACTGGCCATCAAATTGGCTCTGGAGGAGTGGAGACATCTGTTTGAGGGCGCAGCCCACCCCATCCTGATATACACCGACCACAAGAACCTCACCTATTTCCAGTCAGCTCAACGGTTAAACTCCCGTCAAGCCAGGTGGTCGCTGTTCTTCACCTGTTTCCAAGTTTTGCTCCACTATTGTCCTGCTGACAGAAATGTGAGGGTCAATGCCCTGTCCAGGTTGTTTGAAATGGACGACACTGTGGAGTCCCCTCAAAGTATCATAGATCCGTCCTGCATTGTCACGGCCAATCCTTTGGAATATCCCATTTCCTATGTATCAAGAAATGTTTCTTCGCAAAATGAGAATGAATAATGTTACTCCCGATATGGAATATTTAATCCATTGGGTGAATAAATAGTGTCATATCCATTCTCTGTAGTCCTCTATGTTGGGAGAAGTTGTCATGTGGTTTTCCATGGGTGGTGGGGACTCTGGATCTATTGCCTCCTTGGCATGAGACCTCGCTCCCTGCCTCCCCTGTAGTACCTTGACAACTCTTCCCATACATAACTCTTGTATAAAAAAGTAACAATGAAATTAATTAGTAAAATTATATTTACGAGACCCTTTTGTTATTATTTTGATCAATGAAATTTTTGGGACAATTTCCGGGGTCGGTGGGGACTCGGGTCCTGATGCCTCAATAGACAAGGGTCCTCTCTCCCTGCTTCCCCTGGAACAGCTCATGAATTTCATACATACATAAATTTGTATAAATTAAATACATTTTAATTTATTTAATTCTTTCTTCTATTTTGAAAGAATACTTATAAGGGAATTAATTTGCTATTTTCTTTAAGAGTTATTCATTACATTTAAATGTTAACAATCTCTATTTAATCTTATTTATGTATAATTAAGAATACAATATAATAACTAAAATTGTTTAACAAAAGGGTTTTGTCGGAAGAATTATGTTTCTCTATAATATTACTATTAGATTTAAATGCCGACAATTCCGGCTAATCCCATTTGTGTATAAATAAGTACACAAATTGATAACTAAAATCATGCAGTATAAGTGTTCTGTTGGAGGATTTATATTTGTCCATAACTATTGCACTTTAGGAACTTAACCGAATTACGGGGGGACAGACCACTGATTGTCCTCTTCCGATGAGAATATTTAATATAATGCTTTATAAACATGAATTAATCGATATATGAATTAACTGTCTGATTTTATAAAGTGTTTTCATTTGCTGTTAAAATTGATCATTGCATTTTATGAAAGATTTGCATACATTCTTCACAACAGTTTAGATCACTTCCATGGAATATTACATTTGCAACTATGGAACCAATAAGTGAATTTCGGGACACTATAAATATAACGTATTTGGTTGCACTTGTCAAACAGCTCTGAGGAAATCCCGTTCAGGGATGAAACGCGTCAGCTGACCTAATCAAACAGGGCAGGTAGTGACGTCTAAACCCTGCCCTGTAAATCCCTGTCTAATGTTGGAGACATCACGTGGAAGGGGATACCATACATTTTGGAACTTACCTGGCTGTTGGCGTGTGGTCTTGCTCTTTCGGATCCCATGTCCCCCGGAGTGCAATGTGGAGTGCCTAGGTATATTGAAAAGAAGAGCATCATTTGATGTGACGGTGGAGGCTTGGAAGCTTTAAACAAAGTACATAGCCATACAAGTGGGTATTAACCTGGTCCACGTGTCAGGCTGGCTGCCCCTACGCACGGTTCCTTGGTGCTCGCTGGATGCTTGGAGGTAAAAACCTGCATGAGCAATAAAAGTGCCCTTTTCTAAATTTAAAGACCGAGAGGGCTACATATTGACCCAAGGGTCTATGAATAAACTACCAACTGCTATAGATCCCTACAAAATCAAGGATCTGATCATAGAAAGAGAGGAGAAAAAAACACGCTGCAAAATTTGTTCCCTTAACATATGAGGGCTATCTTCCTGTGATGTATATTATATAAAAAGATTCTTTTCAAAAAATCATTACCAACCATTTGAAATAGGAACATTGGCCACTCTCAGGATAAAACAATATATATGGTTGAAAACCGCAAGTGTGAACATAACCCAGCGGTCAGTGGCGTAACTACCGCCGTAGCAGCAGTAGCGGCTGCTACGGGGCCCGCGGCATGAGGGGGCCCGCGGCATGAGGGGGCTCGTGTCGCCCGCCGGCACGGGCCCCCACCATGGCCGCAGGCTCCGCTAGCAGCCGCTATGGCTGCTACAGCGGGACGCCACTGAACAGTACGGCAGAGCAGGGAGGTATCTCCCCGCTCTGCCATTAAACAAAAGACATGTATCCCCTCTCCACAGGATATCCACAGGATAGGGGATACATGTGTGATCGCTGGCATTGATAGGGAGAACGGGGGACTGAAAGTCCCCTGAAGTTCTCCATCACAAACCTCGGACTTCCGGGGTCTGTGTCGGCAGCTCCGGAAAAATGAATGGAGCGCCGGTCACGCTTGTGCGCATGCGTGACCAGCGCTCCTTTCATTTTTAGTGAGCTGCTGACACAGACGCTGGAAGTCAGAGGTTAGTCATGGAGAACTTGGGGGACTTTCAGTCCCTCATTCTCCCTATCAATGCCAGCCATCACACATGTATCCCCTATCCTGTGGATAGGTGATACATGTCTTTTATTAGGTCTGTAAAGTCTTTATCACACTGTAGGTCGCAGTTTTTTGGGAGGGGGGACGCTGTATGGCGTTCCATACAGGGGGGGACGCTGTATGGCGTTCCCTACAGGGGGGGACGCTGTATGGCGTTCCCTACAGGGGGGGGACGCTGTATGGCATTCCCTACAGGGGGGGACACTGTATGGCGTTCCCTACAGGGGGGGGCTGTATGGCGTTATCTAGAGGGGGGACTGTATGGCGTTATCTACGGGGGGCTATATGGCGTTCCCTACAGGGGGGGCTGTATGGCGTTCCATACAGACTCCCTGTAGGTAACGCCATACAGCCCCCTCTGTAGGGAACGCCATACAGCCCCCCCGTAGATAACGCCATACAGTCCCCCCTCTAGATAACGCCATACAGTCCCCCTGTAGATAGCGCCATACAGTCCCCCTGTAGACAGCGCCATACAGTCCCCCTGTAGACAGCGCCATAGAGCCCCGCTGTAGATAGCGCCATACAGCCCCCCTGTAGATAGCGCCATACAGCCCCCCTGTAGATAGCGCCATACAGTCCCCCCTCTAGATAATGCCATACAGTCCCCCTGTAGATAGCGCCATACAGTCCCCCTGTAGACAGCGCCATACAGTCCCCCCTGTAGATAGCGCCATACAGTCCCCCCTGTAGATAGCACCATACAGCCCCCCTGTAGATAGCGTCATACAGCCCCCCTCTAGATAACGCCATACAGTCCCCCTGTAGATAGCGCCATACAGTCCCCCTGTAGACAGCGCCATACAGCCCCCTGTAGATAACGCCATACAGCCCCCCTGTAGATAGCGCCATACAGTCCCCCTGTAGATAGCGCCATACAGTCCCCCTGTAGATAACGCCATACAGTCCCCCTGTAGATAACGCCATACAGCCCCCCCTGTAGATAGCGCCATACAGCCCCCCCTGTAGGGAACGCCATACAGCCCCCCCTGTAGGGAACGCCATACAGCCCCCCCTGTAGGGAACGCCATACAGTCCCCCCCTGTAGGGAACGCCATACAGTCCCCCCTGTAGGGAACGCCATACAGTCCCCCCCTGTAGGGAACGCCATACAGTCCCCCCCTGTAGGGAACCCCATACAGTCCCCCCCTGTAGGGAACGCCATACAGTCCCCCCTGTAGGGAACGCCATACAGTCCCCCCCTGTAGGGAACGCCATACAGTCCCCCCTGTAGGGAACGCCATACAGTCCCCCCCTGTAGGGAACGCCATACAGTCACCCACTGTAGGGAATGCCATACAGTCCCCCCCTGTAGGGAACGCCATACAGTCCCCACCTGTAGGGAACCCCATACAGTCCCCCCCTGTAGGGAACGCCATACAGTCCCCCCCTGTAGGGAACGCCATACAGTCCCCCCCTGTAGGGAACGCCATACAGTCCCCCCCTGTAGGGAACGCCATACAGTCCCCCCCTGTAGGGAACGCCATACAGTCCCCCCCTGTAGGGAACGCCATACAGTCCCCCTGTAGGGAACGCCATACACCCCCCCCCCCCCGTAGGGAACGCCATACAGCCCCCCCCCGTAGATAACGCCATACAGCCCCCTCTGTAGATAGTGCCATACAGCCCCCTCTGTAGATATCTACAAAGGGGGCTGTATGGCGTTATCTACAGGGGGGCTGTATGGCGTTATCTACAGGGGGGCTGTATGGCGTTATCTACAGGGGGGCTGTATGGCGTTATCAAAAGGGGGGTTGTAAAAAAGGCACTATCTACATGGGGGGGGGTTGTGTGACACCCGGGGGAGGGGGGCCCCAGTCAAAAGTTTGCTATGGGGCCCAGTCTTTCCTAGTTACGCCCCTGCCAGCGGTTCTATTGAAATTCTATCAAAGAAATATATATATAATGAATGTTATTTATCCGTTAGGGGACTTGGCTTGTGTATAGAAGTTCCATCTGTATATTATCCTTTCCTGGCCAGGAGAATTTTTTTTAAATCTTTGTGTATAGCGCCATACAGTCCCCCTGTAGACAGCGCCATACAGTCCCCCCTGTAGACAGCGCCATAGAGCCCCGCTGTAGATAGCGCCATACAGCCCCCCTGTAGATAGCGCCATACAGCCCCCCTGTAGATAGCGCCATACAGTCCCCCCTCTAGATAATGCCACACAGTCCCCCTGTAGATAGCGCCATACAGTCTCCCTGTAGACAGCGCCATACAGTCCCCCCTGTAGATAGCGCCATACAGTCCCCCCTGTAGATAGCGCCATACAGCCCCCCTGTAGATAGCGCCATACAGCCCCCCCTCTAGATAACACCATACAGTCCCCCTGTAGATAGCACCATATAGTCCCCTTGTAGACAGCGCCATACAGTCCCCCCTGTAGATAGCGCCATACAGTCCCCTCTGTAGATAGCGCCATACAGCCCCCTGTAGATAACGCCATACAGCCCCCCGTAGATAACGCCATACAGTCTCCCTGTAGATAACGCCATACAGCCCCCCTGTAGATAGCACCATACAGTCCCCCTGTAGATAGCGCCATACAGTCCCCCTGTAGATAACGCCATACAGTCCCCCTGTAGATAACGCCATACAGCCCCCCCTGTAGATAGCGCCATACAGCCCCCCCCTGTAGGGAACGCCATACAGTCCCCCCTGTAGGGAACGCCATACAGTCCCCCCCTGTAGGGAACGCCATACAGTCCCCCCCTGTAGGGAACGCCATACAGTCCCCCCCTGTAGGGAACGCCATACAGTCCCCCCCTGTAGGGAACGCCATACAGTCCCCCCCTGTAGGGAACGCCATACAGTCCCCCCCTGTAGGGAACGCCATACAGTCCCCCCCTGTAGGGAACGCCATACAGTCCCCCCTGTAGGGAACGCCATACAGTCCCCCTGTAGGGAACGCCATACACCCCCCCCCCGTAGGGAACGCCATACAGCCCCCCCGTAGATAACGCCATACAGCCCCCTCTGTAGATAGTGCCATACAGCCCCCTCTGTAGATATCTACAAAGGGGGCTGTATGGCGTTATCTACAGGGGGGCTGTATGGCGTTATCTACAGGGGGGCTGTATGGCGTTATCTACAGGGGGGCTGTATGGCGTTATCAAAAGGGGGGTTGTAAAAAAGGCACTATCTACAAGGGGGGGGTTGTGTGACACCCGGGGGAGGGGGGCCCCAGTCAAAAGTTTGCTATGGGGCCCAGTCTTTCCTAGTTACGCCCCTGCCAGCGGTTCTATTGAAATTCTATCAAAGAAATATATATATAATGAATGTTATTTATCCGTTAGGGGACTTGGCTTGTGTATAGAAGTTCCATCTGTATATTATCCTTTCCTGGCCAGGAGAATTTTTTTTAAATCTTTGTGTATAGCGCCATACAGTCCCCCTGTAGACAGCGCCATACAGTCCCGCCTGTAGACAGCGCCATAGAGCCCCGCTGTAGATAGCGCCATACAGCCCCCCTGTAGATAGCGCCATACAGCCCCCCTGTAGATAGCGCCATACAGTCCCCCCTCTAGATAATGCCACACAGTCCCCCTGTAGATAGCGCCATACAGTCTCCCTGTAGACAGCGCCATACAGTCCCCCTGTAGATAGCGCCATACAGTCCCCCCTGTAGATAGCGCCATACAGCCCCCCTGTAGATAGCGCCATACAGCCCCCCCTCTAGATAACGCCATACAGTCCCCCTGTAGATAGCACCATATAGTCCCCTTGTAGACAGCGCCATACAGTCCCCCCTGTAGATAGCGCCATACAGTCCCCTCTGTAGATAGCGCCATACAGCCCCCTGTAGATAACGCCATACAGCCCCCCGTAGATAAAGCCATACAGTCTCCCTGTAGATAACGCCATACAGCCCCCCTGTAGATAGCACCATACAGTCCCCCTGTAGATAGCGCCATACAGTCCCCCTGTAGATAACGCCATACAGTCCCCCTGTAGATAACGCCATACAGCCCCCCCTGTAGATAGCGCCATACAGCCCCCCCCTGTAGGGAACGCCATACAGTCCCCCCTGTAGGGAACGCCATACAGTCCCCCCCTGTAGGGAACGCCATACAGTCCCCCCCTGTAGGGAACGCCATACAGTCCCCCCCTGTAGGGAACGCCATACAGTCCCCCCCTGTAGGGAACGCCATACAGTCCCCCCCTGTAGGGAACGCCATACAGTCCCCCCCTGTAGGGAACGCCATACAGTCCCCCCCTGTAGGGAACGCCATACAGTCCCCCCTGTAGGGAACGCCATACAGTCCCCCTGTAGGGAACGCCATACACCCCCCCCCCGTAGGGAACGCCATACAGCCCCCCCCGTAGATAACGCCATACAGCCCCCTCTGTAGATAGTGCCATACAGCCCCCTCTGTAGATATCTACAAAGGGGGCTGTATGGCGTTATCTACAGGGGGGCTGTATGGCGTTATCTACAGGGGGGCTGTATGGCGTTATCTACAGGGGGGCTGTATGGCGTTATCAAAAGGGGGGTTTGTAAAAAAGGCACTATCTACAAGGGGGGGGGTTGTGTGACACCCGGGGGAGGGGGGGCCCCAGTCAAAAGTTTGCTATGGGGCCCAGTCTTTCCTAGTTACGCCCCTGCCAGCGGTTCTATTGAAATTCTATCAAAGAAATATATATAATGAATGTTATTTATCCGTTAGGGGACTTGGCTTGTGTATAGAAGTTCCATCTGTATATTATCCTTTCCTGGCCAGGAGAATTTTTTTAAAATCTTTGTGTATATATTTATATTTCCGGTAATATCTGGAGTTTAAAATAAAGTATTTTGATAAATTTCTAATTTAACCCAAGAGTGCCTAGTTATATTTCTGGACTATCTTTTTTCTTTTCTTTTTTTGTCTTGTTTGCAATAATCTTTATCAGAAATGGCACCGTGCTATATTTACATTGCATTTTTGGGTTTTTCAGGTATGGTTTAGTTATAACCACATCTTTTTCTATACAAGTTAGAAACATCCCTCCGGGGAGGACTTTTGTTCGGGTGGCAGACAGGAGAAGAATTCTCCGCTGGGGATACAGCTCCAAACTGGCTCGGCACGCTGGTGCTCGCAAAAGACTCGAGACCTGATAACTCGTCATTTCTGGTGGCCCACGCTCCCCAAAGATATTGTGGACTTTCTCTCTTCCTGTACTGTGTGTGCTTCCAACAAGGTTGCTCACTCCAAACACCCCTTCTTTGCCAAGTCAAGCCCCTCAGTCAGTCTACATGCAAGCCAAGCTTTCGAATTCCTTAGACTTTAAATGAGAGAGGCACACCATTCATGCACCTGATCCTCTTCTTAGCCTGATAGGTTTGATGAATGACCATGAGGGAATTCCCGTTTTCCTGAGAGGAGGGGGTCCCAGAGGTGAGCAGTGTATACACTACCAATATAAATTGTCACTGCCAGGAGCGTAACTAGAAACATCCATAGCAAACCTTTGAAAGGGGCCCTCCCCCGTTTTACATTTTGGGGCCCTTTTAAACTTTAGTTTGAAGTCCCAAGGTCGTAAATAACTATTTAACTGATCATTACATTTAAAAGGAATATAGATAGATATGAAAGAGACAGATATGATAAAAAGAGAGACAGATAGATAGATAGATAGATAGATAGATAGATAGATAGATAGATAGATAGATAGATAGATAGATAGATAGATAGATAGATAGATAGATAGATAGATAGATAGATAGATAGATAGATAGATAGATAGATAGAACGTTCTTAGGTATGGTGGGTGAATGGCGGAGACGCCTAGGTCTCCAAATAATTTAGATGGTTTGTCCAATAAGAGCATACCCTTTTAACTAGGCAGGTTCCCTGATAACTAGCGGATTGCCAAGGGTCTAGCTGGTGGGTTTGCCTGCAATCTGCTATTATCACCGGGAGCACCTGCCAAGACTTATACAATTAGGGGAAATGTGGTATTACATGGCGTCCAATTAAATCAATTGGCAACCACTTGCGCCATGTCCACTAGACGGAGAGTTACCCTTTGCAGTAGCTCTCCTCTCTAATTAGTCCCATCATCTATGATGTACAGACGCTCTTATATGGCATATGGATAAGGGTCGTCCTAAACATCTTCCCTTTTTCCATGTATTGATCCCCGGGCTTCACTGACAACACAACAAGGATTCTAAGGGCAGGAGGGGAGACATCTGGGAATTTGGGCCCATCTGGGAATCTGGGCCCATCTCTCTCATGTGTTGTTTTTTTTTTCCCATTCATTACTATGGTTACTACCTCTTTAAATCATGCTCAATTATATTAGTGTGTTATGATTATATATGTTTGTCTAAAAAAAAAAAGACAGATTGCCATGCAGACATTGGGGACTATGGGATTTTTTTTTAACCATGACATTCACCTAGTTTACCCTTTACCCAGAATATATTGTAGACACTGACGGGCTCTGTTGAACAGCCCTGTATAGTGGTTGTATAATTAGAAAACCAGTGGTTAACAGAGGAAAATTTTCATCTGACATTTCAAAAGAAAGTTCTAAAAAGTTTTCTAAATCCTGTGAGGTCTTATACTAAAATAGCAGGGAGCTGAGGATATTTGGGGTAGTAAGTTGTGTAGGTCAAATTTTAATATAGTGTGAGATAAAGAGGAAGGTGGGTGGAGTTATACAGTCTGTATATTACAAGCTGACTCAAAGCTACATGCGACTTTTACGTTTCTCAATCACAAGTTGCAAGTTATTCCTTGTGACATTTTGTTTTCATTCTTCCAGTTTTTGATGAGTTAGAAAAAATATGATGTCAGTAAAATGTGATTTCTTTAAAGTTTAATGTCAGCTTTTTAAACTAAGATGTATAAGTAAATCTCAATGACAGTGGAGGAAAGGTCAAATCTCTGACATAAGCAGGGACTTCACATCTTAACAACATTTAAACGTAACATTCACTTTCTGAAGGTGGAGGTCAACTTCTTAAAAGTTAGCCCCTTGCTCTATCCTGAGGATGCTGGCTATATTAGGATGTGGTCACATTGTGGTATTAGAATAGTGTTGTAATATTTTCCTTGTGCACTAAATGCACTGAATATTGGTTAGGTATTAAGTTGGAAGGTCCTCTTAAGGAGACAACACCTTTCAGTTTGCAGGTGTCTCTTGGCACCCTGGGCAAACAGATGATTTTGCACGGGGGAAGCCGCCACCAGCCAGACATTATGCCTGCTGCAGTGGAAATATAGTATTACATTTTAGTAATCCATGGATTGCTCGAGTCCTCCGGAACAGCCCTTTTACAGACTTTGTGTCCAGTAAACGAGCGCCGATCGACAATACAGCATGGCGATCAGTGCTCATTTGCTCCGTGGAAACGGAGCAATGATCGGAAGTATACAGTGAAGGAAATAAGTATTTGATCCCTTGCTGATATTGTAAGTTTGCCCACTGTCAAAGTCATGAACAGTCTAGAATTTTTAGGTTAGGTTAATTTTACCAGTGAGAGATAGATTATATAAAATAAAAAAAAAACAGAAAATCACATAGTCAAAATTATATATATTTATTTGCATTGTGCACAGAGAAATAAGTATTTGATCCCTTTGGCAAACAAGACTTAATACTTGGTGGCAAAACCCTTGTTGGCAAGCACAGCAGCCAGATGTTTTTTGTAGTTGATGATGAGGTTTGCACACGTTAGATGGAATTTTGGCCCACTCCTCTTTGCAGATCATCTGTAAATCATTAAGATTTCGAGGCTGTCGCTTGGCAACTCGGATCTTCAGCTCCCTCCATAAGTTTTCGATGGGATTAATGTCTGGAGACTGGCTAGGCCACCCCATGACCTTAATGTGCTTCTTTTTGAGCCACTCTTTTGTTGCCTTGGCTGTATGTTTCGGGTCATTGTCGTGCTGGAAGACCCAGCCACGAGCCATTTTTAATGTCCTGGTGGAGGGAAGTAGGTTGTCACTCAGGATTTGACGGTACATGGCTCCATCCATTCTCCGAATGATGCGGTGAAGTAGTCCTGTGCCCTTAGCAGAGAAACACCCCCAAAACATAATGTTTCCACCTTCATGCTTGACAGTGGGGATGGTGTTCTTTGGGTCATAGGCAGCATTTCTCTTCCTCCAAACACGGCAAGTTGAGTTAATGCCAAAGAGCTCAATTTTAGTCTCATCTGACCACAGCACCTTCTCCCAATCACTCTCAGAATCATCCAGATGTTCATTTGCAAACTTCAGACGGGCCTGTACATGTGCCTTCTTGAGCAGGGGGACCTTGCGGGCACTGCAGGATTTTAATCCATTACGGCGTAATGTGTTACCAATGGTTTTCTTGGTGACTGTGGTCCCAGCTGCCTTGAGATCATTAACAAGTTCCCCCCGTGTAGTTTTCGGCTGAGCTCTCACCTTCCTCAGGATCAAGGATACCCCACGAGGTGAGATTTTGCATGGAACCCCAGATCGATGTCGATTGACAGTCATTTTGCATGTCTTCTATTTTCTTACTATTGCACCAACAGTTGTCTCCTTCTCACCCAGCGTCTTACTTATGGTTTTGTAGCCCATTCCAGCATTGTGCAGGTCTATGATCTTGTCCCTGACATCCTTAGAAAGCTCTTTGGTCTTGCCCATGTTGTAGAGGTTAGAGTCAGACTGATGAATTAAGTCTGTGGACAGGAGTCTTTTATACAGGTGACCATGTAAGACAGCTTTAATGCAGTCTTTAATGCAGGCACCAAGTTGATTTGGAGCGTGTAACTGGTCTGGAGGAGGCTGAACTCTTAATGGTTGGTAAGGGATCAAATACTTATTTCTCTGTGCACAATGCAAATAAATATATATAATTTTGACAATGTGATTTTCTGTTTTGTTTTTTTATATAATCTATCTCTCACTGGTAAAATTAACCTAGCCTAAAAATTCTAGACTGTTCATGTCTTTGACAGTGGGCAAACTTACAAAATCAGCAAGGGATCAAATACTTATTTCCTTCACTGTATGTAGATGAACGATCGGTAATACGATAGTTAGAGATCTGTTCATTGACAAATGAGTGTTTGTCGTTTGATCACTGCACTCTAACAAGCACTCTTTTACCCAATCATTGGCCCATGTAAAATGGCCTAAGCAAAGAGATGTATATTAATCAAGAATATTTAATCGTGGGACAACCCCTTTAAAGGGTTATTCCCATCATAGACATTTATGGCATACTCACATACTCACACCTCGGGAACCCGCACCTATGTCCAGAACGGGGAGACCCAGACCCGTCTGGTGAGATAGCAGCCGCATCGAGGTGTAGAATGAATGAGGAGGTGGTCCTGTATGTTCATGGCTCTCTTTATTCAGTTCTAAGGGAGTTACGGAAAATGCTGAGTAAGCTTGCTCCCTCCACTCTACTTTCTCCACTCAAGCGTCACGCTTGAGTGGAGAAAGTAGAGTGGAGGGAGCAAGCTTACTCAGCAATTTGCCACCTCTTCATTCAATCTGGAGATAGGTGCCAGTCCAAGATATAGGACCCACACCTATCTACAGAACCTCCAAAACCGATAGGTGGAGGGAGTGGGGTGGAGAAAGCACACTATTGATTGATTTTAACTCTTGAGTAACAGCTGCAGTCCATAAGATTGCATTCAACTCAATGAACTGCAGCTGTAGCTCAATAGTTAAAATTGATCAGTAGCACTACAAAAAGTCTAGGTGTAGCCCTGGCCTTACTTGGCTGTTTCCGTAACTCCCATAGTAATGAGCAGAGAGAGACGTATACATGTGTGACTACCTCCTCATCCATTCTATACCTGGATTCGGCAGCCGCCCTACCAAATGGGTTTGGACACCCTGTTCTGGAGATAGGTGTGTGTCCCAGAGGTGGGAGCTGCACATACCAGACATTCATGGCATAATCTGTGGATATGCCATAACTGTCTATGATGGGAATTTGTGAAATTTGAGTTTTTCTCATTGAAAAAGGGGGATGTGACTTTGCATGGATCGCTGATCATTGCACAGACCATATAGCAGCTGTGTAACAACTTGGTTCGAGAAGCTGCGCTAAGTTACTTGCATTGTGCAGGTTATATATGTCCGAAATAAGTTTGTGTAAGATGGCAGGACTTTGTCTCTGACTGGGAGGCAGCATGCTACTACATAAATATTCTAGCACTGCTGAGCCAGCAGAAGGTGACCAGACAGCCTAAGCCCATCCCTACAGTTAAGCCCCAACCCACCAGCTGTATGCTACACAAAAAGGAGGAAGATGGACCTGTTTTCTATGCCAGATTTCTGTGTGAACATTTCAACACAATAAAAAGGTCTTGAAGATAGTATATCCTATAGTACTGTTCTCTTTATTTGGTGTAGATGGACCTTTTGGGCGCCCTCAGGCTCCAGAGTCCCAGTGCAAAGACACCATCTGGAAACAATTACCACTTAGATTACTGGTGCAAGAGATAATTATCGAAAGCGTTTGGTGGACAATCTGTGCTTCTAGGGTGTAACAAGTAACCATGGGGCTTTATAGCAAAACAGAATGAGGCCTCACCCACCATGATAACCAACTGCAGCAAACAAATTCAGGATTTGAAAAGCATATGGTTATTTTGGACTTCCCTGGGTCTTTTCCTAATTTTCTTGAAAAATCTTCAATTCTTCTCCTGAGCACTCTGTTTCTTAATACCATTTAGAAATCTGTATGATTTCCTATTCTATAAATAAATTAATAGAAAGAATTAAAAGTGGACAACCCCCCTAACTAAGCCTCACTTCTAAATGATCATGGTCCCCCTTGCTATGCCTGCTACAATGGTCAGCAGATAAAGAAGAATAACTGCCCAAAGAGAAAGTGTGTCAGTATCGAGTGTTTAGAGGGTTTGGGGTGAAGGGCGATAGCCTGGGCTATAGTCACACACAGCACCAAGGGCAGTACCAGTTCTAAGACGTCCCTGGAAACAAGAAGGCTAATAAGACATGAATATCTACAAAAGACTGGGACGGCATCTAAACACAACTGGGGATGCAACAGTTAAAAAACAGTCATGACCAAACATGCATGGGATTTGCATGGTCCCCTGGCCTTCTTTCTCATTCCCAACAGGTGTTATGGTTAGATGTCCCCCTTTGAAATTGACCAAAGACAATAAGTGCATAAGAGAGTATGACTCCATCAGGGACGGGAGCTGAGCTGGATAATTTGTACAGTTGGCACTACACCTATGCCCCTTCTTTCTGGGGTACAAAAATGAGGCCAGTTTGGTGGTTACTGGTAAGTTCATATACCCCGTAATATAATGAAAAATTGAGTAACCTATTGCTGCTCCATAGATACACCTAAAAAAAACTAATTTTTTTTTGATTCTTGTTATAGCCTAACGAGAGAGACACTGAATATTCCAACATTCTCTTCTCTACATCTGTTTGTCCATCATAGTGTGTGAGTGCTCATGTTATTGCTGTGCAGAAATGACAGGATGCGGTACTACCCAGGTACTCCCCCGTAATCACGTGACTGATGCTGATAGCAGCTGGCTCTATCAAGAATTACTCTTTGCAAAATTAAAACTAGTTCTTGGCTACACATCTACTTATAGCATTCCTAAATTTTCATAATAATCTGTCATATGTGCGTACATGAGGAATAACACTATTTCTGGCCATTACATGATTTGTATTCTGCATTTTTTAGCAGTTTTCCTTCTGCAGGCTCTCTCTCTAATTCTCCGCTATTATGTCTCCCATACACAGCACACAGAAAGAAGAGAACATCCTGATCCCCAATTTCTTTGTAGCACAACTTCAGAAGCAGCAGCAGCATGGAGAACATTATACAGAAGTAATAAGCAGTGTATCTGTGAATCCAGCACAGGTGCTGCAGCGTCTCTGTGTGTCTCTCTGCCTTTATCTCATTCTGCTCCCTCCTCCCCATCCCCTTTCCATAGACTTCTATTGGCAGCTGTAATTTGATCCTTCGGTGAGCTGATAATCTGTCTGGTCTCTCAAGAATTGAAAGTGAATGATCAGTGCAGGAGGCAGTTGGAAGGGGGGCAATGCCCGATAAGTGGAAAAAGAGGCATTTTCTCTAATAAGATATATTACAAAGCTTCTTATATTCGCTTGTACTATTAAGTTAGTTTGTTGAAAGGTTAGTGACCATTTAAACTTCTGTAAAACATTCCTATGAATCTTAGTTCTCGCCATTAGAACCTGTCATGTTTGGTAGAAATATTCATAGTGTAGTAGTTATTCTGAGGACCATCATAAACCCCATCATCAGGTTGGAGCACAGATTTCAGATTTCCTTTACCCTGGGTGGGTATCCTCCTGTACCTATTGTGAGTCTCTGTTGAGTTATGCATAATGCAGGAACTCCAGAAAGTGGTGGAAGAAAAGTCACAACTGCTCTACAGTAAATGCGATCATATTTATGTGCTTAAAGGGGTTTTCCCACAAACACATATACAGTGAAGGAAATAAGTATTTGATCCCTTGCTGATTTTGTAAGTTTGCCCACTGTCAAGACATGAACAGTCTAGAATTTTTAGGCTAGGTTATTTTTACCAGTGAGAGATAGATTATATAAAAATAAAAAAACAGAGAATCACATAGTCAAAATTATATATATTTATTTGCATTGTGCACAGAGAAATAAGTATTTGATCCCTTTGGCAAACAAGACTTAATACTTGGTGGCAAAACCCTTGTTGGCAAGCACAGCAGTCAGACGTTTTTAGTAGTTGATGATGAGGTTTGCACACATGTTAGATGGAATTTTGGCCCACTCCTCTTTGCAGATCATCTGTAAATCATTACGATTTCGAGGCTGTCGCTTGGCAACTCGGATCTTCAGCTCCCTCCATAAGTTTTCGATGGGATTAAGGTCATGAGACTGGCTAGGCCACTTCATGACCTTAATGTGCTTCTTTTTGAGCCACTCCTTTATTGCCTTGGCTGTATGTTTCGGGTCATTGTTGTGCTGGAAGACCCAGCCACGAGCCATTTTTAATGTCCTGGTGGAGGGAAGGAGGTTGTCACTCAGGATTTGACGGTACATGGCTCCATCCATTCTCACATTGATGCGGTGAAGTAGTCCTGTACCCTTAGCAGAGAAACACCCCCAAAACATAATGTTTCCACCTCCATGCTTGACAGTGGGGACGGTGTTCTTTGGGTCATAGGCAGCATTTCTCTTCCTCCAAACACGGCGAGTTGAGTTAATGCCAAAGAGCTCAATTTTAGTCTCATCTGACCACAGCACCTTCTCCCAATCACTCTCAGAATCATCCAGATGTTCATTTGCAAACTTCAGACGGGCCTGTACATGTGCCTTCTTGAGCAGGGGGACCTTGCGGGCACTGCAGGATTTTAATCCATTACGGCGTAATGTGTTACCAATGGTTTTCTTGGTGACTGTGGTCCCAGCTGCCTTGAGATCATTAACAAGTTCCCCCCGTGTAGTTTTCGGCTGAGTTCTCACCTTCCTCAGGATCAAGGATACCCCACGAGGTGAGATTTTGCATGGAGCCCCAGATCGATGTCGATTGACAGTCATTTTATATGTCTTCCATTTTCTTACTATTGCACCAACAGTTGTCTCCTTCTCACCCAGCGTCTTACTTATGGTTTTGTAGCCCATTCCAGCCTTGTGCAGGTCTATGATCTTGTCCCTGACATCCTTAGAAAGCTCTTTGGTCTTGCCCATGTTGTAGAGGTTAGAGTCAGACTGATTAATTGAGTCTGTGGACAGGAGTCTTTTATACAGGTGACCATTTAAGACAGCTGTCTTTAATGCAGGCACCGAGTTGATTTGGAGCGTGTAACTGGTCTGGAGGAGGCTGAACTCTTAATGGTTGGTAGGGGATCAAATACTTATTTCTCTGTGCACAATGCAAATAAATATATATAATTTTGACAATGTGATTTTCTGCTTTGTTTTTTTATATAATCTATCTCTCACTGGTAAAATTAACCTAGCCTAAAAATTCTAGACTGTTCATGTCTTTGACAGTGGGCAAACTTACAAAATCAGCAAGGGATCAAATACTTATTTCCTTCACTGTAACCCCTATCCACGGGATAGGGGATACATATGTGATTGCTGGGGGTCTAACCGCTGGGACCCCTAGCGATGTGGAGAACAGGGGATCGAAAGTCCTCCGAAGTGCTCCATGAGAATATTTTCGGCGACACACATGCTCGACCACCGCTTTATTCACATCTATGGAGCTGCCGGAGAAAACGTTCCTGGAAGTCCCATAGAAATTAATGGAGCGCTGGTTGAGCATGGAGCGATTCGGGAAACTTTCGGTCCCCCGTTCTCCCCATCACTGGGGGTACCAGTGGTTGGACCCCCAGTGATCACACATGTATCCCTTATCCAGTAGATAAGGGATACACGTGTTTTGTGGGAAAACCCCTTCAATACTTACCCCACGCTACTTATTTTGGCCTGATCTTGAGTTTTATTATACTGGGTAAAAACCACGCAGCATATCCGACCTGGAACCCGCGGAACTTTCCGTCCTAAAAATCGCATAATTTTTCGGACGGAAATTCTGCTGCGTAATTAAGCGCACATACTTACCCCCTCCTCTGACATCCGCTCCGGCCTCCCAGGATGACGTTTCAGGCCAAGTGATGCTGCTGCCTGTGATTGGCTGCAGCGGTCACATGGGATACAAAGTCATCCCAGGAGGCCAGACTGCACGAAGAAGGAGGGCGTTCTGGGTAAGTATGATTTTTTTATTTCTCACGGCATTGCGAATAACCGCTGCGATTACGCTGCAAAAGTCGCAATACTTGGCTTTCTGCTGCGGGTTTTGCATCCCCATTGAATTCAATTGGGAAAACCTGCAAGGGAAAATCAACAAAAATGCAGCATAAATGCTGCGGAATTAAATTCCGCACTGCAGGTCAAGTTCTTAACGTTTACGCTGCGTTTTTTTTCTCCGCAGCGTGGGCATGAGATTTACTAAATCTCATCCACTTTGCTGCTACTGTAAACGCTGTGGAATTTCCGCACACAATTCCCTTGCAGGGGTTCCGCAGCATTTACGCTACGTGGGAACCCGGCCTAATGCTGTGATGCAATTGTAAATTCCATGCCTGCATTTATCTTTTTCTTTTTTTTAACAGTCCGAATCTTTCAAGCATCAGCTTGGATACACATGGAGCGAGGAGTGCATTGCAGATAGAGCTTTGGGGCTTCCATTCTGAACAAACATGAACTGCAATGCATCCTGTTATGTGAAGTGTTTACAAACCGTTAAGCTTCCTGACGCATGAACTCGGGCCTGCGTACGAAGAGGGAGTTTCCTGAATAAATTGTATTACCATAGAGACCGTGGATACTCCCCTTCTGCTGCTCATATACGTCACTTGCAGGCACTGTACTTCCTATACTAGATTGTACTCAGTGAGGTCAGCAGCACGTTGGATATACACCATAAATAAACACCAATAAAGTGCTTAAAGGGAAACTCCACAAAGTTATAAATATGCTCAAGTCTAAACTCTTGTCTATAGGGGGCAGTATTATAGCAAGTAGTGCTGGCAGAATAAAAAGATCCTACTGAGGTGGTCAGGCCAGAGCAAGTATAAAATATGACAACCACTTTCTAAGGCAGAAATGTGCTCCAAGCAGATGTGACATTTCCTTCTGTCACGGGGTGACAATGAGTACAGGAGAAAGCTTTTTCCAAATGTGAAATCAGTACTCCATCCTGAGAAATTATGGGTTAATTCCCTCAAAGGCCGGGCCAATTTTGGCCTTGAGAACTAGAACAATTTTTAGATTCTTTTTTCTCTCATAATGTTTTTATTTTTAGTTTGACGTAAATGTATGAGGCTTTTTGGGGGGGGGGGGCTGAGTTGTACTTTATGCAGGTGCCTGTTTTTTGGTACATATACATTAGCATTTAATTTATATAGAATTTTTTTGGGCCAAAAATGCTGAAAAAAACAGCTCTGCTAAAGTATTCCATTTTTTTATTTTACAGCATACACCGTTCATCATAAATGTTGCTATAAATTTATTGTGCAGGTTGTTATGGTTGGAACGGTGCTAAAAGTATTGGGACACACCTCTTCATCATTGAATTCAGGTGTTTCATTCAGTCCCATTGCCACAGGTGAATAAAATCCAGCACCTCACCATGCAGTCAACTTTACAAACATTTGTGATAGAATGGGTCGTTGTAAAGAGATCACTGTATCCAGCGCGGTCCTGTAATAGGACGCCACCGTTGTAACAAGTCAGTGCCTGAAATGTCTTCCCTCCCAGATTTTCTACGATCAACTGTCAGTGGTATTATTGTAAAATGGAAGCGTTTAGAAACCACAGCAACTCAGCCACGAAGTGCAGACCACGTAAAGCTACAGAGTGGGGGCGCCGAGTGCTGAGGCGCATAGTGGATAAAAGTCACCAATGCTTTGCTGATACAGTAAATGCAAAGTACAAACCTCCTCTGCCATTAAGATCTGCACAAAAACGGTACCCACGGGAGCTTCATGGCATGAGGGCCGGGCAGCTGCATGCCAGCCTTAGATCACCAAGCACAATGCCAAGCGTCACATGGAGTGGTGTATAGCCGCCGCCACTGGACTCTGGAGCAGTAGAAACGTGTTCTGTGAAGTGATGAATCACCTTCTCTATCTAATGGACAAGTCTGGGTTTGGTGAATGCCAGTAGAACGTTACCTACCTACGTTTGATAATGCTATGGGGTTATTTTTCAGGGGTCGGCCCCTTCGTACCAGTGAAGGGATATCTTAATGCTTCAGCATACCAAGACATTTTAGACAATTGTTGCTTCCAACTTTGTGGTAACAGTTTGGGGTTCGGTCCTTTTCTGTTCCAGCATGATTGTGCCCCAGTGCACAAGGTCTATAAAGACATGGTTGGACTTTGGGGTGGAAGGATTTGACTGGCCGCACAGAGTCCTGATCTCAACCCCATCCAACACCTTTGGGATGAACTAGAACGGATATTACAAACCAGGCCCTCTCATCCAACATCAGTGTTCGACCTCACAAATGCTCTTCTGGATTAATGGGCAAAAATTCCCAGAGACACACTCCAAAATCCTGTAGAAAACATTCCCAGAAGAGTGGAAGATGTTTTAGCTGCAAAGGAGGGACCAACTCCATATTAATGCCTGTGGATGTAGGATGGGATGTCATAAAAGATCCAAAGATCCTGTAGGTGTAATGTGTAGGTGTTCCAAAACTATTGTCCTTATAGTGTATCTATATGCCAGTTCTGATAGTACACTAGCCTAAGTATGCTTTAAAGGGAATGTGTCGCTAGAAATTATTAATTTTTAAATAATTAGTATTTGAGTGATTACACATTGTTTTAATTTTTTTAATTTTTTCACAAGTCATAATTAGATTCTAATTTATAACATTTCCATGTGCTGGGCACTAGAGGGAGCAGTTCCCAAAATTGCCGCATGGTCACTGTGGTAAAGTAACCTCATTGATTTATGCTGCAAATTTGGGGTGGACACACTCTCCTCTAGTGTTCTCACACAATCCCCCCTCCCTTCTTCTGGCTAGTGCCAGGAGAAGGAAGGGTTTGAATCTTCAAACCTCCTACACTATGTGCCGCCATTTTCTGAGCAACTGCACAGTGTAGGCCGATTAGATACAGGGCTCAGCAGACAGTATCACACGAACATAATACACACATCACATACACAAACATAATACACACATCACATACACGAACATAAATTACCTGCCGCCACCACCACCTACGCTGATCTACGCTCCTATTCTTTGCGCCTGAACATATGGCCGGAAGCCACAGCCGGAAGTCGTCATCTTACTGTCCGGCAGCGGCTTCCGGTCCACATGAAAATGGCGCCGGATTTCACTCTGCGCATGCTCCCGTTGGCATTTTCTATGGGGTTGTATGTGCCGTATTCCATCTCTGTAGAGATGTAAAAGTTTGAACACAATAAAAATTTGAATGTGACAACACTAATAAATACAATTTTTGTTTATATTTTATTAAAAGCAATATAATAAAAATAAATTTAAATCATGACAACTTCCCTTTAACAACAGTAAATGTGGTCAGAAAGCCCTAGGGTCGTTCAGTAGACCCTGGGCTGTCTATCCATATAATGTATGGGTACCGATCTTGTCACAGGGATTCTGTAATGTCGGGGTAGGGAGACAGACAGGGGAGCCCTAATCTACCCGCCACTCAGTCCCTGCCTACTTGCACGGCCCCTCCTAGGCGACGGCGTACAACTGGGCGACGGTCCCTATGCTCAATAAGTGAACGACAGACAAACAGACAAGGGTACACAGAAGCTAAGGGAAATGGGACAATTGCCCACGGCAACACCGTGAGCAACAAGAGTAGTGAACGAGCCGAGTCAAACCAGGAGTGTACGAGGTACCAAACGCAGAGCAGGAGAGTAGTCAGTAAAGCCAGGGTCAATTTGAAGCAAAGGTCAATAGTACTAGCAGGAACAGCAGAGCCAGGAAACCAGACAGAATCACAGGCAAAGACTAGCAGGAAATTAAGGTATAAATAGACCGAGGGCGGGAGCTAGCTCCGTCTGGCCAGGCTGCGATAGGTTCTCCCACTCCTCAGCCTACCAGCCTGAGTGGTAGCAGATCGAGTCACTCTATCAGACCTAGGAACAGATGCAGACTGATTAACCACGGGCGTCGACACAGAAGCTGTGTCTAGCATATCCTTTACTGATTCCCTGTGAAGTGGAGGTCCCACCCTTGATCTTTCCCTTTGAATGCTGCGATCAGCACTGATTGTGACATTCAAAGGGCTAACAACCGAGTTTATAGGTTCCTTTGATCTACACAGATAGATTGGGGCTGTTGTTGTGTATTACAGCTGTTGCCCTGCTCCTGATCACACTTGTTATGCCCGTGCGGTCAGCAGGACGAGTATGTCCTCAGCAGATGCAGCGTCTTCATGCCCCAAAATCCCTGAGGATGCTGCATCTGCACCAAAACATGTTGGGGGGGCTATATTAATCCTATTTTAGAGCAATGTTAACAGCTGACCTTTATTATTGACCATAGTTAGTACCTTTACTTAGCGATAACTGATCTATACTATTCACTACAGCTAGCACCTGTTAGGGATCTGCCAGGTACTACGTCTAGGTATACTCCTGGGATTAATCAATCCACACCTGAGGCCAGACCTGTTCGACTGACACCCTCTCCCACCAACCAGGGTGGCAGGCTCAGGAGTGGGAGAGCCTATCACGGCCTGGTCAGTCGGAGTTAGCTCCGCCCCCTGTCCTTTATTACCTGCTGTGTTCTCCTCCTCAGTGCTTGTAATTCTTTTGGATTCCTGGCCCCACTGCTGCTTGCTCCAGCCTGCTTCTGCCGTGCTTCTGCCTTGCTGCTGTTCTGCTTAACCTGCTTTGCTTTGCCTCCGGCTTGCTTCCTCCTCCGTGCTCACTTGGGTATACTCCACCTTATCCTGGTCCTGACTACTCATTCACCGCTCCGTTTCCTCGCGGCGTTCCGTGGGCTACTGCCCCTTCCCTTGCGTGTTCCCTGTTTGTTTTCCCGTGCACCTAGACAGCGTAGGGACCGCCGCCCAGTTGTACCCCGTCGCCTAGGGCGGGTCGTTGCAAGTAGGCAGGGACAGGGCGGTGGGTAGATTAGGGCTCACTTTCCCTTCACCTCCTTCCTGCCATTACATAATTACAAGCCCCTTACCTAGTCTACCATTTCCCCTACGCTGACGCTATCATGGACCCCCTTGAGACCCTGACCCAGCAGATGCAGGGCCTCTCCCTACAGGTCCAGGCCCTGGCCCAGAGGGTCAACCAGGGTGACGCTGCCGTAGTAGTTCCCCTCACCTCACCTCTAGAACCCGACCTCAAGTTACCTGACCGGTTCTCAGGGGACCGTAAGACGTTTCTCTCCTTCCGGGAGAGTTGCAGACTGTATTTCCGCCTTAAACCCCACTCCTCAGGTTCCGAGAACCAGCGGGTGGGTATCATCATATCCCGACTCCAGGAAGGGCCCCAAGAGTGGGCCTTCTCCTTGGCTCCTGACGCCCCTGAACTTTCCTCTGTTGATCGCTTTTTCTCTGCCCTCGGACTCATTTACGACGAGACTGACAGGACTGCTTTAGCCGAGAGTCAGCTGGTGACCTTACGTCAGGGTAGGAGACCGGTTGAGGAGTACTGTTCTGATTTTAGAAAGTGGTGCGTAGCTTCTCGGTGGAACGATCCGGCCCTAAGGTGCCAGTTTAGGTTAGGATTATCTGACGCCCTGAAGGATCTGCTGGTTAGCTACCCCTCTTCTGACTCCCTTGACCAGGTTATGGCCCTAGCAGTACGACTTGACCGACGTCTCAGGGAACATCAGCTTGAACGCTTCAATGTGCTCCCCTCTGATTTTTCTGCGATCCCCCCCGAGGTCCCGTCTCCTCACCGCTCCACGGAGGACTCGGAGGTACCTATGCAACTCGGGGCCTCCATGTCCCCTCGACAACGTAGGGAGTTTCGCAGAATGAAGGGTCTCTGCTTCTACTGTGGGGACGACAAGCATCTTCTGAACACCTGTCCCAGGCGCAAGAATAAAAAGCCGGAAAACTTCCGCGCCTAAGTGATCATCGGGGAGGTCACTTGGGCGCACAGGTATTTCCCGTTAATGTGAAACGCAATAAAATTTTGCTTCCTTTTCAGGTCTCGTTTGCTGGCCGGTCTGCCACTGGCAGTGCCTTCGTGGATTCTGGCTCATCTGCTAATATCATGTCTGTGGAATTTGCTACGTCTCTAAAAATGCCTTTTATTGATTTACCTTATCCTATCCCTGTAGTAGGTATCGACTCAACTCCCCTTGCTAATGGTTATTTTACTCAGCATACTCCTGTTTTTGAACTCCTGGTTGGCTCCATGCATTTGGAGCAGTGCTCTGTACTGGTGATGCAGGGATTATCGTCTGATCTGGTATTAGGTCTTCCCTGGTTGCAGTTGCATAATCCCACGTTTGATTGGAATACTGGGGATCTCACCAAATGGGGTAATGAATGTCTTATGTCATGTCTTTCTGTTAACTCTATTTCTCCCCGGGAGGAGGTAAACACGCTTCCTGAGTTTGTTCAGGACTTCGCCGATGTGTTTTCTAAGGAGACCTCCGAGGTGTTGCCCCCCCATAGAGATTACGATTGCGCCATCGATTTGGTGCCTGGTGCCAAGCTTCCTAAGGGTAGGATATTTAATCTTTCATGTCCTGAACGTGAAGCTATGAGGGTGTATATCCAAGAATGCCTGGCCAAGGGTTTCATTCGCCCCTCGACTTCTCCTGTAGGTGCTTCTTCTTTGTGGGGAAGAAGGATGGTGGTCTTAGGCCGTGCATTGATTATCGTAACCTGAATAAGGTCACCGTAAGGAACCAGTACCCACTTCCTTTGATTCCGGATCTTTTTAATCAGGTTCAGGGAGCCCAATGGTTTTCTAAGTTCGATCTACGGGGGGCATATAACCTTATCCGCATCAAAGAGGGGGATGAGTGGAAAACTGCGTTCAACACACCCGAGGGTCATTTCGAATACCTGGTCATGCCCTTTGGGTTGTGTAATGCCCCTGCTGTCTTCCAGAATTTTATTAATGAAATCCTGAGAGATTACCTGGGTAATTTTCTTGTTGTGTACCTTGATGACATACTGGTGTTTTCCAAGGACTGGTCCTCCCACGTGGAGCATGTCAGGAAGGTGCTCCACGTCCTTCGGGAGAATAATCTGTTTGCTAAGACTGAAAAATGTGTCTTTGGGGTACAGGAGATACCATTTTTAGGGCAAATCCTCACTCCTCATGAATTCCGCATGGACCCTGCCAAGGTTCAGGCTGTGGCGGAATGGGTCCAACCTGCCTCCCTTAAGGCGTTACAGTGTTTTTTAGGGTTCGCCAACTATTACAGGAGATTTATTGCCAACTTCTCGGTCGTCGCTAAGCCTCTTACGGACCTTACTCGCAAGGGTGCTGATGTCCTCCATTGGCCCCCCGAGGCCGTCCAGGCCTTTGAGACCCGCAAGAAGTGCTTTATCTCGGCCCCCGTGCTGATTCAGCCCAACCAAGAGGAGCCATTTATTGTGGAGGTTGACGCATCCGAGGTGGGAGTGGGGGCCGTCTTGTCCCAGGGTACCAGCTCCCTCACCCATCTCCGCCCCTGTGCTTACTTCTCTAGGAAGTTTTCGCCCACGGAGAGTAACTATGATATTGGCAACCGCGAACTTCTAGCCATTAAATGGGCTTTTGAAGAGTGGCGGCACTTCCTGGAGGGGGCCAGACACCAGGTAACGGTCCTTACGGATCACAAGAATCTGGTTTTCCTAGAATCGGCCCGGAGGCTTAATCCTAGACAAGCTCGGTGGGCACTATTCTTTACCAGATTTAATTTCTTGGTTACCTATAGGGCTGGGTCCAAGAATATTAAGGCTGATGCCCTGTTACGTAGTTTCATGGCCAATCCTCCTTCCGAAAAAAATCCTGCTTGTATTTTACCCCCTGGTATAATCATTTCTGTCACGGATTCTGATTTAGCTTCTGATATCGCGGCTGATCAGGGTGCAGCTCCCGGGAATGTCCCTGGGGACAAACTGTTTGTTCCCCTGCAATACCGGCTAAGGGTACTCAGGGAAAACCATGACTCCGCTCTATCTGGTCATCCTGGCATCTTGGGCACCAAACACCTCATTACCAGAAACTATTGGTGGCCTGGGTTGCCTAAAGACGTTAGGGCTTACGTCGCCGCTTGTGAGGTTTGCGCTAGGTCCAAAACCCCTAGGTCCTGACCTGCGGGCCTACTACGTTCCTTGCCCATTCCCCAGAGACCTTGGACCCATATCTCCATGGATTTTATCACCGATTTGCCTCCATCTCAGGGCAAGTCGGTGGTGTGGGTGGTAGTAGACCGCTTCAGCAAGATGTGCCACTTTGTGCCCCTTAAGAAGCTACCTAACGCCAAGACGTTAGCTTCTTTGTTTGTGAAACACATCCTGCGTCTCCATGGGGCCCCAGTCAATATCGTTTCTGACAGAGGGGTACAATTTGTTTCCTTATTTTGGAGAGCCTTTTGTAAAAAGTTGGAGATTGATCTGTCCTTCTCCTCCGCCTTCCATCCCGAAACTAATGGCCAAACGGAGAGGACTAACCAGTCCCTGGAACAATATTTAAGGTGTTTCATCTCTGACTGTCAATTCGATTGGGTCTCATTCCTTCCCCTTGCTGAATTTTCCCTGAATAACTGGGTCAGTAACTCGTCAGGGGTCTCCCCGTTTTTCTGTAATTTCGGGTTTAACCCAAGGTTCTCCTCCGTTTCCCCTGGTTGTTCCAATAATCCTGAGGTAGAGGATGTTCATCGGGAACTGCGCACTGTCTGGGCCCAGGTTCAGAAGAACCTAGAGGCGTCCCAGAGCGCACAAAAGATTCAGGCGGATAGTAGACGTTCTGCTAACCCCCGGTTTGTCGTCGGGGATTTGGTCTGGTTGTCGTCCAGGAACTTGCGCCTTAAGGTCCCGTCCAGGAAGTTTGCTCCCCGATTTATTGGGCCTTATAAGATCATTGAAGTCCTCAACCCTGTATCCTTCCGTCTGGAGCTGCCCCCATCCTTTCGCATACATGACGTCTTCCATGCCTCCCTCCTTAAACGCTGCTCCCCGTCCTGGTCCCCCTCGAGGAAACTTCCTGTTCCCGTTCTCACCCCTGAGGGGGTGGAATTCGAGGTGGCCAAGATTATGGACAGTAGGATGGTCCAGGGCTCCCTCCAGTACCTGGTCCATTGGAGAGGGTACGGGCCGGAGGAGAGGACTTGGGTACCTGCCCGTGATGTTCACGCTGGGGTATTGATCAGGAGGTTCCACCTTCTCTTCCCTACTAAACCGGGTCCTCTTAGTAAGGGTCCGGTGGCCCCTCATAAAAGGGGGAGTACTGTTAGGGATCTGCCAGGTACTACATCTAGGTATACTCCTGGGATTAATCAATCCAGAGCCTATCGCGGGCTGGTCAGTCGGAGTTAGCTCCGCCCCCTGTCCTTTATTACCTGCTGTGTTCTCCTCCTCAGTGCTTGTAATTCTTTTGGATTCCTGGCCCCACTGCTGCTTGCTCCAGCCTGCTTCTGCCGTGCTTCTGCCTTGCTGCTGTTCTGCTTAACCTGCTTTGCTTTGCCTCCGGCTTGCTTCCTCCTCCGTGCTCACTTGGGTATACTCCACCTTATCCTGGTCCTGACTACTCATTCACCGCTCCGTTTCCTCGCGGCGTTCCGTGGGCTACTGCCCCTTCCCTTGCGTGTTCCCTGTTTGTTTTCCCGTGCACCTAGACAGCGTAGGGACCGCCGCCCAGTTGTACCCCGTCGCCTAGGGCGGGTCGTTGCAAGTAGGCAGGGACAGGGCGGTGGGTAGATTAGGGCTCACTTTCCCTTCACCTCCTTCCTGCCATTACAGCACCTTTACGCAGTGCTTATGATTTGCATTGGGCTATTCTTATCTCTTGTATGGCATAAGAACTTTGATACCATTACTGGTCGGCACACATTGTAGTTTTAGATTCTATGAGGGGACTATAAGACACCAGTATTATGATGGTAGGTGAGGGGCCCTCTTACAGATTTTGCATTGGGGCCCAGGAACTTCAAGTTATGACTATGTACATAAGTGGTTGTATATTTGATTTTCCCACCACTGCCCTGTTGAATAAGGACACGAGACGTGTCAGAAACGCGTAGGCACATTCCAACAAGGAAAACTTTGATCCTTTACCCATCACTCATCCCTGTACTCTCCACATTGCAGAACTATCCTATTTAGTTATTTTTATTGTTATACCTATAAAATTGGAACAGGAGTTCCTTTTTACTTTCACCCAGCGCTGGATTTTGGTTCACTTTTTTCTACTGCCCTGTTCTATTAGGGTGCAGTTACGCTTGACGTACTGTACTTGCTTGACGTACACTGCAGAAAACTCTACAATTTATGTCTATGGGAAAAAAAATCAGCAACGCAAGAACTAGAGAAATCTGTCTGAGTTGCGGAATATTTTTCCTATCGGCATACAGTTTAAAAAAAAGGCTGCGGAAATACAATGCACCCTAAGACTCCTACTCACTAAGTAAGCAGTGCAGGTAATGGGTATAAATTACAATTGCACATGATTCTATTTCCTAATATATAAATCAGAACTTCACTT
The DNA here is from genome assembly GCF_050947455.1 of Rhinoderma darwinii. NCBI lineage: Eukaryota > Metazoa > Chordata > Amphibia > Anura > Rhinodermatidae > Rhinoderma > Rhinoderma darwinii. The sequence continues at coordinate 32,801,214 of NC_134687.1, read as the reverse complement.
TAATTGATTTTTGAGTTCATAGTCAGAAAATTCTCAGTAACATAATTGTGAAATATTTATAAACCACACCAAGCCCCTTGAACATATTAACTTTCCATAGAATTGCTGCAATTACGACTTCATTGGTTCCACACAGTGACCTTCATTAAGTTCAACAAGTTCTCTAAATAACAATAATAGCAACAACTTCAGACAAAGGAGTAAAACTCCCACTCTGACTATTGAATGAACTACCGAAAGATATGGAAGCACCCACAGGAGTACTCATGTTACTCAATGCCAGAACTCCCCTTTCATAGGTCAGCAGCCTGTTCACCACGAGCGTGTTTACTTGCTACACACAATTCTGTTAAATTGTAGACAAAGAACTGGAAATTATGATGGAGAGGTTTTACTCTATGCAGTTGATATTTGAAGACCATGAACATGTTGGTTGATGAGAAGGTCCTAATTTTTGTTATTTTTTATTAGGCATCTTTTATTTTTACATAAAGAGGGCTCCATGCTGGGATTTGGTCCTGGTTCATCCGCTTGGCACTCCTAGTAAACTATAACCGCAATTGTATATAATATGCATTAGGTTTTCCAGCACTGCTCCATCCTATTTTCAATACAAGGACAGACAACGTTTGGGAAGGAAATGCTTACGGAAAAAAAGTAATTGGCCTACATGTGGAGCAGATGTCTGCGCCAGAAGAAAATGACAGGCATTGGACATCCATGGTGCAGGGGTTGCAGTTGTACTCGTGCCCTGGTGCCTGATGGGGTCCATTGGCCCCTCTATTACATAGGAAGACCCCAGTTACATAATAACACTTGATGATTGAGGGCCATGTTACAGATTTTGCTTCGGGGTCCAGGAGCTACACATTTCCCCTCTGCCATGGTGAGTTATTTCTCAGGTTCTCAAACACTCAGGTATCTGCTCCCTATATAAGGTCAGTGATCTCCTTGAAAGGAGATTTTAATGCAAAATGGTTGAAATGTTGGACATAGCAGAAGAAGACGAACCCTTTATGAACACTTAAGCTTCTGCAGATGGTTCCCCCTGATTTCTATGACCAACGATCAGATGACTATGTGGAGACATCGAAGGAAACAAGGATCAGACAGGATGGGTTTTTACCTGTTTCCCCTGAAATAAGCGGTACTAGAGATACTAGAAAAACACACCTTATTTTGTTCAAACCATAACAACGAGAATACGGAAAGTGTTGGATCTGCCGCACACCCAAAACTAACAGCGGTTTCCGTCATGCGACATCACTGTGCAGGAGCGTAATTAGGAAACACTGGGCCCCATAGCAAACTTTTGACAGGGCCTTCCTCCCCTAGGTGCCACACAGGCCTGGCCTTGTAGATAGTGCCCCCCTGTAAATAGTGCCATACAGCACCCTCCTTTAGACAGTGCTATACAGCCCCCCCCTGTAGATAGTGCTATACAACCCCCCCTGTAGACAGTGCTATACAGCCCCCTGTATATAGTGCTATACAACCACCCCCCTGTAGACAGTGCTATACAGGCCACCTGTAGACTGCTATACAGCCTCCCCATACAGTGATATACAGCCTCCCTGTAGACAGTGCTATACAGCCCCCCTGTAGACAGTGCTATACAGCTCCCCTGTAGACAGTGCTATACAGCTCCCCTGTAGACAGTGCTATACAGCCCCCCTGTAGACAGTGCTATACAGCTCCCCTGTAGACAGTGCTATACAGACTCCCCATACAGTGCTATACAGCCCTCCCTGTAGACTATACTATCAAGTATCATAAAGAGGGACAATTGATGGGGCGCGCAGCGTCAATTTTTCTTCCTTTTAAGCCACGCCTCTAATCCCACCCAATCCCCGCTCATACACACCTGTTTCAGCCCATATTATAATGCCCCCATAGCTGCCACCATACAGTATAATGCCCACACAAATGCCCCATACAGTATAATGCCCACACAGATGACCCCTTGCAGTATAATGCCCAAACAAATTCCCCCATACTGCATAATGCCCCATAGCTGAACCCACACAGTAGAAATGCCCTGCATAGCTGCCAACACACAGTATAATGCTCTCCATAGCTGCCTCCACACAGTATAATGCTCCCCATAGCTACCCCCACAGTATGTATAATGCCCCACATAGCTGCTCCCACAGTATGTATAATGCCCCACATAGCTGCTCCCACAGTATGTATAATGCCCCACATAGCTGCTCCCACAGTATGTATAATGCCCCTCATAGTTGCCCCCTAGTATGTATAATGCCCCCCATAGCTGCCCCCACAGTATAATGCCCCCCATAGCTGCCCCCACACAGTATAATGCCCCCATAGCTGCACCCACAATATAATGCCCCCCATAGCTGCCCCCACAGTATAATGCCATCCATAGCTGTCCCCACAGTATAATGCCCCCATACAGTATAAATCCCCCCCAAAGCTGTCCCCACAGTATAATGCCCCCATACAGTATAAGGCCCCCATAGCTGTCCCCACAATATAATGCCCCCCATGCTGCCCCCACAGTATAATGCAGCCCATACAGTATAATGACCCTCATATAGTAAAATGCTCCTATAACTGCCACCATATCAGCCCCCCTCCCCTACCCAGTGTAATGCCCCATAGTGCCTAATAGAAAAACAATAACATTATTACTTACCTATCCCCGCTCCCACGATGGGTGGAGGATCCTTCTCCTCCTCTGCACTGTGCTGTGATTCACTACATCGCACCTGCCTGCGCTGAGCCGCTCACGGCAGAGTAAATGCTGGGGCACGAAGCTGTCAGCTCCTTGCTCCAGCATTCAAGAAGTGGGACCAACGCGGTGAGCGCTGTGTGGCTAAGGGGGTCCTGCGGGCCCCGCAGGTTTAGGGGCCCAGTCGCAATTGGAAAAATTGCAACCACCTTGAGCAACGCCACTGTTACAATAGCCTATAGCAGAGCAGGGAGATACCTCCCTGCTCTGTTATAGTGTTCAATAGTATCTGCATCCAAAGGATGCAGTCACTATTGAATGTGTCGTCGCTGCCGCTGTAGAAGCCATAGCGGCTGCTAGCGGAGCCTCCTGGCATGAAGTGGGGCATGTCGGCTGGCGGCACGGGCCCCCTCATGCTGCGGGCACCGTAGCAGCCGCTATGGCTGCTAGAGCGGTAGTTACGCCACTGTCACTGTGGCAAATACAATAGGAGGGGGTGAGGAGGGAAGCCATTTTGGCAGATATGCTTTGGGCACCAAGAGAGCTTGACATGCCCATGGGAACAAGTTACCCACAGGATTTTATTAACAAGGATATTTTACAAATACCCTAATTTAAAGGGATCTCTTTAACCCCTTAATGACCGGGCCTAAAAAGACCTTAATGACCAAGCCAGATTTGTTAAATCTGGTATGTCTGCGAAAGTTTTTAATATCCAAGTAATTCTGACATTGTTTTTTCGTCACATGTTGTACTTTATTTTAGTGGTAAAAGTAGACTGATACGATTTGCAGAAATTAATTAAAAAATAGAAAAATTGAAGAAATTTTGTAAAAATTATAATTTTTCCCTATTTTTAACTGCAATATGTCACATATGTACATACATACTGTACAATTTTTTTTATTAAATATATATTTCCATCTCTTTACTTTTGGCAGCACTTTTGAAAAATGTTTAGAAATTTTAGAAATTTTGAAGTACATTTTGTTTTCCTGCACCAAGCCAGGTTTTCAGAGGCTCATAGGTGTCAGAATGGTGGAAACCCCCACAAGTGACACCATTTTGAAAACTACACCCCTTAAGGTATTTATTAAGGGGTGTTGTAAGTATTTTGAGCCCACAGTTTTTTTGTAAGAATTCATGCAAAGCAGGCGTAAAAAAATATAATTTCACTTTTTTCATAAAAGTATCACTTTGAAGACCGATTTCTTTGTAAAGCGACCAGGAGAATGAAGAAACACAACCCAAAATCTATCACCCTGTTTCTCCTGTTTTCAAAAATGCCCCCATTGTGACCCTAATGCGTTGCCTGGACACACGGCAGGGATTGAAATGAAGGGAGCACCCGGAGGCTTTCAGGTCTCATATTTTGGTGAAAATGTTTTAGGCCCCACTGTACATTTGGAGAGGTTTTGAACTACCAGAACGATAGAAACTCCCCATAAACGACCCCATTTAGAAAACTAGACACCTTAAGGTATTTATCTAGGGGTGTAATGAGTGTTTTGACTCCACAGTTTTTTGCTAAATTTAATGCATAGCAGGTGAAATAAAAAAACAAAACACTTTTTATATAAAAGTATCACTTTGAAGACCAATTTCTTTGTAAAGCGAGCATGAGAATGAAGAAACACACCACAAAATCTATCACCCTGTTTCTCCTGTTTTCAAAAATGCCCCCATTGTGACCCTAATGTGTTGCCTGGACACACGGCAGGGACTGAAATGAAGGGAGCACCCGGAGGCTTTCAGGTCCCATATTTTGCTTGAAAATGTTTTAGGCCCCACTGTACATTTGGAGAGGTTTTGAACTACCAGAACGATAGAAACTCCCCATAAACGACCCCATTTAGAAAACTAGACACCTTAAGGTATTTATCTAGGGGTGTAGTGAGTATTGTGACCCCACAGTTTTTTGCTAAATTTAATGCATAGCAGGTGAAATTAAAAAAAAAAAACTTTTTATATAAAGGTATCACTTTGAAGACCGATTTCTTTGTAAAGCAACCATGAGAATGAAGAAACACACCCCAAAATCTATCACCCTGTTTCTCCTGTTTTCAAAAATGCCCCCATTGTGACCCTATTGCGTTGCCTGGACACACAGCAGGGCCCGAAAGGGAGGGAGCACCCGGAGACTTTCAGGACACACATTTTGCTTTAAAATGTTTCAGGTCCCATTACACATTTATAGAGGCACTGAGCTGCCAAAAAGATAGAAACTCCCCATAAATGACCCCATTTTGAAAACTAGACCCCTTAAGGTATTCATCTAGGTGTGTACTAAGTATTTTGACCCCACAGTTTTTGCAGGAATTAATGCAAAGCAGGTGGAAAGAAAATTTTATTTCACTTTTTTTCACAAATGTGTCATTTTAAGGTCAGATTTCTTGTACAGAGGACATGAGAATAAGGAAATGCACCAGAAAATGTATCACCCTGTTTCACCTGTGTTCAAAAATATCCCCATTGTGGCCCTAATGTGTTTCCTGGACACACGGCAGGACCCAAAAGGAAGGGAGCACCCGGAGGCTTTCAGGACACACATTTTGCTTGAAAATGGGAGGATTCTACTTTTCTAGATTGAGAAATAGATGTCCCTAACAGTTTCTACACCCTATGACTATGTCGTGCTAAGAAAGCAGCTGTCCTGAAATCATGTCAGTCCATAGACATTATGTATATCAACCCGCTCTGATATATAGTAAGTTAGAGTGGGAAAATTTATTAAACTGTTGGCGGAAAAAGACAATATATCCAAAAAAAAAGGAGGAAGAATGTATCCAGCTATGTGGAAAACTAGAGCATGTTCACAGGATGAAAGAAAATTTGTAGGGTTGTAATGACTTTATTATTCAAAGTGACTGGTCATACAACATCTCTTTAGCTCCATCAATCCCTATATAAGGGACGAATGTGCCAAGTGACGCGGTACACCATAACAAGCCCCTGCCCGGCAAGGTAGGAACCGCCATGTGCACAAAACAACCAATCACCTGTAGAATATATAAAGGGGCAGTGTCCCACACCGTTTGTATAGATACAGTAAAGGACCACTACTCCCCAAATTAATGTTGCTATTTCTAGAAGTATTGTCGGGTGTAAGAGGTCCACCAAAAACCCGAACAAAACTGTAATAAAGCCCATAGTGTATTGATAAGGAACAGCTCGCTTATTAGAAATCCTCAGAATAAAAAGAAAAAATTATGCCGTATCCCCAGTCAGTAACAGCTATTTATGGCAGGACATAGTCATAACGGAAAAATAAATAAAAAGCTTTCAGGGCACAATTTTACCTTGAATGAATTTCAGGGCCTTATTCCACTTTATATAACTGGGTTATATCCCAAAATGACTCAATCTAGAAAAGTATATTTCCCTCCCTTCCAAAAAAGTGATAAAAAAAAGAAATCTCTAAAAGAACCCTACATTTTGGCATCTCCTAAATATACAGCGAAGCTGCTTCCCTAAAAAAAAAAAAAAAAAAAAAAGAGGTGTACAGAAAAATAAAATCCTAAATAAATCCTGCATTTTAACTTTTATAGCTCACAAAAGAAAATTTGTAATGTGCGACGGTATGATAGATTTCAAAACAGGGACTTATGCATAGACCAGGGTTGGAAGGACAAGCGGAACAATAATATCTTGACTCACTTCGCTGTCCTTGTTTGCTGCAGACCCGACACCGTTTTTTGGGGTATTTTTGGTTAGGTGTTGAAGGGATGGGGTGTAAAAAAATTTTTCCAACAAGTCGGCGTACATCCTCTGACTCATGGACTACTCTCTGGTCTGCAGATTGAAATAGGAGATCTTCAATCACTTTCTCCTGAAATTCAAAGAATGTAGCCCTGCCCGCTGATTTTTTTGTACAGGACAAATGCATTGTGCATTGCAACCTGGATGAGGTATATTGCCACTTTCTTATACCATGTTCTGGTTTTCCTTTTAACCAGATAAGGTTGTAACATCTGGTCGCACAAATCTACCCCACCCATGAATTTGTTATAGCCGACACACACAGGCTTTTGTCTATCTGCAGAGGCCCCACGTTCTCTAACAGTTTCTGTTGCACTTGTATGGATAGTGCTGATCATGTAGACGTCCTTGCGGTCACGAAATTTTAAAGCCAGCATCTTCTCAATTTGAAAAGTGCATGACTCCCCCTTTCGTAGTTTTTTATCCACAAGTTGACGTGGGAAACCTTTGCGATTCCTGCGTATTGTGCCACAGGCTTCTGTGTTGGCACAATGAAGGGCGCTAAACAATGGCACACTGGTATAAAAACTGTCAGTGTATACATGATACCCCTTGTGTAGGAAAGGGCCAATTAAATCCCACACAATCTTACCAGTGGTACCAATATTTGGAGGGCACCCTGGTGGATTAAATTCACTGTCTTTACCCTCGTAGATCTTAAATGCACATGTGTAGCCAGTAGTGCTTTCACATAACTTGTAGATCTTTACCCCGTATTTTGCACTTTTTGAGGGTATGAATTGGCGGAATGAGAGACGCCCTTTGAAATTCATTAGCGATTCATCCACTGCTAAATTTTGTTCAGGGGTATATGCTCCTAAAAAGGAGGAATTAAGAAAATTTAGCAAAGGCCTTCATTTATACAGCCGGTCACGGCTTCTGTCGCTGGAAAGGGGTGCCTGTAGGTTGTCACTAAAGTGGAGAAATCGCATAAGTATTTCGTACCTGCTGCGTGACATAATGGCAGAAAAAATGGGGGTGGCATGTATAGGGCTTGATGCCCAATATGACCTAATAGAGGGTTTTTTTTATAATTCCCATGTTAAGGGTGAGGCCAAGAATTTTTTTTATTTCCATTGCATTTGTGGGATTCCACAACCTGGCATGAGGTGACGAAGGCTTATTTGCAATGTACTGCCTGGCATACAAATTTGTTTCCTGCACAAAATGTTCCAAAACTTGATCCGTAATAAAAATATTAAAATAATTTAGTGGTGAAAAATTACTGACATTGGGACTTATGCCAGGAGTAGCAATAAAGTCATTTATGGTGGGAGAAAATAAACTTGTGGGTTCCCACACTAAATCGGTTTGGTGAGGTTGTGCAATTTCAGGGGCTGCACTTTGAACGGACGTTGTGGCAACTGCACCGTCTCCCATATCACTGGTGCTGGGTCTCATATCCATAGAATCCCTTGAAGCGACACTTTCGCTGTCGCTTTCAAGTAAAAGCTCAACTTCAGATGCAGAATCCGTATCTGAGCATAGCATCTGATAGGCTTCCTCAACGCTGTATCTTCTGGCAGCCATAATGATAATACAGTCTAAACCGCAAATAATAAATGTAACTAGCGGTTGAAATTTTTTTATCAACTAAGAACACTAAAGGAATTAAAAGTTTTTTAATTTTTTTTTTTACGTTTTTTTTTTCAAACCTAAACCTAAACCCTACGCTTAACACAAACCGTAAACCCAAGCCCAGAACAGCACCCTACGCCGTCTAACAGCGTACAAGCCGTCTAACAGCGTACCCTAAAAAGAAAGTTGTTTATAGTACGATACTTAGTATATACAGTAAATATACTTATATTTATATATATATGTATATACTATATACTATAAAATACTGAAAAAATAGTTGTTTTTTTTTTAAACTGTGTGTGAGGAACAAGTGATTTTGTGTGGGGACACTGACACTTGTATCTGTTTCTCTCCACAGCTAGAACAGTGTGAGGAGAAACAGATACATGTTTTTACTTTTATTTTACAGTAGTGATCACTATGATTGGATCTCATAGTGAACACAAAAGATCAGGAACCAATACTATTGGCTCCTGATCACTGCTCTAAGAACAGAGCTGGTAGCAACTCCCGACAGCTCTGTACACAGTAACAGCATGTGACCGCTGTGATTGGCGGTCACATGATGTTACGACGAAATCCAGGGGCGTAACTAGGAAAGACTGGGCCCCATAGCAAACTTTTGACTGGGGCCCCCCCTCTGCTGGGTATCACACAACCCCCCCCCCCCTTGTAGATAGTGCCTCCCTATAGATTCCACCACACAGCGCCCCCCTATAGATAGCACCATACACAGCCCCTGCAGATAACGCCATACAGCCCCCCTGTAGATGCCACACAGCCCCTGCAGATAACGCCATACAGCCCCCCTGTAGATAACGCCATACAGACTCCCTCTGTAGATAACGCCATACAGCCCCCCTGTAGATAACGCCATACAGCCCCCCTGTAGATAACGCCATACAGCCCCCCCTGTAGATAACGCTATATAGCCCCCCCCCCCCAAAAAAAAACGTCCTATAGTTTGTCCTACAAAAGACATGCATCCCCTATCCACAGGATAGGGGATACATGTGTGATCACTGGCAGCGATAAGGAGAACGGGGGACCGAAAGTCCCCCGAAGTTCTCCATGACTAACCTCGGACTTCCGGCGTCTGCGCAGTTCAATAAAAATGAAAGGAGCGCTGGTCACGCATGCGCACAAGCGCGACCGGCGCTCCATTCATTTCTACGGAGCTGCCGACACAGACCCCGGAAGTCCGAGGTTTGTCATGGAGAACTTAGGGGGGACTTTCGGTCCCCCGTTCTCCTCATCGCTGCCAGCGATCACACATGTATCCCCTATCCTGTGGATAGGGGATACATGTCTTATGTAGGAACAACCCCTTCAGTGGCGTCGCGCTGTAGCAGCCATAGCGGCTGCTAGCGGAGCCTGCGGCCATGGGAGGGGGCCGTGCCGGCGGGTGGCACGGGCCCCCTCATGCTGCAGGCCCTGTAGAAGTCACTACGGCTGCTATAGCGGTAGTTACGCCACTGCGTATAAGTTTGTACGGCGTAAAACTACAGCTCCCAGCATGGCCGGAACAATGGTAAGGATATGCTGGGAGATGCGGTTTCACAAAAAAAATCCTATCACCATCATCTCGCTGCAGATCATACAGTGACTACAATACTGATTAGAGGCAGAATAAACATTTACATTAAGTGACTCACCGGTGACGTCTCAGATTCTAGTTCTTTTCTTCTCCCTCCGGTCCAGACCTCTATGATGGATTTCTCCCGGCCATGACCCATTTCTGCAGTTTTCCGTTTAGATGTCTTCAGCTTCTCACTTTTAAAACATTTCTGCACCTATAAACAAAGTTAAAATTCTCAACACATCTAAATATAACTGTCACAAACACACATGTCCCCTGTAGATAGTGACCTACATAGAAGCCCCTGTAGATAGTGCCCACATATGGACTCCAGAGCTGCAAGGCAATAGTGCTAACCACTGAGCCACCGTGCTGCCCTACATATAGCTTCCCCTATAGTTAGTGCTCCACGTATAGCCCACCTCTGTATATAGTGTCTCACATATAGCTCCCCCTGTATATAGTGTCCCACATATAGCCCACCCCTGTAGACTGTGCACTACATATAGCCACCCTGTTGCTAGTGCCCCACAGGTAACCCACCCCTGTATATAGTGTCCCACATATAGACCCCCCTGTATATAGTGGCCCACATATAGACCCCCCTGTATATAGTGGCCCACATATGGACCCCCCCTGTATATAGTGGCCCACATATAGAGCCCCCTGTATATAATGGCCCACATATAGAGCCCCCTGTATATAGTGGCCCACACCCCCACATATAGACCCCCCTGTATATAATGGCCCACATATAGAGCCCCCTGTATATAATGGCCCACACCCCCACATATAGACCCCCCCTGTAGCTACTGCCCCACATATAGACCCCCTATATATAATAGCCCACATAAAGATGACCCCCCCCCCCCCATAGATAATGCCATTCACATTTTTATGAGGGGAAAAAAAACAAAAACTTGACATACTCACATTCTCCGGTTCCCACGCTGTTCACTGGCGATGCAGACATGCTCTCTTCTGAGCATGTCTGCAGGAGTTGAACGAGCGTCCTCCAATGACGCTGATTGGCGGGGCAGAATGACTTGCCCCGCCAATCAGCACCTTCCAAGCATGGAAGCGGCGCGATGATGTCATCGCGCCGCTAGCCAATCAGTGTCATTGTAAGGCACTGGATGGTCAGGCACTGAACATGCCCGGCCATTCATGTATTTGGCTGCCGCTAGCACTGGGGCCCCCTCCGGTGCTAGCGACACCTACAGGCATGAGATGGCCTGTGTAAGGCTCGGCGTCGCGGGCCCCACAGTAGCGACGCTACCGCTGTAGTAGCCATAACGGCTGCTAGCGGCGCCACCGGGCCCCCTCAAGCCCCGGGCCCCGTAGCAGCCGCTACTGCTGCTACCGCGGTAGTTACGCCACTGACGAAATCGGCAGGTCCTGATGGCTGCACTAAGAACCGGACCTGTTACTTACAGCCGGTTTTTAGTGCAGACTTCACCAGGGTGCCGCTAAACCCCCTCTACTACAGCGACGCCAAAAGGCGTAGTTGTAGACTGAGTACCTGCACAGCCTGACGTCAAAAGACGGTGGGCGGTCGTTAAGGGGTTAAAGGCTATGTAAACCTTTGAAAGGCAATTATTTATTTTTTTAAATAAAAAGATTATTCAGTGTGATTGGTGCAACTTTTTAAATCATTTTTATTTAAAATTCTTTTTACTTTTTGAGATACAGCTGCTCTGTATTTTCTATGCAGACTAGCTGTATCTTTCGCTAAATCCTGTTCCCATCAGGTCAGCGGGACTGACGGGTTCAGTGTCAGCGGGTATTGCCTGTCTCTGGGACTCAGCATTCAATTGTAATCTATCACATCTAAGTTCATAGAGAATACAAAGCAGCTGTATCTTAAAAAGTAAAAATAATTTTTAATAAAAATGAATTAGAAAGTTGAACTAATCACACTGAATAACCTTTTAATTAAAAAAGATTGCCTTTCAAAGGTTTCCATAGCCTTTAAGATAGTAAGCAAAGTATTTTCTGGGTATATGTATACACCCTTTTACATAGCGAGTAATGTATTGCCTGGTAACTGATCATGTAAAATCACGCAAATTTATCTGATTGTGGTCCTAAATGTTAGACAAATTTCCATGCGAATTAAAACAATCACCCTATGTAAAGTTTTAATCCGATTCGTTGAGTTGCTGAAATTTTAAAACTGGTGTAAAGCCAAATTCAGAACCGCAACTACATAGAAAAAAATGCCATTATGCTGCTATTTCTGATATTGCCACAATCATCTTTAACTTAATTAAAGAAACAGTACTTGGAAATGTTCCTACAACTTCTATGGAAAACTACAATCCTTCTACCGTGGTGATCACGGTTTTTCCCCAGTGGAATTCAATGTGGAAAAATTACCACACAAATGTCAAGTATAAGGCTGGGTTCACACGACCTATTTTCAGGCGTAAACGAGGCGTATTATGCCTCGATGTACGCCTGAAAATACGGCTCCAATACGTCGGCAAACATCTGCCCATTCATTTGAATGGGTTTGCCGACGTACTGTGCCGACGACCTGTAATTTACGCCTCGTCGTTTGACAGCTGTCAAACGACGACACGTAAAATGACTGCCTCGTCAAAGAAGTGCAGGACACTTCTTTGGACGTAATTTGAGCCGTTTTTCATTGAATTCAATGAAGAACAGCTCTAAATTACGGCCGTCAATGACGCCTCGCAAAATGCGAGGACGAGCAATTACATCTGAAATTACGGAGCTGTTTTCTTCTGAAAACAGCTCTGTAATTTCAGACGTAAATCCAGTTTACGTGTGCACATACCCTAACAAGCATCAGTCGACACGGAGTATGAATTTTTAGATGGACAATCAATTCATTTGTAGCACAGAACTGTTCCTTTAACCTCCTAAGGATGCCGCTTTTTTTTTTCCCATCATTGCACTTTAAGAGCCACCATTTTTATATTATTTTGTTGACATAGCTGTATGAGGGTATGTTATTTTGCAGGACAAGTTTTTTTTCTGTAAATGGCACTCATCGTGTGGTATAAATGATATGATCACATTATTTTACAGGTCAGTAAAATTAGATCGATACCAAATTTATATATTTTTTTATGTTTAAAGAGTAGCTAAACGTTTGACAAACTTCTGACATGTCAGAAGTTTGGATTGGTGGGGGTCCGAGCACTGAGACTCCCACCAATCGCTAGACTGAAGCAGCTGAAGCGCTTGTGTGAGTGTTCAGCAACTTCGTGTCTGTTTGGCTTTTTCCGGTGTACAGGCTCATAGACTTTCTATCGAGTCATAGAAATAGGCGAACAGACACGAAGCGGCTAAGCGCTGACACAAGCGCTTCAGTTGCTTCATTCTAGCGATTGGTGGGGGGTCTCAGAGCTCGGACCCCCACCAATCCAAACTTCTGACATGTCACTATGACATGTCAGAAGTTTGTCAAATGTTTAGCTACACTTTAACTACTTTTTACAATAAAAAATTGTTTGTATTTGTGTCGCCATATTCTGAAACACATAACATTTTTATTTTTCGGACTACGGAGCTGTGTAAAGGCTTGTTTTTTTTGTGGGACGAACTTCTTTTTGATAACTTTTTAGAACGTTTTCTGGGATACAGGATAAACAAAATACTTCAATTCTGGCATTGCTTTTCAGGCTTTTTTTTAATGGTGTTCCCCGTATGGGACAAATTACATGATGATTATATAGTTCAGGCTATTATGGACGTGGTAACACACCCTAACTCTGGCACTGCCTAATAGGTATACTAAGATGGCAGACCTGGGTGTCATTGTTAGGCCCCTGGCTGCCATAGCAATCCATCGGCACCCAGCGACCACATTGCAGGGGATAGTTGGGCTGACAAAGTGACTGCTGCATCTAAGGTGTTAAATGGGCACCAGCTGAAATAGTACGGCGGTTTACGGTAACGTCATTTACGGTGCAGTGCGTTAAAAACTTAAAGACAGGATTATAGTGGAAAAAATCGGGGCACTAGTTGGATAGGGGGCAAATCTTCCCATCTATTGCCATCTTGGCCGACACGTTTATGGCTTCCAGATAGTGTGTTTTACAGAAACCTTTAACAAAACAGCAGTGACAAATATAGAAGAGAGGGGAATCCTATTCAACAGATTAAGATGGGCCTCCATTATGGTGCTGGAATTTGCCCCTGAAGAGAGAGGGGCCAATTGATGTTGTTTAATTACCCCTCCATTCATTTTCCATGTGCAAATTCTCGACCCTCTTGTTTGCTCACAATGCAATTCAATTAGAGAGAGGAGCCATGCACACGCATGGGCGTAGCTAGAAAAGACTGGGCCCCATAGCAAACTGTGGTATAGCCACACGCAGCCTCCCTTATAGATAGTGCCCTCTGTAGATTGAGCCATACAGCCCCCCCTGTAGACAGTGCTATACAGCCCCCTGTAGACAGTGTCACACCCCACTTGTAGATAGCGCCCCCACCTCCTCCTTGTAGATAGTGCCATACAGCCACCCCTGTAGATATCGCCATAAAGCCCACCCTGTATATAGCGCCATACAGCTCCCCCTGTATATAGTGCCACACAGCCCCCTCCCTTGTATATAGTGCCACACAGCCCCCCTTAGTATATAGTGCCACAAAGCCCCCCTTTAGTAGATAGTGCCACACACAGACCCCTGTAGATTGCGCCACACACAGCCCCCTGTAGATTGTGCCACATGCAGCCCCATGTAGATAGCATCACAGCTCTCCCCTTGTAAATAGTGCCATACAGCCCCCTAGTAGATAGTGCCACACAGCCCCCCTTAGCAGTGCCACACAGCCCCTTGTATATAGTGCCCCACAGCTCTCCACTGTGTATACTGCCACACAGCACCCCCCTGTATAGTGCCACACAGCCCCCCCTTGTATATAGTGCCACACAGCCCCCCTAGTATGTAGTGCCACCCTGCTCCCCCACCTTGTGCATATAGTGCCACCCTGCTCCCCCTTGTATATAGTTCCACCCTGCTACACCCATGTATATGATGCCACCCTGCTCCCCCCTTGTATAAAGTGCCACCCTGCTCCCCTTGTATATAGTGCCACCCTGCTCCCCCCCTTGTATATAGTGCCACCCTGCTCCCCCCCTTGAATATAGTGCCTCCCTGCTCCCCCTCTTGTATATAGTGCCACACAACCCCCCCCCCCCCCCCAAAAAAAACAGACTTGTGATGGACGGAGCGCTGCACAGGCTCTGGTTGGGACACATGCACAGACCAGCGTGATGCAGTGACGTCATCACGACGGCCTGCGCAGGGAGTCTTTCCAGCACCTTATAAGCTGCAGGCCTAACGTGGCCTATTCTAGCTTTTCTGCTGCCTGAGACAAAAATTTAAATGGCGCCCCCCAGATTTTGATTGACATCCCCCTGACTCTTCTACATCACTACCAGCCTCCTCAAACTCTTGCGGATGCGCCGATGCCTTGTACTCCCCTGGCATGCGCGGTGCAGCAATGTAGCCGGGCAGAGTACACCTCGCTGCACGGTGCGTGCTCAAGTAGTACAAGGCAATGACACATCTGAGAAAGTTGTATCAGCCAGGAGGATGTAAATCAAACATGGAAAGGTGGGTTTGGAGGCAGGACAATGTGTACCGCCCCATGACCCTATAATGAGTAATTATCATATAGTGTGCGTCGTTATAGAAGTTGATATTATAGATTTTGCTGCATCTGAAAAAAACATACATTTAGAAATAGTTTCAGGTCATGTATTACTGCATGGTGGCAAATCAAGGGGTTAAAACTACCAGACAGGTTCTCATTAAATATACAATAAATTGAAAACAATTATATCTGCTTTGCAATTTTGTTATTATAAATATATCCTTTATAGTTACAGCTCCAGAACCAAGCTCATACATATATACGGCACGCGAGCCAAGCTCAATACATATATACAGCACCAGAACTAACCCAAGTACATAAATACAGCACTAGAACCAAGCTCTGACATATATACAGTACCAAAACCTAGCTCAGTACATAAATACAGCACCAGAACAAAGGTCAGCACATATATACAGCACCAGAACAAAGTTCAGTACATAAATACAGCACCAGAACAAACCTCAGTACATAAATACAGCACAAGAACAAAGCTCAATAAATATATACAGCACCAGAACAAAGCTCAATAAATATATACAGCACCAGACCCAAGCTCAGCACATATACACAGCATCAGAACCAAGCTCAGTACATATATACAGCCCCAGAACCAAGCTCAGTTTCATGTCCATGGCTGCGGGCTGTCAGCTCCGTTCTCCCCCTGACAGACGCAGCCACGATTCGGCAAGCGTTGGCCCCAGCCTCCTCCTCAGGAGAAGCCAGTGCTCGTGTCTACTCACCACTGCCGGATCCCGTAGGGTTCGCGGGCACGCTCGTGCCCGCTCTTAAAGGGACAGCGCACGCACCGGACCTCGTTCCTGAACTTTGACCCATGAATACTCTGGTCCAGCCCCCTAGTTCTATGACTGAGCTTTGTTGTTGTATTCCTAGTCTGTCTTGCAAATGGTCCCTTAGTGTTTCCTGCTTCCAATGTTTCCTGCTCCTGTAACCTGTATCCTGATCTAGTGCCGTGCTTAGCTGTAGCCGTGCTGTGCTGTATTCCATGCCTGTCCTGCTTCTCCACATATGACGTCCACCGCTGCCAAGTTCCTGCCTAGCCTTCCTTGCTACTGTCTGAGCTGCCACGGGTACCCTATACGAACTATAGACTTTGACCTGCGTCCTGTTGGCCAGCTGCCTTACCGCCAAGATGGTACGGCCCAGTAGGTCCACGAATCCAACATGAAACTCAGTAGATATATACAGCACCAGAACACATACAGCTCAATTTAGTGCAACCCCTGCCGTATAGGTTTGTACAGCGTAAAACTACAGCTCCCAGTATGACCCGAACAATGGTAAGCATATGCTGGGAGATGCAGTTTCACAAAAAAAAAATCATATAATCAAACCACCCATCATCTCGCTGCAGATTATACATTACTGATTAGAGGCAGAATAAACATTTACATTAAGTGACTCACCGGTGACATCTCAGATTCTAGTTCTTTTTCTCTTTTCTTCTCCATCCGGTCCAGACCTCTATGATGACTTCTCCCAGCCACAACCCATTTCTGCAGTTTTCCACTCAGATGTCTTCAACTTCTCACTTTTAAAACACTTCTGCACCTGTAAACGAAGATAAGATTTTCAACACCCCTAAGTATAATAGCACCATACACTGCACCTCTAATTATAATAGCACCATACACTGTGTCCTTGATTATAATAGCACCATACACTGTCTCCCTAAATATAATAGCACCATACACTGCACCTCTAATTATAATAGCGCCATACACTGTGTCCCTGATTATAATAGTACTATACACTGTGTCACACACACACACACACACACACACACACACACACACACACACACACACACACATACACACACGCACACACACACACCATGCCCCTGTAGATAGTGACCCCCATATAGCCTCTGTAGATAGTGCCCTACATAGAAGCCCCTGAAGATAGTGCCCCACATACAGCCCCCTGTAGATAGTGCCCACATACGGACTCCAAAGCTGCAAGTCAATAGTGCTTACCACTGAGCCACCGTGCTGCCCTACATATAGCTCCCCCTATAGATAGTGCTCCACATATAGCCAACCTCTGTGGATAGTGCCTCACATATAGCTCCCCCTATATATAGTGTCCCACATATAGCCGCCCTGTAGACAGTGCCCTACATATAGCTCCCCCTATATATAGTGCTCCACATCCCCACATTTTTATCAAACATATAGCCCCCCGTAGATAGTGTCCCACATATAGCCCACCCCTGTAGACCATGCCCTACAAATAGCTCCCCATAAAAATAGTGCTCCACATATACCCCACCCCTGTATATAGTGTCCCACACATAGCCCACCCCTGTAGATAGTGCCCTACATATAGCTCCCCCTGTGTATAGTGCTCCACATCCCCATATAAAGACACCCCTGCAGATAGAGCCCCCCTGTAGATAATGCCACTCACAGTTTTATTAGAAAAAATAAAACACTTTACATACATACATGATCCCGTTCCCGCACTGTCCGGTGGCTCTCTTCTGAGCAGGTCTGCTGGGGCTGAACGACATAAGCGTCACCAATCAGCGCCGCTAGCCTCGTTGAAAGGCGCTGATTGGCAGGGCAAGTCATTTCGCCCTGCCAATCAGCGTCATTGTAAGGTGCTGTAAGCATTTTTTTAGGTGGCGGGCTAAAGAGGGAGAGACAACATAGATGCCTCCTGGGACAAGTTTTTTTTACATTTTTCTCTATATATATTATATATGTATATCATGATAAATGTGAATAGATTTTTAAACTTTAGCGTCTTAATATATTGTGTGTATATATATATATATATATATATATATATATATATATATATATATATATTTATTTTACATATCTCCTTTTTTTAATCAAAGTTTCATTATATAAATAAATGTCCTCAGTTTCTGTGGCCTCTGTACAGAGTTCTTGTATTGTCTACTTTGCTAATGTTACTCTCGGTTTTATTGTAATTTCATCAGTGCAGTGCAGTTTCTTAAAACCTATTTGCAGGTCTGATTATCAGATTTAAGGCAATCACTGGAGAACAGGATGACCTCTCGCTCTCCGACTTCCCTCTATCTAGAACGCACTTCCCTAATGAACTTTATCTGATTTCTTTTTTTATTTAAAAAAATTCTAAACAGCTTTTTCAAAATATTCTAAGCATTTCCTTATTTGGCAATATGTGATTTATATCAAATTTATTGTTGCTTTCAAAATGCAAAATGAAGCAACTTTCTAAATATCATTATGCTACTGTAGAGTCTCTGTGACTCCTTAAGGGCACATGCACACATCTGTGAGCTTTTATACAGCTGCAAAATACAGATCCACCAAACACGGATCCGCAAAACACAGACCGCCCATGGATGGCTTCCGTGTGCGGTTGAATTTTTTTTACGGACCATTTAATAGAATGGTTGAGACTAATCCGCAAAAACAGACAGGAATAGGACCTGTTCTATCATTTACAGAACACACACATGGCTCCACAAAAAGTACAGATGTGTGAATGGCCCTATAAAAATGAATGGTCAGTGTGCTATCCATTAAAAAAAATAGATAGCACACAGAAGAATTTCACTGAAGGATGCATGAGCCCTTACTTGGTTGTCCTGCCGATTCTGACATGAATTCGACAGCACATTGCTCCTGGCTGGGTTTGCTTTCTCTGCTCTCCCCCTCCTGCTCTCAGTTTTAGAGATAGTCGCAGGAAGAGGTTGTACAAAGCCGATCAGAGAGTGGTGATGGGGGAAAGCATCCAAGTGTTCAGGGAGGGCAGATCACAAAGGCTGTCTGTATCAGAGTGAAGATAGGGGAGAAATCACAAACACAGCAGTCTGAAGAGGGGGAGGTAGATCACACAGGCTTTGTAACACACAAGGTAGACTCTGTGACTAGGGGAGGGAGGATCACACACTACTCATTATCAGTGTCTGTCAGCACAAGGGAGAAGAGATCCCTCGTGTGCAGTAATAGAGGAAAGCAGTACAGGAATGAAGCTGTGCTGATACATGAAAGAGAGTGAAGGCAACAGCATCCTGGACACAGAGAACTCACATCCAGCATTGATTACTGGTAGGGATGCATCCACATTAGAAAAGTGAATGAATATCAGCCTTTGATCATGTTGCTTTAAGGTCCAAAATTCTGGGCTAATTAATTATTATAATATATCTTTATAAGGGTTGGAGCTCCAATTTCTCTCCTTTTCTTCACGCAGCTATAGAGGTACTGTAAATTATAAGACTGTGGCTGCCTGGAGCTACCACTAGAGGGAGCTTGCTGCATACAGCTAACATTGAACTCAATGATAAATGCATATGAAGTAAACTCCCCCTAGTGACAGATGTAGGCAGCCATATTTTTATCATGTAACTTTGGCTGGTGAAAGAAAACGGGATTTGGCGTAAAAGGAAATGGAGGAAAATAGAACTCCCACCCCTGTACAGATGTTATGAAATTAATCAGCAAAGAATTTTGAACCGAAAAACAATATGGTCACTATACATTGACTTCTTGGTGAGCTTGTATTTTTGCATAGCATCAAATATGAACAAGAAAATATGCAGTATAAAGCATGGAGTAGGCTGAAAGCAGCAGCCTGAGCCTCTCATTAGATAGAATTTAGCACTACTTCATATTCTCATTAGACAATGCTTCTAAACTGGATTATTTTACCTGTCACTCCCATTTGGTCCAGTTCAACTTATTTTGGTCATGGTCCACTAGGTTCATGTTTGGATTCCAAATTGAACAAAATAAATAGATGATTAGGACAGGGATGCAAATAGGCAATGGCCTCCAGAAATGTATACAAATAAGTTTGTTTAAATACCATTTATATGGTAGCTGGGGGCAGTGGTGTACCCACCATAGATGCTAATCCCTGCCATATACCACTTACACTGTTCTACTGTCTACCTGCAGTCACCACTAGGGGGAGCTCACTGCATACATGTTTATACTGCCCCCATTGGGTTCTATACACACTGTAAAAATCAATATGCAGTTAGCTCCCCCTAGTGGTTAGAAAAGTGAGAAAAGCAGAGCTCCCCTATACCAATATAATATACCTGGTAGACTCCAAAATGCTTCACAACACCAACTCAGACGATTTGTCAAGTTCCAGTGAAACAGACAACAGGGAGGAGATTCCAGTTCTGATTTTTCCGAGGCGCTCTGGAAAATAACAGCAGCAAACCAATTGGTTCCCATGGGTTAAATGCTCCACTTTCCCAGACACCAGCGATTGGTAGAGTCATGTAAAACTTGTGGCTTTATATGTCAGAGCAATTTCAGTGTGCAACTCCTGTACAGTTTTCTAGCTGTGACATGTTAATAGATTTTCCCCAATATGTTTTATATGTATATGCAGAGAAATTTCGCTAATACGGCATCTGATAATCTAGAATGTCTGATTACCCGCCATCTGTTTACAACACAGAATTGCAATATAATGTAGAATTTCACAAGTACTGAGCAGGAAAAACCAGGTAACAACTTCCATGCTCATGTCCGCTACCGTATGATGTCTCAGACCACATGCCTCATACTTATAGCTGTGCCTTGTGCATAAGATTTTGTGTTTGAAGGGTTATTCCTATTTCTAAAAGTGATGGCATAAAGCTAGGATATGACATCACTATGTGATCAGTGGCTATCCAGCTGGCGCAATCCCCACTGATCCTAAGAATGAAGGACCAGCAGTGCTAATCTAGCGCTGCATGCACTTCTCAGTTCTTCGCTGCAATGCCTCGCTCCCGGCCATCCGCTGTGCAGGCAAATACAGTGACAGGACCACAGCGCTAAAGTAGTGAATGGGGTCCCTTTAATGTTAGGAACAGTGGCAATCCTAGCGATATGCCGTAACTTTCTGTGATGGGAGAATAACCCTTTAACACTTTATTTTAGGCTTTATCCTGAAAATTCTTCTAGATACTTTGCTATGACTGTCCGATAATCCAGAATATCTGATAATCCGGAATTTCTCAATAGACAAGTATTGATCATCTAAAATATTTTATACATTATAAACATTTCTATGCAAATTAAAATCATTTTCAAGGAATAAAATCTTTGTACATTCTTACATGATGACTTTCACAGTAAGTAGAGCAGGCTCATTTCATGCTGGGATATCAATTGTGTCTTTTCATTCCCTCTTGTCTTATTCATAATAAGCCGTGCATACTGTAACAGCTCATTTCAGGGTTATGTAAACCAAAGTCAAGACAGTGGGAATTCCACTCCACACCCACTTACAAGAATGGGGCGACGGCATACTTGAAGAGTTTAATGATCTTTCCTTTCACAAAATTAAATAAATTCTTCCTGTAGACGAGAAGAGGCTAAAAAAAAAATGCATTATATTATATTACATGCTTATCATCAAACAGTGCAAATAGTGTCTGCACAATGTCAAGATGGCAGCTAAAGTCACTCTATAGTGTTACTTTAAATAGGATCTTATTTTATTATGTACTAAAAAAAGAACTCTTGTTATTTTCTGCTAATTATGTCTTGTGCTTTTTTATGACTCTTTTGAACACATTTTTATATTTTATGCATAGCTCCCAACCGTCCTGGATCCGGCGGGACAGTCCCGGTTTCTCACCGCTGTCCCGGGTGGTCAGAAAAATGTCCCGCTGGGCGCTGCAGCTGTATCAAAACAGCTGATCACTGCTGACAGACGCCCTGCATGCCGGACGACTGCAGCAGCGATTAGCGGTCAGTGTCAGGAGGCAGGAGGTCTTGCGGCAGCATTCTGACTGGTGTCGATTTCCTCACCGGTCAGGTGACTGGTCAGGTGACTGGACTGATCCACTCCCGGGCCGGCATCGACACTAGTCAGAACGCTGCTGCACGACCTCCTGCCTTCTAGAATATGCAGTTCAGTTCTGGGCTCCAGTTCATAGAAAGGATGCCCTGGAGTTGGAAAAAATACAAAGAAGAGCAACGAAGCTAATAAGGGGCATGGAGAATTTAAGTTATGAGGAAAGATTAAAAGAATTAAACCTATTTAGCCTTGAAAAAAGACGACTAAGGGGGGACATGATTAACTTATATAAATATATTAATGGCACATACAAAAAATATGGTGAAATCCTGTTCCTTGTAAAACCCCCTCAAAAAACAAGGGGGCACTCCCTCCGTCTGGAGAAAAAAAGGTTCAACCTGCAGAGGCGACAAGCCTTCTTTACCGTGAGAACTGTGAATCTATGGAATAGCCTACCGCAGGAGCCGTCACAGCAGGGACAGTAGATGGCTTCAAAAAAGGGTTAGATAATTTCCTAGAACAAAAAAGTATTAGCTCCTATGTGTAGAAATTTTTCCTTCCCTTTTCCCGTCCCTTGGTTGAACTTGATGGACATGTGTCTTTTTTCAGCCGTACTAACTATGTAACTATATGTAACTATGTAACGGTGAGGGACGTGAAGGCAGAGCAGAGAGTGGTAGCAGTAGGCTACCTCTACCGCTCTACGCTCTGGCGGCATTGTGGCACAAAGCATAAGGGGGAGGGGGGTTGTGTGGCACTGTATAAGGGGGAGGGGGGTTGTGTGGCACTATGTACAAGGGGTGAGTGGGGTTGTGTGGCAATATGTACAAGGGGAGGGGGGTTGTGTGACACTATGTACAAGGGGGAGGGGGGTTGTGTGGCACTATGTACAAGGGGGGAGTGGGGTTGTGTGGCACTATGTACAAGGGGGAGAGGGGTTGTGTGGCACTATGTACAAGGGGGAGGGGGGTTGTGTGGCACTATGTACAAGGGAGAAGGGGGGTTGTGTGGCACTATGTACAAGGGGAGGGGGGTTGTGTGGCGCAATGTACAAGGGTGGAGGGGGTTGTGTGGCGCTATGTACAAGAGGGGGGCTGTGTGTGGTGCTATGTACAAGAGTGGTCTGTGCGTAGCGCTATCTACAGGGGGGCTGTGCATGGAGCTATCTACAGGGGGCTGTGCATGGAGCTATCTACAGGGGGCTGTGTGCGGAGCTATCTACAGGGGGCTGTGTGCGGAGCTATCTACAGGGGGCTGTGTGTGGAGCTATCTACAAGGGGGCTGTGTGTGACGCTATCTACAAGGGGGCCGTGTGTGGCGCTATCTACAGGGGGGCCGTGTGTGGAGCTATCTACAGGGGGGCCGTGTGGAGCTATCTACAGGGGGGCCGTGTGGAGCTATCTACAGGGGGGTCGTGTGTGGAGCTATCTACAGGGGGGCCGTGTGGAGCTATCTACAGGGGGACCGTGTGGAGCTATCTACAGGCGGGTCGTGTGTGGAGCTATCTACAGGGGGGGCCGTACGTGGAACTATCTAAAGGTGGGCCGCGTGTTGCACTATCTACAAGGGGTGTGGCGCTATCTACAGGGGGCCGCGCGTGGCACTATCTACAGGGGGGCCGCGCGTGGCGCTATCTACAGGGGGTGCCGCGCGTGGCACTATCTACAGGGGGCCGCACGTGCCGCTATCTACAGGGGGGCCGTGCGTTGCGCTATCTACAGGGGGGCGCGCGTGGCGCTATCTACAGGGGGGCCGCGCGTGGCGCTATCTACAGGGGGCCACGCGTGGCGCTATCTACAGGGGCCGCGCGTGGTGCTATCTACAGGGGGCCGTGTGTGGAGCTATATACAGGTGGGCCGTGCGTGGAGTTATCTACAGGGGGTGTGTGTGTGGAGGTATCTACAGGGGGCTGTGTGGCGATATCTACAGGGGGGCTGTGTGTGGCTCTATCTACAGGGGGCTGTGTGTGTAGCTATCTACAGGGGGCTGTGTGTGGAGCTATCTACAGGGGGCCATGTGTGGAGCTATCTACAGGGGGGCCATGTGTGGCGCTATCTACAGGGGGGCCGTGTGTGAAACTATCTACAGGGAGGCTGTATGTGAAGCTATCTACAGGGGGGTTATGTGTGGAGCTTTCTGCAGGAGGTGTGTGTGGCGCTATCTACGGGGGGCTGTGTGTGGCGCTATCTACGGGGGGTTGTGTGTGGCGCTTTCTATAGGGGGTTGTGTGTGGCGCTATCTACTGGGGCTGTGTCTGGCGCTATCTACAGGGGGGCTGTGTCTGGCGCTATCTACAGGGGGTGCCGCGCGTGGCACTATCTACAGGGGGCCGCACGTGCCGCTATCTACAGGGGGGCCGTGCGTTGCGCTATCTACAGGGGGCGCGCGTGGCGCTATCTACAGGGGGCCGCGCGTGGCGCTATCTACAGGGGGCCACGCGTGGCGCTATCTACAGGGGCCGCGCGTGGTGCTATCTACAGGGGGCCGTGTGTGGAGCTATATACAGGTGGGCCGTGCGTGGAGTTATCTACAGGGGGTGTGTGTGTGGAGGTATCTACAGGGGGCTGTGTGGCGATATCTACAGGGGGGCTGTGTGTGGCTCTATCTACAGGGGGCTGTGTGTGTAGCTATCTACAGGGGGCTGTGTGTGGAGCTATCTACAGGGGGCTGTGTGTGGAGCTATCTACAGGGGGCCATGTGTGGAGCTATCTACAGGGGGGCCATGTGTGGCGCTATCTACAGGGGGGCCGTGTGTGAAACTATCTACAGGGAGGCTGTATGTAAAGCTATCTACAGGGGGGCTGTGTGTGGCTCTATCTACAGGGGGCTGTGTGTGTAGCTATCTACAGGGGGCTGTGTGTGGAGCTATCTACAGGGGGCTGTGTGTGGAGCTATCTACAGGGGGCCATGTGTGGAGCTATCTACAGGGGGGCCATGTGTGGCGCTATCTACAGGGGGGCCGTGTGTGAAACTATCTACAGGGAGGCTGTATGTGAAGCTATCTACAGGGGGGTTATGTGTGGAGCTTTCTGCAGGAGGTGTGTGTGGCGCTATCTACGGGGGGCTGTGTGTGGCGCTATCTACGGGGGGTTGTGTGTGGCGCTTTCTATAGGGGGTTGTGTGTGGCGCTATCTACTGGGGCTGTGTCTGGCGCTATCTACAGGGGGGCTGTGTCTGGCGCTATATACACACAGCCCCCCCCCTTGCAAATATTACTAACTTTATCTTTTTGTTTTGCCGGTTCCGCTGGACTGTTTGGACTAGGTCGTAGATTCGTTGGACTACTGCTATGATCTACGTTTTTTTTAAATAAAATGGGGAAAGAGCATTGTGTGAGGGAGTTCTTATTTCAATAAAAAAATATTTTCTTATGTCTCTGTGTTTTTTTTAATACTTTATTAGTGCCTTGGTAATGACAGTTGTCTGACCGCGTCCATTACTAAGGTGGGGCTTGGTGATAGCAGGCAAAAAGGCTGCAACTAAACCCCATTATTACCCCGGTACCCACCGCCACAAGGGGTGCGGGGAAGAGCCGGGTATGACCCAGTACCTGACCATCTGTAGAGATGGGGGGGCACTCTGGCGGCCGCAGGCTGGCATTATGAGTCTAGAAAGGGCCAAAAACCGTGGCCCTTCCCACCCTTGTAATACTAGGCTGCTGCCGCTATGTTGGATCTGGCTGGTTATGAAAAATGGTTATGAAAAACTTTGTTTTAAAAATAAATTTAAAAAAATGAAGAAAACTACATGGCGTCCCCCCCATTTTTATAACCAGGCAGATACAACACAGCAGCAGCAGCCTAGCATTACCAAGATGAGAAGGGCCACTGTTTCTGGCCTCTCTCAACCTAATAATACCAGCCTGCGGCCGCCTCAGTGCCCGCCCGTCACTACACATAGTCGGGTACTGTATCGTACCCGTTTCTTCCCGACACCTCTGGTGGCGGTGGGTGGCGGGGTAATAATGGGGGTTAGTTGCAGCCTTTTTACTGGATGCGGTCAGACAACTGTCATTACCAAGGCGCTAATAATGTATTAAAAAAAACACAGAGACATAAGAAAATATTTTTTATTTAAATAAGAACTCCCCCACACAATCCTCTTTTACAATTTTATTTAAAAAAAACATAGATCATCGCAGTAGTCCAACGAATCTACGAGGTAGTCCAAACAGTCCAGGGGAACATGAAAAACAAAAAAATAAAGTTAGTAATATGAAGAATAAAATAACTTCTCACCTCCAGCGACTTCTGTCTTCGCTGCAATAGAAACTGGACATCAATGAAAAATAATTCCCCCTCATGTAACTCTGCTACCTGTCAGCTGAAAAGTCATCCACCACAGGGAAAAATGTTTCCCCATCATGTCTGATTCCCAGGTGTTTCTTTGTGGTACTCCGCCATGGGGAAACATTTTTCCCTCTGGCAGATGATTTTTTCCATTGACCTGTAGCAGAGTTACACAACTGGAAAAAAAAAAATCCCCATCATGTAACTCTGCTACCTGTCAATTGAAAAGTCATCCACCACAGGGTTTCCCTCTTGACTTTAATTGTTCTCAGCCTTTTGGTTTGTCCTGCAGCTGCTGCCGCCGTGATGAGCAAATGTTATACCCAAGATAGGAAAGTAACATAAAGACGACATAATCGGATCCATAATATCTGTGATATCCAGACAGTGTAGAGATCCGCAGTGAGAATGTGCGCGCGTTATTTGCAGAAGGATCTGGCCGTGATTTGATGTGTTTATGCCGGATATTGGGCGTGGTTGGGGGCGTGGCTTAAAAATTTCTCTCTTTTCCGAGTTGGGAGGTATGTTGTATGGTAGTGATATTCTGTAGTGCTGCACCAGAAAAACCTTTTTCTCCATATTGCCAGAGCATTATGACATGATCTTTGATTCTCAGAGATAAACCCCTTAATGACCGGGCCTGAAAAGGTCTTAACTCCTTAACCCTTTACCGACCCAGACATTTTTAGTTTTTACGTTTTTGTTTTTCACTCCCCGCCTTCCAAGAGCCATAACGTTTTTATTTTTCAGTCAATAGAGTGGTGTGAGGGCTTTTTTTTTTTTTGCGAGAGGAGCTGTAGCTTCTATTGCCACCATTTAAAGTACCATATAATGTACTGGGAAAAGGAAAAAAAATATTTGTGGGGTGGAATTGTAAAAAAATCAAAAAAAATTTTGGGGGTTTTGTTTTTACGGCTTTCACCGTGCGGTAAAAATTACAACTTAGCTTTATTCTGCGTCTCAATACAATTACGGTGATACCAAATTTATATTGTTTTTTTTATATTTTACTACTTTTACAAAGAAAAAACTATTTGTTAACAAAAAAACTTGTTCTGTTTCACCACATTCTAAGTGCCAGAACTTTTTGGTTTTTCCGTTGACTGAGCGGTGTGAGAGACGGGACGAGCTGTAGTTTTTATTGGTAACGTTTTTTGGTACATATGATTTTTTGATCACTTTTTATAAAAAAAAAATTAGCGCTAAGGTGACAATGATTCGAGGGTTTTAATTCGTTACAAGGTTACACGGCTTATAACATAAGCAGCAATTTATCATATTTTGAATAAAATTTCAAAAGCCTCTTGTTTTTTTTTTTTAGGTTCAAGTTCAGTTCTGAAGTGGCTTTGAGGGGCCTATATATTAGAAACCCCCATAAAATAGCCCATTTTAGAAAATAGACCCATCAAAGTATTCAAAACAGCATTTAGAAAGTTTATTAACCCTTTAGGTGTTTCACAGGAATTTAAATCAAAGTAGAGGTGAAATTTACAAATTTCTTTTTTGTCAGAAAATCATATTTATTCCAGTTTTTTCTGTAAAACAGAAGGTTTTACCAGAGAAACACAACTCAATATATATTGCCCAGATTCTGCAGTTTTTAGAAATATCCCACATGTGGCCCTAGTGTCCTAATGACCCTGAAGCACCGGCCTCAGAAGCAAAGGAGCACCTAGAGGATTTTGAGGCCTCCTTTTTATTAGGCACCATGTCCGGTTTGAAGAAGTCTTGTGGTGCCAAAACAGTGGAAACCCCCCAAAGTGACCCTACTTGGCAAACTACACCCCTCAAGGAACTTATCGAGGGGTATGGTGGGCATTTAGACGCCACAGGTTTTTTTGCTGCATTTTGTGGAATTAGGCTGTCCGATTGAAAATCTAATTTTTCTGATAAAAGGTAAAAAAATAATAATTTTGAAATAGAATAAAGAAGAAGAAAAAGCACCCTAGCATTTGTAAAGCAATTTGTCCCGATTACGGCAATACCCAACATGTGGTCATAAACTGCTGGTTGGACAAAACGGCAGGGCTCAGAAAGGCAGGAGCGCTATTTGACGTGTAGATTTTGCTGGATTGGTTTCTGGGCGCCTGGTCACATTTGCAGAGTTTCTGAGGTACCAGTACAGCGGAAACCCCTTAAAAGTGACCTAATTTTATAAACTAGACCCCTTGAGGTATTCATTGTAGTTTTCATGTCATGCATGCGACTTTTTGATCCGTTTTTATTATATTTTTTAAGAGGCATAGTGACTAAAAAACAGCAATTCTACTATTGTTTTTTATTCTATTTTTTTTACAGCGTTCACCGTGCGCTATAAATGACATATTCACTTTATTCTGCGGGGCGATACGATTACTGCGATACCAGATGTTTATAGTTTTTTTTATGTCTTATGGCGTTTGCACAATAAAATACTTTTTGGAAAAAATCATTTACTTTTTGTGTTGCCTTATTCTAAGAGCCATAACTTTTTTATTTTTCCTTCAAGAAAGCCGTGCGAGGACTTGTTTGCGTAATGAACTGTAGTTTTGATCAGAACCATGTTTAGGTACATGCAACTTTTTTATCTCTTTCTATTCTGTTTTTTGGGAAGTTTCCTATCAGGACCCACTAGGCTTCCGTAGATGGCATAGCCGGAGGCCATTGTTAGGCCTCCGGTTGCCATCGCAACCATCACCGCCCGCTATCGTGTAGCTATATGTGTATGGTGGTTTAACCCCTAAGCCGCAATCGCTATTGAACGCGGCTTCTAAGGGGTTAATCAGCGGGGACACCGCGATCGGTCCCCGCTGAAGGAGCAGCGGCAAATACTGTACAAGACAGCAGCTGTCACAGCTCCTGTATGTGCCGGGAGGACAGACGAAATGGCCGATCCTCCCGTGACATACTATTCCGTCATGGAGTGCGAACGATGTGCTTAGCATGACAGAATAGTACGTCAAGGAGTGGGAAGGGGTTCATGACCAGCTAAATGTTTCCGTTTTTACCTCTCTGCTTTTCAGCAGCCATAATTTTTTTATTTTTACATTGACGTGGCCGCATGAGGCCTTATTTTATGTGGGAGAAATTGTATTCTTTTTTTTGCAGTTTGGGGGTAGAACAAAAATTATTTTTACGGCGTGAGCATTGGAAAAAGCTATTCTCTGCATAGTTTTTCTTGTTTCTTTTTTATCCCGTTCACGTTTCACGCTAAATAAGCTGTTAGATTAATTCTTCAGGTTATTACAGTCGTTAGATACCTAATATGTGTAGGTTTTTTTGTTTTTATTTAATATAGGGGCAATAAAATATATTTTTTGCAAAATAATCACTTTTTTTGAGACTTTTTTTAATTTATTTATTTTTTTGTTATTTTTTTTTTCCATCCCATTAAGGGATAACTTTATTTACAACTCTATTTTTTTACTTATAATGTATACCCATACTCCTGTATGCTAATACATTACACTGTGTCACATTGACACAGGCTGCTGTTAGGGCAGCACATAGTGTGCCCTAACAGCAGGCAAACTAAAAAGACAGCTCTGGGGTCCTTTCTAGCACTGCAGAGGGATTTCCTGGTCTTTGATCACATCACCAGGTTTACAGTGACCGGGTTTCTTGCCGCACTTACGGACCGCGGCGATCAATGTGTTAAACAGCTGGAGTTGGAATGTTTTCCGAACCCAGCAGCATTCAGCAGGCTGCTTTAGGATCAGGAGCTCCTGCTTAGAGGATGAGCACTCATCAGCCTCTTCTACAGCGACGGCAAAAGATGGTGGATGGTGGATGGTGGGTGGTCGTTAAGGGGTTAAGTGAATGTCTCATATATTTCATTTTAGTTTTATTAATTAGATAAAAGTCTGCAGTTAAGAAATAATTTGTTTAGCCTTTTTTTTATTTTTTAGATGTTGAAGCTATTCATTTTTGAAAACTTCCCTGGGTGCGGCCATATTAAATGCACACACACACACACACTTCCCCCCCCCCCCCCAATAAATGTGAGTTGATTGGCAGAAACATTTTATGGACTATTAATTATCTCTCTATGTAGTGTTGCTATCCTGCCTCATCAGTACAATAGAGCCGTCATTAAATCATCAGCACTAATAATGAGATGATTCTGCTGACCCTGTCCAAGTCTACACAGCAAAGCTGACAAGTGTCAGCCTATTGTGACTGCTCTAGGGGTCAGTGAAAAAACTAGAATAATTCAAGATATTTTTTTTTTATATGGATAGTATCAAAAAAGAAACACTGCACCAAAAAGGTAACAAAATCTGTTTATAATTAAAACTTTTTAATTACAATTAAATTTAAATCATTTCCTGATTCTACATTCCCTTTAAGGCATGGGGCCTGCAATGTCTTTAGGTCAACTTGTTCAATCTATCTAGTTTTAAGAATCGGGATGACAGGATAGGATTTACTAGGGAATGCAAGTATTTACTTCAACAGACGTATCGGGAGAGAGGACCGATCCTGTTAAAATGTAACGGCGGGAGTCAGAGTGGCGCTGTGTACATAGATCCAGTGGCTCTCTCCACACGTTCACCACAGTGTGACAAGCTCATCATTGGGGGTACTCCTTTACCAAGTGATCTATGTTAACAATGCAGTATTATACACTATGCCATATGCCACTCATGTCTATGATAGAATAGTAACGTGTATATTATAGCGTGATAATATATACAGGCTGCACAAACAGCAGGGAATCTTAGATGTTGTAAAATAAGACATGGACATCGTGTCGCATTGCTCAAGACAGGTTCAATAAACTAATCTCAATAAAGATAGCGTCTGTTACACAATGATCCGGCATTGTCATATAGTAAGTACTAGATCCGAGATCAACCGGATGTGTCACATAGTAAAGCAAACAACATCCATGGTACTGCAAAGTCACACAATGATCAGTAAAGAGCATTAACCCAAAACCCAGTAATAGGGAAAGTTTTATTAAAAAGTCAATTTTAATCTACTGTGCTGCTGTTCCCTGTTATCAGCCCCTTTCAGTCTGATCACACACAAAAATCAACAATTTGATTTATTTTTTGTTTGTTTTTTACATTTTCTTTATACTATTTTATGTAGGTTTTTTTGTGCTTTTTTTTGTTTTGAATTAAAATCATCTTGACCGTAGTGTCCAGTAGTGCAATTATAGACAAGTAGTCCAGGATAATCCTTGCCCCCATTATCACTACTTACATATATCCGTAAGGGTATGTGCACACACACTAATTACGCCCGTAATTGACGGACGTATTTCGGCCGCAAGTCCCGGACCGAACACAGTGCAAGGAGCCGGGCTCCTAGCATCATACTTATGTACGATGCTAGAAGTCCCTGCCTCGCTGCAGGACAACTGTCCCGTACTGTAAACATGTTTACAGTACGGGACAGTTGTCCTGCAGCAAGGCAGGGACTCCTAGCATCGTACATAAGTATGATGCTAGGAGCCCGGCTCCCTGCACTGTGTTCGGTCCGGGACTTGCGGCCGAAATATGTCCGTCAATTACGGACGTAATTAGTGTGTGTTCACATACCCTAACTCTTCAAAACCATTTCCATGTAGTTGT
Organism: Rhinoderma darwinii; assembly: GCF_050947455.1. NCBI lineage: Eukaryota > Metazoa > Chordata > Amphibia > Anura > Rhinodermatidae > Rhinoderma > Rhinoderma darwinii. The sequence goes on along the minus strand of NC_134687.1, from coordinate 32,769,342 downwards.
GTGATCGTCACTAGCAGCTCATCTTCCATGTTAGACTTATGAGTCGGCCATACACAATACTTATATCCCCTAGAAATATGAAAAGGCCTATCAGATCTTTTATCTCAGATGAACAAAAGATGGTTTTTCTTTTGCCAGGGCTGCGCCCCTCCCCAAAATGACTGTTGACTGATCCAGCTGAAATCGTTGGATTCAGATTAAATTATTCCAAGACGAGTTTAGATTAAAGAGGTTATCCAGGATTAGAAAAACAGGCTTTTTTTTTTCCAAAAACAGTGCCACACCTGTCCACAGGTTTTGTGTGGTATTGCAACTCAGTCCCATTAATTGCAGAGTTGCAATACCAGACACAATCCGTGAACAGGTGAGGCGTTGCTTCCGAAATAAAGTAGCCATGTTCTTCTAACCCTAGACAATGTTTTTCCGGTCTATTCACACAGTGTGGTTCATTTATTCCGCAATTTTGGCCATGATTCTGTGAAAAAACAGGGTATGGCCGCACCGCTGTAATATGGCTGCCACAAAGGTATATAAGGCCTCTAATGTACCTCCTTTCCTACAGCTTTGTGCTGTTGCTCTGTTATTCCGCCTGGAAATATATGAATGTAAATATATGACTAAATTGAATACATTAACAGGATATTATCATTCCCCTTTGTCAATGGGGTGTGAAAGCCCTGAATAGACATTGTCAGACTGTTTAGGCAAATGGGGGGGTGACTAAACACGTATTCCCTGAATAGATGTTACCCCCACCTATTATGTATGGCATATCTATAATGTCTAAGACGGGTATACCCCTATAATGCATAGTATACATTATATGTTGACATTTCTTATTTCATTTATTAGAGACCCAATCAGCTGCGTATGATGTCAGACAATTACCAAACTCCATGACCCCGGCGCTCATTGTAGTACACCCCCTACCCGAGGTTAACATTTGTGAGTACCATATACCCATCTCCCATCTTCAGCTTGACTTGTATTTACGCACTACATGTGCCCACACATGCCCTTAGTGTAGAACTGATATGAAGATCCCTTAGCATAGGCCATCAATGTTTGATCGATCGGTGTTTGACCCTCGTGACCATCAGAATGTAGGGACCAGGGCGTTCTCTGCAGCATGGCGGCTTCAATGTACGTGTGGCTGTGTCTGGTACTGCAGCTTAAGGATAGGCTATAAATGTTTTAGTCCCACAAAACCCCTTTAAGGAATTCATTGTGCGGTTCCAGGAATAGCTTTAATATGGAATGGCACAGGGATCTGCATGGAGATAATTGAATATGTTATACATAAAAACCTCAAAAGATCAAACAGCATTTAGATTTTAAGACGAAATAAAAGTGACTTGGAATAAGCTGGTGTTAACAACATGAGATCCTGTGTGGCTCAGGGAAATACCCCGTCTACTTCACCTTCTGTGAATTATCAAAACATTTTCCGCTTTTAACATCTGCAGTACAAAAATAAAATAAAAGTAGTCCTTTACTTAGGGCTTATTTACACTAACTGAATAATCGGCCGTGTGATAGCCGTTTTTTTAATGGCCGTCACACGGCTGCGTTAAAATCAACCCGTTAGTATTTTAATAAATACTATTGTTTTTTGAACGGAATGTGTGAACGGCCCATGAAAAACATATTTTTTTTGCCTATTCTCATGGATCCCTCAATAGACTCAAGTCTATGAGGGATCTGTGAAATCGGGTCCCGCACGGATGCAAATCAACCATGCAAAATAGCCGTTTTTTCTCTCTATTCATGGTGGGACGGGGGAACCGAGTTCTTCAAATATACCATAAAGATCTAAAATTTAAACTAACTATTTTAAGAAACTCTCCAAGCTCATCTCCCTCGCTGCAGCAATTACCTGATTTATTTTTTTCTCACTGATGGTTTAGTAATAAGTATTTTATAATTATTAGATCCTTGATTGTAATAAAAATCAGCTCTGCATGCACTGACTTCCTGGTGAGCATGTGATAGGCCAGTGTTGATACACAGCAGCCAATCTGAAAAGGCAGAGCTGAAGGGGGAGGGACAGAGAAGTAGCCTGAGCCAGTAATGAGGCAGGGGGTGTGTCTCAGACTACCTCAGACTCCCTGCAGGCACTGAAGCTAAACTGTAGTCACAGATCACCGCTCTGTCCTAATGAAGCCTCTGCTCTTTATCTAGAATGAAAATTATTACTATATGAAAACATATTGAATGGCCTCTTGAAAGTACTGGAATCAGCAGCATAACTATAGGAGGTGCAGTGGCATCTGGGTCCTGGCCACTCAATCGGGCTGATGGTCTCTCTGGCACATAAGGACACCAGCACTGCTTAAAAAAACCAAAAACGATGCAAATAACGTGCAATACAGTGGAAATAGTGCAGCTCCCTGAAATGCATGTGATAATTGGAGGGCGCCACATTTAGAATTTACATCTGTATCCAGGAGGTTCAAGTTACACTGCTGACTGTAGTACAAGAAAATATATTGAATAAAAAATAATAGTGGTTGAAATTAGGAATTTGTAGAAATGTTTGTATTTTACCACTTCAAGTAGCAAAATGGTTTAGTTATCCTTCACATCCTCGAAGTGTCACCTTCTTATTATGAACTCTACAATTCATAATTTCAAGTAATAAAACTGCGGTGCTGCCCAGAGCAACAACCTAAAAACACAGCGGTGTCTTTGGTTGGACAAGGTAGAAAGCTGCCATGCATACGTTTGTCCCGATTGCCCACCATTAATTGGTCCCATTCTTTCACGCAAACCAATAACCTCAATTTTGTAATTTGGGATTTCCTGAGGTAGTCAGGTCTGTTACACTGCCGTCATGTGTTATCGTAGTCCAGGGACAATTAGATATTCTAATAAGATTATACTGCCACCTTGTGGTAAGAAACTTAGGTTATTGTGAGTTACAACTGGCTCAAACCCGCCGTCATATTATACATTCCTCTACACTTCACTTCCAGAACATACTATTCTAATATGATGCTAAAGGACATTTTAAGAGCTTTTTACCTCTTAGGGGCGCAGCTATTTTTGGCCTTGAGGAAACAGTATTTTTTTTTTTCAATTTCTCATTACTGCGTTCCAAGAGCCATGCCTTCAATTTTTCTGTGAACGTAGTCGCATGAGGTCTTGTTATTTTTGCAGGAGGAGTTGCACCATTTTAGAGTTTATAAAAATGTTAACTTTTTTTGGGGGGGGGGATATAGAAATTTAGCCATTGTTTTTTGTGTTCGGTATTTGCGGCATCCCCTGCGCAGTGTGAGCGGCTTGTTGTAACTTTATTCTACAGGACATTAAGATTACACAGATTCTACTTTTGCATAATAAAACCACTTTATTTAAAAACAAAAAATTAACTTGTCTTTGACGCCACATTTTGAGAGTCTTAAAAAAAATTTTTTCCATAGACAGAGCCTAATGAGGTTTTTTTTTTTTTTTTTTTTTCGTTTTGCAGGATGAGCTGTAGTTTTCATTGGTGTCATTTTTGGGTACGGATGACTTTTTTTTGGGAAAGGGGTTGAAAAAAAAACTGAAAAAGAAACATGGTTCACGGCCTAGGATACGCAACACGTTGGTCTTATATTATGGGTTGTTGCGTATGTACCAATTGTGTACTTTTTTTTTTTTTTAAAAAAGCATTTTGTAAGTTAAAAACATTTTTGGGGTTCTGAGAATTACATATTATTTCTAGATTTTCTTTTAGTCCCAGTAGGTCGTTTGATCGCTGGTCTAATGTATTGCAGTGTAGTATGCCTGTTTATGTAAAACTGAGGGTAGTCTGTTAGAATCTGCCTGATAGGCATGCACATGGCAGACCTGGGGTTTTCTTTAGGTGCCCGCCTGCGACAACCCATCGGCACCTCACAATCACATTGCGCGGATGCAGATAAGAGGACAGATGGAGCTCCCCATGTCTAACCACTTAGATGCTGTGGTCGCTACTGACAACTGCATCTGAGGGTTTAGGCCTAGTCCACACTGATTTTTTTTCAGACAGAAAAAATCTGACCTCAAAATTTCTGATCATGAACAGCTGATAATAGAGTCATCTCTGATCCAGCGCAGCACGGCGAGCTATTTGGTTTTCGTACCTCCGGGTTTCCTCGCTGAGTTATGCTATTTCCATTCACTTCTATGGGAGTTCTGGAAAAAGTGTAGCAAAACAATCTTGGCTGCTTCCGGAAAACCGGGCCACCTCATAACAAAGTGGCCGGAGAACAGCGACAGCACTAGGGGATAGGACAGACTCAGGAGACCCCCTTCGAGAGATCGGTGCAGGTCTTAGGGGTGGGACCCGCATTTATAAGAGTTATGGAATATCCTCAAACGTCCACAATGGAAAACCACTTTTAAGGAAGCAGCTTTCTTTTATATCTTCGTTCTCTCGTTCCCACATTCCTAGAGCCACAACTATTTTATTTTTCCATCAATGTAGCTGTATGAGCGCTTCTTGTTTTGTGGGCCGAGTTATATTTTTAAATGGCAGCTTTTTGAGGAACATATAACTTTTATTCATTTTTTTTTTTTTGTGGAGTTAATGGGTAATAATAGTAATTCATGCTATTTGGGGATTTTATTACATTTTTTTATTTTTAACTCACGGAGTGGTATAAATGACATCTTGACTTTATTAGATGGGTTGTTATAAAGGCATCGCTGCAATATATGTATACTTTTTTCATTTACTAGTTTTACACGAAGGGCTGAATTCACATCCAGCATTTTTGTTGAAGGTATTTCCCAGCAGAACATTGCCCAGAGTATCACACTGCCTCGCCCTCTTCCCATAGGGCATCCTGGTGCCCCATTCCAAGGTAAACGACGCACCCGGACATCCACATGATCGAAAAGAAAAATGTGATCAACCAACCAGCCCGCATTCTTCCTTTGCTCCATGGTCCAGTTCTGACGTACATGTGCCCATTACAGGCGCATTCGGTGATGGACGAGGGCCGGCAAGAGCACGCCAACCACCTTTATGCAAAACTAATAAAGGGCATAGAGAATATAACTAATGAGGAAAGACTAAAATAATTAAATTTTTAGTCTTGAAAATAGATGACTTACCGGTGACGTGAAGAACTTCTATAGATATATGAATGGCCTGTACAAAAAATATGCTGAAAACCTGTTCCACGTAAAATCCCCTTAATAGACAAGGGGGCACTCCCTAACTTTTACAGGCAGATTGGTTCATAGCTGGTTTTTCTACCTTCCTCTAGATCAAAAGGATAAAACGAAGTTCTAAAGTTTACCCATATCCTTCCTTTTGTCCCAGTTATAGGTCGAACTAGATGGAGATTTGTCTTTTAACCGTACTAACCATGTAACCACTGTATACCGGGAACACCCCACAAGATCTGACATTTTGGAGATGCTTTGAGTCAGTTGTCTGGACATCACAATTTGACCCGTCAGTGTAGCTCAGATCCTTACACTTGCCCATTTTTTCCTGCTGCCAACAAATCCACTTCAAGAACTGTTCACTTGCTGCCTAATATCTGTCTTAGGGGTGGGATATGTCATTGTAATGATGGGTGATCTGAATAACGTTGACGGTCAATGGTTTTGTGGTTATGGCTGAACGGTATATATCACCACTCATTGACTACAAACATCATGAATAAAAAAACACTTTAGGGGGAATTTATTAAGACTGGCATTTCATAGGGCACAGGCCTCTCTACCTTGCCATGCCCAACTGGTGTAGATTGACAGTAATTTTCTAGTGTAAATTGTAATAAATTTGTTGGGCCGCTGTGGCATAAAAAAGCCCTTACCACTTTTGTACACCATAAATCTGGTGTAAAAAGGATTGATAAATTCCCCCCTAGGATTATGACAAAGCTGCACAACTTTTCATTTTACAAAAAATAAGCTGAAACCGAAATGTCCCTTTTCCATTTTAAATACTGACTACAGATACAGTTCATCCTAGCCATAAATCCTGTCATGTCCAGATAACTCACTGTGCCAATAACTGCCCTGTCCAAATAGCTCCCGGTGCCACCAACCCCATCCATCCAGATAGCTCCCTGTGCCACCAACCCCACACATCCAGATAGCTCCCTGGCCTCCAACCTGGTCCATTCATATAGCTCCCTGTGCCATCAACCCTGTCCATGCAGATAGCTCCCTGTGCCACCAACCCCACCCATCCAGATAGCTCCTTCTGCCACCAACCCCACCCATCCAGATAGCTCCCTTGCTGCCAACATGTTCCATCCATATAGTCCACTGTGCCATCAACCCCATCCATCCAGATAGCTCCCTGTGCCACCAACCCCATACATCCAGATAGCTCCCTTGCTGCCAACATGTTCCATCCATATAGTCCCCTGTGCCATCAACCCCGTCCATCCAGATAGCTCCCTTGCTGCCAACATATTCCATCTATATAGTCCCCTGTGCCATCAACCCCATCCAGATAGCTCCCTGTGCCACCAACCCCATCCATCAGGATAGCTCACTGTGCCACCAACCCCATCCAGATAGCTCCCTTGCTGCCAACATGTTCCATCCATATAGTCCCGTGCCATCAACCCCGTCCATCCAGATAGCTCCCTGTGCCACCAACCCCATCCATCCAGATAGCTCCCTGTGCCACCAACCCCATCCATCCAGATAGCTCCCTTGCTGCAAACATGTTCCATCCATATAGTCCCCTGTGCCATCAACCCCGTCCATCCAGATAGCTCCCTGTGCCACCAACCCCACACATCCAGATAGCTCCCTTGCTGCCAACATGTTCCTTCCATATAGTCCCCTGTGCCATCAACCCCGTTTATCCAGATAGCTCTCTGGCCTCCAACCTGGTCCATTTATATAGCTCCCTGTGCCATCAACCCTGTCCAACCAGATATCTCCCTGTGCCACCAACTCGGTCCGTCCAGATAACTCCCCGTAAAATATAGCAGTTGTTAATTAAATTTGACTGAAATGAAAGACGCAGGAACAGATGATTCTTCTGCCATACTAATGTATTCCATCTTTCAAAAAGAAAGACATGATTTTAATATTACTTAACAATATGTTAAAAAAGTAGCCACTTGGGCGTCAGTGTTAATACAATTATACACTCTATAACAGATTCGATAGTGTGAGTATCTTTTTTTTTTCCTTTTTGTTTTTTCTTCTCCTGTTATCCTCATTCTGCAAGTATTCTTACACAAGCCGGCTACAAGTTTGGAAGGGAAGAGGGGGGGGGGGGGGGGGGATTAAAAAAACACAATAAGTATATCTTGTACACTTCTTTTCGACAGTAGATTGTATGTGAGCTAAGAAACGCTTGTCCGTTAAACGAGAATTTCTCCCATGATTTCGGAGCGGTGACGATTACATGAGCAGTATGAAGTCCATTCCTTTTTCGCCAGTAGTCTGTGTAACAAAACGTAGCGTACTGCAGAGGTGACGTGAGCCATCGTGGATGACGGAACTAGCTGTGCCTCAACTCAACCCAAGGAACCAGTCTCAAGTCTGACGCCAAGGCAATTTAGAAGAGAGCAGCTTGCTACAACCAAAATCTCACTCACAGACTACAAGCACACAAGCTAACAAATTCAGGTAGAAAGTGGCATATTTGTTTTCAGATCAGCAAGAATCGTCAGGGCTGAGGGGGTTCAGTGCAGATCCGCACAGCACTGGGGACAAGGCAAGGCAGCACTGGCTCGGGGCCTGATTAAGCGATCAGAACAGCAGGGCATAAACCAGTGGCATCGGTTCCTGCAGGGTGACCCCCTCCCCCTTTAAACATTTCCACAGTCAGTGTGCAGCATAGGTAGTCTTCTTTAGGCTGAAGTTGGACCAGTTGATTGACATCCGCTGTCTCGTCTGCCGAGCAGAGTCTAAGCAGAACCTGTAAGAACACAAAGCACAATACATGAACTCAACTCGGAAGTTCACTAAACTTTCCAAAAGTAGTAAAAACAGTAGATTCACCTGCAAATAAATTCTGCTTCGCACTGAAAAAAGGGTTAAGACCCGACTCATTAAATACATTGGAGGAAAAGAGCTCATCAACTTGCTGCTTTCTAAAGGCAATTGCTGTCCAAATAGGTCTAGATATGCCCCTACTGCGAAGATTTGGGAAAATTAAGGGTTTTTCCACAATTTATCATTAGGATAGGAGTCAACGTTTAACCCTGGAAAAAACCTTTAACAATGGAGTAATGTAAATAAGCATCAGCCTTAAAAAAAAAAAAGTCTGACAAGTCACAGAGATGTCTAAAGATTGCATTTGTGGGGGACAGTGATCTGCGAGCCCAGCTGGTGACTAGAACCAAGGTGCCCCCTTTGGATTTAGAAAAGAAAAAAAGTCTGCATCTCAGATCGAATATGGATGGCTCTACCATGGGATTAAATGGGACTGTAAAGTGCTTACAGGGCTGCCGTAGCATCCAATGGGACTGTTAACGTACATTACAGTCTCATCCGAAGAGCGCTAGGGGGCTAATCATTCTAGTGACTGCCCAGCATATAGGATGGGTAGCTTAACTACTAGCCAGTTCTCCATTCACTTAGAATATAGGTGAGTGACAACCACACTTTGTGCCACTTTTTAGCCGCTAAGCAGCTCTACATTTGGTAGAACCAGTCCATTCATGCATTACATGGTCGGCTATTCATTTGCATGGCTGCCATGTAATGCTACAATTACCCTGCAGTGCCCGCATCCCCTGGTGGTAGCGGATTGTCAGGCTGGCTTTATTTTAATAGAGGTCCTCGTATAGAGTTTTTATTCTCTCTCGTGCTTGTTGGGTTCCCTTCAGGTGCTGTTAACTGAAGAAACCTCAGAAACCAAATATGAGCAGGAGTCATACGTGCAAGTACTGTGCAGAATGATTATTCTTTTTCAATTACACATACACCAAATTTTTGCCTAAAGTACAAAGAAGCTCGGTCCTCAAGATCTGCTCTCTCCAAACAAAATGAATCCAATGAATGAAGCATCCCACAGACCAGTAATACAAGTTCTTCACCTTTTAAAATATTCCACTTCTCGTTCAGTCTCATCCATTTCAACACTGTCAAGATCAATGTCCTTTGGAAGAAAAACATCATCTGGAAATGAATACAGAAGTGACATTTTAATTCAAAGGCTTATACGAAGTCAGTCAAAAACAGCCGTGAGGATACATTGCAGGTAAGATCAACATCCCAGGTTAAAAAATAGCTATTAGCAAATGAGGGATTTAATATGAAATAGAACTGTAGTATTTGGGAGGTTTTTAGACGCTAGAATCCGCTTCCTAATCCTGCACTGTCCTATCTTATAGCGATTTGAGTCACTGCTGGGGGGGGGGGGGGGGGGTCTGGCCACTATGACTCTTTAGAGGTCATTTGCATATAGAGCACGCGGTTTTCAAAGTTCTTTTTCTTACATGGTAGCACAGAGCATGGATCTGGTAAGGTAAACTCCATATGACAAAAACAGATCGCCCCTATTGTACATGAATTGCATAACTAACCAGAGACCCCCTTAGAATGTGCCACTTTTAAGAAACCCTGTACCTAGGAAATCTGTATATCTACAGTGTATACAACTGCTTGAACCTTCTCCATGCTGGTAAAGGTCATCAACATGTAGAAAAGGGGGAGGAGGTTAAAGGGGTTGTGCATGTTGGGGGCTGCTTTTTTTTTTTTATACTGTTGACCTATCCTGTGGATAAGTTATCAGTATAGGATCGGTGGGGTACGACACCCGACCAACTGCGGATAGCCATGCAGGGGTCGTGCCGGAAGCAGAAAACTCTCAACCCTGCAGAACCGCAGTATTGCCGCCTTACAGTATATGGAGTCCTCGGCTTCCGGCAGCTGGAAGTGCTGATCCGTGCAGGGTCCAAGTGTTGGACCCCCACTGATTATGTACTGATGACCTATCCTGTGAATAGGTCATCAGTATAAAAAAAAAAAAAACAGTCCTGAAACTGGACAACGCCTTTAATAATCCCGCCAGAAAGCAAAACACATGTGGACATTAACTTGTAGGACCATTGCAGACAACAAAAACCCGTCAAATAGACTCCTTACCAATGGAATTATTCACTTTTTCTCCTTTCTTCTTCTTATTCCTCTTGCTTTTCCCCTTCGGCTGAGGAGAATCAGCGGTGATCAGCGGCTTGCTGTTTTGCTGCTCCACAATGATGGCGGCTTCACAAGGTGCTGCTGGCCTTTCCTCTTTTACATAATTTAGCTGTTTTTTGTTGTTACCGTTACCAGCCTTTTTCTCTTCCTTCTTCTGCTCAACCAAAGGCGTGACTTCCACCGCTCTGACTTTGGATTCGCTTTGGTTCTTCGGTTTTGGTTGGAGTTCGGCCATTTTGGGCGCCTCTGATTTTTTAACCTGTTCCGGGCTGAGTTTTGCTAGCTGCAATTTTGGCTTTTGCTTGACATGGTTTTCTTTCTGTTGGACCAAATCAAGGAGGAGGGAGAGCTGCTCTTGCTGTTTTGCCTTCACCTCTCGGGCGGTGTAGGGCTTCAAGTCTCTGCCATGTGTGTGATTAGGAAGATCGTTCACAGCCTCGAATAACGGACTTGGCTCTCTTTTGTGACAATGCCTTCTGGGTAGTGGAACGGATATGGTTTCCTGTTCGAAGATCCCATTGGGCAGTACCTCTGTGGTAACTTCCTTACAGGAGAAAGAGTTGTGTGTGTGTCGTTCTGCCTTGTGACTGTCCCTATGAGATCGATCTTTTTTCTTTTTCTTAAATGCCTGACACTCCTGGTGACGGTGAAATTCCTGTTTTAGCCTCTCCTCGTCCTCTCGTTGCCTCTGCTCTTCTATTAGTTGACAGTCTTCCCGTTCACTGGCTTCAGCTTCTTGTCGTGCCTTTTCTTCTAGCTGTATTAAAACAAATACACAGGAAGAGACTATTAAGATTTCGGTTGGAGCAAGTTATACCAAAACGTACAGATCTTATACATATTACACTAACTTATAAAACCTCACCATTAAATTTCGATTATAACAGAGGAAATGGATACATAAGATTTAATATGGTTTATATCTGTGCCGTTAATAACCGTTTCTTTACTGTAGGCAATGACCTTAGTCACACAGATGATTGGTGTGATATGACCACTTGTAGTGATGGCAGATGACAGATGTAAACACTGGCTCACGATAAGTTCAATTTACAATGAGTAAAGGTGATGTCCATGACGTCACGCATGGATAATTGTACGCATCACTGCTCTAAAAAGAACCTTGATCTGGTTACAAACTAGTCATAAACCATCTGATTTTATAGCCCCACACACCATCTATGCCCGAGGAGATCAGATCAATCTCCTGAACCAGTATGGAGGTAGCTGTCAAAAAAAATGAAAGGTGTTGTCCGAGAGATAGAAAATTATTATTATTTTTTCTTATAGAAATACTTACCTGTAAAATCCCCCAACACGCTGAAGCGGCAGGGGAGTTAAAAATATATATATTTTTTTTGTTTTAGAACATCCTGCTACCAGGTTAATTTGTGCAACTCTCAGACAACCCCGTTAAAGACCATTATACAGTTTACATAACGAAACGCACAATAATATTTCATTCCTGATCTTGCACTGGTCTGGAGTTACAGCTTGTATTATGCCCCATAGATGCACTGAACTCTCAGGCACCCCATAAAAGCTTAGCTGAGCTCCTGTAATGCAATCTTATACTGTACTGCATGCTGGAAGGGCTGATCTTTTCCTGCCTCACAACAATGCATGGAGTAAAGGGAATAGCGAATGCGGAGAGAACCCGCGGAATTGAGAAGGAGTTCGGCATGATGTAACTCAGGAAACTACAAGGTAAATAACGCAAGAGACTTACAAAGCTACACAACCTTTTATGCAGAATAAAACTATATGTAACTAAGGCCATTTTCCCGCCATGTTTGCAGTCGTCATTCGGCTTATGCACCAAGGGATGCTTCCCGTGCACGAGATGAACTTGTCTATAGGATTTTGGCATCTACATAGCTGGAATATATGTCGTTACACCTTTTTTGTTTGCCGGAATAGTGGTCTATGGGAGACATATGCAACTGTATGGCAAACACACTGTAAACGGACAAGAAAATTAAGTTTGAATAGAATTTGTCAGGATATTTTCACACAGTCCAGTTTTGATGCAAAACTGGTTCCAAGAGAGTAGGAATAAGAGAGTAATTATATGAGTTTTCCTAAGATCCACTCCCAGATTTCTCAATATGGCCTCATAATTCTTCTGCAACCAACATCTAATTCTGGTTAGAACACAAATACAAGGAATCACCTTAATTCATCGAGATGTGTTGCTGGGGACAACATGGTGGCCCTGCAATGGCGGCTCGTGAGTACGCGTCACAAAACAGTGCTGCAAAAAGATAGCCAATATGTAGGGCTGGCGTGAACATTCGGACTGGGAGCACAGCATTGATGGATACTGTAACCTGTGTTACGATTTGGCAGCTTGCACCTAAGGATGCTCCCAGACACTGCTGGCCACGATGCTAACCTGCTGCTTTTCCAGTCGTTCTCGGTCCGGTTCAGCGTCTGCTTTGTCAGTCTGTTCCTCAGCCGTGCTGGTGCAGGCTCCCTGTATGTTCTCCTCTGAGCCAAGAACATGGCTAACAATAATATTCATAGATGGGCTCGCCTCATAGTCCTACGGGGGTAGCACATAGGTAATTATATTACAATGAATAAAAATAAAAAAAAAGATATATATTTATAATCCCAAAAAATAAAATATGTAGCATTATATTAGTAGCGGACCCATTGTATGAATCTTGATGTGGAAGAGACTGACCTCCACGTGGAAGAATTTGGCTGCCACTATGGTGCCCAGTTCCATCGTGGAGGGCACAAGTACTAGTACTTTCTTCACAAGGCTAGCACGAGTAATATACAAACGTGGCAAAGACAGCATGCACTTGTGTTGCCCTATGTATGGAAACAAACTGCCTGTATGTATCTATAGGGTAACACCGCGTGTAATGTACAGCTCACCTTTCTTTGCTTGTGCCTCGCGCGTTTGGCTGCCCGTGAGCTGCTGACAGGTTTGGGTTCGGAGCTGTTGATGAATTGTACTAGGTCTTCCACCTTCCGATGATCAACCACACCAGTTTCCTTTTCCGGGACCTGATCCGGCTTTTTGGGCTGTTCTTCTTTCCTCTTAGTTAGCCGCAAACGGAGTTTCTCCCTCATTTCTGTGTAGTTCCTACTGGTTGGTGCTGATGGAGGCTTAAGTATAAAGCAAATTGGGTTAAATAAAACAGTCAGACCACTAAACACTATCATGAACCAGTCAGAACCAAGAACTGGTGACATCTTCATAAAACTATGGATGTTATAGTGTCAACAAATAAACCTAAAAAGTTAGACACGTTTCCCATATACTTTCTGCATCAATTACTGATGGTTTTCCAAGAGCTCTGCTTGCTGTCATTCAACATGGAACATTCCTGGTTTACTTCCAGTCACGGTCATGTGATGATTACACAAGTGCTCAGCTCGTTAGTAGACAGCTCTGATAACTGTAATGTAACGAGCCATGCAGCTGTGCGTCCACATGATCAGGACAGATTTTTATCCACTAAGTAAATGAAGGTTACTAATGAATGAAATGGATACTGAACGTTTATTAAAAAATTGTATAACTTAATTTTCCGAATTTTATTTGCTGAAACCATAATATTCTTGTATGCTTGATCTTAAAACAAAAATAACTAAACATGCAAGCACAGAAGAAAAAAAAAACAACGAAACAATAAAACAAATTTTACATATAAGTTCATATGCATGGCTCATAATATATCCTATTCAGAGAATCGATTGTCACAGCGATACCCAATTAACACATTCACTGGTTCCGATTTCAGGTCTCCCAATAACTATAATCAGGGAAAAGCTGCTCCGTCAGGGAAACGACTGTTCATCCTCACCTACCAAAGTCTGTTCTTACTAGTAGGCCCACAGAGAGCATGTAAGAAATTTGCATCCGGTCATATATTGCGGTCTATGGGGCAAGCTTTTTAATAAAGCGTAAAGAAGCTCACCCCTCCATGTCCGAAGAACTCGCAGTAGCAGCAGTCGCAGTATTTGCCCTCTTTCTGATTGGTGGATGTTGAGGTGCTGGAGCTGTGTTCTGAGCAGCTGTCCTCGTCCTGACTCTCCTCTCCATCGTACTGCTGGTGATCGTACGCGGCATTGTTTTCACACTGATGACCCTCACAGTCGGGATCACTGGAACACAAGTCACTCTTGGTTAAAGTCCGCAAACCATTTATTCAGTGGCATGTATTATAGAGAGATCGAAAACTTACAGATTCAAGTACTACCTAATATATTCCAGCAAAAGCAAACGGACCGTAAATACCTTCTATGCAAGTTTAATACTACGCGTACGTGTCTCATGTGAACACAGAAGGGGCTCCGCTTAAACGGCAAACTTTCCATAAATTGTTCTTGAATAGAAGCAGAAGACTGCCTCCTATATACAAGAATATAACTACTATAATACTGCCTCCTATATACAAGAATATAACTACTATAATACTGCCCTCTATATACACAAGAATATAACTGCTATAATACTGCCCGCTATATACAAGAATATAACTAGTATAATACTGCCCCTATATACAAGAATATAACTACTATAATACTGCCCGCTATATACAAGAATATAACTACTATAATACTGCCTCCTATATACAAGAATATAACTACTATAATACTGCCCGCTATATACAAGAATATAACTACTATAATACTGCCCCCTAAATACAAGAATATAACTAGTATAATACTGCTCCTATATACAGGAATATAACTACTATAATACTGCCCCTATATACAAGAATATAACTACTATAATACTGCCTCCTATATACAAGAATATAACTACTATAATACTGCCCCTATATACAAGAATATAACTACTATAATACTGCCCGCTATATACAAGAATATAACTAGTATAATACTGCCCCTATATACAAGAATATAACTACTATAATACTGCCCGCTATATACAAGAATATAACTACTATAATACTGCCCCCTATATACAAGAATATATCTACTATAATACTGCCTCCTATATACAAGAATATAACTACTATAATACTGCCCGCTATATACAAGAATATAACTACTATAATACTGCCCCTATATACAAGAATATAACTACTATAATACTGCTCCTATATACAAGAATATAACTACTATAATACTGCCCGCTATATACAAGAATATAACTACTATAATACTGCCTCCTATATACAAGAATATAACTACTATAATACTGCCCGCTATATACAAGAATATAACTACTATAATACTGCCCCCTAAATACAAGAATATAACTAGTATAATACTGCTCCTATATACAGGAATATAACTACTATAATACTGCCCCTATATACAAGAATATAACTACTATAATACTGCCCCTATATACAAGAATATAACTACTATAATACTGCCACCTATATACAAGAATAGAACTACTATAATACTGCTCCTATATACACAGGAATATAACTACTATAATACTGCCCCTATATACAAGAATATAACTACTATAATACTGCCCCTATATACAAGAATATAACTACTATAATACTGCTCCTATATACAGGAATATAACTACTATAATACTGCCTCCTATATACAAGAATATAACTACTATAATACTGCCCCTATATACAAGAATATAACTACTATAATACTACCCCTATATACAAGAATATAACTACTATAATACTGCCCCTATATACAAGAATATAACTACTATAATACTGCCCCTATATACAAGAATATAACTACTATAATACTGCCCGCTATATACAAGAATATAACTAGTATAATACTGCCCCTATATACAAGAATATAACTACTATAATACTGCTCGCTATATACAAGAATATAACTACTATAATACTGCCCCCTAAATACAAGAATATAACTAGTATAATACTGCTCCTATATACAGGAATATAACTACTATAATACTGCCCCTATATACAAGAATATAACTACTATAATACTGCCCCTATATACAAGAATATAACTACTATAATACTGCTCCTATATACAGGAATATAACTACTATAATACTGCTCCTATATACAGGAATATAACTACTATAATACTGCCCCTATATACAAGAATATAACTACTATAATACTGCCCCTATATACAAGAATATAACTACTATAATACTGCCCCTATATACAAGAATATAACTACTATAATACTGCCCGCTATATACAAGAATATAACTAGTATAATACTGCCCCTATATACAAGAATATAACTACTATAATACTGCCCCTATATACAAGACTATAACTACTATAATACTGCCTCCTATATACAAGAATATAACTACTAGAATACTGCCTCCTATATACAAGAATATAACTACTATAATACTGCCTCCTATATACAAGAATATAACTACTATAATACTGCCTCCTATATACAAGAATATAACTACTATAATACTGCCGCTATATACAAGAATATAACTACTATAATACTGCCCCTATATACAAGAATATAACTACTATAATACTGCCCCTATATACAAGAATATAACTACTATAATACTGCCCCCTATATACAAGAATATAACTACTGTAATACTGCCCCTATATACAAGAATATAACTACTATAATACTGCCCCTATATACAAGAATATAACTACTATAATACTGCCCCCTATATACAAGAATATAACTACTATAATACTGCCCCTATATACAAGAATATAACTACTATAATACTGCCGCTATATACAAGAATATAACTACTATAATACTGCCCCTATATACAAGAATATAACTACTATAATACTGCCCCTATATAATATAACGACTATAATACTTCCCCCTAAATACAAGAATATAACTACTATAATACTGCCTCCTATATACAAGAATATAACTACTATAATACTGCCCCTATATACAAGAATATAACTACTATAATACTGCCCCTATATACAATATAACTACTATAATACTGCCCCTATATACAAGAATATAACTACTATAATACTGCCCCTATATAATATAACGACTATAATACTTCCCCCTAAATACAAGAATATAACTACTATAATACTGCCTCCTATATACAAGAATATAACTACTATAATACTGCCCCTATATACAAGAATATAACTACTATAATACTGCCCCTATATACAATATAACTACTATAATACTGCCCCTATATACAAGAATATAACTACTATAATACTGCCCCCTATATATAAGAATATAACTACTATAATACTGCCCCTATATACAAGAATATAACTACTATAATACTGCCCCCTATCTACAAGAATATAACTACTATAATACTGCCCCCTATCTACAAGAATATAACTACTATAATACTGCCCCCTATATACAAGAATATAACTACTATAATACTGTCCTTTAAGATATAGGAGGTGATATATAAATGACATAGGTTCAGCACCTAAATTTTGGTTACAATCTGGAGCCCTATACTTTTTATACAATGAACTCAATAATAGAGTAAGCTCCCTAACTCCCCCTGGTGGTGACAAAATCGTATGTCTATGTAGGGGATTTGGAGATTTAGATCAGAAAAATGGGGTGCCTATTACTATAAAGATAAATTAAGAAATAAAAATAAAAAAAAAAAATTAATAAAAATCGGCACACAATGTCATAATGTTACCAAACAAAAAACAGGGAAAAACTTTACGTAGCCGTTTTACCTAAAAATTGCAATGGCACACTTATTTTTGCATCAAAGATTTTATAGTATTCTGAATTCTCTTTTAATACTACCAGTACATGTAAACTTATGGCTAAAAGGATGTGCATTTCTTTACCTGCAGACACTGGGAGGTGCGCTAAGTGTACCATCTGTAGCAGACGGAGGAGCAGCAGTGGAAGGACAGAAACCTAAGTGCGGATCCACGAAGCCAGGAGCGGTGGCAGCTGTTTTGGGGAAGGGCTGAGGACTAATATTTGGATGGTGCGGAGTGGAGGCTGATGAGTGTGTAGCAGGAGACAGGGGGGGAAGAGCCGCTAAGCTTGTCGGACTGTTTCTTGGTGCAACTGGCGTAGACGGGTGCCTATGTTCTTCTTTTATGTTGTGAAATACATCACCTGAAACAAACAAGAAAGTGCAAGAACATTAAAACAATGTCCTTCTTCCAAACAAATCCACTGTATCAGATGTATGTAATGTAATAAACATGCTGGACTAGGTAAGTTTTTGCATTCAACAAAGCATCAATAAACTGAACAGTCATTGTTGAACCAGTCTCCATAGAAATGTGGCCTAAATGTCTACCCGGTATAACTCACGCCATATAGCTTAAAGATACGGTTTTAGTTTTGAGCTCATCGCAGTGTATACAGTAAGCTCCCTCTAGTGGTGACTTGATAGAGACAGAATTTTGTCATTCCACTATATGGCTATGCAGAGGATTCAACCGCTTCAGCGAAAAAAGTTCCAACCGCCATAAAGATATAAGAAATCCGCACAGAATTATTGACCAATATTAAGGGGCGGACATTGAACTTTAAGATGTTCATTGAAATCCTGCTACAGAGGTTGAAGGTTGCAAATGTCTTTTGCCTCGGAGCAGACTGCGAACCTTGTGGGGTGGATTGTCCACGTAACAGATGCAGTGTTACACAGTTCCGTAATTTATGGTCAAGCTCTGAGCAACAGGGAGCGGCGATAATGCTTTATATGATAGATGAGGCATTGCCATGTTGTACTGTATTAGTGGGCCCGGACGCTATGTAAGTGATATAGCGCAGTATCGGTTACATAACTCCGCAGCAAGCTTTTACCGCCTCGGTAGCGGGCATTCAGAATACTACAAAACCTATAGAAGGCCTCACCTATAGAAGAAGGCCTCTTGGATGACACTTTGAACTGGTTGCTGCTAGACTGTACTGTGGTGGCTGTGCAGGAAACGGACGAAGTTGCTGATGAGGTCGCCATGACAACCTTATTTGCTTCTATAAAGGCATCCTGGAAATTATAAAGACATTTCTTTTTGGCAGTGTTTTTCTTCTCTTTAACATCCGGTACCGTTGTCGACTCATTGCTGGATGTGGTAGGAAGTGTTTCGGGTCTAATTTCTGGGAGAGCTGGTCCTAATATGTCCCCTCCTAAAAAGTGGTGTTAAAAAAAATAAAAAAAAATTATACATACATACACATCTTTGTGTATCCATCGGTCTATCTATCTATATAATTGCAAGTAGTGGGACGGAGCAGCATATTAAAAAAGGGCGATGTTTGATGCCAGCGTTAAGACCCTGATCAGGTATCATATGTAAGAAGTTAATTTAAAAAAAAAAAATCAATAAAAAAAAATAAAATAAATAATCGCAGAACTCTAAATATCCAGTGAAAACTAATTAACCCATATTAAGGCAAAGATTCAGGCCTCATCATAGCATTTTTAAGCTACAACGCATGGCTATTAGCGAGCAACTTCACAACCGCGCCAAAAACTGTGCTGACGCATTTTAGCTAAATCAATGCCGCTGCGAGGGGCCTCAGGCCACGACTACACCTAAACTTTTTGTAGTGCTACCGATTTTAACTATTGAGCTACTTTGCAGTCCACATGAATACATTAAGTTGTATAAAATCTTGCGGACTGCAGCGGTCACTCGACAGTTAAAAATCAATCAGTGCCGCTACAAAAAGCCTAGGTGTAGCCCGGGTCTTATCTTAACAAATATTAGAGATCATCTACACACAGATCAAGGTAATATGTCCAGTATTTAGGCATTATTTGCAGCGATTACGATCTGCTAAGGGAAAAACATCACATCTTAGGACATACATATAAAGTAAATGTCTACTACTACTACATACTGTTTTATAATGGAGTTCAATGTATTTACAGTATGCACCGCCTAGTGGGGAATGCAAGTCTCCAAAAAGTTATCATTAAGTGGGTTTTCCAGGGACAGGGCGGTCTACCCTTTAGGACAAAATTTTCAAAAAATAAATCCTGTTTAACCCCTTCCCTCTTTAGCCACTTGACCTTCCTGACCGAGCCTCATTTTTCAAATCTGACATGTGTCACTTTATGTGGTAATAACTCCGGAATGCTTTTGCCTATCCAAGTGATTCTGAGATTGTTTTCTCGTGACACATTGCACTTTAAGTTACTGGCAAAATTTGCTCGACATGTTCAGTATTTAATTGTGAAAAACACCAAAAATTAAAATGCATCTGCTTGTAAGACAGGCAGTTATACCACACAAAATTTTTGCTAATTAACATCCCCCATATGTCTACTTTATGTTGGCATCGTTTTTTGAACATCCTTTTATTTTTCTATGACCTCACAAGGCTTAGAACTTTAGCAGCAATTTCTCACATTTTCAAGAAAATTTCAAAAGGCTATTTTTACAGGGGCCAGTTCAGTTGTGAAGTGGTTTTGAGGGCCTTATATATTAGAAACCCCCAAAAAGTCACCCCATTTTAAAAACTTCACCCCTCAAAGTATTCAAAACAGCATTTAGAAAATGTCTCAACCCTTTACACATTTCACAGGAATTAAAGCAAAGTAGAGGTGAAATTTACAAATTTCATATTTTTTTTGCAGAAATAAATTTTTAATACAATTTTTTTTATAACACAGAAGGTTTTACCAGAGAAACGCAACTCAATATTTACTGCCCGGGTTCTGCAGTTTTAGGAAATATCCCACATGTGGCCGTAGCGTGCTACTGGACTGACGCACCGGCCTCAGAAGCAAAGGAACACCTAGTGGATTTTGGGGCCTTATTTTTGTTACAGTCAAAATCCCCCAAAAGTGACCCCATCTGGGAAACTAGACACCTCAAGGAAATTATCTAGGGGTGTAGTGAGCATTTTGACCGCACAGGTTTTTTACAGAAATTATTGGAAGTAGGCCGTGAAAATGAAAATCTACATTTTTTCAAAGAAAATGTAGGTTTAGCTAATTGTTTCTCATTTCCACAAAGACTGAAGGAGAAAAAGCACCGTAAAATTTGTAAAGCAATTTCTCCCGAGTAAAACAATACCCCACATGTGGTCATAAACGGCTGTTTGGACACACGGCAGGGCTTAGAAATGAAAGAGCGCTATTTGGCTCTTGGAGATCACATTTAGCAGGAATGGTTTGCGGAGTCCATGTCACATTTACAAAGCCCCTGAGGGGACAAAACAATGAAAACGCCCAAAAAGGGACTCCATTTAGGAAACTACACCTCTTGAGGAATTCATCTAGGGGTGTAGTGAGCATTTTGACCCCACAGATGTTTCATAGAATTTATTAGAATTGGGCAGTGAAAATAAAAACAATCCTTTTTCTTTAGCGCAAATTTTTTCATTTTCTCAACAAAAAGGAAAAAAAAGAACCCAACATTTGTAAAGCAATTTCTCCCGAGTACGGCAATACCCCATATGTGGTCATAAACTGCTGTTTGGGCACACGGCAGGGCTCAGAAGGGAAGGACCGCCATTTGGAGTGCAGATGTTGCTGGATTGGTTTCTGGGCGCCTCTGGGCCTAAAACTGTGAAAACCCCCCAGAAGTGACCCAATTTTGGAAAGTATGCACCTCAATGGATTTACCTAGGGGTGTAGTAAGCATTTTAAGGTGTTTTGTATAAATTAGCGTGAACTCGATGTTGCAGAGTGAAAATGTGATTTTTTTCCATGGATATGCCAATATGTGGTGCCCAGCTTGTGCCACCATAACAAGACAGCTCTCTAATTAGGACGCTGGGTTTCCTGGTTTTAGAATCACCCTACATGGGGCACTAATCTTTTGCCTGGACAGTCGACAAGGCTCAGGAGTGAAAGCGTACCATGTCAAATTGAGGCCTAATTTGTCGATTTACAAAGTGTTGGTTCACAACTGCAGAGGCTCAGATGTGAAATAATAAAAAGAAACCCCTGATAAGTGACCCCCATTATGGAAACTGCACCCCTCAAGGCATTTTTTAAGGGGTGTAGTGAGCATTTTCACCCCACAGGTTTTTTCCATAAATGATTGCACTGCGGATGGTGCAAATTAAAAATTTACATTTTTCCTTAGATGTGACATTTCAGTGGCAAATATGTCATGCCAAGCTTATGACGCTGGAGACACACACCCCAAAAATTGTTAAGGGTTCTCCCGGGTATGACGATGCCATATATGTGGAAGGAAACTGCTGGTTGGGGACGCTGTAGGGTTCAGAGCGGAGGGAGCGCCATTTGGCTTTTGGAGAGCGGATTTTGCTTGGCAGTAGATTTGTTTGAGTATTACTGGTGTTTCCGTTTATAATGTGGGAGTACATGTAAGCGGGGCGGAGTATATAAGGGGCATAGTCAGGTGGTATAATAATGGGGTAAAAAAAAATAAAAAATGATCCATAGATGTGTGTTACGCTGTGAAGCAATCCTTTCTGCACAGGCCGGTGTCGCACTGATAAATGGCGTCCTTTCTTATCCCCCTTTTGATCCGCACTCCGCACCTTTGCAGTTTGGGGAATTTTGCTGGGATGTGTTGTCCTGGTATAATACGGGCACCCTCGCTTCCAGCGGATATGTTTGGGCTCTCCCCTTCCTGGTTCCCTAATTTTAGGTCCTTGATAAATCGCCTCTTGAAAAAGAAGAAACGTTCCCCTCGGGCACAACTGCATATTTTTTTATTTCCTGACTTATTGGAGCCTTAACTAATTTTATTTTTCATAGACGTAGCGGTATGAGGGCTGGTTTGTTGTGGGACGAGCTGTAGTTATTATTGGTACCATTTTGGGGTACAAGCGACTTTTTGATCACCTTTTATCCAATTTTTTGGGATGCCAGGTAAACAAAAAAACGCAATTCTGGCACAGCTTTTTTCGTTTTTTTTTTTATACAGCGTTCACCATGCGTTATAAATTACATGTTAACTTTATTCTGCGGGTCAGTACGATTCCGGCGATACCTAATTTATAGCACTTTTTTATGTTTTACAACTTTTTGCACAATAAAATTACTTTTGTAAAAAGAATGTATTTTTTCTGTCGCCAAGTTGTGAGAACCATAATTTTTTTTTCGACGGAGCTGTATGAGGGCTTGTTTTTTGCGGGACGAGCTATAGTTTTTATAGGTACCATTTTGGGATACGTGCGACTTTTTGATCACTTTTTATTCCAATATTTGTAGGGCAAAGTGACCAAAAAACAAACTCTGGTAAAGTTTTTTACGGTTTTTCGTTACGCTGCTCACCGCGTGCAATAAATAATATAATATTTTGATACCTCAGGTCGATCCTAAATACATATGGTTTATTATTATTTTTCAATAATAAAGGACTTGATAAGAGTAAAAGGGGGATTGTGTTTTATTTTATTACTTCAAACTTTTATTTTTTTCACTTTTTTTTACACTTTTTCTCAAGTCCCACTAGGGGACTTGAAGGTCCAACTGTCAGATTATTTTTTTTTTAATACATTGCACTACCTATGTAGTGCAATGTATTAGATCTGTCTGTCATTCACTGACAGCAAGCCGATTAGGCTTCGCCTCCTGGCAGGGCCTAAATCGGCTCCCGTAATTGCAGAGCAGGAGACCATTGTGTCTCCTGTTGCCATAGCAGCAGTCGCCAGTGCTGATTGCCTGTCAGGGCTGGCGATCTGCTAGTAACCGCTACGATGCAGCAATCGCTTTCGATTGCTGCATCGAAGGGGTTAATGGCAGGAATCGGAGCTAGCTCCGGTTCCTGCCGTTACAGGTGGATGTCAGCTGTAACATACAGCTGACTTCAACCGCTGATGACGCCGGATCAGCTCCTGACCCGGCACCATCTTGCCGAAAGCTACGGAAGCCGATCGGGCTCCGCCGCCGGGCGGATCTTGACCGGCTTCGGTGCTAGGCAGGCATTGCAGCCACCGGAACCCCGGCAATTTCATTGCTGGGGTTCCGATGAGCTGCAAACACCTTAAGTGAAGCGATCGCGTTTGAGCGCTGCACTTAAGGGGTTAACGGCGGGGATCGAAGCTTCTGAGCCGGTGCCAAACATTTGTCGTAAGTATACGACATTTTGCGGGAAGCACTGGCTTTCCATGACGTATACTTACGACAAATGTCGGGAAGGGGTTAAATATAGAGAAAATACATTTTACCAAAGAGAGGAAAACTCATAATAGAACAGCTGGTAAACTGACACCCTCCAGGTGTTTTCATACGGATGACCTATCCTGTGGATAGGTTATCAGCATATGATCGGTGGTGGTCCAACACCCACACCGATCAGATGTTCCGGCTGCCACCGGGCAGTGTTCGGTGCGGTAAGCAGATGGCTCCGGTCACACTACTGCGGCCGTGCTGCAGCTCTGCTCCTATTCAAGTGAATAGGTGCAGAGCTGCGGTACGGCCACTTTACAGAGCACGCAGCCATCTGCTTACCGCACCGACTACTGCATAACTCCCAGTGCCCGGAGGCAGTCGGAATAGCTGATCGGTGTGGGGTTTGGAAGTCGGACGCCTACCGATCATATACTGATGAGCTATTCTGTGGATAGGTCATCAGTATATAAAAAAACTTTAAAGGGTTATTCGCATCTTACAATGTACAACCCCAAGAACGAAGGGACCGAGGTCCCTTCGGCAAATACCAGTGTTCCCTTCTACAACCTGTTCAGGGAACTGAAACATCGCTCCATTCAAGTGAATAGGGCTGTGTTGTAGCTCCCTGCACAGCGGGTGGCCAACAGCTTTGCTGTGCAGGTAAAATTTGTGAATGAGCCGCAGTGCTTAGCCACTATTCGCAGTGGGGGCCCTGGGAGCTGGATCTCCATGTTCAGTAAGTGATTCTAGCGATACAGGCCATCAAATACCATAGCAGAAAAACCTATTTGACTAAGTCAATCACAAAAATTTGGAGCTCTATACCTGAAAAATGGATCTCTAATCGCTATAAAAGATGATAAAAAAATTAATCTGCGCAGAATTTTGAACCGATTTAGATTAAAATAAAAAATATTTCTTCACCTTTTAACACCATGTCAAGCCATTTTGCAGTAAACCCCACACTCAATTGAAAGCCTACAAAGGTCAACATAAAGAGCCCCAATGGTAACTTACCAGCCAAGGGGTCAGGTAAAAAAGACGACGTATTCCAGTTTTTATCGTTCATCATTTCTGAACCCCATAGACTTATAAATTTTGACCTGCTCCACTCGGGAGAATTGCCAAAACAGGTTGGATATATGTGATCTTGTAGAGAGGCATTGAATACTTGGTGCTTATTTGTGTGATTATGTACGGTGGTTGGTGGCAAGGCCTAAACAAAACGAAAAAAAAAAAAAAGTTAAGAGTCAGAGAGGTTACATTATATATAGTGTTTATATGTCAGCAGTAAATGGGTTAGAGAAGTCTCGTATGCGATGACGGGTCATTCATAAGGATAACACCTCAAAACCATGGCAGCCAATCTCATTATGCATTGAATGTGGCAGCCAATGATTGGCCGGCATGCACTTGTGATGAATCATCTCTATAGACGATCACTCATCACAAGACGGGTTAACACAAAAGGAATCGTTTAGGACAGGGAGAAATATGGGAATGTGTGTTTTTTCTATGGCTTCAGGCTACTTTGCAGACATTTGAAAAGCCTAGGATTGCTGTCAGTGAATGGAAAAATTACTACATTGTGAAACTGCAAACCTGTCATGAACATTTCTAATCAACACGGCTTGTCAAAGGGTAATTCCTACCTTTGACATTTTTGGCATATCACGTGGATATGCCATAAATCTCTGATAGATGAGGATCGAAGCTCTGGGACCCACACTTACCTCCAGAACGGGGGATACCCAAAAAGCCTCACCACAGAGTTCAGGCAGAGAATCAATGGCTGCTCAGTTGTGCCGCTTTCTTCATTGATTTCTTTGGGAGTTACGAGAAAGTCAAACCCGATTTACCTCTCCTTTCCATCTCTGCCTGGATGCAGCAGCCGCCTAACCAGGCAGATAGGATGATCAACGTTCTGGAGGTGTGTGGGTCCCAGAGCTAAGACCCGTATCTATCAGATATTTATTGCATATCCAGTGGATACATCATAAAGGTCTACAGCGGGAATACCCCTTCAGGTATGTCATAGCTCTCATGTACGGAGCAGCGAGTCGGTGTCATTTGGACAATAAATCAGAATTTGAATGTAAACTGACAGCAAGCAGAGATCCTTAAGTTGGTGAGGATATGAAATACAATATTATATCAAGTTAAATAAGTTTCGTTATATAATGACTAAGCTTTGTTTAGATAAAAACAGAAAACCTCTTTAAATATGGATTCAACTGCATAGCCGTATTAGTAGCCTGCAATTGTTAATTTGATTACTTAAAATGCCAACATATCGGACACATGCCACGTTTGAGGAGCGACACTGATGCGGTGTACCATTTCAGGCGGCCATATAGCGATCAAAGTTCAGTTCTAGAGAACTGCACTAGGTCCTGGTGAAGCAGCCGAAATACAGACCCTAAAATACGGCTATATTAAAGAGGCTCTGTCACCACATTATAAGTGCCCTGTCTCCCACATAAGGAGATCGGCGCTGTAATGTAGGTGACAGCAGTGCTTTTTATTTAAAAAAAAAAAAAAACGCTCTATTTTCACCACTTTATTAGCGATTTTCAATTTATGCTAATGAGTTGCTTAATGCCCAAGTGGGCGTGTTTTTACTTTAGACCAAGCGGGCGTTGTACAGAGGAGTGTATGACGCTGACCAATCAGTGACCAATCAGCGTCATGCACTCCTCTCCATTCATTTACTCAGCGCATAGAGATCCTGCTAGATCCTTATGTGCTGTCTTATACTAACACATTAACAATACTGAAGTGTTTAAACAGTGAATAGACATTCAACGGGATGTCTATTCACAATCTGTGTACTTCATGTCCACTTGGGCATTAAGCAACTCATTAGCATAAATCTAAAATCGCTACTAAAGTGGTAAAAATAGATCGTTTTTTTTAAATAAAAAGGATTACTGTCACCTACATTATATCGCCGATCTCCTTATGTAGGAGACAGGACACTTATAACGTGGTGACAGAGCCTCTTTAAAGAAAGGGTGTCGCGAAAAAAAAAAAAATTCTATCAATTTGCTTTTAGTGTTTTATTAAAAAATGTTTTATTTTACTTTTTTTTATTTTTGCACTTTTTCTTGTCTATGGGGGCTGCCATTTTTTTTTCATCTCTGTATGTGTCGATTAACGACACATACAGACATGGAATACGGCACATACATCCCCATAGAGAATGCGAACGGGACCCGTTGCATTCACTATGCTGTACGCCGTCTGTGTGGGAACGGCACATACACCGCTCCCACAGAGTCCAAATGGAAGGTCTTCGGCCGAGCGACGGCCATTTTCTTGTGGACCGGAAGCCGCGGCCGGACAGTAAGAGGACTACTTCCGGTCGTGGCTTCCGGACATGTGTTCTAATGCAAGCACTAGGAGCGGAGGGAGCAGACGGACCGGAGGAAGCGGCGGCGGCAGGAGCAGGAAAGTTATGTCTGTCTTTGTTCGTGTTTTACTGTGCGATTACTACTGTATGTTAACCTACTACACAGTGTGTTAGCTCAAAAAATGGCGACACACAGTGTAGGAGGTTTGACCGTTCAATCCCCTCGTTTCTCCCGGCACTAGCCAGGATAAGGGAGGGGGGATTCTGTGAGCTCACTAGAGCGAGTGTGTATTCTCAAATTTTGCAGCATAAAGCAATGAGGTTGCTTTACCACATTTGGGAATTGCTCCATCTAGTGACCAGCACTGGGAAATGTTATAAATTAGAATCTAATTTATAATATTTCCTGACTCGTGAAAAAATTAGAACAATGTTTAATCACTTATACACTGTTTAACTAAAAAAAATAAAAAAAATATTTCTAGCGACACATTCCCTATAAGGCCAAATGAAATGGGCCTAAAACAAAATTGGCTCTTTTAGCTTACCCAGATGATATTTACTTATATTCTTTATTAGTCATTTTGTATATTTACTGATTCCCAACTGTAGCTCATTAAGGAATAGGTGGGTGCTACATAAACATTATTAGACCTACGTGTGTAGGAATAAAGTGTATGAGCAACGCACGGTTAGTCCATGAAAAGCCATGTATCTAGACCAGAGATCTGTATCCAGGCCCAGCGTGAATGAATGCTTACAAGCTTTAGTAGCACAGAATTTACCTTATTGTGTGCAAACGGAGAAGCGTAGAGTGTGGGATGGATTAGAGGTCTGGGCAGGTGAGGAATTGTATGTAAGGGTAAATGTCCATGAATATGGGGGTAGAGGTGAAGTGCTGGGTGTGCAGGCTTGTCAGGATTAACAAACTGATGTCCTGTTGGGAGACGTCCGGCTACCAGTGCAGATGGAGAAAGGCCAGAAGCTTCCTGTTTACACACATGACATTCACAAGTATTTGGTATGGGTTCCACCTACAAGAAATGTTATAAAATATTGTAATTATTTTTCTTTTAGAAAAACCGACAAAGTCCACGTTATTGTCCTGCCCCCCCCCCAACCCCTCCCACAAATGAAGGAAACATCCACTTATGAGTGCCAAATAGACATCCACAAGGCCTCATTCACACCAGCGTATCAGATTAATGCGAGTGGAAAAGGTCGCACTCGCAAAGCACATTTTTTTTCTATTTTTAATTGAATTGATGCG
This sequence comes from Rhinoderma darwinii, assembly GCF_050947455.1. Taxonomy (NCBI): domain Eukaryota; kingdom Metazoa; phylum Chordata; class Amphibia; order Anura; family Rhinodermatidae; genus Rhinoderma; species Rhinoderma darwinii. The sequence continues at coordinate 32,740,644 of NC_134687.1, read as the reverse complement.
CAAATCACGCACCTTACACGCGTGTGCGGTGCGTGGTTTTCATGCACCCATTGACTTCAATAGGCGCGTATGTGCGTGATCACGCACCAATATAGGACATGCAGTAAGTATCACACGGCGGACTCACGCGGTGTGAAAAATCATGCATGTGTGAATGGCCCCATTGAAATTGTTTCAACGCACAGCACATTGACGTGATTCACGCTTGTGTGAATGAGGCCTAAGAGTTTAAAGATCCAGTTTGGTCATCAGAGGGCGACTTTCTTTGCGAAGTAACTAGACAAACCCATGAGGGCTCATCATTTTACTACTCATTTCAGTTCCTGGTGGTGTCCAGTCCGAAGAAATTGATGGCCTAGCCTCAGTCAAAATCTGATCAGTCGGGGCTCGACTCCCATCACCCCCGCCGATGAGCTGTTTTGAGCGGGCCACATAGCTCGTACGAGCAGCTCCATCTTCATTTCCTTTACTGCTCCAATTAAAGTGAATAGAAGACTGTAATACTGTGCACCAACACTGCAAGTGTGTCAGTAATTCACAGTACAGGCAGTGACTGTAAGGAAAGGGAAGCAGCAATCGTACCAGCGCTGCGGCCCCTTCGAAACAGCTGATGGGCCGGGGTTCCTGTACTCGGACCGATCAGATATTGATGGCCTATCCTGAGGATAGGCCATCAATTTATTCTGACTGGACAACCAGGTTTTCCAGCAACTTTCTAATTTACTTATTGCTCCAATTTCTCATCTCATCATCAAATAGATTTTGAAAATAAGGTAATGAATGAAAACATACCGTATATAAGAAAGTTGTAGAACGAAAACTGGAAAACTCCTTCAATGTGATGCATCAGGTCATCCACAATGGTGCCCCCTAATTCAACGGTTTATGACCCAATAAACAAAACATGGGCTCAACTAATGAGCAAAGAATGAGAAGCGGCATCACCTGTGGGCTGAGGTATGAGGGAGGGGGGCTGTCCATCTTTACGCCATCCTTCCTAGGTGACCTCTTCCTAACATGAACGTCGTCTTTCGACATATCCGGCTGCTCCCCGCCGCTTTCACCGTCCGCCTCTGAGGAACTGCTGCTTGTGCTGCTCACCGAAGGAGACTGTAAAGCAGAGACCGTGAGTATTTCTTCTATTATAGACCAGAGCCACAAGAGATACTAAGCGACCCCCGTGTTATACCTCATCTTTCAACGCCATGTTTTCACCACCACCATTGAGCTCGTTGTGAATCCCATTCATATTGGCCACAACATCCGGATCATCGTAATTGTTAAGGGGGTAAATATCAGCAAATTTTGCAGATAAGGCGGTGCCATCTTCATCATCACTACCACTGTAAACGAAGAACATCCAGTTAGTTCATGTCTAGCCAGTCAGCATCTTCCCATAAGCGGAATCTTTCTGCCACTAACCGATAGATCAAGAACATTCCTAGATTTCATACGTGGCTTATTAATGAACACGTTTTAATTTTTTTGGGCCGATTTTAGACAATTTATGTCGGTAACTATACTGAAGTAGACATTGTAAGAGGTGAAAGAGAAAAAGTTCTATTGCAATATATCGGTATCGGCGCTGAAGTACCTACAGAGTGGCCTCCTAAACTCCCTTTCAGGGCGCCGCAAGACAATGTATCCTCTACGCAAGATGAATACCCCTGTTCACCCAACACGGGATCCTGATTTTTGCATCGGGGGCACACTTTCTCTATAACCTCTCTTTAAATGGATTTCCTGGCATGGATACCACACTATCAGTTTGTCAGAGCCAAGCCAATTGGCTGAGATTTGCTGCAGGAAGCTCAGAATCAGTTTTATCCAGGGGGGGGGACCAAAGTGAAAAGCAATGACTGACTTCAATTGACCTCTGTAGCCTATGTGGATGTGACTAGCTAGTATAACAGAGGGCCCGATCAGAGAGCCCTCATCCTATCAGATCAGCATACTTTAGGCCTCATGCACACCTACAGGGGCAAAAGTGGTCCATGCGGCCCTGAACTCGGGAGTGTGCCGCCACATAATGTCGCCGTACTAAATCAAATGCATAGAACGCCATACTCGGAAGACGTACGGAGCCGGAATACAGAGGCGTACATGAGGCCTTAAGCTACACAAACTTTGGCAGCAACAGGTTCACTTGTTTAGCCGGTGCTCGCTGATGGACACATGGGGAGTTTAAAAACATTGCCGCTTTCCTGCATTATTTCTGAAATTCCAATAAAACACAAACATACAAGAAGTTAAAAAAATATATATTATATCTACATCTATCTGTATACACACACTTGCCTATTAGTACAGGATCTCTTAAGGCGAACACACACTTTAATTTGTAAAGAAACGAGATGGCGGTCACATTCAAGTCACCTTGTGATGATGAATCATAATACCAATTAGGTTGGCTTCACCCGCGGCAAATTTTGTCGCATAACTTTCTGCCACTGCAAATCAGTCCATTCATCTGAACGAAACTTGCAGAAATCCATGCGCTCGCTGAAGAAAAAACCCCATTCAGATGAATAGAAAGGAGTTTCAGTCGCGGAAATTTCTGCAACAAAACCTGCCGCATGTAAATCCACCCGGATTTGCAAAAAATAAAAAAGTAGTAAAGTAATTGAGAAAAATAAAACTGTAGATGGTTAAAAAAAGAGCAAAATCCATGGCTCATGAATGGAAAATTAAAAAAAACAACAACATGTAACAGACAGGCGCACAAGAGAAGAACTTACAATGTGGCTGCAGAGCCATTGTCTGCAAGGATCAGCCTGGGATGCTGCTGGATAGTGATGGGAGAACTGGGACCGGAACCTGAACTGGCGGACGACATGCTGGGCGGGTGGATTTCTGACAGATAACCTGGAGTGGCGCCTACTTGTAGTGGTAATGGGTTTAAGTGGATATCATCTGTAATCGGCGTATCCATGATACCACACGTGAGGATGTGAGAGAGGCTGCAGTCGTCGCAGGTGCACCTGAGAACAGAGCACAAACCCAACGGAGTAGTCAGTCGGAGAAAAAAAAAAAAATTATCCTTTTGGAGAAGGCGATAATCAAAACAGCGACACTACACGCTCCATAATTAGAAGCTGCAAAAGCGTGCATACAAATTACCAGCAGGCAAAGGGTTTCACAAGTCGTCTTCTAGCAGAATATTTACGTTCTGCTAGCTTTCTAACAATCTGTATGACGAGAACAATTGTAGGATTTCACTTCTAAACATGAATTTCCTAAAATGACCGCTAAGGAGGAGTGTAGTCCGTTGCTGCGCTGGGAACAAATGCCAAGATCTCATCGAGCACCGCACATTCTAATACTACACAGCATCATCCCCAGGACAAGCAAACCTATCACTGAACCCCAGCACGGAAAAAAAAGTGGGGGAGAAGGAGGCAACATATAGAGTAAAGCCGGCCATGCCAATAGGATAATAGAAAACAAACACAAACAGGGGGCATCTCATGAGGGCAAGTATCCAGCTTATGAAAATCACCGAGATCCTACACCCAACATAATATACGCTCACCTAGGATGGTTACGTAATCCAGACAACAGTGTCGATGCGTATTTTGAAGTATTGATATGTACCAAACGTAGGTGCTACTCAAGCCTGTCCTCATCGTGTAAGCCAACAGATCCAACATAGTAAATGAAACATAGAAAAAACAAGACCAGGGAGTGCGCCGAGTGTATTAGTGTATAAAAGGGGGAAAAGGTAAATGGCGGTGGTCAGTGCTCTCGCCTTGTTGCTATGCGGACGGTGAAAAAAACAGTATAACAGCTAAAAAGGCAAAAAAAAAAAAAAGAATCTTTACTCCTAAAGCCCCATGCACACGCCCGAAGAATTCATCCGTAAATGCGGACCGTAATTACGATCCGCAATTACGGAGCCATTAATCTCTATTGACCACAGACACCTTCCCCGTATATTTACGGGAAGGTGTACGGGCCGTAGAAAGTCTCCGCAAAGATAGGACATGTCCTATATTTTGCTTTTTACGGACCTTGCTTCCATACTATGTATGGGAGCACGGGCCGAAAAGGCGGGTGGCTGTCCGTGGCCGGCATCGGTCAGCCATGCCTGTAATCGTGGACCATGATTACGAGCACGGCCATATGCATGGGGCCTAACGGATTGATTTTATATGTGGTTATACGTGTTGCTCCGTTAGTGCACAAGGTGAGCGCATTGACCACCGCCACTGTTTTTTTTTTACCCTTTATATACAGATCCCACCTTATGAGCGCTTCTTGGTTTCGCTTTTTCTACATTTCATATACACACACAAGATAGCCGTCTCCCGGACAACAATACACAAAGATTATTTCAAAGAGAAGAGAGAGACAAGCTGCTACCAGGCGCTTCTGACAGCAGCTTGTATCCCAATAGAACACACTGAATCCTTGTTCCTCGCCCCTCAGCTGCCATTCATGGACAGCCTGGAAGCCCTCATACACATCGATGGGTAGACACAGTCAACTTCAGATAGACCAACCTGTCGATAATGGGCCTGCATTTTAGTTCAATACTAAAAACAATTCAACCAGCGGCATTGAACTCGTGCACTGCAAGCTGGAGTCCCAGAAGGGAGTAGGTAAAACGCGTAGAGCTGGCGCCACTAGCAACGTCCAGCTCACACTGCCCTGACGTTGCCGCCGCAGCCCGTTGACAGTCTTGCAACAGCCAAGTTTTAGTTTCACTTCGGGTCCTGTGGATTTCACAATTAAGGATCTCATCTATTTTTCCATCAAAACCATAGACTTTCAATGAAGCGGAAGGGCGCGTGCGACAGCCGCTCCATTCAAACACTGCATAGCCACGGTCAAACGGCTGAGGGGGAAACCGGGTCCCCCTTCTAGAGATCGGTGGGGCACCTAGTGGTCGCACCCCACAGCGATATAATATTTATCACCGATCCAGTGGATAGGTGATAGATTTTTTTTGTGGGTAAACCAAGCGTGAAATTCATTATAGTAAAGCAACGATGAAGCTGTACAGCAATATTCTCACCTCCTCCTGTAGTTACAGTTCGGACAGTCGGACATGCACATCCGCGTTGACAACATGTGTCTCATTTTGTCTGCAAAGTTGTTTTCTCCAGTTAACGCCTTCTTATTGTTCAACTGAAGGAGAAATAAAACATTTATATAGAACACAAATCTAGATGAAATAGTAAAGAATTAGAGAACAGGGTCTGGGGATGGCCCGAGTCATTGGAATGACAGAAATTAAAGTGTAACTAGACTTTACAAAAGTTTTGTGGTTTCCTAGTGACATTTCAGAAGTTTTGATCGGTGGGGGATGTGCTGCTTCGTTTCTGATCTGCTCCCCCGGGATAGGCGAGTGATCGATATACGCACTTAGACTTTCTATTGAGTCCGTACACGGCTCTGAGGAAAGCTGATCAGAAATGAAGCACCACAATGCTCACGCGAGCGCTTCTGCCACTTTGTTTTAGCGATCGGTGGGAGTCTCAGTGGTCAGACCCCCACCAATCACAACTTGTGACATGTCAAAAGTTTCTTTAAAAGTTAAATTACCCTTTAAAACACATTAAGGGACAAGAGAACAGTAATATGGGCAAGCAATAAGATTCACTATTCGGAGTGGTTTATGGACATGACCATGATATGTGCACAGGTGAAAACACACACACACACACACCCGAGGTGCCCCAGTTAATATAGCGCTATACAGAAATATATGCACACAACTATAGGTTCCTGACCCAAATTCCTCCCATGCATTCATACACACAAGCACTAATAGGCTTAATATGTAGCAGTAATTGAGCAGGGGCCGGACAAATCCCAGTAGCAACATCTACAATATCCCTGGTAATCTGCATGCGTTTCCTACTGAGGGCTGTGAAAGCCAATTCTGGAGAAAAACCGCAAATTGGCTACTGAAGCAGTCTGACTTGTAATTTGTCTAATTACAAAAAATAACAATTTCAAACAAAAAAAAAAAAAGTAAAATGTCCACTTGTCATCGGGGATTTTTATGCCCTACATTCTGTGGTCATTTATTACTATAGCTCTACAATGGTTGCATCTCTTTATGCAAATCCCCTATAGATCCCAGCTGCAGCTAGAGGGAGATAACCACACTGGGTTATTTAGTTCAATGTATATAAGAGTATGCAGTAGGCGCCCTCTAGTGGTGGCTGAGGGAAGCCAGATTTTCAGATTTTGTTCTAGGTCTATAGAGAGGATTAGGGTCAGCGAAACAGTCTATAAAAGGGGTTCAGGGACATTTAAAAAGAGACGGCTGCAGGCAGGGGATATGCTAAAATAACAAAATAAGTAATACTCACCTGCCAAATCCTACTCTGCCTGTCTGTTGACGAAGATGTGATCTCTCTCGACAGGTCTCTTTTTTTTTTTTGTGAATTCTTATATTCCCCATGAAATAACAATACTCCATCCCTAACAATTTCCCTTATCAAATGGGGGTGTCCCTACACGGTCCCACTGTCAGCACTGATTGGACAGTATCAGACTAAGTAAGGACCCACCTACTGGTAACACCTTGTTGTAAATTTTTCATAAATTTCTAGAAGGAATTACAGAGGAACGACACAACATAAGAGTTTTAAAAAAAAAAAAAACGATGCTTCAGAATTTATAATTTTATGAGTAATACAATTATTTACTAAAATGGATGTCAGGAAAGGTGACCAGAGCTTTTTAACTTTTACAAGGAGAGGACATCCTGTTCCATCCATGTGACCGCTGCAGCCAATTACTGGCCACAGCAGTGATGCTAGCAAGAATGGCATGTCATCGCGGAGGCCAGTGATCGGCTGTAGCGGTCACATGGATGAAACGGGAAGTCATCACTTCCTGTAAAAGTAAACAGACTGGTGGAGACCACCATAGCAGCGGCAGATTTACCAGGCGAGTATTACTTATTCGGTTATTCTAGCACATCCGCTGCCTGCAGCCTCTTTTTGTAAAATGTCCCAGGACAACCCCTTTATGAAATGATAAACTCTGTGTTTTTCCATAAAAATAGGATTAAAACAAAGATATTCATTGGCGGACATTCGGTTCTTAACAGTTAAAGACTACCTGTCAGCACCATCCCTGGCTGTATATTGTATTTGCATTGCGCACAGGGCATCATTTACTAAACAAATAAAAAGTGTTACTGTCCCCTGGGGGGAATGGGGTTTTACTCTATACCGAGCATAATGCTATGGGGGCCGGAGAATATAAAAACACACAAAGGACCCGCTTACTGGCGGGACACGTCAATGCGTTATAAAAGCCCGCATCCAGTCAGACCTGCACAAAATTACCATAATCATCATAAGAGATCTACTTCACCCCCACTTTCATTTTGTCACATAAAATCCTAGAACAGAACTTTAACCCTTTCACAGCTGAGGGCGTAAGTAACACGTCATGACATTAAACGCTTGCCACGACTAGAATATTAAAGGACTAAAGCGTAGATCTTCGCTTACAAATTCTACCAGGATCATAGATCTGGGAGTAACATTTGGGGCGCAGCAGTCGTTTGAGGTCCAGGATGAAGTTTTACTTTCTGGTTTTGGGTCTCTATAAGGAAACTGCAAGTGACGTCAGGAAGATCGATCACAGCCTGCTACTATCATCTCTCCCCTTGCGGAGCCTCCAATACCCCAGGGGGATCCAAGAACTTTTCTTTAGGTTATCACCTCCTATACCAATCACAGAGGATGTGTGTTCTCAAATTGTCACATTTAAAAGGGAATGTGTCACTTAAATTTTTTTTTATTTTTATTATTATTGATTGATATTTCTGTCATTTACAAAATGGTTTACATATTTATTTTCCACAGGTCAAAAATATTCTAAAATTCTATTATAATTTAGAATTTCCATGTGCTGGCCACTAGAGGGATCAGATCCCACAATTGCAGCAAGGTCACTCAGGCAAAGTAGCCTCATTGACTTCTGCTGCAAATTTGTGAAGGACACACTCTCCCCTAGTGTCCTCACACAACACCCCTCCCTTCATCTGGCTAGTGCTGGGCAGGGGATGAAGGTCATCAGACCGCCTACACTGTGCACCGCCATTTTCTGAGCGACTGCACCGTGATCGAGGAGAGGAGAAAAGCTCTGTATTGTATTGCCAGAGGCTGTGGCCGGAAGTAGTCATCTTACTGTCCGGCAGCGGCTTCCATTCCTCAGAAAAATGGCGCCGGCTTTCCCTCCAGTAACAAGCTTCTATGTTTTAACGGTGTGAACTCTGCATTACACAGGCCATGCACAGTTCACATTTAGATGACACAAGCTTAGGAGATCGGAACGGCTCCCGTTCATATCTCTTATTGCCCTGTATGTGTTGTGAAGAATAGAATAAAAACATGGCAGCCCCTTGAGAGAAAAAAAAAAAAAGTATAAATAAAAAATTTAGGGGACAAAATAAACTAGTTATATTTGAATATATAAAAAACAAAATGTATAAAAAAAAAAATAAAAACAACATCATGACACCTTTCCTTTAAGGGGGGTATTTTTTTCTACTACAGAGGTGAGAATATGAGCAGCTACTTATCTAATCTCACCCCTGCTCCTTATCAGACCATTTGTCAAATTCGTGAATTCCCTAAATCGTCAGGTGTGTACAGTATGTAACTCTGTAAAACCACCTCTTGCTAGACATGTATACGGAGTGCCCATCCAACAGTGAATGGCACATGGTGCCCTGATTCAGGGGAGCTGATCAGAACGTAGCTGTGGATTGTGCATTCAAATACATGGCTAAGCCAATTTATGTTCAAAAGAAGGGAATTGGCAGAGATATTTTAATATCTTTATATGTGTGAACCAAAATTTCTTACAGAAATACTGTAAAACAGGCTACATAGGAGTATGGGCATTCAGCTATTACAAAAGGGTGACGTGACAAAACGCGATAACGTTTCTATTCCATTTGGCCAACGATACATATGAAGACGAGTTTGAGACTCTGTGTTTTACCATATGTGGATAATATGTATGAGCAAGTATCAGAGTAAAGCCTACTCTCATTCCCTTACAAATAAAGATGAATCTGCCCCCCATGGCAGACACGGTTTTGAACTGCGTCGGGAGGAGAGCGAGAGAGGGAGGGAGGGAGGAGGAGAGCGAGAGAGGGGAGGGAGGGAGGGAGGAGGAGAGGGAGAGAGGGAGGAGGAGAGGGAGAGAGGGAGGAGGAGAGGGAGAGAGGGAGGAGGAGAGGGAGAGAGGGAGGAGGAGAGTGAGAGAGGGAGGAGGAGAGGGAGAGAGGGAGAGAAGGAGAGAAGGAGAGGGAGAGAGGGAGGAGGAGAGAGGGAGAGAGGGAGGAGGAGAGAGGGGGAGGAGGGGGAGGAGAGAGGGGGAGGAGGGGGAGGAGAGAGGGGGAGGAGGGGGAGGAGAGAGGGGGAGGAGGGGGAGGAGAGAGGGGGAGGAGGGGGAGGAGAGAGGGGGAGGAGGGGGAGGAGAGAGAGAGCGAGAGAGGGAGGGAGGAGAGAGAGCGAGAGAGGGAGGGAGGAGAGAGAGCGAGAGAGGGAGGGAGGAGAGAGAGCGAGAGAGGGAGGGAGGAGAGAGAGCGAGAGAGGGAGGGAGGAGAGAGAGCGAGAGAGGGAGGGAGGAGAGAGAGCGAGAGAGGGAGGGAGGAGAGAGAGCGAGAGAGGGAGGGAGGAGAGAGAGCGAGAGAGGGAGGGAGGAGAGAGAGCGAGAGAGGGAGGGAGGGAAGAGAGGGAGGAGAGAGAGAGGGAGGGAGGAGAGAGAGAGGGAGGAGAGAGAGAGGGAGGGAGGAGAGCGAGAGGGAGGGAGGAGAGAGGGAGGGAGGGAAGAGAGAGGGAGGAGAGAGAGAGGGAGGAGAGAGAGGGAGGAGAGAGAGAGAGGGAGGAGAGAGAGAGAGGGAGGAGAGAGAGAGAGGGAGGAGAGAGAGAGAGGGAGGAGAGAGAGAGAGGGAGGAGAGAGAGAGGGAGGAGAGAGAGAGGGAGGAGAGAGAGAGGGAGGAGAGAGAGAGGGAGGAGAGAGAGAGGGAGGAGAGAGAGAGAGAGGAGAGAGAGAGGGAGGGAGGAGAGAGAGAGAGAGGGAGGAGAGAGAGAGAGAGGGAGGAGAGAGAGAGAGGGAGGAGAGAGAGAGGGAGGGAGGAGAGAGAGAGGGAGGGAGGAGAGAGAGAGGGAGGGAGGAGAGAGAGAGGGAGGGAGGAGAGAGAGAGGGAGGGAGGAGAGAGAGAGGGAGGGAGGAGAGAGAGAGAGATAATTTGGAACTCCGACAAATGCAGATAATGTCCGATGTTAACGGACAAACTAAGGCCTTATTCAGACGAACGCGTATTACGTCCGTGCTACGCGTGTGGAAATCCCGCGCGTCGCACGGACTTATGTAAGTGAATGGGGCCGTTCTGACAGGTCGTGATTTTCACGCAGCGTGTACGCGTTGCGTAAAACTCCCGACATGTTCTATACTTGCCCATGTTTCGCGCAGCACGCACCCATTGAAGTCAATGGGTGCGTGCAAATCGCGCACGGCACACGGAGGCACACGGAAGCACACAGTTGGTAAAGAAGTGAAGGGTAACATAAACGCCCCTCCTTCGTTACGGTGTCGTAACATCAAAACAGTGTCATGATGCCGGCTGCGCGAAAATCACGCAGCCACGCACCCTATACAGATGGTGCACGGAACTTTTGCGCGAGCAAAACGAGTTTTTTGCACGCGCAAAACGGACACGTTCGTGAGAATAAGGCCTAAATTCTGCAGCGACACTGGGATCTGGATTATGAAAATTTCTTGTCTCTTCAGTTCTGCTGATGGGAAGAGAAGTGCATGTAGACATAAGTAACACGTATAGCCTGCACATCTTGATTTTTAGGAAGTGCGTGTTTCGGGCCCTACTGGGGTCAGACTTTCAGCTACAAATAGGACATTTTTACGTATTTTGTACACAACGTGGTGCTTTGATGCAAAATTACAACGATCCAGGGTGGCATTTTTACTATATGTCCGGTGTCTATTTTTATTAAACATATGGGTATCAGGGTTAAAATGTGTTTTTAGGTTAGAAATGTTTGAAAAATGACCACGGCAGCAAAAGGGTTAAAACTGGAGCGTTACTTCCCTGAGAAAGTCACATACTACATAATACAGCAGTGATGGCCGCTGAACCTGACCGCTAAACTAACATGGCAGGCAGCAGGTTTCACCAGCAGATCATTACATTTTCCCTGTTCTATTTTCGCAACATAAATTTCATTCAAGTCTAGCTAAACTTTTGAAAAACTTTGACAGGACATAAGTTTTGATCGGTGGGGGTCCAAGCATGGAGACCCCCACCAATCACTAAAGTGAAGGTGCAGTAGTGATCGGTTGAGCGCTGTACCGCTTAGTTTCTGATCGGCTTTTCTCGGAAAGCCGAGCGAGAGCTGTTTGGGCTGAGACTTTCTATTGAGCCCGTAACACCACTCCGAGGAAAGCCGAGAAGAGCTAATCAGAAACTAAGCGGCACAGCGCTCACCCAAGAGCTTCTGCCGCGTCATTTTAGCGAACGGTCAGTGCTCAGACCTCCACCAATGAAAACTTCTGACATGTCAAAAGTTTAGTTACCCTTTAAGGCTTTATTCACACAAACGTGTCTCTAGTCAGTGTACTGCCCATTTTAACAACGGATAGCACAGTGACCCATGCAATTCAATGGGGCTATTCACACATCCCAATAGAGATATATAAATATAAAAAACGTGAGTCCATTTCGAGAAACTCACTGCATGTACAATTCTGTTCCGATTTTGCAGACCAGACTCGCCCATTAAGTTTAAAGAGGCTCTGTCACCAGATTATCAAATCCCTATCTCATATTACATGTGGTCGGCGCTGCAATGTAGAGAACAGTAACGTGTTGTTTTTTTTTTAAAAACGTTAATTTTTGGCCAAGTTATGAGCTATTTTATATATATGCAAATGAGCTTTGAAATGGACAACTGGGCGTGTTTTTATTCGTATGTCCAACTGGGCGTGTATTGTGTTTTTAACTGGGCGTGTTTACTTGTTTTACTAATTGGGCGTTGAGAAAAGATTCAGAAGTGTCAGGATTCTGAGTACACATCCCGTCCAGGCTGGAGGTCATGTGTATTCATTATCAGGACACTTGTGTATGTGGCTGCACATCGTTCTAGTAAATGAATGGAGAGGAGTGCATGATGCGGATTGGTCACTGATTCGTCAGCATCATACACTTCTATTCACAACGCCCAGTTAGTAAAACAAGTAAACACGCCCAGTTAAAAACACAAGACACGCCCAGTTGGACATACGAATAAAAACAAGCCCAGTTGTCCATTAGAAAGGCTCATTTGCATAAATATAGCTCATAACTTGGCCAAAAATGAAAGTTTTTTAAAAAAACAACTTTACTGTTCTCTACATTGCAGCGCCGATCACATGCAATAGGAGATAGGGATTTGAGAATCTGGTGACAGAGCCTCTTTAAGGATGCGTGAAAAAAAAAAAAAAAAAAAAGATAGCACGTGGATGACATCCGTGTGCTGTGCAACTTTGACAGATTAGTCGCTATAGAAATGCAGAAAAAAAAAATGAAACCAGAAAATGCTTACAGAGAAGAAACACCGAAAAGAAAAACGGATGACCCACGGAAACATATGCATGGAAAAGGGTCCGTTCTTTGCGGATGCAAATCGGACACGCGTGTGTGAATAAGGCCTTAAGGAGTACAGAAACATGGCCAATGCTGGACATAACCACCCTAGCAAATCAAGCAGATAACGCAGCAGTGGAAAGAAATTGGCATAACAGAGATCATTCTCAAATATTCCCCCCAAAAGAGGATTTTACTTCATGAAAGTCCAATCCGAAGCATAGTGAAAGCGATGGTCGCAGCCTTACTTGTTCTTCAATAAACATCCTTTGTTTATAGTATTCCCAATCTTCTTTTAGCATCCTGTGTTTGGACTGCAAAGCCATCTAAAATGAAGTTTAAACCAAAATAAACATGCTTTCTGTAAAATCTCGCTACCCACCAAGAGGGCCTGAGCTCTGAAGGAATAGTCGCCGACTAAGGCGCCAAGCAGCGGCAAAATGCAACACGGAAATAGGGCATTAATTCAGATCATGGTTATTTATTTGATAATCTGTTCATTATTTTAAAATTAGGTTCCCCAAAATCCAGGTCACAGAAACCGGCCAACAACCAGATCATTATTCTGTGCAGCGAAAGTCAAAACATGAAATTTCGTTCTACGGACGTCAACTCTCCTGTTTAAAGGGTAACTAAACGTTCAAACTTCTGACATGTCATAGTGACATGTCAGAAGTTTTGATTGGTGGGGGTCCGAGCACGGAGACCCAAACCAATCGCTAAAACAAAGAAGCCGAAGCTCTCGTGTGAGCGCTCAGCCGCCTCGTGTCTGTTCGGCTTTTTCTGGGAAATCAACGTATCGGAGTACGGACTCAATACAAAGTCTATGAGCCCGTACTCCGATACCTCGGCTTTCCGGAAAAAGCCGAACAGAAACAAAGTGGCTGAGCGCTCACACGAGCACTTCTGCAGCTTCATTTTAGCGATTGGTGGGGGGTCCCAGTGCTCGGACGCCCACTAATCCAAACTTCTGACATGTCACTATGATATGTCAGAAGTTTGTTGAACGTTTTCCTTAGAACAGTGCATTGTGCTGTTCCTCTGTCTTTCCCCCTGGAAATGTATAAATAAATTGACAACTGGGCGCTACTTTACCTCTGGTCTGACACTGCTCAATCATAGTTGTGTCAGACTGTGTAGGGAAGTACACTTGATAAAGTGAACGGTAATATACATTTTATCTATATTTCCAGGGGGAACAGAGGAACGGCACAATAGAGAGTTCAAAGAATAGATTATCCAGAATTGTTAGCTTCCTCTTAATTATGTTCCATTACAAATGTGTACCTAGCGCAAAAATAAAAAAGGCAGTAGTGTGTGACTTGACCATGGGGAATAAGCCCGGATACCATCAGAACTATAGGTGGGAACCAAGTTCGGACGCCTAGATGACCTATCGCTATGTGCACAATAATGGAATGATGCTAGATCGTAATCTATGACCAAAAAAAAAAAAGAAGGTCTATACTTCGCACCTATATATGATATATACACGATTAAAATGATTTTTCAACAGAGCCCAGGAACGGTAAGAGCCATATAAGCAGGTATACAAAACGTAAATAATTTCTACTTTAAAAGACTAAATGTAATCCTGTGACTATGGAGCTCGTGTCACCACCGGTCATCAATACCAGTTTTGGATACATGCAGCTTACATCAACGTGTGGTAGGAGACTAGAAAGGCATGGCTTTTTCACTTGTATGGTGCTGAGCTGCAGTACCATACAAAGCCAATGGACAAGAGTGGCGCTGTTTCTGGATAAAAGCAGCCATGTATTTCTGACTTTAGACAACCCATTTAAGGTGTGCAAACAGCAGCATGACTACGGTTTACAACACTGACAAGCATTTGAATTAAAAAAATATATAAATATCTGGGCTTAGTCTGGGGGTTCAACTTTCTAAGGCTATGTTAACAACTGCGTTGTGGCTTCCTTTTATAATGGAAGCCATAACGCTGTGGTGGATCCGCTGGGACTTGCGAGGCAGGTGTGAACAAAGCCTAAACCAGAGGCGAGAGCAATAACCGAAAGATACCCCTGTGACTGATCCCCTTTAATTGGCTATTATGTAAATAACAACTCTGACCTCATTCACACTTGCATATTTTGACCAGTATTTTGTTTCAGTAATTGGCAGCCAAAATGAGGAATAGAACTTAAAGGGGTACTCGCATCTCTAACATTTATGGCATATCCATAGGACACGCCATAAATATCTAATAGGTGCCGGCTCCAGGTCCTGACTTGTCCTATTCTTTTGCCGCTGAACGCCAGACCGCTGACTTACAAGGCGGCGGGTTTCCAGAGACAGCCGAGTGCTATTTGCTGCGCTGTTTCTGGTACTCCCAAAAAAATGTAACGGGAAATAGCGTACCTCACAAGTTCCAGAAACAGCGTAGATCACTGTGCTACGCTGTTTCCGTAAGATCCATTCACATCTTTGCGAGTATCAGAAACAGTACATCAAAAAGGGCTCTGAGGTTTCCGGTTTCGAGCAGCAGAAAGTAGGGCAGGGGTCAGGAGGCCCTGTTCTAGCAATAGGTGTGGGTACCATTTATCATACATTTATGACAAACCCTGTGGATATGCCATAAGTGTCCAAGATGGGAATACCCCTTTAAATACAGATTAAAGAGAACCTTTCACCTGCCCATACACGTGCAGCATGTTAAAGGCAGGGCTGCACAAACACTGACTCGCGTAAAGAAAAAATGCTAACTTCCTCCGTTATTTACACATCGGTGCAGTTATATTTGGCACCCGATATGCAAAGAAGCCCCTGAACGGTCAATGGGGTGTGTAATGGCAAGGGGGCGTGTTACTATGGCTGTGACGCTGTCCAATCAGCTACAGACAGTGTCAGGTTGGCTTGCGCTGTGTTCCCTCCCGCAAGAACACACACAGACTGGTGGTTCTGCAGAGAGTGTGTGTGTGCGCGCGCGCATGCGTGAGGCCGCGCACGCACGCTCTCTGCAAAATCACCAGGGTGTGTGTGTGTGTGTGTGTGTGTGTGTGTGTGTGTGTGTGTGTGTTCGTTCTCGCAGGAGGGAACACAGCACAAGCCGACCTGACACTGTCCGTAGCGGATTGTACAGTGTCAGCTCAAAGAGTGTAATGCCCCCTTGCCATTTAGTTAGATAGAAACTCCCCATTGACAGTTCAAGGGCTTATTTACAGATCGGGCGCCAAATAGAACAGCACCAATATGTAAATAACGGAGGAAGTTAGAAGATTTTCTTTACGTGAGAGTGTTTGTGCAGCCCTGCCTATAACCTGCTGCACTCAGATGCACGTGTATGGGCAGGTGAAGGGTTCTCTTTAAGTGTAATGGAAAGATTTGCACCTATGCAGTGTTTTGATCCTAATCCATTTTTGGCTTACAAATACAGACGCAAAATACCAACTAAAATCCGCAAGTGTGAAAGTGGTCTAAGTCCCACCGCCACCTCCAGTTGCATTACCAAAACACATGCCAACTACTTTGTATCCTCTCCATCTGTACATACATGTAGACACAGCAGAAACTATGAATGTCAATGAAAAGCACAACATTTCAACACGCATGACATTTGTCAGTGTCCCATAGGTGGAGCTATTGTTTACCTGTTCATCTACATAGTTGTCAATTCTTTTTTGACACTCTAGCCACTCTTCGGCAATCTGACCCATCTCTTGTTCCAGCTGAAGGTACCTTTGTAGTAAGGTACTATACATGTCCTCGCTGTACGAGTCGTGTGAGGTTGTTCCGAGCCTGCGGGCACAAAACATGCGTCCAAGATTGTGGGTAAGCGATGTCGTAATAAGTCCTTTATTTAGATCACATGAGAACTGCTGCTTAACAGTACTGTGGATACAACCCAGCAAACCTCTGCTGAACCTACAATTGTATATAAGGAAACTGCATATACAGCATTGCCATTATATAACATTGGATCCATTTATGAGCCATCACTGATCAAGGAGGCAGCATTCGTTCAAAAATCTCATGTGCTTGGGCTTCTGTCATGTGCCAGCCTGTATTGTGCCAACTAATAATTAGATAGAGGTTACTTCCACCTGTACTGCGCGCCTCAATTGGCCAATGATTTCAATGGAAACGGTGAACTTTGAACTACAGAGAAATGAAAAACTTGTTTGGATTACTGCCGTTCGCCAGGATTACCGGCACGAGAGATCAGATTATTCACAGGAAACCCTCAAAGGAAAAAAGTGATTGTCCAAAGTGGAGAACCCCCTTTAAAACAAAGGGTATATTTTAAAGAGACATCGCAGAATAATTCCTCAATATGTAGATCTGTTGCCAAGTGAATACACAGCTTCAGCTACGGTCGTCCGTTTTATACGCAAATGTTCCAGGTCAGGCCGAGCTACCAACGCTCTTTATTAGCCACAGATCAGTCTTCGCAGAGATAGCTCTGGGGAAGGGATCGCCGTCCATGTGCCCAAATAGGACGCATGGAAAGAAGGCGTCGAAAGTAGACAACTATGAACTACTCGGTTTTAAACGGCATTACTCTGCTGCTTCAAGCCGTACCTATTCACGAAGGCCTAGTTGACACTGAGTTTTTTTGCGCGCAGAAAGAATTTGCCGCAGAATTCCTTCAGGAATTTTTTTAGGCAGATTTGGAACTGGAAGCGCTGTTTTAATGCCTTATCCCCCGTGTTTATCGACCCGCGGATGTTAAATCTAATTGTAGGGCAAACAAAAGCTGTTAAAAAAATGCTCAGAAAAGAGCGCCGCAGGTTTTTTTCTGCCTCCCATTGGTAGCTCGGCCTGACCTGGAACATTTGCATATAAAACGGACGAACATTTGATTTCAACGGGAGGTCAGAGGCAGATACCGCTCAAAGACAGCGCATGTCGCTTTTCTTAACTCCGTGAGCGTCCGAAAGCTGCCCAGGAAATAAAAACGCCTCTGACTCCCATCTAAATCAGTGATTCGCGACATTTTTTGGCACGTATTCCAAACCTGTTTCCGCTTTAAAATCAGCACCAAAGAACTCAATTGACCTCAACTACTAAGATCAAGAAAAAGTAATTTCCGTAGTAATATTTTTGAGCGCTGAAGACGCATTACCTTATCTGTGAAACCAATGCTGGCAAGCTGTTTTGGAGTAATGGTTCTGAAAATACCAAGTTTTCAAAGAGATGTTTATTGTGAAGTTCCCACGTCACCTGGAATTTCTTTAAATGTTCATTTTCCTATAGTACAGAAGATATAAAAACAGCAAAGCTGCAAATTCAACACGCGAAAGACACGCGAAAGACATTGCCTGCCACCAAAAGCACACTTATCAGGGAATACAATATGGAGACTCATTATGTTCCTACCAAAGTGATGAGGAAGGTGCCAATTGTGCATGCCGCCTGACAGAGGGCACTGTATTCTTCTAGGAGGAGGGAGATGAATTGGTGAGCTTGAGGAGGTTTGCTTGGGGTCACCTTAAAACCCAATGACAAGTGCTTGAGCAAGCGGACTTTCATCTCCAGGACGTACTCTCGCGCTTGCTGCTCTAATCGTTGATACAACTGGTATGGGTCCCTTTCACATAACCTATATATATCAAAAAGACAGGAATAAGCATAAATGAAGGTTAATAGGTAATTCATAAAAAGACAGGCCATCAACATTTGATCGGTGGGGATCTAACCCCAGGACTCAAGGCTGTCACTTGTACTGCAGCTCAGTCCATTTTAATGGAATGGGCTACTCTGCAGTGCCAGGTACAGCTGTAGCCTCAGCCCCTTTGTTCAGATCAGTAGGGATCTAGAGTGTGATGGGGCCAGTAATGCTTTCGAAAGGCCATCAATCCCAGAAAATCCCAAAAGCAGCAATACCATTTAAAGAAAAGCCGTTCATATTTTTTTCGCTACAAAAAAAAAAAACAAAAAAAGTTAGACACCACAAGTTAATTGTATAAATAGCAGTAGTAATAAATTAAAGGAATACTCCATCTATGAAGGCTTTGTACTCCTTTATTAAAGGTGCTTTCCCACAAGACACATGTATTCCCTATCCACAGGATAAGGGGATATATGTATTATCGCTGGTGGTCCAACCGCTGGAACCCCCAGCAATGAGGAGAACGGAGGACCGAAATTCCCCCGAAGTGCTTCATGAGAAAGGAGCGTTGGTGCGCATTGCTCGGCCAGCGCTCCGGTCATTTCTACGGACTTCCGGGACGACTATCTCTAGCAGCTCTATAAAAAGTAGTGAAGCGCTTGTCAGGCTTGCGCACCAGGGCTCCATTCTCGTGGAGCACTTCAGGGGACTCTTGGATCCCCATTCTTCTGTTCGCTCGGGGTCCCCACTGCGATCACAAATGTATCCCCCATCCTATATGGATAGGGGATACATGTGCACGTGGGAAAACCCCTTTAATGCTTGATAGATTCGTTGGGAGTTCTATGTGAATATCATGTTAGTACACATCTAAAGCAGACGCTGTCACCAGATTATAAATGCCCCATCTCCTACATAGACTGATCGGCGCTGTAGAGAACAGTGGTTTTTATTTTGAAAAACGATCAATTCTTAGCAAGTTCCGAACAATTTTAGATTTATGCTAATTAGTATCTTAATCGACAACTGGGCATTTTTTTACTTTTTACCAACTGGGTGTTGTACAGAGGAGTGTATGACGCTGACCAATCAGCGTCATATACTTGTCATCATTCCAGGTCAGCTGGTTTCATTGCACACACAGCGTGATCTCGCTGTGAATGACAGCACAGTGTGATCTCGCGAGTGAAACCAGCTGGGCTGGAACCATGAGAAGTCTAGGATGCTGATTGGTCAATGATTGGTCAGCCTCATACACTTCTCTTTACAACGCCCAGTTGGTAAAAAGTTAAAAAAGGCACAGTTGTCTATTAAGAAACTAATTAGCATAAGTCTAAAATTGCTCATAACTTGCTCAAAAATGACCGTTTATCAAAATAAAACCACTGTTCTCTACATTATAGCGCCAATCAGATTATGTAGGAGAGAGGGCACTTGTAATCTGGTGACAGAGCCTCTTTAAAAGGACTTTCCACACTTTATTATCTACCTGCACACCCAAACAACTGCCAGACAATGCAGCAGAGATTGCTGGACACTTTCCTACTGAAGAAACGCCCAGCGGACACTTAATTTGCATACAGCGCAGGACAGAGTGCCTGGTCAGAAGGTAAATGAAAGTGGGGAAAACCATTTAAGCTTTTTTCTCTTTTGTTTGTAGAAAACACCAAGGCAAGCAAGGTTAGGCAAAAGAAAGGTGAGGCATTAATCCTAATCCAAAAATATGATAATCGTCAAGGAATTCTACACCAAACATTAGGCTACAGGATTAAAGTACATCTGACAAACTGCAGGCTTATTGCTCATGATCATCCATCTTATGCGTTTACCTATCTACCAACTCTTTCATTCCATCCTTCTCTGGCACCAGTGACTGATCCTGGTCATCCGCCAATGGCGTTCCAGCTTGACGGTATATGCAACGAATCATGTACCGTACGTCTGACCAGTAATTTTGTAGCTGTTGGGATTCCCGTTCAGTCTCTGCTGAAATTTCCCTAAAATTAAAGTGAAAAAGAAATCTTTTATGTGGCAATCTTGCAAAGTATGTACCAGTGTGACCAGAGTGTAAACCCTCGGATGGGATGACAAGTGTCTATCAGTCAAGATAGACACAAAATTGCGGGATAAACATAGCTAAGGCTTTACAGCGACCTGTAGCGACACGACGGTAAAACAATAAACGTCATGCAACCTCAGGGTTTTTCCTATTTCGGAAACATGCAATAATCACGAATTCTGACATGGTCAGAAAGCTTAGTATGCCGCAAGTCGCCCACGACTTTTACTTCCATAGGGAAACAAAGGTTTTCTCGCGACCACCGCCGACTTATTCACTGGGAAAAGCTTCTGAAGTATATGTTAAACATCGGCCGTGATGTATGTTGAACAGTGACATCCATTGACAATAAGGTAATTTAACGTATACATCATGAACTCTCGTAACTTATCCATTCACTGTATCCCTTTATAACCCATGGGTGACATATGCCACTGTTCGACATCCAAATAACGCATCTGTCACCTATAGGCTATAATGGCATCTATTTAATGTATACATCATTAAAAGCTATTGAAGGGCTCATGATGTATCCATTTGATGGATGCCCTATGTCACACGTAGACTTGAATGTCGAGAAAAAGTCCACTTTTTTTTTGTACTAGTCCCCGCGGGTTGACTTTTTTTACTGGTCTCCGCCAGGAGGCGGCCAAAAGGTCACTCTTTTGGCATCCGTCCAACAATGGACACATTTAGCATGTACATCAGGAGCTTTCCGAACATTCACTCTGAACAAAAAAATGTGATGTCAACAGGGCCTTAAAGGGTTCTCCACTTGTGAAAATCCTTGTTAGATGGATGCCAAGACAATAAGCTGATCACAAAAAGTCTCCCTGATGGGTGATCAGCTGTGATCTGTGGAGGAACCTGTCAGTAAGTGTTCAATTTTCCTACAGCGCCACCGCAGGGGAGACTAAGAATTACATAGTGTCCATTCATATCGATATGTTGTCTGTCTAATGCAGGACAGGACATGTCCTCCAAAGCGAGAGACGCGCTTTGTAACGGATATTCACTCTGGCCAATAGATGAGAATCCTGAACATTGGACCCCACCCCCTCTAATAACTCAGAATTCCTTAATAGAAAACAGGTTTTCTAAACTGGACAACCCCTTTAATGACCTCACATGGCACAGAAACAAGCTAACTGTCCTGCCTACTAGAGGCATTACGGTACCCCTTTATAGAGAAGTCTCAGCATTTTGCATGGGTGGAGGTTTGATAAACTGGTATCCTGACGAATCGTTGGAAGGAATATAGACCCCCCTGGTGCTCTTACAGGCATTATGTCCTTGAAGCTACCACAGAGAAGCCTTCAATGGCACTCGCAGTAGGGTGTTCCCTTCACTCTAGTAGGTCTAAGAGTGCCCACCTCTCATGGGTAAGTATAAGGATTAGAAAGTGCTAAGAAGTAGTGCGGTTAGCATACTCACACAACACATCAATATTAGTGTCTTCCAGCTAGAAGAAAGCTAGCACTCACATATTAAAAGCTTCCTACAGTCAACTGAAGCAAAGCTGCAAACTTCAGTATTAGAAAATTTATCCCTCTATTTCCTTGGAATGCCTTAAAATGAAAGTTCCACCTTGGAAACTGCATGACCAGCCATTCCACAATATAAATATATTATCAAATTAAAGGCTCTATAAAGTTTTGTAGCCTTTTTTTTTTGTTATGAAATGTATGTTTTGCGTTTATATACATTTTTCGAATTGACAAAAATGCAATTTTGTTTTTGTGCTGCAGCTTCTATGTATCCACTGTTCATAGAAGCTGCCTAGCGCCGCTGTAAACCAAATCTATCAGTGAGTTGTTCCCCCTTGCCCGGCTGAAATTGGCTCCTGTATCCCTCGAACGCTAAATATAACCCTAATATCGATCACATCTAAGTTCATCCTACTGTAGGTTTACATAGCCTTTAAAGAGGCTCGGTCACCACATTATAAGGCGGGATTCACACGACCGGGTCGCGTCCGAGCCCGAGTGCCGGCCGGTAAAATCGGCCATTCTGCCCGGCCGGTTTGCATAAAGTTATGCATCCGTGCCGGGCCGGGCAGATCCGGACAGTGACATCAGCGGTAACTCCTGAAGGGGAATCCCCATGTGTTCGGGGATTCCGCTTCAGGAGTTTCCCCTGATGTCACTGCCCAGATATGGACAGAGACATCAAGCGCTCTGTCCAGGAGCGGAATCCCCGAACACACGGGGAATCCGCTCCTTCAAGGAGCTAAAGTGCGGCTAGCACATAGCAGAGCGGGGAGATACCTCCCCGCTCTGCTATAGTGGCGTCGCTACAGTAGTAGCAGCAGCAGCAGCTGCTGCAGCTGCTAGCGGCGCCATCAAAGGTGTCGCCGGGCCAGGGCGCTTTTAAAACAAGCAGGAGAAGGGAGCCAGCGCAGCGCTCCCTTCCACCTGCTGTACACCCCGGCCTTGCCACACCGTCAGAATGGCATCAACTCCGCCTCCTCACATGCACTGTGAGGAGGAGGAGATAGAGCGCAAGAGCCGGAAAACCCGGCCGTCACTCGGGACACATCCCGGTGATGGCCGGGTATTACCCGGCCCCATAGACTTCTATGGGAGCCGGGCGGCCAGGTACCCGGGCGAAAATAGAGAATGTCCTATTTTTTGACGGGCGGTTTTCCCGGCCGTCAAAAAATCGGTCGTGTGAATAGCCCCATTAGGGGTCTATTATTCCTTAAGCAGCCGGGTGCCGGCCGATTTATGAACGGCCGGCACCCGGCCGGGAAACCCTGCCGTGTGAATGAGGCCTATGTGTCCTATCTCCTACATAAGGAGATCGGCGCTGTAATGTAGGTGACCGTAATGCTTTTTATTTAAAAAAAACGATCTTTTTTCACAACGTTAGGAGCGATTTTGGTTTATGCTAATGAGCTTTCTTAATGCCCAAGTGGGGGTATTTTTACTTTCGACCAAGTGGGCGTTGTACAGAGGAGTGTATGATGCTGACCAATCGGCATCATGCACTCCTCTCCATTCATTTACACTGCACTAGCGATATAGTTATATCACTATGTGCAGCCACATACACAAGTCCTAACATTACTACAGTGTCCTGATAATGAATACACATGAAATCCAGCCTGGACGTCATGTGTACTCAGAATCCTGACACTTCTGACTCTTTTTTGTGAGAATCCGGGAAGTGAAACGAAATCTCGTTTAGCTCCGTAATCTCGCGAGATTTCGTTTCACTTGCCGGAATCTCACAAAAATCGCTCCTAACGTTGTGAAAATAGATCGTTTTTTTAAATAAAAAGCACTGCTGTCACCTACATTACAGCGCCGATCTCCTTATATAGGAGACAGGGCACTTATAATGTGGTGACAGAGCCTCTTTAAGTAACAATTCAGGGGAAGGACCAGGGGAGTTTTTCCTTTAAGGAAGACAGCAAAAGCTTGAATCTTTGCTAAACATAAGATTCCTTTAATCCAGTCTGATATCGGATTAAAAGGGATTATCCCAATCTCTTTCCATATGCCCTATTAGAGCAAATCAACATCATAGAGGGGACCTCCATGCTCGAGAACTTTTGGCTATAGTGAAGAGCTGGTGTAGATCGTGGCTCTCGTCAGTTTGGTCATGCATTATATGGCCACCCATTCATTTAATTGAGTGTCCTGTATTACCACACATCCACTGAACCAGTCACTGCAGGGGGAGACATGTGGCCATTCTCAGCTTGCCCCGGTGGCAACAGTTGATCCCTGTGGGTTTCCGGTGCCGTACGTGAGATCAACCGAACAGTAATGGGTCTACCTTTAGTAATGAAGTGGTTTCCTTTAAAATATTTACTGTTGTCTAATTACAACTATCTTTTTTTTTTTATATATTCAAGCCCATCCAGTGGGCAGCAGATCACTTAAGGTCTGAGTTTAAAAACTCCCTTTAAAGTTGCAGCCAGTCATACATTTCCCATGCAGGAGAAGGAATCAAATGAACGGCCGTCCATGTATTACATGGATGAGCATGCTCCGCCAGAACGAGAGCCGCAGTCTGCAGTGGTTAGGTCCCAACTCTGACATTTACATGGCCTCATAGGTCTGATGGACAGGGGGTTGTCTTGAGGAGAGAACCTTTTTTAGATATTGAATGATTGTGTAGAAAGTGTAGGAAGGCTGCGAGCATCTAGTCCTCCACAAGTCACACACCGATTGCTCCTCTAACAAGAATTTAACCTGGACCCTAGCAAGATAAAATTTAAGACTATTTTTAATGTGTCTATTTTCAAATCTGGTTGCTGGAATAAAGGAATTTTGTTTGTGGTACCACGATGATCCTCCACAGCAAACAAGTGCCTTACCTACGCTCATTGCATGCTTCACAATTGCATTCAGGAGGTGCAGTGTTATTAAGGGCCACGGTGGGGGCAATAGTCTGAGCGCCAACCAACATTCGTCCTCCTCCAATAGATTCCTGTTTTGAACCGCTGTTGCCCGGTGGCATGTGCAAAAGGAAGTCTTGACTCTAAAAAAGGTAAAAAACAAAAACAAGAAACAGAATCGGGTTACAAACAAACAGAAATTTTTTAGTACAGCCAAAAACAAAAACCTGATGCCGAGCTACCGGACTACTTTTGTCATTTGGTGGTACACCCCAGAGTACAGCGCACAACTCAATGTATCTAGAACAGTTTCTGCTAAATACTGCAGGAGGGGCAACTTTTGCTAAAACTTTGTATCCACTACAGTTCCAATCCCCATAGAAGTTAATTGTGAGTGCAACATTCCTACACTTTTTCCTTAAAATAGTTGATGATCGTGGGTCAGAGCTTGGCCGCTGACTGGTATGGCGGCTTCGTAAGGGCTCATGCACACGACCGTTGCTTTCTTCAGTGTCTTATTTGTTTTCTGGAGGTTTTTTTTGCTGACAGCACACAACTATTAATTTCTATGGGGCAATGCACACTGTTTTTTTTATTTTGAGGAACAGTTGAGCAAATAATAGACAAGTCCATATTTATTGGTTTGTGACCTTTTTTCTCCATTCTAGGGTATAGGTTCACAAATATACCAGACAGCACACGAAAGCAACTAGGATCCGTGTTTTGCGATCCACAAAACGTAAACAGTCGTGTGCATGATGCCCAAGATCTCCCACAAACACTACACATTAGCAGCTCACATGATCAGAGATCCCAGATGATGCCCCATTAGACACCAGAGTCATTAAAGGCATTTCAGGAGCATTGGGGATAGTCATCCATATTCAGGCTAAAGTGGGTAACTGCACTGGCCAGATTGAGTGCAGAATGAGTGATTAAATCTAAGGCACATAAGCTCATGAACATTCATACGGAGCATGAAGGTGAGGTCAAGTGGCTTAAGGAGAGACTAGTAGAGAAAGAAGACCGGTCCAGACGCAATAACAAATATAAGGGGTACCCCGGAGGACGTTACGGCATATGAATTCTCAAATTAACTGTAGATCTGGTTTAAAACTCTGGTCCCGATTCTCCAGCCACTGGACTTGACCTTGCATAGAGCCAACAGGATCCCACAAGCTCCGCTGCCCCAAACAAGGCACCAAGGGAGGTACTGATCAGGTTAAACTTCCATCACATCCAAGACCACATTGTTCAAGAAAGCCCTCAAACGAGGAAGACTTCCAAGTCCTTATTCCCACATCTCCTTGTATCTGGACTTATCCGCGACAACATTACAACTTCATAAGCAATTCCAGCCGGTCACCACCAGTCTCCGGGAACACCATATTAAGTATGAAGTGGGATTCCCTGTCAAATTGATTAGGCGTAAAAACGGCAATACACAGATTTTGTCACCCCCAGTAGGGCTCTCATTCTAGTGTCAATGGAATCAGAAAGTTTCTCAGGCCCCTACCCGTTCTACTCAACATTTACATCCTGAATGGGGAATGGAGCAAGGGCAATCCGTAGCATGATACGTTTCAACGATGCCTCAACTACCAAGCTGCTACCTGTATGAGGTTTTTGCGTCGTGGGTCTTTCTCCCCGACGCATAGAAGATACCATGAATATTGGGGTTTCTTTTTTCTGGTTTTGGTTCCAGTAGTTAATGTGACTTATCTTCCCCATCTACCTGGACCTCAATATTATTCTGCTCCTCTCAATTGGTCTTTACAGCATTGGCAAGTATATTATATGCATCTTCTAACTATACCATCATGCCAGTCACTTTATCCTCCCTGAATGTCAGAGGGTTTAATAGTCATAAGTGTAGATTATTCTGGAAGGAGGCTCTTGCTCTAAAGTGTGACGTTATGTTTGTAGAAGAAACATACTGGTCAACGAAGAACCCACCCAAATGCGCCTATCCCAATATCCTCCATGTTATTTGTGCTTCTGCCACTACTAAGAAGATGGGGCTCCTTATCACTATTAAAAACACTAATGTTCTCCCAACACAAAAGGATATTAGACACTTAGGGCCGTTTCGTTATGTTGGCACGCAAATTAAATAACGTATGGTACATTCTGGTAAATGTCTTCCAAACTACCACCAATTTCGTACCTTGCACAAAATTCAAAAAGTAGCAAAAGGTCTTCTGATCATCATTGAAGTTCTGAATCCCGCTATAGATACTTCAAATGCCCATAGACCTTGTTCTGCCTTTCACCAGACGTTGAATTCAGAAGAATTATACAGTGCGTGGCGCAGTCAACATGGCAACGAGCAAGATTTCACCTTTTTCTCTTCACATAATGGGGTCTACTCTAGAATAAATATATTTTTAGTGAGTAAGACAAGTCTTGGTCACCTTTCCCACTCAACTATTCCTTCCCAACCTTTAGCACGATTACATGGTCTGACCATGCCCCTATTTCCATTCTCCGATCACACATCCCTGCCTCCCTTTGCCTCATGGAAACTAAGTGATCTCATTGTGAATCACCCTACCACTAAAGAACACGTGGAATCACTCCTTAACCCCTTGCTGCTGCCATTCTTTTTGTTTTTTCATTTTCGGCTTTCCTACAATTGAACAATTTTTCACAATTTACCCGTTTTTACTTGTCTTGTTAGACCTCCTAGGGGACTTTAACTATGGAGCTTTGGATCGCTAGCAGAATATACTGCAATGCTAACGTATTGCATTATATCGTGGTTTTTACCGTCTCTAATTAAGTCCTGCCTATGGCAAGGAGCAGAAAGATGAAAGACCTGGGGGCCTTCATTCGGCCCCCAGGCTGCCATGACAACCATCGGCACTCCGTGATCACATTGTGCAGGGGGCGGGCGTTGGGTTGTCCGAGGGGGGCATCACCTCTCTCTAATGCCTTAGAGGCCACGGTCGCTATTGACCGCGGCGTCTAAACAGGCGGGCTCTTAATATTCTGTCCGTTATAGTGAAGTGTCAGGTGTAACACACAGCAAGCACCCACTTAATATGGAGTGGGCTCAGTGTACTTGGAGGTTAATTTCCCCACCTCAGATAATTATTTAACCATATGGAATACCCATAAGGCATATATGAGAGGAATTAGTATCCAAGATGCATCACGCCTCAAAATCTCCAAGTTGGAAACTCACCCCTTCACTCACTTTAGATTTAGGAGATTAGTCCAATACAATTCCGTCTG
This sequence comes from Rhinoderma darwinii, assembly GCF_050947455.1. Lineage (NCBI taxonomy): Eukaryota > Metazoa > Chordata > Amphibia > Anura > Rhinodermatidae > Rhinoderma > Rhinoderma darwinii. The sequence goes on along the minus strand of NC_134687.1, from coordinate 32,712,806 downwards.
AGATTTCCATCGGAATGGGACCTGGACCGACAAGGTTTCCGTTTCCATCACCATTCAACGGTGACTGATCCCATGCGAATGGTTTCCGTTTGTCTCAGTTGTGCAAGGGTTCCGTCATTTTGACGGAATGAATAGCGTAATCGACTATGGTATGGACTCTGTCAAAACGACGGAACACATGGTTTCCGTTTGTGTCAGGGTCCCGTTCAGACGGAAAGGGACCCTAGCGCAGATGTGAACGAAGCCTTAGCTGCTTGATAAAAATCACAACCAGATTACTTACCCCAAAAATCATTGAACAATACTACCACGATCTCTAGTATCTTTACGATTCTTCGGACATATACTACCCATTACATACTGAAATTACTACATTTTTAGGATCCTTCAATTTGTCTTCCCTGTTCCCATCAGACCTCACCGCTCTCTCCTGCCCCTTCACTAGTACGGAGGTATTCACCGCAATAAAAGCCTTAAAAGTTGGTAAGGCCGCTGGGCCAGAAAGCCTCAAACAGTAATTATAAGAAAATAAAAAAAAGTCATGCACACTGGCACCATATTTAGCTAGCGTTTATAATATAAACAGCAGAAATGGGGTGTTTTCCCCCCGGAAATGTCATACACAACAATGGTTAGTCTCCCTAAACCAGGGAAAATCTCAGAGATTGGTCAGGCAGTGGCTTATCTACTAACAAACAAAAGGTTCGGGCATGTTGAAATTTAACAGACCGATCCTTCTCTACCCAGACACCTGCCATCGAGGGAGAGTCGGGACACCTGCCATCGAGGGAGAGTCGGGACACCGCCACACACATTAGATGGCCGGCCAGCTTGCCACCAAACCAGCAGGTTCAGCCGACAAATCTAACGTGAATAGCCAGATGATGTATTCTTGTTTACCTTGATATTTCTATACAAGCTCTCACAATATACTAGAATATATGTATGCGGAGTCTCCCTGCGTGGCGGCACATTAATCTCATTTAGAGTTTTTTTTTTTTACAGATGTACCGTTCTAAACTAAATATGTTCCTCTCAGCATGGGGGCAGCTATGGAGGATTTATACTGTGTAGAGGGCCGGTTTTGGGGGGGCATTATATACTGTGTGGAGAGCCAGTTTTGGGGGGGCATTATATACTGTGTGGAGGGCCAGTTTTGGGGGGCATTATATACTGTGTGGAGAGCCAGTTTTGGGGGGGCATTATATACTGTGTGGAGAGACAGTTTTGGGGGGGCATTATATACTGTGTGGAGGGCCAGTTATGGGGGCATTATATACTTTGTGGTGGCAGACCGCTATGGGGGCATTATATACTGTGTGGTGGCAGCCAGCTATGGGGGCATTATACTGTGTGGTGGCAGCCAGCTATGGGGGCATTATATACTGCGTGGTGGCAGCCAGCTATGGGGGCATTATACTGCGTGGTGGCAGCCAGCTATGGGGGCATTATACTGCATGATGGCAGCCAGCTATGGGGGCATTATACTGTGTGGTGGCAGCCAGCTATGGGGGCATTATACTGTGTGGTGGCAGCCAGCTATGGGGGCATTATACTGTGTGGTGGCAGCCAGCTATGGGGGCATTATACTGCGTGGGCGCAGCCAGCTATGGGGGCATTATACTGTGTGGGCATTATACTGGGTGGTGGCAGCCAGCTATGGGGGCATTATACTGCGTGGGCGCAGCTATGGGGACAATATACTGTGTGAGGAGCACTATGGTGCAATATACTGTGTAGGTGCAGGGTCAGGGGATATATTATATACAGTAGTATACAGCAGGCTCAGGGGATAAACATTAATTCAATGGCATAGCATGCAAATAGGGGGCGTGGTGTGTAAAAAGGTGTGGCCTAAATAATCGTTCAATAATCGCAATCGAGGTTACATGTTCAATTCATTATTATTTTGATTGGGGTCATAATTGTCCAGCCCTAACTCAAAAGAAACCCATACGAAAATGGGGAGAACATTCAAACTCCATGCAGATGTTGCCATTGCTCAGATATAAACCCAGGGCCTGTGTGCTGCAAGGCATCACTGAGCCACTTTACTGCCAAACGGGGTGAGACTGCCATTCATGGAATAGTGCGGGTTTGACTAGGGTACATCACTAACTAGTGCAGCGGTCAGCAAGCTTCAGCACTCCAGCTGCTGTGAAACTACAATTCCCAGCATTCTATGACGGCCTTTGACTGGAATCATAAAGCATTTGGCTGTCAGGGCATGCGGGTAGTTGCAGTTTTACAATAGCTGGAGTGCCGAAGGTTGCCAACCCCTGAACTGGTGCAACTGGAAAGCTTTGTGTAGGCAGACAAGTTGTGGCAGCAGCCTTACCACTAATGATTGGTCTTGTGTGGGGTGGATATCCTCACTTTCTACCGTCCGCCGGCAGTCTGAGCATACCCACAAGGGAAGGTGCATCTTGGCATTGGTTTTTGGAGATGTGGAAAGTGCTAGTTTGCTTGAATTTTTTGTGCCGCACTCCGAGAGTGTAAGGTCTTTTCGTTCGCTTCTACAGAGGAGGCAATGTTCTCCGGTGGTGTAAGGCGCCCTTTGACCTAGGCCAAATGTAAACGGTGCCTGGCAAAAAAAAAATAGAAATTAATAATAGATCTTAGAAGCAAGCATCCAACATCGAATATATTCCAAACACACATAAAACAACCATCACTGTCTGGTATCCAGTTCCAAGACCTAAACTGTGTGCAGAGCTCTGGTGTCTTCCCTACTGCTTTCTATGAGACAATTAAGTTCCGGTAAATGCTACACCAAACTAATATGGCGGCTATATCACTATGTATATTGTGCATCTCAATGAACTCCTATGAGAGGGTCACAATACTCAGTTTCCATTGTGATCTTTTTCCCTGTGAGTAAAGCTGCACGGCCTGAGGCTGCTGTGCGGTCCCAGCTATATCCCCCATTGTATGCACTGCTTAGTATAAGCTTGTACCAGGGTCATACACAAAGCTGGCCAATGGTGGCCAAGCACGTAAAATATGTCACAATATTGCAATGTATATTCATGATCAATCATTAAAGGGATTGCCTCCTATTGGGGTATATGGATGTCATAAAGGGGAGACCCCCCCAGCTCGGGATATCCCTCCATCAGCAGGAATGAGGATCTGCTCCATCCTCCGTTCTGCTGGACTCAAGCCATCCATGTATTACATAGACGCACTCTTGATCGCTCCGTTCCCAATGCTACATCATAGGACAACACATATGCAGCAGAGCAATGGGAAGATGGAAGAGGACGAGGACGGCTCCCAGGATAGTCCCGTTACCTTCAACCGGAATGTGTTTAGACATCACCGTTACTTGCAGTGGGAAATCTGCATAAATAAACTTGCAGATTTCCTGCGGATAAGAGACACAGAAGTGGAGGATAGCCTTTGGCATAACTCCTGAGTAACCACGTTGGCTGAGAATAACTAGTGTTCAGCTTGGTGTGTACAGGCTAGATGTGACCTTGCAGCGTTCCCTGGACGGTGTGCAGCCGGCTGATCCATTGTAGGTGCACGCTGTATAAATACTAGAGGATGTGCAGCGCTGCATGTACAGGAGATCTACATGCGCCAGGCTGCGGCACGATGCCGGTAAACTCAGTAACCTCTGGAAAATGTGTTTCTGTGCAGCGCATGTCACATAGAAGCCTCATGAATCACGGATCTTTCATTGCCGTGGTATGGGGGAAAAGGCAGCACATCCTGATCAGTCACAACGGGGAGATGAGCACAGGTTTTGCTTTCCAAGTACAGGCGTCCCTGTGTGCTACGATATTTAACAAACGTGATTAAAAGCCAAAATACTTGACATCAATGTTAATGAGGGTCTGGCCCCCCGGGACCTCCACAATGATTAGGACGAAGGGGCCACGCCTGTGTGTGCAGCTTTGTCTGGTAATTCTGGCTTTGTCTGGTAAGTTTATTCACTTGTATGGGGCTGGGTGCATATGTAAAGTGCGGGAGCAGGCGGTGCAGTAATGGTACCAGACTTATGCCAAGTATGGGCCATCAATGTTCAGACCTACAAAATCCTTTAGAGGACAGATGACCAGAGGACAAGAATCCCCAATTGCCTCCAATCATTAGTCCAAGGTTGGTACAGTACACAGGAGTGAATTCATTATTTTAACAAGTTTACTATGAATAGACGGTGTGATTGTACAGAGGTGTGCCCAGCGGTCCGGACTGGCACTCCTATGAATTATACATATGGAAAAGGTCACAACACTAGAGAAAGCCCATAAATAACTGCAGGGCCATAGCTTGAATACAGCCACTCACACGACTATTTCATGCTGAAGCCCATTCTGGGTTATTTGTGCCCTTGGTATGGTCTGCAAATTCACTTCTGTACCCACACGGACTATGCCATGCCCCCTCATTTTGGAGCAGTCCACAGCTTTGTGGGCAGCTCTCAGATTTGAATGGGTACTGCCAATCAGCGTCATACACTTCTCATCGTTCCCACCCAGCTTCTTTCACTGCAGACACACGCGTCGGAAGAGAGAAGACACATCAGCTCCAGGCGTCAGAGGGTACAGTTGAATTTGCAGCAGCATCACCGTGTCAGGTAAGCATAGCAAACTCCCTAGAGACGAGCATATTACCTTCTCGGACGGCTGCAGCCCATGTATCTTCTCTGTCCAACGCCACGGTTGGAGGACCTGTGGGTGACGTCACGCTGTGTGTGTCTGCAGTGAAAAAAGCTGGGTGGGAATGATGAGAAGTGTATGATGCGGATTTGTCAGCGTCATACACTTCTATTCACAACACCCAGTTGGTAAATCGAGAAAACACGCCCAGTTGTCCATTGAAAAGCTCATTTGCATAAATATATTCATAACTTGGGCAAAAATGATCGTTTTTCAAAAAAAACTAAAAAAAAAACTGCTGTTCTCTACATTGCAGCGCCGATCACATGCAATAGGAGATAGGGATTTGATAATCTGGTGACAGAACCTCTTTAAAGGAAGGGTGTCGCGAAAAAAAAAAAAATTATATCAATTTGCTTTTAGTGTTTTATTTAAAAAAATAATTATTTATTTGTGTGTTTGCGTTTTACTTTTTTTTTTCTCTAACTTTTTCTCCACTATGGGGGCTGCCATTTTTTTTTTTTCATCTCTGTATGTGTCGATTAACGACACATACAGAGATAGAATACGGCACATACATCCCCATAGAGAATGCGAACGGGAGCCATTTTCTTGTGTAAGATGACTACTTCCGGTCGCGGCTTCCGGACATGTGTTCAACAGCGTGCGGACGGACCGGAGGGATTGGCGGCGGCAGGAGCAGGTAAGTTATGTTTGTGTATGTTCGTGTTTTAGTGTGTGATTAACACTGTATGTAAGCCTACTACACTGTGTATTCGCTCAAAAAAATGGCGGCACACAGTGTAGGAGGTTTCAACATTTAACCCCCTCCTTTCTCCTGCCACTAGCCAGGATAAGGGAGGGGGGATTGTTTGAGGACGCTAGAGCGAGTGTGTCTTCTCAAATTTTGCAGCATAAAGCAAAGTGGTTGGGAATTGCTCCCTCTAGTGACCAGCACAGGGAAATGTTATAAATTAGAATCTAATTTATAATATTTCCTGACTCGTGAAAAAATAAAAAAAAATAAAACAATGTCTAATCATGTATACACTAACTGTTTAACTAAAAAAATAAATAATAATTTCTAGCGACACATTCCCTTTAAGGATACAGACAATCTTTGTTTTTCCTCCCCGCCTTCCATAAGCTGTAACTTTACTTTTTCGTCTACCTAGCCATATGAGGGCTTGTTTTTTGCGGGACAAGTTGTAGCTTTTCATGGCACCATTTATTGTACTGCATAATGTACGGGAGAGCTGAAAAATTATTTTTTGTGGGGTGAAATAGGCAAAAAAAAACAACAAAAAAAACAGCGATTATGCCACTTTATGGAGATTTCGATTATAAGGCGTCTGTCAGGCCTACAGGTTGATTCAATTACAGCGATACTAAATTTATATATGCTTTGTTTTTTTATGCTTTACCACTTTTAGAAAAAAAACAAAAAAGACTATTTGCTGAAACAAAAAAAATAACATAAAATAAATATATATATGTCGCCACGTTCTTAGAGCCATAATTTTATTTTTCCATTTCGGGGTACATGCCCCTTTTTAATCTATTATTTTGTAGCGCAAAGGTGACCAAAAAAAACAGCAATTCGCGCGATATATCTATATCATACAGACAAAAGTTTCAACAAATTCCAACAAATTGAAACAAAACGTGTATGCAGGTGCAAGAACGCCTGGGACGCCATTTTTTGATCTTGCACTCCTCCCATTCTGCCCTGGGTGATTTTAAATTAGTTTAATGCTGGTTCCTACCATCCCCAGATATATATGTAGGCTTAGTCCAAGTTCTAGATGTATGAGCAGAGTAAGTTCCCACCTTACAAAGGTCGCCTTGTCGTGGCAGGTGGACAAACACTTTTTGAACAAAATGTGCGCTAAGAACCTCCCTATTATAAATAGATTTAGCAGTAATGCATATTTATTTATATTTAGCGGTTTAGGTGACATCTGTGTTCATAGTGTGAGGTCGCTATAATATATATATATATAAGCATATACACACACACACACACACACTTTTAAGGGCATTCACAGAGCAGGTTAGACACTATATTGTGATAGTTCAGACTTCTACGGACAGGGTGAAACCAGTTAAGCAAACTTATTTTTTTTGGGGTGGGGGAAAAAATGGTAAAAGGGGGGGGGGGGTTTAGCTTAAAAATATTTTTTTTTTTGGAACATAAACAAAAAAAAATGTTTTTTCTTTATTAGTCTTCCTAGGGTTCATGAACCAGCGATCGCTTGCATGATATACTGCTATACCAATGTATTGCAGTATATTGTGATACTGACCGTGACCTTTGAAGCCCTGAAGCAGGAATTAAGGGGAGTACAAAGGTGACATGACAAGCATCGGCACCCGACCGATCATGTAGCGGGGGGGGGGGTGATGGCCAATTGGAGGGGGCTGCCCCCCTGATTCTACCATCTTTATAGGTCTACTCCAATATAAGACAATATTTCACATACAGCCCCTTACCTGTGGGACGCCTGTGAAATCGGAACTGAGTGGTCCATCTGTGAAAGGGGTACCGTTTAATGCCATCTGGAAAAACAAAAGTCATATTTTTATTAAAATTATTAAAAAGAGAAAATTTAGAACAGGTTACGCCAGGGCTGGACAAGTTGATCTGTGTGGTACCAGCCTGACGTGGCTCATGCAACTGGAGCAGCACAACGTGACCACATGCATGGCAATGGACATGAACCCACTATAGTACCCACTCAGTATTTCTAGCATTGTGCTCAAACAAACCATGAATGGGCAATATTTAATATCTACACATCTAAACCAAGTGTGTATGTACAGCAGGGCATTGTGGGGACACGTCCTTGCCATAATCTCCTCACGACATCATATGGAGCCGTCTTTGTGGCCATTTCACACCATCTGTTTGACCACAACCGCCACAAACATGTAAAATAGTTCTACAGAAACGACCACGTGCGAGGCCATGAGCAGAAGTCACACTGTTGCCCTACCCAAAAAAAGTCGGGTTTATTGTGCTATAAATGTCTTCGGTTAAGGGTTATGTCCACATCTGCGTATGAGGCTCGGTCGCTGATTCTAACAAAATTTGCTGCGAAAAATAGCGCAGTTTTTCCTGTCAAAACAACTAACACCCCAACTTGCCCCATTGTAAGTCAATGGTATCCATTGGGCAGCACTGGTACCGGTCATGCGACAGATGGGGCCCTGCTTCGTGGTTTCCGTTATAAATGGGAGTGGCGCAGATGTGAACAGAGCAGGCGGCCACTTTCCCACCTGCGTATTTTGCATTAGTCTCCTCATCCAGCCAATGGCTAAGCTTTGATAGGGCATCCTGATCCTAAAAGTGTTACTCTGCTTAAATTTAAACTGCACCGAAAAACCGCATACGTTCATACTGCGACTTGATGCGTTTTTCTATGCTGTTCTAGTTCGCACAAATTCATGGAAAACAAAACGCAGTTTTGGGATGTGATTTTTCGATGCCGTTTTAACCACAAGGTCTGAACACAACACCCTCACGGCTACAGACACAGGATACAGCTGAGACCTATGCTAGGATGATACAATTGTAGATCAAGTGTAGCAGACTAATGACGAGGATAGAATCATGCCGGCACCCACAGCACCGCCAGACACGAATACCAAGCTGATCTTCATGAAATCATCCGCTCACGTCAAATAATAATTCTGTTACCAGGCTGTGATAGTCTAAATTTAGACAACAAAATTATAAGAAGCAGGAAGAGCCCGCCGGAAGAAGAAGACTGGAGACCAGCTGACTAGGTGTGTACAACAGCCGAGGTGGCGGCCAGGCGTCCAAGACGTGAAAGCGGTCTTCCACAGAGAAAACTGGAGGTCTGTCCTGAGGATAGGCTATCATCTGATCGGTGTGGATCCGGGCTCTCAGAACCACTGCCGATCAGCGGTTGTGAAGGGGCCGTGGTGCTAGGTCACGCTGCTTCCCCTTTATCGCTCAATACTGTCTAACGCCGGCACAATTCTAGCAGAGGTTCGCAGTATTACAGCCTTCTCCCGTACACTTGAATAGGAGAAGTCTTTAAGACCGTGAACCCCCGCTACGAGTATTGATCAGCGTGAGCGATGAAAGGGAATCATCACTTGAACGAAAACCACGCCCCCTTCAAAACAGCTCATTGGCGGTGGTTCTGAAAGTCGGACACTCACCGATCAGATAATGATGGCCTATCCTGAGGATAAGCCCGTCAATTTTCTCTCCTCGGAAAACCCCTTTAAGATTTCTGTTTAACCACAGCCATAAGGGTATGTTCACACACAAACTCAAAAACGTCTGAAAATACGGAGCTGTTTTCAGACGCTTTTGAAGCCACTCGCTTTTTTTACGGCCGTTTTTGGAGCTTTTTTCACTAGGGTCAATGAAAAACGACTCCAAAAACGTCCCAAGAAGTGACCTGCACCTTTTTCACAGCCGTTTTTTTTACGCGTAAAAAACGCAGCAAAAAACGCTCCGTCGGAACAGAATGCGGTTTTCCCATTGAAATCAATGGGCAGATGTTCGGGGGCGTTCCGCTTCCGATTTTCCAGCCGTTTACGGACGGAAGAACAGCCAAAAATAGGCTGTGTGAACATACCCTAACAGTTCACTAATGCACGTAATATAACCCAAAGTAATACCCCTGCGGCTTCCACACTGCAAGGCCTGAAAGGGTGGCAACCCCAATTTTAAGCACAATGGGGCAAATTTCCTAAGAATGGCCATTGGTATGGTCTGGTGCCTCTTAAAAAAAATAAAATCTTGTGCAGTAACGATAACCCCCCCCCCCCCCCCTTTTCTCCTACGTGTCTTGTTAGGAGGAGATGTTCCTCGCGGTTTCCTGGGAGTTTGCTAGTCTGACTATGCCCCCACTATGTGTATTGCAGCTTTTGCTCTTCTGTGTTTTCACTTATGATAATCTAGAACTGGAGTCCAGGCTCCCCATGTCTTCTTCCCTTCCATTCCCCTTTCCCTTCTCTGTACTTTTTCTATTCTCTCTCTTCCCGTCCAGGGTAATGTGCCTCACTTCCCCCGATTGCGTTCATTAGTCCTCATTGTACCTTCTGTTGTATAGGAGTCTGAGCGGTTTGTTTGTTTCTTTTTCTCATCCTTACGCGGTGCTCTTTTTAGGCTCATTAATGCTGCGGATACAGAATGTCCTTTGTACTGGGATGTGATGCGCACCTTTTTTGTGGTCTTCCTTTAGTGTATGGAGGTTTTCCCTCCACTGTGTTTTATATCTGTGTGTATTGTAAAAAAAAAAAAAGGAAAAAAAAATCCTGTGCTGTCCACACGCCAGAAAGTGAAATCTAGAAACAGCTACTACCATAGAGGTCTACTAGGAATAACACCAGTTTCTGGAGTCAATTATAGTAAATAGGCCCCTTCTGATTAGAAATTGCCATGAGCAGTGGAAAACAGCAAAGAGTTGCACAAATATGACAGCCCATAATTGGCGACTTTAATGCCTACCTGACGTGATGCGGTTAATTCATTTCCCCCAATGTACACTGGATGGCCAATATTACAGACACCGGCCTTTTCACGACTGGAGCTTCCCTGTATGGAGATTAGTGACCCCGGACGCAGCATGAAACCTAGTGAGCAACTTTCCCGTAGATCAGTTTTAGTGTGAACCCACATTAGAATTGGAAATCGAGAGATCTGAGCGACTAGAAAGAGGCATAGTCATCGGTGCTAGACTAGCCAGGGACAGTCCTTTCCGCAGTAAAAGTAAAAGAAATTCATACTTACCCGGCCGTTATCTTGGTGACGCGTCCCTCTGTTGACATCCAGTCCGACCTCCCTGGATGACGCGGCAGTCCATGTGACCGCTGCAGCGGTCACATGGGCTGTGACATCATCCCGGGAGGTCGGACTGGAGGAAGAAGCAGGGAGTTCTGGGTAAGTATGAACTTCTATTTTTTTTACAGGTTGATGTATATTGTGCTCGGAACGCACTGTCCAGGGTGCTGAAAGAGTTACTGCCGATTGTTTAACTCTTTCAGCACCCTGGACAGTGGCTATCCCCTGACGTCACCTAGCAACGATCCCATAATTACGGGTGCACACGCGTAGTCACCCGTAATTACGGGAGCCCCATAGACTTCTATGGGCTGCCCGTGCCGTAATTACGGCCTGAAATAGGACATGTTCTATATTTAACGGCAAACGCACCTTCCCGTAAGCATATGGGGAGGTACCTGTGGCCAATAGAAGTCGATGGGCCCGTAATTACGGGCGTTTTTACGTTCGTGTCCATGGGGCCTAAGGGAAACAGAAAGCAAAGACTCCAGTGGGAAAAAGCATAAACATGGTTTCTCTGAGCAGTGGAAAAACGGCCCGGTCAGATGAATCCTGATTTCTGGATCACCATGCTGAGGGGAGGGTCAGAATTTGGAGCAGGCAGCATCGATGATCTCTTCCTGTCCGATGTGAACAGTTCAGGCTGGTGGAGGTGGCATGGGGAACGTTTTCTCGGCACAGGCCCTCTAATACCTGTGGATGGACATTTGAACAGTAGGACTTACAAAAGAAAAAAAACCAAAACTATACTCACCTTTCATGTGGCTCCCAAGGCAACGCATCTCTGCTTCTCCAGCTGGTCACTGCGCAGGCGGCCTCCTGTAATAATGTTTCATCACAGGCTGTAGAAGTCACATGAGATAAAACGTTATCACAGAAGGCAGGCTGTACAAAGACCGACTGGGGTGGCACAGACGCGTTGCCATGGAAGGAGGGTATCACTTTGTTTTTTTTTCCTGTCTGCCTTTTTCAAAAGTGGTCCGTCTGGACAAGTATCTACACACCATTTGGTGCAACGATTCGGATGGATTTTCCTGCGGGGTCCAAGTCAAATAGGACTGCAAACTTTTCCGCAGCATATCCCACCTGTGGGAGCATAGCCTAAATGGAAGCCATAACACTAGTGTGAACAGAGCCTCAACATTATCTGACTTCCATCATTGGTACATGACACATCACCCTGTAAGGCCTCATGCACACGACCGTGCTCGTAATTACGACTCGTAATTACGAGCACGGGCGGGCACGGCCAGCCACGGGCAGCCGGCCGCTTTTGCGAGCCGTGCTCCCATTATCAAGTATAGCAGCACGGCCCGTAAAATGAAAAAATAGAACATGTTCTATTTTTTTTTTTAACGGCACGGGCACCTTCCCGTGAGAAAACGGGAAGGTACCCGTGACTAACAGAAGTCTATGGGCCCGTTATTGCGGGTCGTAATTACGACCCGCAATAACGGGTGTTTTTACGGTCGTGTGCACGAGGCCTTACTCAGTAAAAAGTCTCATCAGTTTATTCCATTGATCTTTGAAGTAGAAGTTGAAAACCTGTGTGTTGTAGTAACAGCGAGTTACTACAACATCATGACCCCCCTGAGGGGAGCGCTCCCATGACGCTACTGTTCAGGGTTTCTTTACACGCCATGGGAGGTTTACTACAAATAGGAACACCCTGGATTGAATTAACTGGGTACCGACGAGGTCACCATGAATTTGGCAGCGCACAGATTATACAAGTTGTCATGAATAGGTGATATGGTTATGACAACCCCTTGACATATACACGATTAGGACATGTTGATGGGTAGATGTTCACTTTTGTCCCCATAGACATTGAATGGAGTAGCAGGGCCCATACGTGAATGCAGCTCCATTCAAACTCCTCCTCAGGGATCGAAACCCCATTCGAGTGATAATGGGGGTCTTAGTGCTAAGGCCCCCAGTGATCGTATGTTTTATTAGCTATCCTGCGGTACCGGGACATTTTAAATATGGCGGTATATATGGAGTAATAATAAATAATACCTGGTGCCCTCCAGTTCTACCCTCCCACCTTGGATCTGCCGTTTTAGGGTGCCCTCTGTGCGGTCTTAATTTGGCTGCAGCGCTTCTTAGGTCTTGTTCCCATGGGTCAGATAAAACTTTGTAGCGTATCAGACCTAGAAGTAGCAGCATATTCCATTCAAGAAACCAGTGTTTTTGGCGGAAAGAAAAGAAACACTTATTTTCTCAGTTGCGATTTTTGCGGTGGAGTCGCAGCAATTCCACTGCAAAAGTCACAACACTTGGCTATTTGTTGCAGATTTTACATCCCCATTAAATTCAATGGGAAAAACTCGCAACAGAAAAGCCACGAAAATGCAGCATAAAATCCAGACCGCAGGTCAATTTAACAACGTTTTTCGCTGCAGGTTTTTTTCCCCCGCAGTGTGGACATGCGATTTTCTAAATCTCATCTACTTTAAACGCTGCGGAATTTCTGCACAGAACTCCATTGTGAAATTTCTGCAGAATTTACGCTACGTGGGAACCCGGCCTTAGACTACGATTCTGAGGCACTCCTACTGTTCTCGGATTGGTCAGAGCTGCTCACATGTGAAGTTATGTCCAATCCGTGAACAGAGGGGGTGTCAGACTCAGCCATTTTGAGCCAACACAGTGTTACCTTAAAACGGCAGACCCACAGGAGAGGGGCACAACTGGAGGGCACTAGGTAATATTACTTGATATCCCCCATCACATTTATAATTTTGTCCTGAGACCCGAGGGTCGGTTTAGGATTTAATGTCCACACAGAGATTGTACCAGTCATTTGCATTCCGGGAAGTAGAATAATTAGACTAGGGTTGCACGATGCATTGAAACTTCGATACGGTTTCGATACCGTGCACCCTCAAACGGTTTGATACCGTTGTTTCATGTATTTCGATACTAAGCTGTGCGGCCGCACAGCTAAGTATAGTAATACATAAACGTAGTTAGAGCAGGGCTGCGGCTGTGTAATACAGCCACTGCCCCGCTCCCGAGTCCTGACAAGTGCGCGCGTTCAGTGTGACGTGATGCGACCAGCGCTACACTAACGAGCGCAATACTGAATACAGAACATGGCGGGCGCATGGCAAAACACCTTTGTGTTCTGTCTTCAGTGCCTGATCCGCCGCTAATTAGTGCAGCGCCGGCCGCATCACCTCATGCTGACCGCGCGCACGCACACTTATTATCATTGAAAGACCACAGGGCTGTCTGCCCATATTTCCTGTTAGGGCATACTTCAGTATGTCCTAACAACTACCTGTGTACTATCAGTAGCTATTACACAAGCTAATATAGATACATGCCAGTACATTAAAGCTTAGAAATAAAAAATAATAAGGTAATGTTAAATTTAAAAATAAAACATTTTTTTTTACAATAAACCAATCTCAACACATAAACTAGACACATTCGGTATCGTCGCGACCGTAATTACAAATGGATAGCGTCATTTATGATGTTTAGGCGGTTATAAAATAAAAACGGTTTTCTTTCACTTGTTAATGTGAGGCACGAGGTGTTATGAATTTTGAACCTCCCTGTGCCTCACATTAATAGTAATTAACCAATCATGTATCCCTCACATTAACCCAATGTTGTCCATTATGACTGAGGAACATGATGGGGTTAATTACTATTAATGTGAGGCACGTGGAGGTTCAAAATTCATCACACCACGTGCCTCACATCAGAAAAATGGAAGAACTTTTTTTTCATTATTAATTGTTGGCAAAGTATCGTTTTGGTATCGAGTATCGCAATACTACACGAAGTATCGGAATCGAAGTCCAAATTTTGCTACCGTGACACCCCTAATTTAGACAAGGCACTGAACGATCTGACGTAGGAAAAACTTTCACTGCCTCAGTTAAGCTGTTCGGGGCGTGTCTGACAATTTTGTTGACTGTTTCCAATAACAACCACCAGAATTGTGAATGGACTACAAGAAAGGCTGCAATGCAAAGTTGAGATAGATTCTTAACTTTCTATGCAGATTTTAGGTAGGTTTAGCCCCCAGCGATGCTGTAGACGCTCTACACACGTGACTGCTGCAGCCAATCACAGGCTGCAGTGGTCACATGTCAGCACATCACTGCAAGCCAGAATACAGAGAGCAGAGGAGGACCAGGCTGGCATTACCAGGGGAGCAACAAAAGTTGGGAAAGGGAATATACAGATTTTAATTTATTTTTTATTGTTTTTTTTGCTGTTCTGCAGCGGCAAAACCGCAAGTAAATCTGAACGATCCGGTACGGATTTGCCTGTGGCATCCTCCAGATTGTTTGGAGTAGAAATATGCACGCATGAAAGTCTATGGGGCCCTACTATACCTCCATGTGCCTCTGATTTTATTGGAAGCTTATTGTTTTTTTTTCCGCCAGACCAATGCGGAATCCAAAATAAATATATCCTACCTTGTTCCTCTGAATTGTGTATTACCAAGCAAGACTTATTCTTCCCTTTTACGCTTGCTTATAGGGGAGAGGGCTTGGTACGGCACACAGAATCCCTAAGACACTGTAGTACAAAGCCTAAGGCCTCACGCACACTACTATTTTTGCGAACGCAATTTATCCGCATCACCTCATGCGGACCCATTAAATTTCTATGGCCCCATGCACATGACCGCGATTTAGGCCCCATGCACACGAATGTGTTTTTGCGGCCGCAATCGACCTGCAAATCTGCGGGTGAATTGGGGCCCTGTTCATTTCTATGGGCCCATGCACACGACCGTGGTTTCCACAGTCCGTGCATTGCCCGGGACGTGTCTTATTACGGCCGTATTTTGCGGTCCACGCTCATTGAAATGAATGCACACGACCACACGGTCCGCAATTTGCGACCAGCCCGCAGAGGACTCTGCGGCCGTCCGAGCCGCATATCACAGGCCGTGCACACCACTGCGGTCGTGTGCATGAGCCCTTAAAGAGGCTCTGTCACCAGATTTTGCAACCCCTATCTGCTATTGCAGCAGATCGGCGCTGCAATGGAGATAAGAGTAACGTTTTTGTGCCGATGTGTCCTCGCTCGTCTGACACGATGCAGGACCTGTGAGTGACGACACAGCGTGATCTCTCGAGAACACGCTGTGTCTGCACTGCCAGAAGCTGGGTGGTAACGAAGAGAAGTGGATGATGCTTCTCGTCAGAACACCCAGCTAGTAAAAGAAGTAAAAACGCCCCGATGTACGCACATAATACACGCCCAGTTGTAATTTTACTTTTCAACACGACCACTTGTACTTTTGCAAGCCTCATTTGCATAAATACAAAAATGGTCATAACTTGGCCAAAAATGCTCATTTAAAAAAATAAAAACGTTACTGTAATCTACATTGCAGCGCCGATCTGCTGCAATAGCAGATAGGGCTTGCAAAATCTGGTGACAGCCTCTTTAAACTAATCTGTGCAAATCCAGATTCCAAGAACTCAATTCTGGTGAATTGTTGGGGGATCAGTGAATCCAGATGACACAATGATGCACAACAAGTTTTTTGCGGTCCGACGGGCCATAGCGGTCTGAAGGTCTTGTGTACCGCAAAGTCAATACGGTCGTGTCCATGAGGCCTAAGCTCATCCGTGTGCAGTCATATAGGCTCTGTGCACACATCTTTACTGTGTGCAGAAAACTATCACACCAACTAATCTTAACTATAGAGTTCCTGCTGCAAAAACATAAGATTGCTTTATAGACATGATCAATAGGTGCTTCAGCTTGCTAGAAAACAGGTCACAGGAAGAACGTGCGAACAGAAAACCATGGGAAAGCTGAAAAGCACATGAAAGTCAGGAACCCTGGGGCTGTATAACCTGCAGCCACAAGGCCCCTTCATCCTCCTTTGCCTGGCGAGTAGTTCCTCAGCATCTTCTGCCTCCTTGTCGGTGCTCTCGGCTGATCTGCAGCGCTCAACGTCTGATCCGCTAGTTGGAATTCTGTGCTCAAGATAAGGAGTCTTGCAAAGGGCAGACTACTTACTCCAATAGGTGCCGAACCTCAAGGATCCTTATACTGAATATCGATTATAAAGCAAGCGGCATAGGGATAATTGAGGTGCTCGTGGAAGATGTGGAGGAACTTCTTGGTTCCAACCAGTGGCTCCTCAGCTGTTCAGGCATGCTGGGAACTGTAGTTTCACAATAGCTGGAGACCACTAAACTAGACTGTAGGCTTTATTTAAAGGGGAATGACATTTTAAAATGTGCCTGCAAATACATCCATGTAACACTATAGCGGCTCTTTCTCCTACACTTCATGCCTCTTACAAGATCTCCAAATAAGACCCACAAAATATACTTCACATTGAACCGACTCCTAACCATTTCCATGTAGAATGAACCTCGTCAGGACGGCGGCGGCATCCTTTCCTATGACAATGACGACAAGGCTGGCCACGCATTGTCATGTAAATGAGCAGACATATCGTCCTCCCCGCAGTCCCTCCTGCCTTTCCCAGTACACAATCCTGCTGCATATTTACAGGGAGCCGGTAAAGATAAGGACGCTTCACGACTGTCACATGCAGAGCGCAGCTCAATGGAGGAGGCACCGCGCAAAATCCTTGTTTTACATGGAGAAACGCTGAATCACTTGTCACTTCTGTTACTTTCAAAGTGTGAGATTCATTGCGGAACACGACATCCATAGATCAGTGATACATGAACCCAACGACATGTCCCTGGGTACAACTCCGAACATCCCTGATACTCCACATACACCGTGGACTAGTCACTCTACATACACCGTGGACTAGTCACTCTACATACACCGTGGACTAGTCCCTCTACATACACCGTGGACTAGTCCCTCTACATACACCGTGGACTAGTCCCTCTACATACACCGTGGACTAGTCCCTCTACATACACCGTGGACTAGTCCCTCTACATACACCGTGGACTAGTCCCTCTACATACACCGTGGACTAGTCCCTCTACATACACCGTGGACTAGCCCCTCTACATACACCGTGGACTAGTCCCTCTACATACACCGTGGACTAGTCCCTCTACATACACCGTGGACTAGTCCCTCTACATACACCGTGGACTAGTCCCTCTACATACACCGTGGACTAGTCCCTCTACATACACCGTGGACTAGTCCCTCTACATACACCGTGGACTAGTCCCTCTACATACACCGTGGACTAGTCCCTCTACATACACCGTGGACTAGTCCCTCTACATACACCGTGGACTAGTCCCTCTACATACACCGTGGACTAGTCCCTCTACATACACCGTGGACTAGTCCCTCTACATACACCGTGGACTAGTCCCTCTACATACACCGTGGACTAGTCACTCTACATACACCGTGGACTAGTCACTCTACGGGCCAGAAAAAGTACCAAAAAATTAGCCCAGCAGTCGAGAATAAAGTACATCCATTTATATAATGTAATACATGTTCCCGTACTCTTGGTTTTCTACTATTACACATTTTCTACATTGTAGCTGTTCTTATTCACGGCTATGTAATATTTAACTTGTATGACAATGACCTCTACCAACTCCAGTATCAGAAGCATTAGCAACAAGTATGTGAAGATCAGACAGTTATGGTGACCATGGTGGTCCAGACACGCAAGCAAAGAACCGAAAATACGATCACCAAAAAACGTGGCGCTAATATTTAAGTCAGATTAAAGCAGCCGCAGCTCTCCTACGTAGCTCCAAGTTCGGTTAATAAGGGAGGGGGTCCATGTCTTGCAGCCGTATTACAGACGTCTCATTGTGATGGACGTAACAAGGCCGCATTTTAGCGTCCATATTCTGGCTGGAAGACCATATGGTGATTGGAGTTGATTTTACTTTAACCACTGGGGGGGGGTCTGGGCCTTGGGTTCATATTAGGGACGCTAAAAATAGGCCTTATGCTTATTTTTCTAGAAGTCAATAGATTACCCCCTATGTCCATCGTTTACAAAAGGACACCTTTAACCCCTTCCCAACAAATGTTGTATGGGTATGTCATGGAAAGCCAGTGTTTCCTGCCTTTTGCTGTAGCCATACGACAAATGCATTGCACCGGCTCAGAAGCCGAGTCGGTACCATCATCGCCGGATGCTCAGGAGCCGGTGTCATCAGCGGTGGATGTCAGCTCTGATCCCTGCCATTAACCCCTTAGATGCAGCGATCGCGGCATCTTAGAGGTTGCTAGTAGATCAGCAGCCCTGCCATGCAATCAGGGCTGCCGACTGCCGCCATGGCAAAAAGAGGCCTAACAATGGCCTCCCGTTCTGCCATTACGGAAGACGATTAGGCCCCGCCGAGAGGCAAAGCCTAATCGGCTTGCTGTCAGTGAATGACTGACAGGTTTAATCCATTGCACTGCACAGGTAGTGAAATGTATTAGAAAAAAAAACAGACAGTTGAACCTTCAAGCCCCTAGTGGGACTTAAAAAAAAATAAAAATAAAAAAGTATAACAGTGTAGAAAAAAAAAGTTTTAAAAACATAATAAAAGTTTCAAGTAATAAAATACAATCACCCTTTTCCCTTATCAAGTCCTTTATCTTTAGAAATAAATAAACCATGCATATTTGGTATCGCCGCGACCATAACGGCCTGAACTATAAAAATATTCTGTTATTACACGCGGTGAACGGCGTAAAAAAAAAAAAAAAAAAAGTTAAAAAACTATACCAGAGTTTCTGTTTTTTGGTCACTTTGCCCTACAAATATTGGAATAAAAAGTGATCAAAAAGTCGCACGTATCCAAAAATGGTACCTATAAAAACTGTAGGTCGTCTTGCAAAAAACAAACCCTCATACAGCTGTGTCGACGAAAAAAATGAAAACTATGGTTCTCACAACCTGGCAACAGAAAAAAATACATTCTTTTTACAATAGTAATTTTAGTGTGCAAAAAGTTGTAAAACATAAAAAAAAGTGCTATAAATTTGGTATCACCGGAATCTGACTGACCCACAGAATAAAGGTAACATGTAATTTATAACGTGTGGGGACCGCTGTATAGAAAAAAATAAAAAACTAAAAAACTATGCCAGTAATGCAGTTTTTTGGTCACCTTGCCTCCCAAAAAGTAGGTTACATAGTTACACATAGTTACATAGTTAGTACGGCTGAAAAAAGACACATGTCCATCAAGTTCAACGAAGGGATGGGAAAAGGGAAGGAAAAATTTTCTATACATTGACATATGAAATGTTAAATACTTTTGTGTCAAAAAAGACAAAAGTATAATAGGTATGATACCTTTATTGGCTAACCATAAAAGTTCTATATGCGGCTTTCAGAGCGCAGAGGCTCCTTCTTCAGGCAGTTTACAAATGAATGACTTAGAAAAAAAGCACAACATTTAGATGTTACACAAAGACAATTAGTACATGAAGTGATATATCATTAAGATAAGCCGGGGCAATAAAACTGAGGTTATAGGGGTCATGACTTACATTGACATAGGAGCTAATATTTTTTTGTTCTAGGAAATTATCTAACCCTTTGATAAAGCCATCTCCTGTCCCTGCTGTGACGGCTCCTGCGGTGACTATTCCATAGATTCACAGTTCTCACAGTAAAGAAGGCTTGTCGCCTCTGCAGGTTGAACCTTTTTTTCTCCTGACGGAGGGAGCGCCCCCTTGTTTTTTGAGGGGGTTTTCCATGGAACAGGATTTTACCATATTTTTTGTATGCGCCATTAATATATTTATATAAGTTAATCATGTCCCCCCTTAGTCGTCTCTTTTCAAGACTAAATAGGTTTAATTCTTTTAATCTTTCCTCATAACTTAAATTCTCCATGCCCCTTATTAGCTTCGTTGCTCTTTGTATTTATTCCAACTCCAGGGCATCCTTTCTATGAACTGGAGCCCAGAACTGGACTGCATATTCTAGATGAGGCCGCACTAATGCTTTGTAAAGTGGTAATATTACATCCCTGTCCCGCGAGTCCATGCCTCTTTTAATACACGACAATATCCTGCTGGCCTTTGAAGCAGCTGATTGACACTGCATGCTGTTATTGAGTTTATGATTTACAAGTACACCCAGATCCTTCTCAACAAGTGACTCCCCCAGTGTAGCTCCCCCTAGGACATATGATGCATGCAGGTTGTTGGTACCCAGATGGTTAAGAAGTGATCAAAAAGTCCCATGTACCCCAAAATGGTACCAAATAATTACTACAGCTCGTCCCGCAAAAATAACAGCCCTCATACCACTAGGTCTATCAAAAAAATATATATATTAGTGAAGGCTCCAATAAGCCAGGAAAGGAAAAATATGCAGCTGTGTCGGCCCAAGGGGAACATTCCTTCTGTTTCAAGAGGCACTTTATCGAGGCCCTAAAATTAGGGAACAAGGAACGGTAGGGCCCAAACATATCTGCTGGCAGCAAGGGTGCCCGTGTTATACCAGGACAACACTTTCCCAGCGAAATTCCCTAAACTGCAAAGGTGCGGAGGGTGGACCAAAAGGGGAATAAGAAAGGACATTTATCAGTGCGACACCGGCCTGTGCAGAAAGGATTGCTTCACAGCAAAATATCTATGGATTATTTTACCCCATTATTATACCACCTGACTATGCCCCTCATGTACTCTGCCCAGCTTACACATGCCCCCACATTATAAACAGAAAACACCAGTAGGGAACACGCGGGACCAACACTCCATTCAAACTCTTCCTCACTGCAGCTGTACAGCGAGAAGGAACGAGGGGCTCGGGACCCCCGTTCTAAAGATCCTAGCCGTGGGGCCACCAGCGATCAGACCTTCATCACCGATCCTGTGGATAGGTGATAAATGTTCTTTATGGTATAACCCTTTTAATCAATATTTTGCATCACTTTATTGAAGACAAAATCAGGAGAAGATACAAAGAGACGTATAAGGCTATGTTCACACAGAGTTTTTTGCAGGCGGAATATCTGCCTCAAAACTCCTTTTGGAAGTTTGAGGCAGAGTTTCCTCTCCCTGCACGTCGTTTTTCGCCCGCGGCCATTGAGCGCCGCGCACATAAAACGCTGCAAAATACGCTTTCTCTGCCTCCCATTGAAGTCAATGGGAGGTCAGAGGCGTAAACGCCCAAAGATAGGGCATGTCGCTTCTTTCTCCCGTGAGGCGGTTTTACTGCTCGCGAGAGAAAACCGCCCCCGCCTCCCATTGAAATCAATGGGAGGCATTTTAGGGCCATTTTTGACGTTTTGCGGCGCGGTTTTCGCATCAAAAAACTCAGTGTTAACATAGCCTAAATCTAATACTTTTCTCTGCGTAGGTTCCACACCTAGTTTCGGCTTCTAAATACTGATGCAAAATACTGAGCAAACCTGCAGTGTGTGAATAAGGTGCAAGTTTGAGAACACGGAGCAGCATCTGCACGCGGCCGAAACACCCGTATGCCGTGATTTATGGACAAGATTTTGACTTTTACCAGTTTTGAGAGAAAAAAAAACAAAAAAAAAAACACGCAATCAAATCGCTTGGGATGATTTTAAAGAGGTTTTCAATCAACTTCATACAATCCTACGAAGAGTGATATTTTTGAAGCGAGTCTGGATGTCGCCCCAGCCTAAAAGCCTAGAGAGAGGCAGATCACACAGTTTTCATGCCGCTACTTCTTGAGCAAAAGCCAGAAGTGAATACAAAAGAAATAAAAAGGTATAAGGGTACAGTCACACGTGGTGTACCTGCTTTGTATTTCCACATCGTAAACATACACCTACGGCTGTGGGAAAACTTTTCCGCAGGGCAAGAACTATAGAAATCTGTGAGTTGCGGAATATATTTCCCATAGACAGACATGCCACTTATGAGTGCACGCTAAAGAAATGACTGATGCATCTCCCTCCTTGTGTCACCAATTCTGTGTTTGGCTAAAAAACAACAAAACTGGACTAGTAATACATCTTCCCTGGACTGAACTCCGGTGCTAACACAACTTTTTGGGTGGTCTTCGAATGGCGTCTTCGTTCTTATTGCTTGCCTGGCTGCTTAAACTGACTTGTTCCCTCGTTCTCAGTGTTACCTACATTGTATTGTTCATAATGGCATGAAATGTCATTCTGCTGAGTCAAGCCTAAGTCTTGACATCCGAATATCCGAGTTGTAGCCGTAAGAACTTAAAACTGTGGTGAAGTAGAGAAGAGGGGGCTTACGGCACTGCTACATACATTGGGGGGGGGGGGGCGAAATAATAATCCTAAGGTACTGGATGCATTTTTATACATCCAAAAGATGAAATGTATCGAATTATATCGCCCATCCTATTATAAAACTCACACTGCACTTTCTGCAACACGGGTCATATCAGGAGTTTGGGGTAGATGCGCAGAGTGACATTAAATACAAGTCAGAAACGCAACAAAAGATTCTTAAAAAAAAAAAAAAGAAAGCTAGAAAACAATAAAAAAAGCCGCTACAAATGAACAGCTGCATTTTAAATTAATATAGATTTTGCCATAAAGCAAATTTAAGGGCTATGTACACCTTAGCAACAGTTTTATGTTTTTTTTGCTACAATGCTGACAAACTTTGTACAGCACGGCAGAATATGGTGGCACTATAAGAAGCATCAAAAGAAACAATACATTTATAATTAAAAAAGCGTGAAGCAACTTAGCAAAAAAAGTGTTCGTTCATATCTGCATCAGGGTTCCGTTCGGATATTCCCGTCAGAGCGGGACCCTGACAAACAAACGGAAGCCACAGGTTTCTGTTTGCATCCCCATTGATTTTAATGGGGATGGATCCGGTGCACGTGGCTTCCGTTTTTCACCGCTGTGTAAGGGTTCCGTCGTTTTGATGGAATGAATAGCGCAGTAGACTACGGTATTTATTCCGTCAAAACGACGGAACCCTTGCACAACTGAGACAAACGGAAACCATTTGCACCGGATCCGTCCCCATTGAAATCAATGGTGATGCATATGGTTTCCGTTTCATTCAGTCAGGGTCCCGTTCGGACGGCAAGCTCAGACGGAACGTCAGAACGGAAACCCTGATGCAGATGTGAACAAAGCCTTATCTAGGTAGTTTGTGTCTACAGCTACTAGGCAGAACTGTTTCTCCATGGTCACTAAATACAACCCGATATAGTAACATCCTGCAGTCACAGTCCCATCTTTCCTCCACTTCTTGCTACCTAATAAATGCATCAGCATGACATTTTTCTAATTCTCCTTCCGTTTTATGTATGCAGCATGCAGATACCGGAAAGAGATTTTCAATCAAACCAGAAACGTAGCTTACTTTTTTTTATTGATTTATTTTTCTTTATAGATGCCAACGTCCAAATAGGGCATATGGAAGTTATAGCGAGGGCAGCCACTATTCCGCTAGCGCAGAGAGCGCGTCCACCACTGTAGAATGATCGTGTAATAGCTTTTTCCGGCAGCAGGCGACCTCGGAAATTTCCGCTGCTGGATCCAGTAATGAACTAGTTCCAGTGGGTTTGCGTTTAGAAGAAGGGGCTGTCCAGACGGTGTAAACCGCTTTAATATTGAGAAGCATTAGCGGTAATCATTGTGTATGGTACTAAGTGTACGGACATACATTGCAAATCAGCACAATTTTCAAATGATTGTAATGTCCTTGCGGGTTTTGCAGGTAAAACGGCTGTTTATTTGCAAAAACGCGCACGTCAGCTTAGCTTTGTGCCACATTGTGATGGAAATACAATAAACTCTATATTTCCTGGTAAATGGCACAATAGTAAACATAAGAAACAGGAAAAACAGTAAGTTTCCCAGGACACATATATATGAATACCTTTTTGGGAATATGAGAAGTTATTCATAAAGGGAAATACTCAAACACTCATCACATTTTGGGTAAATCTTTAAGTTTAGGGTCACCTTCATAACTTTTTTGCATGGCTCCAATGCATGAAACAAGTTTGCAAATCGTCTCGAAGATAAATTTCCAATTTGTGTGTCTACAGCTCCTGCAGACACCGATGCATCCCTGTTAAAGAGTCTCTGTCACCACATTATTAGTGCCCTCTCTCCTACATAATCTGATTGGCGCTGTAATGTAGAGAACAGTGGATTTTATTTTGAAAAATGATCATTTTTGAGCAAGTGAGCAATTTTAGATTTATGAAAATGTGTTTCTCAATGGACAACTGGGCGTGTTTTTACTTTTTACCATGTGAGTGTTGTAAAGAGAAGTGTATGACGCTGACCAATCAGTGACCAACATTGAAAAAGAATACAGAGTATCACATTCTCAGCTTGTTTAATACAAGAAATCTGAGACGCAATTAAAACACTGCCTAAAAGCCATTTAGTGGCCATCCCCCAGCTGTTAGAAAAACAATCAAAAAGCGAAAAGTTAAGGGGGCCTCAGTCGCACGGAAAGTCGACCGAACCCATTAAAGTCAATGGTCTCCATTGGCAACCGGCGGTTCCGTTATTTCCTTGTTCAGCTCCTTTGTCGGAGCAAAACGCAGATGTGAACAAAGCCTAATTACTAATGCAAGGCCTGAGGAGGCGGCGCACGACACATGGTAAACCAGAGAGCCCCGCACTAGATACAACAGGGTATTGTCTGGAGTGCTTCCTTTAGGCCCTTATTAACATGCTGCAGATTGGGAATCTGCACTGCAGTCAATTTCCGCGTGTGTTTTCTGTGGATTTTTTTCTGCAGCGTGTGGATGAGATTTGATCAAGTCTCATCCACTGTGCGGCTACTATAATACGCTGCGGTACGTACGCAATATTTCCGCTACCTGTGCAGAAGGCCGGAAAATGTCACATTAAGGCTGCAGATTTTGCCTGCTTTTTTAGGCCAAAACCAGAATTGGATCCACATGAGCAGACCTATAATACCTTCCTTTATATATTTCTTCTGTTTAGAATCTGCACAGTGTAAACAAGGCCTAAGGGCCAGTTAACAGTTTTTTGGCACTAATTTTGATGCAAAAGCAACTTCGGAATCCTTGTAAAAAAACAAACAAAAAAAAACAGCCAAAACCGCCTCCCAGGCAAAGTAGATCTTTTTTCCGCGGCAGCTTTTAGCCTCTTGAGGGAAAGTGAAACGCCAATTTCTTTCTTGCCGTGGTTCCGCATCTGACCTCCAATTCAATGAGGGGGGCAGGGAAAATGTTTTTCGCAGTGTTTTTTGCCCACGGCACTTAATGGACACGGACAAAAAACACAGCGAAGAACGCTGCTTAGACTGCGGCAAGCAAGTGCAGGCCAAAATCTGCCGCGTCTGCAAAAAAAAAAGAAAAAAAAAAGGGAAAATAAAAAAAACGCACCAAAAATGTTAATTGACCTGCGGTGCGGAATTTAAATCCGCAGCATGTCAATTTACGGTGTTTTCGTTGCTTTTCTGTTACAGGTTTGCCTCATTGAATTCAATGAGGATGCAAAACCTGCAACAGAAAGTCAAGTGTTGCGACTTTTGCTGCAGAACTGCAGCAATTCTGCCGCAAAAAATCGCAACTCAGAAAAAAGAAATTAATTCATACCCAGAGATCTCTGCTTCTTCCTCCAGTCCGGCCCTCTGGGATGACGTTACATGCCATGTGATCGCTACAGCCAATGACAGGCTGCAGCGGTCACATGGGCTCTATCGTCATTCAGGGAGGCTGGTCCGGACAGCCATGGAGGGACGCATCACCATGACAACAGCCCAGGTAAGTATGGAAGCTTATTATTATTTCCATGCTGCTTACCGCAGCAGAAATCCCAGCCAAAAAAACGGTCGCTTCCAGGTCAAATACGCGGTGTGTTTTTACACAGCGTATCCGTCCAGTGGGAACCCCTTCTAAGGTGATGTTCCCACACACAGGATGTGCTGCATATTTTCTGCAGCGGTTTTACCTGCGGACTTCGTGTTAAACATTGTTTATAGCAAAGTATATAAATCCCTTTAGGATTTACCGGACTTTGTTTATTCAGTGGAAACGCAGTAAAAACTATCCGCACAAATTTTCTGCATTTTTTTTCTGCAGCATATGCCTGAGTTTTTGCTAAATTTGCATCTAGGACAAAATCTACTTCATATGAACCTCTCGGACAATTAAACAGTTCAATGACCGTGAATGGAGGTTTAGAAACCCCCATTCACATGTAGCAGATGGTAGGGCACGCCGCGGATATAATAATCTGCAGCAATGCCTATAGGCAAATTCAGCAGATGCCACCCATTGCCCTGCATGTAACTTATGCCAACAGATTTTGCAGCGCATTCTCTGCAGATCCATTGCAGTCGTATGTGCTGGTGACCTCAATAAGCGCCACCCAACATTCACTAGAATTGCGAGTGACACTGCCGGACCAGTATCGGCCGGGTCGCTAATGTCCCGAGGCATCAGTTACTATATTCAGGCCGCGGCTTAAAAGACAAGGAAAAGATAAAGGATTGTTTAGGAAAGGTGAATTCCCACTAACGCCAGTGTAGGAGCAGGACCTGTAAAGCGGAGTAGTTCTCGCATCCCGAGGCTCTGCTGAATGTAGTCTTGTTTACGTGACACTTTCATGAGAAAACCTGAAGCTACCCCTGTAAACTTCTGGACGCTGTATGAGGCATTGAGAAATCCTGAAGCCTTAGGGCCAATATCATAAGACTGTAAGGTGAAAGACAGATTCTCTCATTTATTTATGGAGGTGGATTTCCGCTCCAGCAATAAGGGGTCCGGATTACTCGCCCGTTTCAGTATCTCCCAGAGACTTGACTAATTCAGACGAACGTATAAATAGTTTGTGTGACGGTCGTTTTTTTGTTTGTTTGTTTTGTTTTTTTTAACGGCTGTCACTTGGCCGCATATATTTCTATGGGGCTGTTTTAACGGACCAAGTGAAGGACCCGTGAAAAAAAAATAAGACGCCCTAAAGTCTATGAGGGATGCGTGAAAACGGGTGCGAATCGGACGTGAAAAATTGCCACCCGCTTGTTCGAATAAGGCTGAATAGAGAGTGACCGTGCATGTGGGACAACTTTTCTTGCTGGGAATGGCGGAGGGAATGGCACCTTGGATTTCCAGTTGTGGAGCTCCCAGTTTCTGGCATCAGACATTTAGGCTGGGTTCCTACGGGACGGATACGCTGCGTAAAAAACACGCGTTCTGTCCGAAAAATCGCACCGTTCATACTTATCCCCTCGCTCCACTGACGTCCGCTCCAGTGTCCCTGGGTGATGTTTCAGGCCATGTGACGCTGCAGCCTGTAAACGACTGCAGCAGTCACATGGGACGCAACGTCGTCCCAGGAGGCTGGATTGCAGGAAGGAGGGCGTTCTGGGTAAGTATTACTTTTATTTACTTCCGGTGTTGCGATTTTTGCAGCGTAAACTCTGTGATTACGCCGCAAAAGCCGCAACGCTTGGCTTTGTTGCCAGTATTGCATCCCCATTGAATTCAATGGAGAAAACCTGCAACGGAAAAAATGAACATAAACGCAGCATAAATTGACATGCTGCGGAATTAAATTCCGCACCGCAGGTCAAGTTATTAATGTTTACGCTGCAGGTTTTTTCCGCAGCGTCGGCATGAGATTTTCTAAATCTCATCCACTTTGCTGCTGCTGTAAATGCTGCGGAAGTTCCGCACAGAATTCAGTTGTGGAAATTCCGCAGCGTTTACGCTACGTGGGTACCCGGCCTTATAGTATAAACTATCATTCAGCCATACCCGTCCTGTATGAGAACCCCTTTATTAGGGGAGTAGCTGAGATATCTCAGAGCCCTCAACTGAACTAAAGTATTCTACAACAACAAGTATTGTATATCTACAGCTCCCATGCAAACCTATGTATCTCCATAGCTATAGACAAAAACTCTGTATAGTCTGATTTTGCCGTCAAACTGCCACGCACCTGTCCCCTATTTCTTACTAACTTACCAAATATATATTTTATGCATTGGAATAAAAAATTGGTTGCAAATCCTCAGCAGAAATTTGCATTGTGTATTCCTATAGATGGAAACAAAATCCGCAACAAATGCATGGTTCAAAAATCTGTGCTTTTCGCATCGCTTTCATTAGGTGTTGCAGAATTTAAAGGGAAACTAAGCGTACAAACTTCTGACATGTCATAGTGACATGTCAGAAGTTTTGATCAGTGGGGGTCCGAGCACTGAGACCCGCACCAATCGCTAAAACGGAGCGGCAGAAGTGGGAGTGATGACGTTTGTTTTTTTTCCGGAAAGCTGATATATAGCAGTGTACGGGCCCATAGACTTTCTACTGAGCCCGTACACCGCTACATTGATTTCTGGAAAAAGCCAAAACAGAAACGAAGTGACCCAGTGCTCACCTGAGCGCTTCTGCCGCTTCGTTTTAGCAATGGGTGGGAGTGTCAGTGCTCCAACCTCCACCGATCAAAACTTCTGACACGTCACTATGACAGACCAGAAGTTTGTTGAACTTTGTTACCCTTTAATGATAGACTTCAATGCCGTGTGAAATTCTGCATCGAAATCTGCAACTTAAATATTCAGTAATTACACCACAAAATCGCCCAAATAGTAGTTGTGCTGCAGCATTTTCCACAGAACTACTGTTGTGGATTTTGTGGTGGATTTTTACGCCACACGTGACTGCACCCTTATATGGCTTTGTTCAGACCACGTTCAGTGTACATACCGGGAAAAATCTCCTGATGCAACCGCTAAATTTACACACACACTTCGTGCTGACTTTGCCTTCTAGGAATCCAACATTTATGCCCTACGTTTAAAGAGTATGTTGGGAAAGCTCCCTATGTGCACAATAAAGGTGTCCATGGGGTTCCATGAGCCCGACAGGACGCTAAAAGTGTGTCCTTTTGGTCTATCAGGCTGGTATATATCAGCCTACACTACTCCATCCTGCGGGATCCTGCAAAAAGGTGTTTTTTTTTAAATGGGAGTCTAGGGGTGATGGATTCCATTGTATGGCATCAGTGACTATTATGCGTTAAACGTATATGCTGGGAAGCTCCAGCGACAGAGAGCTAGTTACTCAAGCATTAGGAAGCACCCTGCCCGGGGACTCAGGAGCTAGGGAAGCATCTAAAGTCACCGTTCATATATGGATAGTGACATCAGGAGCTTCCTTTTTTTTTCCATATATATATTTTACTATTTTTGAACACAAAGCATTTTTCATAGAAAAAAAAATGTTTTGTATTGACACATTCGAGAGCCATAACCTTTTTATTGTACCATCGACATAAATCGTATTGGTTTTTTTTGCAAAATTATTATTATATTTTCAATAGCACCATTTTGTCAAACACATAACTCATTGATTAACCCCTTAATGACCAGCCTATTTTAAACCTTAATGACCAAGCCATTTTTTACGTTTTTCCATCGTCGCATTCCAAGAGCTATAACCTTTTTATTTTTGCGCCGACATAGCTGTATAAGGTCTTGTTTTTTGTGGGACAAGTTGTATTTTTTAATAGCACCATTTTGAGGTACATATTATTTATTGATTAAGGCCTCATTCACACGGCAGGGTTTCCCGGCCGGGTGCCGGCCGTTCATAAATCGGCCGGCACCCGGCTGCATTAGGAATGATAGACCCCTAATGGGGCTATTCACACGACCGATTTTTTGACGGCCGGAAAATCCGGCCGTCAAAAAATAGGACATGCTCTATCTTTGCCCGGGCACCCGGCCGCCCGGCTCCCATACAAGTCTATGGGGCCGGGTATTACACAGCCATCACCGGAATGTGTTCCGAGTGATGGCCGGGTTTCCCGGCGCTTGCGCTCTATCTCCTCCTCCTCACAGCGCAGAGTGCATGTGAGGAGGAGGAGTTGATGCCATTCTGACGAATGGCATCGCTGTACACTGTGTTGCAGGGCCGGGGTGTACAGCAGGTGGAAGGGAGCGCTGCGCTGGCTCCCTTCCCTTGCTTGTTAAAAGCACCCTGGCTCGGCGACACCTTCGATGGCGCCGCTAGTAGTAGTAGCAGCAGCTGCTGCTGCTGCGGCTGCTACTACTGTAGCGACGCCACTATAGCAGAGCAGGGAGGTATCTCCCCGCTCTGCTATGTGCTAGCCGCACTTTAGCTCCTTGAAGGAGCGGAATCCCCGTGTTTTCGGGGATTCCGCTCCTGGACAGAGCGCTTGATGTCTCTGTCCATATCTGGGCAGTGACATCAGGGGAAACTCCTGAAGCGGAATCCCCGAACACATGGGGATTCCCCTTCAGGAGCTGCCGCTGATGTCACTGTCCGGATCTGCCCGGCCCGGCACGGATGCATAACTTTATGCAAACCGGCCGGGCAAAATGGCCGATTTTACCGGCCGACACTCGGGCTCGGGAACGACCCGGTCGTGTGAATCCCGCCTAACTTTTATTTGGGGGGGGGGGGGGGAAATAGAAAAAAACCTGAAATTTCGCCACTCTTTTTCACATCTTAAATCTACGCCGTTTACCGTGTGATATAAATAACACAATAACTTTATTCAGCGGGTTGTTACGATTGCAACGATACCAAATTTCTATAGTTTTTGTATGTTTTACTACTTTTACACAGTAAAAACACTTTTTTTTCAAAATTATTTGTTTTGTGTCTCCATATTTGAAGAGCCGTAACGGTTTTATTTTTTCGCCGATGCGGTTGTATGAGGGATTTTTTTTTTGCGGGAAGACTTGTAGTTTTTATTGGTACCATTTTGGAGTAGATGCGACTTTTTGATCACTTTTTATCACATTTTTTTAAAGTCAGGATTCACAGAAAACAGCAATTTTTCCATAGTTTTTTACGGCGTTCACCGTGCGGGTTAAATAATGTAATAGATTTATAGTCGGGGTCGTTACGGACGCGGCGATACCAAATATGTGTAACTTTTTAACTTTATTTTGTTTTTTTATTAGTAAAGCATTTTGTAAGGGGAAAAGCTGGGTTTTTCCTTTTTCTTCAAATTTTTTTTTAAATTAACTTTATTAAACTTTTTTTTCACTTTTTTACTAGTCCCACTAGGGGACTTCACTATGCGATTCTGCGATCGCATTTATAATACACTGCAATACTTTTGTATTGCAGTGTATTACTGCCTGTCCGTTTAACACGGACAGGCATCTGCTAGGTCATGCCTGCGGCATGATCTAGCAGGCATTCACTCCAGGCGGACCTGGGGGCCTTTATTAGACCCCCGGCTGCCATTGGAGACACAGACACTCGGCGATCGTATCGCCGGGTGTCGGTGGGAGAGAGAGGGAGCTCCCTCCCTCTCTCCAAAACCACTCAGATGCGGTGCTCGCTATTGAGCACCGCATCTGATGGGTTAAACGGGCGAGATCGATACGAATATCGATCTCACCCGGCAGAGCAGGGACGCTCCGAGCCCTCAGCTGCCTTTACTTATTCCGATGCCGCGACGTAAAAAGTCTATGGCATCGAGATAAGGCCCGTTAGTGACAGACGTAGAAACCCGATGGGCCGGTCACTAACGGGTTACATTTAAAAAAAACATTCGTTTTCAGTCACATAGCGGGAGGCGCTGATGGCGTAACAAAAGGAGCTCCCTCTCGGTGTCTAACCACTTAGGCCTCATGCACACGGCCGTGCCCATAATCACGGCCCGCGATTGCGGGTACGGACGGCCGCATTTGTGGGCCGTGCTCCCATGGGAGCACGGTCCGTAAAAAACGAAGTAGGACATGCTCCATAAATACCGGAACGGTTCTACGGCATGGACACCTATCCGTAGCGATACGGTCAATGTGTCCGTGGCCAATAGAACCGGACGGGTCCATAATGGCGGACCGTATTATGGTCCGTAATTAGAGATTTTTTTCGGTCATGTGTATGGGGCCTTAGACGGTGTGGTCTCTACTAACCGTGGTATATGGGGGTTCAACTGCTGGGATCAGAGTAATCGGTGACCCCAACCTTTACAGCGGGAGGTCGGCTCCCCGAGACGTACTATTACTTAGAACCAGGGGAGGAAACCTCCGGCTCACCTGACACACTCCGGTGTGTTGTGGATAGCGCTCGGATTCTCGTGTCGGCACACGGTAGATTAGCAAAAACAAGGGAAGGAGTAGGATCCAGCGCTGAGTCAATGTTTAAAATGGATTTTCTGTTCCAAGTTTAATGGCATATTGTTAAAAGGAAGTCCAGTTGTGGATAGTCCTGGGTAGGTAAGAAGTGTAGGTAATGTCCTCGGGGCCTACGCGTTTCGGACGACTGCCGCGTCCTTAAACTTGGCTGTAATGATTTTGAATAGCGTGCGCTGTCAGGTTATGTACTGAGTCAGT
The DNA here is from genome assembly GCF_050947455.1 of Rhinoderma darwinii. Taxonomy (NCBI): domain Eukaryota; kingdom Metazoa; phylum Chordata; class Amphibia; order Anura; family Rhinodermatidae; genus Rhinoderma; species Rhinoderma darwinii. The sequence goes on along the minus strand of NC_134687.1, from coordinate 32,680,175 downwards.
GTGGTCAGCTGATTGTTCTGTGCGTATCATCGTTGTGGTATGTTGGAACGCAAGCCGGAAGTAGTAGTCCGGTCCTGTGTTATGATTGTAAGGACTTGCGAGTGAGTATTGATCTTGTTAAAGGGCTGTTTTTTCTTGGATTGGGTGGTTTATATGGTACCTTGATGTGTGTTTGAAATAGATTGATGTGTTTGTATGTTTTAATTGGTATATTTTTTCATTTCAGTTTTTTATTTGGAGATGTCACATGACAACGAATCAGTACTATTACTTCATTGGGTGGGATAGTTATAAATATCCTACCGTTTATGCCTACAGTCTCCATGGAAACAAACAATCAAACCCTGTATAGTGAGATCCTGCCGTCATACCTCCTGATCCCTACTTTTCTAATCTTTCAAATGTAGATTATCAAGAATGGGGCAGAGGGATTAACACATGACTACAGGATCAGACTTCACACAGGGTATGTTTGTAGTCTGTAACCATGTGAACAAATAGGTCTGCATGGGAGCTGCATACACAAAAGCGATAGGATATTTTAATCAAGACTGTTTGCAGAAATGTTTCATGGTTTCTTTAAGATTCATTGGAGCAATAAAAATAGTTGCAAAAAATTACACAGCATCCGTCCAGCGCTCACCCATAACACGCTGACAGGTGCGCAAAGAACGACAATTGTTTACGCAAATGAGACAATATGTAAAAAGTTTTGAAAAGCGAATTTGCTTAAAAACAAAAGATTGAACGTAACTGCAGCCTCCGATTCCCTGCTGACTAACAAGATGAGTGACAAGGACAACAAATTCTACGTAAAACAAAACCCACAAAAAAAAAAAATACAAAAATAAGCAGCGGACAACGACCTGCCACAGATGGAAAGTCCTCCCGTAATGCTACACTTAATCCGTAACTCATTCTTCCAGTCCTTAAATAAAAACTAAGCGTCTTCTGATATGCCGGTCCGATTGGTCAGATCTGACAGCTGCCGAACAGCTGAGCAATCACATCACCACATAAAAACACCGGCTTTATTTACCTGGATATGACATAGCCAGCAGCCGAGTGCACGGAGGACACATTTATCCATACACACATAATACAGGCTAGATTCACATGTGCACCTTCCATCCGAAGTATACCTCCAACATATGCCACTTTATAGGAATACAGTGGCATACGTCGCCCCTACGGTACAAGTTTTCCTGCGGGATGCCGCTGCATAAAAATAGAAAGCAGAATAGACTATGCTCTTCTATAAAAAAATAAAGTAAACCGACATATACCAGCCCGACGGAAGTCAAAAGGACACTCCTTTGGCCTCTGTGGGATGAATGGATACATTTGGTGTATATGCCGAGAGTTTTCTCCCAGCGCATACGCCAAACGTTCTGTGTTTTGAACAGAGCCAACACCTCTCCTATACGCATATGTTACCCACATCATTTTCCATACAGGCAACACTTCACAGTAATGAGCAAACAGTAATTGCTGAAATCTTAGCCGAGCACGGGAAATGAGCAACCTGTCAGCGCAGACCCCATCAGGGGCCGGCGGCAGTAAACAAAGTGCAATGGGTTGCTTGGAGATGGGGCCCCATGACACAGCAATATATCCCATGCATGCATGACACAAATGTATCTCAAAAAGTAAAGATAATTAGTTTTTATTAAAAATTACGTAGAAAACACACACGAATTGACATTAAAAAAAACCCTTTCAAAGGATAGCCTTTAAAGGGGTTGTCTCAGCATAAACATTGGTGGCATATTGCTAGGATATGGCGATCGGTGGCGGTATGACTACTCTAACCCTACCGATCGCTGGAGCAAAGTGGCAGTACCCGGAAAAAGCAGAGCAAACACTGCACCTTCCTAGCACTTCTGTTACTTTGTTCTAGTGATCAGCAGTGGTCAGGCCACCACTGATCTCATGTTGGTGGCAAATGCAAGCAATTTGTGTCTCATTACATTCCGAAAATCTCATCTATCAATGTTAACAATTTTAGTGATAACAGCTGGGTGCCAACTATTAGTTCTTAGAGGGTCTATCACCCAGCTCTCCTAAAGACCTGGATGCCAAATATACCTAGTAGAGCAGCGTTACTGTAATGGAGCAGGTGTATCATTCAGGTGCCTGGGAAGGCTGGGTGACAGCACCCATAGGAGTTGTAATAGTGGCCATATTGGTTGTCACCCAGATTTTTTGAGAAACAGATATAACAAAGATATTATTGAAAATATTGGGAAACATGGCTCAGATTTACTGGTGTGTTATGTTTGGTTTGAGTTACGTATGACTGCAGGATGGGACAACACAGAGGTAATTGTGGAGATACATAGATGTGTAAAGGAGCTGTATACACAAAACGGTAGAAGATCTTAAAATCAAAGTGATTTTCCAAGTTGCTTTAGCCGGTGGGGGATTCCAATATCTCTGCATTAGCAGACTGCTACGAATGGTTGATTCAGACCGTGCGGTCAAATAGTGGTTTATCACTGCGATTACCATGAAATCGCAGGGAAAAATGTTTTTCTGCTGTTTTGAGGTCATAAAGGCCGGGTTCCCACGGGTCAGATACGCTGCGTAAAAACTGTGCAGTGTATCCGACCTGGAACCGGCAGCAACTTCCGCCCGATAAACCGCACCACATTGTGGTACTGTTTTTCAAACTGAATTTAGACTGCGGAAAGCAGCAGTGAGTTAAAAAAATAAAAAAAGAATGACCATATTTAACCCCTCCCTCCTTTCTGCGCGTAGTTCGGTCTCCCAAGATGACGATGCAGCAGTCACATGGGATGGACTGCAGGAAGGAGGGCGCTCTGGGTAAGGGTTTTATTTTTTTCCTGAGTTGCAATTTTTGCGGCGGAATCACTGCGATTCAGCCGAAGTCACAACTCTTGGCTTTCTGTTGCGGGTTTTGCATTCCCATTGAATGCAATAGGGGAAAACCCACAACAGAAAAATCAACGAAAACGCAGCATGAATTGACATGCTGTGGATTTAAGGAGGCTGTCACCACATTATAAGTGCCCTATCTCCTATTTAACGAGATCGGCGCTATAATGTAGGTGACAGTAATGCTTTTTATTTAGAAAAACTATCTATTTTAAACCACTTTATGAGCGATTTTTAGATTTATGCTAATGAGTTTAATGCCCAAGTGGGCGTATTTTACTTTAGACCAAGTGGGCGTTGTACAGAGGAGTGTATGACGCTGACCAATCAGTGACCAATCAGTGTCATACACTCCTCTCCATTCATTTACACAGCACTAGCGATATAGTTATATTGTTATGTGCAGCCACATACACAAACACTAACATTACTGCAGTGTCCTGACAATGAATATACATCACTACCAGCCTGGACGTCATGTGTATTCAAAATCCTGACATGTCTGTAGCGTCTTTGTGAGATTTACAGCAAGGCAAACGTAATCTCGTGAGATTACGATGTAACCTGTCATTTCAAACGAGATTACGCTTGCCTTGCTGGAATCTCAGAAAAGATTCAGAAGTGTCAGGATTCTGAATACATATCACGTCCAGGCTGGTAGTGATGTATATTCATTATCAGGACACTACAGTAACGTTATAGTGTGTATATGTAGCTGCACATAGCGATATAACTATATCGCTATGTGCTGTGTAAATTAATAGAGAAGAGTGTATGACACTGATTGGTCAGCGTCATACACTCTTCTGTACAACGCCCACTTGGTCTAAAGTAAAATACGCCCACTTGGGCATTAAGAAATACATTAGCATAAAGCTAAAAATCGCTCATAAAGTGGTAAAAATAGATCATTTTTCGAAATAAAAAGCACTGCTGTCACCTACATTATATCGCCCATCTCCTTATGTAGGAGACAGGGCACTTATGTGGTAACAGAGCCTCTTTACGTTCCGAACGGCAGGTGAATTTATGAACGTTTCCGCTGCATTTTTTTCCGCTGCAGCGTCGGCATGAGAGTTTCTAAATCCCCTCCACTTTGCTGCTACTGTAAATGCTGCGGAACATCCGCACAAGAATTCGGTTGAAGGAATTCCGTAGTGTTTACGCTACGTGGGAACCCAGCCTAACTGTTCCATCTGATATATCCTTAAGTGATTCCCTAGTAGATCTGATAACAAGTGCTAAATTGTATTTTCACTAACAGACACTGCTGGTATATGGATACGATGCGCCATCAAATAAATAAACGTAGGCCAACGTTACGATTAACACCGTTACCGAGGGACCAATAGTATCCAGTCAAGACACGTGGCAGCAGTGGACCACACAGATTACTACATACAAGTGACACAGATCATCTCCCCTACACCAGTGCGTAACCATCTAGTGACAGCATGAACAGAAAGAGGTAAATGAGTGACAGGAGGACCTGAAATACCTGTACCCAGAGCACCCAGCCCTATGAATGCACAGCGCTGACACAAATACATAGTACAGGGTAACAAGCTACCCAAAAGACTGATCAGAAAACACGTGACCCCTCAGAGAGTATCAGTCATAGGGGACGGATAATGCCAGCAGCAGCTCCTCTTTATTTCATACACCAATGTATTGAGCTCCGGGCCACAAAATCGTAACCGCCATCAATGCAAGTTCCGCTCACAGCATACGTATTGTCATGTGGAGCACTTAGCCCATCATAATATAAATAAGCACTGTAATTGGCTAAAAATCAGCACATGACCTGCAAGAATAACCTGCATTGGCAGCAGCGACCACAACAGTAAGGCTATGTTCACACGGGGTATTTTGCCGAGTTTTTTGACGCGGAAACCGCGTCGCAAAACTCGGCAGAAACGGCCCGAGAACGCCTCCCATTGATTTCAATGGGAGGCGTCGGCGTCTTTTTCCCGCGAGCAGTAAAACTGCCTCGCGGGAAAAAGAAGCGACATGCCCTATCTTCGGGCGCTTCCGCCTCCGACCTCCCATTGACTTCAATGGGAGGCAGGAGAAAGCGTATATCTCGCTGTTTTATGCCCGCGGCGCTCAATGGCCGCGGGCGAAAAACGGCGCGATAATTGCCGCGAAAATCGGCGTGCAGGGAGAGGAATATCTGCCTCAAAGTTCCAAACTGAATTTTGAGGCAGATATTCCTCCCCCAAAATACTCCGTGTGAACATAGCCTTAGGGTATGTGCGCACACAAACTCAACAACGTCTAAAAATAGGGAGCTGTTTTCAAGGGAAAACAGCTCCTGATTTTCAGACTTTTTTAAGCCACTTGCGATTTTTGCAGCGTTTTTTTACGGCCGTATTTGGAGCTGTTTTTCTATAGAGAATGAAAAACTGCTCCAAAAACGGCTCAAGTGACCTGAACTTCTTTTTTAGGGCGTTTTTTTACGCATTGTTTTTCAAAATGGCCACGTAAAAAAATGCCCCGTCGGAACAGAACGCCGTATTTACCATTGAAATCCATGGGCAGATGTTTGGAGGCGTACTGCTTCCGATTTTTCGGCCAGGAAAATGGACAAAAATAAGCAGTGTGAACATACCAGAACAATGATTTTTTTTTTTAATGCTCCAACGCAACAACGAATATCAAGTTTGTAAATACTCTTGAAGGAAGGTTTCCTTCAGTTTTGGGTCTACATCTCCTATGCAGAACTGTGTGTCTCCATGGTTACAGATCACAAGCAAACCTTTGTATTTGCTATGCCAAATCTGACATATTTAATACAGGAATACAGCTTAGGCCCCATGCACACGAACGTGTTATTGCTGCCACATTTCCGCCGAAAATCCACGGGAGAATTGCGGCCCCATTCATTCCTATGGGCCCATGCACACGACCATGGCTTACACGGTTCGTGCATGGCCCAGGAGCCTGGACCGCAGAAAGAACGGGCATGTCTTATTACGGCCGTGTTCTGCGGTCCAGGTTCATAGAGATTAATGCACGTGGCCATGTGAACGGGCCGCGATTTCCGGGCGGCCCGCGGGTGACAGTCCGCGGCTGTCTGACCCGAAAATTACGGCCGTGCACATGGCTACGGTCGTGTGCATGAGTCCCAACTCAGATTTCTACAACGGATGAGCAGTTTGATGTGCCGCAGATCTGCACAAGTGTTAGCCCCATTCAATGTGTAACCCGCCAGCTTTTGGCCGTATTAAAGGCTATGTGCACCTTTGAAAACAAAACTTTTTACTTATTGCGATACAGCTGCTTTGTATCCTGTCTATAGAGCAGCTGTATCTTGTGCTGAAACCTAAATCCGTCAGATCAGCGGCACGAACGGGTACAGTGACAGCGGGTCCATCGATCACACCTAAGCCCAAAACTTAGATGTGATCGATTAACAAGTGGATCCCGCGTGTCAGACACATAGGACCCGCTGTCACAACATGTCAGTGCCGCGGACCTGACGGATTCAGGCCTCAGCGCACGATACAGCTGATCTATATACAGGATACTAATCAGCTGTATCTCAAAAAGTAAAAATATTTTTTAATAAGATGTAATTACAAAATTGCACCAGATACACATTTTTATAAAAAAAAATATTTACATTGTTTTCAAAAAGGTGTACATAGTCACTAAGACCAGCACAATAGAAGTGCTTTTCTAGCGCCTGTATTACAGATGCAGCACACAGACCTTTTGTGGTTCATGAGAACTGGGAGTAAAAGGCTACGTAAAGCTTTTAGGGGCATTTTCTCTTTTTTTTTCCATTAACAGGTCTGTGTGTTTGGTGTAACTTTTTAATTAGTCTTTATTAAAAATTAAAGTAACTTTTTTTTGATACAGCTGCTCAGTTTTCTCTATACAGAGCAGCTGTATCTTTCGTTTTGACCCGAGCCGGTCAGTCCCGCAGACCCAACTGTTTCGGTGACAGCGGGTCCTTCAGGTCTCTATCACAGGATCGAGTTGTTACCCGTCACATCTAAGTTATGAACTTAGATGTGATAAATTACAGGTGTATCCAGCGTGTCAGAGACAGGCAGGACCCGCTGTCACTGGACCCGTCAGTCCCGCTGACCTGACAGGAACAGGATTTAGCGCTAGATACAGCCGCTATGTATTCTGTATACAGAATACATAGCGGCTGTATCTAGAAAAGCAAAACAACTTTTTAATAAAAAACTAACAAATTACACCAAACACACTGACTGACCTGTTTATATATAAAAAAACAAACAATGCCCATCAAAGGTTTACATAGCCTTTAAGGCACCATACGCTTCTATGATGCGCTGACTCCGTTTCTCATAAACGACGGGAGGCTCACGTGGCGCGTCTGTAATACAGTGGCAAAAAAGCACCCGTATTACGCTTGTCTGAAAGCAGCCTGCGTGGAATACACGGGAATAAGTAGCATGCTATTTATTCCCGCAGAATTCTTTTTATCCGCGCGGAAGCTTTCTGTAGCGTGTGAACGGGGCTGTGGAAACCATATTTATAAGCATGGGATGCAGATTGTTAACGGATTTTAAGTTAATTTCAGCAAGGAATCCGCACCAAAATGCACATAAAATCTCACTCTAGGTTAGCAAGTACAGGGGTCGGAGGGAGGGAGAAGCATGCCTGCAGTTCCAGACCACACTGGGTTTGTTTGTAGTCTGTAACCATGGAGACAAGTCTGCGTAGAAGCTGTCTAGTGCATAAATTGCTTATTTTTTATTTTAGATGTACTGGATTAATAGAAAAAAATAAAAAAGCGTGAAGTTTCAGGCCTAAGGCCTGGGGCTGCACTACTGAGAGATCCTACTGACAGGTCCTCTTCTGAATACTGCTCGGTGCAGCGTACATCCAAATCAATTGGCGTCCCTACATGTCAAACCACAAGTAATCAAACCAGGAAAAAGACAACGTATTTGAGGATTTGGATCTTTACAAGATCTCCATGACAGCGCTGCACCCGACAGCACTACTCACGCAAGGATACGGCAGCCATGTTGCTGTAGCCTTAAAGGGCTTGTCCAATGACATAAATAAAGGTTAATTATTGTAGAATGAACTTTTTCTATACTTTGTGCTTTCGCGTCTCACTATTTTCAAGATCTCCGTTTAGTGTTAGTGAATGGAAACCTGCACAGACCTAATCGGACCAGTGATACTGTATTTACGATAGGTGCCATCTTGCTTTACTATATTACAGTCATCTTCCAAGCAGATGACCGTGCGTCACCTCAATCATGCAGTATTTTGGGTCAGGAAACGTCCCAGCCCCCAGCATTGCGGTGTAACCTTCAAGGGATATTCCCACCTTAGACATTTATGGCATATCCACAGGATATGCCATAAACGTCTGATAAATGCAGGTCCCAGCTGTGCCGTTTCCGTAACTCCAATATAAAAAAAAACAAAAAAAAACAGCGCCACTCTTGTCCATGGGCTTTGGCTGATTTTGCAGCATTGATTTAAAGAGGGAGCGGCAATACCAGACACGACCCAGGAACAAAGGTGGCGCTGTTTCTAATCGCAGGGTACATACGAGTTATAAACACATACATGTGTCGTATTATAGCTGGGACTTGTCGTTCCATAACCAAAGCCAGATTCCAATCTAGCACAGTGGTCTCCAGATGTTGCAAAACTACAAGTCCCAGCATTCCCTGATTGATGCACACCGTCAGGGCATGCTGGAAGTTGTAGTATTACAAAAGCTGAAGAGTTCCAGATTGAACACCACTGGTCTAGACCATTACCACAAAACAAAAATCATAAAAGATGCCAATGGTGCCATCTCATAACTACTACATGGCATAAACAGCAGCAGTTACCATGACAACGGTGTCACCCAGAAAAATAAAACAACGCATTATCGTTGTAAACTTAAAAGTTGCGCTCGTCTAGGCAGATACATTGTACCAGTCAATGCCAGTCACATCACACAATGGCACATACCACTGAGGACAGGTCCTGGCCCTATGTAAACCATGCAAGTCATAAAACAATAAACATATAACCTGACACCGGGCAGAAGGTGGCACATTAGCTGTAGAGCCATAGAGCTTTGCCCCAGGTTGTGACAGCAGGGTAAACACTGGCTGCATGGCACACATGTCAGTGCAGAGAGGAGGCTGCCCACAGAACACTTGTCATCATTGTGGTGGGACTACTGCAACTCTTCCTGGCAGCAGCCCCCCACGTGACATGAAACCCCTGTGCCATCCAGAGCAGCAGGGTATCCAGGAGCCCGGCACTGCAGGCTGGCAGCTCACCTCTGTCCCGGGCGGGGTGGAGGAGCTGGAGATGAGGCCTGCTCCTGCTGCGCTGCCCGCTCCTCCGCTGCTCCCTCCGGCTGCCGCACTGTGCTGTCCCCGCAGTGCCGCCGCCTTCACGTCCCCGGCCGCACTGCTGCTACTGCTGCCGCTACTGCTGCTGCCTCCGCCCCGCTTGTTCTTCCTCCGCTTCGCCCCTCTCTTGGCGTCGGCCGGGCTCATGTCTGAGCTATTATACCGTCTGACTCTACCGAGAGCCGCACACCGGAGCTATACCGACAGGAACGGGGCCCGGGCGCGGATTTATCCGCAACGATAGAACACAGGGCAGCAGAGAAAGAAAATAACCGACCACAGCGGAGCCAAGCTAGACTCCAATATGGCGGACTACAAGGAGGAAAGCTATTCCCGTCTTACGCACAGACGTCATCACGTAATCCTACGTCAACGTGCTGCTGGTCTGAGGACTCACTGCTGCCACCTTCAGGGTATGATTGGCTTGAACTCTGTAAGGTAGAAAAGCCGCAGTATTCGCCTGGCTGAACTACCGATCCCGAAATGCAGTGCGCCTGGACTACAGCTGGAGGAGACTGCGAGAAATGGTGAGGGGGAAGTTAATGAGGCATGCCGGGAGTTGTAGTTCACAAGCTGTGGGGATGTGTCAGTTATCTAAATAAAAAAGGACAAGGAGTAATAATAAAAGAGTGATTTTTTAATTTTAATGTTTTTCATAAATAAATGGCACCAGGCAGGGAATTATCCCTTCTTATTTTCATACAGTGTAGATAAGGGAAAATCACATTTCAATAGAAAAATCTCCTTTTCTTTTACGTTCTTTTATGTTGCAATTTTATATTTTGTAAGACTTATAAAAAAATGTTTTTAAAGTATCATTGCACAGGAACTTCCATTATCATAAAAAACATAACATAATTTGATTGCACATGCACGCATGATTTTATGCGACCTCATAGGGATACATTAGGTTCTATGCCTAACTGCAATTAACGCCGTCCCATTAGGGTATGTTCACACGCAAACTCAAAAACGTCTGAAAATACGGAGCTGTTTTCAATGGAAAACAGCTCCTGATTTTCGGAAGTTTTTTAAAGAGGCTCTGTCACCAGATTTTGCAGCCCCTATCTGCTATTGCAGCAGATCGGCGCTGCAATGTAGATTACAGTAACGTTTTTATTTTAAAAAAACGAGCATTTTTGGCCAAGTTATGACCATTTTTGTATTTATGCAAATGAGGCTTGCAAAAGTCCAACTGGGCGTGTTTAAAGTAAAAGTACAAGTGGGCGTGTATTATGTGCGTACATCGGGGCGTGTTTACTACTTTTACTAGCTGGGCGTTCTGATGAGAAGTATCATCCACTTCTCTTCAGAACGCCCAGCTTCTGGCAGTGCAGACACACAGCGTGTTCTCGAGAGATCACGCTGTGACATCACTCACAGGTCCTGCATCGTGTCAGACGAGCGAGGACACATCGGCACCAGAGGCTACAGTTGATTCTGCATCAGCGTTTGCAGGTAAGTAGCTACATCGACTTACCTGCTAACGCCGATGCTGCTGCAGAATCATCTGAAGCCTCTGGTGCCGATGTGTCCTCGCTCGTCTGACACGATGCAGGACCTGTGAGTGACGTCACAGCGTGATCTGGCAGAAGCTGGGCGTTCTGAAGAGAAGTGGATCATACTTCTCATCAGAACGCCCAGCTAGTAAAAGTATTAAAAACGCCCCGATGTACGCACATAATACACGCCCAGTTGGACTTTTACTTTTAAACACACCCACTTGGACTTTTGCAAGCCTCATTTGCATAACTACAAAAATGGTCATAACTTGGCCAAAAATGCTCGTTTTTTAAAAATAAAAACGTTACTGTAATCTACATTGCAGCGCCTATCTGCTGCAAAAGCAGATAGGGGTTGCAAAATCTGGTGACAGAGCCCCTTTAAGCCACTCGCGTTTTCCACAGAGTTTTTTAAGCTGTTTTTCTATAGAGTCTATGGAAAAACGGCTCCAAAAACGGATGAAGAAGTGACATGCACTTCTTTTTCGTGGCCGTCTCTTTACGCGGCCGTTTTTTGCCCGTTTACGGCCCGAAAAACGGCCGAAAATAGGCCGTGTGAACATACCCTTAGTGCAATAATCATAGACGATTTGTCACTGAAGTGCTGGCCTTAAAGGGAATGTCTTATGTATTTGATTTTAGATTCATTAATTAGATGTGGTGGTCACGGTTTGACGTAACTCCCAGAAAAACGCCTCTGTGGCCTCTTTATGGAATGGCGCAGTCTGCTGCGCTATTCCATACAACAGAAAAATGTGGCGGAAACCGGCCCTTGGGTGAATGGGGACTATGGTTCCATTTAAAGTATGCGCCTGGAGCTTTCCGGGCACATATGTTAAACTTACACTACAGTTCAAAAAGGGCCCAAGTCTGTAAAAAAGAGAATTAATGCGTTTCCTGGGGGTGGACATATTGGAGACACACCCTACCTTCCTGTATTGTCTGTATACATAGTGCAGCACGGTGTGTGCGCTTTATGGCAGCTGAAAATAATGAGAGCTAATTGACAGAGAAATGTCATACAACCTCCAGGAAATAATGGAGTACAGCCCTCCCCCAGAAACCAGGAGGTGACAGCGGAGCTGCATACAGAGTCGTATCTATGTGTATAGTGTCGCTTTCCTGCCTTATCTAGGCCTCCAGCATTACAATACAGCTGCTCTCTAATGATAATGAGATAACTCTGCTTATTCTGTCCCCATCTATACAGCAAAGCTGACAAGTGAGCTGCAGATAACAGAAAGTGTCATTCTATTGTGTCTCCTCCAGTGGCCAGGGTGAAAACTGGAATATTTAGGTGTTTTTTTTTTATGTGTATCGTAAAAAAAAAGAAAAACACTAAAAATAAATAAATGGGACCTCTTTGACCAGGAGAGCCCCCTGTTTGTAATTGATAAAGTGTTAGCCCCACATTGTCCTACTATAATTAAAAAAAATTATTGTTATTATTTTATGCAAATAGGGGACTCTTACCTCCGAAGTCACGCGTGCATCCTGCCTGACAGCTCCCATTGTGCCCAGCGCTGCCGACATCATATTCCCACAAATCCATGCGGTATATTCTCACGGCTGTGATTAAGGGAATGCTGGTGATTTTGAATTTGAGTTAAAAAAAACTCTGTTTGACATCAGAGACATACAGAGGAACAGCAATGACCCCATGCACTTCTATGGGAGCTCTACTACAACTCCATACAAGAGAATATGGCCTTTGCGTAACAACTAAAGGAAGACACAAGTAATTTTTTTGGGGGGGACATGAACAATAGTCATGAAGTCGGCCTTCTATCCCACCAGCAGGATGTGCTGAGCCTTCATGTATTTTCTGATTCTAAACATCTGCAGCAAATCCCAGTGGAGGTCCGGACAATTCCTTTAGGGCGTATTATAACGGTTTAGCTGCAGGTGCAGTAATTATCCCATTAACTCTGCGAGCGCCAGTGATATCTGCAAGTCACTGCTTCTAAATCCCGTAATGAGAAGATTTAGGTAAATTGCTCTATTGGGAACCATTATCTCACGCTGGCCCCTCTGTGTAGACACCTCCGCAGATCACTGCTATCTCCTTACTGACTAGCGAGTATTGTTTATTACTAAGAATGATTTTCTTTATAGTATGCAAAAAAAAATACACACGTCCGTCAAGTTCACCCAGAAAAAGAGGAAAATCAAATCCTTGTTGATCCAGAATAAGATAAAAAATTATTTTAATGTGTGGTCCAGTTTGCCTTAATAGGGGAAAAAATCCTTACTTACCCTCCCAGAGATCCCTACTCTTGATCCTACTGCAAAGCTTTCCATTATTCTTTACTGGAACTTTATGTCTCCATGTTTCTCCATGGAGTATGTAATGCTCCAGCTGTTTTCCAGGAGTTTGTAATTGACATCTTCCGGGACCTGCTATATGTCTGTGTGGTGGTCTATCTGCACGACATCCTGATCTACTCACCTGATTTGATGACGCATCGGAAGGATATTCGCCAAGTTCTGTCACGGTAAAGGGGGCATCGCCTATATGCTAAACTCGAGAAGTGTGTGTTCAGGAGGGACTCTGCCCTTCCTGGGCTACATCGTATCTGACCGTGGACTCAAGATGGACCCAGAGAATGTGAAATCCATCATAGAGTGGCCACGTCCACAGGGTCTTTATGTCTACATGTTTGTCTCATGCACATAAGTGTATTTATTATAGCTGGGGTCGCGGAACGCTGCCACTCACTTCCGTCAGAGGTCCGCAACCGCAGAATCCTTTCCAGCGTCTCCCTCCTAGGAGACCCCAGCTCGTGCGGCCGTCCTGCCGGACTGTCTGTTAGGGTGCGCGCACTCTTCCCTGGCCTTAAAGGGCCAGCACGCGCTCTTACTAAAAATTCCCTATCCATTCCCCAGATCACCTTGGACTATAAAAAGGGCTCCGCCCTTTCATTCCTTGTCTGAATATTGTTGTTGTCTACCCATGTTTGTATTGCAAATGGTCCATTAGTTGAATCCTGCTCCTAGTGTTCCCGTATCCTGTAACCTGTTGCTGTATTGTCTCCTGTACCTAAGCCTTTAGTTGGAGTCGTGTGTATCATCTGCAATGTCTGCTGCCAGCGGCCACGTCTGCTGTCATCTGCCACATCAAGTTCTACCCGTGCCTAAGCCTCTGCTACTGTCTGGACTCATACAGGTAATCTCGTGCTGAAGGACTTTTGCATAGACTGTATGGTCTGTTGTTTGGCCAGTTGCCACTCCTCTAAGGCGGAGCGGCCTAGTGGGTCCACATGCCCCTAGATCGTGACAGTACACTCAGGCCATGGAACCCGCTGGCCAAGCTAAGACGGCGTTTCAGGTGATGCAAACGGATATGCGTGACCTGCGTGCACACCAGGATCAACTCCTAGTGGCAGTAAATTCTATCATCATCCGTCTGGATCAGCCTCCTGCTCCTCCTCTGGATGCTGCTGTTGCCGTTCCACTGCCCGTTACTTCTCCTGTCTGTTCCGGATGCACAGTTTCGCTACCACTACAACCTCGCTATGACGGTGATCCTAGAGCCTGTAGATGTTTCATTAACCAATGTAGACTGCGTGTTCATCTCTTCCCCTCTGATGAGGACAAGGTAGAATTCATTATTTCCCTTCTTGCTGGCAAGGCCCTGGCATGGACGAACCCCATCTTGGAACGAGAGGAACTGGAATTCTCGGACCTAGCATTATTCTTAGAGACTTTTCGTACTGTGTTCGAGGAGCCCGGTCGAACATCCTCTGCAGCAGCCGTTCTAACTCTCAAGCAAGGAGGGTCCTTGGTAGGAGAGTATGCTATCTCCTTCCGTACACTGGCAGCAGAGTTGGCATGGAACAATGAGGCTTTGGTGGCGATCTTTTGGCAGGGACTGTCCACGCACATCAAAGACTAGCTAGCAGCCCGCTTCCACCCTGGATGCTCTTATCCTGTTGGCTACCAGGGTCGACATGAGGATCCAGGAACGTGCTAAGGAGGTTCGGCGGGAAAGACGTTTCCACAGGATGGCACAATTTGTTCCAGAGACCCCTATTGCTCTCCCCTGTATGCAGGTAGACAGAATCAAGTTGTCTGAGCAGGAGAAACAGCGTAGATGCTTTTTAGGTCTGTGTCTGTATTGTGGCCTCAAAGGCCATTTTGTGCGCCAATTTCCACAAAAGCCTGGAAACTCCAGCACCTAAATTAGGTTGGAGAGATAACCCTAGGTGGGACAACGCCAAACGCCAAAGCCTCTCCCATGTTATCTATTCCTGTGACCATCATCTCTGGAGAGATGTTACACTCCTCCGCTGCCTATCTGGATTCCGGAGCAGCTGCAAATTTTATTCAGCAGGAGCTAGTGGATCACCCACATCTACCCACAGTTCCCCTAGAGAAACTTCTGGCTGTTGCCTCTGTGAATCGACTACCATTGCCCGATCCTATGGTTTCCGTCACTAAACCACTGACACTACAAATCGGAGTTGTTCACTCAGAACAGTTCACCTTCCTCATCCTGCCTAAAGCTATTCTGCTGGGCCTGCCTTGGCTTTGTCTACACGCTCCGGTTCTCAACTGAAGTTCCGGAGAAGTCCTCCAATGGGGGTCCAAATGCCTTCACCACTGCCTGCTACAGGTTCGTCCTGTTTTGCCTCCACTGCCTCAGTCACTCTCTGATCTACCCTCACATTGTGCAGGGGCGTAGCTAGGGGGGGCAGGCGGGGCATGTGCCCCGGGCGCAACTAACAGAGAAGGTAGGAGGGTGCCGGGTCGGGCGCACAGGGCCGCACATACCATGTGGCAGGTTGAGCAGCAAACGAGAGGCCACCACACAGACGCTGTAATTATTAGATCAGCGTTCATCACGCACTTCACCCTGCATGTCCCTTCTCTGCTCCAGCTGCTGTCAGCAGTCGGGGACAAGCAGGGGGGAGGGGGAGGAAGTCTGCAGAGACGCTACAGTACAGGCTGAAAGCAGGTCAGGGAAGTTTACATCAGGCTCCCCTCCTGTCATATCGGAGCTAAGCTAGAAGCTAACAGAGCCTGGTGTGCACTTTTCCTGACCTCCTCTCGGGGCAGCACTGTATCTGCAGGCTCTCTTCCCCTCCTCCTCCTCCTGACTAATGAACTCCGGGCTACCATCACTTCTGACCTATGAAGAGGCTCCAACTACTGGACCAGACTGTATGTGAAAAGTCCAGCTACCTACAAAAGGTAAGTGTATATATGTGTGTATTCTGTCTATCTATCTGTGTATGTCTGTATCTATCTATCTATCTATCTGAAGCCCCAATGGCGCTATGTACAGGGAAGGGGGTGTAGCGCTATTTAGAGGAGGGTGGGTGTGGCACTATCTACAAGGAGGTGAGTGTGGCATTATCTACAGGTGGGGCTTCGTGGCACTATCTACAGGGGTGTGTATGGTGCTATTTATAAGGGGCTGTATGTGGCACTATCTACAAAGGGGGTGTATAGCACTATCTACAAGGGGTGTGTGTGGCACTATCTACAAGGGGGGAGTATGGCATTATTACACGGAGAGGTGTGGCACTATCTACAAGGGGAGGTGTGGCACTATCTACAAGGGGAGGTGTGGCACTATCTATAAGGGCAGTGTATGGCACTATCTACAAGAGGAGACAGTTCATTATTTCACCATATATATTCTCATTAGCCTGTTATACAATCTGTTTAGTCCGGCACTGACATCTTTATTTATTTTCTTTTAATTTATTGCTATGTTAACTTTTTTCTATAACTATATCGCTTATAAAATGTACAAATGGTTTTATGCTCGAGTTACATAAAAAAAGATGACAAAAAAATTACATGTTATTGATTGGTTGAGAAAGCAAACCTGGCGAGGGGGAAGGTGATTTCGGGAAAGTGGGCGGGGGGGGTTCAAACTGAATCTTTGCCCAGGGTGGGGGAGAACCTAGCTACGCCTCTGCATTATGCTAGTTTTGCAGACGTCTTCAGCAAGAAGGAGGCAGAGACTCTTCCTCTTCATCGCATCTACGATTGCCCTGTTGAGTTACTTCCTGATGCCTCACCACCTCATGGGCAAGTTTATCCTCTCTCCCTGCCAGAGACCCTAGCCATGACTGCCTACATGAAGGAGAACCTTGAGAGGGTACATATGTAAGTCTTGCTCCCCGGCCGGAGCCGGATTCTTCTTCGTGAAGAAGAAGGATGGATCTCTTCATCCATGTATCGACTACCGGGGTCTGAACCAAATCACGGTCAAGAATAAGTACCCCCTGTCGCTGATCTCAGAACTTTTCGATAGAATTCTTGGGGCCAAGGTGTTCACAAAGCTGGATCTACACGGAGCTTATAACTTGATCCGTGTGCACAAAGGTGACGAGTGAAAAACGGCATTTAACACCCGGGACGGCCACTACGAATATCTCGGGATGTCCTTTGGACTATGTAATGCTCCAGCTGTTTTCCAGGAGTTTGTAATTGACATCTTCCGGGACCTGCTGTATGTCTGTGTGGTGGTCTATCTGGACGACATCCTGATCTACTCACCTGACTTGATGACGCATCGGAAGGATGTTCGCCAACTTATGTCACGGTAAAGGTTATCGCCTATATGCTAAACTCGATAAGTGTGTGTTCAGGAGGGACTCTCTGCCCTTCCTGGGCTACATCGTATCTGACCGTGGACTCAAGATGGACCCAGAGAAGGTGAAATCCATCATAGAGTGGCCACGTCCACAGGGTCTTCGATCCATACAACAATTTCTGGGATTCGCAAACTTCTACCGGCAATTTATCCCGAACTTCTCGTCTCTGACTGCCCCAATCTTGGCCCTCACCAAGAAGGGGGTGAACGCCAAAGTTTGGCCTCTGGAGGCAGAATCAGCGTTTATTAACCTCAAGAGCGCTCTTACCTCAGCCTCCGTTCTCCATCACCCTGATGCTTCTCAGCAGTTCTTTCTGGAGGTGGACGCGTCTTCCGTTGGTGCTGGAGCACTACTATGACAAAAGAACTCTAAAGGCAAGATGCTGGCTTGTGGCTTCTTTTCAAAATTATTCTCTCCGGCAGAACGCAACTATTCCATCGGGGATCGGGAGTTGCTGGCCGTTAAGTTGGCCTTAGAGGAGTGGAGACACTTGCTCGAGGGTGCTATCCATCCTATTATCTATACTGATCACAAGAATCTCACGACAGATGGTCGCTGTTCTTCGCCCGATTTAAATTCTTGCGTCACTTCCATCCTGCAGACAAGAATGTGAAGGCTGATGCTCTGTCCCGCTCATTTGAAACCAATGACTCTGAGGAAACTCCTCAATATATCATAGATCTTTCTAGGATTATTGCAGCAAACCCTCTGCAAATTAGGGACATTCCTCCTGGAAAAACTTTTGTTCGTCATGCAAACAGGAAGAGAATTCTCCGCTGGAGACACAACTCTAAATTGGCTGGGTATTCTAGTGTCTGTAAGACACATGACTTGATAGCTAGTTACTATTGGTGGCCCACTCTGCCTAGAGATGTTGCGGACTATGTCTCCTCATGTACTAACTGTGCCTCGAACAAGTCTACCCGCTTCAAACCTGCTGGTCTGCTACTACCGCTGCCTGTCCCTGATGCCCCTTGGCAACATATCGCTTTGGACTTTATTACAGACCTTTCTCCCTCAGCTGGATGTACTACAATCTGGGTAGTAGTGGATCGTTTCTCTAAAATGGCACATTTTATTCCGTTGACTGGCCTCCCATCTTCTCCTTGCATCACAAATCTGGTTATTCTACACATCTTCTGTCTGCATGGACTTCCTTTGCATATTGTCCTGGATCGGAGTGTACAGTTTACATCCAAGTTCTGCAGAGCCCTGTGCAACCTGCTAGACGTAAAGCTGGACTTCTCTTCTGCCTATCACCCACAGTCCAATGGTCAAGTGGAGAGGACCAATCAGAATTACCTTCATTGTTTAATTTCCGCCCAACATGACAATTGGCTACAACTTCTGCCTTGGGCGGAATTCTCTTACAACAATCACACAAGTGAGTCTACTGCCTCGTCTCCTTTCTACATTGTAAACAGCCAGCATCCTCGAGTTCCTCTTCCTGTGCCAGCCATGACTCAA
Source organism: Rhinoderma darwinii (assembly GCF_050947455.1). Lineage (NCBI taxonomy): Eukaryota > Metazoa > Chordata > Amphibia > Anura > Rhinodermatidae > Rhinoderma > Rhinoderma darwinii. The sequence continues at coordinate 32,661,341 of NC_134687.1, read as the reverse complement.
GTACCAGCACGAAAAACTTCATTTTCTGACTTTTATTCACATCTGGCAGCAAACTAAGTCTGCGATCCTCCAGGCAGTGGACCGCATGAAAAAGCATGCCGATAAGAAAAGAACAGTTCCTCCTCACTTCTCTCCTGGAGTTAAAGTCTGGCTATCCTCGAGAAACATTTGTCTCAAGATGCCCTCTTACAAATTCTCTCCCAGGTTTCTCGGTCCTTTCGAATTTCTGCAACAGATGACATAGTTGGTACAGCGGAAAAAAAGACACATGTCCATCAAGTTCAACCAAGGGATGGGAAAATGGAAGGTAAAAATTTCTACACATAGGAGCTAACATTTTTTTGTTCTAGGAAATTATCTAAGCCTTTTTTAAAGCCATCTACTGTCCCTGCTGTGACCAGCTCCTGCGGTAGACTATTCCATAGATTCACAGTTCTCACAGTAAAGAAGGCTTGTCGCCTCTGCAGGTTGAACCTTTTTTTCTCCAGACGGAGGGAGTGCCCCCTTGTTTTTTGAGGGGGTAACCCTGTATCCTATAAACTTCGGTTGCCTCCTACTCTAAGGATTCCAAACTCATTCCACGTGTCCCTCCTTAAACCTGTGGTTCTCAACCGCTATAGTAAAGTTCTTAGTTCCTGCAGTTGCTCCCAGCGGTTCTTCTGATGTTTTCGAGGTGAGGGATCCTGGACTACAAGAGAGTAGGAGGAAGGACTTTCTATTTAGTTACTGGAAAGGTTTTGGTCCTGAAGAGAGATCCTGGGAGCCAGAAGAGAATCGAAATGCTCCTACCCTCATTAAAAAATTCCTCTTACGCTCTGGACCCAAGAAGAGGGGGCATAAGGGGGGTACTGTTACAGTTTCAGTCGCAGACAGCCGCTGCTCACCTCAGTCGCAGGCACGTGACCGCAGACTCCTGGCCGCTTGCCAGCGTCTCCCTCCTAGGAGACGCCAACTCAGGCAGCCGTCCTGCCCTGGACTGTCTTTTAGGGTTTGCGCGTGTCCCCGGCCTTAAAGAGCCAGCAAGCACTCACTAAAAATGCCCTAACCAATCCCCAGATCACCCTGGACTATAAAAAGGGCTCTGCCCTTTCATTCCTTGCCTGAGCGTTATAGTCTACCCATGTTCGTACTACAAATGGTCCCTTAGTTGTAACCTGTTCCCAGTGTTCCCGTATCTTATATCCTGTTGCTGTATTGTCTCCTTTACCTAAGCCTTTAGTTGGAGTCGCGTGTATCATCTGCCACATCTGCTGTCATCAGGCACGTCTGCTGTCATCAACCACGTCTGCTGTCATCTGCCAAGTCAAGTTCTACCCCTAAGCCTCTGCTACTGTCAGGACTCATCCAGGTACTCTCGTGCTAAAGGACTTTTGCATAGACTGTTGTTTGGCCAGCTGCCACTCCGCTATGGCGGACTGGCCTAGTGGGTCTACGTACCCCTAGATCATGACAGTATTATGGCTTAGTACAACCTCAAAGTTGTACGGAGCAGTAGTAAGGCCAAACATAGAATTATATAGAATTATATGGAGCCCATACTGTACCCCCATATGCCTCCAATTTCTTATGTAATCTGACAGAAAAAAATTGTGCCAGGCTCCATCAGGCACCATATTACCGAGCTATTAACTTCTGGAAAGCTTTGCTTCTAAGTGAGAATAACACTGTAGTATGGTGCCATGCAGATTATTATACGGCGACAAAACATTTGTGCCTTAAAGCAGGGGCATAACTAGAATGTGCAGGGCCCCATACCAAACTTTCGAATGGGGACCCACCCCAGGACACTTGCCCGCTGTAACGTCCGTGGTCCAGACTTAAAGGGAATGTGTCGCTAAACAGTTAAACAGTTAGTGCATAAGTGATTAAACATTGTTCTAATTTTTTCACGAGTCAGGAAATATTATAAATGAGATTAGATGGAGCAATTCCCAAAATTGCAGCATTGGCATGTGGTAAAGCAACCACATTGCTTTATGCTGCAAAATTTGAGAATACTCACTCGCTCTAGTGAACTCACAGAATCCCCCCTCCTTTATCCTGGCTAGTGCCAGGAGAAAGGAGGGGATTGAACGGTCAAACCTCCTACACTGTGTGTCGCCATTTTTTGAGCTAACACACAGTGTAGTAGGTTAACATACAGTAGTAAACACACAGTAAAACACGTACATACACAGACCTAACTTACCTGCTCCTGCCGCCGCCGCTCCCTCCGGTCCGTCCGCTCCGTCTGCTACCTCCGCTCTAAGTGCACAAGTCCGGAAGCCGCGACCGGAAGTAGTAATCTTACTGTCCGGCCGCGGCTTCCGGTCCACAAGAAAATGGCGCCGGACGTCGCTCGGCCGAAGACCTTCAATTTGGACTGTGTGGGAGCGGCGCATGCGCCGTTCCCGCACAGACGGCGTACAGCATAGTGGATGGAACGGGCCCCGTTCGCATTCACTATGGGACTGTATGTGCCGTATCCCATGTCTGTATGTGTCGTTAATCGACACATACAGAGATGGAAAAAAAAATGGCAGCCCCCATGGACAAGAAAAAGTGAAAAAAGAAAAAAAAAGAAAACACAAAGACACAAATAAATATATTTTTTTTAAATAAAACACTAAAAGCAAATTGATATAAAAAATTTTTTTTTCGCAACACTCGTCCTTTAAGAAGCCAGAGTGCACGCATGTTGGAGATTGAGATAATTGATCCCAGAGCACCCCGGGCTATAAGAAGGTCCCAGCCACATCCTCCCACGCCTGAGCGTTGTTGTCATATTCCAAGTTTGTCTTGCAAATGGTCCCCTAGTGTTTTCTGCTCCCAGTGTTCACCGTTCCTGTATCCTGTAACCTGTATCCTGATCTAGTGCCATGCTGTGCTGTATACCAAGCCTGTCCTGCTTCTCCACGCCTGACGTCTACCTGCCTAGTCCCAGCCGAGCCTGCCTTGCTACTGTCCGAGCTGCCACAGGTACCCTATATGAACTATAGACTCTGACCTGCACTGTTATGGCAGGAAGGAGGTGAAGGGAACAAGTGAGCCCTAATCTACCCACCGCCCTGTCCCTGCCTACTTGCAACGACCTGCCCTAGGCGACGGGGTACAACTTGGCGGCGGTCCCTACGCTGACTAAGTGCAAGGGGATACAAACAGGGAACAAGCAAGGGAAGGGGCGGTAGCCCACGGAACACCGTGAGGAAACGGAGTGGTGAACGAGCCAGTCAGGATCAGGATGTAGTGGAGTATACAAACGCAGAGCACGGAGCAGGAAGCAAGCCAGGGGCAGAGCGAAGCAGGATAAGCGGGAACTGAAGCAAGGCAGAAGCACGGCAGAAGCAGGCTGGAGCAAGGCAGCAGTGGGCCCAGGAATCCAAGAAGAATAACAAGCAATGAGGAAGAGAAAACGGCAGGTATAAATGGACAGGGGGCGGAGCTAACTCCGACTGACCAGGCCGCGATAGGCTCTCCCACTCCTGAGCCTGCCACCCTGATTGGTGGGAGCCAGTGTCAGTCTAAGAGGTCTGGCCTCAGATGTCGACTGATTAATCCTGGGAGTATCCACAGACGTAGTGCCTGGCAGATCCTTTACATGCGCCCTGTTGGCCACCTGCCATATCGCCAAGGCGGTACGGCCCAGTGGGTCCACGAACCCTACGTGACACCCGCCTTCATTCGCACAGCTCTGTGCCCTTCTCTCACCAGGCCAGGGATGCTTCCTGCATGTGTGGCATCGAGCATTTTTCCCAGGCAGCCAGAAGCATGAGGTGGGGCAATGCTGTGAGCACAGACTGCACGGCGGCAAACACAGTCCCTAGCAGATTTGCTTGGATTCTGTGAGAAAAAATCCTCTGAGTGTTTCCGGGTAAAATTAGTGGCAAGCAATCGAAACGGCAGACTATGGCCACCATATTTAGGAGGTGTGTGATAAAGTGCATGAGGCCTTATGCGATTTTCACATGTGGCAGATTTGCTGTGAGTTTTTGGTTCATAGAACCGCCACTAAAGTCTGCAGCACAAGTACAGTACAATGCCAGTGTATAGAACTTTAGAAAACTCCATATGCATGCTGAGGAAAAGATCTGCTGGATTTGAGGGGTTTGTCCCGATAAGGCGAACAGGAGCCGACATGCGAATGGCAATAACTGTGGGGTCCCTTTTTTCCCCGATTACTACTCCTCTCCCAGCATATCTTTCCCCTATTCGTTGTATCGGTATGTTTTGATTCCTCCAGGATCTACTTATTTGTACTGTTGCATGTATATATACATAATCTTATATATATATATTATTTTTTACACATTTTTTATTAAGGGTTCATGACCTTTATTTTTTGCCCTTCACAATTTATCCCTTTGTTTCTTTAATAATGATCTTTTTGTCTCTATTTTCTGAATTTTGCACTTCATCTAATCACTTTTTGATAGAAATAAACTATTTCCATAAGCTGTGTGTTCTAGCTGAGCTGGAGAGAGTCGAAGCTATTGATCCAACAACTTCCCGGCAGTACTAACACTTAATGAAAAGTAATAGATAAATACGAGATGCGTGGAGGTTCCCCGCCATCTGCTCCATAGTTTTTCAATAATAATTTGGAAGCAATATATAAGGTTCTGTACGACATTGGTGGAATATTTACCATATTTAAATATTCAGCAAATTCCTGTAGCTCAACATTGATAAATATTTGGCACTTACTGCAATGTGTTTATATATATATATATATATATATATATATATATATATAAAATGTGTGTGTGTGTGTGTGTGTGTAAAGTTCTAATTGATTTATATTTATGTTTCTTATTTTTAAGAGCAGCGGTTTCCAATCTGTGACTCACTAGCTTTTGACAAACTACTACTCCTAGTATGCTCTTACAGCTGTAGGCTATCAGAACATGCTGGGTGTTGTCGTTTTGCAACAACTTCAGTGCATAAGTTGGAAATCACAAACTTAAGTATCTGGGGGATGGTTAGATGTCATGGGCACATAAGTGTGGCTTGGATCAATATGCAACCAGCACTTATGTTGGCTACACAAACAGCAATATTTCCCTGTTAAAACAAGCGCATAAAGTATACTTCTGAAATTATGGAGCTGTTTTCAGGCGAAAACAGCTCCTGAATTTCAGAAGTTTTTGCATGGACTCGCGTTTTTCGCAGCGTCTTTTACGGACGTAATTGGAGCTGTTCTTCATTGGAGTCAATGAAAAACGGCTCCAAAAACGTTCCAAGAAGTGTCCTGCACTTCTTTGACGCGGGTGTAATTTTACGCGCCGTCTTTTGACAGCGACGCGTAAAATTACACCTCGTCTGAACAGAACATTGTAAGACCCATTGCAAGCAATGGGCAGATGTTTGCAGACGTATTGGAGCCATAAAATGCCTGACTTACGTATGAAAATAGGTCGTGTGCACATACCCTAACCTATTAATTGTGAGCATGAAGATGCAACCACAGAGCCCTGCTGATACACGTATTTTTCTCCCTTCACCTCCATGACAGCACCACAGGAGTTGACTATTGTTCCTAATAGGGACAGGAAAACACGAGAGAGGTTAAAAGCCCCTCCCCACCCTGCCTTCACCGGTGTTTTCCTGTTCCTACATGGGGACTATCATGAGAGAGGTGAGGGGGCTGAGGCCTTCTTACCACTATTAGGGCAGAAGGTCGATCGACAGTATCCTTCCTCCTAGCATATCTGCCGGAGGACCCATTCCCCAGGCAAGTCCTCAGCTGACCCTCCTCCTGCGCCTGAAGGAGTGAAGCCGGCAGTCCTCTATAGAGCGCGGGCTCGGTCTCTTCCAGGAGTTCTCCCTACCCAGGTCCATGTGTGCCCCACTTCCAGTAGATGTTACGTAGGACACCGGGACTCATGCTCATCCGGCACTGAAACCGGAAGTAGCGCTTCTCGGCGGCGAATTCAAATGGTCGCCCCGTATCTGAGGTAATATAAAGGTAATGAATAATTTTGGTTCTTTTCCTGTTTGCTGTTCTTGGTATTCAGTATGCCTGAGACTGACATGACCTCACGCTCTGAGTTATCAGAGCCCAGTGCTACTCCCAGCCCAGCGAGTATTATGTCTGGGGATAATATTCTGTGCACATATATTTATATACCTTCCTCTGCCTTATTTTATTAGGCAGACAAGGACCCCTCACAGAAACGACAGGGACTCAAATGCGCCATTTGTTCTAAAAAATGATCTGCTACATACAAAAACATTTATGCCAGACATGTACTTCCAAAATACTGGAGGATAAAAGACCATCCTTAGTTCAGGAATTAAGACAGATGGTAGGGGAGGAGATCCAGACTTCTATATCTGATCTATCCCCGGCACCCATAGCGAAAAAAACGAAGAAATTAAAATATATGGTATCCTCAGATAACGAATCTGATCACTACCAGAATTCAGACTCAGAGGATCGTAGCGAAGTTGCCACTTTCACTACTCCATCCGAAGATGAAAGGAAATATTATTTTTCCTCTGAACACACGGAGACTCTTTTAAGAGCCATTAGGAATTCCATGAATATTGAGGACGTCAGAGAACAGAGATCCATACAGGATCAAATGTTTGCCAATCTCAGAACAAAAAAGAAGGTGGTATTCCCAATACATGAGAATGTTCAATCATATAAAATATTAATTCGAGGAACCAGAGAAGAAATTGCCTATCCCAGATGAAATTAGAAAACGTTTTCCCTTTAGTGCTGAAGACGTTCAGGATTGGGAAGAGGTCCCTAAAAATGATGCACAGTTAGCTAAGGTCACAAAGAAACCATTCTACCTTTTGAAGATTCATCACAACTAAAAGACCCCATGGATAGGAAGGCTAAAAGCCTGCTCAAACGTTCATGGGAAACATCGCCAGCCCTACTGAAAACAAATATTTCCACCATCTGTGTCGCTAGATCCATGTGTATATGGCTTGACCAGCTGGAAGACCATTTAAATTAAAGAACACCAAGGGATCAGATCTTAGCTTCTATTCCTCTACTGAAAATGGCGACGGCCTTCATGGCGGATCCTTCAGCTGAGTTGGTTAGGGTGGCAGCAAAATCGTGAGCCCTCACCAATTCTGCTAGATGAGCCTTATGCATAGATAATGGATAGATAGATAATGGAGAGATAATGTCTCCAAATCAAAATGATGCGGCATTCCATTTGAAGGAATTATGTATTTGGACCAGCCTTAGAAAAAATACTTGAAAAAAACCTCAGACAAGAAAAATTATCTCCCTGAGGGCAGACTCTTTAAAGAAAGGGAAACCTTTCGTCCCCCTATAAACCAGGAGAATTTCAGAGGTAAAGGAAAGACCGGGAGATGGAGCTACACGAAAGGAGGAAAAGGCAAGGACATTGTCACGTACTCTCTGCCTGCGGCTCCCTCTGTCTCCAGGACATCGAGAGTTACTCGCTCGGGCGTCGCCCGGCCTGGCAGACTGAGGCAGTCTGCAGCCAATAGGAGCTCAGGAGCGTCAGGCCAATCAGACTCTCCTGAGCGACTTGCATTTTGACTTCTTGTGACCTGATCTCGGCTGGACTCCTGACTTTTCTTTGCCTTCTGATTTTTGCTTTTTCCGCACTCTCCCGGTTTGACCCTGCCTGCCTGACTCCGCCTTTTGCGCCCGGACTTGTCCGCGGCGCAATTGCCCTGCCTCTCCCTCCTTGTACTTCCCAGGTGACCCTTTGTTATTTCGTACTGTCTCTGTCTTATCCGTTTGTCAGTTTCACTTGTACCAGAATAGGGAACGCCACCCAGTTGTGCGCCATTGTTTAGGTTGGGTCGTACAAGTAGGTAGGGACAGCGGTTTGGGAAGAACAGGGACCTCACTGTTTACTGTATATTTGTTCATGACAGACATCTTTAATCTGGGGAGAGGTTTTCAGGATAAGCAATGACGCCAATACTGTAGGAGGCAGAATCTCTGAATTTCTCCAGGATTGACGAAAAATAAATACCAATCTTGGGTGTTGAACACAATCCAGACGGGATACAGAATATAATTTCTTCTTACCCTCCTACAAAATTCGTCATTCCAAAACAATCATCAACAAATCTTCAGAAGAAACTAGTGGAAGGAGTCTTAAAACTTCTTCACATGAACGTAATTACTCCAGTTTCCAAACAAGAAGAAATGAGGGGACATTATTCAAGTCTTTTTCTTGTCACAAAACCGGACGCAACATATCGGACCATCATAAACTTAAAACCTCTGAACAAGTTTATAAGTTACAGACAGTTCAAAATGGATCTATTAGTTCGACTACTCCCCTTATTCCAAAAAACTCAGTCATGGACACAATTTACCTAAAGGACACATATTATCGTGTTTCGATCCATACAGATTTCCAGAAATTTCTGAGATTCGCTATCAATATAAATCAGAATCTCCTACACTTCCCATTCAGAGTACTTCCATTTGGGATTTCAAAACGCAAAACTTTTCAAAACTTATGGCAGAGGTAGTAGCTATAACAGAATCGCTAGTTAAGCAATTCCCCCGAGTGCAAGTTATGGAATTGCTCTGTACGCGATTCCCCAAAGGCAGCTAGAGACTGTCTGGATAAAGCGTGCCGGCAATCTGCTACCACAAGTCTGTCACTACTCTGATCAGCAGAGTCTAAGGCTACTCTATGGTTTTCACCAGGGCCCACTGCAAGGCAGGTTGGACTTGGCTGTATAGAACCCAGGTTGCATTAACAGAATACAGTGTTGAACAGGAGGTGCAATGCAGGCAATACCAGAACAGATAACCACACAGACAGAGGGTAAACAGCAAACAGAGTACATTACCAGGAGAGATTGTAAGTCTAAATAAGAAAGCAGAAGAATACCAGGAGTTGCAGTGGTCAAAACCAGCCGAGAGCTTGATCAGATACTTGTATACACAAAGAAATTCACAAGCAACAATGAAAGAACTAACCAGACTTAAATACTCTACCCTCGAATCTGATAGGAAGAAGATAGAGAAATTAGATTGGCTCTGCAACTCAAACCAGAGCCACCCCGAAGCTAAGCTAGTAGTCATGACAATCCTAAAGAGACGGACCTTTCCTAACTGTAGCATTCCTACACCAAAGTGGAATAGACATCGTACCATATCTAGACGATTTTCTAATCATAGCAGTTTCTACAGTTACTCTATTAGAGTACCTCAATATAACATGTCAAATACTACAAAGTCTAGGATGGATCGTAAAATGGGAAAAATCAGACCTTACTCCTTCACAATAAAAAATCTTCCTAGGAATCCTTATGAATTCTCAGAAACAATTGTCTTTTCCACCACCACAAAAAAGACAAGACATTATACAGAGATGTAGGCACTTCCAGAGGAGAAATAGCACCTGTGCAATAAGACAGTTGATGTCTTTACTAAGATCCATGGCAGCGTGTATTCCAGCAGTTCCATGGAGCCAGGTTGTTATGGCTGCGGTCGCTGACCGCTAGCATCTTCCACTTAGGTAGCCATGACTGCAGACCCCTGAAGATTTGCCGGCGTCTCCTCCCTCCGAGACGTTGGCACACACTGCACTCCTCTTCGGCTGATGCCCGTAGGGTGTGTGCATCCCTTCCTTGCCTAAACATTGTTGTGTCTTCCCTACATTTGTTTTGCAAATGGTTCCATAGCTGTATCCCATTTCCCATATCCAGTATCTGTGTCAAGTTCTAGTGCCTAAGTCCAGTGTCCAAAACGACTTCACCATCTGTGTCCGCTGCCCATGCCAATCCAGTGTCCGAGATGACTTCACCATCTGAGTCCGGTGTCTTAGCCAAGTACAGTGTCCGAGACGATTGCAGTACTCCAGTCTGGTGTTGTAGCTGAACTTCATTATTCTGCACAGGCCTGCTTCCCCCTTACTGTTTGACATATACCCACTTCTGACGTTCCAGGTACTTTATCTTTACTGACATTTCACAGACTCTGTTGATCAGCAGCTGCTCCGTTATGGCAGATTGGCCCAGTGGGTAATCATACCTGCAAGTGGTTACACAGGCTCACTTAGAACTGCAGAGACTAATTCTTCCACGCTGGGACAAAAGGATATGGAATCAAGGATGTCTGTCAATTTAGACCAAGAGTTCCCTGTACTGGTGGCAAAACCTAAGGAATATTAAAAAAAAGGGTAGAATGGCACCAATCACCCAAGATAGTTGTCACTAAAGATGCCAGTGCAAGGGGCTGAGACACCCAGGTGCTGAGATATACCTTTCAGGGAAGATGGCCGCAAAATATAAAAACCTGCTCGTCAAATCTCTGAGAACTAAGAGCAATATGGGAGACCCTACAACAAGCAGGACATTTACTACATGGAAAACATGTCCTAGTACTGTCAGACAACATGATGACAGTAGCTCATCTGAAAAATCAGTGGAACTCAACACATGCTTCACTTCAACTTCTGTATACACAGATCTTTTAGTGGATGGAAGGTTCGTTCTGGTCCCTGTCGGCAACAAATCTGAAAGGTTCAGAAAACAGTCAGGCAGATTTTCTGAGCAGGAAGGATTTGAATCCGGGAGAGTTGTGTCTATACAAAGGTGTCTTTCAGTCGATAATCTTCCAGTGGGGAATACCAGACATGGACTTGTTTGAGATACGTCAGAACAAGAAGTAAAAAACTTCTTCTCACTAAATCCACCGGACAATGCTCTTGCAGTAGATGTGTTGTCTCAGGTCTGGATTTTTTTTAGACTAGCTTATGCCTTTCCTCCAATCCCTCTTCTCCCGAGGGTATTGCAGAAAGCTTTATCCGGGAAGACGAGGATAATTTTGATAGCACCTCTCTGGCCAAAAATAAGTTGGTTTGGCCTTTTAAAAGATCTTTCCATAGAGGAACCAGTGATCCTTCCCAGATCACAGGACCTCCTGTATTAGGGTCCAATCTTCCATCAGGATGTGTTAAACCTTCAACTAGCAGCCTGGATCCTGAAAAGTCCATCCTACTAAACAAAGGCTTATCAGAGGAAGTAATTAAGACCTTCGTCTCCCGGAGTGGAGAACAGATTCCAGACCCAATGAAACGTAATATTTTAGATTTTCTTCAGGCAGGCCTCGTAAAGGGACTGAGGCCAAGTACTTTGAAAGTTCAGGTGTCAGCTTTAAGTACAATTTCTGATAAAAAATTTGGCTGAACAACTGGATAAAAAGATTCATGAAAGCAGCATCTAGATTACAACCTAAGATTTCTAACTTGCTTCCACCATGGGATTTAAATACAGTTCTGGAAGGTTTTACTAATTCTCTATTTGAGCCATTACTAGAATCAAACATCAAAATGCTATACTGGAAAACCATGTTCCTAATATCAATTACTTCAGCAAGACGAGTAAGTGAGCTCCAGGCCTTATCTATACAAAAACGAGAACCATATTTAAGAGTTCTAGATGATAGAGCAGTCTTCAAATTAGATCCATCTTTTTTTGCCAAAGGTCGTATACATCTTCCATAGGTCCCAGGATATTATACTACCTTCCTTTTGTCAGAATCCAAAGTCCAGACAAGGAGAGAGATTCCATATACTAGACATGAAAAGAATACATAAAAGTCACGGAACCGTGGCGAAAGGAGAAAAATCTATTTGTTCAATTTCAAGGAGTAAAGGCAAAAAAGTATCTAGAAATACCATTTCAAGATGGATTAAAAACGCCATTTGTGAGACCTATAAGATCCAGGGAAAGGCAGTACCACCACACTTAAAGAGTCTCTGTCACCACATTATAAGTGGCCTATATTGTACATGATGTGATCGGCGCTGTAATGTAGATTACAGCAGTGTTTTTTATTTAGGAAAAACGATAATTTTTCAGAGTTATGACCTATTTTAGCTTTATGCTAATGAGTTTCTTAATGGACAACTGGGCGTGTTTTACTTTTTAACCAAGTGGGCGTTGTAAAGAGAAGTGTATGACGCTGACCAATCAGTGACTAATCAGCGTCATACACTTCTCCCCATTCATTTTATTTAGCAGATAGCGTTCTTACTAGATCACTATGTGCAGCCACATAAACACACATATTAACGTTACTGAAGTCTCCTGACAGTGAATATACATTACCTCCAGCCAGGACGTGATGTCTATTCAGAATCCTGACACTTCTGTAGCATCTGTGTGAGATTTATAGCAAGGCAAACGTAATCTCGTTTTAAATGACAGGTTACATCGTAATCTTGCGAGATTATGCTTGCCTTGCTGTAAATCTCAAACAAACGCTACGGAAGTGTCAGGATTCTGAATAGACATAACGTCCTGGCTGGAGGTAATGTATTTTCACTGTTAGGACACTTGAGTAACGTTATAGTGCGTTTATGTGGCTGCACATAGCGATATAGCTATATCGCTATGTGCTGTGTAAATGCATGGGGAGAAGTGTATGACGCTGATTGGTCAGTGTCATACACTTGTCTCCAAAGCCCACTTGGTCAAAAAGTAAAACACGCCCAGTTGTCCATTAAGAAACTCATTAGCATAAAGCTAAAATAGGTCATAACTCCGTCAAAAATGATTGTTTTTCTAAATAAAAACTGCTGTAATCTACATTACAGCGCCGATCACATCATGTACAAGATAGGCCACTTATAATGTGGTGACAGAGCCTCTTTAAGAACTTACTCTACTGATTAATATGTATGGCACTATTACTTAGGCAGTTTATGGAATGATTATATGACAGCTGTATGGCACAGTTTTTGGGCAGTATCAGGTAGTATTTGGGGAAATGCATGGCAATACTATTAGGGCACAAACAAGTAAAATTAGTCTTACCGGTAATACGATTTCCAAGAATCCTCCATGACAGCACTGTGTTTCCCCCTATTCACTGGTAAATTCATCTTCTTGAACATCATATAGGTGATCGAGCATTTACTTCTAAAACACTGGTGAAGGCGGGGTGGGGAGGGTCTTTTAACATCTGTCATGTTTTCCTATCCCTATTAGGACCAACAGGCAACTCCTGTGGTGCTGTCATGGAGGATTCGTAGAAACCATTTTACCGGTAAGGCTAATTCTACTTTTTTGTGCCCTAATAGTATTGCCAATCAGTTCTCCAAATACTCCTACCTGATACTGCCCAAAAAAGGGTGCCATACAGCTGTCATATAATCACTCCATAAACTGCCTAAGTAATAGTGCCATACAGTTCACAGATAACACCTCCACGTAATAGCACCAGCCATGACTAAAGTGGAAGTAAAGTGCAGCTCATTCTACTCATTATTGAGCCAAGACGGGGGATGTCATTGCGAGTCCCCCATGAGTTTTGTTATATAATGCCGTAGGTGGTCAACTTACCCTGCCTCCACCTAGTTGAGTAAATGTTGCAGAGAGAATGAGTTATGATTGTACTAATTTTCCCCCTTGAGAATCACAGTTGACCTTTGGAAGAAATTATCAGATATTTAGTACTGCATTTACTATTTACTTTCTGTAGAAGGTACATTTTTAAAGGGGAAATGCAACTATAGTTACCTTCTGGCACATAATGTCAGGGGGAATCCATGAGCTAGGACCCCAGTGATGGCATGTAAGCCCTGCATGCAAATAGATCACTAAAACAGCCCTTCAAACAGCAATATAGATCTCAGCTTTTTGAGACCTCTGTGAGTTCCACTTAGGTAAAGGATATTGTGTTAAAATCAAATATTTCCAACATTTCCAGTTTCTGAATTATTTTCTTATATTATTGATGCTTTGTTGCATTTTCCATATATATATATATATATATATATATATATATATATATATATATATATATATATATATATATATATATAAAACAAAATTACAAATATGGAATAGGAAACACAATGCGACCGTGGCATCTAAGTTAGAAAAAAGGGGACGGCCCTCTCTGTAAGCCCATCACCACCCCCACAACGCGATAGCGATTTGCTAATGGTTGTCATGGCAGCCTGGGAGCCTACTGAAGACTCCCAGGTCTGCCATTTTTGTGCTCCTAAAATCCCTACCTGCCTTTTCTGCACCCGTTCCTATGCTTTCGTGCATAGTTGAGTTGCTCGGCCTTGTTTCCACGTTGAAGGTATGGCTTTTTTGGACACAATTCTTCCATGAAGTCCACTTCTGGTCAAACTCCTCCGAACAGTAGTGTAGTATGTGTGTACCTGGGTCGCACTGGTTAATGCCAGTTCTGAGCTGATGGCACTGCTGGACATCTTCCGATTTGAAAGGGAAGTAAGCATGATGTGTCTTTCATCTGCTGCACTAAGTTTCCTTGGACGACGACTGCGTCCTCAACATTGTCCCTTTCCCTGTGCTTCTTTCCCTGTGACATGAAACTGTCTTCCACAACCTCAACGTTTGTAGCAGAGTTTGGCTGTTCCTCACCCGGTTTTAACCGCTTCCCGACCACCCACTGTAAACTCACGTCGGCGCTTTCTGGGCTCTGTGCAACGCCGGCATGAATTTGCGGTGGGTGTTAACAGCGCGATCGAGTGTCTCAGATTAGCGCTGACACCCGGATTGCGCTGTTAACACCGGCCTTTGGTCCCGGAGACATGATCGGGACCTGATTAGTACAGGTCCCGATCATGTGATCGCAGGGAAAGTTTGTTGTAGCAACAAACTTGAAAGTTTGTTGCTACAACAAACTTTCCTGGGGACCGGTGCTGCCATTGGTTGTTATGGCAAAACCGGAGGCCATACAACGGCTTCCAGGTCCGCCATGCACGGAAGCCTAAGAGGACCAGCCGGAGGCAGCTTTTTCCAATTTCAGCTTGCAAAGAATTTTATTTTCAGTTTCCCAGTACAATAAATGGTACCTTAAATGGAGTCGATAGAGAGTACAACTCCTCCCGCAAATAATAAGCTCTCACACCACTCTACTGCCTGAAAAAGAAAAAACACACTATGGCTCTTGGTAAGCAGGGAGGGAAAAACTAACATGAAAAAGCAAAAAATCGATCAGTGCTGAAAGGGTTAATTAATTTCTACTGAAAAAATATTTATGACCACGTGGGGTATTGCCGTACTCGAAATCGCAGTACAAATGTTGGGGTGCAAAAATGTTGATATTCATTTTCACGGCCTAATTCTAATAAATTCTCCTTAAGTGGTGTAGTTTCCCAAATGGGGTCAGTTTTGGGGTTTTTCCACTGTTTTGGTACCTCAGGTGCTTCATGAATGCGACATAACACCCGAAAACTATTCCAGCTAAATTTGAGCTCCAAAAGCCAAACAGTGCTCCTTCCTATCTGAGCTCTGCCGTGGGTCCAAACAGCAGTTTTCACAGTCTAATTCCACTAAATTCAGCAAAAAAACCTGTGGGATCAAAATGCTAACTTTACCCCTAGAAAAATATCCTTGAGGGGTGTATTTTCCAAAATGGGGTCACTTTTGGGGGGTTTCCACTGTTTTGGTCCCTCCAGGGCATTGAAAATGCTACATGGCACTGAAAACCAATCCAGAAAAATCTGCGCTCCAAAATCTACAGAGGACACTGTGGCACTATCTACAGAGGGCACTGTGGCACTATCTACAGAGGGCACTGTAGCACTATCTAAGGGACTGCCCAATCTTGACATTCTTGTGCCTGCCTAACGCTGCCAACTGAGCCGCCGGACTGCATTTAGCGACACCTAAACTGGATTGTTAAAATACACGTGGAGTATCTCGCAAATTTCCGGTAAGTATAAACGGAATGGTATTATTATAGTAATATAGTATTGTTATAGTAATGTAATTTAGTATTATAGTAATGTAGTATTGTTATAGTAATGTAATTTTGTATTATAGTAATGTAGTGTTGTTATAGTAATGTAATCTAGTATAAGGTTATGTTCACATGAGTCAAAACGTCTCAAAATATGGAGCTGTTTTCAAGGGAAAACAGCTCCTGATTTTCAGAAGTTTTATAATCAGTGTTCAGTGACATGACGATGGGATTACAGAGCTCGCCCCATTTCGAACCCTTTTGCTTAACCTTCCCTTCATACTGTCCACCCCCTTTCTTGCTTCCAGGCCTTTTTCCCTCCTCCCATGTCACTCTCCCATCCCCAGTGAGACATACGAGACAGTGGGTTGGAAAATTTCGGCCACAGCAGCAATTTTATTAACAAATTTACATGAACATAAAACATAACTTTATAAATAACATTACTAGGAAAGGGGAAGTCCTTGGAGCTCCAAAACTTTGGCGCCTAACTGCCCCCTGTATAGCTACTTACCCCCAGCCGTCTCCCTACAGGCTCAGAGGCACCTTTCTGCTCCGCAGTTGGCTTGCCAAGTATGTAAAACCACTCCCCGGGACACCACCCAGCAGGGGTCCAAAATACGCCCATCTCCATGAGCAATTATGTATTTGTTACGGACCATACCTCTGATGAATCCCCCACTCCAAATTACCACCAACTCCAAGGACCCCCCAATCCGCCAACAAAGCCACCGTGACTCCGCTCCTACCAGTCACCACCAGCCGACTCCTGTAAAAGAAAAAACACCACATCGCTAAACAAAACATAACACATGTCCTTAAGGGAGTGCGGGCGGGACAAGGTCTAAACTGTTTTCCTGGGGCGTGAATGGCGCGAACCTGTCCCTCACCCTTCCTATATGCCCTCGGTTAACCTCGCCCCCTTCTCCTCCACCTTCCTCCCCCTCAAAACTTTGGCGCCTAACTGCCCTCTGTATAGCTACTTACCCCCAGCCGTCTCCCTACAGGCTCAGAGGCACCTTTCTGCTCCCCAGTTGGCTTGCCAAGTATGTAAAACCACTCCCCGGGACACCACCCAGCAGGAGTCCAAAATACGCCCATCTCCATGAGCAATTATGTAATTGTTAGGGACTATACCTCTGATGAATCCCCCACTCCAAATTACCACCAACTCCAAGGACCCCCCAATCCGCCACACGAGCATACTTAGACCACCTTTAAGTATGCAAGCCCCCACCATCCATCATTGCGCGCTCGATTCCTTCCTGAATCCGCAAAGCCCAAAGGTCAATGCCCACCGCATTCAGATGCACTCCATCACCTAGCCAATACTTCCCTTGGCCATCCTCGAAATCGTAGTGCCGCACAAAAAAACCACCGTTTTTCACCACAAAGCTGGAAACCGCCCGATTAACTTTCACCCGGGCCTTGTTTACGCGCTCTACCGAACGCGCATTTCGCCATACACTCCTCGGCACAATTTCCGACCAAATCACCTTCACCTTCGGAAAACAGGACCAAAGCCGGAGAAGGTCATACTTAACATCCCGAATTAGTTCTCTAAACGGACGAGTACCTAAGTCGTTCCCCCCCACATGAAGGACCAACAAATCAGGAACCCGATCCAACTGCGCATACCGATGGAAATACGGCAAGACTCGACTCCACACCATGCCGCGCGTGCCCAGCCACCGACGACCTTTGGAACCCCAGTTGCCGCCCATCTGGCCGCACATCAGCCCTTAACGCCCCCCAGTGCACATATGAGTGCCCAAGAATCCACACCAGTGCAGGTGAACCATCTGAAATAGAAGAATAACAACGATGACACCAACCGAAAACCGCATGCTGAGACGAGAAAAACAAATCACATAAAGTGGAGACGCACGTAGGACTTATACCTCCCAGAATCCCAACGACCTATGCGCTTCACCACATCAGGCCCCAAACCCCATGACGCAGCCTCCGTGGCTGCCCCAATACGAAAGGAGTGTGGTGAATAAATACCCTTATCCAAACCCAACACCTCCAAACATCTACGGAAGACAGCTGTAAACTGGCATCTTGACAAGAAGGCACCATCCTTATGACATAACAGCGGCCCCCCACTACACCCTCGTAGCGCGGCGTATTGCTCGTAGCATCTTACCGGGCACATCCCCGCCCTCGCCACAGCCCCCAGAACCACCCGTTTACCTTTTCCACTTTGATCCGATTTTGACCGCCTTACCCAGAATTCCACTCTCTCCCCCCCTCCTGTTACATCTTCCGCTTGCAAACCAGCCGCTCTCTTCTTGCTAGGGGAAATTAACTCACCCACTTTTAAAGCTCCAAAAAACGCCCATGAAAAGGCCAACTGAAACAATGCTACCTCATAGCCCGAGAAACACACCCTCCCCAATACTTCACCTAACTGCTCTAAAAGCGCGAAAGAAACCGGGCGACGGCCGTCCGGCCGCCCCACCCCCTTTTTTCAAAACCCCTTCAACGCCTGGACAATCAAGAAATCCTTAGTCACGTCCCCCAACCCCCTTAGTTTAAAACCAAAGGCCAAAGCTGACACGAAACGATTCACTTTAGACACCGACCAGCCTTCCACTGATACCCATCCCAAAAACCCCAGCAAAGCTACCACCTCTTCCTCCACCGACCCGACTTCGGGCGAACCTGTTAACCACGACACCCAGTCCCTCCACGCCGCGTCGTACGCCAACCATGTACCAGGCACTAGAGAGGACTTGATCAAACCTCCTGCTGCTCGCAAACCACGTCCCAAAGCCATCCCGGGAACGCGACCCCTTCCAGATCCGCCTCCGGTGCCAACAGACGAAACCGCTCCCACTGTAGGCGAGAGAGAGAATCTGCGATGTCATTCTGTACCCCCGGAACGTGAACCGCAACAATCCACGCATTGAGTGACAAACAACGCAACACCAGACGCCGTAACAACCTCACCACCTGGGGGTAAGAAGCCGTTACATTATTGATTGCCAACACCACCCCCATATTATCACAGTGGAACCGCACCTTGCTATTACGAAAACGCTCCGCCCAAATCTCCACCGCCACCACAATCCGGAAGAGTTCCAGAAGTACAAGATTACGAACCAGTCCCAAAGACACCCATTCCTCCGGCCACTGCCCCACGCACCACTGCCCTTTACAATAAATACCGAAACCCACACTGCAGCATCCGTAAACAATTCCCATTGCACATTATCCACCACCGGCAATATCAGTAACGATTTCCCATTATACAAATTCAAAAACTCACTCCATACTGCCAAGTCATCCCGATGCTCCCGTGTCAACCGCACAAAATGGTGTGGGGCTCTAACCCCCGCCGTTGCTGACGCCAGCCTCCTGCAAAAAACTCTGCCCATGGGCATTATCCGACAAGCAAAATTAAGTTTTCCTAACAACGACTGCAAATCCCGCAGCTGAATCTTATGAAGCCGACCCGTCCTGCTCACTTCCAATCGCAGCGCATCCAGCTTGTCCCTAGGAAGTCGACACTCCATCGCCACCGAATCCAGGGTCATGCCAAGAAAAACTATACAAGTACTGGGACCAACAATCTTCTCCGGGGATAACGGAACCCCAAACCGCTGAGCCACCCACTGTATTGCCCCCAGCAAATTAGCGCACACCTCCGAACCCGCTGGGCCCACACACAGGAAGTCATCTAGATAATGTATGACCGACTCTAACCCTGCCACTTCACGGATTACCCACTCTAGGAATGAACTGAACGCCTCGAAGTACACGCAAGACACCGAACAACCCATCGGGAGACACCGATCCATATAATAAGCCCCCTCCCAGTAACACCCTAACAGCCGCTGGCTGTCCGTATGAACCGGGAGAAGCCGGAAAGCCGATTCCACATCGGTCTTTGCCATAAGGGCCCCCGCCCCGTACCGTCGCACCCACTCAACTGCTGCGTCAAACGACGTATATACCACCGAGCATAGCTCAGGAGCAATGCCATCATTTACAGACAACCCCCGCGGATGCGACAAATGATGGATAAGCCGGAATTTATTTGGCTCCTTTTTTGGAACAACCCCTAACGGTGACACAACCATGTCCTGAACGGGCTGAAACGGGAACGGCCCCGCCATGCGCCCTAACCCCACCTCTTTACGCAACTTGTCTGACACTACCTCCGGATACTCCATTGCCGACTTTAAATTCCGTAGGGAAAGGGGGACCGCATGAACCGGGGAAGGGATCACAAAACCAAACTGAAAACCACGCAACAATAACTCGCCTTTCTCCCTATCCGGGAACCTATTTAGGTACGGCTCCATCTCTTCCCACCTCACCGGAGTCAGCCCCATGACCCCCACCACTTCCCCCTTTTCCTTTTCCTTTTTTGAAACACTTGGCGGACCCGTGCGAAGTCCCAGCGCAAGAGGAGCAAGAGTGCTTAAACTTACATCCCGCCCCAAACTTGCATTGACCGTCGTTAAACTGCCAGCACAAGCCCGCCCTTCCTCCTGTCCCTCCCCCCGATTGTCCTGAGGGGCCGGCAACCCCAGCCCCCCCCCCCCTTGAAAGGACTGCCCGAACTTAGCCGGGGCCATTACGTTTAACCAAAGCCCAATGTCTTTATTATCCCATCTAATGTTGGGACGAACCGCTTTTCTCTGACGAAACTGTTCGTCATACCGCAGCCAAGTCTGACCCCCATACGACCGATGCGCCTCACCTATCGCATCCATGTACCCGAAAAGGGCGGAACAATTTTCCGGCGCCTTTTCCCCTATAACACTGGCCAGAATGGCAAACGCCTGTAACCAATTCACAAACGTCTGCGGGATTAAACGATATCGACGCTTCTCCTCCTCCTCCTTTTTACTTTCCAACCTTTTACCCTTGTCTAAATTAAATTTTTCCAGAGGCAGAAGCGAGAAGATTTCTACGTACTCATCCCTCCAAATTTTTTCTTTCACTTCGGTCTTCAAATGTGACCCCAACAACCCCTCAAAACAAATGTACACTTCGCCTTTAGCTTTATCAGCTAACCTCACCCTATCCACATCCTTATCCTTACAGTCCTCGGGGGTTGCACCGATTCGCCGCCCCCCCCCCGCTGTCGGGACCCACGCCGCAACCGGGGATGCAGCAGGCAACCTACCCCCCTCACAACGCGCTAGCAACGCCTTTACACAGACAAGCAATTCCTGAACATCTCCCCCCCTCTAACAGTAGACAACAACCCAGTTTTTTCAACATTCCTAACTGCCTCCCCTTGGGAACCCTCCCCAATCCCTGGGGATCTAAATATCGCTGGAAATGTATGTAATGGTGATATTGACTCACCAGACTGCATGGGCGCTGATTTCCCATCAGCCGGGGCGACGGGACCTCCACGACGACCTTCCTCCATCGGCACACCTCCATTTTCACCCGCCTCCGGACATCTGGGGCCTGAAGCTGCGCCGCAGGCTATGCAGCCGTATGCACCGTCCTGGACCTCATAAGTATCGCATGACGTCAGGGGCAGTTCCGGCCTCCGCTCTCCCTCCACCGCTGCCCCCTCCCTCCGTCTCTGCAGCACCACCGATTGTGGCCTGCGTGACCGTCCGGGGACATCATCCTGCTGACAGGCGGGCCGCCCGACTGGTGCATCGCCAGATCGGCCCGCCGCAAATCCACGTGGTGCTGACCTGGAGACGGGAGGCTGTCCCTCTGACCTGGGACCCTGCCCTCCACTCTCCGGAGGGCCCGACCGGCGACCGGGATTCCTCCCGGACCGGGACCTCCGCCCCCTAGCGGTGGAAGCGGAAACCCGGCCCGGAGCGTCCCTCGAGGGGCTCCCAAGCCTGCGTCGAGCCCTAGGCAAATCGTCCGGGCTAAGGCGCTCTGGCGGCCGCACCCGCCGCGACCGCCGGAGGGGGGATGTCATCACCTCTGGCGCTGCCTGCGTCCCGGCCGCACTTGTACCCGCTGCCTCCTCCAGCCCTGCCGACAACTCCGGCACCGATGCCGCCGGACCCGTCCTCCCGAGCTCCTCCTCAAGCCAGGCCATGCCCCGTTTCGCCACAGCCTGCCGCACTTGCTCCATCAGGGCCTGCATCACGCCTCAGGTCAGTACAAGGTCTAAACTGTTTTCCTGGGGCGTGAATGGCGCGAACCTGTCCCTCACCCTTCCTATATGCCCTCTGTTAACCTCGCCCCCTTCTCCTCCACCTTCCTCCCCCTCCTCCATTTGAACTTTTCACCTCATTCCTTCTCCCCTGCAACCCTGGTCATGTCTGCCTCCCCCAATCACTTCTTGATGTGTCCGGCTGTTTCTTCACATACTTTAGTTTACAAAACAGTTAAAAAAATCAATGCATATTCATGATTTATGTACATGACAACTATCACAATCCATCGGTATGTGGACCCAATGGGCCGTACCGCCGTAGCGGGATACAAGCAGGCCAAACTGTACCAAGTCAATGTCTATATAGTCCAAGCACAAGGGTACCTGTGGCAGCTCAGACATTAGTAACGGCTAGGCTCAGATGGGACCTTGGCAGCAGACGCCAGGCGTGGTGTAACACAGGAGGCGTGACCGATGGCACAACATGACTATAAAAAAAAAAAGAAAAATTACATTTCAAAAACTTCTGGGAAGGTTTTCTACAAGATTTTAGAGTGTGTCTATGGGAATTTTTTCTCATTCATCCAGAAAAGCATTTGTGAGATCAGACACTGATGATGGATGAGAGAATGGATGGTGAGGAGTGTTCCCGTTCCTGCTACCTGTATACTGTATCCTGTGCTGCCTTGTTCCTGTACCTTAGAGAGTTGGAGTCATGTTGTGCCACCGATCACATCTGCTGGTGTCTGCTGCCAAGGTCCCATCCGAGCCTAACCATCGCTACTGTCTGAACTACCACAGGTACCCTTACTCGGACTATAGACTTTACTTGGTACACTGTGTGGCCAGCTGCTATACCGCTACGGCGGTACGGCCCGGTGAGTCCACATACCCACAGATCATGACAGTACGCTCAGGCCATGGACCCCGCTGACGACGTCACAAGTGATGTGGGCGGATATGCTAGACCTCCGGTCTCGACAGGACCAACTCTTACAGGCGTTGAACATTATTGCACATCGGCTGGATACGCAAGCTGCAGTTCCCCCGGTACCTGCTCCTATTGCCTCTGCTGTTCCTCACTACACCTCCTGGCAGTGCTGACCCCCAATTTTCTCTGCCATTATCTCATCGCTATGATGGAGATGCGAGGACCTGCAGGGGATTTCTGAACCAGTGCCAGATCCACTTCAGCCTGTAGGCCAGAGCGTTTTCTACTGACGGCGCAGGGGTCACTTTCATCGTCTCTCTTCTTTGTTGAGGTCAGGGCTCTGTGTGGGCCAGCACGCACACATGTTTAGCATTGTCTAATCACCCTGGACTATAAGAAGGGCCCTGCCCCTTCACGCATTGCCTGAGCGTTGTTGTTTACCCGTGTTAGTCTTGCAAATGGTCCCTTATTGTTTTCCATTTCCCAGTGTTCCCGTTCCTGCTACCTGTATCCTGTGCTGCCTTGTTCCTGTACCTTAGAGAGTTGGAGTCGTGTTGTGCCGCCGATAACGTCTGCTGTGTTACACCACGCCTGGTGTTTGCTGCCAAGGTCCCATCCGAGCCTAACCATCGCTACTGTCTGAACTACCACAGGTACCCTTACTCGGACTATAGACTTTACTTGGTACACTGTGTGGCCAGCTGCTATCCCGCTACAGCAGTACGGCCCGGTGAGTCCACATACCCACAGATTGTGACAGTACGCTCAGGCCATGGACCCCGCTGACGACGTCACAAGTGATGCGGGCGGATATATGCTAGACCTCCGGTCTCGACAGGACCAACTCCTACAGGCGTTGAACATTATTGCACATTGGCTGGATACGCAAGCTGCAGTTCCCCCGGCACCTGCTCCTATTGCCTCTGCTGTTCCTCCTATTACACCTCCTGGCAGTGCTGACCCCCAATTTTCTCTGTCACTATCTCATCACTATGATGGAGATGCGAGGACCTGCAGGGGATTTCTGAACCAGTGCCAGATCCACTTCAGCCTGTAGGCCAAAACGTTTTCTACTGACGGCGCAGGGGTCGCTTTCATAATCTCTCTCCTTACTGGCAAAGCCCTAGCATGGGCAAATCCCATCTGGGAGCCTCAGGGACCAGAGACCCGTGACTTCCAGGGGTTCCTACGGACATTTCGCAAAGTATTTGAGGAGCCTGGATGGTTTTAGTCAGCAGCTGCCTCCCTGCTGAACCTTCGCCAGGGAGACACTTCCGTGGGCGAGTACGCCATTCACTTCCGCACCCTGGTGGGAGAGCTGTTATGCAACAATGAGGCCTTGGTGGCTATATTCTGACAGGGACTGTCGTCCGAGCTAAAGGATGAACTTGCCGCTCGTGATCTGCCATCTACCCTGGATGACGTCATCTTGCTTGCCACCCGGGTTGACATGAGGCTCTGTGAACGATCTCAAGAGGTTCGTCGGGAGAGAGGACTCCCTAGGCTGGCCCCCACTTTCCAGCAATCCCTGTTGCCCTGGCCAGTTGGCCCACCTGAGGAGCCTATGCAGGTGGACCAGCTTAAGTTATCCGTCCAGGAGAAACAACCCAGATGCACTTCGGGACTTTGTCTGTATTGCGGCCTCGGTGGCCATGCTGTGTGTCTGTGCCCTCAAAAGCCAAAGAAACTCGAATGCCTAGGATTGGTTGGGGAGACAACCCTAGGCGATGCAGCGCTGGATAAAAAACTCTCCTCAAAACTGTCTATCCCCGTGACCATAGAGTCCGGCAGGAAGACCCACCGGGTCTCTGCCTATCTGGACTCTGGATCCGCAGCCAATTTTATCCAGAGGGACCTAGTGGATCTCCTCCAGTTGCCCACAGTTCCCCTGGAGACGTCTTTGGCTGTTGCCTCAGTGAACCGTCTGCCTCTGCCCGATCTAGTCGTATCTAAGACCAAACCGCTGAGGTTCCAAGTTGGAGCTGGTCACTCAGAACAAATTTCTTTCCTCGTCTTGCCCAGGGCCGTCAACGCTGTGCTGCTGGGTCTGCCTTGGCTTCGACTACATGCCCCAGTCCTGGACTGGAATTCTGGGGAGGTTCTCCAGTGGGGTCCCAAGTGTCTTAACCACTGTCTGGGACAGATCCACCTGGCCCAACCTCCTCTGCCTTGGTCGTTGGCAGGATTACCCCCTCACTATTCACAGTTTGCAGATGTCTTCAGCAAGAAGGAGGCTTAGACGCTGCCCCCACTTCCGGCGTCTGACTTGGCCCACTGGTTCCTGTTGCGTCCCCTCCTCGTGGACGGGTATACCCTCTCTCCTTGCCGGAGACCCAGTCTATGTCCGCTTATATCCAAGAGAATTTGGAGAGGGTTTTATACAAAAGTCCTCCCCGGTCGGGGCCGGGTTCTTCTTTGTCAAAAAGAAAGAGGGATCTCTTCGACCTTGCATCGAATATCAGGGTCTCAATCAGATCACGGTCAAGAACAGATATCCATTGCCACTAATCTCTGAACTGTTTGACTGCATACGAGAAGCCAAGATTTTTTCCAAGCTAGACCTACG
The DNA here is from genome assembly GCF_050947455.1 of Rhinoderma darwinii. Classification (NCBI taxonomy): domain Eukaryota; kingdom Metazoa; phylum Chordata; class Amphibia; order Anura; family Rhinodermatidae; genus Rhinoderma; species Rhinoderma darwinii. The sequence continues at coordinate 32,636,077 of NC_134687.1, read as the reverse complement.
GGGGGCTTACAACTTAATCCAGATTCACCAGTGTGACGAATGGAAAACAGCATTCAACACCCGAGATGGGCACTATGAATACCTGGTAATGCCCTTCGGCCTGTGTAACACTCCTGCGGTCTTCCAAGTGTTGGTCAATGACATCTTCTGAGAGCTCCTCTATGTCTGTGTCATGGTCTACGTCGATGACATCTTGATCTTTTCTCCTGACCCGACGACTCATCAGAGACACGTCCGTCAAGTTCTGCTGCGATTAAGGGAGAATCGCTTATATGCCAAGCTGGAGAAGTGCGTGTTTTAGAGAAATTCTCTACCCTTCCTGGGCTACATCATCTTGGATCAAGGCCTCAAGATGGATCCTGAGAAGGTAAAGTCCGTCCTGGAATGGCCACACCCTCAAGGCTTAAGGTCCATACAGCTCTTTCTGGGATTCGCCAACTTCTACCGGAAGTTCAACCCAAACTTCTCTTCACTGACTGCACCCATCTCTACCCTCACCAAAAAGGGCATGAACGCCAACGTGTGGACTCCAGAGGTAGAATCTGCGTTTAATAGACTGAAGAGTGCCTTCACGTCAGCCTCAACCCTCCATCATCCTAATGTGTCGCGAAAGTTTTCATTGGAGGTGGACGCCTCCTCCGTTGTGCAGGTGCACTTCTGTTCCAGAGAGGTCCCAAAGGCAAGGCAGTGGTATGTGGCTATTATTCTAAACTTTTCTCTTCCGCAGAGAGCAACTACTCGATTGGGGATCTGGAGCTACTGGCCATCAAGTTGGCTCTGGAGGAGTGGAGACATCTACTGGAGGGTGCAGCACACTCTATTCTGATATTTGCCGACCACAAGAACCTCACCTATCTCCAGTCGGCCCAATGGCTGAATCCCCGTCAAGCCAGGTGGTTTCTGTTCTTTGCCTGGTTCCAGTTTGAGCTCCACTATTGTCCTGCCGACAAAAATGTGAGTGCCGATGCCTTGTCCAGGTCGTTCGAGACTGGGGACGCCATGGAGTCTCCACAAAGCATCATTAATCTGTCCTGCATTGTCTCTGTCAACCCCCTGCAAGTTAGAGACATCCCTCCAGGGCAGACTTTTTTTTACGCCTGGCGGACAGAAGAATAATTCTTCGCTGGGGACACCGTTCCAAACAGGCAGGTCACGCGGGTGCCCGTAAAAGCCAAAACTTGATTGCCCGTCAATGTTGATGGCCCTTGCTGCCCAAAGACACCATGGACTTTGCCTAGTCCTGCACGGTGTGCACGGTTAACGAGGTTGCGCACTCCAATCCTGCAGGCCTGTTCCAACCGATGCCGGGGCCCAATGCTCCCTGGCAGCATATAGCAATGGACTTTGTCACAGATCTGCCTCCCTCTGCTGAATGCAGTACGGTCTGGGTGGTGGTGGACCAATTAAAAATAATCACTCACTTTGTTCTGCCGACTGGCCTAACTTCTGCTTCTCGACTGGCCAACCTCTTCATCCAACACATCTTCCGCCTGCATGGTTTACCTCTGCATATATCGTGTCTGATTGGGGGGTTCAGTTTACCTCAAAGTTCTGGAGAGCCCTCTGTAAACTCCTTGATGTGAGGTTGGACTTTTCCTCAGCCTACCATCCCCAGTCCAATGATCAAGTCCAGAGGTTCAATCAAATCATGGAGAACTATCTACGACACTTCATCTCCAGGAAGCATGAGGACTGGGGGCAGCTTATTCCTTGGGCCGAGTTCTCCCTTAACAACCACACAAGCGAGTCCACTGCTGCCACACCGTTCTTCATTGTTTATGGCCAACACCCACAAATTCCTCTCCCGGTGTCAGCTGCGTCCCAGGTGACTGCAGCTGACTCTGCATTCAAGGACTTCCTGCAGATCTGGCAGCAAACCTAATCCTCTATTCTGCTGGCGGTCGACCTCATAAAAATAAATGCAGACACAAGGAGAAGAGAGCCTCCTCAGTTTCTTCCGGCTACCAATGTCTGGCTGTCCTCTAGGAATATCCGACGGAGGGTGTCATCATACAAGTTTGCGCCCAGGTTCCTCGGACTCGAGATCCTACAGCAGATCAACCCTGTCTCCTACAAGTTTCGGCTGCCTCCCACCCTCAAGATCCCCAACTCCTTTCATGTCTCCCTCCTGAAGCCTGTGGTCCAGAACCGCTACACCAAGATACCTTATCTTGCAGTTGCCCCCAGCATTTTATTAGATTCATTCGAGGTTAAGGAGATCTTGGACACCAAAAAAGTGGGAGGAAAACTTTTTATTTGGTGGATTGGAAGGGGTTTGGTCCACAAGAGAGGTCCTGGGAGCCAGAGGAGAACCTCAATGCTCCTACCCTCGTGAAGAAGTTTCTCTCCCACTCTGGCCCCAAGAAGAGGGGGCGTAAGAGGGGGGCTACTGTAACATCCAGGGCCGCAGACTCCTCTCATCCTGCCGACGCCTTCCCTCTCAAAGATGCCAGCACATACGGCGGTCCTGGCCTGCAGTGACCACTAGGGTGCGTGTGCAAGCTCAGTCCCAGCCTTAAAGGGCCAGCGCGAACACATGTTTAGAATTGTCTAATCAACCTGGACTATAAGAAGGGCCCTGCCCCTTCACTCATTGCCTGAGCGTTGTTGTCTTTACCTGTGTTAGTCTTGCAAATGGTCCCTTAGTGTTTTCCAGTTCCCAGTGTTCCCGTTCCTGCTACCTATATCCTGTATCCCGTGCTACCTTGTTCCTGTAACTTAGAGAGGCGGAGTCGTGTTGTGCCAACGATCACGTCTGCTGTGTTATACCACGCCTGGTGTCTGCTGCCAAGGTCCCATCCGAGCCTCACCATCGCTACTGTCTGAACTACCACAGGTACCCTTACTCGGACTATAAACTTTATTTGGTACACTGTGTGGCCAACTGCTATCCCGCTATGGCGGTACGGCCCAGTGGGTCCACATACCCACAGATCGTGACAGTAACAAAGGGCATTCATGACAAGAGGAAGGTCAGGGAATATTGCTGATGCTCTGTAGGTAAGAATCTGAGATGAGGACCTTCCCTGAGTTGTTGTTACAAGGAAAATGCAGTGAGTTTTATGTAATTGACTTCTGCACACCAGTAAGTGCATTCATTGCTACTTTCCCTGTAATACACAATTCCCAAGTGACCCAAGTTTTCATAATACATATGAGTCAGCAGAGTCTGGACATGTGCGCAGTATGAGACTGTTTATTTATTTACAAGCTGGCCATTATTACATCACCCTCCGTGAATCAGTCCATTGTCACCGAGCCTTCATGTCCATCCATAACAAACAGCGGATTCGATTTAATTTCCTCCCCTCATCCACTTATGTTATGCCGAGTTTACACAGAGAAATATTGTCTCCAATTAAATGAACACCTATAATCAAAGTATGTGTTCCCCTTTATCTATCTGCTGACATGGAGAAATATCAGAATATAGGATTTGTCGGGTTCAATGAGGTGTGACACCCATCCTCCAGTTGCTAGAAAAAAGGAATTGTGACACTTTATAGAGTAGAGTAGAGTGCCCCCGTGCCTTAAAGAGATTTCCCACTCTTGTACAGCATTTTTTCTTTCTTCTAAATAGGTTAAAATATCTGTGCCGATTCATTTCTTAATATATCTTTATTGAGTGCAGTGGACTGTTTTTCTGATATAGAGCTTCAAATCCTCTGTATAAGCATGGTTAGGATAACATTAACCTGTGCAAGGTATTATGGGATATCAATGAATCTACATATATCATCATATCTAAGTACCTAGCGAATAACCTGTAAGTCTGACCGCATGGGGTTCCATTTGCTCTTGTCATATCAATATCTTACTGTACTCCTATGCCCTCAATTCTGAACAGGTTCAGATCCTTTCAACATTCATGTACATCAAGGAGATAGATAGAAAGAAAAGTTAAGGACAATCCTTTGGGTTCTTTTTTCATAATGCAGAGAATTATAGTACATAGAAGACATGCAAAGAAAGACATCTTTGCTTTTATGGAATTCAATGGACTAACATAAGAAAAATCTAGCAGAAGCTTTATGCTGCTATGGACTGCGTACAGTTATGATTACACCGGATGTTGACGCCAAATTTTTGGTTTTACGTAGAAAAGAGGGCTTTGTGATTTTGTCCACACCATTACATTTGGTTAGTTCAGTTGGACCTGCCATTCTACATGTTACCACTAGATGGCAAAATACAGTCTAAATCAACTGGATAGACCAGTGATAGGTCAAAATCATCTGGACTTTGGTGCGTTTAGAAACCTGAGGTTTTTTTTTTAAACGCGGAAACCATGCCAAAAAACGGACGAAAATGCCTCCCATTGATTTCAATGGAAGGCGGAGGCGTTTTTTTCTCGCAAGCGGAAAAACCGTCTCGCGGGAAAAAGAAGCGACATGCCCTATCTTCGGGCGTTTACGTCTGTGACCTCCCATCGACATCAATGGGAGGCAGAGAAAGCGTATTCCGCCGCGTTTTTTGCCCGCGGCGCTCAATGGCCGCGGGCGAAAACGCAGCAAAAAAACTCAGTGTGAACATAGCCTTAAATTGAATCTCCCCCTTTTATCATCACATTGTGTTTAGGTAAACAATTCTGTGCTCATTAATTTCTTAACCCCTTAGTGACCACTAATACGCCTTTTCACGTCGGTCACTAATGGGCTTTAGGCTAGGCTGACGCCTTTTCACGTCAGCCTAGTCTAAGTCCTGCACGGGTCTCCCGTGCAGGCTGGAGCCGGGGATCTGCTGTCTGATGACAGCTGAGCTCCTGCTCCAACGCCGGCGATCGAAGTTTACAGTAAAGTACAGTAAAAAAATAAATAAAACCATTTTTTTCCATAAAAAGTGGTTTTATTTAGTAAAAGTGTAAAAAAAAAAAAAGTACACATATGTGGTATCGCCGCGACCGTAATGACTCCATTAATAAAGTTAATATGTAATTTAAACCGCAAAGTGAACACCGTAAAAAAAAAACGCAAAAAACCATGGCGAAATTGCATTTTTTTTCCATTGCCCCCCAAAAAAGTCATAATAAAAATGAATCAATAAGTCCCATGCACCCCAAAACAGTACCAATCAAAACTACGTCTTGTCCCGCAGAAAACAAGCCCAATAATCACTACATTGATGGAAAAATAAAAAAATTACGGCTCTTGGAAAGCGACGATGCAAAAGCAAATAATTTTAGTTCAAAAGTGTTTTTATTGTGCAAAAGTCGTAAAACATAAAAAAAACCTCCACATATGTGGTATCGCCGTAATCGTACCGACCCATAGAATAAAGGTAACATGTTATTTACGTCGCACAGTGAACGGCGTCAATTTAAAAACGCATAGAACAATGGCAGAATTTCAGTTTTTTTTTTATAATCCCCCCCAAAAGGGTTAATAAAAGTTAATATAAAAATTATATGTACCCAAAAATGGTGCTATTAAAAAGCTCAACTAATCCCGCAAAAAACAAGTCCTCATACAGCTATGTAGACGAAAAAATAAAAACGTTATAGCTCTTTGAATGCGACTATAGAAAAACGAATAAAATAGCTTGGTCATTAAGGCCTAAAATGGGCTGGTCACTAAGGGGTTAATACATCTTTATATCAGGCTAAGCTATGTTTTTCCTGAAACAGAGCTCCAAATCTCCATCATAGACATTAATTTAAAAGATAAACAGCATCTTATCTGTAGTCACCACTAGAGGGAGCTTACTGTATACGGTCATTTAATTGAGTTAAATGTATACCAGTATCCAGTAAGCTCCCTGTAGTGGTAGATGCAGGCAGTCAGGATTTTTTTTTTTTTAAAATGCATGTCTATTCAAAGGATTTGGAGCTCTGTATCAGACAAAAAACAAAAACAAAGCTCTTACCACCAGAGATAAATTAAGAAATCAGCCAAATGTTTTTTGTTTTTTTTTAACATATTTAGATTAAAAATATTGTGCCTTTTGGCTAATAGGGGAGATTAAAGAATACACTGGACTCCTAGGTATTAGTCTGGTGTATTCATGGTAAGAGCTCTCTCCCTGGCCCTCCCTGCAGTGATTGACAGGCTGCCGTTCATGCAGCTACACAGCAGCCAGCCATCAATCATTATGAGGATGGCGGGGGGGAGCGCTCGCCTCATGAATACACTGGACTTATAACTGCATCTGGTGTGAAATTCCGCCATCACTATTGAACAAAAATAAATGATATGACATTGATTTAGTGTGGGACCAGGTATCTTGGGTTGACTAAAGGAAAGTATTTGGGGGGGGGGGGGGGTCATCATCCAGTAATACAGAAGTGGTGCATATCTATGTAGACGGCTTCATTGTATCTGCAGACCTTATCAACTGATATGTTAGTTGTTAACGATCCCGAAATATAACCACAGCAGCAAGTGATGTGGTCCATGGGTGGCTTCAGAGGAGTTGGTCTTCTGCTGGACTTTTTGTGACCAGTTTTCCTGTCAGAGCCTGGGTCCACTGAGGGATCTACTACTCCTGCATTGGCATACATACGGGCAGCCTGGCATTGTCAGACATAAGTTATAAGTAACACTGCCATTCATGGTTAGTTAGAAACCATCACAATGACGAGGTCCACACCAGACGGTACAGAAGTTCTGCACTGCTCCAAAACTCATTTTTGACTGAACCGTGCAGATGATGCAGATCTGAGGTAAAGCCCAAGCCTCACGTCTTACACTTGTTCAGGGAGACTTTTTAAAACAGGTCCGGTAACGGTCGGAGATATCAGTAATGGCTTTCCTTTCGGTCATACGTGGGTCTCGCTCTTCTGCTACGAGTAGAATTCTTAGATCTTTCTTCTTGGCGACTAGGACAGTAATCTCCCTGCATTGAAGTCCATGGTGATTCCATGACTGAGTGGGTCAATGAGGTAAATAATTTATTATTAATGAAAAGTGTATTGGCAGATGACACCGACAGATCAAATGTCTCCATTTTTGACCCAGTTGTTGATCAAACATGGACATTAGAAATTGGTTAGCTCACACTTTCCCCTAAGGTTTTGTACACATCACATTTTTGGCCTAAGTGTGACGTGTCCGGTGGGAAAAGCGCCCGACATGTACATTAAACATAAGCTGTAACAGATACATAACAGCAGAATCCGTCACCCACAGGCTATTATAGATACATTTAACGGATACCATTATAGCTTATGGGTGACGAATGCCGCTCCTAGGGCTCTTGCACACGACAAGTGTCACTTGGGACTTTTTTTCACAGCATCCGAGTGACACCTGGTTGTTTTCTCGAACCCTTTCACTTCAGTGGGTGAATCTCTGATCCGTGGAAAGATAGAACATGCCCAATCTTTCCACGGATCACGGGTGGGACACCCGGTCATGTACAAGAGTCCTTAGGCATCCATTTAACACATCGGTCAGCCATAGGCTATAATGGCATTTTTTAAAGCATACTTTATGAAAAGCTCATAATGTATCCTTTTAACGGATTCCATACAGTAGCATCTGTAAACCAAAGGCTACCATGTTAAAAAAAAAAAAAAAAATTTAAATTAGACTTTTTTTCACTTGACTCTGGGGGAAGAAATAGCATTGCTAAATATTTTGTGATTCCAAAAAAAACCATTTTTTCTGCAGTATATAGATGTATACCGGCCAGACAGGGTGAAAGGACACTCTTTTGGCCTCTCTCTGACAATGGATGCAGTTAACACGTACGTCGGGAAGTTTTTCGACGTACATGTTAAACTAAAAAAAAAAAAAAAAAAAAAAAAAAAGGGTGTGATCAGGAACAGTTCCTGCTCTGCCAATTTATAATTTCCATTTCCTTGCCCATGCCCCTCCCCCCCCCAGAAACAAAAAGTAGGAAACAGATTGAGTATGACTGCAAGATCAGACTACACAGAATTTGTTTGTAGTCTGTCGCCCTGGATACACATAGGTTTGCGTAGCAGTTGTAGACACAAAATGGTAAGAAATGTTTAATCAAGACCTATTGAAAAGTTGCCTGATTTTATCTACATTGGGACAATATTTGGTTGCAATGGTGGATGTAGCTTTTACAATAGAGTGCCCATATATTATATGCTACAATAAAAGGCAAACAAAATAGACAACATAAAAGCCGATAATACTTCAGTAGATGACATCATGTGGATTCACATAAGCAGAACCATCATAAAGGAGGACAAATGAAAAAAGTATTTGCCCCTTCCATCATCTCCGGCGTTGCTCATTTCCACTTGCAATTATTAATTGAAAGCAATCATCTTCTATCCTTATGAATCGAGGGAGATATAAAAAGTCAGTAGGATCAGCACTCCAAGCATCGTGTAGTGCTGCTTGTGGGAAGGATATTTCAATCCCTTAGAAAATATACAAAACCATGGCCCTCATAAAAGTAATACAAATAAAATTTAGAAGGCAATGGCAATATTTCTTCCCACATTGGACGTCTCGGTCCTCCAAGACCTTGGTCGCCAATATTGCATAAACCGTACAGTGAGAACGCCGGCTTCTGCCGTGGCTATAAACGGAAGTTCACTTAAGAGGAATATACACTATTCAGCCATAACATTAAAACCACTGACAGGTGAAGTGAATAACAATGAATATGACAAGGGGTAGGATATATTAGGCAGCAAGTGAACAGTCAGTTCTAGAAGTTGATGAGTTGGAAGAAGGACAAATGGGAAAGTTTAAAGATCTGAGCCACTGTGACCAGGGCCAAACTGTGTGATCTTGTGGGGTGTTCCTGGCATGCAGTTGTTAGTACCTACCAAAAAGCGGTCCAAGGAAGGACAAACGGTAAACCAGTGATCATGGGCGCCCAACCCTTACCGATACCCGTGGGGAGTGAAGGCTAACCATCTGGTCCGATCCCACAAATGAGTTACTATAGAACAAATTGATGAAAGAATTACTGCTGGCTGTCATAGAAAGGTGTCAAAACATGCAGAGCATTGCAACTTGCTGCAGTTGGGGCTGCGTAGCCACAGACAGGTCAGTATCCATGCTGACCCCTGTCCACCACTGAAAGTGCCTACAATGGGCACGAGAGCATCAGAACTGGACCATGGAGCAATGGAAGAAGGTGGCCTGGTCTGATGAAACACGTTTTCTTTTACATCATGTGGACGGCCGGTGCATGTGCGTTGCTTACCTTGGGAAGGATGGGAGCAGGATGCACTATGGGGAGAAGACAACCCGGCGGCGGCACTATGACGCTCTGGGCAACGTTCTGCTGGGAAACTTTGGGTCTTGGCATTCATCTGGATGTTAGGATGACACTGACCACCTACCTAAACATTGCTGCAGACCAAATACAACCCTACATGGGAACTGTATTCCATTAAAGGGGTTTTCCAATACTTTATTTTTTTTTTTAAATCAATGCAATGTTCCTCTATTAATATATTAGTGCACTCTGTCTAGCTTTTTCTTGATAATAAATGGTTTTAGTAACATTACTCCCTATTGTTTACCTTGAGAGGTTTGTTTTGCTCAGTAAGTTCATTCCTCTTCTCTTCCTGTGTTTCTCCTCCCTGCATGCACTGCTCTAGTCCCAGCATGCAATGTGCATGCAGCAGTGCACTTGCTCCGCCTACTACACCCAGCTCTACTAACTTCTGCAATCTCAGTCTTCATTTTGGTGCTCTCATTCTATTACTGCTAGCACAAGCTGAAATCACTGGATATCTGCGTTTTTAAACAACACTGACTCTATATGATGATACGTAAAGTTTGGTCTTTATAATTAGAAGTTTTCTAAATGTATATTAACTGTTTATACAGTCTTAGTTTTAAATACTGTAATATATATATATATATATATATATATAAAATAAAAAAAATTGAATTCTAACATGTGAATTGGGATAAAAGGAGCAATACCTGTGGATCGCCGCTGCATCCTGTGTCGGAGATTCACAGTGAGCAAGAAAAAACTAAAGGGAAGCAGCGCTCCTAACTAGCCATCGATGAAAAATAATTCCCCTTCATGTAACTCTGCTACCTGTCAACTGAAAAGTCATCCACCACAGGGAAAAATGTTAGTCCATCATGTCTGATTCCCAGGTGTTTCTTTGCGGTACTCCTCTGTGTGGAAACATTTTTCACTCTGGCAGCTGATTTTTCCATTGACAGGTAGCAGAGTTAAACAACAGGAAAACAAATTCCCCATCATGTAACTCTGCTACCTGTGAACTGAAAAGTCATCGGCTGTTTGAAGGGGGTGCACCGCTCGTATAAGCGCTGCTTCCCCTTACTTCATCACACTGTGAATCGCTAACTAGTTCGTATAGAAGCGAAGTATTGCCTAATTATTTTTTTTGGGCTTCCAGTTCAGTTCTGAAGTGGCTTTGAGGGGCCTATATATTAGACACCCCTATGAAACACGACATTTTAGAAACTAGACCCCTCAAAGTATTCACAACAGCATTTAGAAAGTTTATGCACAAAATGTTTTACCAGAGAAACGCAACTCAATACTTATTGTCCAGATTCTGCAGTAGAAATATCCCACATGTGGCCCTCGGGCGGTAATGGACTGAAGCACCGGCCTCAGAAGCAAAGGCCTCAGAAGCAAAGGAGCACCTAGTGGATTTTGAGGCCGCCTTTTTATTAGGCACCATGTCCGGTTTGAATAGGTCTTGTGGTACCAAAATAGTGGAAACCCCCAAAAGGTGATCCCATTTTGGAAACTAGACCACTTGAGGAATACATTGTAGTTTTCTTGGGGTGCATGCAGCTTTTTGATCAGTTTTTATTCTATTTTTAAGTGGCGTGGTGACTAAAAAACAGCAATTCTATTGTTTTTTAATTCTATTTTTGTTACAGCGTTCACCGTGCGCTATAAATGACATATTCACTTTATTCTATGGGGCGATACGATTAGGGCTCATTTACACGAGCGTATTATACGTTTTTGTAACGCGCGTCGCAGGGACCTATGTTACTCTATGGGGCCGTGCAGACAGGTACGTGATTTTCACGCAGCGTATGTCCGCTGCGTGAAACGCACGACGTCATATATTTGTGCGCTGTTCGCGCATCACGCACCCATTGAAGTCAATGGGTGTGTGAAAACCACGCATGTCGCACGGAAGCAATTCCGTGGGACGCGCGTGATTCACGCAACAGCACTGTAAAGGATGAATGAAAACAGAAAAGCACCACGTTCTTTTCTGTTTACAAACATCCAAACGGAGTGTCATAATGATGGCGGCAGCGCGAAAACCAGGCAGCCGCGCATCATAAAGGGCTGACACACGGAGCTGTTAAGTGCTTTTTGCGCACGCAAAACGCCGCGCTTTTTGCTTGCACAAAACGCACACGCTCGTGTAAACTCGGCCTTACGGTGACACCAGATGTTTATAGTTTTTTTATGTCTTATGGCGTTTGCACAATAAAATACGTTTTGTAAAAAATCATTCACTTTTTGTTACCTTATTCTAAGAGCCAGAACTTTATAATTTTTCCATCAATAAAGCCGTGCGAGGACTTATTTTTTGCGTAACGAACTGTAGTTTCGATCAGGACCATTTTTCGGTAAATGCAACTTTTTGATCTATTTTTAATACATTTTTTGGGAGGTGAAGTGACCAAACAATTGTGATTTTGGTACGGTATATTATTATTTTCTTTTACGGCGTTCACCGCGCGGGATAAATAACGAAATAATTTTGTAGTTCAGGCCGTTACGGACGCGGCGATACCAATTATGTATCGTTTATTTATATATTTTTATTAATAAAAAAGGACTGATAAGGGAAAAAAAGGGGGATTTTTTTAACTTTTAATTTCTTATTTTTACACATCTTTTTTAACTTTTTTTTTTAACTTTATTACTTTGTCCCACTAGGGGACTTGAGGGCAGGAGGCCCTGATCGCTATTCTAATACACTGCACTACATCCGTAGTGCAGTGTATTAGAACTGTCAGCTATTCACTGACAGCAAGCATAGTGGGTCCTGACTTTGTCAGGACCCACTAGGCTTCCGTCGATGGCATAGCCGGACGCCTTTGTTTGGTGTCCGGTTGCCATAGTAACCATCGCCGGCCGCTATCGTGTAGCAGGCCGGCGATGGTAACTTAACCCCTAAAAACCCGCGATCTCTATAGAACGCGGCTTTTAAGGGGTTAGACAGCGGGGACACAGCGATCGGTCCCCGCTGTAGGAGCTGCGGCAGCTGCTGTACGAGACAGCAGCTGTCACAGCTCCTGCACCTGTCGGGAAGACGGCCGAAACGGCCGTTATTCCTGCAACTTCGTATACACACCGCTACACACCTTCAACCTTGCGCATGCGCAGTGTAATATACACGGCCGCTGAAGACGCAGCCACATAATTTCACAGAGCATGCGCGGTGGAGTGTGTTCACCACGCATGCTCTAATTCAATAAAGAAGCACGTGGTACGGTTACGTCATTTTTGACGTAACCGTACAGTGTGAAAGCCGGAAACCGGAAGCAAGGCAGAAGACCAAATGGACGGGTCTGCACAGGAAGTGCAGATTTTGCATTGCTAAGGGGACGGCGACGGAGGAGGATATACGACGCTACAGCCATCTGATGAAACGTAAGTACATTGGAAAGTTATATCTTTTTCATTGTTTTATTTAAATAAATGTAATTTTTTAGTTCCGGAATACCCCTTTAAGCTTCATGCACACGATCGTGTTTGGCCCGTCATACACAGACCTTATTTTGGTCACATTACCCGGACCGACAACACTTCAGGGAGCCAGAGTTCCTGGCATCATAGTTATCTATGATGCTGGCAATCCCTGCGGGACTCTACCTTCCCGTACTGAAAACATGATTACAGTACAGGAGAGGATTACCGCGGGGAGGCAGACTTCCTATGCTGCTAGGAACTCTGGTTCCATGAACAGTGTTCAGTCTGGGAAACTCAGCCGACATATGCCAAACACAGTTGTGTGAATGAGGCCTGATGGCAGTGGCCTCTTTCAGTAGGATAAAGCGCCTTGCCACACTGCAAAAACGTTCAGGAATGGTTTGAAGAACATGACAAAGCGTTCAATGTCTTTACTTGGATTGATATACGGAAAATTTGAAAGCCGATCGAGTATCTGTGGGATGAGCAGGAAAGTCGGATCCTCACAACATACAGAACCTAATGGATCTGCTGGTAAGGTCTTGGAGCCAGATACCACAGCAACCTTCAGAGAACTTGTGGAGTCCATGCCTCAAAGGATCATAAAATGTTTTGGCGACCTCAGATAGTTACTAAAGTGGTACATCAGGACTAGGCGGGCTTTATGCCCAACATGTCCACAGCGGTTAACCACAGGAGACTGTTTTTAAGTCTTCAGATGACACAATCGGTTGCCGGTGCTAAGGCAGTGGCGTCGCTTGACGCGGCTAGGACCTGAAGTGAATGGAAGTATCTCTGGGCCATCCTGAAAGGTCTTGGCTTTGGAGACACTTTTATTAAATGGGTTCAGCTTCTGTATGATTCTCCCAAGGCTAAACTTAAAGAGGCCCCGTCTCCTACATAAGGAGATGGGCGCTATAATGTAAGTGACAGCAGTGCTTTTTTTTATTTAGAAACACAATTCTACAACGTTATTAGCTTTATGCTAGTTTCTTAATGCCCAACTGGGCGTGTTTTTACTTTAGACCAAGTGGGCGTTGTACAGAGGAGTGTATGACGCTGACCAATCAGTGACCAATCAGCTTCATGCACTTCTCTCCATTCATGTAATCAGCGCATAGTGACCCTGCCTTATTCACTATGTGATGTCTTATACTGACATATTAACGTTACTGAAATGTTTCCAGCCAGGACGGGATGTCTATTCACAATCCCGACACTTCGCTAACATTTCTGTGGTACGTACAGCAGAGCAAAGCATAATCTCCCTGTAACCGGTCATTTACAGCGTGATCTCGCGAGATTACGCTTACTCTGCTCTAAGTACCACAGAAAGGTTAGCGAAGTGTCGGGATTGTGCATAGACATGCCGTCCTTGCTGGAAGGAATGTCTATTCACTGTCTAAACACTTCAGTAACGTTAATGTGTCAGTATAAGACAGCACATAGCAAACAACGCAGTGTCCCTATGCGCTGACTAAATGAATGGAGGGAAGTGCATGATGCTGATTGGTCAGCGTCATACACTCCTCTGTACAACGCCCACTTGGTCAAAAGAATAAACACGCCCAGTTGGGCATTAAGAAACTAATTAGCATAAATCTAAAATCGCTAATAACGTAGTAAAAATAGCATTACTGTCACCTACATTACAGCGCCGATCTCCTTATGTAGGAGACAGGGCACTTATAATGTGGTGACAATCTCTTTAAGGCTAAAGGGTTGATATGCAATTCCTTTGCGGTAGAAGGGAGAACCAAGGATACGATTGGAGACGTTACAGCAACCCAAAGAGGATGGGGATTGGCAGTGCCGAATCCACGGATGTACTTCCTATCAGCACAGGTCAATTAGGGGATGGGGGACGGATAGCACCAACGACACAACTGGCAGATTAACTAGCTATATTATGGGGGAACAATTTCTTCTGCAGGCCCTTGAAGCTGGTCGCCATGGAGAGCAGGGACGATCCATACCCACTCTGCTACTTATACATAAAATCTGGGCTAAGCTGATAGGGTTTAAATATTCTCCTATCTGGCATAATTTGCATTTTAAGGTGTTTGACAAACTAGAAGGTTTTGATGGGTGGAGGGACAGAGGGGTCATTACTCGTACGCAGCTAGCGAACGCTAATATATTCAGGACATTTGAAGACCTACAATTAGAATTTGTCTTACCCCAATCTGCTTTCTATCAGTATCTTCACCTGCGACATGCATGGGACTTACAGAATAGGCTGTCTACTTTGACTCAAGCTCCGCAACCCTCACTTGTTGATCTGGTGGCTCAGCCTGGGAGTACTAAGGGTGTTATTTCATTATTCTACAAATAGTCTCCTTGAGGTCGCACATAAAGGTCATCCGCTTCCCTTAAAACAGAGATGTGGGTCCTATAGAGGAGGAGGTATGGCGAGGGGTCATGGAACAGGTTCCTAAGACATCCTTGAGTGCAATTTACAGACTTTCACAATTATACTTCTTGCATAGGGTAGACAGAACCCCATTGTTGCTTTATAACATGGGTTATAGGCCAGACAGGTCATAGATGTAGTGAGCTGAATGCAGACCTGATACATGTGATGAGGAGTTGCACTAGGTTGAATAGGTTTTGGAGGGATATGGTGAACTTCATTAATCAAATTTATAAATGTGTTATGGATTTGGATCTGTATTTTGGGCTATACTGTAAAATTACCTATGACAGAGCCAGCGACTAGCGGTAATGCGCCTTCTGTATCAGGCTGGAAAACTGATCGCATCCCATTGGAAAGATACAGAACCGCCCACACGTTCTGAATTTAAAACAAGAGTTAACACCATGCCAAGACTGGAAAAATATTTATATGGAAATAGGGGTACCCCTGCCAAATTTGAAGACCTATGGTCCCCTTGGTTGGATGCCCCATATCTGGCACCAGCGATTCTGCTAGTTGATAGGTCCCCACAGATTAACACTTTCCCGATGTGAGGAGGGTGGAGACTCGTTAGTTGTTGGCTCTTTGATACTTATCCAGATGTACATCCGGGGCGTTTGCTAATTCTGTTTATCGCTTGTATGGGGGGGGAGGGGGGGAACGACGACACATTTATTTTCTTGCTATTGATTCTTCTTTGGACGACTCCACAAGAGGAAATCTACGAGTGGCGGATTGCTACCATCCATTGTAGGACTTTTGTTTGTGAGCGGGGGATTCGATCAGGGATGGGAAGTTCTCATTGTTAAACAATCTGTAATAATAAAAATGTGATTAAAAAAAATAAAAATAAAATAAATGTTTTAGCGGGACAGGGGGATTTACACAATATTAGCAGGTGGTTTTTAATGTTATGGCTGATCGGTGTATACTTATCTGATTGGCCCTTAATAGCACGAAATGTGTTTAAAAAAAAATAGTTTGGGAGGCTAGTACACTTCTAAATGTTTTTTACTGGAATTCTAAATATTTATATATGTCTTATTATTTTTCTCTAATACCCAAAAAAAAAAAAAAAAAAAAAAAAAAAGGCCCTATTTTAATTCTAGCATCTGAGGGCAATATGGGAAAGAAAAGCAGCAATGACAGATAAAATTATATCCGGGAATTGTTAGTTAAGTTATTACCCTATATATTCTCTAAACAGCTAAATATTTAGCCGTTTAAAGTGTAACTAAACTTTCAAAAAAACTTCTGACATATAGCGGTGTCTCAGAAGTTTTGATTGGTGGGGGTCTGAGCACCGAGAACCTCACCCCAAAATGAAGCGGCAAAAGCGCTCGGATGAGCCGCTTCGTTTCTGATAGGCTTTTCTCAGAAAGCCGAGCAGTTGGTATACAGGCTCAGACTTTTTATTGGGCACGTAAACAAATTGCTCGAACCCCCACCAATGATTTGTCATACATTTTTTTTTAAGTATTTATTTCAGGTTATTAAAAAAAAACACTTTTAAGGCCTAAAAAAGGTAATATCTCAAATTTAAAGGGAACCTGGAATCCACATTACGCTGCACTGACTGAGGGCAGCATAATCTCGTGACAAACACGCTAGTTTCAGCAGTCTGTCACTTGTGTGAACGTGAACCCCTTTTATAAGAACTTACATTCAGAGCCGCCAGAGAGGAATCCAACGTATTCATGAGCTGCCACTAGCTCTGCCCATTCTCCACTGATTGACAGTTACCTCCCTATGCACAGGAATAGGGAAACATCTGCCAATCTGTGGAGTGGGCGGAGCTAACAGGAATAGGCAGAGCTAGTGGCAGCTCAAATACAGTGGACACCTCCCTGGCGGCGCCGCCTGGGCTTTGAGTTTAAGTTCAATGTGCCTGACCCTTCGCTCCTGAAAGAGAAGCAGCTGCCAGAGGTGTTAGGCAGCAGCTTATTCCTTAAGCCCCACTGAAATAAAAAGATGCACGCGTCGGGGTCAATAATTAGGGTGGAGTCGGGAGAACTAGCTATTGTCCGACAGTTGTCGCATGTGTATGGACGGCTTAATAAAGTCTCAAGGAGGAGATGGAGTACAGGCCCTTCCCCAAAGAGTGGTACGGGAGCTGCATACATAGCCTTATCTAAGCCTTCAGCAGTACAATCGAGCTGTCATTACCTATAACGAAAATGTTATGAGACTAACCTAGTCTACACTTTGCTGTGTAGACTGGGGCAGAGCCATCTGACAAGAGAGCTGCAGAAAATGAGAAATGGCATTTATATTTACTCCAGTGGCCAGTGTGAGAACTGGAACACTGAGGATTTTTTTTATATGGATAGTAACAGAAAAAAAAAAAGTTTATAATAAAAGAAAAATATTTAAATAATGTCATTACTGAGGACACATTTACTTTAATGAAACACTCAGAAGGGACACTTTTGTTCTCCAATTTAATCTTTATTTGCCAAATGTTTCCACAAACCTAAAAGTTGGCACGAAACAAGATAAATACTTAAAGGGAATCTGCAGTTTTTAGCCCTCAAAACTGCTAATGGCGCTATATATAAGGGGCAGAGCAGTGTATCAATACCAGCCACTGACACCTGTCACAACTTGGCCCCTTGATGTTCAAGTACTCCAAGTTCTCTTGACTGAATGCTCACCAGCCCCTCCGCTCTGAGGGAGGACTCCAGACGTCTCCTGATTGGACGCTAGAGCAGCGAGGAAAGTCTGGAGCACTTATACATGAACTGGTCGCTTCCGTGGCACTTGTAACCACGGCGCCATTAAATGTTGATTTCTCCGTCATGCCACTTGTATGACCGACACAACCCCCCCCTTCTCTATAGAGCGCTTTCAGCTGTTTTGAGGACTCCCTTTTATAACTATGTAAATTAACAAAATGTCATAAAAAAGTATAACGTAGAACTTTTACATGAATTACCATTGTGAAAAAATCACAACAGAACTTACCGATGATCACCATGTAAAGAAGACGACGCTCTCAGAGCTATCTAAAAAACAGGCAATTTTTTCGCCCCTTTTAGTTTCTTTTTTGATTTTTTGCAAAAAGCAGATTATGGCTATTACTTTGTGACGCTTCATGTGAAAGTCACTCTCTCAAGGCAGCAAGTATCCGGGAAGGAATAGGTCTCTGCTAGCAAAGACTTCTTTGCTATGGCTGAAAGTGTATGAAAATTTTATTGCACATAGTCAAGCAGCTACCCCTCATACACAGAGCAGACTGGTCCGTCCAAGGTTTACCAAGACTATAGAGACTCCACAAGCAGCGCAGCAGTCCTGTGTGAACGGGTGCATTCCACAAATCCTCACAATCTTTGTAAATAAAACCAAAAATTCTTGCCCATTCATTTTGTTTGTCGGAGCATGGACTAAAAATACCCTCAGTTAATAGGAGGACACTGCATAGTTACTTCATACAACACCCACATTTACTCTCTGGCGTGAAAGCAGAGTCACTGTACCCACAATGGTGATTAATCCAACACTCCTAAAAAATAGCGCACAAGTTCAAAGTACTCTGTCATATTCACCAGCTTTACTGAGAGGACCTCAGAATGTCCGAAAGAAAGCCGGAGAAGGTAGTGCATGAAGGAAGAAAAGCCCTGACCCCCGATCAGATGTAGATTGGGTGATACTGCTTTGGAGTCAGTTTTTTCCTGCAGGTTGGACACGACGTGACATTTTTAAGGGCATCTCGGAGGCACTGGCTGCAAAATATGTGACCGCATTTGGTAGAAACAATGAGACGTCCGCTCTGTGTGATCTATGAGAAAGGGAACGAGCAGATGTTAAGTGGAGAACATTAACAAACCAAAAGGATTCAGTGCAGTAGAATCAATAGAAGTTTTCATGTGTCCTATTCGTTTTTTTCCCTAGAAAAAGCGCACTCTCCTCCTTAGACCTTACTCGGACGAGTGTCTATTTTGCGTCCAACGGAGCGTGTTTCAGGTTTTTCAGTTCTGTGTGTCATCAGTGTGCTTACCATATATGTCAGCGTTCCCGGTTTTTTTCTCATTTCTTTAGCAACATGTGCGTGAAACAGACAGCACACAGATGTCGTCCGTGTACGGTCCGTGTTTTTCACGCACCCATCGAGTTCAATGGTCGATGTGGTCTGCAAAAAAACGACTAATATAGGATATGCAGGGAGTTTCACACAATGGACACGCGCTGCACGAAAAATCACACGTGTGTGAATAGCCCCACTGATGATGCACATCAGATATTTCAACGGATAGCACACTGACAGAATTTACATTAGTCTGAATAAGGCCTTAGGCTGTGTCCGTTATCGCAGCATTAATTTGAATGGAGCGGAGCTGCAATACCAGACAACCCATGTACAAGCTTGGAGCTTTTTTCGGGGGAAAAAAACCCCAAAACCCTTTAAGTGGATACAAATGTCACCTGCTATAAAACCTTGCACTGGAATCAGCCAAATTTTAATTGTGCAGTGACTCATAAGCAGCGCAACCCCTGTACATCTACAAAGTGCGTAGTTTACAAGGGCCTATTCTGGTGAAAAGAGAATATGGAGAATAGTTTGTCAGAAAAGAAATAAATACTTGACGTATAAATCATTTTCAAAGTGCCGCGTTCATTAGATAATGGAGACTTCAAATTAGATGCCTACAAAGTGTATAACCAGCGGAAGTACAGAGCCCCTTCACCCAACAATGCTGAGAGGGGAGCCGCCGACTGACAGCACAGTGTCACTTTCTAGGGTACAGTGGGCTCTCGTAATGCCTGCTGGTTTAACCCTTTATGGGCATATTATACGTCCTCCCAGAAGGTACAGATTGTTCTTGCAGAGATCCAGAACCTTCTGAGAGGCAGGACAGACGAGATCTCCCACAGCCAACCAGAACTCTAATCTACACGGATGAGGAAGAACAACTCCAAAATAACGCGGTCTACAGAGGAGTCTCTGGTTTGGCTCGGTTTTACTCTTTAAATGCGTCGGGACATTTACAGGGTAGCCACCGTTTTCTTCCTTCGGGAATAGAACTATTTTGCATATTGGCCAACTTACAGACACCCTAATTTGAAGGCCATATCCACCTTCACAACTATTATTTATTACTGCTCTAATACAATTAAAAAATAATAATAAAAAAAATACAATTTAAAAGACAAAATATTTAAGCCTACAGTACCTGTGTAGATCTATGTGTCTCCATGGTTACAGACTACAAACAAACTCTGTCTAGTCCGATTCTGCAGTCATGGCCCCTGCTTCTTGATAACCTACTATGTACGTAAGCAAGACATCGGAAACAGATGGAACAAAAAACAATAATGACTGAAAGATCAGACGACACAGGATTTGTTTGTAGTCTTATCATGAAGAAACAGCGGCATTGGAGCTGTAGATACAAACTGTAGGAGATTTTTTAATCGACACCACTTACAAATGCATTGCAGCAATTAAAAAAAAAAAATAATAATAATTTTTTTTTTTTTTTTGAAATTTGAAAAAGGTGGTGAAAATGGCGCTTTAAAGATAGTTCTAGCTCTAAAAGCCAAGACTGTGCCAACAAATCTACCTCACAGGGACGGAGGCTTGAAAACATGAAGGCCCAGGTGTAGAAATCAGTCCACCCGCTCATGAGATTTTTTAGATCTACCTATAGTCAGCGGCGTCACCTATGATTTTCTTTCACCACCAGCTCTCCCAATGTGAGGACCCAGGCAAAAAAACACCACACAAAACCCTGAATGTCCCATCATCTTCCTGAACTTGTGTGTCACAGGAAGGAGAACATTAGCAATAACTGCAGGCGCGCCTGAATGTTCGGATTTTACGGGCATTATGTGAATATTAACACTCACCTCTGAGTAGCCGTCCATGCAAATTGGACAACTGACACTGCCAGACGTTCTGTAGAGACAAGTGACAAAGGATTCACTCAATGGATGTAATTATGTATTTCACATAGTATAAAGGTGGTCATGCACCATAGATAGTGGTCGGCCGACAGCTATGCCTACTGAGCCCCCCCATACACATCAACGCCAGGCTCACCTGAACGTGCATGTGTACTCCATGGGGAGAGGGGAATAAGCCGCTGCTAGACATCTTTGTGAGAACAAAGGATTTGGTCATGTTGAAATCCAACAAGCATCGATCGATGTTCATCTAATGTGTGTGGGCACCTTAAGATGGCGGTAGATGTAAAATAGAACATTCCTCCAACTAACCGTGCACTCCGCACCGCTAAGTAAAGACGGCTGTCTTCATCCATGGTCACCGCATCCCACTCCTGTATCCAAGACTTCTCCTTTGCTGCTCCGCTTTGTAAAACTTTCATTAGTTTCATGAAACGATCCACCAGCTCTAGGAGAGCGCTAAAGACGCACGTCACTTTGCTAGTGGACCATACTCATTCCCCTCTTTTGTTGTCCTATAGGAGGTCTCCGCTACCGCCTTACAAGATCTAGCCGTACATGTTGGTCATGATGATCTGAAGTGCCCATCATTGGCCAGGAAAAAGCATACAATGATGCATTCCCTGTTCTAGTGTGCCAGGACACAATATGGGGCTCAGGCCAATAACCTTGCCAACATATTCATATACCCTAATAGGCTGTCATAGTGGGGGGGGGGGGGTCACCTGCTCAGAACCCCCCCTCCGATTCAGAACGGAGAGCAGCTTTATGAGGTTTGGGTTATTGTATAAAATTGCTTTTAGAGTAAATCCACCTTAGTACAGGGTTACAGTTCACATGAAGAATAAATCTACACACGTTGAGCAACTCGAAATACCCTGAATTACAGCCTGTATTGTAGTCCAGAGCCGGCGTATGCAGGCTTCAGAGCTGAAATCTCCAAGCATTCCTTGCCGATTCAATGTCTTGCTTGCATGATTTGCATTTGCACCAGACAGCGTAGTCATTTGGAAAAGGAAAAATGGTCTCCCTGCATTATAGAAGCTCAGATATTTTGTTAGTGCTGTGTCTGGGGACTAGCTTGCTGACTGTTTCCAACGACGACCAGAATTGTGAATACAGCTCTGGACTGCAATATGGGCTGGAACACAAAATCAGTACAAGAGAAGTTATGTAGTATATTTACTAAGTTACTCAACTCAGATGTAAAATGGGGCTCAACGCTTTTTTT
The DNA here is from genome assembly GCF_050947455.1 of Rhinoderma darwinii. NCBI lineage: Eukaryota > Metazoa > Chordata > Amphibia > Anura > Rhinodermatidae > Rhinoderma > Rhinoderma darwinii. Next base: position 32,613,938 of record NC_134687.1, on the reverse strand, counting down.
AGACAAAATTCAGAATTTCTTTCAGCGACAAAACGTTCAGGCAATATAGTAATAATCGCACCCTGAGACCACAGTCCCCACTACTACCTAAGAGGACAGATGTACCGTCATTGGGCAATTGAGGGGTGTCATGAGAGAAGGATTGAACGATAATGTAGTAACTATAGACAGAGATAACTTACTATACAAATAAGCGCCTGACTGATACGATGTATGTAGATCCTACAGTGTGACATCATTGTGAACAGTAGCACATATTAGATGGGGGGGGGGGGGGTGATTTTGCATTGAGGCAGCGGAGATTCAGGCTATACTTGTGCAGTGGAGCATTGTGTCATAATGTATGGCATCTAGGAAGCTACACCAGCAGATTCTACCTTGAGTTGTTATGCTCTGGAGGAGGTGGGTCCCTGGATCTTCTGTTTGCAGATAGGTCATTGTCTCTTGCATCCTCATCATCACTGCTTAATATACAACTGGCTGTCTGGGTAGTTGTGCGGGTGGCGTTCCTCCTCCTACGAGTTTGGTGTTCTAGAAAATAAAAATCTCATGTTCATTAATGGTATCGTTTTTTTCCTGGGGGGGGGAGCCCGTATAGTCGGTGGAGCACAGTGGCTACATTAATTTAGAATGGAAAACTAATTAAAGAGAACCTTTCGCCTGCCCATACATGTGCAGCTGAGGGCAGCATGTAATAGGCAAAGCTGCACAAACACCGTCTCACTTTAATTTTTTTTTCCTATCTTCCTCCATTATTTACATATCGGTGCCGTTATATTTGGTACCCGATATGTAAATAAGCCCCTGAACTGCCAATGGGCCGTTCCTATCTAACTAAATGCCAAGGGGGTGTGAGCTCTTCGCTCTGACACTGTCCAATCAGCTACGGGCAGTGTATGGGCAGGTGAAAGGTTCTCTTTAAAGGGCTTTTTTTTTCTGTTTTATGAGAATTAAATCCGTTTAAATGAAAAAAGCTAAACTTTCTAATATACTTTGCCTCTCAATTCCTTATTTTCAAGATATTGGTTTGCGGTCAGTGAATGAGGACACAGTTTACATTCAAAAGCTGCAACTCTACATAGCTGGTCCTGCTGTCAGCGGAGAAGTGAAATTGTATCCAGTGGGGGCAATGCTCTGTGAGCTCAATACATCAGCAACAGCTGCACAAGTCTCTCTGGTAATTTGCTACAATGTTGCAGTCAGTAGTCCAGGATGTGTAGCGGGCAGAGCATGGTCTAGACTGGATACAGAATTAGGCATGTACAGGTTTGTAGCCTGTCAATGTAACCAAAAACAGTTCACATTCACAGGCAGCAAACCAATATCTTGAAAATGAGAAATTGATATAAAGTATATTAGAAAGTTGTAGAACTTTTAATTTCTGCAGTGACTTAGGACACATCAGCGTCAGGGTTCCGTCAAAGGAACCCATCAACGAAAACCAAAGCTTTAAAGTGTAGCTCAATGTTCGACAAACTTCTGACATGTCATAGTGACATGTCAGAAGTTTGGATTAGTGGGGGTCCAAGCACTGGGACCCCCCACCAATCGCTAGAACGAAGCAGCTGAAGTGCTCGTGTGAACGCTCAGCTGCTTCGTGTCTGTTCGGCTTTTTCTGGACAGCCGATGTATCGGAGTACGGGCTCATAGACTTTCTATTGAGCCCGTACTCCGATACATCGGCTTTCCGGAAAAAGCCGAACAGAAACAAAGCAGCTAATCACCTCACACGAGCACTTCAGCCGCTTCGTTCAAGCGATTGGTGGGGGGGTCTCCGTGCTCAGACCCCCACCAATACAAGCTTCTGACATGTCAGAAGTGTGTCGAACATTTAGCTACACTTTAAGTTCGCATTACCATTGATTTCAATGGTCAAGTTTACCTTGCTGATCGCGGTGATACCAAATTTGTATATTTTTATTTTACACCTTTATAAAACAAAGACGCTTTTTATAGAAAATATGTTTTTTGTTTTGCTTTTTAAACTAAATCACCTCTTTTGAATACATTTTTATTTCACATTTATGAATTCTTTTTGTCCCACTGGGGGACTTCACTTTGTGATCATCTAATCACTGATATAAATGATTTGGTATTCTAAGTATACCAAATTATTATTGCCAGTCAGTGAAAAACGGACATGGCCTAATAGGTACATAGCCATGGCAGGTCTGGGGGGCCTTTGTTAGGCCCCCGGCCGTTGTGGCAACCCTTCAGAGGCCCGCAACCGCATTTTTATTGGGCTGCCGATGGGTACCAGAGGGAAACCCGTCCCTCTGTAAACCACTTGGATTCTGCGGTCGCTATTGACTGCGGCATCTAAGGGGTTTAAACGGTTGCAATCTAAGTAAACTTTGATCGCTATCGTTAGAGCAGACGCCCGACTGTCATTAGACAGCCAAGCACCAGCCCAATTGGACATTGTAGATTGCAAGTTTTTTCCCCACGGTTTAACTTAATTCTTCAGGTACTAAGCGATACCAACTACGTATATTTAATTTAATGTCTTGGTACTTTTGGACAATAAAACATGTTTTTATGTCGCTACATTCGGAAAGGCAAAACTTATTTTTCCATAGATAAGCTGTCATATCGCACTGCTTTTTGCGGGATGTGTTGTCATTTTTATTGGTACAGTTTTTGGGTACATATCATTTATTGACATTTTTGAAAGTTTTTTTGGGGGGAAAATGGAACACAGCAAATCTTCCACTTTTGTTTTTGCGCTGTGCAGTAGAAATAATTTTTTCCACGGGTTGTTACAGAGGTACCTAATAAGGGGATTTTTTGAATACGGACCATAAAATCCTTTTCTTGTCCAGTCCATTGGAGGACACAGACCGTGGGTATATCCCGTTGCCACTAGGAGGCTTGACATTAAGAATTCAAATAGGTTGACCCTCCTACAAGATATACCCTGCCCACAGACACTGCGCTAACTTAGTCTGTACATAAGCAGCAGGAGAAGCAGAACACAAGGTAATGAGCTAATAAATCAGAATCAGGGAGAAGAAACCCATTCAACGAATTCCACCTATCAAATGTAAGGAACAAATGGGTGGGAGCAGTTTCCCCCATTGGTCTAGAAAAGGATTTGATGGGGAGTATTAAAAAAAAAAATCCTCTTTTCACGTTCACTTCATTTTGTGGGACAAACAGAGGGACGTCTTAAAGCAGTCCACAGGGGCAGGGACAGAAGAAAAAAAAAAAACAACGCAAAAGTAAAATTAGGATGTAGTCATCTACTCCAGACGCCGGCAAAACCCTGCAATCAAGTGAAGCATCCACTGAAGCGACAATATGCATCCTGTAAAACGTGGTAAATGTGAACAGAGAAGGCCTGGTAGCGGTTTTGCACACTTGGAGAGCAGATGCCTGATGGGCCACAGCCTAGAAAGCACCAACCACCCTAGCGATATGGTTGTAAATTGGAAATGGGGGTTCCCTCTTGATTCGGTAGGCCTTGCGAATAGTCAACCAAACCTAGCAAACGATAGTAGAATTAGAGTCGGCCGAAGGCTTCCAAAACAACTAACAGGGAGTCAGATCTGCGGAAGGAGGAAGTGAGGGATAAGTAGACCCGCACGGCACGGACAACATCCAAGTTGTGAAGAAGGCATTCCTTGGGATGCACCGGGGCAGGCAGGACGACAAAACGCGATCCTCGTTAATGTGGAGGGAGGAGACTACCGTGGGCAAAAAGAGGCCATGTCATACCAAGGAACGACGCACCGCTCCTAAACGTAGGGAACGAGCAAACACACCCTCTCCGTGTGCCACCCCCTGACAAGCTGGGCTACTGGTGGGGAGCGGTAAGGAGAGATAAACCTCAAGCTGGTGGGTGACAGAGGAGCTTGCGCTTTGTCTTAATTGGCAGGGGTACAACGGCGCAGTGATGTCGACACTGTGCATTTGCCATTAGAAGGAGTAGCAGAAGGGATAGAGTGGCACCGGTTTCCCAGCTAAAAAGGAAAAATACAAAAATCTCAACTAACAAAAAAAAAAAACAAAAAAAAAAAAAAAAAAAGAGCAAAGACAGCCTGCTGTAAAAGAGGTGGTGTCTGCCCCCTACAGACGCGAAGTTAGGTCTGAATTAGCTCAGTCCCTGTACGAAGAGTATTTACAGTCGAGTGGGCCAACACTTATTATTAGTGTCACACCTCAGTGGCAACAGCATATATCCATGGTCCGTGTCCCCCAAAGAAATGAGCGAGAACATTTTTTAAAGATGAAAGGAGTTTTGTTTTGAGGGAGTATTCGAAAGCATTATTGCCGGTCAGTGCATTACGGACGGGCAATTAGGCCAAGCCTCTAGCAGGACCTAGTAGGCAGATCTGGGTTACTTTGTTAGGCCCCTGGCTGACATGGTAACCCATCAGCCCCCTCCCTCTGTCAGACAAATTTGAATCCACAGTCGCTATTGACTGTTGCATCTAATGGGTTAAAAAGGATTGCCATGTCAGACATTTATGGTTTGCTGCTCGGCTGTTTCTGTTAGGTTACGGAATGTATTTCGGCCGCAAGTCCCGGACCGAACACAGTGCAGGGAGCCGGGCTCCTAGTATCATAGTTATGTACGACGCTAGGAGTCCCTGCCTCGCTGCAGGACAACTGTCCCGTACTGTAATCATGTTTTCAGTACGGGACAGTAGTTCCACGGAGAGGCAGGGACTCCTAGCGTCGTACATAACTATGATGCTAGGAGCCCGGCTCCCTGTACTGTGTTCGGTCCGGGACTTGCGGCCGAAATACGTTCCGTCCATTACGGACGTAACATGCTCGTGTGAATCCAGACTTAATCTCATAAAACAAAAAAAGTTGTGCGCATGTATGGTGGCCTATCCACTTATTCCCCTCCTAGAATCGGTAGAAGAGGCGGGACAGGGGGTCACATGATCCATGTTCTCGATATAGGTGCGGATCCTAGATCTGAGACCCGCACCTGTCAGACATATGGCATATCGTGTGGATATGACAAAAAAGATCTAAGTTGGGAATAACGCATTAACCCTTGGGATCGGAACTAGCACCCACTCGTGACAGATATATCCACTGCTCGCCGTAAAGAAACATACCAATGTATTCCACTATCTCCCTTTAAGGTCACATCTTATAACATGCAATCTGCATTAATGGAATTGTACAAGTTGGGAAAAACATGGCTGCTTTCTTGAAAGACCAGTGCCACATCTGCCCACAGGTTGTTTACGGTACTGCAGCTCAGCCCTATTCGCTTCTATTGAGTTGAGCTGCAATACCAGACACCCCATGGACAGGTGTGGTGCTGTTTCTGGAGGAAATCAGCCATGTTCATTCTAATCCTATACAACCCCTTTTGAGGGTTATTCTCAACTCCACAGAATATGCCATAAATGTGTGATCGATGCGAATCCCAGCAGCTACCTCCAGAATAGGGGTCCCCTTTTATGATATTAATCTATTATGTTAAGAGAAACAAGAAACCAACTCACCTTCAACAATCTGGTAAGATGTTCACGAAATAAATTGGAGGGAAAAAAAAAAAAAAAAAAAAAAAAGAAGGAAAAGAAAATGGTTATATTGAAAAAAATACAAAAAAAATAAAAAAAAATAAATAAAAAAAGACTACTTTTTATATGATCTTATTAAACCGTTATTTTCACCACAATTAAAAGAAATCTCCACACAAAAAAACTGATATTTGACCGCCACTACCAACAGACGAGTATAGCTGCCAGAGAAGACACCACTGCTGACCGTTGTAGTTGGGAGCCCTCGGGAGGTACAACTTGAGGTGTTATCTATTCAGTTTTTGGAGGAAGTTTTCCTTATCATATTAGAAAAAGGTGTTTGGAACTGTAAGGCCTGAACTCCACAGCGATATTACACTGCTTGATCGCAATAGATTGCACTGCGAGAGTGGCCAGCGACGCCGCTATTGCTACCCTATGATGGCGCATGAAAACATACGTGTACAAGCTCTTCCATGCGCCCCCATAGGTTAACCCCGGCATTGATAACCTGTAATAACGTAGAGCGATCTACTGCAAACCGAACAATGCGTTAATCGCCAGATAGCCCAAGCCTTATAGAATATTTGTGAGTAAGGGAGCACTTACAACCACCGAGTCATTGTGCGTTAAGTCGACAACCACTGGCTCTAGCGATTCACACGTCAGATCAACAACTTCCTCTCCTGTCCAAAAATATAAATATGACCTTGTGTAAAGATCCCGGGTTGTGGCATAGTCTTTAAAACATTAAATTATTAGGATTTCTCAGGTCATTTGACAAAGACTGGTTGTTAGGGACGGGTACACTGCATAGTAACAGCAGCCTTTTACATGGAGCATTGTCAGCAAGCGCCTCACCTAGCAACCAGTCTGTCTCCAATCACTCAGGTCAAAAGTGGAAGGCTGAAGTTTTACGAATACTACATTTGGAGAACCTCTTTAAATCTGGGGCCACAATATAGAAGTTACACTTTCCAGCAGGTTTAACAGCTTTACTGGGGGTTTGTTAAAAAAGACCTTTACACAATTATATTAATATTATGGTGACAACGAATGACATGCCGCATCCCCCAATGATGTCCTTCAAGCGCCAATGTAAGAAATGCAAGATGCACGTACCGCTTTCTTCAACTTCAATAGGTTCAATCACTGCCGCCATTGCGCTGGTCGTACTTGCACCTCTCCTCCTTCTCTGAGATGACCGGGACTTTCCCGCCTCTGTTCCCTTACGTTTTCTCTGACCCTAAAACGAGAAAAAAAAAAGAAAAAAAAGAAAAATGAAAGCAGCAAGACATTTCCACTAGATAGTCCACACGATCACAGGGCCCAGTCAACTCATGTTCCCATTTACCCCAATCATCAAGACCATTGTAGTGGGTAGGGAAAACATATTTTTTTTTTTGGTTTGAACTGGTTCACCTGACCTCCACGACAACCCCTATCCATATGTCCAAGGTATATGGGTGTCGTAGAGGGAGGTCCCGAGTGTAAAGCCCCTAAGAACGCCTCTTGTTCAGACTCTTCGATTTATTACATGGTCCGCATGCAATACTACATTTCCCCCCCCCATGAGTCGACCACTTTAACAGTCCTGATATTTAAGGGTACATTGTTCACACAAGGTCCCAGGGAAAGCAGCACCAACTAGAAGGACTGGGGGTATCTCCATAATGCTGCGGCAATAGAACAGTGCCTCCATCTGAAGAGGGAAGCAGTTTTTAGTAAGGGAGACAAGGGCTTCGTCGTTACCACTCAGTGTTTTTTTTTTTTTATTATATTTGTTTTTTTCCCCCACATAATATTCTGACACCAACTTCTAATACTTACAGAGTTCATGGTGTGCCGTGGATAGCAAGTTACACACAAAAAAGTGATAGAGACACCATAGAGAGTGCAGAAAGAATAGGACAGCTCCTTAGAGTGCAGGGCTTCTCAGAGAGTCTGAGTGACAAGTATAGTTAAAAATCCAAGTTCTTACAAAAGGTCGATCTTCAACACCTAAAAAGAAACAAAGGACGGGGGTTACTTTAAAAAACACAAAATGCAGCCATCACCCATCTAAACGCAAAATAACCGGCTCCCAGACACATCTAAACTACCAGATATTTTTTTAACAAGGTAGACCGTGCGGCGTGTTTGCCATACAGGCAAGATGATCGGCCGAAATGCGGATGATAAATAGTCAGTCAGATGGTTCTTACGGACGATGTCACCAGCAACATGCCTGACGAAACGGGCAGTTTAAGCACATAACGAAAAGAGAAGTATTATTGAAATGCGCTTGCGCAAAGTGGTTAATGATCGCCCATAATAGACGGATCATGCCACACACATTTATTTTGTCCAACATGACAGATCACATTTTCATTTCGGATTTTCAGATCGCCAATCTGGAACGGGTCATTAGGTCAAATTTCAAAACGATGGTCGGCCGAAATGGTCAACATCTGGGTGGGAGGGCTGGCACGTGTGTTTTGGGAGTCTTGGCATCGGTGAGAATGATGGGAATAGATCAATGACATTCAACCAAAATCGTTAGAGAAAATATAAAGCTCATAAAAAGGTTGGAGGAAGCACTATGAAATGATGCAATATGTTGTATGGGGTACTTCAGAGTGGGATCCTAGCCATGGTACATGAGAAGAGTGTGGGGCTAGGGCCTCCTATGAAAGATTAAGAAATGAGGTAAGGGAAAACAAAACAAGGAGGGGGGTGGTCAAAAGATAGGCAAAGTCAGTGGACTCCTTAAAATCGTTGGCCCTTCACAGACATTGGTGGCAGATCCTAGTGAAACCCCCCCCCCCCCCAAAAAAAAACCTATACCGTGCAGTATATGTATTATTTAACATGGTAGCTTGTGTGACGGATGCCACTCTATGGCATCCATCACAGGTATGCGTTAAACGTATACCTCTGGGAGCTCTCACAGGGCTGTAGTCCCTGGGCAGAGCATCAGGAAGCGCTTGGCCAGGGGATTCTAGCCCTGGGGAAACACCTGACGTCATGGTCTATATATATATATATGGACAGTGACGTCAGGAGCTTCCCCAGGGCCGGAATCCCCAGGCTAAGCATTAAGTATACTGACGTACCAGCCTGAAGAGTGTCCTTTCGGTCTCCGTTTAGACACGTTTAACATGTACGTCCGGAGCTTTCCCTACGTAGACGCTAAACGTAGGGCATAAACTTAATGTAAATGGGGCCTAAGTTAGGTTCAGTAGAACCGTGGGAGTTTGACATGGCAGCCGTAATACGGACGCTAAAATAAGGCTGCATTATGGCCGCTTGAAACTGGCCTAAGGGTCTATTTACAGGAGTCGTTTCCGTTGAGATTTTTTTGCCACAATTTTTGCAATTTTATGTAAATAGGGGATTTTTTTTAATTTTAAAATGTAAATACACCTTAAGGGATGCAAAACGTCCTTCCTGCTGTATTCCAGTATAGAACAGATTGACATCAGGTGCTTCATTATTCTTTGCACATCCAGAACCACTCTGGTGGATTGCTACAAACTTCTGAAACCAATTCCCTCTTGATCTCCATCCCCCGCCCTTATGTGTTATATTTCCATCATCCACTAAAATGGTAAATGGTTTTTTTCGCAACTATCGGCTATCATGTGCGTAGTGACAAAGTCATTACATGTCCGTAATACGCCACTGTGTGCGCCGCCTTATGGCGAGGGTCTGTATTCCACTAGAAGCACAATAGTATCTCCATAATATGAAACCTGAAATGCAACATAAAAAACACTCCAAATCCCTCCGTAAGAAATCAGAGGCATAAGGAGGGTACAGTAGGGCCAATCAAAGTCTATAGGTGCCCTAACAAGCCCCTGTTTACAACTATGCTGTATCAGCCGTTAATAACAGAAGCCACAATGCAAATTTAGATCCGTCATATAACGGATACCGCCAGCCCCCATCGACTTATAATTGGTTCCATTGTAGAGTCCGTCGTTTCATGGGAAGAAAGTAGTCGTTCTGTACTGTCTTGACGTTACACATTGGAGAATACTTAGACACCGAGAACTATGCTGTATATCAGACATGAACTTTCAATAAAACTCAAGCAGATTGTCGCTTTGGCTGGGACATGAGAAAACGAAGCACAGGCTATAAATCCGAGAACTAACCTTTTCAAGAGACCAGAAAATCAGACGTACTCACACGGACCTGCTAAAATAAGCCAGAAACATGGAATTATTCAGTCACCTCGTCGGTATGAAGGATCAGTCTACATCTATCACCTCCGCATCATACACACTACAAACCTCTGAGGAATATGTGCCATATAGCTATAGCATACAGCAGGAGACCTCATACACCTCTATCCATCCCAATAAAAGTGTACCGGTCACCACAAGCACTATAAGGCGCTGTTCACACTTCGCTTTATAATTACGTTCCTGGCGAATACCATCGATAAGATTTAGAAATTCTCTAGTGACTGGTATAGAGCCAACGGACTGGCGCGGGGCAAATGTGGTGCCTATTCTCAACAAGGGCTCTCGTTCTTTCCCGGGTAAATCTAGACAAGTAAGCCTAATATCTATCGGAGGAAGACTGTTTGAGGTGCTCTTAAGACAGAAAAAAGTAAATCCGTGCTGGCTGTCACTTATAATACTAAGGACAGAAGTTGTCAAACCAACCTGATCTGTTTTTATGAAGAGGTGAGCAGAAGTCTAGACAGAGGGGCCGCTGTGGATAGTGTTTATATGAGAGGTGAGCAGAAGCCTAGACAGAGGGGCCGCTGTGGATTTAGTGTTTTTGGACTTTGCAAAGGCATTTGACACTGTCCCCCATAGACGCCTAATGGGTAAATTAAGGACTATAGGTTTAGAAAGTATCGTTTGTAATTGGATTGAGAATTGGCTCAAGGACCGTATCCAGAGAGTTGGGGTCAATGATTCCTACTCTGAATGGTCCCCGGTAATAAGTGGTGTACCCCAGGGTTCAGCGCTGGGACCACTATTATTCAACTTATTTATTAATGATATAGAGGATGGGATTAATAGCACTATTTCTAGTTTTGCAGATGACACCAAGCTATGTAGCATTGTTCAGTCTATGGAAGATGTTCGTGAATTGCAAGCGGATTTAAACAAACTGGGTGTTTGGGCGTCCACTTGGCAAATGAGGTTTAATGTAGATAAATGTAAAGTTATGCATCTGGGTACCAACAACCTGCATGCATCATATGTCCTAGGGGGAGCTACACTGGGGGAGTCACTTGTTGAGAAGGATCTGGGTGTACTTGTAGATCATAAACTAAATAACAGATTGCAATGTCAATCAGCTGCTTCAACGGCCAGCAGGATATTGTCGTGTATTAAAAGAGGCATGAACTCGCGGGACAGGGATGTAATATTACCACTTTACAAAGCATTAGTGAGGCCTCATCTAGAATATGCAGTTCAGTTCTGGGCTCCAGTTCATAGAAAGGAGGAGAATCTACGTTATGAGGAAAGATTAAAATAATTAAACCTATTTAGCCTTGAAAAGAGACGACTAATGGGGGGACATGATTAACTTATATAAATATATGAATGGTCCGTACAAAAAAAAATTATGGTGAAAACCTGTTCCATGTAAAACCCCTCAAAAGACAAGTGGGCACTCCCACCGTCAGGAGAAAAAAAAAAAAGGTTCAATTGGCAGGGGGCGACAAGCCTTCTTTACTGTGAATCTATGGAATAGCCGACCGCAGGAGCCGTCACAGCAGGGACAGTAGAAGGCTGCAAAAAAGGCTTAGATAACGTCAATGCCTAGGTAAGTGTATAGAATCCTTATATGAATGTCGATCCAGTGTGATCGCCACTTGGGATCAGGATGGAAAGGTTTCCCTTTTAGGGCAGATTTGCTTGTGCCTTATAGGTTTATCGCTGCCTTAATTTAGATCACTAGAGGGAAAAAGTTATAACTTGTACCCCTGCCCCTTTACCTTCACTTATCTCCTGGTCTAACTTTATGAACATGGATCTTTATTCCGTGCACTGTACGTTTTTTTCCCTTTTAACAATGGGAGCATATTGGCGATGTACGCCTGTACAGTGGCAAACGTCACAGCCTTGCGTTGTATTGAGGGAACATATACCTCCGACAGAAGGCAATCTTCACACTTTTTGCCTAGTGTCTGAGGTATCGGTTCCTCTAATACAACGCAAGGCTGTGACGCTTGCCACTGTACAGGCGTACATCGCCAATATGCTCCCATTATAAAAGAAAACAAAATGTATTGCATTGAATACGCAAGGCTGTGACACTGTAGTCATCCCCTGAAGAATGAAATCACAGTAAAATTATTTTAATTTGCCATTAACAGGATTAGACAGGGGCTGGACTATGTAATATCAGACGGTCATTAAAATCATGTAAAACTTAAAAAGGGTTTTTCCCACTAAGAAACATTCATCACCGATCTACAGTTCCAGCTCACTGCATGCCGCTCCAAAATCTATGGGGTGACGGAGATAGCCGCTCCATTCAAAGTCCTCCGATGGTGCGGTGAGGAGGAAAGCGCCTCCGGCCCCATGTTCTAGTGATCGGTGGGGCCCCCAGTGATCAGACACTTATCACATCCCATGGATAGGTGATAATCGTCCATTCTGGGAATGCCTGTTAAACCTCTAGGAAAAAAAAGCTCAGAATAAAACGCTAGCATACAACCTGCTCTTATCCGGTTTTAAAATCAGGACTCTCCAGACTTCTGCCTCTGGTCTTGCAAGATTACAGATAATCTTGTGGTTCTGTGCCAGAGTCAGGTGCTGGACTATCAAATTAAAGGGATTTTAAAAAGGATGCCAGATTTTAAAAAAAATGACCCCCCTTTCACACAGCCATAGTATGGGTGCAACACCCACCATTCTACTAACCACACGTAGATCAAACGGCAATGACTAGGGCATGCTGCGTGATACTTTGCTGTTCCGACTCTACACAGGAATTGTATATAGATAAACCTTAAAATAGGACGGCGTGAGGACACATCTCAGCAATGCATTACATAGATGGCCCACTGACTGGACACGGGAGCTCTGCGCAGCCGCACTCCCGGTCATCACATTTGGTGGGGACCTTTCATACGAAAAGGCGTTATCCAACCAGACAACTCCTTTAATTGTATCACTATGTATTACTCACTACGTCCAAACCAACTTCTATCATAGAAATCTAGAGGTCGACTGAGCGCTGCACCGCTGGGGAGTTCTCTCACCTGTGAGGATGATGGGATCCAACCAGTTACCAAGACACGCATGAAAACGATAAGTACTTTTCTATGCATATAGCATCGAATCAGCTTCTGTTTAGGGTGGTGGCCCCCAGTTGTTTGAAAACTACAACTCCCAGCATGCACTGGTAGGCTGCAGAATCATTCCCACGGTGTTACTCCCTTACTGATGCATCATGTCAACTCTCTCTGTAGAGCTCTAGCCCAGTCATGTATAACGCACAATGCAAGCGCCAGGTCCCTGCTACACCCTACACTCAGCAGTACAACAAAGCCCTGAGGAGGTCACGGTACAACAGGGGTTAATACTACTACTCACTACTCCGCCGGCCGACATTCAATTCCCAACTAGGGAAACCACTGTATGATGATCTCCCTCGGGGGCCCCGTTCTCCTGGCTTCCCACCGCACTTTATGTCATTTGCCGCTATCTGACCATAGACTCTAGTAGCCAGGAGACCATCCAGAGAAATCATGAGAATATAACCCCGTAGCCGGCTTCCCGAGAACATGTATATATTAGATTATAAACCTATCACAAAAAGGGGAGCAGTCGCCAATAGTAACCAGATTCTACTTTAGTAACCTGCACAGGAAAACGGACAGCTGGTGGTCGGTTGCTATGGGAAACACATACTCAGCATGCAGGCTGCGGTCCCTGGCAGGTGGCACAGATAAGACACTCATTGTAGATGTGCTGCATTGTTTGCTCATGTGTGTGCCAGTGTGTGGGTGACAGGAAGGACCCAACAGAGGGGCAGAGGAACATGATATAACTCCACCAGCAGCACCGTCGCTGCTGGCACCATGTGCTCACCTGTCCAACCTACAAATACCATGGTGCAATGGAGCAGGTTTTCAGTGGACGTCGTCACAGCCACATTACATCTTAGGCCCCATTCACATCACGTTTTTTCCCTGTGTACATGCTAAACTTGACTATAGAACTCCATTAGCGGAGGCTGAAAGGGTGTACTTTTAGCCTCTGTTGGGCAGGTATACATTTTTTTTTTTTTAGTATGGAATTGCGCAGTATATGGTCGCCGGGCCAGGAAAACAAGCAGGGGACGGGAGCCAGCGCAGCGCTCCCTCCACCTGCTGTACACCCCGGCCCTGCCACACAGTGTACAGCGATGCCATTCGTCAGAATGGCATCAACTCCTCCTCCTCACATGCACTCTGCGCTGTGAGGAGGAGGAGATAGAGTGCAAGCGCCGGGAAACCCGGCCATCACTCGGAACACATTCCGGTGATGGCCGTGTAATACCCGGCCCCATAGACTTCTATGGGAGCCGGGCGAAGATAGAGCATGTCCTATTTTTTGACGGCCGGATTTCCCGGCCGTCAAAAAATCGGTCATGTGAATAGCCCCATTAGGGGTCTATTATTCCTAATGCAGCCGGGTGCCGGACGATTTATGAACGGCCGGCACCCGGCCGGGAAACCCTGCCGTGTGAATGAGGCCTAACCGTACGTGGGCTTCTTGTAAAAGAAAAAAAAAAAAAAACAACGGTCCCCATGCGGTTTTAACTTTTTTGTTTGGGTTTTTACAAACGTGGTGATATATATTTTATTTTTATATTATTTACAATTATACAAAATAAAAACGTTGATGGCGAAAAACAGTATTGAAAAAAAACCCATAACTGCTTAAATACACAGTAATGCTGCCCAGGACTCTGTGGTGGTCTCTCTATCACCCGCTGCAGCAGCCGCCATTGAACGATGACCTGAGAAACTGCAGCCTAGTCAATACTCTGGACCATGGGGGGGGGGGGGGATTTAATAATAACGTTTTTTTATTTTTACAGGTTTAAAAAGGTCTTGTTGAACAATGTCTGGATCCCGAGCCTCACAATAATAATACTAATAAAGCAATAGGCCCAGTTCACACAGGGTTTTTTGGCACTGATTTAGACACGGAAACCTGATATATGGACAGAGACATCAAGCGGAGCGCTCCAAGAGCGGAATCCGCCGGCCACACGGGGATTCCGCTCATACAGGGAGCTACAGTGGCGCTAGTTGATAGCAGAGAGGGAGATACTCCCTGCTCTGCTATAGTGGCGTCGCTACCGCTGTAGCAGCCGCAGCTAGCGGCGCCACCGCCCTCATGCCCCGCTAGCAGCCGCTATGGCTGCTACAGCGGTTGCGACGGAACTGAGTGAAGAAGCGCCCGGGTGGAGAGGCGACTGCTGAGTCGCCGGGCTCGGGCGCTTCTGCAACAAGCAGGGGAAGGGAGCAAGCGCAGTGCCCCCTTCCACCTGCTGGAGTGATGCTTTTTGGGGGGGGGGCGGTGGGGAGAAGAGTGAGAAAAGCAGGTTTTTTGAACTTTTAGTTTTATACATGTAAATAAAAAAGTTTTTGTTTTTTTAATAAGTGTTCAACTTATTTTTATTATTCCCCCATATGGGACTTGAACCAGCGATCAATGGATCGCTTGCACGATACACTGCAATACTAATTTATTGCAATATATTGTGATTTTTACAGGCTCCTCTGGTAGGACTTAAAAGGGGTTATCTGGGGACTAAAAACTCCATTGCAATAATATATTTATGTGAAACGAACTTACTAATATACTTTTAAGAGGCTCTGTCACCAGATTATAAGTGCCCTCTCTCCTACATAATGTGATCGGCGCTGTAATGTAGATAACAGTGGATTTTATTTTGAAAAACTGTCATTTTTTTACCAAGTTATGAACAATTTTCGATTTATGCTAATGAGTTGCTTAATGCCCAACTGGGCGTGTTTTTACTTTAGACCAAGTGGGCGTTGTACAGAGGAGTGTATGACGCTGACCAATCAGTGTCATACACTTCTCTCCATCTGTACTTACACAACACATCGCGAGATCACGCTGTGCTGTGAGTAAGTCCCACAGAAACTTTACCTGAGGCCGGATTTACACAAGCGTGTGCGTTTTGCACGCGCAAAAGGTACTTAACAGCTCCGTGTGTCAGCCACGTATGATGCGCAGCTGCGTGATTTTCGCGCAGCCGCCATCATTATGACACTCTGTATGTTTGTAAACAGAAAAAAACGTGTTGCTTTTCTGTTTTCATTCATACTTTTTACTGCTGTTGCGTGAATCACGCGCGGCACACGGAAGTGCTTCTTTGTGCTGCGCGTGATTTTCACGCACCCATTGACTTTAATGGGTGCGTGATGCACGAACATCGCACAAATATAGGACCGGTCGTGAGCTTTACGCAGCGGACTCACGATGCGTGAAAATCACGGACTGTCTGAACGGCCCCATAGACTAACATAGGTCCGTGCGAGGCGCGTGAGAATCACGCACGTTGCACGGACGTATATCACATTAGTCTGAATAAGCCCTAAGTGTCGGGAGTGTGAATAGACATGGCGTCCTGGCTGGAGGTGATGTCTATTCACTCTTAAGACACTTCAGTAAAGTTACTGTGGGAGTACGTGACAGCATATCATGATCTTGCAAGATCATGCTGTGCTGCAAGTACAGATGGACATGAATGGAGAGAAGTGTATGACGCTGATTGGTCTCCGATTGATCAGCGTCATACACTTCTCTCCACAACTCCCACTTGGTCAAAAGTTAAAAAACGCCCAGTTGGGCATTAACCCCTTCCCGACATTTGACGTATCCATACGCCAAAGTCGGGTAGGGGAAGTATGGAGCGGGCTCACGCAGTGAGCTCGTTCCATACGATGCCGGTGTCGGCTGTATGTTACAGCCGACACTTCAGAGTAACTAGCGGCATCGCGCTCGATCCCGCTAGTTTAACTAGTTAAATGGCGCGGTCAATACCGTCCGCAGCATTTAAATCCTCAGAAAGAGGGCGACCCCCTATAACAGCTCATCGCGCCCCCCGCAACGCAATCGCGGGGGGGGGGGGGGGGAGGGCGATGGTTGCTATGGCTGCCTGGGGGCTTAATGAACGCGCCCAGGTCCGCCATCTTTGTACACCTATTAAGCCCTGCCTCTGGGCTTAATATATGACTGTCAGAATCACGATATACTGCAATACATTAGTATCTAACAATCGCTGGTTATTAGGGACTAATAAAAAAAGTAAAAATGAGTTAAATAAAGTATTTTTTTGTGTAAAAAAAAAATTAAAAGTTCAAAAAACCCCCCTTTTCCCCCTAGAGCATATTAAATAAATAAATAAACATAATTGGTATCGCCGCGTCCATAAAAGTCTGAACTATTACAATATATCATTATTTAACCCGCACGGTGAACGCCGTAAAAAAAAATAAAGTTGTAAACGCCAGAATGTCTATTTTTTGGTCACCTAATCTCCCACAAAAAATGAAATAAAAAGCGATCAAACCATCGCATTTACACAAAAATGGTATTATTAAAAACTACAGCTTATCCCGCAAAACATAAGCCCTCATATTACTTAATCGACGGAAAAATAAAAAAAGTTATGGGTCTCGGAATTTGGCGACACAAAATAAATTTTCTTTTTTACACTTAGGTTTTTACCTGTAAAAGTAGTAAAATATAGAAAAAACGATATATATTTGGTATCGCCGTAATCGTATTGACCCGCAGAATAAAGTTAACATGTTGTTTTAATTGAACAGTGAACTCCGTAAAAACCGTGGGTGAAAAACCATGGAGGAATCGCTGTTTTTTTCATTTCCTACCCCACAAATAATTGTTTTCCCGTTTCCTAGTACATTATACGGCAAAATAAATGGTGCTACGAAAAACTACAACGCGTCCCGCAAAAATCAAGCCCTCATAGTACTATATCGACGGAAAAATAAAGACGCTATGGCTTCTGGAATGTGGAGAGGCGAAAACAAAAATCTGAAAAAGGGCTGCGGCGGGAAGGGGTTAAGAAAATAATTAGCATAAATCTAAAATGGTTCATAACTTGCTCAAAAATGATCGTTTTTCAAAATAAAAACCACTGTTATCTACATTCCAGCGCCGATCAGATTATGTAGGAGATATGGCACTTATAATCTGGTGACAGAGACTCTTTAAATTTAAAATTCTGTACTAAATGGTGCAGTTCAAACCCGGTGAATTGTTCATGGAAGTGCTGGCGCTTTTCTAATAATGATGACGCTCCGACACGGCTCCACGTGACTGAGCTCTTGCTTTATTTGCTGTTCGTCAACATGACCTCAAGGGGCTGTCACATTGCCTATTGCTTGAGTCCTGAGCAGAGCATCAGCTAGCGCTTTGCTCGGGACTCCAGCCCTGCTCCCGACGTCCATATTTGGTCAATCCAGGGGTTTCCCCATCACTGAAGCTCTGCTTGGGAACGCCAGCGATAGGAAGAGTCACTGACCATATATGGACAGTGACATCGGGAGCAGTGCTGGTGTCCCGAGGCAAAGCAATAGCTGATGCTCTGCTCAGGACTCAAGCAATATACACTGTGACAGCCCCTTGGTGTGAATAAAAACTACAGCTCGTCCCGCAAAAACTAAGCCCTCACACCGGTCAAACGATGGAAAAATATAAGTTATGGCTCTCAGAATGTGGTGAAACTGAACAATTTTTTTTTAACCAATAGTTTTTTCTTTGTAAAAGAAGTAAATTATGACATTTTTTCCTATTTTCTGTTGTCCAAAACCTGGACGCGTCTTCTAGTCCGAAAAATACGGTAGCAACTATTTTGTGTGGTATAACGGCCTGTCTTACAAGCAGATACACTTACATTTAGAAAGATACTAATATTGCAATTTCACTAAATTTGTGTTTTTCACAAATACTGAATGTATCGAGCAAATTTTGCCAGTAACATAAAGTACAATGTGTCACAAGAAAACAGTCTCAGAATCGCTTGGGTAGGTTTAAGGGTATGTTCACACGAGGGCGTCCGTAACGGCTGAAATTACGGGGATGTTTCCGCCTGAAAACATCCCCGTAATTTCAGCCGTAACGGCATGTGCAGGCGCTTGAACGCCGCGTCAATTACGGACGTAATTGGCGCTGCTATTCATTGGAGTCAATGAATAACGGCTCCAATTACGGCCAAAGAAGTGACAGGTCACTTCTTTGACGCGGGCGTCTATTTACGCGCCGTCATTTGACAGCGGCGCGTAAATATACGCCTCGTGTGAACAGACAAACGTCAGCCCATTGCTTTCAATGGGCAGAGGTTTGTCAACGCTATTGAGGCGCTATTTTCGGACGTAATTCGGGGCAAAAACACCCGAATTACGTCCGTAATTAGTGCGTGTGAACATACCCTCAGCATTCCGAAGTGATTACCACATAAATTGAAACATGTCAGATTTGAAAAATGAGGCGGTCAGGATGGTCAAAAGTAGCCAAGGAGGGAAGGGGTTAAAGAAGCACTCCACGTTTCTTTTTATCCCCCTCCGTTTCTATATTGTTGTTTCGGTGGGGTACGATCTGCAAAATCTGCAACAAAACCTCGGGTGCTGTGGATTTGTTACAGTCTCCTCCGCCCGCCTGATACTGTATATTGTGCCGCGTCTTTTCAAGTCCAGAAGAAAAATCTGCAGCATTTCCGTCCCGTGCGATTTCCCCCTGTACCGTGCAGCGAGACGTGACCGCCCACATCCACTTATATAGGAATACGACGATGGAGTCGCACGGTAATACACGAATGGCAGGACCCTCTTCCGTCAGTCAAGCTGCCGTTTTGAACGGACCGATGTTACCCAATTTCCATAGTCTTCTATGGAGAGTGACCGTTATGTAAACCGATGCAATTAGATTTGAAAACACCCAGGCCCCCCCGCCCCCTATTTTGGAGGGTTGATGACAAAACTAAGTTCCATCTGAAGCCCCCACTACCTCCTGTCACTGTTAGATTTGGAAAAGCTGGGTGACAGCCGGTATATAAGCTATGGCCGCTCTTACAGGGGCTGTCACTCAGCTTTCTCAGACTCCTGATTTGCAAATAGGCCTAGAGACGGAGATACAGGGGCAGCAGGGGGATGTATCGTGACACAACCACCGTTCAGAAACCTCGGAAAGCTGAGTGACAACCCTTTCAAGAGCCGTAGTTGGGATGTCACCCAGATTCTAGAAAACAGAGGCCTCAATACAGCGGTATAAACAACGCCCTGTATGTATGCATATATCGTATACTAGAGCCACCATGCTGGGTGCCGGGTGTAGGAGCAACGAGGCCTACCTCTTATTATATAACCAACTGTGGCCCAGCGATATCAGTGTGTCCCTCCATGCAAGATCACATGTCTGGCACCCCCTCAGTTCTCACCACACTGTCTGCCCGCGGGTGCCGCTCCCGGCCACGATCCAGTCCAGACGTTAAGACCTTCCCGGCGACATTTGGTGTCAACTGTCCAGTTTTCAAATCGATACGGTTTCCGGTTCCGTGAACTGCATGCTGGGGATTGTAGTCACACTACATAAAGGTTTTAGTGCGCATGTGCGGGTTTCCTTGGCACGCATGCGTACTGCTATGCTGACGAAGCCATCGTCAGGAGCAGGCATGTGTACTACCTTCGGTTTGACTGCAGGGGGCAGCAGAGCTACAGTAATGGTTGAGTAGTCAGAAATTACTAAAAAAAACTTTATAATATAATAATCCAGAAAATGTTCATTCAGATATTTAATGTATGCGAGAGAGAGAGGGATGGTTGTGATATGTGCAAGTTTTACATAAGCTCCTTTTAGAGCAGTGAACTCCAACCTGTGGCTTTCCAGGTGTTGCGAAACTACAACTACCAGAAAGCCATAATGGCCGCAGGCTGCCAGGGTATGTTGGGAGTTGTAGTTCTGCAACACCTGTAGAGCAACAGGTTGGGGATCACTGTTTTAGAGTGATCCAAGGTTCGCACATAAGAGAGTAAGCCCAAGGATGGACTAAGAATCGCCTGGGCCACTGGGCAATAAGGGTAGTGGGCCACTTACTACCCCCAATAAAATAACTTATCAATATTCTGCCCTTTTACCCAGTCTGGTGTGCTTCATTATGATGGCTAGGCTGCCTGCAAGGACATGGCTAGGCTGTATGCGGCGCACAGGCCCTGGACGCAGCCCCACAACATGACACAATGTCCCCTAGTGACTGGAGCACGGAACTCCAAGAAACAGTAAGAAAGGAGGCTGGTGTGGCATCATCTACAGGGAGGCTGGTGTGGCATGATCTACAGGGAGGCTGGTGTGGCATCATCTACAGGGAGTCTGGTGTGGCATGATCTACAGGGAGGCTGGTGTGGCATCATCAACAGGGAGGCATGTGGCATCATCTACAGGGAGGCAGGTGTGGCATCATATACAGGGAGGCATGTGGCATCATCTACAGGGAGGCAGGTGTGGCATCATATACAGGGAGTTGTGTGGCATCATCTACAGGGAGGCTGGTGTGGCATCATCTACAGGGAGGCAGGTGTGGCATCATCTACAGGGAGGCGTGTGGCATCATCTACAGGAAGGTGTGTTGCATCATCTACAGGGAGGCTGGTGTGGCATCATCTACAGGGAGGTGGGTGGCATCATCTACAGGGAGGTGTGTGGCATCATCTACAGGGAGGTGTGTGGCATCATCTTCAGGGACGTGTGTGGCATCATCTACAGGGAGGTGTGTGGCATCCTATACATGAATGTGTGTGGCATCATATACAGGGAGGTGTGTGGCATCATCTACAGGGGGTGTGTGGCATCCTATACAGGGAAGTGTGTGGCATCATATACAGGGGGGTGTGTGGCATCATCTACAGGGAGGTGTGTGGCATCCTATACAGGGAGGTGTGTGGCATCATCTACAGGGGGGTGTGTGGCATCCTATACAGGGAGGTGTGTGGCATCATCTACAGTGAGGTGTGTGGCATCCTATACAGGAAGGTGTGTGGCATCATATACAGGGGGGTGTGTGGCATCATCTACAGGGAGGTGTGTGGCATCATCTACAGGGGGTGTGTGGCATCCTATACAGGGAGGTGTGTGGCATCATCTACAGGGGGGTGTGTGGCATCCTATACAGGGAGGTGTGTGGCATCATCTACAGGGAGGTGTGTGGCATCCTATACAGGAAGGTGTGTGGCATCATATACAGGGGGGTGTGTGGCATCATCTACAGGGAGGTGTGTGGCATCATCTACAGGGGGTGTGTGGCATCCTATACAGGGAGGTGTGTGGCATCATCTACAGGGGGGTGTGTGGCATCCTATACAGGGAGGTGTGTGGCATCCTATACAGGAAGGTGTGTGGCATCATATACAGGGGGGGGGGGTGTGGCATCATCTACAGTGAGGTGTGTGGCATCATATACAGGGGGGTGTATGGCATCATCTACAGTGAGGTGTATGGCATCATCTACAGGGAGGTGTGTGGCATCATCTACAGTGAGGTGTGTGGCATCATATACAGGGGGGGGGGGGTGTGGCATCATCTACAGGGAGGTGTGTGGCATCCTATACAGGAAGGTGTGTGGCATCATATGCAGGAAGGTATGTGGCATCATCTACCGGGAGGCTGTAAATAGTGTCTAGGTGAACATGTGACCCTATTTGGGTGTTTTCAGGGGGTTGGGACAAAAAAGCCTGGCCAATGAAATTCATCAGTTTTTTTAACGCACATGAAAAACTGATGCAAAACGGATGTCACACGGCCATTAAAAACGGACAGACGGACTAGAAATGGGTGAAAATTTAGAGACGCACTGATACAAAATGGCCATGAAAAACTTGATCAGTTTTTAATGGACATTTTTTTTCACTGTCGTGTGAATATAGCCTTAAAGGCTGAGAATGATGGCAGTCAAGAGGGAAGCCCCTGTGGTGAATGACTTATCAGTTGACCGGTTCACACGGTGTGTATTCTATGCGGTATTTGGCGCATTTTATGCACCAAAAAACGCTGGATTAAGCTTCCCATTTACATCAATGGTAAAGCGCGCTATTAATACAGACAACGCGCTTTTTTACACGAGCGTTGCATAAAAAAGGCGTCGGGTCGATTCTTTGGTGCGCAAAATGCTCCAAATGTTCCCATAGTCAGTGGGAGTCCTAATTATGTGCCAAAAAGCTTGCAAAAAACACGTAAAAAAGCCTGCAAAGGCCCTTCAGAAGAAACGCTGGTGTATTTTACAAGTTGTTGTTTTTTTGAGCAGCGTGTGAACATGCCCCAAGGGAATTATTTTTCATTGCCGTCTAGTTTCTATTGCGGTGCAGGGAGAAGACAGAAGTCGCTGTAGGTGAGAAGATTTTTATTTTTTGTATTACTAACTTTATTTTTTTATTTTGCAGCTTCTGCTCGACCGTTTGAATTGTTAACAAGGGTTGTGCGGGGGAGTTTTTATTTGAATAAAAAAAACATTATTAGGCCGGGTTCCCACGTAGCATAAATGCTGCGGAATTTCCGCAACAGAATTCTGTGCAGCATTTACTGTAGCAGCAAAGTGAATGAGATCTAGAAAATCTCCTGCCCACGCTGCGGAAAAAAAACGCACAAAAGTCGTGCGGAAAGTGTTCTGCGGTGAGTTTTTAAATTCCGCAGCATGTCAATTTATGCTGCGCGTTCTGTGCGGAAATGCTGCGTGTTTGGCCCCTAGACTTCGATGGGGTGCAGAAATTCTGCAACAGATTTATGTTGTTGCGGATTTTACAGCATTTACGCAGCGGAAACACAGTAAAAACCGCTGGAAATCCGCAGGTGCGCATAGACTTTGCTATAACCAATGTTTGGCTGAGTTCAGACGGATAATAGCATGTAGCGTAACCTCCCTGTACGCCGCAGGGAATTCCGGGTGAAAAAAACTGCTGTGGAGTTTTTCACCCGGAATGTCCACTGCAAAAAACTGCAGCACTTAGCAGGCCGGAAGTCTCATCCCAGCCTGTGATTGGCTGCAGCGGCGGTCACATAGGATGAAGCGTCATCCCAGGAGGATGAAACAGACTCCTAGGTAAGTTTAATATATTTTTTTGTTTTCTGAGATGCGTTTTTTTGCGGTGGGATCGCTGCGAACCCGCTACAAAAAACGGAACAACTGCTATTTGATGCAGGATTTACATCCCCATTGAATTCAATGGGGAAATCCTGCAACAAATAAGCAGCGTTTATGTAAATACAATTGACATGCTGCGCAATAAAACTCTGCACCGCAGGTGAATTTCTGAGATGTTTTTCCACTCAGTATTTACGCAGCATGTGGGTGAGATTTGTTTTATCTCATCCGCTTTGCTGCTACTGTATTTGCTGCAGATTTTCCGCAAGCTATTCCGTTGCGGAAAATCCGCAGTATTTACGCAACGTGTGAACTGGCCCTTTAACACTAAATCCGCAAGTAAAAATTATGCGTAAAAAACGCAGCGCTCCGCAGCAATATGAGCTGGAAAAGCACACTATTTGGTGCGGATTTCTTAGACAGATTTACCAGCATTTTTCTAGAGATTCTGCTGCAGATTTTCTATTGCAGAAAATCTGCAGCGTATTCTGTCGGAACATAGCCTTAGGGTATGTTCCCACACACAGGATATGCTGCAGATGCCTCTCAGAATGCCTCTCTTATTCAATCACTTAAATAGTAGAGGCATTCATAATAGGAGCAAGGAACGACGGAGCAGCGGTGCTCGCCGCTGATCTTTCAAAACAGCTGATAAGAGGCTATGAAGGATAAGTGGCGCGTGTGTGCCGCTGATCCTTTATAGCCGCCAAACAGCTGTTTTGAATGAACAGCGGCGAGCACTGCTGCTCTGTCGTTCCTTGCTCCTACTATGAATGCCTCTACTATTTAAGGCCCCATGCACACGACTGTGCCCGCAATCACGGCCCGCGATTGCCGGCACGGCCGGCCGCTGACTGACAGCCGCATTTTCGGGCCGTGCTCCCATACAAAGTATGGGAGCACAGCCCGCAAAATGCGAAAGAACGGACATGTTCCATAATTCCCGGAACATTTCCACGGCACTGACACCCTTCCGTAGTGCTACGGAAAGGTGTCAGTGTTCAATGAAAGTGAATGGCTCCGTTTTTGCGGACCGCAACTAAACGGAGGTTTTTTGCTGTCGTGTGCATGGGGCCTAAGGCTGGGTTCACACGACCTATTTTCAGACGTAAACGAGGCGTATTATGCCTCGTTTTACGTCTGAAAATAGGGCTGCAATACGTCGGCAAACATCTGCCCATTCATTTGAATGGGTTTGCCGACGTACTGTGCAGACGACCTGTTATTTACGCGTCGTCGTTTGACAGCTGTCAAACGACGACGCGTAAAAATACAGCCTCGTCAAAAGAAGTGCAGGACACTTCTTTGGACGTTTTTGGAGCTGTTTTCTCATAGACTCCAATGAAAACAGCTCCAAAAACGGACGTAAAAAACGCCGCGAAAACGGCGCAAAAAACGCCGCGAAAAATGCGAGTTGGTCAAAAAACGTCTGAAAAGCAGGGTCTGTTTTCCCTTGAAAACAGCTATGGATTTTCAGACGTTTTTGGTCACTACGTGTGCACATACCCTAAGTGTAGGACAAGGATGTAATACTGTAAACCACCACTAGAGGGCGATTCACAGTAGGAGCAAGAAACGATGGAGCAGCGGCACTCGCCGCTGATCCTTCAAAACAGCTGATAAGTGGCTATGAAGCATCAGCGGTACTCGTGGGCCGCTGATCCTTCATAGCCGGCTATCAGTTGTTTTGAAGGAGTAGCAGCGAGCACCGCTGCTCAGTCGAGCGCTCCCCCCCCACAAACACAAACCCCCCAAACATGCAACAGCGCCACACGCAGACCCCCCCCCACACACACAAACCCCCCCTACACACACACACACACACACACACACACAAACCCTGCCCGCATGCATGCGCGCACACACATACACACCTTACCACTTAGTGCGGCTGGTCTTCATGAAAATGGCGCCGGCTTTCCCCTTATCATCCAGCTTCTATGCTGGGTCGCTCTGAACTGCGCATGCGCAGTACAGGGCGAGACGGCAGAAGCACAGGATGTAACGAACCGCTCCCGTTCGTTATGTCCTAAGCCCTGTACCTGCCATATTTAATCTGTGTATGTGTTGTGAAGAGACACATACACAGATTAAATAAAACATGGCAGCCCCCAGTAGTGTAAAAAAGTGTTAATGAAATTTTTTTTTTAATGTGAAACAATAAAGTAAATATAATATTTGATTAAATAAAAACACATAAATGAATAAAAAATAATAATTCATGGCACCTTTCCTGTAACCCCTTAAGGACGCAGCCTTGTTTTGGCCTTAAGGCTCAGAGCCCATATTTGAAATCTGACATATTTCACTTTATGTGGTAATAACGTCGGAATGCTTAAACTTATCCAAGCGATTCTGAGATTGTTTTCTCGTGAGACATTGGGCTTTATGTTAGTGGTAAAATTTGTTCGATATATTCAGTGTTAATTTGTGAAAAACTGCAAAATTTAGGGGAAATTTTGATAAAAATAGCATTTTTCTGAATTTAAATGCATCTGCTTGTAAAACAGATGGTTATACCACCCAAAATAGTTACTAGTTCACATTTCCCATATGTCTACTTTAGATTGGCATCATTTTTTGAACATTCTTTTATTTTTCTTGGACGTTACACGGCTTAGAACATAAACAGCAATTTCTCATATTTAATATGAGAAATATTATATATATAAGAAAATTTCAAAAGCCTTTTTTTTAAGGTACCTGTTCAGTTCTGAAGTGGCTTTGAGGGGCCCATAAAACACCCCATTTTAAAAACTAGACCCCTCAAACGATTCAAAACAGCATTTAGAAAGTTTTTTTTTAACCCTTTAGGCATTTCACAGGAATTAAAGCAAAGCGAAGGTGAAATATGCAAATGTAATTTTTCTTGCTGAATTTCAATTATATTCCATTCTTTTTCTGTAACACAGAAGGTTATACCAGAGAAACACTACTAAATATGTCTTGTCCAAATTCTGCAGTTTTTAGAAACGTCCCACATGTGGCTCTAGTGCGCTCGTGGACTAAAACACAAGCCCCAGAAACAAAGAAGCACCTAGTGCATTTTGGGGCCTCTTTTATATTAGAATATATTTTAGGCAGCATGCCAGGTTTGAAGAGGTGTTGAGGTGCCAAAATAGTAGAAAAACCCCAAAACTACACCCCTCAAGGAATTCATGTATGGTTGTTGTTACCATTTTGACCACTCAGTTTTTTCACAGCACGTATTTGAATTGGTCTGTGAAATTTAAAAAATGAAATTTTTTCCAATAAGGTCATTTTTGATGAAAATGTCTTATTTTCACAAGAAATTAAATACCCCATTTTGTTGCCCAATTTGTTCTGAGTACGGCAATACCCCATTTGTGGTGATAAACTGCAGTTTAGGCCCATGGGAGGGCTCAGAAGGAAAGGAGCGCTATGTGTTCTTTGGAGTCCAAATTTTGCTGGATTGGTTTTCAGGTGCCATGTCGCATTTGCAGAGCCCCAGAGTTATCAAAGCAATGGAAACCAACCAGAAGTGACCCCATTTTGGAAACTACACCCCTCAAGGAATTCATTTATAGGTGTTGTGACCATTTAGACGCCACAGTTTTTTCACTTATTTGAATTGGGCTGTGAATTTAAAAAAATGTAATATTTTCCAAAAATATGTAGGTTTGGTTCAAAATGTCTTATTTTCACAAGAAATAAAATACCCCGTTTTGTTGCCCAATTTTTCCTGAGTGCAGCAATACCCCATTTGTGGTGATAAACTGCCGTTTGGGCCCATGGGAGGGCTCAGAAGGAAAGGAGCGCTGTGTGTTCTTTGGAGTCCAGATTTTTTTTAAATAAATTCTTTTATTTATCAATTTTACAAACAAATATAACATGTTAATGCCAAAAGAATATGCGACCATATAAAACTTCGGCACGCAGGCCGGTATGTGCGGTCATCCTGCATGGTAGACGTACAAACTGAGTATTGTCATACAATAATTGGGGTTAACCCCTTGCATCCTGAACCTGCAGACATGCACAGAGGCCTACTGTGAAGCATCTCTTAGAGGGAAGTGTGAAAAAGGAAAGGAGAAAAGAGGAACGACAGAAAAGGGATAGGAAGGAACGAGTTCTGATGTTATATGTCATACATAAAGTACAAATCAAGATGCCACGATGTTCCTGAATACTAGAGATGATTGAAACCTGACCCAATGATACCAAGTCTTGATGAAATTGGCGTGAGCACCTCTCATGGATGCCGTGAGATCCTCCATCCTCATGATCTCCTGTATCTTATCGAACCACATGCTGAGCGATGGCGCACAAGATTGTCTCCACAGTGCAGGTATGCAGGCCCTGGCAGCATTTACCAGATGGTGGACCACCGAGCAACAATATGAGAACAACGGGACCTCGCACAGATGGAGCAAGAAGAAGGCCGGTGGGCATGGGAGTGGAAATTCCGTGAATATGTCACACTTCTGACCAAAAGGCAGTCAGCCTCGGGCACTCCCAGAAGACATGTAAGTATCGTTCCCACCTGGTCACCACATCTACAACACAGCGGGGAGACCGCCAGGATCATGGCATGTAATCTGGAAGGCACTCTATACCAGCGCGTTAAAATTTTAAATCCCGCTTCCTGATACCTGCTGGCCATGGACGATTTATGTGCCATCGTGTATACCCTATCTAGTTCTTCCGCCGAGAGTGTGATTCCCAAGTCCCTTTCCCATCGTAGCAAATATGTGGGTGTGGAGAGGGTAGACCAGTAGGGAGTATAGTCTGGATAGTGTGTGACGCATCGAGCCCGTGCCCATGCAGAGGAGTTCAAACTGAGTTTTGACCCGCGCATGTTCCGCAGGGTTAGGCAATGACACCAGGAAGTGTCTCAGCTGAGTGACCTGCCAGGGAGTGAGGGGGTCGGTCAAAGACATCAGTTGCGGGCCAGTCATCCATGACTCCCCGTGCAGGTAGTGGGAGGCGGGAGCCCCTGCCTGCCTGCAACCAGCTCCTAAATGGACCCCCCTCCCACCCTGGAGGGAGTGCTGGGTTACCCAAGACTGGAAACAAGGGGGACGGGGAAGGGGAGATCTCTGTCCGAGGAAAGACCTTCGACGCAACTGCCAGTGAGGGCCCTATCGTCGGATGTGTCCTTGCTGGCAGAGGGGTATCCCTGCCCAGCCAAGGCAGGGCCTGCAGGGGGACCGCCATAGAGGACTGTTCCATCGACACCCATTGTTTGACCTCCGTGTGGCGCAACCAATCCAGGATACGCGCCAGATGCGAGGCCTGGTGGTAGGCGTTGAAACCAGGGAACCCCACGCCCCCTTCACTCTTTGAGCGAAAAATCGTCGAGCAGGCTACACGGGCCTGTTTCCCCACCCAAATGAAGTGGTGGAGTAAGGACAACAAGGCTCGGAAGAAAGTGCGGGGAATGTGGATCGGTAGGGCTTGGAAGAAGTACAGTATCCGTGGGAGAATGTTCATTTTGAAGATTGCACATCTGCCGTACCACGTGAAGGTACCCTTCGTCCTGGAATCCAAATCGCTCTTTATACGTTGAAGGAGGGGAGGATAGTTAATTGCATAAAGGCGAGAGAGATCCCTGGAGAGTTGGACCCCCAAGTATTGAAGCGAGTTTCTGGCCCACTTAAAGGAGAACGACCCCGACAGGTCATCCTCTAGGGACTGCGGCAGCGATATGATGAGAGCCTTAGACTTCTGGTAGTTAATTTTTAAATTTGACAGTTTTGAGTATCTACTCATCTCCGCCATGAGGTTGGGCAAGGAGATCCTGGGCACAGTGAGGAAGAACAGAAGGTCGTCCGCATACGCAGCCACTTTATGGGATCTTCCACCCACTGATACACCCGCTATGTCTGGGTTAGAACGAACCCGACAGAGGAAGGGCTCCAGGCATAAAATAAAAATCAAGGGAGACAGGGGGCATCCCTGCCGCGTGCCGTTAGAGATATAGAGCGGGGAAGATAAGGTACCGTTAACCTTAACCCTGGCAGAAGGAGATGAGTAGTGGCTCGAGATCCATTGCATCATGTGGGAACCCAGCCCGATGTGCCGCAAAGTGGCCGACATGAAGTCCCAATCCACCCTGTCAAAGGCCTTCTCCGCGTCCGTGGACAGCAGCAGCGTGGGCAGAGACGAGGCAGTCGCGTGATGAATCAGATTAATTGCCCTAGCGGTGTTATCCCTAGCTTCCCTAAGGGGCATGAAGCCCACCTGGTCATAGTGGATCACACTGTGGAGAAGAGGGGTAAGCCTATGAGCCAAGATCTTTGCGAACAGCTTGAGATCCACTTTAAGCAGTGAAATGGGGCGGTAGTTTGGGCAGCTGGTGGGGTCCTTTCCTTCCTTACCGTAATGTATGCCCGTAGGGCATCCTGAGGGAGAGATCATCCGTCTGTGAGGGAGTTATAGGCCTGTAGGAAATGAGGCGCGAGGATGTCAGAGCAGACCTTGTAGTACTGAATGGGGAGACCATCCGGGCCCGGTGCCTTCCCCACCGGAGAGTCCTTCATGGCGGAGTCCAGATTTTGCTGGATTGGTTTTCGGGTGCCATGTCGCATTTGCAGAGCCCCAGAGGTATCAAAGCAATGGAAACCCACCAGAAGTGACCCCACAAACACCCCTTAAGGCATTCATCTAGAGGTGTAGTGAGCATTTTGATCCCACAGGTATTGTCTAAAAGGTAATGCGCAGCAGATGGTGCAGTGTGAGATTTGCAATTTTCTATATATGTATGCCATTTCAGCGTCCAATATATTGTGCCCAGCATGCACCACCGGAGATATACACCCTATAAATTGTAATGTGGGTTCTCCTGGGTACGGCACTATGGCACTACCCTACATGTGGCTGTTATCTGCTGCCTGGGCACACGGCAGGACTTAAAAGGGAAGGACCACCATTTGGCCTACTGGAGCTTTTCTGGTGCATGTATGCAGAAGCCCCTGAGGTACCAGTACAGTTGAAACCCCCAAGAAGTGACCCCATTTTAAAATCTACACCCCTTAAGGCATTCATCTAGAGGTGTAGTGAGCATTTTGATCCCACAAGTATTGTGTAAAAGGTAATGCGCTGCAGATGGTGCAGAGTGAGATTTGCAATTTTCTATACATATATGCCATTTCAGTGTCCAATATATTGTGCCCAGCATGTGCCACCGGAGATATACACCCCATAAACTGTAATGTGGGTTCTCCTGGGTACGGCAATACCCTACATGTGGCTGTTATCAGCTGCCTGGGCACACAGCAGGGCTCTGAAGGGAAAGATGAGGGGGATAAGCTGTGCGGAGTGCGTCAGGGTAGATTAAAAATCTAAGGGATGTATGATAAATTTTAAAACACTCTATCATACAGAGCCCTGGTTTTTTGGGACACGTGTCACATTGGTATATTGTGTCCTTCCTTATCCCCCTCTTATAGCAGACTTCTTCTTGCCAGTTTGGGGAACTTCTCCTGGAAAGTGTTGCCCTGGTACGATGTGTGTGGCCTCGCTTCCAGAAGTACTGGGTGTCCCCCTTCTTGGTCCCTAAAGATTAGGTTCTTGATAACCACCTCTTGAAATTCCGGGAAAGTTCCCGTCTGGTCTGTACATCGATGTAGCACGTACGCATTGTACAATGCCATCTGTATGAGGTGCCCGGCCAGCTTCTTATACCACACCGCATGGCGCTGTAGGTCTTCAGGACTTGATCTGACAAGTCCACCCCTCCCATGTACATATTATAGTCGAGGATGCAGTCTGGTTTGGGGGTCTCTGTGTCAGGGTTCCTTTCCCTGTTATTGCACACCGATTAACCACCTCTGTAAATTTGAAACTGAGTGCACGCGTAGAAGAAATACACCAGACAGAGTAGTGTTGGTATAGATCCTCTCTCAGTGAAGTAGGAAATGCAACTGAACTTTATTACACAAAGTTACAAATCTTCTCCGTAGAAATGTGGGACGTGCTTAAGCCCCATTGGTTCTATTCAGTTGTGACATTCATCTGCACACTCCTCTTGCATTCCAGGGCGGTGTCTTCTATGGGCGTTGTCCCTGATGCAGGAACCATCTTGTTGCATAGATTCAGGTTCTTTGTGAAATATACTGATAAGTAGCTTATGTAAGGTAATAATGTTTTTACAAGCAATATACATGCTAATGTTCTTGCCTAGCAACCTACTAATGACCACTCGAAACAGGCGGGTAGGGGTTCTGGATTTCTTCACCAGCTTGAGTCGAGCTACTCCTTATGAGTAACCCCCCTTTGTACCTGGACTTCCAAGGTTTCTGAGTGGTCCTAACTTTCCCTATTCTGCTCAGGATACAGAATGGTTGTCTTTAAAAGGACTTCCGGTGTCACCTCATCTATTTGTGCAAACATAGTGGGCACAGTCTGTTCTACAGCTTTCGTCATAATTTTCCTGATACAAGGGAGAAGACAGCACACAAGGACAGAGAATAGTATTAAAAAGACCACTATCACTACTCCTATTTGTGCTAATATTTTCTGCCATCCAGTCATCCATGAAAAATACAGGTCCAATGGGTCGGTAATACCTGAGTTCCTTTTCAACTCTTGAGATAAACTCTCCAACTTATGTATGGCCATCGTTACTTTTCCTTTGGGCCCGGTGTTGTCGGGATATACGTACAACAGGTTGTCCCTATCATTCTGCATACCCCACCTTTTTCAGCCAATACCATATCAAGAGCCACTCTATTCTGGAATGTCATAGTTGAGGTGGGCCCTAGTTGGTCGGCTAACCCTTGTAAAGCATCTTGGGTATAATTTACAAACTGCTGCTGGTTGTAATATATATAATTAATCCAGTCTACATTTTTATTAACGGTAATAATTGAGATAAGAGACTCAAATTCAAACTGGTATGTAGCTACATGTGTATTAGAAGAATTATACCAAAAGGTAGTCACCCCATCAGCCTGGGTGATTGCTACATGTCCCCCCTCAGTACTCTGTGCAATAACACAAAAAAGGATAAGGATGTATATGGTGATAGTCATTCTTTGGAAGAGACCCTCTTGCAGTGCGAGGCGTGGATCCATGTTGGCCTTCCTTCCGGCTTTACTGCAGTGGGCGAGATCAGGAGGAAGTGGTATGGACCCTCGAATCTGGCTTCTAAGGCCCCTCGCATTCTTTACTGTTAAACCTACTAATATTGGCAATAATCCAAACTTCTCCTCCACGGCACTTGTATTGGTCATAATTGTTGCACTGTCACTTACTGTCCTAATGGGACTTTTACCCCTGCAGATATAACAGGTAATGGGCAGCATCTTCCTCAAACCTAAAGACACCCAGGTAACATAACCTAAGGGCTCTCATTGCTGCCATGTACTTCTTACATATGAGTGACAACAACCAGTGACCTTCACCTCACACCTCCACATAAAACTCCTCAGATTGTAATTTGCAGTACCGTGGCATATTTACACACATTATAATTATAAACCTCAGACAATATAAATAATAGGGCCTCAATTAATAATATAATGCTATCACCAATCTCATGCTATCACCCTCAGGTTTTGGGTCCCATCAGTTCATTGCAAGTCCTGTACATCATCGTCCTCTTCTTCCTCTGTCTTCTGCTCTTCACTGACTGTCGCCCTCAGGGTAACCCACACAATTGTGGAGTCAGACTGTACGGTGGTGTCCAGTGGGGGATTTATTATTACCCTCCTCCTGGTCACTTACTTATTAAAACACTTGAATACTGCTGACGGATTCACTCAGGTCTTTGGTCTTTACTTTGATCTTTGCTGATGTCATCTTTGCTGATGTCCTTCTGATCTGTCAGACACCGTCTCTTTTAGTATACGTCACCGGGCTGTACATAGAACCTCATGCTGTGAGCCTGGGATGAGATCCCACGTAGACGGAGTAGTGGAGTTTTATTGTGACTACCACAAACCCTCCGCATCTGTCCTCTTCCTCTGGCAAGTTACTTGTCTGCACGGCTGCTTAGAATTGTGACACTGCCGTCAGTTCATGACAAACGCGTTGTACTGGCTCAGGCTGCGCCTGCCGCATCTCAGTGATGGAGTTCATCATGTTAAAGTCTTTTAGTTTATGTTTACTGGCACTTGCTGTGGACCCCCAACCCTTATCAATTATTAAAATAAATGCTAATCTGGTGATATCATCTACGTAATATAAAAGTTGTTCTAAGTACATACAATAACAATGTCAGGCCCTTAAACTAAATCAAACACACACCTTTATATAAGAAAAACTTCTCTGTTCCACTGGACAGGGCACCTAGAAAATGTGTAGTTACTGGGTACATTGTATTTGCACTTGGTGTTACACTTTTCAGCAGGATTTGTACCTTGATCTCAGCTGATTGCCTGGAACAGCGCCTACTCACAGAAATATACACAGATTCCACATGTTTATCTAACAAATGTCGCGAACCAATTTTTTCCTACTCTGGTTTGTTTTACCTGGGAAGGCCTCTCGAGTATTCTTCTCTTTGTGGGAGGCGGGTATGATAAGGTTGGCATCGGTCTGCCAGGACTGTTCTGTAGGCAAATCAAACAGCTCTAACAGAATTTACCAGCATTAGCTGTGAAGCCTGGGACATACCAATTAGATCTTACCACATCGATCCTTGCAATCTTGGGGCATATGTGAGGTCATACACCATCAATACAAGTGCCATCAAGAGTGTCTTGGATGATACCGGTTTACCTTCCTTTATCCGTCCACATTCTGTTAGAATCTGGCTTCCACGCCTTTCGCTCCCAGTTGGACTCTTCCTGTGGAGAACAATCTTTTCATCGCATAATCAGCAGTTGATCTTAATCAGATAATTTAATTGAAGAAAAACATTAACAATGACATATTTATGTTAAACGTTCACACTGGGCAGTAAGTAGAACTGATACATACAAACTGATTCTTCTTCTTTATATATATATATATATATATACTGCCCAGAATTCTCTGCTCTAAAATTTTCCTTTCACAACAAAAATATTTTCAAATGGGAATCTACTTGCACTGAGAAGTTATAATTTACACAAACATAATACTGACACATGCCTCCAATAGTCCAATGCTAAGGCTGATCCAGAACTTTACATAAAACGTAACCTCAGTATTTAATATTCCCACCACACTTCTTGAATACCATTATTAAACAAACTAACTTTGGAATAACATCTGGAGAACTGCTGACATCTTATCATTGTACAAACACCAGTTCAATACTTGGGATAAGCACTGTTCCCCTGTCACTACACACAACGTCTGCAGTGGGGAAGATACAGGCCGGGCTTCAGGCCACCCTGAGAACAGGTCTACACACACGAGCACATTGTCATACACT
The DNA here is from genome assembly GCF_050947455.1 of Rhinoderma darwinii. Classification (NCBI taxonomy): domain Eukaryota; kingdom Metazoa; phylum Chordata; class Amphibia; order Anura; family Rhinodermatidae; genus Rhinoderma; species Rhinoderma darwinii. The sequence goes on along the minus strand of NC_134687.1, from coordinate 32,578,988 downwards.
TCTACCTCGGGTAGCTGTATGTTCTGCAGTCGCTGGGACGGGTAATCTAGCCGGGCTGCACTTTTCATAGCTACCTTTTCTGTTTTACTTATGTCATGCCGTGCGCATACCATGCCGGCTGCTACAAACCTAGTGGTGGCATTATTGAATCCAGGGACAAGCCAATTTACTGATACCTGGCTGCACATACTCTATTTGCCAGGTCTGTCATCTCTTACGCTCTCAATTGGCTTACCCGATGATCCAATAAAGTTCCTACTACCAATGGGCCCATATTCGTGGGCGATGCCAAAGGCGTACCTAGAGTCAGTGTAAATGTCGGCCCTCTTACCTTTTGCCAGGTTACAACCCTCAGCGAGCACCTCCAGCTCTGCTCCTTGAGATAAACAAGAAGGTGAGAGTGGTTTCTGGATAATTTACCTGGTGCCTCGTATCCTGTCTTGTACATACTGTATATGATGAAGTATTTCTACATTACAAATTTACATTAAAAACCCATGTCCCACATAGATAGAACATTTCAAAGGGGTGGCATCTTCATTCTCAAAAATAAAAACAAATGTTATACACTTCTCCACACTCATCTGATAATCCAAAACACTTGAGAATTCCACCCCAATCAGGTCTTATAAATACTTGATTAATACCACAAATTAGTACCACAACAAAAAATTATTTTTCATAAAAATCTGGCATAAAATTAACAATGTTCAATGTTCAGATAATTTTCACCTCCTTCCCAACTAAATCTGTAAAGACTCATGGTCTCTTACACAATATCTCATATTGGGTGGAGACTACAGCACAGCATACCCAGTGCCATATTTACTGTTCTGGAAATATCTGCACAGAAAAACCTCAACATTTAGGTTACTCTCATACACATTTTGTAGATCTCCTCAAACCAAATTCATTAATTCCAAACAAAATAAAATTGTACCTGATCAGTCCCCTCACTACTCCCTCCTTTTTGGACTCTGCTAAAGTAATGTAGCAGGGTTCAAAACGACATATCTCAACTTAATAAGGTCGGACACTCTGTCTGAGGGCACTAGTTTGACCCCTTTTAATACACAATAGCCTAAAACAAAAGTGACTTTCTCCTGGCAAAACAGCATGTTCTTTTAGATACCTTGCAACCATTTATTTTTAAAGCCTCATACATTTTCAAAAATGACATTTAGGCCGGATTCACACGAGCGTTTGCGTTTTGCGCACGCAAAAAACGAACGCGGTGTTTTGCGTGCGCAAAAGGCACTTAACAGCTCCGTGTGTCATGATCATATGGTGCGCGGCTGCGTGATTTTCGCGCAGCCGCCATCATTATGACACTCCGTTTGTATGTTTATAAACAGAAAAGCACATGGTTCTACACACCCCGTGTGCCCACGTGCCCCTGTTATATTTTCTATCTAGTCCCTAATTACCCAGAGGATGGTTAGTCGGGCGCGACTAATTTCTTACGGGTTCGTGACCACACAGCGGGGATGTCTCTCATGTCACCTGAGTTAATCCAGCCAGTCGACCAGGGTTCTACAGACTCCCACAAGACCGTCCACTAACACAGATAAGACGAAGATCTATAAAATCAACTGACTTACCATGTTATTGCGGAGGTGATCAGTCTCCTTTAGTGGGCAGCCCCGGGTTGTCTACATCACCCTGTGGTCGTCGGTTGTCCAGATTCCGAGATCCCCTCGAGTGTAGCCCCACGTTGGGCGCCAACTGTCAGGGATCCTGTGAAGGATTTGCCTGACACAGCTTCTGTGTCGACGCCCGTGGTTAATCAGCCTGCATCTGCTCCTAGGTCTGCTAGAGTGACTCGATCTGCTACCACTCAGGCTGGTAGGCTGAGGAGGGGGAGAGCCTATCGCAGCCTGGCCAGACGGTTCTAGCTCCCGTCCTTGGTCCACTTATACCTTCATTTGCTGCTTGTCCTTTGCCTGTGATTCTTTTGTTTCCTGGCTCTGCTGTTCCTGCTTTTACCATTGACCTCTGCTTCATATTGACCCTGGTTTGACTGAATATTCTCCTGCTCTGCATTTGTTACCACGTACACTCCTGGTTTGACTCGGCTCGTGCACTACTCTGTTGCTCACGGTGTTGCCGTGGGCAACTGCTCCACATTCCTTGCTTTTGTGCTCCCTTGTCTTGTTTGTCTGTCGTGCACATATTGACCGTCACCCAGTTGTACGACGTCGACTAGGATATTTGCTCCCCGGAATATAGGGCCATACAAGGTCATTGAGGTCATTAACCCTGTCTCCTTCCGGCTGGAGTTACCCCCGTCTTTTCACATACACAACGTGTTCCATGCCTCCCTCCTGAAACGCTGCTCCCTGTCCTTGGCTATCTCAAGGAAACCTCCGGTCCATGTTCTTACCCCTGAAGGGGTAGAATTCGAGGTGGCCAAGATTGTGGACAGCAGGATTGTCCAAGGCTCCCTCCAGTACCTGGTCCATTGGAGAGGATACGGGCCTGGGGAGCGAACTTGGGTACACGCCCGGGATGTTCACGCCGGGTTATTGCTCAGGAAGTTCCATCTTCAGTTCCCCAACAAGCCAGGTCCACCTAGGAAGGGTCCAGTGGCCCCTCATAAAAGGGGGGGTACTGTGAAGGATTTGCCTGACACAGCTTCTGTGTCGACGCCCATGGTTAATCAGCCTACATCTGCTCCTAGGTCTGCTAGAGTGACTCGATCTGCTACCACTCAGGCTGGTAGGCTGAGGAGTGGGAGAGCCTATCGCAGCCTGGCCAGACGGTTCTAGCTCCCGCCCATGGTCCACTTATACCTTCATTTGCTGCTTGTCCTTTGCCTGTGATTCTTTTGTTTCCTGGCTCTGCTGTTCCTGCTTTTACCATTGACCTCTGCTTCATATTGACCCTGGCTTGACTGACTATTCTCCTGCTGTGCATTTGTTACCACGTACTGTCCTGGTTTGACTCGGCTCGTCCACTACTCTGTTGCTCACGGTGTTGCCGTGGACAACTGCCCCACATTCCTTACTTTTGTGTTCCCTTGTCTTGTTTGTCTGTCATGCACATATTGAGCGTAGGGACCGTCGCCCAGTTGTACGCCGTCGCCTAGGACGGGCTGTGCATGTAGGCAGGGACTGAGTGGCGGGTAGATTAGGGCACACCTGTCTGTCTCCCTATCCTGACATTACAGTTCCTTTCCCTGTTATTCCACACCGAATAACCACCTCTGTAAATTTTAAACTGAGTGCATGCGTAGAAGAAATACACCAGACAGAGTAGTGTTGGTACAGTGAAGTAGGAAATGCAACTGAACTTTATTACACAAAGTTACAAATCTTCTCCGTAGAAATGTGGGACGTGCTTAAGCCCCATTGGTTCTATTCAGTTGTGACGTTCATCTACACACTCCTCTTGCATTCCAGGGTGGTGTCTTCTATGGGCGTTGTCCCTGATGCAAGCTCCATCTTGTTGCATAGATTCAGGTTCTTTGTGAAATATACTGATATGTAGCTTATGCAAGGTAATAATGTTTTTTCAAGCATTATGCATGCTAATGATCCTTCACATCTGTACTGGTACCTCGTACAGGTACATTGGTACTGGTGTGGCCATGTATTGTTGTCAATACAAGGACATCTCTCTTGTCCTTATATTTGACACACAATATATTGCCTGCTCTCACCCCTTCTGAGTGTTTGCCCAAGCAGAGTCTTAGGGAGGACTCTCAGATTTCTTCTAGCAGTGCCGCATGCTGCAGGACTTCTGGAAGCGAGGCACCCGAAGAGTGGGACGCTGGTATAAAAATTATCCAGGTAGAGGTGGTATTCCTGGTCTAAAAGTGGATGCACCAAATCCCACACAATTTTTGCATTAACTCCCAGTAAGTTTTGCGAGTACTGCTAAGAATGAATAGAGAGAAGTGTATGACGCTGATTGGTCAGCGTCATACACTTCTCTTTACAACGCCCAGTTGGTAAAATAGCAAATATACACCCAGTTGTCTATTAAGAAACTAATTAGAATAAATCTAAAATTGTGCATAACTTGCTCAAAATGTATCATTTTTCAAAATAAAAAACACTGTTGTTATCAACATTACAGCGCCAACCAGATTATGTAGGAGATAGGGCATTTATAATCTGGTGACAGAGCCTTTTTAACACAGCCATTAAGTAACATAATATAATTGTGCAGCACCACTAGGGGGAGCTGACTGCATACATATGTATACAGCTCCCATTGTGTTTAATACTAACAGTATAGATCCATATGTGGTCAGATCCCCCTAGAGAGAAAATCAGAGCTTTCATAAGAACATTTGTACATTTGTTGGAGCTCTTAGTGGGAAAGAGGCTCATTCTGAGTTTAGCTATGGGACTTTTAATCTACGACCTTGGCACCTGTTTCAGTATGTGGACGTCTTGTTGCCTGCATACTTCTGCTTATGCCCAATTCTTAATGCCTTTGTCAGTTACCTACTTGCCCTAAGTACCTGTATTCTCTAATTACCCTCTCATTCTCTTGTTTTGTTATTTTCCCATGCTTCGGTCAAATATCTACGTGGTCCAACTTTCTCTTCTGCTTGAGCTTTGTATGTCTGTATGGCCCCAGAATTTGCAATCTGTATGAACCTGTTATTTGCTCTCTGCATGACCCTGTGTTTTGCTCTCTGTATGGTCCTGTTATTTGCTCTCTGTATGACCCTGTGTTTTGCTCTCTGTATGGTCCTGTTATTTGCTCTCTGTATGACCCTGTGTTTTGCTCTCTGTATGGTCCTGTTATTTGCTTTCTGTATGACCCTGTTATTTGCTCTCTGTATGACCGTTATTTGCTCTTTGTATGACCCTGTTATTTGCTCTCTGTATGACCCTGTTATTTGCTCTCTGTATGACCCTTTTTTTTGCTCTCTGTATGACCCTGTTATTTGGGTGCTGTATGACCCTGGTATTTTCTCTCTGTATGACCCTGTTATTTGCTCTCTGTATGACCCTGTTATTTGCGCTCTGTATGACCCTGTTATTTGCTCTCTGTATGACCCTGTTATTTGCTCTCTGTATGACCCTGTTATTTGCTCTCTGTATGACCCTGTTATTTGCTCTTGGTATGACCCTGTTATTTGCTCTTGGTATGACCCTGTTATTTGCTCTCTGTATGACCCTGTTATTTGCACTCTATATGACCCTGTTATTTGCTCTCTTTATGGTCCTGTTATTTGCTCTCTTTATGGTCCTGTTATTTGCTCTATGTATGACCCTGGTATTTGCTCTCTGTATGACCCTGTTATTTGCGCTCCGTATGACCCTGTTATTTGCACTCTGTATGACCCTGTTATTTGCTCTCTGTATGACCCTGTTATTTTCTCTCTGTATGACCCTGGTATTTGCCCTCTCTATGACCCTGTTATTTGCTCTTTGTATGATCCTGTTATTTGCTCTCTGTATGACCCTGTTATTTGCGCTTTGTATGACCCTGTTATCTGCACTCTGCATGACCCTGTTATTTGCTCTCTGTATGACCCTGTTATTTCCGCTATGTATGACCCTGTTATTTGCTCTGTGTATGATCCTGTTATTTCCGCTATGCATGACCCTGGTATTTCCGCTATGTATGATCCTGACATTTGCTCTCTGTATGACTCTGTTATTTGCTCTCTGTATGATCCTGTTATTTGCTTTTTGTATCAATGTATGACCTTGGCACCTGTTTCAGTATGTGGATGTCTTGATGCCTGCATACCTCTTCTTATGCCCTATTCTTAATGCCCTTGCCAGTTACCTACTTGCCCTAAGTACCTGTATTCTCTAATTACCCTCTCATTCTCTTGTTATGTTATTTTCCCATGCTTCGGTCAAACATGTATATGGTCCAACCTTTTCTTCCGCTCGATCTTTGTATGTCTGTATGGCCCCAGAATTTGCAATCTGTAGGACCCTGTTATTTGCTCTCTGTATGACCCTGTGTTTTGCTCTCTGTATGGTCCTGTTATTTGCTCTCTGTATGACCCTGTGTTTTTCTCTCTGTATGGTCCTGTTATTTGCGCTCTGTATGACCCTGTTATTTGCTCTCTGTATGACCCTGTTATTTGCTCTCTTTATGACCCTGTTATTTCTGCTATGTATGACCCTGTTATTTGCTCTCTTTATGACCCTGTTATTTCCGCTATGTATGACCCTGGTATTTCCGCTATGTATGATCCTGGTATTCGCTCTCTGTAAGACTCTGTTATCGCTCTCTGTATGACCTTGTTATTTGCTCTCTGTATCAATGTATGACCTTGGACCTGTTTCAGTATGTGGATGTCTTGCTGTCTGCATACCTCTGCGTATGCCCCATTCTTAATGCCCTTGCCAGTTACCTACTTGCCCTAAGTACCTGTATTCTCTAATTACACCCTCATTCGCTTGTTATGTTATTTTCCCATGCTTCCCTGTATGACCCTGTTATTTGCTCTGTATAACCCTGTTATTTGCGCTCTGTATGACCCTGTTATTTGCTCTCTGTAGGACTCTGTTATTTGCGCTATGTATGACCCTGTTAATTACGCTCTGTATGACCCTGTTATTTGCTCTCTTTATGACCCTGTTATTTCTGCTATGTATGACCCTGTTATTTGCTCTCTGTATGACTCTGTTATTTCCGCTATGTATGACCCTGGTATTTGCTCTCTGTATGACCCTGTTATTTGCTCTCTGTATGATCCTGGTATTTGTGCTATGTGTGATCCTGTTATTTGCGCTCTGTATGACCCTGTTATGTGCTCTCTGTATGACCCTGTTATCTGCTCTCTGTATGACCCTGGTATTTGCCCTCTGTATGACTCTGTTATTTCCGCTGTGTTCGACCCTGGTATTTCCGCTATGAATGACTCTGTTATTTGCTCTCTGTATGACCCTGTAATTTGCTCTCTGTATCAATGTATGACCTTGGCACCTGTTTCAGTATGTGGATGTCTTGCTGCCTGCATACCTCTGCTTATACCCCATTCTTAATGCCCTTGCTAATTACCTACTTGCCCTAAGTACCTGTATTCTCTAATTACCCTCTCATTCTCTTGGTATGTCATTTTACCATGCTTCCCTGTATGACCCTGTTATTTGTGCTATGTATGACCCTGTTATTTGCTCTCTGTATGACTCTGTTATTTGTGCTATGTATGACCGTGTTATTTGCTCTCTGTATGACCCTGTTATTTGTCCTATGTATGACCATGTTATTTGTTCTCTATATGACCCTGTTATTTGCTCTCTGTATGACCCTGTTATTTGCTCTCTGCATGACCATGTTATTTGCGCTCTGTATGACCCTGTTATGTGCTCTCTGTATGACCCTGTTATTTGCTCTCTGCATGACCATGTTATTTGCGCTCTGTATGACCCTGTTATTTGCTCTCTGCATGACCCTGGTATTTGCCCTCTGTATGACTCTGTTATTTGCTCTCTGTATGACCGTGTTATTTCTGCTATGTATGACCCTGTTATTTGCTCTCTGTATGACTCTGTTATTTCCGCTATGTATGACCCTGGTATTTGCTCTCTGTATGACCCTGTTATTTGTGCTATGTATGACCCTGTTATTTGCTCTCTGTATGAGGGTATGTTCACACGAGGGCGTCCGTAACGGCTGAAATGACGGGGATGTTTCAGCCTAAAAACATCCCCGTAATTTCAGCCGTAACGGCATGTGCAGGCGCTTGAACGCCGCGTCCATTACGGACGTAATTGGCGCTGCTATTCATTGGAGTCAATGAATAACGGCTCCAATTACGGCCAAAGAAGTGACAGGTCACTTCTTTGATGCGGGCGTCTATTTACGCGCCGTCATTTGACAGCGGCGCGTAAATTACGCCTCGTGTGAACAGACAAACGTCTGCCCATTGCTTTCAATGGGCAGATGTTTGTCAACGCTATTGAGGCGCTATTTTCGGACGTAATTCGGGGCAAAAACGCCCGAATTACGTCCGTAATTAGTGCGTGTGAACATACCCTAACTCTGTTATTTGTGCTATGTATGACCGTGTTATTTGCTCTCTGTATGACCCTGTTATTTGTCCTATGTATGACCATGTTATTTGTTCTCTATATGACCCTGTTATTTGCTCTCTGTATGACCCTGTTATTTGCTCTCTGCATGACCCTGTTATTTGTGCTATGCATGACCCTGTTATTTGCTCTCTATACGGCCCTAGTATTTGGTTTCTGTATGAACCTGTAACTTGCTCTCTGTACGGCCCTGGTATTTGCTCTCTGTATGACCCTGTTATTTGTCCTATGTATGACCCTGTTATTTGTACTATGTATGACGCTGTTATTTGCTCTCTGCATTGCTCTGTTATTTGCTCTCTGCATGACCCTGTTATTTGTGCTATGCATGACCCTGTTATTTGCTCTCTGTACGGCCCTGGTATTTGCGCTCTGTATAGCCCTGGTATTTTTTTTTTATAAATTGAAAAAACAATGCAGGCTAGCATTACCAGGGTGGGAAGGCCCATTGTTTTTGGCATCGAAGCATCTGTCTGAAAAATAGTGCTACATGCAAAACGATGTATACCATGCCCTCACCCGATGAAGCCTGTTGTAAGACAAAGTCCTAGCTTTGAGTGGCGTGTGTGCAGCATGTATTTTAGGTTATGACTGGCACATGTGCGGCCATAATGGTCCAAACAGCAGAATCGTCACCTGGGGACCTACAGTATGAAAAAGGGTCTGTCCAAACTAGACAACCGATTTAAAGCAAGTATTTTATTGGTTGCTATAATTCACCATTTCCTAAAGTGTAACTCTGACTAAAAATGAGGTCTTTCTGTTCAAAGCTCCCTGTCATGCCCCCAGACCTGAGAACAGGCAGGGTGGAGGAGTAGGTATACTTCTTTCCCCACACTGCACTTTTCAGGTCATGCCCCTGGTACCCTCGCTCACATTTCCCTCCTTTGAAGTCCACACCTTCAGACTCTTTCACCCCTTTTCCCTCAGAGTGGTAGTTGTCTACTGCCCCCTGGGCTCACCTCGCCAATTTCTGGATCATTTTGCTGCCTGGCTTCCACAATTTCTATCCTCTGAAACACCAACTCTCATCATGGGTGACTTCAACATCCCCATTGATAACCCAATCTCCTCATCTGCCTCTCAGTTTCTATCCTTAACCTCCTCCCTAGGTCTGTCACAACTTACTAACTCTCCTACACATGAAGACGGCCATTCACTTGACCTGGTTTTCTTCCGTCTCTGCTCAGTTTCCGACTTTATTAATGCTCCTCTCCCGCTCTCTGACCACAACCTTCTCTCCTTTACTATCAAATATTCTCTGCCTCCTCAGGTCATGCCTACATATCAGACATACAGAAATCTACATGCCATTAACACTCAGAAACTCATAGACAGTCTACAGTCCTCATTGTCCCCTATCTCTTTCCTCTCCTGTCCCAATCTGGCTCCCAAACATTACAATAACACTCTCAAAAATGCATTGGAAGAAGCAGCCCCCCCTAAACTCCGAACCACCCGACAAAGACGACGACAACCCTGGAACACGCCTCAATCCCGCATTCTTCAGCGGTGCTTGAGATGTGCTGAACGACTGTGGAGAAAATCGCATTTGGATGCAGATTTCCTCCATTTCAAATTTATGCTCAAAACTTACAACTCTGCCCTTCACCGCGCCCAAACAAGTCTATTTCACCTCTCTCATCTCCACGCTATCTAATAATCCAAAACGTCTCTTTCATACTTTTCACTCCCTCCTTAGTCCTAAAGTGCAAACACCAATCACAGATCTCAGTGCTGAAGACCTGGCCACTTATTTTAAAGTTAAAATTGACAACATCCGCCATGATATTATCTCCCAGTCCCCTAGTAACATCGATCCCCTTCCCTCCCGCACTCCCTCTTCTTCACTTTCAACATTTGACCCAATAAAAGAAGACGTCTCCAGACTCCTGTCTTCTTCTCGTCCTACTACCTGCCCTAGTGATCCAATCTGGTTTCCGCACTCTGCAATCCACAGAAACTGCCCTTACTGAAGTCTCACACGATCACTTGGCGGCTAAATCGGACGGTAAATACTCTCTCCTGATTCTTCTGGATCTCTCTGCAGCCTTTGACACTGTAGACCACCAACTCCTACTTAACATACACCACTCTATTGGCCTCAAGGACGCTGCTCTCTCTTGGTTTTCCTCCTATCTCTCTGACCGCTCGTTCAGTGTGTAATTTGCTGGTTCCACTTCTTCTCCTCTTTCCCTTGCTATCGGGGTTCCTCAGGGATCAGTCCTAGGTCCGCTCCTCTTTTCTCTCTACACAGCCCCTATTGGACAAACGATCAGCAGATTTGGCTTCCAATACCATCTCTACGCTGATGACACCCAATTATATGCCTCTTCCCATGACATCGCCCCTGCTCTAATACAAAACACCAGTGATTGTCTGTCCGCTGTCTCTAACATCATGTCCTCTCTCTATCTGAAACTGAATCTTTCTAAAACTGAGCACCTTGAGTTCCCACCATCTACTAACCTCCCTAAACCTGATGTCTCCATCTCAGTGTGTGGCACTACCATAACTCCTGGGCAGCACGCCCGCTGTCTTGGGGTTATTTTTGACGCAGATCTTACCTTTACTCCTCACATTCAATCACTTTCACGCTCCTGTCATTTTCACCTTAAAAACATCTCCAGTATCCGCCCTTTTCTTACTGAGGAAACAGCCAAAACTCTCATTGTTGCTCTGATTCACTCTCGTCTTGATTACGGTAACTCATTACTAGTCGGTCTTCCCCTCACTAATCTCTCCCCTCTCCAATCTATCCTCAATGCAGCAGCCAGGCTTATCTATCTGACCAACCGCTACACCAACGCCTCTACCCTCTGCCAGTCACTGCACTGGTTGCCCATTCCCTTCAGAATAAAATACAAACTTATTACTCTCACCCACAAAGCTCTCCCCAGTGCTGCACCTCCTTACATCTCCTCCCTCATCTCTGTCTACCACCCTACTCACGCTCTACGTTCTGCCAACAACCTCAGATTAACATCCTCCATAATCCGAACCTCCCACTCCCATCTCCAAGATTCATCTCGTGCTGCACCCGTCCTCTGGAATGTGCTACCCCGGACAATCAGATTAATTCCCTATATCCATATTTTAAAACGTGCCCTCAAAACACATCTTTGTAGACAGGCCTATAACATCCCCTAATCTGACTCCTTTCCATGGCCCCCCTTTTAGATTAGTCAATAAAATTAGATTCCCTCACACTCCTTCTCTTCATGTCCGTCATACACAGATACTGGCTGGTGACCGGCTCATGCAGCTTTATGTGTACCACCCCATGTGTATAAAAATGGCTGAACCATTGTACAGAACAAACACTGTTACACTTTGTGTCTTCCTTATTTCCTCATAGATTGTAAGCTCTTGCGAGCAGGGTCCTCACTCCTCTGGTTTGAATTGTAAATTAACTTTGTCACTATGTGATGTCTGATATTGTTTGTTTCATGTTCCCTCTAAATTGTAAAGTGCTGGGTAATATGTTGGCGCTATATAAATAAAGATTATTAATTTAATTATTTATTATATAGGCCCCAATTACTATAGTAACTTTTTATAGATGTGGTGGGGGGCCATAGGCCGCCCCGGCTTCAGGGCCCGGTCGCAATTGCGACCGCTGCGACCCCTATAGTTAAGCCACTGAATGAAGGGGTGTACTTGGTCTGCAGCAATATTTAGGTAGGTGGTACATGTCAAAGTAACAATCATATGAATGGCAGGACTCAAGGATTGCCTAGAGTATCACACTGCCACCGCCGGCTTGTTTTCTTCCCATAATGCATCCTGGTGCCATCTCTTACTCATATGGCCATCCACATGATTTAGAAGAAAACGTGATTCATCAGACCCAGGTCCAGTTCTGGTGTCTGTTGTAGACGCCCTCGGTAATGGACAGGGGTCATCATGGGCACTGACCAGTCTGAAACTACGCAGCCCTATATACAGCAAGCTGTGATGTTCCGTGTGTACTGACACCTTTCTATCATAGCCAGTAGTAACTATTTCAGGAATTTGTGCTACTGTAGTTCTTCTGTGTTATCACAACAGACGGGCTAGCCTTCACATCTCACGTGCCTCAATGAGACTTGGGTGCCCGTGACCCCGTTGCCGGCTTAGCGGTTGTCCTTCGCCTGACCACTTTTGGTAGGTACTAAACACTACATACCGGGAACACCCCCATAATACCTGTGGACCTGAAGTCTACTGTATTCCGTTGTTCTTATTCACCCGTCTTCTTTGAGGTAGTATGTGTAGAAGTGATATTTAGAACGGGAGTTAACATTATGACATATAAATGGGTGGAGTGATGTTTTATTAGAAGTCGGCATATGGAGTCCCTTAGAATTACTGGTCCTGAAGCAGCTGCATCCATTTGTTCAGGGGCCGATAAAACTTTTTATGTATTTATACCTGTTGGATCTGGACTTTTATAGCAAATGGAGTGAATTGATCAACTTTTCGACACCAGTTTTCTGACGTAAATTATAGTAGAAATCTACACCAGCTCGTAACTGGCGCAGATTTAATTTCATGGCCAAGAGCATAACAGGGTAGAGGAAGGTCCTGTACTGCCCCCTATAATCAGATCAAATAAATTCATCTGATTAATCTGACCCCACCCCCTGATCTCCTCAGGCTCTTACATTAGGCCGCGCTGCGTACATGGTTCTGACCCCCGGTAGAGTCATAGCCTCGTTCTGACACTGCCTGGCTTCAAATCCTTGTATGCGCTGCGGCCTGTATGAGGAAGCCTGAGGAGATCTGGGGGGAGGAGCGAAGCCTTGAGGTGAGTCATTTTTTTTCATTTATATCCAAACGGGGGGGAAAATGTGGGGCAGTGCGACGGTGATTGCGGTAGACCGCCACATGAATGGTGCAACACTTTTTCCTAAGAAGCGTTCGTCTCTTGATAAATGTGTCGCATCGTACTCCAGTGAACTGTGTATTAAGACTGGCATATGAAATTTCTGTATTAATAACCCCCCGGCCCATATGTGTTCTTTAACAGACAGATCATCTATTGTATACTCTCTCTGGATCCTGAGACTTTGACTTTAACATATTCTAAAGCTCTGAGGCTCAAACGTTGCTCCTACAGAACTTTACCTGGGCCGTGTATTCCGCAGGATGGACAAAGACGTACACTGTAAAGACGTACATTTTGGCCTCCATCAGGCTGGTATACGTTATATATTTTTTCTTTTGGTATTATATAGCATGGAAGACTTCTCTATTCCATCCCAGGTATCCCAAAAAATCTTATAGTATGCAGTATATGTTTTTTTTTTTACAAGAGAGCCTAGGGGTGGCCTATGCCACTGTATGGCACACGTCACAAACATACGTTTAACGTATACAACACAGGCTTCTAAATACATTTTCATGATGTATACGTAAAACGGATTCCATATTAGTCTATGGGTGGCAGTATCTGATAGTGCCTGATAGTTACATCCGTCACCCATAGACCATAATGGTATTAGTTTAACGGATATGTTATGAACTCTGATGACTCCAGGTCATAATGTCTCAGTTTAGGATGTACCATTATAGTCTTTAGGGTTGGATGCCGCGGTTAGCGCGTCCGTCACAGCCTAATTTTAACGAATATGTTGGGAGCTTCTTCCGGCGTATATGTCAAACATAGGCAAATGAGCGTGGTGTGAACTACCGGTGAAGTAATGTTATGGTTTTACATTGAGTACGGAGTGGCGGTGATCATACTCATCATGGTTACTGTGTGCAGAGAAAATACTGTGTTCCAGACAAAAAACAAACTCCAACATTTTTTTAAATTTTTATTTTATTTTAATTAAAATTAGCAGCAGTGTCATGTAAATATTGCTGACACTTTATACCATTACATAATGGATCACAGTGACTCTCAGGTCAGCACGGTGGGGACCACAGAACTTGCTGCGGTTATTATCACTAGTCCACCATTGTACTGAGCTGAGAGCCACTGGACCCGGAGATCCAGAGGAAGGCGAAGAAACCCCCCGGAGAGTTATACCTCAGGGGGGAGAAAAATTCCTTCCTGACCCCACAAGTGGCGATCGGATATCACCCTGGATCAAATCTATGCTGCTGAATATTGCTGAAAATCGTAATAGAATTATAAGCTCAGGAGAGCCGACAACCGAGAGAAAGCGACGCAACATGCTCCTAAGAGCTTACACTCTAATATAACAATATTCATCTCCTAAGAGCTTACACTCTAATATAACAATACTCTGCTGCTAAGAGCTTACACTCTAATATAACAATATTCATCTCCTAAGAGCTTACACTCTAATATAACAATACTCTGCTCCTAAGAGCTTACAGTCTAATATAACACTCTGCTCCTAAGAGCTTACACTCTAATATAACAATATTCATCTCCTAAGAGTTTACACTCTAATATAACAATACTCTGCTGCTAAGAGCTTACACTCTAATATAACAATATTAATCTCCTAAGAGCTTACACTCTAATATAACAATGCTCTGCTCCTAAGCGCTTGCACTCTAATATAACAATACTCTGTTCCCAAGAGCTTACACTCTAATATAACAATACTCTGCTCCTAAGGGCATGTTCACACGTGGCGGAATTGCTATGGAATTCCGCTGCGGACAGTATGTCCATAGGTTTCCACATCTTTTTAGTTATCTTCGTGCAGACGCTGCGGACCATAGGCTGCTGTGCGGAATTTGGTGTCCGCAGCATACACTGGCTGTTGCGGACTTGATGCGTACTTGTGGCGGAATTTCTCCATTGACTTCAATGGAGTTGCAAAATTATGCAATGAAATCCGCAGATGTTATGTGTGTTGCGTTGCGGATTGCTTTCACGAACGATGTTTCATCATTCTGGCTGGACCTATGTGTTTCGAGGTCTATAGCCAGACTGGGATGGAATGTTTTAAAAGAGAGCAGGATGTACTCTTCACCTGAATACGCAAGGACGAATACGCAGCAATTTACTTCACTTTTTAGGCAAAGGCGCAACGGAATCTGCAACGCAGATTATGTGCGGCATTGATGCGGACAGTGTCTGCAGAATTCTGCCACGTCTGAACATGCCCTAAGAACTTACAATCTAATATAACACTCTGCTCCTAAGAGCTTACAATCTAATATAACACTCTGCTCCTAAGAACTTACAATCTAAAATAACACTCTGCTCCTAAGAGCTTGCACTCTATTATAACACTCTGTTCCTAAGAGCTTACAATCTAATATAACACTCTGCTCCTAAGAGTTTACAATCTAATATAACACTCTGCTCCTAAGAGCTTACAGTCTAATATAACCCTCTGCTCCTAAGAGCTTACAATCTAATATAAGGCTGTGTTCACACTGAGTTTTTTGCAGGAAAAAAATTCCTCCTGCAAAAACTGCTCCAGACGGTTTTTGCAAAGTGGCTTGACAAAAACTCGTCAAAACACTCGTCGAGGCGTTTTTCTCCTCTTTCTGACTCATTGAAATGGGGTTTTGGAGGCGGAAACCACCTCAAGATGGGTCATGACGCTTCTTTTACCACGACGCGTTTTTTTACACGCGGTAAAAAAACTCATCCAACTCCCATTGAAATCATTGGGAGGCAATTTGGGCGGTTTTTAAGGAGTTTTGCGGCGCGGTTTCGGCGTCAAAAAACTCGTCAAAAAAATCTGTGTGAACAGGGCCTAACACTCTGCTCCTAAGAGCTTACAATCGAATATAACATTCTGCTCCTAAAAGCTTACAATCTAATATAACACTCTGCTCCTAAGAGCTTACAATCTAATATAACACACTGCTCCTAAGGGCTTACACTCTAATATAACACTCTGCTCCTAAGAGCTTACAATCTAATATAACACTCTGCTCCTAAGAGCTTACAATCTAATATAACACTCTGCTCCTAAGAGCTTACAATCTAATATAACATTCTGCTCCTAAGAGCTTACAATCTAATATAACAACACTCTGCTGCTAAGGCCCTGTTCACACAGAGTTTTTTACAGGCAGAAAAATCTGCCTCAAAACCCCTTCAGGAATTTTGAGGAAGATTTTGACCTGCTGGTAGAATATTTGCCGTCTTTTTCGCTGCGTTTTTCGCCCGCTGAGTGCCTTAGGAAAAATCTGCCACATTATACGCGATCTTTGCCTCCCATTGATGTTGATGGGAGGTCAGAGACGGAAACGCCTAAAGAAAGGGCATGTCACCTCTTCTTCTTGCGAGCGTTTTTTACTGCTCGCGGAAAAAAAACGCCTCCGCCTTCCATTGAAATCAATAGAAGGCGATTTCGGGCGATTCTTGGCGCTTTTTCCGACGCAATTCCCACGTCAAAAGCAGCGCCAAAATACTCTGTGTGAACTAGCCATAAGAGCTTACAATCTAATATAACACTCTGCTCCTAAGAGCTTACAATCTAATCTAACAATACTCTGCTCTTAAGAGCTTACAATCTAATGTAACAATCAATACCCTGCTCCTCAGAGCTTACAGTCTAATATAACAGACACTATGCTCCTAAGAGCTTACAATCAAATCATTTTCGGCCCAATTGACGTCACGTTTTTGCCCTACATTTAGCATGTACTCCAGGAGAACTCTCGACGTATGCGCTAAACGTGTCCATAGGGCACTATTAGCCCAGCTGAGGACAAAAGGGTATCTTCTTTTGGCCTCCTGGAGAAGCCCCTGACGCGACTGTTCATACATGGCCAGTAAGGGTATGTTCACACGACCTATTTTCGATCGTTTTTTCGGGCCGTAAACACCCCGAAAAACGGTTAAAAAATGCAGGGGGCTGAACGCCTCCAAACATCTATCCATTGATTTCAATGGGAAAAACGGCATTCTGTTCCCACGGGGCGTTTTTTACGCAGCCGTTTTTAAAAACAGCCGCGCAAAAAAAAGCCTCATAAAAAGATGTGCATGTCACTTCTTGAGCAGTTTTTTCGATTTTCATTGACTCAATAGAAAAACAGCTCTAAAAACGGCCATATATAATGCCACGAAAGACGCTAGTTTGATTAAAAAACAACTGAAAGTCAGGAGCTGTTTTCCCTTAAGACAGCTCCGTATTTTCAGCCGTATTTTCTTAACCGCGTGAACTTACCCCAACGTTCGGAGCTTTGAGATATCAGAATCCCCAGCCAGAGCGTTGGTAACGCTTCGCTGGGGATTCCCGCTCCTGTAGGAGCCTCTGACGTCACGTTCTGGACAGTTTAACCCCTTAACCACGAGAGCCGTATATTTCCTTTACAAGCAGGTGCTAGTTCCCGCATCGTGACGGATATATCCATCACTCTGATCTCATGGGTACAACCACTGATCAGAGGCAGTAGCCAGACTTCTGCCGCATCTGCCGGAAAAGTAGATCACTCCGATTGCGGCATCTAATGTGACCGCGGCATCTAATGTGTTTGACAAAGGGAGATCTTTCAGGAGTGACACCCCTTTCAGGAGGGAGCTATCACCCCATCGGCACCCTCGCAACGCGACCGCTGGGCGCCAATGGGTTTCCATGGCAGCCGGGGCCTGTGAAAGGCCTTAAGGTCTGCCTTCAGCAACTGCCTAATAGGCCATGCCAGAGCCATGTCCTAATAGATTGCCTGTCAGTTTTACAGGCAGGCAATAATGCTTTTGTACACTAAGTATACCAAAGCATTATATCTTTAATCAAAAGATCGCAAAGTGAAGCCCCCAAGTGGGACAAAAAAATAAATATGTAAAGCAGTTAAAGCTTATGAAAAAAAAATCTAAGAAAAAGATTAAAGTCAAAATATAATAAAACCACTTTTTCCCATGTCGGAATTCTGGCTAGAGCGTTGGCAACGCTTTAGACGGGAATTCCGCTCCTGGAGGAGCCTCTGACGTCACCGTCCAAATATATGGACAGTGACGTTAGGAACTTTGAGATGCCAAAATCCCCATGCAGAGCTTCGGCAACGGTCTGGCCGGGGATTCCGCTCCCGCTTCTGGAGGAGCTCCTGATGTCACTTTCCATATATATGAGACAAGGCTGGACGGCAGCGCGGAGGGCTTAAGGGAAAGCCTCCATGACTGCCATAGGAGGAAGAGGGAGCCAATAGGAAAGGAGATGTTAGTGGAGGGAAAGGAGGAGACGGAGAGGGGACATGGGGGAGGTATCTGTTCCTACCGCTGTTTTCGGCATTGAGCCGGAAGCAGCAGGGGGAATAACAGGTAGAGAACTTAGCTGCGCACTTACCTCTTTCTGCCCGTAGTAAGATGTCTTCCCCGGCCGCGTTGCTCGAGCAGCTGCAGGCTGCAGCTGTGTTCCACGATCCGGGCTGGCTGGAAGAGACAGTTGCAGCGCTAGCCCGGATACCTCAGGCAGGCCCGTCGCGCTCTGTGTCTGCAGCCGGCACAGAGGCGCTCCCTTCCCCCTCCCTCCTCACAGGCATTAGCGATATTGCAGTGGGGGGACAGATAATCCCTGCAGCCCCTGCTCCGATAAAGCAGAGGGCGTCGTCGGGAGCGGTGGCTCAGGCCCTGTCACCCCGCCGCTCCCGGCGGTCCCGTCCACCAGAGCGTCTGAGCCCAGACATGGCCCCGCGGGCCTGGCGTCGCAGGGGGAGCCCTTCTAAGGACGCTGCAGGCCAGGTTGCTGGGACGGACGCCTCCTCCCAGGACCTGCGTCTTGGCAGGAATCCCCAGCCGCGACGGGGCTCGGCGGTTAACAGGGAATCGCAGGCCGGGCTCCCTATCACACCCCCGCCTTCAGCCGCAGTATGCTGGGTGCAGTCCACGGCCGCCCCGCATGGTGATGTGCCGGCCAGGGGGCAGGCTTCCTTGAGATCATCGGGGAGGACGCCAAGATCAACGACAACGTCGAGGCAACAAGTCCGGTCGGAGGTTTGGGTCCCTACGGTCGGGCGGCAGGTGGCCGGCCCCTCGGTCAGCATATTGGGGTCCCCATGTCGGAGATGTCGGTGTGAGGACCAGTCGGCAGCGAGAGAGGATCTAGAAGATGGAGAGCTGGATGAGACGCAGCGCGGTCAGGATTTTCCGGCTGGCGGGAATACAGCACATGGGCAGCCCGGTGAGTGTGTAACTCCTACGTTACCGTATCCAGCAATTTTCATGTCGGGTTTTGAGGGTGGGGCAGCGAGCGTGGAGGTTGCGGCTGTCGATAGTGGCGTTGTCGGGCGCGATGGCTTATCGGATTTGGTGGGTTGCTTGCGCGAGTTAGTCGGGCGCTTAGATAGGGCAGCGGCTCCTGTAGTTCCAGCAGTGTCCCCGGCGGTGGTATGGGAAGGTCATCGTGATGTATTGCCGCGGTCTGTGGGTAGTAATGTTTCGGGGGTGTCA
Organism: Rhinoderma darwinii; assembly: GCF_050947455.1. Lineage (NCBI taxonomy): Eukaryota > Metazoa > Chordata > Amphibia > Anura > Rhinodermatidae > Rhinoderma > Rhinoderma darwinii. The sequence continues at coordinate 32,559,659 of NC_134687.1, read as the reverse complement.
AAAGAAGCGGTAGCAGTGTCGGTTCAAACTGAGGCGCAGAAGAATTGGGATAGAGTTAGGCTGGATGATCGTGCTCGGGGCGAGGTTTATGTCTGTTTTGAGAGTCCGTTAGGGGCTCACCTGAAGCAGGAGGTTAGGGACCGGATTTGAAAGGATGAATACATGGAAATTTTTTCTCTTCTGCCGCTTGCAAAGTTCAACTTGGATAAAGGCAAGCGGGATGAGAGTAAAAAAGAAGAAGAAGAATGCCGGCGGTATAGGCTTATTCCGCAGACGTTCGTTAACTGGTCGCAAGCTTTTGCTATTTTGGCGAGAGTGATCGGAGAAAAGGCGCCGGAAAATTGCTCGACGTTCTGTTATTTCGATGCCATCGGGGAGGCCTATAGGGCATACGGGGGGCAGGCGTGGTTGCGGTATGATGAGCAATTTCGCCAGCGAAAAGCGGTACGGCCGGCGATTCGGTGGGATCAAAAAGATATTGCGCTGTGGTTGCGGGTTACGGCCCCGGTTAAGCAGTCCTTTCCCGGGAGCGTTGGCCAAGGAGGTCAGTCGGGTCAGTCCAGACAGGGTTCCGGTTCAAAACTTGGGTTCTGCTGGCAGTTCAATGATGGCCAGTGTAAGTTCGGGGCCTCATGCAAATTTAAACATGTCTGTTCGGAGTGTAACGGCTCCTCTCATGGGGCTGCAAAATGTATGCGGAAAGGGAAGCGGTCAGGTCCTCAGTCCTCCTCCGTTGGCCAAGGGGCGGTCGCCGGTGAGGATGGAAAGAATGGCACCGTATCTAATTGAATATCCGGATAGGGTTGCAGCCAAGTTAATTTTTGAGGGGTTTTCGTTTGGTTTTGTTATTCCCCCTCCTCCGTATGAGGTTCCGGTTACACGGCGTAACCTTAAGTCGGCTTATTTGCACTCGGCGGTTGTTTCGGAAAAACTTTTGAAAGAAGTTTCGCTGGGGCGCATGGCCGGTCCTTTTGTCGAGCCGCCTATTGTAAATTTAGTTGTATCCCCCTTGGGAATTGTGCCGAAGCGGGAGCCCCATAAATTCCGTTTGATTCACCATTTGTCCTTTCCCAGGGGATCGTCGGTAAATGATGGGATAGATCACGATTTATGCTCGGTGGTTTACACGTCATTTGATAAAGCGGTGGTGTTGGTGCGTGGGGCGGGACCCGGGGCGTTGTTTTTGGCGAAGACAGACATTGAGGCGGCTTTTCGTTTGCTGCCGGTACATCCAGAGAGCCAACGGCTGTTGGGCTGCTTCTGGAACGGTGGGTTTTATGTCGATAGGTGTCTTCCAATGGGGTGTTCTCTTTCGTGCGCATACTTTGAGGCTTTTAGTAGCTTCATGGAATGGGTGACGAAGGGTGTAGTGGGGGTGGACTCATTGATACATTATCTGGATGACTTTTTGTGTGTCTGCCTTAGCGGTTCCCCTGTTTGTGGTAACCTATTGTATTGCTTGCAGAAGGTTGCGTCGGATTTTGGAATTCCTTTGGCGCCAGGTAAAACTGAGGGCCCAGTCTCTACCATCTGTTTTTTAGGGATCGTAATTGATTCGGTTGCTATGGAGTGCAGGCTGCCTGAGGATAAATTACTACCCTTGCGGCATGAGGTGAGGCGGGCCTGCCGATTGAAGAAGATCACTTTGCGCGAGCTCCAGTCGCTGCTGGGGAAGTTGAATTTTGCCTGTAGGATTATGCCAATGGGTAGAATTTTTAGTAGGCGATTGGCGGCAGCGACGGCGGGTATCCGGGCATCCCATCATTTTGTGAGGCTTGGGCTGGAACACAGGGCAGATCTGCAGGTATGGGATGAGTTCCTCGGGAAATATAATGGTAAATCGTTGTGGATGTCCCCGGTGCAAGAAATGAGTGAGTTGGAGTTGTTTACTGACGCGGCGGGGTCTTGTGGTTTTGGCGCGTATGCGGGGGGGGTCAATGGTGTGCGGGGAACTGGGCGAACAGCTGGGTGGTAAGTGGGCTTACGCAGAATCTGGCCCTGCTCGAGCTGTTTCCCATCGTGGTTGCGGCGACCATTTGGGGGGACAGGCTCAGGGATAAAAAGGTTAGTTTCCACTGCGATAACATGGGGGTGGTGTTAGCGATTAACAACTTATCAGCATCGTCTCCACCTGTGGTTCAGTTGTTGCGTCACCTAGTGTTGGTGTGCTTGTCGTTAAAAGCGTGGGTAGTGGCGATGCATGTGCCAGGGGTGTCCAACTGTATTGCTGATGCTTTTTCTCGCTCGCAGTGGGATCGCTTTCGTCAATTGGCACCGGGAACGGATGCGTTCGGCTTGGCTTGCCCGGAGCATCTCTGGGAGCTGGTTTCGGTCCCGTGGACAGGTTAATTGAACGGTCGCTGGCTAGGGCGACTTGGAACGCTTATTCGGCTTGTTGGCAGCAATGGGAGGATTGGGTAAGCGTATTGGGCAATGTCTGCACGGAACAAGACAGGTTGGTAGCATTGTTGTACTGGTTGGGTGATGCGTGGGAGGCGGGGTTTTCTCTGGCTAAGGTGAATTGTTTCGTTGCTGGTTTGGCGTTCGGTTTCAAATTACAGGGGTTTCCAGGATGTATCCAAGCATTTTCTAGTAAGGCAAGCGTTGAAAGGTTTGCGTAGAGGCAGGGCTGAAGCAGATCAGAGGCGACCCGTGTCTTTTGCCCTCCTTGGTTCGCTGGATGCATCGCTGGGGGCTGTTTGTAATTCACCTTATGAGGTAGATTTGTTTCGGTTGGCGTTTTCCCTCGCGTTTTTTGGAGCACTCCGAATTGGGGAGTTGGTCTCTCCTAGTAAGGTGAGGGCTGTGGGTTTGCGACAGGCGGACGTGGGTCTTTACGGGGATTGACTCGAGTTGTTGGTCCAAGACTGATCAGTTGGGCCGTGGTAAGCGGTTAGTGTTGCTTGCTCTCCCTGGGTCGACAATGTGTCCGGTCGCTTGCATGGTTGCGTTCAAGCCACGTGGCGAGGTGCCTGAGGCGCCATTGCTCCGCCATGAGAATGGCGCGTTTCTGTCTAGGTATCAATTTGATGCAGTATTCAGAAAATGCTTGGCTGTAGTTGGTGTGGGGGGACGGGTGTTACTCGTCTCACTCGTTCAGGATTGGTGCGGCTACAGAAGCTGGGCGTTGGGGGTTGGATGACGAGGGTGTGCGTCGCATTGGCCGCTGGGAGTCCAATAGGTTTAGGACTTCCGTTCGCTCTCATTTGTTATGAGTTGTACGTTGTTTCTGATGGCCTTTCTTTGAGTTTGTTGTCCTTTCATTTCAGATCATCGCCTATGTTTAGTCTGGCTGTTAGGACATTCTTTTGAACACTGGGGGGCACTGCGGGCAGAAGTGCGCCCGGATGGCCGCCAGCTTCGCATTCCGCGGCGAGATTCGGTTTTACATTGGTTGGGATTTCGAGGTATGTTATGGAGCCGGGTACTGGTCGAGTTTCAAACATATGCTCGTCTGGATAGAGTCCCGGAGGTTTTGGTGTTGCATTTTGGGCGGAACGATCTAGGAGTACGCCCCTTTCGTGAGCTAGTACGGGATATAAAGCACGATTTGTTGTGTCCCTGGGCGTCTTATACGTCCTTGGTGATTGTTTGGTCGGACATAGTTCCGGGGAAGTTTTGGCGCTTGGCAAGGTCGGTGGAAAGGGTCAATAAGGCCCGCATTAAGGTGAACCGGGCGGTGTCACGATTCGTTGTCAAGAACGGGGGCATTTGTGTTCGACACAAGGATCTGGAGTCTGGGGTTGGAAATTATTGGCGTGGTGATGGGGAACATTTGACCGAGGTTGGAATTGATCTGTGGAGCTTGGCCTTAGCAGAAGGAATTGAGAGGGCGGTTGTGGTATGGAGGAACTCACAGGCTTAAGGTAGTCAAGGCCTATTTCGCTGTGGCGGGGGGAGTCCTTGAGGTTGGTCAGTACAAAATGGTGGGTGGGTCGCATCGGGGGTATGCGTCCCCCAAATAGTTATATCATTTGAAGACTTCATAGGGTGTTATCCCTTTGAAGTGGTCTTCTGGTGGTTGGAGCCATCTGCAGAGGTGAGCGGTGCCTCCGAGCTGGTTTACGGCTGGAGGTGAAGAGTTGGTGGTGGTTTGCAGATGGCTAATTTAAAGGAAATCCGGTTTAAAATGGCTTCAAGGACTTCCCCTGCTCTGTTAAAGTATTAAAATGTTGATTATTATTTCTGATTTTGACCCATGTTGGGTCATGTGAATTAGAGGAGGAATTCTCCGGTCGAATTCCTAAAGGAGTTATCCGAATGTTTCGGATTAAATTGCATTTAAAATAACGTAAATAAATAAAGGGCTGCTGTGGCCATTTCATATCCAACCTCGGTTGTCAAGTGTCGTTATTGGGGGCCAGGAAAAGGGGGGAATAAAAGTTAAAAGGTTTAAAAACACATGACTCTACTTAGGCCAGTCATGTCGGCAATGCTCTGGCTGGGGATTTTTCTCCTGGAGGACCCCTTAAGATTAGGAGAGCCAACTATCAAGAGAAGCGACACATACAACCTGCTCCTAAGAGCTTACACTCTAATGTAATAAATATTCTGCTCTCTAGATCTTACAATCTCATATAATAAAAAATACTCTGCTCCTAAGAGCTCACAATCTAATGGTGTTAGGCCCCATTGACATCACGTTTATTCCATTTGTTTAGCATGTATGCCAGGAAAGCTCTCGACATAAAATGTGTCTGTAGGGCTCCATTAGCCCAACAGAGGTCAAAAGAGTGTTAATATTCCCACAGTATACGGTTTTTAACATGGTATTCTGTGGGTGATGTACGCCACTGTATGGCATACGTCACAGACATCAGTTAAACATATACGTCATGAACTTTTCATGACGTAAATATTAAACAAATGCCATAATAGTCTATGGGTGCATCCGTCACAGGCTACGACTAACGTGGACATTGGGAGCTTATCCTGGTATATACACTAAACCTAGGCCAAAAAATGTGATGTGAACAGGGCCTTGTCCCCCTGTTCACATCACGTTTTTATTTAAGCTTAGTCAGGAAAATTCCCGACATATAGGCTAAACATGTTTATAGGACTATATTGTCAGACAGAGGCCAAAAGAGAGTCCTATTGCTCAGCGTCTGGCCAGTGACTGCAGTACAAAATGTACACATTAAACGTATACGCTATTTTAACATGTTAGCCTACTGGTGACGGATGCCACTGTATGGCATACGTCACAGGCACCCGTTAAATGGATACGTCGGGAGCTTTTTCCGGTGTATATGTTAAATAGAAACAAAAACTGTGGTGTGAACATAGCCTAGACCAGATGGACTCTTGCTGTGACAGCTTCTTCAAACAACCTGCATCTGCAAAATTTCTGAAATCAGTCCTAGGGATGGAAATCAACACAATAAGAGACATTAAGACATTTATTGTGATATACTAGACAATATATTGCGATAAGTCATGATACTAATTTTAAGAGCTATTTTTTTTATATCGAAAAAGGACCAAAAACATCTGACAACAAAAAATGAGGGAATTTTACAAATAATTTATGTTACAGAATATCTTGATTCCACAATATAGGCAAAGCTGCCCTAATAGAGCCTCATGTTATAAAGGTTGTACCATCAGGATAATTCCTTATCCTTTTGCCCTATAACGGTGCAGTCACACGTGGCATCATTTTTGTTGCGGAAATATCAGCTGTGGGAATTGACACCATGTATTCCTATGTAACACATACATACATTTTAACTTTCTGTGCAGAATATTTCTGTTGCGGAAATATTTTCTGCATCATTTTCTGCATATGTTGCGGATTTTGGATGGGGAATTTCAGCATAGACTTCAATTCTATATGAAATTCTGCTCAAAAATACAGCACAAAATCAGTAATTCCGCTGCTGAATTTGCTGCGGATTTACTGTTGTGGATTTTGTGGCGTATTTTCACGCCACATTTGAATGCACATTTAGAAGGAAGTTCTTTGCTCAGGACCTATGTCTATTAGGGCGGATTTACACGAGCGTGTGCGTTTTTGCGCACGCAAAAAACGCGGCGTTTTGCGTGTGCATAAGGCACTTAACAGCTCCGTGTGTCATCAAAGGGGTTGTCTGGTCAGGGGGTGGTTTTTCATACTGATGACCTTTCCACAGGATAGGTCATCAGTATATGATCGGTGGGGGTCTGACACCTGGAGCCCGTACCGATCAGCTGTTCCGTCTGGCTCCGGGCGCTGGAAGTTATGCAGTGGTCGGTGCCGGAAGCATATGGCGGCTTCCGTCACTGTATAGTGGCCATGCTGGGTTACTGCAGCACTGCTCCTATACACTTGACTAGTAACAGAGTTGCAGTACTGCAGAACGGCCGCTATACTGTGACTGGAGCCGTCATATGCTTCCGTTACAGACCACTGCATAACTTCCAGCGCCGGTGGCAGCCGTAACAGCTAACCTATGCAGGGTCCGGAGTTTTGGACCACCATGGATGATATACTGATGACCTATCCCGCGAAAACAGCTCCTAATTTTCAGAGGTTTTTGTAGCAATTCGTATTTTACGGACGTTATTGGAGCTGTTTTTAAATGGAGTCCATGAAAAACGGCTCCGAAAACGTCCCAAGAAGTGACATACACTTGTTTTTCACGGGCGTCTTTTTACGCACCGTATTTTGACAGCGACGCGTAAAATAACACCTCGTGGGAACAGAACACCGTAAAACCCATTGAAAGCAATAGGCAGATGTTTGTAGGCGTAATGGAGACGTTTTTTCAGGCATAATTCGAGGCGTAAAACGCCCGAATCACGTCTGAAAACAGTGTGTGTGAACATACCCACTCCATTGAAAAACAGCTCCAATAACGGCCGTAAAATACGTCACGAAAAACGCGAATTGCTACAAAAACTTCTGAAAATCAGGAGCAGTTTTGGCCTGAAAACAGCTCCGTATTTTCAGAAGTTTTTGGTCACTGTGTGTGAACATACCCTAAAAGGCTGGGTTCACACATGGCATTTTTAGCAGTTTACATACGTTACTGCACATTTTCCCATAGAAATACACCTAGGTACAAAAAATGCCCTGACAAGCACTGCAAAAAAAAAAAAAAAATTTGGTGCAATGAAGGGGTTCTGTGATATTAGAGAAAGGGGTCTACTTTTTACTTTAAAAACATCAGCAGTCTTGTGGCGAGACTGTGTCTGGTGCTGCAGCTGAGCCACATTACAATCATGTCAGATCAGACTCTGCTGCTTTTCCTAATCTCATAATAGGTGTAGTAGTCCTATCAGTACAACTCCTGTCCTATAGTCCTGCAGTTTCGGGACCCCTTCTATCAGTGATGAGCCGCTAACAAACTGGGGATCAGGATCTGGCAGATTTGGGACGTCTATGCATAAAGTGCTCGGCTGCTGCAGGGGAAATGTCTGGCTTCACCCAGCAAAATCAGCTGTTTCTGGGGGTCTCGGGAGCCGGACCTGTGCTGACCAGATGATTGCGGCAGGAGCTTCCTTATTAAAGGGGCCGTCTGTGATGAGACAACCCATTGAATGGTGCAGTGTCTACACTATGTGTGAATGAGGCCCATGAATGGGGAGCGAGTACATACCTGGACGTGTCCTGCTCAAGCTGTCAAGTGAAACGACCTGCTTCAGTTTTAGAACTTTACACATCCGGTAACTATAGGTGACTAATTGTGATGTAATGACTCTTGTGAGGTCATGTAGTGCTCTGGGGTGTCTATGATGTCATGTGTCTGGTGATGTCATCATGTGTTCCACTTCAATTTTTGTATTACGATTAAAGCAACAGTTGATTTGTTATTCAATGTGGAAATAATTATAATATATTATATATGTGATTTGACAAAAGTAGCTAAAAAAAACAAATAAGCTGAATAATAAACATACAAAATCTACAACCTCTCAGATATATAAAAATAAATCAACATACACATGTATAGATAACCAATTCATTAATAATTCAACTGTAAAAAATACGGTGATATATTAACCCCTTCCCTCCACAGTCGTGTTTTTATCTTTGCATTGATATAGCTGCATGAGGGATTGTTTTTGCGGGACAAGCTGTAATTTTTTTACGGCAGTATTTATTGTACCATATAATATACTGGTTAAAAATTATGTGTGGGGTGGAATGGGGAAAAAGCAGTGATTACTAAGATGTTTTTTTACGTTTCGTTTTTACAGCGTTTACTGTGTGGTAAAATGTTCACTTCATTCTGCGGGTCAATACGATTACGGCGATACCAAATTATTTTAGTTTTTTTACGTTTTAACACTTTTAGGCCGGATTCACACGAGCGTGTGCGTTTTGCACGCGCAAAACACCCGGCGTTTTGAGCGCGCAAAAGGCACTTGACAGCTCCGTGTGACAGCCCCGTATGATGCGCGGCTGCGTGCTTTTCGCGCAGCCGCCATCAAAATGACATTCCGTTTGGATGTTTGTAAATAGCAAAGCTCGTGGTACTTTTCTGTTTTCATACATCCTTTTCACAGCTGTTGCGCGAACCACGCCGGTCGCACGGAAGTGCTTCCGTGTGGCATACGTGGTTTTCACGCACCCATTAACTTCAATGGGTGCGTGATGCGCGAAAAACGCCCAAAAAACGGACATGTCGTGACTTTTTTTCAGCGGACTCACGCTGAGTAAAAATCTCGCACATGTCTGCACGGCCCCATAGACTAATATAGGTTCGGACGTATATCCCGTTCGTATATCCCGTTCGTCTGAATAAGCCCTTACAAAGAAAAAAACATTTGTTAAAAATAAAACATTTTTGTGTCGCCACATTCTGAGAGCCATAACTTTTTTATTTTTCCATCAATTGAGCGTTACGAGGGCTTGTTCTTTGCAGAATGAGCTTTAATTTTTATTGGTGCCATTTTGGAGTACATGCAAATTTTTGATCACTTTTTATTCCATTTTCTGTGTAGATAATGTGACCAAAAAAAAACTATTCTGGCATTTGTAAAATTATTTTTTTTTTCCGACATTCACCGTGCGGGTTAAATAACATTATATTTTAATAGTTTGGACTTTTACGTAAGCAGTGATACCAGTTATATTAATTTTTTATTTTTTTAACATTACTTTAGGAAAAATATAGGAAAATCTTTTTGTTTTAACTTGTATTATTTTTGTACTTTAAAAAACCTTTAAGATTTAACTGATATTTTTTTTTTACAGGGGTGGGCTATCTGTGGAGCACTATATACAGGGGCGGACTATATGCGGAACACTATATACAGGGGTGGGCTATATCTACAGGGGGGCTATATACAGGGGTGGGCGATCTATGGAGCACTGTATACAGGGGTGGGCTATATCTACAGGGGGGTATATACGGGGTGGACTATATGTGGAGCACTATAAACAGGGGTGGACTATATGTGGAGCACTATATACAGGGGTGGGCTATATCTACTGGGGGGCTATATACACGAGTGGGCTATCTGTGGAGCACTATAGGGGGAGCTATTTGTGGGACACTATATACACGGGTGGGCTATATGGGGACACTTTCTATGGGGGGCACTATCTACAGGGGGCTCTATGGCAGGCACTATCTACAGGGGGCACAGTGTGTGTGTGTGGGACACAATGTATGGTGCTATTATAATTGGAGGTGCAGTGTATGGTGCTATTATATTTAGGGGCGTAGTGTGTGGTATAATGAGAACTTTATCTTTATTTATAGGTCTAGAAATGTTGGAAAAGTGAGAAGCTGAAGACATCTGCGCGGCAAACTGCAGAAATGGGCTGTGACCGGGAGAAGTCATCATAGAGCTCTGGATCGGATGGAGAAAAATAATTAGAATCTGAGACGTCACCGGTGAGTCACTTAATGTAAATGTTTATTCTGCCTCTAATCAGCACTGTAGTTACTGTATGATCTGCAGCGAGATGATGGGTGGTATGATTATGATATGATTTATTTTTTGTAAAACAGCATCTCCCAGCATATCCTTAACATTGTTCGGGCCATGCTGGGAGCTGTAGTTTTACGCCGTACATACCAATACGGCAGGGGTTGCACTAAATTGAGCTGTATTTGTGCTGGTGGTGTATTTATGTACTGAGCTTGGTTCTGGTGCTGTATGTAATGACGGGGGTGGGGAGACAGACAAGTGAGCCCTAATCTACCCACCACTCAGTCCCTGCCTACTTGCAACTACCCGCCCTAGGCGACGGGGTACAACTGGGCGACGGTCCCTACGCTCAATAAGTGCACGACAGACAAACAGACAAGGGTACACAGAGCTAGGGGGAGAAAGGGGCAGTTGCCCACGGCAACACCGTGAGCAACAAGAGAAGTGAACAAGTCGAGTCAAACCAGGAGAGTACGAGGTGCCAAACGCAGAGCAGGAGAGAAGTCAGCAAGCTGGGGTCAATATGAAGCAAGGACAATGGTACAAGAAGCTGCAGCAGGGCCAGGAAACCAAACGAGAAGAATCACAAGCAAAGGAGGAACAGGAAAGGCAGGTATAAATAGACAGAGGGCGGGAGCTAGCTCCGTCTGGCCAGGCTGTGATAGGTTCTCCCACTCCTAAGCCTGCCACCCTGAGTGGTGGAAGATGGAGTTAGTCTCACAGACATAGAAGCAGGAGCAGACTGATTATCTATGGGCGTTAACCCCGAAACTGTGCCTGGCAGATCCTTTACAGTACCCCCCCTTTTATGAGGGGCCACCGGACCCTTTCTAAGTGGACCTGGTTTACATGGGACACGAAGGTGAAACCTCCTGACCAATATCCCAGCGTGAACATCCCGAGCGGGTACCCAAGTCCTCTCCTCAGGCCCGTATCCTCTCCAATGGACCAGGTACTGGAGGGAGCCTTGGACCATCCTGCTGTCCACAATCTTGGCCACCTCGAATTCTGCCCCCTCAGGGGTGAGAACAGGGACCAGAGGTTTCCTCGAGGGAGCCAAGGACGGGGAGCAGCGTTTAAGGAGGGAGGCATGGAACACGTTGTGTACTCGAAAAGATGGGAGCAACTCCAGTCGGAAGGAGACAGTATTGAGGACTTCAGTGACCTTGTACGGCCCTATAAACCGGGGAGCAAACTTCTTGGACGGGACCTTAAGGCGCAAATTTTTAGACGATAGCCACACCAGATCCCCGACCATAAACAAGGGGTTAGCAGAACGTTTTCTATCTGCCTGAGTTTTTTGTATGCTCTGGGACGCCTCTAGGTTCTTCTGAACCTCAGCCCAGACTGTGCACAGTTCTCGATGAACGACCTCTACCTCAGGATTGTTGGAACTACCAGGTGAAACGGAAGAGAACCGTGGATTAAACCCAAAATTACAGAAAAAGGGGGAAACCCCTGATGAGTTACTGACCCGGTTATTAAGGGAAAATTCGGCGAGGGGAATGAATGAGACCCAATCATATTGACAGTCAGAGATAAAACACCTTAAATATTGTTCTAGAGACTGATTAGTCCTCTCAGTTTGGCCATTAGTTTCAGGATGGAAGGCAGAGGAGAAGGACAGATCAGTCTCCAACTTTTTACAGAAGGCTCTCCAAAACAAAGAAACAAATTGTACCCCTCTATCAGAAACAATATTGACAGGGACCCCATGGAGACGCAGGATGTGTTTGACAAACAAGGTAGCTAACGCCTTAGCATTTGGTAGTTTTTTGAGGGGCACAAAGTGGCACATCTTACTGAAACTGTCTACTACAACCCACACCACCGACTTGCCTTGAGATGGAGGCAAATCTGTGTTAAAATCCATGGAGATATGGGTCTCTGGGAATGGGCAAAGAACATAGTAAGCCCGCAGGTCGGGACCTGGGAGTCTTGGACCTAGCACAAACTTCACAAGCGGCGACGTAGGCCTTAACGTCTTTAGGCAACCCAGGCCACCAATAGTTTCTGGCAATGAGGTGCTTGGTATCCAGGATGCCTGGATGGCCAGATAGTGCAGAGTCATGATTTTCCCTAAGTACCCTTAGCCGGAATTGCAGGGGAACAAACAGCTTGTTCTCAGGAAGGCTCCCGGGAGCTGAACCTTGATCAGCCGCAATTTCAGAGACTAAATCAGAATCAATAGCGGAAATGATTATACCTGGAGGCAAAATACAAGCAGGATCTTCCTCCGAAGGAGGGCTGGCCATGAAGCTACGTGACAGTGCATCAGCCTTAACATTTTTAGACCCAGCCCTATATAGGTAGCCACAAAGTTGAATCTGGTAAAAAATAACGCCCAACGAGCTTGTCTCGGGTTTAGCCTCCGGGCAGATTCTAGGAAAACCAGATTCTTGTGGTCGGTAAGGACCGTTACCTGGTGCCTAGCCCCCTCCAGGAAGTGGCGCCACTCTTCAAATGCCCATTTAATGGCTAAGAGTTCGCGGTTGCCAATATCATAGTTACTCTCAGTGGGTGAAAACTTCCTGGAGAAGTAGGGACAGGGACGGAGATGGGTGAGGGACCTGGTACCCTGGGACAAGACAGCCCCCACTCCCACCTCGGACGCGTCAACCTCCACGATAAATAGCTCAATTTGGTTGGGCTGAACCTGCACCGGGGCCGAGATAAAGCACTTCTTAAGGACCTCAAAAGCCTGGACAGCCTCAGGAGGCCAGTGGAGGAGATCAGTACCTTTGCGAGTGAGATCCGTAAGAGGCTTAGCGATGACCGAGAAGTTAGCAATAAACCTCCTGTAATAATTAGTGAACCCCAGGAAGCACTGTAACGCCTTCAGGGAGGCAGGTTGGACCCATTCCGCTACAGCCTGGACCTTGGCGGGGTCCATGCGGAATTCATGAGGAGTGAGGATTTGGCCCAAAAATGGTATCTCCTGCACCCCAAACACACATTTTTCGGTCTTAGCAAACAGTTTGTTTTCTCGAAGGACCTGGAGCACCTTCCTGACATGCTCAATGTGGGAGGACCAGTCCGTGGAAAACACAAGTATGTCATCAAGGTACACTACAAGAAATAACCCCAGGTAGTCTCTTGAAATCTCATTTATGAAATTCTGGAAGACCGCGGGAGCATTACACAACCCAAAGGGCATGACGAGGTATTCGAAATGACCTTCGGGCGTGTTAAACGCAGTCTTCCACTCATCCCCCTCTTTGATGCGGATAAGGTTATACGCCCCCCGTAGATCAAACTTAGAGAACCATTGGGCCCCCTGAACCTGATTAAAGAGATCAGGAATCAGAGGAAGGGGATACTGGTTCCTTACAGTGACCTTATTCAAGTTTCGGTAGTCAATGCATGGCCTAAGACCACCATCCTTCTTCCCTACGAAGAAAAAGCCAGCACCTACCGGAGAAGTAGAGGGGCGAATGTAACCCTTGGCCAGGCATTCCTGGATATACTCTCTCATGGCTTCACGTTCCGGACAAGAGAGATTAAATATCCTACCCTTAGGGAGCTTAGCTCCTGGTACCAAATTGATTGCGCAATCATATTCTCTATGAGGAGGTAACACTTCGGAGGCCTCCTTAGAGAAAACATCGGCGAAGTCCTGAACAAACTCAGGTAGCGTGTTCACCACCTCAGGGGGAGAAATAGAATTAACAGAAAAACATGACGTCAAGCATTCATTACCCCACTTGGTAAGGTCCCCAGAATTCCAGTCAAACGTGGGATTATGCAACTGCAACCAGGGAAGGCCTAAAACCAAATCGGACGATAATCCCTGCATTAACAGTACAGAGCACTGCTCCAAATGCATGGAGCCAACAAGGAGTTCAAAAACAGGGGTATGCTGTGTAAAATAACCATTAGCAAGAGGAGTGGAGTCGATACCCACTATCGGGACAGGTTTAGGCAAATAAATCAAAGGCATAGCTAGAGACATAGCAAATTCCACAGACATGATATTAGCAGAAGACCCTGAATCCACGAAGGCACTGCCGGTAGCAGACCTACCACCAAAAGAGACCTGAAAGGGGAGCAAGATTTTATTACGTTTCATATTTACGGGAAATACCTGTGCGCCCAAGTGACTTCCCCGATGATCACTTAGGCGCGGAAGTTCTCCGGCTGCATTCTTACGCTTAGGACAGTTGTTCACTTGATGCTTGTCATCCCCACAGTAGAAGCAGAGACCATTCTTCCTGCGGAAATCTCTACGTTGTTGGGGGGACACGGAGGTCCCGAGTTGCATAGGTACCTCCTTGTCTTCCGGGGAGGAACGAAGCAACGGAACCTCGGGAGGCATCATGGGGAGTCGGAGAAGAAAACATCAAGACGTTCAAGTCGTCTTTCCCTGAGACGTCGGTCAAGTCGTACCGCTAAAGCCATAACCTGGTCTAGGGAGTCAGAAGAGGGATAACTAACTAGCAGATCTTTCAGGGCGTTCGACAGACCCAACCTAAACTGGCACCTTAAGGCAGGGTCATTCCACCGAGAAGCTACGCACCACTTCCTAAAGTCAGAGCAATACCCCTCAACAGGTCTCTTACCCTGACGTAAGGTCACCAGCTGACTCTCGGCAAAAGCAGTCTTGTCAGTCTCGTCATAGATGAGTCCGAAAGCAGAAAAGAAAAGATTAACGGAGGAAAGTTCAGGGGCGTCAGGAGCCAAGGAGAAGGCCCATTCTTGGGGCGCTTCCTGGAGCCGGAACATAATTATACCCTCCCGTTGGCTCTCAGAACCTGAGGAGTGGGGCTTTAAACGAAAATAGAGCCTACAACTCTCCCGAAAGGAGAGAAAAGTCTTCCGATCCCCTGAGAACCGGTCGGGCAACTTGAGGTAGGGTTTAAGAGGTGAGGTGAGGGGGACTACCATGGTAGCATCAGGCTGGTTGACCCTCTGAGCCAGGGCCTGGACCTGTAGGGAGAGACCATGCATTTGCTGAGCCAGGGTCTCAAGGGGGTCCATAGTGGTGTCAGGGACCAGGGTAGACTAGGTATAGGCTTGTGATTATGTAATGACGGGGGTGGGGAGACAGACAAGTGAGCCCTAATCTACCCACCACTCAGTCCCTGCCTACTTGCAACGACCCGCCCTAGGGGACGGGGTACAACTGGGTGACGGTCCCTATGGTCAATAAGTGCACGACAGACAAACAGACAATGGTACACAGAGCTAGGGGGAGAAAGGGGCAGTTGCCCACGGCAACACTGTGAGCAACAAGAGAAGTGAACAAGCCGAGTCAAACCAGGAGTGTACGAGGTACCAAACGCAGAGCAGGAGAGTAGTCAGCAAGCCGGGGTCAATATGAAGTAAGGACAATGGTACAAGAAGCTGCAGCAGGGCCAGGAAACCAAACGAGAAGAATCACAAGCAAAGGAGGAACAGGAAAGGCAGGTATAAATAGACAGAGGGCGGGAGCTAGCTCCGTCTGGCCAGGCTGTGATAGGTTCTCCCACTCCTAAGCCTGCCACCCTGAGTGGTGGAAGATGGAGTCAGTCTCACAGACATAGAAGCAGGTGCAGACTGATTATCTATTGGCGTTAACCCCGAAGCTGTGCCTGGCAGATCCTTTACATGTATATATGTACTGAGCTTGGTTCTGGTGCTGTATACATCGCAAAAGTAATATCTCCAGATCTGTGCCAATAATAGTGTCGGGATGTAAGAAGAAATGAAAAAACTCTACCGCACCACATCAAGCACTTCCTCTTACAAGATTTTCTCATATGACAAAATTCTGTGCCCAGTTGGCATTCAGTACATACCAGACTGGTGCAAGAACAGGCGTCACTGCACCACATTCCAGCTCATTTAATCATGTATTGCTTAGGTATGCCATGTTCATTACTACACAGCAACCAACCACAAGTTCGTGTCTACTGAAACCAAGGTCATTAACGGGTTCTTCTAGGTATGGAATGTTTTTGTTTTTTATTGTGTATATATATATTTCTCGCTTTATGTATATGCGCTCACTTACCAATATTGTTATTAAAAATGATGCCGCTGCCCCCGAAATAATATAAACAAACGTTCTGCGCCTGGAAAACCCCCGGGTTATCCGGAGACCTAAATCTGCCCACTGTTATTCCTAGAATAGGAATCCAAGTGACTTGCCAATATACTTATATACCAATATGCGCCACCCGAAAGCCCAATCACGTGATGCAGGAAGCTCTGTAGTTTCCTTCTACATGATGACGCGCCGACACAGCCCCACGTGACTTCTGCCTTCTCTTCTCCTATTGTTGGTGTCGGCGCATCATTAATCCGGTGACCTAGAGGGGCTGGCAATGTGACTGCTGCCATCTTAAGCCATCCCCCTACTTAATAACGGACGCATGCACAGCCTATCAGAGGGAAGGAATGGGCGGGGAATAGGCAGCAGTCAGCTAAGAAAAGCATGATGGGATATGTAGTTTATCAGCGCAAGCTTAATCACTAAGTCCCGGAAGTAGAGGAACTTTTGTGCCGCGATATCGTGTGTAAGTTAATGGCACTAAATTACTGTTTGCTTTCAGGAAATTATGTAGTACCATAAGCAGGGCCGCCATGAGGAATTTCTGGGCCCCATACAGCCAAGATGTCTGGGCCCCCCTCCCCCTCCTTTACCGGGGTTGGGCAATGGGACATGTGGCTCTCACGTTTGTACGTTATACGCATTAACTGATTTTGATGTCAATTACAGTGAATTAAACTATGGAGCAGGCAGTGACTGGTTAATGCTCTGGATTTTGTTCTAATTAGCCAAAATGTATCCCACTGTATGGTATAATGTGGGATACGTCACCCGGGGAATGGCCATATGGAAAATCCTGAAGTCACTGTCCATAAATGGACAGTGTTGTCAGGAGCTTTCCAAGGGCTGAAGTCCCCAGGCAGAGCTTCTACTAGCGCTCTGCCAAGGGACTCTTGCTTTGCAAAGCCTGAGTCCACGGCCAGAGAGTCGGCAACGCTCTGGCCAGGGTTTCCGGCCCTGGAGAATCCCCTGACGTCACTTTACATACAGCATATGGACAGTGATGTCAAGAGCTTTCCCAGGGACAAAGTCCACTGGTAGAGCACTTGTGATGCTCTGTCTGGGGACTCCGGCATTGGGAAGCTCCTGACGTCAGTCCACATACTAATGTCAGGAGCGGTATACGTTTTCTTGTGGAATCTCTCAGGATGGAATAGCAAAGTCTGCTATGCCATTCCATCCTTCAAATATAAGGTAAACCGACGTATATCCACCCGACGGAGGCTAAAAGGACATAATGGAGCCCTATGATTTTTTGTTTACGTTGTTTATAGTGTAAGCTAGGAGATTTCCTCTACAATAAATGTAGGGCAATAACACGATGTGAAGGGGGCGTTAAGAGAGGGGGAAGCACTTGTGAGGATATAAGGAGCACTAACTTTCGTACGTTGCCATTAAAGTCCAATGTGTTTTTACGTACGGATTTGCCGCATGTATTTTCATGCGGCAGATCAGCAGTGTTAGGGCATGGCCAGACGTGGCGTATTTCTGCCGACATTGACCGCATCAATGCCGCACATAATCTGCGTTGCAGATTCTGTTGCGGCTTTGCCTAAAATGTGCAGGAAATTGATGCGGATTAGCCGTTGCATATTCAGGTGGAGAGTACTTCCTGCTGTCTTTTAAAACATTTCATCTCAGTCTGGCTATAGACCTAGAAATACATAGGTCCAGCCAGAATGAAGAAATATCCTTTTCTTAAAATCAATCCGCAACGCAACACACATAACACCTGCGGATTTCATTGCGGAATTTTGAATCTCCATTGAAGTCAGTGGAGAAATTCCGCAATGAGTCCGCAACAAGTCCGCTACACGTCAGCAACAGCCAGTGTATGCTGCGGACACCAAATTCCACACCGCAACCTATGGTCCGCAGCGGAGTATTCCGCCACGTGTGCACGAACCTAACTAAAAAGGTGTGGAAACCAATGGAGAAAATGTCCTCTACGGATTTCCGCAGCACACTGGCCGCAGCTAAATTCCAGAGCAATTCCGCCATGTCTGGCCATGCCCTAATAAAGGACCAGCAAAGTAAATGGGAATCCAAGAAATTTTTTCTGCATATAAATTGACCTGCGGTGCGTATTTTAAAATCTGCAGCATGTCAATTTGTTTTGCGTTTCTGCTTGCAAATTGTATCTGACCAGTTTAAATAAATAAATAAATAATAAGTCCGCACCATAAAACCTGCACCTAAGAATGCACTATTAGGCTGGGTTCACACGTGGCGGAATTTCACTTAAATTCCGCTGCGGACACTCCGCAGCGTTAATCCGCAGCGGAGCCGTTTCTCCATTGACTTTCACTTTAATTTAGCAGTGTTCGTTTAGACGATGCGTAAAATTCCGCTGCGGAGCATAGGCTGCGGAGCGGAATTTGGTGTCCGCAGCATGCTCTGTCTGTTGCGGAGCAGTGGCGGACTCATGGCGGAATTTCTCCATTGACTTCAATGGAGATTCTAATTTCCGCAATGAAGTCCGCAGCTGTCATGCACATGTTATGTGTGCTGCGGATGCGTCTTGCTTTTTTAACTTGACATTTCTTCATTCTGGCTGGACCTATGTATTTCTAGGTCTACAGCCAGACTGAGGAAGTCAATGGGGCTCCCGTAATGACGGGAGCGTTTCTAGGAGACGTCTGTAAATAGTCACTGTCCAGGGTGCTGAAAGAGTTAAGCGATCGGCAGTAACTGTTTCTGCACCTGGGACAGTGACTAGCGATCACAATATAGAGCAACCTGTCAAAAAAATATAAGTTCATACTTACCGAGAACTCCCTGCTTCTGTCTCCAGTCCGGCCTCCCAGGATGACGTTTCAGTCTAAGTGACGGCTGCAGCCAATCACAGGCCAAGCACAGGCTGCAGCGGTCACATGGACTGGCGCGTCATCCAGGGAGGTCGGGCTGGATGCCGAAAGAGGGACGCGTCACCAAGACAACGGCCGGTAAGTATGAAAATCGTTTACTTTCACTAGGGAAAGTGCTGTCCCTTCTCTCTATCCTGCACTGAATAGGGAGAAGGGAAGCACTTTTCCCGCAGTCCGCAGCAGCTAGTCCGCATCAATGTACTGCACATTTTGTGCAGATCCGCAGCAGAATCTGCAACGCAGATTCTGTGCGGCATTGATGCGGACAGTTGCGGAGGAAATCCGCCACGTGTGGTCATGCCCTTAGGGCTTGTCCACATGTTGCGGAAGTGCTGCGTTTTTTCAGTACGGAATTGCGGACATAAAATACGTAGCAGAATACATTAGCAGCAAGTGGGCATGATGTAACAAATCTCATCCACAAGCAGCGGAAAAATTCAGACAAGAAATTGACCTGTGGTGCGTATTTTTCAGACCTCAGCATGTCAATTCTTGCTGCGGAAAGTGGACTGAGTTGCTGCGTTTTTCAAAGGAGATGTCACCATCCCCCAACATTGTGAAAAATGCAGCAAAATACGCACCATTTTCTGCAGTAAAAAATGCAGGAAATGGTGCATTGTTTTTTTTTGCAGTGGAACGTCTGCTACTTTCAATGGAATTGCTGCACAAATTGGCTGCAGCAATTCCGTTCTGTGCGGACAAGTCCTTAGGTGCGGATTTTACCTGCAGCTTTAGCTGCGGTTTTGATGCAGATTTTCTGCACCAAATTCCTCAACGTGTGCGTGTAGCCTTACAGATTTTGCTAGGGATTTGCAGCAACCCTTTGCATTGTAAGGGTATGTTCACACAGCCAATTTTCAGCCGTAAACGACCCGAAAAACGGCTAAAAATACGGAAGCTGGACGCCTCCAAACATCTGCCGATTTATTTCAATAGGAAAAAGGGTGTTTGGCACCCACGGGCGTTTTTTTAATGCGGCCGTTTGTAAAAACAGCGCGTAAAAAAAGGCCCCGTAAAAAAGAAGTGCATGTCCCGTCTTCAACCGTTTTTGGAGCTGTTTTTCATTGTCTCAATACAAAAACAGCTTCAAAAATGGCTGTAAAGAACGCAACAAAAAATGTTTGATGCATAAAAAACGGCTGAAAATCAGGGGCTGTTTTCCCTTGAAAAGCTCCGTATTTTACGGCCGTTTTTTGTTTGCTGTGTGAACATACCCTAAAGAGTAAAATACGTTCCAATTCTGCATCATAATAGGCATGCTGCTGATTTAATAATCAGCAGCACGTCCTAAATTCCATGCAGATTTTTTTCTGCTGCATGTGCATGGGGTTTTGAAAATGAGTTAGGGCTTATCCAGACGAACGTGTTAACTGTAAGTGTGACGGCCGTTGTTTTAACGACCGTCACACGGCTGCATGTATTTCTATGGGGCTATTTACACAGCCGTTGTTTTAACGGACCGTGTAAAGGGCCGTGAAAAAATAGTACATGTCCCATTTATGTCCGTTTTTACAGATCCCTCAATAGACTCAAGGCTATGAGGGATCTGTGAGAACGGGTCCCACACGGTTGCAAATTGGCAGTGAAAAACGGCTATTTCGCACACGTTCGTGAATATTTGTAGTGAATTTTCAGTGCGCAATCCGCACAAGAAATAGGAGACAAATCCGCTACTTCTGAATTGGCCTTGTTGAAACGTCTGTGTTCGGTCCGTTTTATATGGACCGTATGTCGGCAGTATTTCCCGGAACGACCACAGTTCAGGGAGCCGGGCTCCTAGCGTCATCGTTATCTATGACGCTAGGAGTCCCTGTCTCTCTGCGGGAATAATGTCCCCGGTCCCGTACTGAAAACATGATTATAGTACGGGACAGTTTTCCAGCGGAGAGACAGGGACACCTAGCGTCATAGATAACGATGTTGCTAGGAGCCCGGCTCCCTGAACTGTGGTCGGTCCAGGAAGTATGGCCGATACACGGTCCATATAAAACGGCCATCTGAATAAGGCCTTAGTCTATTTACACAGTGCAGGCAAATCAAATTTATTTGCAAAATGGCAACAAAAACGTGATTTTACCGCACTTTGACTACAGCCTAACAGCACTGTTTTACCAGTTTTTGTACCTTTTTTAATGCAATTTTCGTAATCGCGGCACAAATCACGCGGTTTTGAAGCTATTTTTTAAAAACTGCGGCAAAACTGTGCCATTTTTGCAGCGTTTTTACGAAAATCACGGTAAAAAAACGCTAGGGAAACAATTTTAATATACTTTATATAATCAAGTTGTGGGATCAGGAGGAATGTGAAGCTGGATGGAGAGAGGGGGACACTCACCAGCCTGCAGGTCCAGTCGGCGGTGTAGAGAAGGAGCTGGCTGGGGGGCGGGATCTCTCCACACGGAGCTTCTACATGCTACATCTTCCCCTACTGTAAGTCCTCTCAGGGCCCCAGCACTAGTTACTTCAGAGAAAGGAACGGGCCCTATTACATTGCAGCGTCCATTCCTTTCTCCAAGTGACTTGGGGTCCCCAATGTGTAAAGTTGCTGAGAAGCGACGTGCCCCTATTTTTCATCATTCTGGCCGGGCCCCAGACGGCAGTACCAGCTGTACTGCCATGATGGCGGACCTGACCATAAGGGAAATTATATACATGTTTTGGGGGAGTTATTTGTATGGGCCGTCGGACAACATCTTTCAGCCGTTTGGTTTAAGACAACCCCTTTAAAATCTCCTATTATAGTATTATTTAGGTTAATGAGGAAGGTGTCCCCGAGAGGACTCCCTGCTAATAACCAGGGTAGCTGGCACAGTACAATGCTATTCTTTGACATCAAGCAGAGGTTTTGAAAACTGTACTAGAAAGTTCCATAGCTGTGATTATAGGATGAATAAGATTTACTTTCATAATTATAGCAGCTAAAGGTCCAAGCAGCAGAATCATCACCAGGGGATCTACAGTATGAAAAAGGGTCTGTCCAAACTAGTCAACCGATTTAAAGCAAGTATTTTATTGTTCGCTATAATTCGCCATTTCCTAAAGTGTAACTCTGACTAAAAATTAGGTCTTTATGTTCAAAGCTCCCTCTCATGCCCCCAGACCTGAGAACAGGCAGGGTGGAGGGGTAGGTATACTTCTTTCCCCACACTGCACTTTTCAGGTCATTCCCCCAGTCCCCTCACTCACATTTCCCTCTTTGAAGTCCACACCCTCAGACTCTTTCACCCCTTTTCCCTCAGAGTGGAATTGTCTACCGCCCCCTGGACTCACCCCGCCAATTCCTGGATCATTTTGCTGCCTGGCTTCCACAATTTCTATCCTCTGAAACACCCACTCTCATCATGGGTGACTTCAACATCCCCATTGATAACCCAATCTCCTCATCTGCCTCCCAGTTTCTATCCTTAACCTCCTCCCTAGGTCTGTCACAACTTACTAACTCTCCTACACATGAAGACGGCCATTCACTTGACCTGAAGGAATAAAAGCAAAAAAGCCAAAAAACGGGTGTCTTCTATGCGCTATTGATCAATAGAATCTTCCAAAGGACGTGTATTCCAAATTCCTCAAGGATAACGGTATAGTCGGTATTGAAAGGATTTATTGATACAGGATGATATAAAAACACAACTGTTTAACAATGAACAGTTTCGAAACCGGACCGGTTTCTTCCTCAGGTAGTATGTAAATGAAAGGGTGGGGTGTCGGTTAAATAACCGAGTGAAAGGTCAATTAAAAACAAGAACTACCGGGTCGGATGCAAAAATAAAACACCAACTCAAATTACATATCAAAGTATACATATGATTACAGTCAATAAAAAATATATGATATATATGAGCTATGTACAAATGTCCAATGAAAGATGATTAATTTCTATGTGTTATGCTTGGAATATGTCTAGCTATTGAAAACATCCTGTATTAAATGGGATTGAACGTATACATATATACCAAAAAAAAAATGCACATACATAATTATATTATTTTAAAAATGTATATATTATAAATAAGTTTAAAAATTTTTTTGGTTAAAAAGATTTTAATCAAAAGAAAAATAATTTAAAAAGGGGAAAGCTTAAAACATAGCTTCCTTTCTGACTATTTTAGAGTCTATGTCAGTTCATTTCCTGAATATAATTGTCCTAAAGAAAACTCGGGCTACAGATGGAGTATCATTCTAGTAATCGTTATTTCTGGACGTGATATTAAAGATAGATTCTCCTTTTGCTCATTTTATTCAGTTTGTCTATTTTGCTATACAAATTCGTAAATACCAAACTGAGATAGTTCTTGTGCAGATTCTATATGGGTACATATATGTATATATATTTTTATAAATGATGTGCGCATAACTATACTATTTTCGTCAAAAGTGATGATAGTGCCAGTTTTATCATTGTACTGGTCTTGGTGTTACTCACAAATGATCAAAGTTTGGTGGTTTTGATTTTTAGTGTCAAACAGATTATTTCTTTCGATACGATCTTTACCACTTGTTGAGGAACTTTGTATATGTATACATATATATAATTACATATAACGAATTTCCCATTTATTTCCATATAGTGGGATTCATCTAAAGTAAATTCGTTATATTAAATTATCATCTCTGTCATTTCATTCAAACCTGCAGGTTTTAGGGTCTTCAATTTGTATATCCAAAAGATTTCTCTCTTGCACAGTGAATCATATCTGTCCGCTCGGTTGTCATTTATATGTTCAATTGGTGTAATATTGAAACAACTAAAGTCATTATTATGAAACAAAGTACAGTGTTTGGAGACACTGTGCAAGAGGAATTTTTTCTTACAGTTAGAACGATGTTTATTTAGCCGACAATGCAAGAATTGGATTGTTCTTCCTACATATTGGAGACCGCAGACACAGTCAATGAGGTAGATAACGTAATTTGACTGGCAATTTAACTGTGTTTCAATTTGGTACTCGTTTTTTGTTTGGTTTGATTTAAAAGAGTCTGTAGTGCGTATACTAAGACAACATAAACACTTCTTTTTCCTGCATTTGGAGCTCCCCTTTAAATATGCACTTGAGGACATAGCATTTTGTTGGGGCATCGTTTGTCTTCCAGAAAAATTAATCTTACTCGGTGCTAAAATGTTCTTCATAGTTTTTGCTCTCTTAAAAGTAATCATTGGTTTCAAAGGTAGGCTATTTTTTAAAAACGGATCAGTGTGTAAAATGTACCAATATTTATTCATGATATCCTTGATATTTTTGTGTGCAGCGTTATATTTAGTTATGAAGTTGAAGGAGAAAAACTTTTTTATTTGTTCATCTTTCGCTTTTTTTATGTCTATTGTATCAACAGCTTCAATACCATTTGATAGTGTAACCTTAGGGGGCAAACAATCCTCTTGACTTAAAATCACTGTTTTTTTGTATGCATCAGAGAGGAGTTTTTTTGGATAATTTTTTTCTTTAAATCTTTTTTGTAAGATACGACTTTGATCGTTAAAGTCTTTGTTCGATGTACAGTTTTTTCTAATTCTTTTATACTGACTATATGGGATGTTTTTTAGCCACTTATGATAGTGGCTGCTCTTATAGTCCAAATAGCTATTGCTATCCACTTTTTTGAAGTGGGTACGGGTGATGATTTTACTCGTAGTTTTGACTATTGTTAAATCCAAAAAATCGATTTCAATTGGTTGTATGTTGAACGTAAAATTTATCCCCCAGGTATTAATGTTCAGCATCTGACAAAACTCTGTCGCTGTTGTAAGATCACCTTCCCAAATTAAAAACAGATCATCTATAAATCTTCTAAATAGTAAGATATTAGTGTTTGCCCATGGATGTTGCCAGATATATTCCTCCTCAAACATTCCCATGAAGATATTTGCATAGCTAGGAGCTACCCTTGTCCCCATAGCTGTGCCTTTTACTTGGTGATACAATTTCTGATCAAATGAAAAGATATTATTCTTTAAAATAAATTCCATACTACTACAAAAAAAGTTAATTTGTATTGGTAGTAGTTCCGTATCCCTCTCCAGTCTTATTTTTAGTTTTTCCAAACCCAATACATGTTCAATGTTGCTGTAGAGTGCAGCAACATCCAAAGTAATAAATAGTAGATTTTCCCTCATTGGAACGGTCTTTAGATCCACAATTAATTGGGTTGAGTCTTTTAAAAAACTTGGGAATTCTATCACATAATTTTGTAAAATTATGTCTAGGTAGTGAGAGAGGTGACAGGTGGGAGATTGCATACCCGATATAATCGGTCTCCCTGGTGGATTAATTAAGTTTTTGTGTATTTTTGGAAGATGATAATAGAAGGGCATGTTGATATTCTCCGGGATCAGATAATTTTTTTCTTTTTTATTAAGAATATTATTCGAGAAAGCTTGATTGACCATGATTTTAAGGCCTTCCAAAATTGTCGATAAAGGTTTAACTATGAGTTTCCTATAGTAGTTCTCATCTGATAAAATTCTCATTGCTTCTTCATAGTAGTCTGTAACATTTTGAATTACTGTCCCCCCTCCCTTGTCTGCTGATCTGATAACTAATTGGTTATTATTTTTAAGGTTTTTTAGGGCTGTTTTCTCTTTATAAGTAAGGTTATTTTTTCCACGGATTTTGTATGAATCTAGCTCCTCTAGATCCTTGAGGACTAGATGATGGAAAGTATTGATAAAATTTCCTTGGTTACCCACAGGATAAAATTTAGATACCGGTTTTAGATCTGTGTGTCTAAATATATCCGATATTTCTGTATCTGAAATTGTGTTAATGTTTGTGATATTGTCGGAATCAATGGGATTATTTTTTGTGGCTGTAATTTGGAAATGTCTGTGCAATGTTAGTTTCCTCGTAAATCTATGTAGATCTAAAAATAGATCAAAGCCATTTGCACTGGCAGTGGGACAAAATGCTAAACCTTTATTCAATAGTGATGTTTCAGAGTCATTTAGGATGTGGTTTGAAAGGTTAAATATAGAGGTTTGTTTTGTAGGAGGAGTAATTATTCTTTTTTTCTTTTTGCCTCCTCTAGTTCCTCTGTATCGTACTTTCTTTTTTTGGGGTGAAAGAAATGCGTGATTGTTAGTTTCTGTGGGTTGGATGCGGGCAGTGGATCTAAAAAAAGGGGGAAAGGGGAAACTTGAGAGCTGGAGGGTGGGTTTTCTTCTAATTGAATTGAAAAAGCAGACGCTAAGAATGGAACAGACATGTTTGACCCGGCTCTAGTATTATCAATGGTATTAGTTCCCAAGGGAAGAGAACAATCAGCAGTATTAGTTCCCAAGGGAAGAGAACAATCAACGGGACTTGGCAGTGTTGAATGGGGAGGGGATAATATTTTACTGGGGGGATGAGAAAAGGAAGATTCCAATTGAATTCTGGTTGGGGAATTGTCGGGTGAATTATGGACTGTTAAAATGGACATATCGATCAATAAGTTCCCTATAGGTGATTTCTGAGTTTCCACCGAGTCAGAGAAGGTGAGATTAGTAGGGTTTAGGCTTTTAATGTTTTTATCCAAAGGTCGGGGTTTGGAATTAGGTGTATTCCTATAATTTGGTTTACTAAATTTGCTATTCAAAAACATTCTACGAGACTGACTCATCTCAAACCTTTTTTCTAATTCAAGTTTTTTGGAATCTGATTGAGGAGGAATAGTGATAGGCAACAGAGTTTTATTAGGTAGCAGAGTTTTATTACAAACTAAAAATAAGACTGGAGAGGGATACGGAACTACTACCAATACAAATTAACTTTTTTTGTAGTAGTATGGAATTTATTTTAAAGAATAATATCTTTTCATTTGATCAGAAATTGTATCACCAAGTAAAAGGCACAGCTATGGGGACAAGGGTAGCTCCTAGCTATGCAAATATCTTCATGGGAATGTTTGAGGAGGAATATATCTGGCAACATCCATGGGCAAACACTAATATCTTACTATTTAGAAGATTTATAGATGATCTGTTTTTAATTTGGGAAGGTGATCTTACAACAGCGACAGAGTTTTGTCAGATGCTGAACATTAATACCTGGGGGATAAATTTTACGTTCAACATACAACCAATTGAAATCGATTTTTTGGATTTAACAATAGTCAAAACTACGAGTAAAATCATCACCCGTACCCACTTCAAAAAAGTGGATAGCAATAGCTATTTGGACTATAAGAGCAGCCACTATCATAAGTGGCTAAAAAACATCCCATATAGTCAGTATAAAAGAATTAGAAAAAACTGTACATCGAACAAAGACTTTAACGATCAAAGTCGTATCTTACAAAAAAGATTTAAAGAAAAAAATTATCCAAAAAAACTCCTCTCTGATGCATACAAAAAAACAGTGATTTTAAGTCAAGAGGATTGTTTGCCCCCTAAGGTTACACTATCAAATGGTATTGAAGCTGTTGATACAATAGACATAAAAAAAGCGAAAGATGAACAAATAAAAAAGTTTTTCTCCTTCAACTTCATAACTAAATATAACGCTGCACACAAAAATATCAAGGATATCATGAATAAATATTGGTACATTTTACACACTGATCCGTTTTTAAAAAATAGCCTACCTTTGAAACCAATGATTACTTTTAAGAGAGCAAAAACTATGAAGAACATTTTAGCACCGAGTAAGATTAATTTTTCTGGAAGACAAACGATGCCCCAACAAAATGCTATGTCCTCAAGTGCATATTTAAAGGGGAGCTCCAAATGCAGGAAAAAGAAGTGTTTATGTTGTCTTAGTATACGCACTACAGACTCTTTTAAATCAAACCAAACAAAAAACGAGTACCAAATTGAAACACAGTTAAATTGCCAGTCAAATTACGTTATCTACCTCATTGACTGTGTCTGCGGTCTCCAATATGTAGGAAGAACAATCCAATTCTTGCATTGTCGGCTAAATAAACATCGTTCTAACTGTAAGAAAAAATTCCTCTTGCACAGTGTCTCCAAACACTGTACTTTGTTTCATAATAATGACTTTAGTTGTTTCAATATTACACCAATTGAACATATAAATGACAACCGAGCGGACAGATATGATTCACTGTGCAAGAGAGAAATCTTTTGGATATACAAATTGAAGACCCTAAAACCTGCAGGTTTGAATGAAATGACAGAGATGATAATTTAATATAACGAATTTACTTTAGATGAATCCCACTATATGGAAATAAATGGGAAATTCGTTATATGTAATTATATATATGTATACATATACAAAGTTCCTCAACAAGTGGTAAAGATCGTATCGAAAGAAATAATCTGTTTGACACTAAAAATCAAAACCACCAAACTTTGATCATTTGTGAGTAACACCAAGACCAGTACAATGATAAAACTGGCACTATCATCACTTTTGACGAAAATAGTATAGTTATGCGCACATCATTTATAAAAATATATATACATATATGTACCCATATAGAATCTGCACAAGAACTATCTCAGTTTGGTATTTACGAATTTGTATAGCAAAATAGACAAACTGAATAAAATGAGCAAAAGGAGAATCTATCTTTAATATCACGTCCAGAAATAACGATTACTAGAATGATACTCCATCTGTAGCCCGAGTTTTCTTTAGGACAATTATATTCAGGAAATGAACTGACATAGACTCTAAAATAGTCAGAAAGGAAGCTATGTTTTAAGCTTTCCCCTTTTTAAATTATTTTTCTTTTGATTAAAATCTTTTTAACCAAAAAAATTTTTAAACTTATTTATAATATATACATTTTTAAAATAATATAATTATGTATGTGCATTTTTTTTTTGGTATATATGTATACGTTCAATCCCATTTAATACAGGATGTTTTCAATAGCTAGACATATTCCAAGCATAACACATAGAAATTAATCATCTTTCATTGGACATTTGTACATAGCTCATATATATCATATATTTTTTATTGACTGTAATCATATGTATACTTTGATATGTAATTTGAGTTGGTGTTTTATTTTTGCATCCGACCCGGTAGTTCTTGTTTTTAATTGACCTTTCACTCGGTTATTTAACCGACACCCCACCCTTTCATTTACATACTACCTGAGGAAGAAACCGGTCCGGTTTCGAAACTGTTCATTGTTAAACAGTTGTGTTTTTATATCATCCTGTATCAATAAATCCTTTCAATACCGACTATACCGTTATCCTTGAGGAATTTGGAATACACGTCCTTTGGAAGATTCTATTGATCAATAGCGCATAGAAGACACCCGTTTTTTGGCTTTTTTGCTTTTATTCCTTCATTCATTATTGAGACTTTGTACTTCAAGTTCTCAAACCGGGTACTATGCTGCAAGCTGATCCTGCCACTAACCTACCGTGGAGGCTACCTAAGTGGAATTTGTTACACTGGATGTTATGCTCCCAGCATAACCCCACCAGGTGAGCGTATTCAGAACCTTGTTCACACGTGTAAAATCACAGTGTCACGCACTATTGTGCGCTTTGTGTTTTTTCTACCTTTCTCCATTCACTTGACCTGGTCTTCTTCCGTCTCTGCCTAGTTTCTGACTTTATTAACTCTCCTCTCCTGCTCTCTGACCACAACCTTCTCTCCTTCACTATTAAATATTCTCTGCCTCCTCAGGTCATGCCTACCTGTCAGACATACAGAAATATACATGCCATTAACACTCAGCAACTCATAGACAGTCTACAGTCCTCATTGTCCCCTATCTCTTCCCTCTCCTGTCCCAATCTGGCTGCCAAACATTACAATAAAACTCTCAAAAATGCATTGTATGAAGCAGCCCCCCCTACACTCCGAACCACCCGACAAAGACGACGACAACCCTGGCACGTGCCTCAATCCCACTTTCTTCATCGGTGCTTCAGATGCGCCGAACGACTGTGGAGAAAATCGCATTTGGCTGCAGACTTCCTCCATTACAAATTTATGCTCAAAACTTACAACTCTGCCCTTCACCGCGCCAAACAAGTCTATTTCACCTCTCTCATCTTCACACTATCTAATAATCCAAAACGCCTCTTTCATACTTTTCACTCCCTCCTTAGTCCTAAAGTGCAGACGCCAATCACAGATCTCAGTGCTGAAGACCTGGCCACATATTTTAAAGTTAAAATCGACAACATCTGGCATGATATTATGTCCCAGTCCCCTAGTAACATCGATCCCCTTCCCTCCCGCATTCCCTCTTCTTCACTGTCAGCATTTGACCCAATAACAGAAGAAGTCTCCAGGCTCCTCTCTTCTTCTCGTCCTGCTACCTGCCCTAGTGATCCTATCCCCTCACACCTCCTCCAGTCCCTCACTCCAGCTGTCACTAGTCACCTGACTAAAATATTTAACCTCTCTCTTTCCTCTGGTATCTTTCCCTCCTCTTTTAAACATGCTATTATAAACCCATTACTGAAAAAAACAACTCTTGACCCATCCAGCGCTGCCAACTACCGACCGGTCTCTAATCTGCCCTTCATCTCCAAATTTCTGGAACGCTTGGTCTGCTCTCGCCTTATTCGCTATCTCTCTGCCAACTCCATTCTAGACCCCTTACAATCTGGTTTCCGCCCTCTACACTCCACAGAAACTGCCCTTACTAAAGTCTCACACGATCACTTGGCGGCTAAATCGGATGGTAAATACTCTCTCCTGATTCTTCTGGATCTCTCTGCAGCCTTTGACACTGTAGACCACTAACTCCTACCTAACATGCTCCACTCTATTGGCCTCAAGGACGTGGCTCTTTCTTGGTTTTCCTCCTATCTCTCTGACCGCTCGTTCAGTGTGTCATTTGCTGATTCTACTTCTTCGTCTTTTTCCCTTGCTATCGGGGTTCCTCAGGGATCAGTCTTAGGTCTGCTCCTCTTTTCTCTCTACACAGCCCCTATTGGACAAACCATCTGCAGATTTGGCTTCCAGTGCCATGTCTACGCTGATGACACCCAATTATACGACTCTTCCCATGACATCACCCCTGCTCTAATAGAAAACACCAGTGATTGTCTGTACGCTGTCTCTAACAACACATCCTCTCTCTATCTGAAACTAAATGTTTCTAAAACTGAGCTCCTTGTGTTCCCACCATCTACTAACCTCCCTAAACCTGATGTCTCCATCTCAGTGTGTGGCACTACCATAACTCCTGGGCAGCACGTCCGCTTGTCTTGGGGTTATTTTTGACTCAGATCATTCCTTTACTCCTCACATTCAATCACTTTCACGCTCCTGTCATTTTCACCTTAAAAACATCTCCAGAATCCGCCCTTTTCTTACTGAGGAAACAGCCAAAACTCTCATTGTCGCTCTGATTCACTCTCGTCTTGACTATTGTAACTCATTACTAGTCGGTCTTCCCCTCACTAAACCCTCCCCTCTCCAATCTATCCTTAATTCAGCAACCAGGCTCATCTATCTGACCAAAGGCTACACCAATGCCTCTACCCTGTGCCAGTCACAGCACTGGTTGCCCATCCCCTTCAGAATTAAATTCAAACTTATTACTCTAACCCACAAAGCTCTCCCCAGTGCTGCACCTCCTTACATCTCCTCCCTCATCTCTGTCCACCACCCTACTCGGGCTCTACGTTCTGCCAACAACCTTAGTTTAACATCCACCATAATCCGAACATCCCACTCCCGTCTCTAAGATTTTTCTCGTGCTGCACCCGTCCTCTGGAATGCGCTACCCCAGACAATCAGATTAATTCCCAATATCCAGTTTTAAACGTGCTCTGAAAACACATCTTTTTAGACAGGCCTATAACATTTATTTTCCATGGCCCCCCTTTTACATTAAAAGCAGAAAATTACCACAGCACTGGACCACAAGTTGGTGCACGCCTTAATAGGACCGCATCCGCGGTCCCCAATATCAGATAGACAAAATAGACGAGGAGACAGCACTTCCAAAATATGTCAGCTTTTTAATCACCCGTGCGACGTTTCAGTCCAGCAGGACTTTTCTCAAGCATGCTTGAGAAAAGTCCTGCTGGACTGAAACGTTGCACGGGTGATTAAAAAGCTGACATATTTTGGAAGTGCGGTCTCCTCGTCTATTTTGTCCCCCTTTTACATTAGTCATCAGAATACGATTGCCTCACACTCCTTCTCTTCATGTCCATCATACACAGATCCTGGCTGGTGAGCGGCTCATGCAGCTTTATGTGTACCATCCCATGTGTATAAAAATGGCTGGACCTTTGTACAGAACAAACACTGTTACACTTTGTGTCTCCCTTATTTCCTCATAGATTGTAAGCTCTTGCGAGCAGGGTCCTCACTCCTCTGGTTTGAATTGTAAATTAACTTTGTCACTATGTGATGTCTGATATTGTTTGTTTCATGTTCCCTCTAAATTGTAAAGTGCTGGGTAATATGTTGGCGCTATATAAATAAAGATTATTATTATTATTTATTATATAGGCCCCAATTACTATAGTAACTTTTTATAGATGTGGTGGGGGGCCGTAGGCCGCCCTGGCTTCAGGGCCCGGTCGCAATTGCGACCGCTGCGACCCCTATAGTTACGCCACTGAATGAAGGGGTGTACTTGGTCTGCAGCAATTATTAGGTAGGTGGTACATGTCAAAGTAACAATCATATGAATGCCAGGACTCAAGGATTGCCTAGAGCATCACACTGCCACCGCTGGCTTGTTTTCTTCCCATAATGCATCCTGGTGCCATCTCTTACTCATATGGCCATCCACATGATTTAGAAGAAAACATGATTCATCAGACCCAGGTCCAGTTCTGGTGTCTATTGTAGACGCCCTCGGTAATGGACAGGGGTCAACATGGGCACTGACCAGTCTGAAACTATGCATGTAAAGGATCTGCCAGACACAACTTGTGTCGACGCCCATAGGTAATCAGTCTGCACCTGCTTCTATGTCTGTGAGACTGACTCCATCTTCCACCACCCAGGATGGCAGGCTTAGGAGTGGGAGAGCCTATCACAGCCTGGCCAGACGGAGCTAGCTCCCGCCCTCTGTCTATTTATACCTGCCTTTCCTGTTCCTCCTTTGCTTGTGATTCTTCTCTGCTGGTTTCTTGGCCCTGCTGCAGCTTCTTGAACTACTGATCCTTTGCTTGGGATTAACCTTGGCTTTACTGACCACTCTTCTGCTCTGCGTTTTTGTACCTCGCTCATCTCCTGGTTTGACTCGGCTCGTTCACTTCGCTTGTTGCTCACGGTGTCCCCGTGGGCAACTTCCCCATTTCCCTGGCTTCTTTGTACCCTTGTCTGTTTGTCTGTCGTGCACCTATTGAGTGTAGGGACCGTCGCCCAGTTGTACCCCGTCGCCTAGGGCGGGTCATTGCAAGTAGGCAGGGACTGAGTGGCGGGTAAATTAGGGCTCACTTGTCTGTTTCCCTACCCCGACATTACATAATCACAAGCCCATATACCTAGTCTACCCTGGTCCCTCACACTACTATGGACCCCCTTGAGACCCTGGCTCAGCAAATGCAGGGCCTCTCCCTACATGTCCAGGCCCTGGCTCAGAGGGACAACCAGCCTGATGCTACCCTGGTAGTGCCCCTCACCTCACCTCTTGAACCCCACCTCAAGTTGCCTGACTGGTTCTCAGGGGACCGGAAGACTATTTTCTCCTTTCGGGAGAATTGTAGGCTCTACTTTCGCTTAAATCCCCACTCCTCTTGTTCTGAGAGCCAGCGGGTGGGTATAATTATGTCCCGGCTCCAGGACGGGCCCCAAGAATGGGCCTTCTCCTTGGCTCCTGACGCCCCTGAACTTTCCTCCGTTGATCTTTTCTTTTCTGCTCTCGGGCTCATTTATGACGAGACTGACAAGACTGCCTTTGCCAAGAGTCAGCTGGTGACCTTACTTCAGGGTAAGAGACCTGTTGAGGAGTATTGTTCTGACTTTAGGAAGTGGTGCGTAGCTTCTCGGTGGTGCCAGTTTAGATTGGGTCTGTCGAACGCCCTGAAAGACCTGCTAGTTAGCTATCTCTCTTCTGACTCTCTAGATTAGGTTATGGCTTTAGCGGTACGACTTGACCGACGTCTCAGGGAACGACGACTTGAACGTGTTTGTGTTTTCTCCTCTGACTCCCCCATGATGCCTCCCGAGGTTCCGTTGCTTCGTTCTTCCACGGAAGACTCGGAGGTACCTATGCAACTCGAGGCCTCCGTGTCCCCCCAACAACGTAGAGAGTTCCGCAGGAAGAATGGTCGCTGCTTCTACTGTGGGGATGACAAGCATCAAGTGAACACCTGTCCTAGGCGTAAGAATAAGCAGCCAGAAAAACTTCCGCTCCTAAGTGACCATCGGGGAGGTCACTTGGGCGCACAGGTATTTCCCGTAAATATGAAACTTAATAAAATCTTGCTTCCCTTTCAGGTCTCTTTTGGTGGTAGGTCTGCTACCGGCAGTGCCTTCGTGGATTCAGGGTCTTCTGCTAATATTATGTCTGTGGAATTTGCTATGTTTCTAGCTATGCCATTGATTGATTTGCCTAAACCTGTCCCGGTAGTGGGTATCGACTCCACTCCTCTTGCTAATGGTTATTTTACACAGCATACCCCTGTTTTTGAACTCCTTGTTGGCTCCATGCATTTGGAGCAATGCTCTGTACTGGTGATGCAGGGATTATCGTCCGATTTGGTTTTAGGCCTTCCCTGGTTGCAGTTGCATAATCCCACGTTTGACTGGAATACTGGAGATCTTACCAAATGGGGTAATGAATGCATGACGTCATGTTTTTCTGTTAATTCTATGTCTCTCCCTGAGGAGGTGAACACTCTACCTGAGTTTGTTCAGGACTTCGCTGATGTTTTCTCTAAAGAGGCCTCCGAAATGTTACCACCTCATAGAGAATACGATTGCGAAATTGGTTTGGTACCAGGAGCTAAGCTCCCTAAGGGTAGGATATTTAATCTCTCTTGTCCCGAATGTGAAGCCATGAGAGAGTATATCCAGGAATGCCTGGCCAAGGGTTACATTCGACCCTCTACTTCTCCGGTAGGTGCTGGCTTCTTCTTCGTAGGGAAGAAGGATGGTGGTCTTAGGCCATGCATTGACTACCGAAACTTGAATAAGGTCACTGTAAGGAACCAGTATCCACTTCCTTTGAGTCCTGATCTCTTCAATCAGGTTCAGGGGGCCCAATGGTTCTCTAAGTTTGATCTACGGGGGGCTTATAACCTTATCCGCATCAAAGAGGGGGATGAGTGGAAGACTGCGTTTAACACGCCCGAAGGTCATTTCGAATACCTCGTCATGCCCTTTGGGTTGTGTAATGCTCCCGCGGTCTTCCAGAATTTCATAAATGAGGTTTTAACAGACTACTTGGGGGTATTTTTTGTAGTGTACCTTGATGACATACTTGTGTTTTCCAAGGACTGGTCCTCCCACATTGAGCATGTCAGGAAGCTGCTCCAGGCCCTTCGGGAAAACAAACTGTTTGCTAAGACCGAAAAATCTGTGTTTGGGGTGCAGGAGATACCGTTTTTGGGTCAAATCCTCACTCCTCATGAATTCCGCATGGACCCCGCCAAGGTCCAGGCTGTGGCGGAATGGGTCCAACCTGCCTCCCTGAAGGCGTTACAGTGCTTCCTGGGGTTCGCTAATTATTACAGGAGATTTATTGCTAACTTCTCGGTCATCGCTAAGCCTCTTACGGATCTCACTTGCAAAGGTGCTGATCTCCTTCACTGGCCTCCTGATGCTGTCCAGGCTTTTGAGGTCCTTAAGAAGTGCTTTATCTCGGCCCCAGTGCTGGTTCAGCCTAACCAAATGGAGCCATTTATCGTGGAGGTTGACGCGTCCGAGGTGGGAGTGGGGGCTGTCTTGTCCCAGGTTACCAGGTCCCTCACCCATCTCCGCCCCTGTGCCTACTTCTCCAGGAAGTTTTCGCCCACTGAGAGTAACTGATCTTGGAAACCACGAACTCTTAGCCATTAAATGGGCATTTGAAGAGTGCCGCCACTTCCTGGAGGGGGCTAGGCACCAGGTAACGGTCCTTACCGACCACAAGAATCTGGTTTTCCTAGAATCTGCCCGGAGGCTAAACCCGAGACAAGCTCGATGGGCATTATTTTTTACCAGATTCAACTTTTTGGTTACCTATAGGGCTGGGTCTAAAAATATTAAGGCTGATGCACTGTCGCGTAGTTTCATGGCCAGCCCTCCTTCGGAGGAAGATCCTGCTTGTGTTTTGCCTCCAGGTATAATCATTTCCTCTATTGATTCTGATTTAGTCTCTGATATTTCTGCTGATCAAGGTTCAGCTCCCGGGAACCTTCCTGAGAACAAGCTGTTTGTTCCCCTGCAATTCCGGCTAAGGGTACTTAGGGAAAATCATGACTCCGCACTATCTGGTCATCCAGGCATCCTGGGTACCAAGCACCTCATTGCCAGAAACTATTGGTGGCCTGGGTTGCCTAAAGACGTTAAGGCCTACGTCGCCGCTTGTGAGGTTTGTGCTAGGTCCAAGACTCCCAGGTCCCGACCAGCGGGCTTACTACGTTCTTTGCCCATTCCCCAGAGACCTTGGACCCATATCTCCATGGATTTTATCACCGATTTGCCTCCATCTCAAGGCAAGTCGGTGGTGTGGGTTGTAGTAGACCGCTTCAGTAAGATGTGCCACTTTGTGCCCCTCAAGAAACTACCCAATGCAAAGCTACCTTGTTTGTCAAACACATGCTGTGTCTCCATGGGGTCCCTGTCAATATTGTTTCTGACAGAGGGGTACAATTTGTTTCTTTGTTTTGGAGAGCCTTCTGTAAAAAGTTGGAGACTGATCTGTCCTTCTCCTCTGCCTTCCATCCTGAAACTAATGGCCAAACTGAGAGGACAAATCAGTCTCTAGAACAATAGTTCAGGTGTTTTATCTCTGACTGTCAATATGATTGGGTCTCATTCATTCCCCTCGCCAAATTTTCTCTTGGTCAGTAACTAGTCAGGGGTCTCCCCCTTTTTCTGTAATTTTGGGTTTAATCCACGGTTCTCCTCCGTTTCACCTGGTAGTTCCAACAATCCTGAGGTAGCGGTCGTTCATCGGGAACTGTGCACAGTCTGGGCCCAGGTTCAGAAGAACCTAGAGGCGTCCCAGAGCATACAGAAAACTCAGGCAGATAGAAGACGTTCTGCTAACCCCTTGTTTATGGTCGGGGATCTGGTGTGGCTATCGTCTAAGAACTTGCGCCTTAAAGTCCCATCCAAGAAGTTTGCTCCCCGGTTTATAGGGCCGTACAAGGTCATTGAAGTCCTCAATCCTGTCTCCTTCCGACTGGAGTTGCCCCCATCTTTTCGAGTACACAACGTGTTTTATGCCTCCCTCCTTAAACGCTGCTCCCCGTCCTTGGCTCCCTCGAGGAAACCTCCTGTCCCCATTCTCACCCCTGAAGGGGTAGAATTCGAGGTGGCCAAGATTGTGGACAGCAAGATGGTCCAAGGCTCCCTCCAGTACCTGGTTCATTGGAGAGGATACGGGCCGGAGGAGAGGACTTGGGTACCCGCCCGGGATGTTCACGCTGGGGTATTGGTCAGGAGGTTCCACCTTCGTTTTCCCAATAAACCAGGTCCATCTAGAAAGGGTCCGGTGGCCCCTCATAAAAGGGGGGGTACTGTTAAGGATCTGCCAGGCACAGCTTCTGTGTATACGCCCATAGGTAATCAGTCTGCACCTGCTTCTATGTCTGTGAGACTGACTCCATCTTCCACCATCCCATGTGTATAATAATGGCTGAACCATTGTACAGAACAAACACTGTTACACTTTGTGTCTTCCTTATTTCCTCATAGATTGTAAGCTCTTGCGAGCAGGGTCCTCACTCCTCTGGTTTGAATTGTAAATTAACTTTGTCACTATGTGATGTCTGATATTGTTTGTTTCATGTTCCCTCTAAATTGTAAAGTGCTGGGTAATATGTTGGCGCTATATAAATAAAGATTATTAATTTAATTATTTATTATATAGGCCCCAATTACTATAGTAACTTTTTATAGATGTGGTGGGGGGCCGTAGGCCGCCCCGGCTTCAGGGCCCGGTCGCAATTGCGACCGCTGCGACCCCTATAGTTAAGCCACTGAATGAATGGGTGTACTTGGTCTGCAGCAATATTTAGGTAGGTGGTACATGTCAAAGTAACAATCATATCAATGGCAGGACTCAAGGATTGCCTAGAGCATCACACTGCCACCGCCGGCTTGTTTTCTTCCCATAATGCATCCTGGTGCCATCTCTTACTCATATGGCCATCCACATGATTTAGAAGAAAACGTGATTCATCAGACCCAGGTCCAGTTCTGGTGTCTATTGTAGACGCCCTCGGTAATGGACAGGGGTC
The DNA here is from genome assembly GCF_050947455.1 of Rhinoderma darwinii. Lineage (NCBI taxonomy): Eukaryota > Metazoa > Chordata > Amphibia > Anura > Rhinodermatidae > Rhinoderma > Rhinoderma darwinii. The sequence goes on along the minus strand of NC_134687.1, from coordinate 32,521,609 downwards.
ATCATGGGCACTGACCAGTCTGAAACTACGCAGCCCTATATACAGCAAGCTGTGATGCTCCGTGTGTACTGACACCTTTCTATCATAGCCAGTAGTAACTATTTCAGGAATTTGTGCTACTGTTGTTCTTCTGTGTTATCACAACAGACGGGCTAGCCTTCACATCTCACGTGCCTCAATGAGACTTGGGTGCCTGTGACCCCGTTGCCGGCTTAGCGGTTGTCCTTCGTCTGACCACTTTTGGTAGGTACTAAACACTACATACCGGGAACACCCCCATAATACCTGTGGCCCTCAAGTCTACTGTATTCCGTTGTTCTTATTCACCCGTCTTCTTTCAGGTAGTATGTGTAGAAGTGATATTTAGAACGGGAGTTAACATTATGACATATAAATGGGTGGGGTGATGTTTTATTAGAAGTCGGCATATGGAGTCCCTTAGAATTACTGGTCCTGAAGCAGCTGCATCCATTTGTTCGGGGGCCGATAAAACTTTTGATGTATTTATACCTGTTGGATCTGGACTTTTATAGCCAATGGAGTGAATTTATCAACTTTTCTACACCAGTTTTCTGACGTAAATTATAGTAGAAATCTACACCAGCTCGTAACTGGCGCAGATTTCATTTCATGGCCAAGAGCATAACAGGGTAGAGGAAGGTCTGTACTGCCCCCCATAATCAGATCAAATAAATTAATCTGATTAATCTGACCCCACCCCCTGATCTCCTCAGGCTCTTACATTAGGCCTCGCTGCGTACATGGTCCTGACCCCCGGTAGAGTCATAGCCTCGTTCTGACACTGCCTGGCGTCAAATCCTTGTATGCGCTGCGCCCTGTATGAGGGAGCCTGAGGAGATCTGGGGGGAGGAGCGAAGCCTTGAGGTGAGTAATTTTTTTTAAATTATATCCAAACGGGGGGGGAAAATGTGGGGCAGTGCGACGGTGATTGCGGTAGACCGCCACATGAATGGTGCAACACTTTTTCTTAAGAAGCGTTCGTCTCTTGATAAATGTATCCCCAAAAATCTTCTAGTATGCAGTATATGTTTTTTTTTTGTTTTTTTTACAAGCGAGCCTAGGGGTGGTCTATGCCACTGTATGGCACACGTCGCAAACATACGTTTAACGTATACAACACAGGCTTCTAAATACATTTTCATGATGTATACGTAAAACGGATTCCATATTAGTCTATGGGTGACAGTATCTGATAGTGCCTGATAGTTACATCCGTCACCCATAGACTATAATGGTATTAGTTTAACGGATATCTCATGAACTCTGATGACTCCAGGTCATAATGTCTGCGTTTAGGATGTACCATTATAGTCTTTAGGGTTTGATGCCACGGTTAGCGCGTCAGCCTAATTTTAACGAATATGTTGGGAGCTTCTTCCGGCGTATATGTCAAACATAGGCAAATTAGCGTGGTGTGAACTACCGGTGAAGTAATGTTATGGTTTTCCATTGAGTACGGAGTGGCGGTGATCATACTCATCATGGTTACTGTGTGCAGAGAAAATACTGTGTTCCAGACAAAAAACAAACGCCAACATTTTTTAAAATTGTTATTTTATTTTAATTAAAATTAGCAGCAGTGTCATGTAAATATTGCTGACACTTTATACCATTACATAAAGGATCACAGGGACTCTCAGGTCAGCACGGTGGGGACCACAGAACTTGCTGCGGTTATTATCACTAGTCCACCATTGTACTGAGCTGAGAGCCACTGGACCCGGAGATCCAGAGGAAGGCGAAGAAACCCCCCGGAGAGTTATACCTCAGGGGGGGAAAAAATTCCTTCCTGACCCCACAAGTGGCGATCGGATATCACCCTGGATCAAATCTATGCTGCTGAATATTGCTGAAAATCGTAATAGAATTATAAGCTCAGGAGAGCCGACAACCGAGAGAAAGCGACGCAACATGCTCCTAAGAGCTTACACTCTAATATAACAATATTCATCTCCTAAGAGCTTACACTCTAATATAACAATACTCTGCTGCTAAGAGCTTACACTCTAATATAACAATATTCATCTCCTAAGAGCTTACACTCTAATATAACAATGCTCTGCTCCTAAGCGCTTACACTGTAATATAACAATACTCTGTTCCTAAGAGCCTACACTCTAATATAACAATACTCTGCTCCTAAGGGCATGTTCACACGTGGCGGAATTGCTGTGGAATTCCACTGCGGACAGTCTGTCCATAGGTTTCCACACGTTTTTATCTTCGTTCAGACGTTGATACGTTTTTATCCTCATTATGACTAATTGAAATGGGGTTTTGGAGGCGGAAACCGCCTCAAGATGGGTCATGACGCTTCTTTTACCACGACGCGTTTTTTTACACGCGGTAAAAAACTCATCCAACTCCCATTGAAATCATTGGGAGGCATTTTGGGCGGTTTTTAAGGAGTTTTGACGGTTTTTAACTCGTCAAAAAAACTCTGTGTGAACAGGGCCTAACACTCTGCTCCTAAGAGCTTACAATCTAATATAACACTCTGCTCCTAAAAGCTTACAATCTAATATAACACTCTGCTCCTAAGAGCTTACAATCTAATATAACAACACTCTGCTGCTAAGGCCCTGTTCACACAGAGTTTTTTGCAGGTAGAAAAATCTGCCTCAAAACCCCTTCAGGAATTTTGAGGAAGATTTTGACCTGTTGGTAGAATATTTGCCATCTTTTTCGCTGCGTTTTTCGCCCGCTGAGTGCCTTAGGAAAAAAACTGCCACATTATACGCGATCTTTGCCTCCCATTGATGTTGATGGGAGGTCAGAGACGGAAACACCTGAAGAAAGGGCATGTCACCTCTTCTTCTTGCGAGCGTTTTTTACCGCTCGCGGAAAAAATACGCCTCCGTCTTCCATTGAAATCAATAGAAGGCGATTCTTGGCGCTTTTTCCGACGCAATTCCCACGTCAAAAGCAGCGCCAAAATACTCTGTGTGAACTAGCCCTAAGAGCTTACAATCTAATATAACACTCTGCTCCTAAGAGCTTAAAATCTAATCTAACAATACTCTGCTTTTAAGAGCTTACAATCTAATGTAACAATCAATACCCTGCTCCTCAGAGCTTACAGTCTCATATAACAGACACTTTGCTCCTAAGAGCTTACAATCAAATCATTTTCGGCCCAATTGACGTCACGTTTTTGCCCTACATTTAGCATGTACTCCAGGAAAACTCCCGACGTATGCGCTAAACGTGTCCATAGGGCACTATTAGCCCGACGGAGGCCAAAAGGGTATCTTCTTTTGGCCTCCTGGAGAAGCCCCAGACGCGACTGTTCATACATGGCCAGTAAGGGTATGTTCACACGACCTATTTTCGATCGTTTTTTCGGGCCGTAAACACCGCGAAAAATGGTTAAAAAATGCGGGGGCTGAACGCCTCCAAACATCTGTCCATTGATTTCAATTCTGCTCCCACGGGGCGTTTTTTACACAGCCGTTTTTAAAAACAGCCGCGCAAAAAAACGCCTCATAAAAAGATGTGCATGTCACTTCCTGAGCAGTTTTTGGAGCCGATTTTCATTGACTCAATAGAAGAACAGCTCTAAAAACGGCCATAAATAACGCCACGAAAGACGCTAGTTTGATTAAAAAACAACTGAAAGTCAGGAGCTGTTTTCCCTTAAGACAGCTCCGTATTTTCAGCCGTATTTTGTTAACTGCGTGAACTTACCCCAACGTTCGGAGCTTTGAGATATCAGAATCCCCAGCCAGAGCGTTGGTAACGCTTCGCTGGGGATTCCCGCTCCTGTGGGAGCCTCTGACGTCACGTTCTGGACAGTTTAACCCCTTAACCACGAGAGCCGGATATTTCCTTTACAAGCAGGTGCTAGTTCCCGCATCGTGACGGATATATCCATCACTCTGATCTCATGGGTACAACCACTGATCAGAGGCAGGAGCACGGCTGTTATACACAGCCAGACTTCTGCCGCATCTGCCGGAAAAGTAGATCACTCCGATTGCGGCATCTAATGTGACCGCGGCATCTAATGTGCTTGACAAAGGGAGATCTTTCAGGAGTGACACCCCTTTCAGGAGGGAGGTATCACCCCATCGGCACCCTCGCAACGCGACCGCTGGGCGCCGATGGGTTTCCATGGCAGCCGGGGCCTGTGAAAGGCCCCAAGGTCTGCCTTCAGCAACTGCCTAATAGGCCATGCCAGAGCCATGTCCTAATAGATTGCCTGTCAGTTTTACAGGCAGGCAATAATGCTTTTGTACACTAAGTATACCAAAGCATTATATCTTTAATCAAAAGATCGCAAAGTGAAGTCCCCAAGTGGGACAAAAAAATAAATATGTAAAGCAGTTAAAGCTTATGAAAAAAAAATCTAAGAAAAAGATTAAAGTAAAAATATAATAAAACCACTTTTTCCCATGTCGGAATTCTGGCTAGAGCGTTGGCAACGCTTTAGACGGGAATTCCGCTCCTGGAGGAGCCTCTGACGTCACTGTCCAAATATATGGACAGTGACGTTAGGAACTTTGAGATGCCAAAATCCCCATGCAGAGCTTCGGCAACGGTCTGGCCGGGGATTCTGCTCCCGCTTCTGGAGTAGCTCCTGATGTCACTTTCCATATATGGACAGTGACGTTTCGGAGCTTTGAGATGCCGGAATTTCCGGTCAAAGCGTAAGCAAAACTTTGGCCGGGAATTCTCCTCCAAGAGGAGCCTCTGACATCGTTGTCCATATATGGACAGTGACGTTAAGAGCATTGAGACGGTGTAATTCCCAGCAAGAGAGACAAGGCTGGACGGCAGCGCGGAGGGCTTAAGGGAAAGCCTCCATGACTGCCATAGGAGGAAGAGGGAGCGAATAGGAAAGGAGATGTTAGTGGAGGGAAAGGAGGAGACGGAGAGGGAAGGGGACATGGGGGAGGTATCTGTTCCTCCCGCTGTTTTCGGCATTGAGCCGGAAGCAGCAGGGGGAATAACAGGTAGAGAACTTAGCTGCGCACTTACCTCTCTCTGCCCGTAGTAAGATGTCTTCCCTGGCCGCGTTGCTCGAGCAGCTGCAGGCTGCAGCTGTGTTCCACGATCCGGGCTGGCTGGAAGAGACAGTTGCAGTGCTAGCCCGGATCCCTCAGGCAGGCCCGTCGCGCTCTGTGTCTGCAGGCTGCACAGAGGCGCTCCCCTCCCCCGCCCTCCTCACAGGCGTTAGCGATATTGCAGCGGGGGGAGAGATAATCCCTGCAGCCCGATATTGCAGAGGGCGTCGTCGGGAGCGGCGGCTCAGGCCCGGTCACCCCGCCGGTCCCGTCCACCAGAGCGTCTGAGCCCAGACATGGCCCCGCGGGCCCGGTGTCGCAGGGGGAGCCCTTCTAAGGACGCTGCAGGCCAAGTTGCTAGGACGGGCGCCTCCTCCCAGGGCCTGCGTCTTGGCAGGAATCCCCAGCCGCGATGGGGCTCGGCAGTTAACAGGTAGTCGCAGGCCGGGCTCCCTATCACACCCCCGCCTTCAGCCGCAGTATGCTGGGTGTAGTCCACGGCCGCCCCGCATGGTGATGTGCCGGCCAGGGGGCAGGCTTCCTCGAGATCATCGGGAGAACGCCAAGATCAACGACGACGTCGAGGCAACAAGTCCGGTCGGAGGTTTGGGTCCCTATGGTCGGGCGGCAGGTGGCCGGCCCCTCGGTCAGCATATTGGGGTCCCCATGTCGGAGATGTCGGTTTGAGCACCAGTCGGCAGCGAGAGAGGATCTAGAAGATGGAGAGCTGGATGAGACGCAGCGCGGTCAGGATTTTCCGGCTGGCGGGAATACAGCGCCTGGGCTGCCCGGTGAGTGTGTAACTCCTACGTTACCGTATCCAGCAATTTTCATGTCGGGTTTTGAGGGTGGGGCAGCGAGCGCGGAGGTTGCCGCTGTCGATAGTGGCGTTGTCGGGCGCGATGGCTTATCGGATTTGGTGGGTTGCTTGCGCGAGTTAGTCGGGCGCTTAGATAGGGCAGCGGCTCCTGTAGTTCCGGCGGTGTCCCCGGCGGTGGTATGGGAAGGTCATCGTGATGTATTGCCGCGGTCCGTGGGTAGTAATGTTTCGGGGGTGTCAAAAGAAGCGGTAGCAGTGTCGGTTCAAACTGAGGCGCAGAAGAATGGGGATAGAATTAGGCTGGGTGCTCGGGGCGAGGTTTATGTCTGTTTTAAGGGTCCGTTAGGGGCTCACCTGAAGCAGGAGGTTAGGGACCGGATTTGAAAGGATGAATATGTGGAAATTTTTTCTCTTCTGCCGCTTGCAAAGTTCAACTTGGATAAAGGCAAGCGGGAAGAGAGTAAAAAAGAAGAAGAAGAACGCTGGCGGTATAGGCTTATTCCGCAGACGTTCGTTAACTGGTCGCAAGCTTTTGCTATTTTGGTGAGAGTGATCGGGGAAAAGGCACCGGAAAATTGCTCGGCGTTGTTCTGTTATTTAGATGCCATCGGGGAGGCCTATAGGGCGTACGGGGGGCAGGCGTGGTTGCGGTATGATGAGCAATTTCGCCAGCGAAAAGCGGTACGGCCGGCGATTCGGTGGGATCAAAAAGATATTGCGCTGTGGTTGCGGGTTACGGGCCCGGTTAAGCAGTCCTTTCCCGGGAGCGTTGGCCAAGGAGGTCAGTCGCGTCAGTCCGGACAGGGTTCCGGTTCAAAACTTGGGTTCTGTTGGCAGTTCAATGATGGCCAGTGTAAGTTCGGGGCCTCATGCAAATTTAAACATGTCTGTTCGGAGTGTAACGGCTCCTCTCATGGGGCTGCAAAATGTATGCGGAAAGGGAAGCGGTCAGGTCCTCAGTCCTCCTCCGTTGGCCAAGGGGCGGTCGCCGGTGAGGGTGGAAAGAATGGCACCGTATCAAACTGAATATCCGGATAGGGTTGCAGCCAAGTTAATTTTTGAGGGGTTTTCGTTTGGTTTTGTTATTACCCCTCCTCCGTATGAGGTTCCGGTTACACGGCGTAACCTTAAGTCGGCTTATTTGCACTCGGCGGTTGTTTCGGAAAAACTTTTGAAAGAAGTTTCGTTGGGGCGCATGGCCGGTCCTTTTGTCGAGCCGCCTATTGTAAATTTAGTTGTATCCCCCTTGGGAATTGTGCCGAAGCGGGAGCCCCATAAATTCCGTTTGATTCACCATTTGTCCTTTCCCAGGGGATCGTCAGTAAATGATGGGATAGATCACGATTTATGCTCGGTGGTTTACACGTCATTTGATAAAGCGGTGGCGTTGGTGCGTGGGGCGGGACCCGGGGCGTTGTTGGCGAAGACAGACATTAAGGCGGCTTTTCGTTTGCTGCTGGTACATCCGGAGAGCCAACGGCTGTTGGGCTGCTTCTGGAACGGTGGGTTTTATGTCGATAGGTGTCTTCCAATGGGGTGTTCTCTTTCGTGCGCATACTTTGAGGCTTTTAGTAGCTTCGTGGAATGGGTGACGAAGGGTGTAGCGGGGGTGGACTCATTGATACATTATCTGGATGACTTTTTGTGTGTCGGCCCTAGCGGTTCCCCTGTTTGTGGTAACCTATTGTATTGCTTGCAGAAGGTTGCGTCGGATTTTGGAATTCCTTTGGCGCCGGGTAAAACTGAGGGCCCAGTCTCTACCATCTGTTTTTTAGGGATCGCAATTGATTTGGTTGCTATGGAGTGCAGGCTGCCTGAGGATAAATCACTACCCTTGCGGCATGAGGTGAGGCGGGCCTGCCGATTGAAGAAGATCACATTGCGCGAGCTCCAGTCGCTGCTGGGGAAGTTGAATTTTGCCTGTAGGATTATGCCAATGGGTAGAATTTTTAGTAGGCGATTGGCGGCAGCGACGGCGGGTATCCGGGCATCCCATCATTTTGTGAGGCTTGGGCTGGAACACAGGGCAGATCTGCAGGTATGGGAAGAGTTCCTCGGGAAATATAATGGTAAATCGTTGTGGATGTCCCCGGTGCAAGAAATGAGTGAGTTGGAGTTGTTTACTGATGCGGCGGGGTCTGGTGGTTTTGGCGCGTATGCGGGGGGTCAATGGTGTGCGGGGAACTGGGCAGACAGCTGGGTTGTCAGTGGGCTTACGCGGAATCTGGCCCTGCTCGAGCTGATTCCCATCGTGGTTGCGGCGACCATTTGGGGGGACAGGCTCAGGGATAAAAAGGTTTGTTTCCACTGCGATAACGTGGGGGTGGTGTTAGCGATTAACAACTTATCAGCATCGTCTCCACCTGTGGTTCAGTTGTTGCGTCACCTAGTGTTGGTGTACTTGTCTTTAAACGCGTGGGTAGTGGGTGCCAGGGGTGTCCAACTGTATTGCTGATGCTCTTTCTCGCTCGCAGTGGGATCGCTTTCATCAAATGGCACCGGGAACGGATGCGTTCGGCTTGGCTTGCCCGGAGCATCTCTGGGAGCTGGTTTCGGTCCCGTGGACAGGTTAATTGAACGGTCGCTGACTAGGGCGACTTGGAACGCTAATTCGGCTTGTTGGCAGCAATGGGAGGATTGGGTAAGCGTATTAGGCAACGTCTGCACGGAACAAGACAGGTTGGTAGCATTGTTGTACTGGTTGGGTGATGCGTGGGAGACGGGGTTTTCTCTGGCTAAGGTGAATCGTTTCGTTTCTGGTTTGGCGTTCGGTTTCAAATTACAGGGGTTTCCAGGATGTATCCAAGCATTTTCTAGTAAGGCAAGCGTTGAAAGGTTTGCGTAGAGGCAGGCCTGAAGCAGATCAGAGGCGACCCGTGTCTTTTGCCCTCCTTGGTTCGCTGGGTGCATCGCTGGGGGCTGTTTGTAATTCACCTTATGAGGTAGATTTGTTTCGGTTGGCGTTTTCCCTCACGTTTTTTGGAGCACTCCGAATTGGGGAGTTGGTCTCCCATAGTAAGGTGAGGGCTGGGGGTTTGCGACAGGCGGACGTGGGTCTTTACGGGGATTGACTCGAGTTGTTGGTGCGGCGGTCCAAGACTGATCAGTTGGGCCGTGGTAAGCGGTTAGTGTTGCTTGCTCTCCCTGGGTCGACAATGTGTCTGGTCGCTTGCATGGTTGCGTTCAAGCCACGTGGCGAGGTGCCTGAGGCGCCATTGCTCCGCCATGAGAATGGCGCGTTTCTGTCTAGGTATCAATTTGATGCAGTATTCAGAAAATGCTTGGCTGTAGTTGGTGTGGGGGGACGGGTGTTACTCGTCTCACTCGTTCAGGATTGGTGCGGCTACAGAAGCTGGACGTTGGGGGTTGGATGACGAGGGAGTGCGTCGCATTGGCCGCTGGGAGTCCAATAGGTTTAGGACTTACGTTCGCCCTCATGTGTTATGAGTTGTACGTTGTTTCTGATGGCCTTTCTTTGAGTTTGTTGTCCTTTCATTTCAGATCATCGCCCATGTTTAGTCTGGCTGCTAGGACATTCTTTTGTGCACTGGGGGGCACTGCGGGCGGAAGTGCGCCCGGATGGCCGCCAGCTTCGCATTCCGCGGCGATATTCGGTTTTACATTGGTTGGGATTTCGAGGTATGTTATGGAGCCGGGTACTTGCCGAGTTTCAAACATATGCTCGTCTGGATAGAGTCCCGGAGGTTTTGGTGTTGCATGTTGGGCGGAACGATCTAGGAGTACGCCCCTTTCGTGAGCTAGTGCGGGATATAAAGCACGATTTGTTGTGTCTGTTGGCGTCTTATCCGTCCTTGGTGATTGTTTGGTCGGACATAGTTCCGAGGAAGTTTTGGCGCTTGGCAAAGTCGGTGGAGAGGGTCAATAAGGCCCGCATTAAGGTGAACCGGGCGGTGTCACGATTCGTTGCCAAGAACGGGGGCATTTGTGTTCGACACAAGGATCTGGAGTCTGGGGTTGGAAATTATTGGCGTGGTGATGGGGTACATTTGACCGAGGTTGGAATTGATCTGTGGAGCTTGGCCTTAGCAGAAGGAATTGAGAGGGCGGTTGTGGTATGGAGGAACTCACAGGCTTAAGGTAGTCAAGGCCTATTTCGCTGTGGCGGGGGGAGTCCTTGAGGTTGGTCAGTACAAAATGGTGGGGGGGGGTCGCATAGGGGGTATGCGTCCCCCAAAAAGGTATATAATTTGAAGACTTCATAGGGTGTTATCCCTTTGAAGTGGTCTTCTGGTGGTTGGAGCCATCTGCAGAGGTGAGCGGTGCCTCCGAGCTGGTTTACGGCTGGAGGTAAAGAGTTGGTGGTGGTTTGCAGATGGCTAACTTAAAGGAAATCCGGTTTAAAATGGCTTCAAGGATTTCCCCTGCTCTGTTAAAGTATTAAAATGTTGATTATTATTTCTGATTCTGACCCATGTTGGGTCATGTGAATTAGAGGAGGAATTCTCCGGTCGAATTCCTAAAGGAGTTATCCGAATGTTTCGGATTAAATTGCATTTAAAATAACGTAAATAAATAAAGGGCTGCTGTGGCCATTTCACATCCAACCTCGGTTGTCACGTGTCGTTATTGGGGGCCAGGAAAAGGGGCGAATAAAAGTTAAAAGGTTTAAAAACACATGACTCTACTTAGGCCAGTCATGTCGGCAATGCTCTGGCTAGGGATTTTGCTCCTGGAGGACCCCTTAAGCTTAGGAGAGCCAACTATCAAGAGAAGCGACACATACAACCTGCTCCTAAGAGCTTACACTCTAATGTAATAAATATTCTGCTCTCTAGATGTTACAATCTCATATAATAAAAAATACTCTGCTCCCAAGAGCTCACAATCTAATGGTGTTAGGCCCCATTGACATCACGTTTATTCTATTTGTTTAGCATGTATGCCAGGAAAGCTCTCGACATAAAATGTGTCTGTAGTGCTCCATTAGCCCAACAGACGTCAAAAGAGTGTTAATATTCCCACAGTATACGGTTTTTAACATGGTATTCTGTGGGTGATGTACGCCACTGTATGGCATACGTCACAGACATCAGTTAAACATATACGTCATGGACTTTTCATGACGTAAATATTAAACAAATGCCATAATAGTCTATGGGTGCATCCGTCACAGGCTACGACTAACGTGGACATTGGGAGCTTATCCCAGTATATACGCTAAATCTATGCCCAAAAAAAACGTGATGTGAACAGGGCCTTGTCCCCCTGTTCACATCACGTTTTTATTTAAGCTTAGTCAGGAAAATTCCCGACATATAGGCTAAACATGTTTATAGGACTATATTGTCAGACAGAGGCCAAAAGAGAGTCCTATTGCTCAGCGTCTGGCCAGTGACTGCAGTACAAAATGTAAACATTAAACGTATACGCTATTTTAACATGTTAGCCTACTGGTGACGGATGCCACTGTATGGCATACGTCACAGGCACCCGTTAAATGGATACGTCGGGAGCTTTTTCCGGTGCATATGTTAAATAGAAACAAAATCTGTGGTGTGAACATAGCCTAGACTAGATGGACTCTTGCTTTGACAGCTTCTTCAAACAACCTGCATCTGCAAAATTTCTGAAATCAGTCCTAGGGATGGAAATCAACACAATAAGAGACATTAAGACATTTATTGTGATATACTAGACAATATATTGCGATAAGTCATGATACTAATTTTAAGAGCTATTTTTTGTATATCGAAAAAGGACCAAAAACATCTGACAACAAAAAATGAGGGAATTTTACAAATAATTTATGTTACAGAATATCTTGATTCCACAATATAGGCAAAGCTGCCCTAATAGAGCCTCATGTTATAAAGGTTGTAGCATCAGGACAACTCCTTATCCTTTTGCCCTATAACGGTACAGTCACACGTGGCATCATTTTTGTTGCGGAAAAATCAGCTGTGGGAATTGACACCATGTATTCCTATGTAACACATACATACATTTTAACTTTCTGTGCAAAATATTTCTGTTGCGGAAATATTTTCCGCACCATTTTCTGCATATGTTGCGGATTTTGGATGGGGAATTTCAGCATAGACTTCAATTCTATATGAAATTCTGCTCAAAAATACAGCACAAAATCGGTAATTCTGCTGCTGAATTTGCTGCGGATTTACTGTTGTGGATTTTGTGGCGTATTTTCACGCCACATTTGAATGCACATTTAGAAGGAAGTCCCTTGCTCAGGACCTACAGTGAAGGAAATAAGTATTTGATCCCTTGCTGATTTTGTACGTTTGCCCACTGTCAAAGACATGAACAGTCTAGAATTTTTAGGCTAGGTTCATTTTACCAGTGAGAGATAGATTATATAAAAAAAACAAAAGAAAATCACATTGTCAAAATTATATATATTTATTTGCATTGTGCACAGACAAATAAGTATTTGATCCCTTTGGCAAACAAGACTTAATACTTGGTGGCAAAACCCTTGTTGGCAAGCACAGCAGTCAGACGTTTGTTTGTAGGTGATGATGAGGTTTGCACACATGTTAGATGGAATTTTGGCTCTCTCCTCTTTGCACATCATCTGTAAATCATTAAGATTTCGAGGCTGTCGCTTGGCAACTCGGATCTTCAGCTCCCTCCATAAGTTTTCGATGGGATTAAGGTCTGGAGACTGGCTAGGCCACTCCATTACCTTAATGTGCTTCTTTTTGAGCCACTCCTTTGTTGCCTTGGCTGTATGTTTCGGGTCATTGTCGTGCTGGAAGACCCAGCCACGAGCCATTTTTAATGTCCTGGTGGAGGGAAGGAGGTTGTCACTCAGGATTTGACGGTACATGGCTCCATCCATTCTCCCATTGATGCGGTGAAGTAGTCCTGTGCCCTTAGCAGAGAAACACCCCCAAAACATAATGTTTCCACCTCCATGCTTGACAGTGGGGATGGTGTTCTTTGGGTCATAGGCAGCATTTCTCTTCCTCCAAACACGGCGAGTTGAGTTAATGCCAAAGAGCTCAATTTTAGTCTCATCTGACCACAGCACCTTCTCCCAATCACTCTCAGAATCATCCAGATGTTCATTTGCAAACTTCAGACGGGCCTGTACATGTGCCTTCTTGAGCTGGGGGACCTTGCGTGCACTGCAGGATTTTAATCCATTACGGCGTAATGTGTTACCAATGGTTTTCTTGGTGACTGTGGTCCCAGCTGCCTTGAGGTCATTAACAATTTCCCCCCGTGTAGTTTTCGGCTGAGCTCTCACCTTCCTCAGGATCAAGGATACCCCACGAGGTGAGATTTTGCAAGGAGCCCCAGATCGATGTCGATTGACAGTCATTTTGTATGTCTTCTATTTTCTTACAATTGGACCAACAGTTGTCTCCTTCTCACCCAGCATCTTACTTATGGTTTTGTAGCCCATTCCAGCCTTGTGCAGGTCTATGATCTTGTCCCTGACATCCTTAGAAAGCTCTTTGGTCTTGCCCATGTTGTAGAGGTTAGAGTCAGACTGATTAATTGAGTCTGTGGACAGGAGTCTTTTATACAGGTGACCATTTAAGACAGCTGTCTTTAATGCAGGCACCAAGTTGATTTGGAGCGTGGAGGAGGCTGAACTCTTAATGGTTGGTAGGGGATCAAATACTTATTTCTCTGTGTACAATGCAAATAAATATATATAATTTTGACTATGTGATTTTCTTTTTTTTTTTTTATATAATCTATCTCTCACTAGTAAAATTAACCTAGCCTAAAAATTCTAGACTGTTCATGTCTTTGACAGAGGGCAAACTTACAAAATCAGCAAGGGATCAAATACTTATTTCCTTCACTGTATGTCTATTAGGGCGGATTTACACAAGCGTGTGCGTTTTTGCGCACGCAAGAAACGCGGCGTTTTGCGTGTGCATAAGGCACTTAACAGCTCAGTGTGTCATCAAAGGGGTTGTCTGGTCAGGGGGTGGTTTTTCATACTGATGACCTTTCCACAGGATAGGTCATCAGTATATGATCGGTGGGGGTCTGACACCTGGAGCCCGCACCGATCAGCTGTTCCGTCTGGCTCCGGGTGCTGGAAGTTATGCAGTGGTCGGTGCCGGAAGCATATGGCGGCTTCAGTCACTGTATAGCGGCCATGCTGGGTTACTGCAGCTCTACTCCTATACACTTGACTAGTAACAGAGTTGCAGTACTGCAGCACGGCCGCTATACTGTGACTGGAGCCGTCATATGCTTCCGTTACAGACCACTGCATAACTTCCAGCGCCGGTGGCAGCTAACCTATGCAGGGTCCGGGGTTTTGGACCACCATGGATGATATACTGATGACCTATCCCGCGAAAACAGCTCCTAATTTTCAGAGGTTTTTGCAGCAACTCGCGTTTTTCGCGGCGTATTTTACGGACGTTATTGGAGCTGTTTTTCAATGGAGTCCATGAAAAAGGGCTCCGAAAACGTCCCAAGAAGTGACATACACTTGTTTTTCATGGGCGGCTTTTTACGCACCGTATTTTGACAGAGAAGCGTAAAATAACACCTCGTGGGAACAGAACACCGTAAAACCCATTGAAACCAATAGGCAGATGTTTGTAGGCGTAATGGAGACGTTTTTCAGGCGTAATTCGAGGCGTAAAACACCCGAATCACGTCTGAAAACAGTGTGTGTGAACATACCCACTCCATTGAAAAACAGCTCCAATAACGGCCGTAAAATACGTCGCGAAAAACGCGAATTGCTACAAAAACTTCTGAAAATCAGGAGCAGTTTTGGCCTGAAAACAGCGCCGTATTTTCAGAAGTTTTTGGTCACTGCATGTGAACATACCCTAAAAGGCTGGGTTCACACATGTCATTTTTAGCCGTTTACATACGTTACTGCACATTTTCCCATAGAAATACACCTAGGTACAAAAATTGCCCTGACAAGCACTGCAAAAAAATTAATTTGGTGCACTAAAGGGGTTCTGTGATATTAGAGAAAGGGGTCTACTTTTTACTTTAAAAACATCAGCAGTCTTGTGGCGAGACTGTGTCTGGTGCTGCAGCTGAGCCACATTACAGTCATGTAAGATCAGACTCTGCTGCTTTTCCTAATCTCATAATAGGTGTAGTAGTCCTATCAGTACATCTCCTGTCCTATAGTCCTGCAGTTTCAGGACCCCTTCTATGAGTGATGAGCCGCTAACAAACTGGGGATCAGGATCTGGGAGATTTGGGACGTCTATACATAAAGTGCACGGCTGCTGCAGGGGAAATGTCTGGCTTCACCCAGCAAAATCAGCTGTTTCTGGGGGTCTCGGGAGCCGGACCTGCGCTGACCAGATGATTGCGGCAGGAGCTTCCTTATTAAAGGGGCCGTCTGTGATGAGACAACCCATTGAATGGTGCAGTGTCTACACTATGTGTGAATGAGGCCCATGAATGGGGAGCGAGTACATACCTGGACGTGTCCTGCTCAAGCTGTCAAGTGAAACGACCTGCTTCAGTTTTAGAACTTTACACATCCGGTAACTATAGGTGACTAATTGTGATGTAATGACCCTTGTGAGGTCATGTAGTGCTCTGGGGTGTCTATGATGTCATGTGTCTGGTGATGTCATCATGTGTTCCACTTCAATTTTTGTATTACGATTAAAGCAACAGTTGATTTGTTATTCAATGTGGAAAAAATTATAATATATTATATATGTAATTTGACAAAAGTCGCTAAATAAACCAAATAAGCTGAATAATAAACATACAAAATCTACAACCTCTCAGATATATAAAATAAATCAACATACACATGTATAGATAACCAATTCATTAATAATTCAACTGTAAAAAATACGGTGATACATTAACCCCTTCCCTCCACAGTCGTGATTTTATTTTTGCGTTGATATAGCTGCATGAGGGATTGTTTTTGCGGGACAAGGTGTAGTTTTTTACGGCAGTATTTATTGTACCATATAATATACTGGGAAACTGGTTAAAAATTATGTGTGGGGTGGAATGGGGAAAAAGCAGTGATTACTAAGATGTTTTTTTTAAGTTTCGTTTTTACAGCGTTTACTGTGTGGTAAAATGTTCACTTCATTCTGCGGGTCAATACGATTACGGCGATACCAAATTTATTTTAGATTTTTTAAGTTTTAACACCTTTAGGCCGGATTCACACGAGCATGTGCGTTTTGCATGCTCAAAACACCCGGCGTTTTGCGCGCGCAAAAGGCACTTGACAGCTCCGTGTGACAGCCCCGTATGATGCGCGGCTGCGTGCTTTTCGCGCAACCGCCATCATTATGACACTCCGTTTGGATGTTTGTAAACAGCAAAGCTCATGGTACTTTTCTGTTTTCATACATCCTTTTCACAGCTGTTGCGCGAATCACGCCGGTTGCACGGAAGTGCTTCCGTGTGGCATGCGTGGTTTTCACGCACCCATTAACTTCAATGGGTGCGTGATGCGCGAAAAACGCCCAAAAAACGGACATGTCGTGACTTTTTTTCAGCGGACTCACGCTGAGTAAAAATCTCGCACATGTCTGCACGGCCCCATTGACTAATATAGGTTCGGACGTATATCCCGTTCGTATATCCCGTTCGTCTGAATAAGCCCTTACAAAGAAAAAAACATTTGTTAAAAATAAAACATTTTTGTGTCGCCACATTCTGAGAGCCATAACTTTTTTATTTTTCCATCAATTGAGCGTTATGAGGGCTTGTTCTTTGCAGAACGAGTTTTAGTTTTTATTGGTGCCATTTTGGAGTACATGCGACTTTTTGGTCACTTTTTATTTCATTTTCTGTGTAGCTAATGTGACCAAAAAACAACAATTCTGGCATTTGTAAATTATTATTTTTTTCCGACATTCACCGTGCGGGTTAAATAACTTTATGTTTGAATAGTTTGGACTTTTACGTAAGCAGCGATACCAGTTATATTAATGTTTTATTTTTTAACATTACTTTAGGAAAAATATAGGAAAATATTTTTGTTTTAACTTTTATTATTTTTGTACTTTAAAAAACCTTTATTTAACTGATTTTTTTACAGGAGTGGGCTATCTGTGGAGCACTATATACAGGGGTGGACTATATGTGGAACACTATATACAGGGGTGGGCTAATACTACGGGGGGCTATATACTGGGGTGGGCGATATGCGGAGCACTAAATACTGGGGTGGGCTATATCTATAGGGGGCTATATACGGGGTGGACTATATGTGGAGCACTATAAACAGGGGTGGAATATATGTGGAGCACTATATACAGGGGTGGGCTATATCTACAGGGGGCTATATACGGGGTGGACTATATGTGGAGCACTATATACAGGGGTGGAATATATGTGTAGCACAATATACAGGGGTGGGCTATATCTACAGGGGGGCTATATACAGGGGTGGGCTATCTGTGGAGCACTATAGGGGGAGCTATTTGTGGGACACTATATACACGGGTGGGCTATATGGGGACACTATCTATGGGGGGCACTATCTACAGGGGGCTCTATGGCAGGCAATATCTACAGGGGGCACAGTATGTGTGTGTGTGGGACACGGTGTATGGTGCTATTATAATTGGAGGTTCAGTGTATGGTGCTATTATATTTAGGGGCGTAGTGTGTGGTATAATGAGAACTTTATCTTTGTTTATAGGTGTACAAATGTTGGAAAAGTGAGATGCTGAAGACATCTGAGCGGCAAACTGCAGAAATGGTCTGTGACCGGGAGAAGTCATCATAGAGGTCTGGATCGAATGGAGAAAAAGAATTAGAATCTGAGACGTCACCGGTGAGTCATTTAATGTAAATGTTTATTCTGCCTCTAATCAGCACTGTAGTTACTGTATGATCTGAAGCGAGATGATGGGTGGTATGATTATGATATGATTTATTTTTTGTGAAACAGCTTCTCCCAGCATATCCTTATCATTGTTCGGGCCATGCTGGGAGCTGTAGTTTTACGCCGTACATACCTATACGGTAGGGGTTGCACTAAATTGAGCTGTATTTGTGCTGGTGCTGTATTTATGTACTGAGCTTGGTTCTGGTGCTGTATACATCGCAAAAGTAATATCTCCAAATCTGTGCCAATAATAGTGTCGGGATGTAAGAAGAAATGAAAAAACTCAACCGCACCACAGCAAGCACTTCCTCTTACAAGATTTTCTCATATGACAAAATTCTGTGCCCAGTTGGCATTCAGTACATACCAGACTGGTGCAAGAACAGATGTCACTGCACCACAGACCGGCTCAGTTAATAATGTATTGCTTAGGTATGTCATGTTCATTACTACACAGCAACCAACCACAAGTTTGTGTCTACTGAAACCAAGCTCATTAATGGGTTCTTCTAGGTATAGACTGTTGTGTTATTTTCATTGTGTATATATATATTTCTCACTTTATGTATATGCACTTACTTACCAATATTGTTATTAAAAACTATGCCGCTGCCCCCGAAATAAAATAAACAAACGTTCTGCGCCTGGAAAACACTAAAACTGCCCAATGTTATTCCTAGAATAGGAATCTCAGTGACTTATATATCAATATACGCCCCCCTGAAAGCCCAATCATGTGATGCAGGAAGCTCTGTAGTTTCCTTCTACATAATGACGCGCCGACACAGCCCCACGTGACTTCTGCCTTCTCATCTCCTATTATTGGTGTCGGCGCATCATTAATCAGGTGACCTAGAGGGCCTGGCAATGCGACTGCTGCTATCTTAAGCCATCCCTCTACTTAGTCACGGCCGCATGCACAGCCTATCAGAGGGAAGGAATGAGCGGGGAATAGGCAGCAGTCAGATAAGAATAGCATGATGGGATATGTAGTTTATCAGTGCAAGCTGAATCACTAAATCCCGGAAGTAGAGGAGCGTTTGTGCCGCGATATCGCGGGTAAGTTAATGGCACTAAATTATTATTTTCTTTCAGGAAATTATGTAGTACCATAAGGGAAATTATATACATGTTTTGGGGGAGTTATTTGTATGGGCCGTCGGACAACTAATTTCAGCCGTTTGGTTTAGACAACCCCTTTAAAATCTCCCATTATAGTATTATTTAGGTTAATGAGGAAAGTGTACCCTTGAGGATTCCCCGCTAATAACCAGGGTAGTCGGCACAGTACAATGCTTTTCTTTGACATCAAGCAGAGGTTTTGAAAACTGTACTAGAAAGTTCCATAGCTGTGATTATAGGATGAATAAGATTTACTTTCATAATTATAGCAGCTAAAGGTCCAAACAGCAGAATCATCACCAGGGGACTTACATTATGAAAAAGGGTCTGTCCAAACTAGACAACCGAACTAAACAAGTATTTTATTGGTCGCTATAATTTGCCATTTCCAAAAGTGTAACTCAGATTAAAAATTAGGTCTTTCTGTTCAAAACTCCCTCTCATGCCCCCAGACCTGAGAACAGGCAGGGTGGAGGAGTTGTCAGGGTAAACTTCCTTTTCCCTGTTATTTCACACCGAATAACCACCTCTGTATGTTGGAATCTGAGGACATGCATGGAAGATATGTACCAAACAGACGAATGGTGGTAGACATCCTCCCTCAGTGAGGTAGGAAGTAAGAACTGAACAAAGAAACACAAAAGTTTTCCTCCCTAGAGATGTGGGATGTGCTTAAGCCCTGTTGGCTCTATTCAGCTGTAAGTTCTTCTGTACACTCCTCTTGCATTCCAGGGGAGGTGTCTTCCATAGGCGTGTCAGTCATGCAGGCTCCTTTGTGTTCCATAGACCCAATGTCTTTGTGAAATATACTGATATATATATATATAAGGATAATATTTTTGCAGACAATATACATGGTAATGATCCCTGACAGTCCCCCCTAAAAATATTATTACTCTATCCCTGAGTCTTGCCTAGCAACCTACTACTGACCACTCGAACCAGGCGGGTAGGGGTTTTGGATTTCTTCACCAGCTTGAGACAAGCTACTCCTTATGAGTGACCCCCCCCCCTTTGTACCTGGACTTCCAAGGTTTCGGAATGGTCCTAACTTTCCCTATTCTCCTCAGTATACAGGATGGTTGTCTTGGTATAATCTACAAACCACTGCTGGTTGTAATATATATAATTAATCCAGTCTACATTTTTAATAACGGTAATAATTGTCGCACTTTCACTAACTGTCCTAATGGGAATTTTACCCCCGCAGATATAACAGGTCATGGGCAGCATCTTCCTCAAACCTAAAGACACCCAGGTAACATAACCTCCGGGCTCTCATTGCTGCCATGTACTTCTTACATATGAGTGACAACAACCAGTGACCTTCACCTCACACCTCCACATAAAACTCCTCAGATTCTAATTTGCAGTACCGTTGCATATTTACACACATTATAATTATAAACCTCAGACAATATAAACAATAGGGCCTCAATTAATAATATAATGCTATCACTAATCTCATGCTATCACCCTCAGGTTTTGGGTCCCATCAGTTCATTGCAAGTCCTGTGCATCATCGTCCTCTTCTTCTTCTGTCTTCTGTGGAGTCAGACTGCACAGTGGTGTCCAGTGGGGGATTTATTATTATCCTCCACCTGGTCACTTACTTATTAAAACACTTGATACTGCTGACGGATTCACTCAGGTCTTTGGTCTTTACTTTGATCTTTGCTGATGTCATCAGGACTTGGTTTGGTCGTTCTCATCTTTCAGACACCGTCTCTTTTAGTATACGTCACTGGGCTGTACATAGCACCTCATGCTGTGAGCCTGGGGTGAGATCCCACGTAGACGGAGTAGTGGAGTTTTATTGTGACTACCACAAACCCTCCGCATCTATCCTCTTCCTCCGGTAAGTTACTTGTCTGGGCGGCTGCTTAGAATTTCGACACTGCCGTCAGTTCATGACAGACGCATTGTACTGGCTCCGGCTGCGCCTGCCGCATCTCAGTGATGGAGTTCATCATATTAAAAGTCTTCTAGTTCATGTTTACTGGCACTTGCCGGGGACCCCCAACCCTTGTCAATTGTTAAAATAAATACTAATCTGGTGATAACAT
Source organism: Rhinoderma darwinii (assembly GCF_050947455.1). Taxonomy (NCBI): domain Eukaryota; kingdom Metazoa; phylum Chordata; class Amphibia; order Anura; family Rhinodermatidae; genus Rhinoderma; species Rhinoderma darwinii. The sequence continues at coordinate 32,500,774 of NC_134687.1, read as the reverse complement.
CATCCGCATACACTATAAACGTTGTTCTAAGTACATACAATAATAATGACATGCCCTTAACTACATCAAACAAACACCTTTATATAAGAAAAACTTCTCTGTTCCACTGGACAGGGCACCTAGAAGATGTGTAATTACTGCGTACATTGTATTTGAACTTGGTGTCACACTTTCCAGCAGGATTTATACCTTATTCTCAGCTGATTACCTGGAACAGCTCCTATTCACAGAAATATACACAGATTCCACATGTTTATCTGACAAGTGTCTCAAACCAATTTTTCTCCCCCTACTCTGGTTCAATTTACCTGGGAAGGCCTCTCAAGGTCGGTTCTCTTCGTGGGAGGCGGGTATGATAAGGTTGGCACCGGTCTGCCAGGACTGTTCTGTAGTCAAATCAAACAGCTCTAACAGAATTTAGCAGCATCAGCTGTAAAACCTGGGACATACCAATTAGATCTTACCACATCGATCCTTGCAGTCTTGGGGCATATGTGAGGTCACACCATCAATGCAAGTGCCATCAAGAATGCCTTGGGTGCTACCGGTTTACCTTCCTTTATCCGTCCACATTCTGTTAGAATCTGGTTCTCACGCCTTCCGCTCCCAGTTGGACACTTCTTGTGGAGAACAATCTTTTCATCGCATAATCAGTAATTGATCTTAATAAGATAATTGAGTTGAAGAAAAACATCAACAAATAACATCTTTACATCAAACGTTCACACTTGGCAGTAACTAAACCTGATATATACAAACTGATTCTTCTTCTTTTTTTATATATATATATATATATATATATATATATATATATATATATATAACACGATATTCAGAAAGTGTTGTGGGAATATTAAATACTGAGGTTAAGTTCTATGTAAAGTTCAGGACCAGCCTTAGCATTGGACTATTGGAGGCATCAGTATTATGTTTGTGTAAATGATAACTTCTCAGTGCAAGTAGATTCCCATTTGAAAATATTTTTGTTGTGAAAGGAACATTTTAGAGCAGAGAATTTTGTGCAGTGTATATGTATATATATATATATATATATATATATATATATATATACACATACACATATACACTGCATAAAATTCTCTGCTCTAAAATGTTCCTTTCACAAAAAAATATTTTCAAATGGGAATCTACTTGCACTGAGAAGTTATCATTTACACAAACATAATACTGGTGCGTCCAATAGTCCAATGCTAAGGCTGGTCCTGAACTTTACATAAAACTTAACCTCAGTATTTAATATTCCCACAACACTTTCTGAATATCGTTATTAAACAAACTAACTTTGGGACAATATCTGGAGAACTGCTGACATCTTATCATTGTACAAACACCAGTTCAATACTTGGGATAACACTGTTCCCCTGTCACTACACACAACGTCTGCAGTGGGGAAGATACCAGCAGGGCTTCAGGCCCCCCTGAGAACAGGTCTACACACATGAGCACATTGTCATACACTTCTAGCTCGGGTAGTTGTATGTTCTGCAGTCGCTGGGACGGGTAATCTGGCCGGGCTGCACTTTTCACAGGTACCTTTACTGTTTTATCTATGTCATGCCATGCGCACATCATGCCGGCTGCTACAAACCTAGCGGTGGCATTATTGTATCCAGGGACAAGCCAATTTACTGACACCTGGCTGCACATAGTCTTGTTGTCAGTTCTGTCTTCCCTTGCTCTGTCAATTGGCTTACCCGATAATCCAATAAAGTTCCCACTACCAATGGGCCCATAATTGTGGGCGATGCCAAAAGCGTACCTAGAGTCAGTGTAAATGTCGGCCGTCTTACCTTCTGCCAGGTTACAGCCTCAGCGAGCACCTCCAGCTCCGCTCCTTGAGATGAACAAGAAGGTGAGAGTGGTTTCTGGATAATATCCCTGGTGCCTGTTATCCTGTCTTGTACATACTGTATATGATGAAGCATTTCTACATTACACATTTAAATTAAAACCCATGTCACATATAGATAGAACATTTCAAAGGGGTGGCGTCTTCATTCTCTAAAATAAAAACAAATATTATACACTTCTCCACACTCATCTGATAATCCAGAACACTTTGAGAATGTCACTTTTATCAGGTTCCGTAAATACTTTATTAATACAAAAACAAATAAAAATTACTAAAATCTTTACATAAGATTAACACTGTTTAGATAATTTTCACCTCCTTCCCTACTAAATCTGTAAAGACTCATCTGTGAGTGACCTCGGCCTCTTGTTTGTAAATTCGCTGGAGGGGGATGGTCTCTTACACATTTTGTAGATCTCCTGGAACCAAATTCATTAATTCAAAACAAACCAAAATTGTACCTGATCAGTTCCTTCACCATTCCCCCCTTTGTGGACTCTGCGAAAGTACTGTAGCAGGGTTCAAAACTACAGGTCAACATAATAAGGTTGGGCACTTTATCTGGGGGGCACTAGTTTGGCCCCCTGTAATCCACAACAGCCTGGAACAAAAATGACTTTCTCCTGACAAAAATACATTTTATCTTTAAAATGACTTGCAACCATTTACCTGTAAAACATCTCACATTTTCCAAAATAACATTTAGGCAGCACTATAGCACGTGCCTCATGTGTAAAAACAAAAACAAAACAATTGTAATTAGTTATTCTATAACACAGAAAATAATATATCTGGTAATATGAATTACTGCAAACCAATAAACTGTATATAAAAATAGGGAACAGTGGGGGCACATACATTTTCAAGACCCCATGTCTCACAATATCTGTAGTTTAATACATTTGAATTAACATCAAAACACATTAACTCCTTAATGCCGCAGGACGGATATATCCGTCCTCAGCAGCTGCTAGTTCGCGCAGGAGGACGGATATATCCGTCCTGTGATCGCGCGGGTACTGCCACAGTACCCATGCGATCAGCGGCAGGAGCACGGCTGTTATACACAGCCTGGCTCCTGCTGCAACTGCCGGAATCGAAGCGCGCTCCGATTCCGGCAGTTTAACCCATTAAATGCCGCTGTCAATAGTGACAGCGGCATTTAATGTGTTTGACAGAGGGAGGGAGCTCCCCTCTGTCACCCGATCGGCGCCCTCGCAAACAAATCGCGGGTCGCCGTCGGGTTTCCATGACAGCCGGGGGTCTAACAAAGACCCCCAGGTCTGTCTTCAGCATCTGCCTGTTAGGCGATGCCGGAGGCATGACCTAATAGGTTGCCTGTCAGTTTTACACTGACAGGCAATAATGCTTCGGTATACTAAGTATACCAAAGCATTATATATGCGATCAGCACATCGCATAGTGAAGTGTCCTGATGGGACTTAAAAAAAAAATGACAATCAGTTAAATAAAGTTTGTTAAAAAAAAAAATACAGTCAAAGTCAAATAAAACTACTTTTTTGGCCCAAAAAGTGGTTTTATATAGTAAAAGTGTCAAAACAAATCACACATACACATATATGGTATCCCCGCGATCGTAACAACTTGACCAATAAAATGAACACATTAATTAAACCGCCGGATGAACGGCGTCCAAAGAAAACGCAAAAAACAACGGCAAAATTCTCTCTTTTCTCCCATTCCCCCCATAAAAAATAAAATAAAAGTTAATCTATAAGTCCTATGTACCCCAAAATAGTACTAATGAAAACTACACATTGTCCTGCAAAAATCAAGCCCACATACGACCACATCGACGGAAAAATAAAAACGTTACGTCTCTTGGAATGCGGCGATGCAAAAACAAGTAATTTTTTTCTAAAAGGGTTTTTATTGTGCAAACGTAGGAAAAACATATAAAACCTATACATATTTGGTATCCCCGTAATCGTGCCAACCCATAGAATAAAGTTAACATGTTATTTACGCTGCATAGTAAACGGCGTAAATTTATAACGTGAAAATTAATGCTGGAATAGCTGCTTTTTTTCAATTCTCTCCTAAAATAAAGTTAATAAAAGTTAATCAATATGTTATAAGCATCTAAAAATGGTACAATTACAAAATACAACTCGTCCCGCAAAAAAGAAGCCCTTATACGGCTATGTCGACGGAATAAAAAAAAAGTTACGAGTCTTGGAATGCGACCGTGAAAAAACAAAAAATAATCCTTGGTCATTAACGTGCAAAATGGCCCGGTCATTAAGGGGTTAAATATTATCACATCATAACACATAAATATGCAGCGTAACTGTTATATCTTTTTGCAGACATATCCAGCGGTCTGTAATATTTTCCTCACTTGGTGAAGTTACTGGACAACAACGCATGCGCAAAAATAAGAAACTTTCCTTCACACAGAAAAAAAAGAAACTGATTTTAATCCCATACACAAAACACTAAGAATTTAGTTTTTTAGACATTACAGCTGTTAAAAATAAGAGCATACAATATAGATCTAATATCAGTGCAATATTTTAATCCCTTGTCTCATCAGTCCACGCTCTATATACAAGCTTACACCAGTCTGCTTCACACCGCACACTGCACACAGCCCCCTCTCCCCCACACAATCCATATGATTCATCGCATTCTACAGGAGGGGGTCACGCACTCACTCCTCACAGCTTCTGTTCTCACAATCTTAACAATTTCAATGCCGGCAAAACAACGTATGTATCTGCAATCATTCATCACACTATTGTATAGGAATTATCTATGTTCAAAACATCAAACACATAATCTGTAACTGTATCCAATCTGTCGGCCACTATCTCTTTATTATGATGACGTGTCTTTTCACCAGTGCACAGCGTCCTGCACCCCTGGGACGGAATCTAGAAGAGAAGAAAACACTGCAGCATGTGTTACTGGCAACTCTTTACTCAGGGAAATGACAAAATTAACAAGGCTATCATTTCATACAGATTTGGGCGGGCTGGGCGTGACCTCATCAGGGGGTGGGGGGGCAGCCTCTCCCACAGGAAGCACATTTCTCAGCTGTGAGGGGGGTTTTGCTGCCCACAATGAGGACACACCCAACATGAGGGACCGTCGCCATTACAGGGCGGTGGCTGGTCCTGTGGTTTCTAATACATAACATAATACAATGCCTTTCTTATTCCTAACTTATTCCTAACTTCCCTTCGCTTCACCAAATCATACGAATAGGATCGTCCGGGTATGGGTGATCCTGATGATTTGAATATGGACCGTAAACCATCCATTTTAACAGTCATAAATTACGCGAAGAATATAAACAACTTTTGGTCTACAACTATCTGGTGACCGGTTTCACCATGGTCTGGCCAACATATTACCTACGACTTATCACACGACTTATCAGTACGTTACACACCCCGCGTGCACCTGTCCCACGACCTATTACACGACTTATCGTACATTATTGTGCCCGCATGCCCGCGTATAAGACAGGTTATAATACTACCCACGACTTATCGCACATGATTGTGCCCGCGTGCCCCTGTATAAGACAGGTTATATTTTCTATCGAGTCCCTAATTACCCAGAGCATGGTTAGTCGGGCGCGACTAATTTGTTACGGGTACGTGACCTCACAGCGGGGATGTGGCCCCTGTCGCCTGAGATAATCAAGGCAACCGACCAGGGTTCTATAGACCACCACAAGACCGTCCACTAACACAGATAATTCGAAGATTTATAAAATCAACTGACTTACTTACTGTGTTATTGTGGAGGTGATAAGGCTCCTTCAGTGGGCAGTCCTGGGTCGTCTGTTTCACCCTGTGATTGTCGGTTGTCCGGATTCCGAGATCCCCTCGAGTGTGGCCCCACGTTGGGCGCCAATTGTCAGGGTAAACTTCTTTTTCCCTGTTATTTCACACCGAATAACCACCTCTGTATGTTGGAATCTGAGGGCATGCATGGAAGATATCTACCAAACAGACGAATGGTGGAAGACATCCTCCCTCAGTGAGGTAGGAAGTAAGAACTGAACTTTTTATTAAACAAAGAAACACAAAAGTTTTCCTCCCTAGAGATGTGGGACGTGATTAAGCCCTATTGGCTCTATTCAGCTGTAAGTTCTTCTGTACACTCCTCTTGCATTCCAGGGGCGGTGTCTTCCATAGGCGTATCCCTCATGCAGGCTCCTTTGTGTTCCATAGACCCAATCTCTTTGTGAAATATACTGATATATTTATATATATACATATATATATATATATATATATATATATATATATATACAGTGAAGGAAATAAGTATTTGATCCCTTGCTGATTTTGTAAGTTTGCCCACTGTCAAAGACATGAACAGTCTAGAATTTTTAGGCTAGGTTAATTTTCTAGTGAGAGATAGATTATATAAAAAAAAAAAAATCACTTAGTCAAAATTATATATATTTATTTGCATTGTGCACAGAGAAATAAGTATTTGATCCCCTACCAACCATTAAGAGTTCCGCCTCCTCCAGACCAGTTACACGCTCCAAATCAACTTGGTGCCTGCATTAAAGACAGCTGTCTTAAATGGTCACCTGTATAAAAGACTCCTGTCCACAGACTCCATTAATCAGTCTGACTCTAACCTCTACAACATGGGCAAGACCAAAGAGCTTTCTAAGGATGTCAGGGACAAGATCATAGACCTGCACAAGGCTGGAATGGGCTACAAAACCATAAGTAAGATGCTGGGTGACAAGGAGACAACTGTTGGTGCAATAGTAAGAAAATGGAAGACATACAAAATGACTGTCAATCGACATCGATCTGGGGCTCCATGCAAAATCTCACCTCGTGGGGTATCCTTGATCCTGAGGAAGGTGAGAGCTCAGCCGAAAACTACACGGGGGGAACTTGTTAATGATCTCAAGGCAGCTGGGACCACAGTCACCAAGGAAACCATTGGTAACACATTACGCCGTAATGGATTAAAATCCTGCAGTGCCCGCAAGGTCTCCCTGCTCAAGAAGGCACATGTACAGGCCCGTCTGAAGTTTGCAAATGAACATCTGGATGATTCTGAGAGTGATTGGGAGAAGGTGCTGTGGTCAGATGAGACTAAAATTTAGCTCTTTGGCATTAACTCTACTCGCCGTGTTTGGAGGAAGAGAAATGCTGCCCATGACCCAAAGAACACCGTCCCCACTGTCAAGCATGGAGGTGGAAACATTATGTTTTGGGGGTGTTTCTCTGCTAAGGGCACAGGACTACTTCATCGCATCAATGGGAGAATGGATGGAGCCATGTACCGTCAAATCCTGAGTGACAACCTCCTTCCCTCCACCAGGACATTAAAAATGGCTCGTGGCTGGGTCTTCCAGCACGACAATGACCCGAAACATACAGCCAAGGCAACAAAGGAGTGGCTCAAAAAGAAGCACATTAAGGTAATGGAGTGGCCTAGCCAGTCTCCAGACCTTAATCCCATCGAAAACTTATGGAGGGAGCTGAAGATCCGAGTTGCCAAGCGACAGACTCAAAATCTTAATGATTTACAGATGATGTGCAAAGAGGAGTGGGCCAAAACTCCATCTAACATGTGTGCAAACCTCATCATCAACTACACAAAACGTCTGACTGCTGTGCTTGCCAACAAGGGTTTTGCCACCAAGTATTAAGTCTTGTTTGCCAAAGGGATCAAATACTTATTTCTCTGTGCACAATGCAAATAAATATATATAATTTTGACAATGTGATTTTCTTTTTTTTTAAATATATATATAATCTATCTCTCACTGGTAAAATGAACCTAGCCTAAAAATTTTAGACTGTTAATATCTTTGACAGAGAGCAAACTTACAAAATCAGCAAGGGATCAAATACTTATTTCCTTCACTGTGTGTATATATATATATATATATATATATATATATAAAAGGACATGTAAGGATAATATTTTTGACAATATACATGGTAATGATACATGGTATACATGGTAATGATCCCTGACAGATCCCCCTAAAAATATTATTACTCTATCCCTGAGTCTTGCCTAGCAACTTACTACTGACCACTCGAACCAGGCGGGTAGGAGTTTTGGATATATAAAAATATATATGTATGTGTTAAGGAACTGCCAGGCACAGCTTCTGTATCCATGCCCATAGGTAATCAGTCTGCACCTGCTTCTATGTCTGTGAGACTGACTCCATCTTCCACCACTCAGGATGGCAGGCTTAGGAGTGGGAGAGCCTATCACAGCCTGGCCAGACGGAGCTAGCTCCCGCCCTCTGTCTATTTATACCTGCCTTTCCTGTTCCTCCTTGCTTGTGATTCTTCTCTGTTGGTTTCCTGGCCCTGCTGCAGCTTCTTGAACTACTTGTCCCTGCTTCGTATTGACCCTGGCTTACTGACTACTCTTCTGCTCTTCGTTTGGCACCTCGTACTCTCCTGGTTTGACTCGGCTCGTTTACTACTCTTGTTGCTCACGGTGTTGCCGTGGGCAACTGCCCCGTTTCCCTTTGTTCTGTGTTTCCTTGTCTGTTGTCTGTCGTGGACCATCGCCCAGTTGTACCCCGTCGCCTAGGGCGGGTCGTTGCAAGTAGGCAGGGACTGAGTGGCGGGCAGATTAGGGCTCACTTGTCTGTTTCCCTATCCCTGTCATTACAGTATGTAAGGATAATATTTTTGCAAACAATATACATGGTAATGATCCCTGACAGAGTAGGTATAATTCTTTCCCCACACTGCACTTTTAAGGTCATTCCCCCGGTCCCCTCGCTCACATTTCCCTCCTTTGAAGTCCACACCATCAGACTCTTTAACCCCTTTTCCCTCAGAGTGGCAGTTGTCTACCGCCCCCCAGGCTCACCCCGCCAATTCCTGGATCATTTTGCTGCCTGGCTTCCACAATTTCTATTCTCTGAAACATCCACTCTCATCATGGGTGACTTCAACATCCCCATTGATAACCCAATCTCCTCATCTGCCTCCCAGTTTCTATCCTTAATCTCCTCCCTAGGTCTGTCACAACTCTCCTACACATGAAGACGGCCATTCACTTGACCTGGTCTCTGCTCAGTTTCTGACTTTATTAACTCTCCTCTCCCGCTCTCTGATCACACCTTCTCTCCTTTACTATCAAATATTCTCTGCCTCCTCAGGTCATGCCTACGTATAAGACATACAGAAATCTACATGCCATTAACACTCAGCAACTCATAGACAGTCTACAGTCCTCATTGTCCCCTATCTCTTTCTTCTCCTGTCCCAATATGGCTGCCAAACAATACAATAACACTCTCAAAAATGCATTGGATGAAGCAGCACGCCCTACACTCCGAACCACCCGACAAAGATGGCGACAACCCTGGCACGCACCTCAATCCCGCTTTCTTCAGCGGTGCTTGAGATGTGCTGAACGACTGTGGAGAAAATCGCATTTGGCTGCAGATTTCCTCCATTACAAATTTATGCTCAAAACTTACAACTCTGCCCTTCACCGCGCCAAACAAGTCTATTTCACCTCTCTCATCTTCACACTATCCAATAATCCAAAACGTATCTTTGATACTTTTCACTCCCTCCTTAGTCCTAAAGTGCAGACACCAATCACAGATCTCAGTACTGAAGACCTGGCCACTTATTTTAAAGTTAAAATTGACAACATCCGGCATGAGATTATCTCCCAGTCCCCTAGTAACATCGATCCCCTTCCCTCCCGCACTCCCTCTTCCTCACTTTCAGCATTTGACCCAATAAAAGAAGAAGTCTCCAGGCTCTTCTCTTCCTACTACCTGCCCTAGTGATCCAATCTGGTTTCCGCACTCTACACTCCACAGAAACTGCTCTTACTAAAGTCTCACACAATCACTTGGCGGCTAAATTGGACGGTAAATATATTCTCCTGATTCTTCTGCATCTCTCTGCAGCCTTTGACACTGTAGACCACCAACTTCTACTTAACATGCTCCACTCCATTTGCCTCAAGGACGCGGCTCTCTCTTGGTTTTCCTCTCTCTGACCGCTCGTTCAGTGTGTCATTTGCTGGTTCTACTTCTTCTCCTTATCCACTTGCTATCGGGGTTCCTCAGGGATTAGTCCTAGGTCCACTCCTCTTTTCTCTCTACACAGCCCCTATTGGACAAACCATCATCAGATTTGGCTTCCAGTACTATCTCTACGCTGATCACACCCAATAATATGCCTCTTCCCATGACATCACCAACGCTATAATAAAAAACACCAGTATTTGTCTGCTGTCTCTAACATCATTTCCTCTCTCTATCTGAAACTGAATCTTTCTAAAACTGAGCACCTTGTGTTCCCACCATCTACTAACCCCCCTAAACCTGATGTCTCCATCTCAGTGTGTGGCACTGCCATAACTCTTAAGCAGCACGCCCGCTGACGGGGTTGTTTTTGACTCAGATTTTACCTTTACTCCTCACATTCAATCACTTTTACGCTCCTGTCATTTTCACCTTAAAAACATCTGCAGTATCCGCCCTTTTCTTACTGAGGAAACAGCCAAAACTCTCATTGTCGCTCTGATTCACTCTCGTCTTGACTACTGTAACTCATTACTAGTCGGTCTTCCCCTCACTAAACTCTTCCCTATCCAATCTATCCCTAACACAGCAGCCCGGCTCATCTATCTGACCAACCGCTACACCAACGCCTCTACCCTCTGCCAGTCACTGCACTGGTTGCACATTCCCTTCAGAATTAAATTCAAACATATTACTCTTACCCACAAAGCTCTCCCCAGTGCTGCACCTCCTTACATCTCCTCCCTCATCTCTGTCTACCACCCTACTCACGCTCTACGTTCTGCCAACATTCTCAGATTAAAATGCTCTATAATCCGAACCTCCCACTCCCGTCTCCAAGATTTCTCCCGTGCTGCACCAGTCCTCTGGAATGCACTACCCCGGACAATCAGATTAATTACCTATATCCATATTTTTAAACGTGCCCTCAAAACACATCTTTTTAGACAGGCCTATAACATCCCCTAATGTGACTCCTTTCCATGGCCCCCCCTTTAGATTAGTCATCAAAATTAGATTGCCTCACACTCCTTCTCTTCATGTCCGTCATACGCGGATACTGGCTGGTGACCTGCTCATGCAGCTTTATGTGTACCACCCCATGTGTATAAAAGATAGCTGGACCATTGCACAGAACAAACACTGTTACACATTGTGTGTCCCTTATTTCGTCATAGATTGTAAGCTCTTGCGAGCAGGGTTCTCACTCCTCTGGTTTGAATTGTAAATTAACTTTGTCACTATGTAATGTCTGATATTGTCTCTTTCATGTTCCCTCTAAATTAAAAAGTGCTGCGTAATATGTTGGCGCTATATAAATAAAGATTATTATTATTATTTATTATATAGGCCCCAATTACTATAGTAACTTTTATAGATGTGGTGAGGGGGGGCCGCAATTGCGACCGCTGCGACCCCTATAGTTACGCCACTGCATGAAGGGCTGTACTTGGTCTGCAACAATGTTTAGGTAGGTGGTACATGTCAAAATAACATCCATATGAATGCCAGGACTCAAGGATTGCCTAGAGCATCACACTGCCTCCGCCGGCTTGTTTTCTTCCCATAATGCATCCTGGTGCCATCTCTTACTCATATGGCCATCCACGTGATGTAGAAGAAAATGTGATTCATCAGACCCAGGTCCAGTTCTGGTGTCTGTTGTAGACGCCCTCGGTAATGGACAGGGTCATGGCAATGACCAGTCCGAAACTACGCAGCCTTTTATACAGCAAGCTGTGATGCTCCGTGTGTACTGACACCTTTCTATCATAGCCAGTAGTAACTATTTCAGGAATTTGTGCTACTGTAGTTCTTCTGTGTTATCACAACAGACGGGCTAGCCTTCACATCTCACGTGCCTCAATGAGACTTTCCGTTGTTCTTGTTCACCCGTCTTCTTTCAGGTAGTATGTGTAGAAGGGATATTTAGAACGGGAGTTAACATTATGACATATAAATGGGTGGAGTGATGTTTTATTAGCAGTCGGCATATGGAGTCCCTTATAATTACTGATCCTGAAGCAGCTGCATCCATTTGTTCGGGGGCCGATAAAACGTTTTATGCATTTATACCGGTTGGATCTGGACTTTTATAGCGAATGGAGTGAATTTATCAACTTTTCTACATCAGTTTTCTGACGTAAATCATAGTAGAAATCTACATCAGCTCCTAGCTGGCGCAGATTTTATTTCGTGGCCAAGAGCATAACAGGGTAGAGGAAGGCCCTGTACTGTCCCCATAATCAGATAAATTAATCTGATTAATCTGACCCCACCCCCTGATCTCCTCCGGCTCTTACATTAGGCTGCGTCGCGTACAAAGTCCTGGCTCCCGGTAGCGTCATGGCCTCGTTCTGACACTGCCTGGCGTCAAATCCTTGTATGCGCTGCGGCCTGTATGTGGGAGCCTGAGGAGATCTGGGGGAGGAGCGGAGCTGTGAGGTAATTTATTTTTCTTTTATATCCAACCGGGGGGTAATGTGGGGTAGTGCGACAGCGATTGCGGTAGACCGCCACATGAATGATGCAACACTTCTTTTTAAGAAGCGGTCATCTCTTGATAAATGTGTCGCATCGTACTCCAGTGAACTGTGTATTAAGACTGGCGTATAAAATTTCTGCATTAATAACACCCCGGCCCATATGTGTTCTTTACCAGACAGATCATCTATTGTATACTCTCTCCGGATCCTGAGACTTTGACTTTAACATATTCTAAAGCTCTGAGGCTCAAACGTTGCTCCTACAGAACTTTACCTGGGCCGTTTATTCCGCAGTATGGACAAAGAATAAGGACCCCTATACACTATGTTTGGGCGCTGCATTTAGCGTTTATGTCCGGAAAGCTCCAGACGTACACTGTAAAGACGTACATTTTGGCCTCCGTCAGGCTGGTATACGTTATCATATATTTTTTCTTTTGGTATTATATACCATGGAAGACTTCTCTATTCCATCCCAGGGATCCCAAAAATATTATAGTACGCAGCATATGTTTTTTTTTTTTTTTTTACAAGAGCCTAGGGGTGGTCTATGCCACTGTATGGTACACGTCACAAACATACGTTTAACCTATACAACACAGGCTTTTAAATACATTTTCATGATGTATACGTGAAACGGATGCCATATTAGTCTATGGGTGACAGAATCTGATAGTGCCTGATAGTTACATCCATCATCCATAGACTATAATGGTATTAGTTTAACGGATATGTCATGAACGCTCATGACCCCAGGTCATAATGTCTTCGTTTAGGATGTACCATTATAGTCTTTAGGGTTGGATGCCACTGTTAGGGCGTCCGTGACAGCCTACTTTTAACGCATATGTTGGGAGCTTCTTCCGGCGTATATGTCAAACATAGGCAAATGAGCGTGGTGTGAACTACCGGTGCAGTAATGTTATAGTTTTCCATTAAGTACGGAGTGGCGGTGATCATACAGACGAGGCTGGATAGCAGCACGGAGGGCTTAAGGGAAAGCCTCCATGACTTCCATAGGAGGGAAAGGTTAGCCAATAGGAAGGGAAAGGGTTAGTGGAGGCAGGGAAAAAGGGAGCAGACCGAGAGGTGAGGTATCTGTTCCTCCCGCTGTTTTCGGCATTGAGCCGGAAGTAGCGGGAGGAACAACAGGTAGAAAATTAGCTCCCACCCTCCCGCCCTAAATTGGGTTGTACTTTTGGGATTGGGGTTGTTTTGCGGTTGTTTATTTTATTGTGCTTATGACGTATGCTTATGTAACTTGTGTTTCTCATTTTCTTTGGAGCAGGTCCGGGTGTCATGGCATCTGGCGGGTGGAGTCCTTGAGGTTGGTCAGTACAAAATGGTGGGGGGGTCGTATCTGGGGGTATGCGTCCCCCAAAAAGGTATATAATTTGAAGACTTCATAGGGTGTTATCCCTTTGAAGTGGTCTTCTGGTGGTTGGAGCCATCTGCAGAGCTGGTTTACGGCTGGAGGTAAAGAGTTGGTGGTGGTTTGCAGATGGCTAACTTAAAGGAAATCCGGTGTTAAATGGCTTCAAGGACTTCCCCTGCTCTGTTAAGTGTTAATAATGTTGATTGTTATTTCTGATTCTGACCCATGTTGGGTCATGTGAATTATAGGAGGAATTCTCTGGTCGAATTCCTAAAGGAGTTATCCGAATGTTTTCGATTAAATTGCATTTAAAATAATGTAAATTAATAAACGGCTGCTGTGGCCATTTCACATCCAACCTCGGTTGTCACGTGTCGTTATTTGGTGGTGGGCAAGAAAAGGTGAATAAAAGTTAAATGGTTTAAATAACACATGACTCTACTTAGGCCAGTCATGATCATGGTTACTGTGTGCAGAGAAAGTACTGTGTTCCAGACAAAAATCAAACTCCAACATTTTTACAAATTTTTACTTTATTTTAATTAAAATTAGCAGCAGTGTCATGTAAATATTGCTGACACTTTATACCATTACATAAAGGATCACAGTGACTCTCAGGTCAGCACGGTGGGGACCACAGAACTTGCTGCGGTTATTATCACTAGTCCACCATTGTACTGAGCTGAGAGCCACTGGACCCGGAGATCCAGAGGAAGGCGAAGAAACCCCCCAGAGAGTTATAACTCAGGGGGGAAAAAAATTCCTTCCTGACCCCACAAGTGGCGATCGGATATCACCCTGGATCAAATCTATGCTGCTGAAAATCGTTATAGAATTATAAGCTCAGTAGAGCCGACAACCGAGAGAACACGATGCAACCTGCTCCTAAGAGATTACACTCTAATATAACAATACTCTGCTCCTAAGAGCTTACACTCTAATATAACAATACTCTGCTTCTAAGAGCTTACACTCTAATATAACAATACTCTGCTCCTAAGGGCTTACATTCTAATATAACAATACTCTGCTCCTAAGAGCTTACACTCTAATATAACAATACTCTGCTCCTAAGAGCTTACAATCTAATATAACAATACTCTGCTCCTAAGAGCTTACACTCTAATATAAAAATACTCTGCTCCTAAGAGCTTACACTCTAATATAAAAATACTCTGCTCCTAAGAGCATGTTCACACGTGGCAGAATTGCTGTGGAATTCCGCTGCGGACAGTCCGCACTGGAAATCCACAGCAGACAGTCTGTCCATAGGTTTCCACACCTTTTAAGTTATCTTCGTGCAGATGTTGCGGACAACTCCGATGCGGACCATAGGCTGCGGTGCGGAATTTGGTGTCCGCAGCATACACTGGCTGTTGCGGACTTGATGCGTACTTGTGGCGGAATTTCTCCATTGACTTCAATTGAGTTGCAAAATTACGCAATGAAATCCGCAGATGTTATGTGTGTTGCGTTGCGGATTGCTTTCATGAACAGGATATTTCATCATTCTGGCTGGACCTGTGTGTTTCGAGGTCTATAGCCAGACTGGGATGGAATGTTTTATAAGAGAGCAGGATGTACTCTTCACCTGAATACGCAAGGACTAATCCGCAGCAATTACTTCACTTTTTAGGCAAAGGCTCAATGGAATCTGCAAAGCGGATTATGTGCGGCATTGATGCGGACAGTGTCTGCAGAATTCTGCCACGTCTGAACATGTCCTAAGAGCTTACAATCTAATATAACACTCTGCTCCTAAGAGCTTACAATCTAATATAACACTCTGCTCCTAAGAGCTTACAATCTAATATAACACACTGCTCCTAAGAGCTTACACTCTAATATAACACTCTGCTCCTAAGAGCTTACAATCTACTATAACAACACTCTGCTGCTAAGGCCCTGTTCACACAGAGTTTTTTGAAGGCGGGAAAATCTGCCTCAAAACCCCTTCAGGAATTTTGAGGAAGATTTTGCCCTGCTAGTAGAATATTTGCCATGTTTTTCTGCGGCGTTTTTCGCCCGCTGAGTGCCTTAGGAAAAAACTGACACATTATACGCGATCTTTGCCTCCCATTGATGTTGATGGGAGGTCAGAGACGGAAACGCCTGAAGAAAGGGCATGTCACCTCTTCCTCTTGCGAGCGTTTTTTACCGCTTGCGGAAAAAAAAACGACTCCGCCGTCCATTGAAATCGGTGGAAAGCGATTTTGGGCGATTCTTGGCGCTTTTTCCGACGCAATTCCCACGTCAAAAGCAGCGCCAAAATATCTGTGTGAACCAGCCCTAAGAGCTTACGATCTAATATAACACTCTGCTCCTAAGAGCTTCCGATCTAATATAACACTCTGCTTCTAAGAGCTTACAATCTAATCTAACAATACTCTGCACTTAAGAGTTTACAATCTAATGTAACAATTAATACCCTGCTCCTCAGAGCTTACAGTCTAATATAACAGACACTTTGCTCCTAAGAGCTTACAAATCATCATCATTTTAGCAATCAAATCATTTTCGGCCCAATTGACATTACGTTTTGGCCCTACATTTAGCATGTACTCCAGGAAAACTCCCGACGTATGTGCTAATCGTGTCCATAGAGCACTATTAGCCCAACGGAGGCTAATAGTGGGATCCTCTGGGTGATGTATGACACCGTATGGCATAAGTCACAGGCATCCGTTAAACGTATACGTCATGAGATTATCCCAGTATATACACTAAAGTTTGGCCAAAAAACATGATGTGAACAATGTTCACATTAAGTTTTTTTGTCTACGATTAGCATGTATGTCAGGAATACTCCTAACACACAAGCTGGACATGTTCATAGGACTATAATGCCAGACAGAGGCCAAAAGAGAGTCCTTTTGCCCACTGTCCGACTCGAGAGGCATCCCACGAAGTCCAGGAAAATTTTTTACACATTAAATGATAGGAGCCCTGATATATACCTCCACAGTGAGGTAGCGATGTATCCCACTGTACAGGTATCGCAACCACTCTGGCCGGGGACTCCAGTTTTGGGGAAGCCTTTGCCGTCACTGTCTATACAAGGACAGTGATGTTACAAGCATTAAGTTTTCAGAATTCCCGACCAGAACGTCAGCAATGCTCTGGCCAGGGATACCGCTCCAGGAGGATCCCGACATCGCTTTCTGGACAGTGATGTCAAGAGCTTTAAGATAGGGGATTTCCGGCCAGACAGTTGACAACGCTCTGGCTGGCGATTTTGCTCCTGGAGGAGCCCCTGACGTCACTGTCCATACATGGTCAGTAAGAACATGTTCACACGAGCTATTTTCGATCGTTTTTTCGGGCCGTAAACACCCCGAAAAACGGCTAAAATATGCGGGGGCTGAACGCCTCCAAACATCTGTCCATTGAAAAACGGCATTATGTTCCCACGGGGCGTTTTTAACAACAGCCGCGCAAAAAAACGCTTCATGAAAAGATGTGCATGTCACTTCTTGAGCAGTTTTTGGAGCCGATTTTCATTGACTCAATAGAAAAACAGCTCTAAAAATGGCCATAAAAACGCCACGAAAGACGCTAGTTTGATTAAAAAACAACTGAAAGTCAGGAGCTGTTTTCCCTTAAGACAGCTCCGTATTTTCAGCCGTATTTTGTTAACCGCGTGAACTTACCCCAACGTTCGGAGCTTTGAGATATCAGAATCCCCAGCCAGAGCGTTGGTAACGCTTCGCTGGGGATTCCCACTCCTGTAGGAGCTTCTGACGTCACGTTCTGGACAGTTTAACCCCTTAACCACGAGAGCCGGATATATCCTTTACAAGCAGGTGCTAGTTCCTGCATCGTGCCGGATATCTAAATCACTCTGATCTCATGGGTACTACCACTGATCAGAGGCAGAAGCATGGCTGTTATACACAGCCAGACTTCTGCCGCATCTGCCGGAAATGTAGAGCACTCCGATTGCGGCATCTAATGTGACCGCGGCATCTAATGTGTTTAACAAAGTGAGATCTTTCAGGAGTGACACCCCTTTCAGAAGGGAGCTATCACCCCATCGGCACCCTCGCAACGTGACCACTGGGCGCCGATGGGTTTCAATGGCAGCCGGGTCCTATGAAAGGCCCCAAGGTCTGCCTTCAGCAACTGCCTAATAGGCCATGCCAGGGCCATGTCCTAATAGATTGCCTGTCAGTTTTACAGGCAGGCAATAATGCTTTTGTACACTAAGTATACCAAAGCATTATATCTGCAATCAAAAGATCGCAAAGTGAAGCCCCCTAGTGGGACACAAAAATAAATATGTAAACCAGTTAAAGTTTATGAAAAAAAAATCTAAGAAAAAGATTACAGTAAAAATATAATAATACCACTTTTTCCCATGTCGGAATTCTGGCTAGAACGTCGGCAACGCTTTAGACGGGAATTCCGCTCCTGGAGGAGCCTCCGACGTCACCGTCCAAATATATGGACAGTGACGTTAGGAGCTTTGAGATGCTGTAATCTCCAGGCAGAGCTACGGCAACGCTCTGGCTGGGGATTTCGCTCCCGCTTCTGGAGGAGATCCTGATGTCACTTTCCATATATGGACAGTGACGTTTCGGAGCTTTGAGATAACGGAATTTCCGGTCAAAGCGCAAGCAAAACTTTGGCCAGGAATTCTCCTCCAGGAGGAGCCTCTGACATCGTTGTCCATATATGGACAGTGACGTTAAGAGCATTGAGATGGTGTAATTCCCAGCAAGAGTGTCGGCAATGCTCTAGCTGGGGATTTTGCTCCTGGAGGACCCCTTAAGCTCAGGAGAGCCAACAATCAAGAGAAGCGACACATACAACCTGCTCCTAAGAGCTTACACTCTAATGTAATAAATATTCTGCTCTCTAGAGTTTACAATGTCATATAATAACAAATAATCTGCTCCTAAGAGCTCACAATCTAATTGGTATTGACAATGGTATTGACTTTGACATCACGTTTGTCCCATTTGTTTAGCATGTATGCCAGGCAGGGCCGCCATCAGGGGGGTATTACTGGTACTCCCGTCAGGGGCCCGGCCACATGGATGAAGAAAAGGGGCCCGCCGGGCTGCCGTCGCCCCCTCCCCCTCAGACTGTTACCCCCCCTCGCAACGCTCACGGGTCCCCCCTCGCAACGCTCACGGGCCCCCCTCGCAACGCCCGCGGCACCCCCCTAGCGACCCCCCCCCTAGCGACCCCCCCTAGCGACAGTCCCCTAGCAACACTCGCGGCAGCCCCTGCATACCTGTTGTAGCTTCACTGGACGGGGAAGATGCAGCATGTGCTGAAGCTGCGTGTGGAGATCCCGCCCCCCAGCTCCTCTACACTGCCGACCGGACCTGCAGGCTGGTGAGTATGTTCCCCTATCCATCCTGCTTCCCATCCCCCTGACCCCATTTGTAGATTGTATAAAGTTGGTTAAAACGTTTTTTGGTATTTTTTCGTTTTCCTAGCGTTTTTTTGCCGCGATTTTCGTAATCGCGGCAAAAATGGCGCAGTTTTGCCGCGATTATATAAAAATCACGGCAAAACCGCGTGATTTGTGCCACAATTACAAAAATTGCATAAAAAAAAGATACAAAACATGAAAAGTGCTGTTAGGCTATATTCTCACAGTGCGGTCAAGTCACGTTTTTGCAAAAATTGTGGCAAAAAAATGGGATTTCACCGCACTGTGTAACTAGACTAAGGCCTTATTCAGACGGCTGCATTCGGTCCGTGACATACGGAGCGTGTATCGGCTGTATCTCACAGGCTGACCACAATTCATGGAGCCGGACTCCTAGCATCATAGTTATCAGTATTGCTGGGAGTCCTTGCCTCTCCGCAGGATTACTGGCCGATACTGTAATGATGCTTTCAGTACGGGACCGGGGACAGTATGACAGCCATTAAAAAAACGTCCTTCACACGGACGATTAACACGTTAGTCTGAATAAGCCCCAACTCATATGAATGGGGTTTGTCAGAACGTCATGCATGTGCAGCATTTCACCCCACAAATAATTTTTTTTCAGCTTCCCAGTACATTATACGGTAGAATAAATGGTGCCATGAAAAACGACAACTTGTACCGCAAAAAATAAGCCCTCAAGTAAAAAAAATTATAGCTTTTGGAAGGTGGAGAGGAAAAAACAAAAGTTAAAATCCCAAAAATGGCTGAGGAGGGAAGCTGCATGCCTATTAGCCCTTATTCACATGACAGGGTTTCCCGGCCGGGTGACGGCCGTTCATAAATCAGCCGTCACCCGGCTGCAGTAGGAACAATAGACTCCTAAAGGGCTATTCACACGACTGATTTTTTGACGGGCCGGGAAAACCGGCTGTCAAAAAATGGGACATGCCCTATTTTCGGCCGTTTGCCCGGCTCCCATAGAAGTCTATGGGGCCGGGTAATACCCGGCCATCACCGGAATGTGTCCCGAGTGATGGCCGTGTCTACCATCGCTCGCTCTCTCCTCCTCACAGCGCAGAGTGCATGTGAGGAGGAGGAGTGTATCTCATTCAGAAGGAGCGCTCTATGCTGGAGGTAACACTGTGGGGGTACTGCTGTAGCGACGTCCCTGCTCTGCTATGTGCAGGGGTACTGTGTGGCAGGGCTGGGGTGTACAGCAGGTGGAAGGGGGCGTTGCGCTGGCTCCCTTCCCAAATCGCCCTGGCCCGGCGAATCAGCCTCCTTTCCGCCCTGGCGCTTCTTCAGGCATCGCTACAGCTATAGCAGCCATAGCGGCTGCTAGCGGCGACACCTACCATGGCCGATGGCGCCGCTAGCAGCTGCTGCGGCTGCTACTGCTGTAGCTTCGTCCCCGCTCTGCTATGTGCTAGCCCCACTTTAGCTCCCTGAAGAAGCGCAATCCCTGTGTGTTCGGGGATTTCGCTCCTGGACAAGAGCGCTTGATGTCTCTGTCTATATCTGGGCAGTGACATCGGGGGAAACTCCTGAAACGGAATCCCCGAACACTCTGTGACCAGGGATTCCACACCAAGAGAAGCCAGTAACGTTCAGACGAGGCTGGACGCAGCCTGCAGGGCTTAGGGGGAAGCCTCCATGACCTCCCTGGTAGGGAAAGGGTTAAGAGGTGAGGGAGAGTTGGAGGGGAGGGACAAGGAGGAGTCAGGGGGCCGTTGCGGAGCTTCCCGCTGTTATCGGCATTGAGCCGGAAGCAGCGGGAGGAGTGACATAGGGAAAGACAAGCTCCCCGTTGCCCGCGCTTATAACCATGTCGGAGGCTGTATTATTAGAGCGGCTGCGTGCCGCTGCTGTGCACCACGGTCCCGGATGGCTTGAGGAGACCGTGGCTGCATTAACTAGGATCCCGGACGCCGTTTCGCCACGTCAGGCCCGGCGTTCGGGGTCTGTTGCAGGGGACAGGCTCCCCTCCCCCGGCCCCCTTACTAGCATTACTATGGCGGCGGGGGGGGAGTCGGCAACAACCGCTCCTGCTCGGAGCAGGCTGAGAGCGTTGCCGGGGGTGACGGCGACTCAGGCCGGGTCGACCCGTCCCTCCCGGCGGTCCCGACCTCCAGAGCGCCTCAGTCCTGAGGCAGTCCCGCGGACACGGCGTCGCAGAGGGAGCCCGATCTCGGACGCTGCAGGCCAGGCAGCTGGGAGGACCGCCCCTTCCCAGGCCCTGCGTCCTGGCAGGAATCCCAAGCCGCGACGGGGTCCGGCGGTAAGCAGGGAGTCGCAGGCCGGGCTCCCTGTCACCCCTCCCCCATCGGATGGAAGATTCGGAGGACAAGGTACGGCCGCCCCGCCTGGTGATGTTCCGGCCAGCGGGCAGGCTTCTTCAGGATCATCGAGACGGACGCCTAGATCTACAGCGACGACGAGGCAACAGGTCCGGTCGGAAGTTTGGGTTCCAGCGGTCGGGCTGCAGGTTGCCGGCCCATCGGTCAGCACTTCATCATCTCCGTTCCGAAGATGTCGGTGGGAAGGCCAGTCGTCTGCAAGAGAAGAGCTGGAGGAAGGTGAACTGGACGCGTATCGTCGAGGTCAGGATGGTCCGGCTGACGGGAACACAGCGCCTGTGCAGCCCGGTGAGTGTATAACTCCATCATTGTCATATCCAGCGATTTTTATGTCGGGTATCGGCGGGGGGGCTGCTAGCGTCGCATCGGTGGCCGGTAGTGGTGCGGGCGGGCGCGATGGCGCGGGTCTGGCAGACTTAGTGGGTTGCTTGAGAGAGCTGGTCGGGCGCTTAGATAGGGCGGTGGCGCCGGTAGTCACGGAAGTGTCCCCGGCGGTAGTTTGGGAGGGTCCCATGGAAGTGGGATTGTTACAAGCGCGGCCCGTAACGGCGGTTAGAGAGGCGGTCGCGGTGTCGGTACAGACCGAGGCGCAAAAAGATGGCGATCGGGTGCGTATTGATGATCGCGCTCGTGGGGAGGTGTATGTTTGTTTCGAAGGTCCGTTGGGGGCGCATTTAAAGCAGGAGGTGCGTGAGCGGATCTGGAAGGACGAATATGTTGAGATTTTTTCTCCCTTGCCGCTCGCTAAATTTAATTTGGATAAGAGCAAGCGGGACGAGAGTAAAAAGGACGAGGAGGAACGGCGGCGGTATAGGCTTATCCCGCAGACGTTCGTTAATTGGTCGCAGGCGTTCGCCATATTAGCCAGTGTGATAGGGGAAAAGGCGCCGGAAAATTGTTTGGCGTTGTTTTGTTATTTTGATGCTATTGGGGAGGCTCATAGGGCGTATGGGGGCCAGGCGTGGCTGCGATACGACGAGCAATTCCGTCAGCGGAAAGCGGTTCGGCCGGCGATTCGGTGGGACCAGAAGGATATTGCTCTCTGGTTACGGGTTACGGCTCCGGTTAGGCAGTCCTTTCCCGGGAGCGCCGGCCAAGGAGGCCAGTCTAGTCAGGTTGGACAAGGCGGCGGGGGAAAGGCAGGGTTTTGCTGGCAATTTAATGAAGGCCAGTGTAAGTTCGGGGCCACGTGCAAGTTCAAGCACGTGTGTTCCGAGTGTAATGGTGCATCACACGGGGCGGCGAAATGTATACGAAAAAGGAGGTCAGGGAACCAGTCCTCCGCGGCTGGTCAAGGGGGTGTCACCGGTGAGGGTGGAAAAGATGGCCCCTTATCTAAATGAGTATCCGGACAGGGCGGCGGCTAAGTTGCTTTACGAGGGTTTTCGTGTTGGTTTCGTTATTCCCCCGCCTCCTTATGAGGTGCCGGTTACGCGGAGGAATTTAAAATCGGCTTACTTGCATGCCAAGGTCGTGTCGGACAAATTGTTAAAAGAAGTTTCGTTGGGTCGCATGTCAGGGCCTTTTGTTGATTCGCCAGTAAAAGATTTAGTTGTGTCCCCGTTGGGTATTGTTCCTAAGCGCGAGCCCGGAAAATTTCGTTTAATTCAACACTTATCGTATTCCAAGGGTTCGTCGGTAAATGACGGGATAGATCACGAGTTGTGCTCCGTAGTCTATACCTCATTCGATAAGGCGGTGGGTTTAGTGCGGGCTGCGGGTCCGGGCGCGCTGCTAGCCAAAACCGACATCGAGGCGGCGTTCCGGTTGTTGCCAGTTCATCCAGAAAGCCAACGGCTGTTGGGCTGTTTTTGGAATGGGGCTTTTTATGTGGATCGGTGCCTTCCGATGGGGTGTTCCCTTTCTTGTGCATACTTCGAGGCGTTTAGTAGCTTCGTGGAGTGGGTAGCGAGGGGAGTATCCGGGGTCGACTCGTTGATCCATTACTTAGATGATTTCTTGTGCGTTGGCCCGGGGGGTTCGCCGGTTTGCGGTCATTTGCTTTATGCACTACAGAAGGTGGCGAGGGATTTTGGGATCCCTTTGGCGCCAGAAAAAACGGAGGGCCCAGTAGCGACGATTTGTTTTTTGGGAATTGAAATAGATTCGGTGGCAATGGAGTGTCGTCTCCCTGCGGATAAGCTGGGTGCTTTGAGGTTGGAGGTACGGCGGGCTTGTAGACTGAAGAAAATGACGCTGCGGGAGCTTCAGTCGCTGCTGGGGAAGTTGAATTTCGCCTGCCGGATTATGCCAATGGGGAGGGTGTTTGGTAGACGGTTGGCAGCGGCAACGGCGGGAGTGCGTGCACCGCATCATTTTGTGCGGCTCAAGGAGTAGCACCGAGCTGATCTTCAGGTTTGGGATGACTTCTTGGGCCAGTACAATGGTCGCTCGCTGTGGATGGCCCCAGCGCAGGATACGAGTGATTTGAATATTTTTACGGATGCGGCTGGGGCGGGCAGTTTTGGAGCTTACGGGGGAGGTCCGTGGTGCGCAGGTCAATGGCCGGCTAGTTGGGTGTCCAGCGGACTCACGCGGAATCTGGCCCTGCTCGAGCTGTTCCCCATCGTGGTGGCGGCAACCATTTGGGGGGACAGGCTCAGGGATAAGAAGGTTCGTTTTTACTGCGACAACATGGGGGTGGTGCTGGCCATTAATAACATCACGGCGTCCTCTCCTCCGGTAGTTCAATTGTTGCGACATTTAGTGTTGGTATGTTTGTCGTTGAACGCGTGGGTGGTGGCGGTGCATGTGCCGGGTTTACGGAATTGTATCGCTGATGCTCTTTCTCGCTCGCAGTGGGACCGGTTTCGGCAATTGGCACCGGGAGCGGAACGTCTCGGTTTGGCTTGTCCGGAACATCTTTGGGATCTGGTCTCGGTCCCGTAGAACAACTGGTACAAAGGTCTTTGGCGCGCACGTCTATGCTTATTCTGCTTGTTGGAGGCAGTGGGAGGAGTGGGTAAGAGAGTTGGGTGACGTCAATACAGATAGAGACAGGTTGGTGGCACTTTTGTACTGGTTAGGGGACGCCTGGGAGGCGGGGTTTTCAGTGGCAAAGGTGAACCGGTTCATATCTGCGGTGGCGTTTGGTTTTAAGTTACGAGGCTTGCAGGATGTATCTAAGGAATTTTTGGTGCTACAGGCTTTGAAGGGGTTGCGCCGAGGTAGAGTGGAGGCGGATAGTAGAAGGCCTGTGTCGTTTGCGTTGCTTAGCTCGTTGGGCGGTTCATTAGCATCGGTTTGTCGTTCTTCAGACGAAAGGGATTTGTTTCGGTTGGCTTTTTCGTTAGCGTTCTTTGGGGCATTTAGAGTAGGTGAGTTGGTGTCGCCAAGTACCAAACAGGCAGGGGGGCTGAGATCTGGGGAAGTGAGCTTATTCGCAGATCGGCTGGAGGTATGGTTGCGTCGGTCAAAAACTGACCAATTAGGGAAGGGTAAGCTGATAGTTTTGTTCGCCCTTCCGGGGTCGGTTATGTGCCCCGTAGAGTGCATGCAGGGTTTTAAGCCGCGAGCGGGGTCTCCAGATTTGCCTCTGTTACGTCATGTGGACGGGTCGTTTTTGTCAAGGTTTCAGTTTGGAGCTGTATTTAAAAAATGTCTGACGGCGGTTGGTGTCGCGGCGGGCTCATATTCATCTCATTCCTTCAGGATTGGCGCAGCAACTGAAGCGGGGCGCTGGGGGTTGGATGACGAAGGGGTGCGGCGCATTGGTCGTTGGGAGTCCAACAGATTCAAGTCCTATGTCCGCCCCCATTTGTTATGAGGTTTGTTGTTAACGCTTCAGAAATGTTATATGGTGGTGTCTAATTGTTTTTTCCGTTTCAGATTCGCCTCCGTGTTTGGTGTGGTTGCTGGGTCATTCTTACGTGCACTGGGGGGCTTTGAGGGCGGACGTCCGCCCGGACGGTCGCCAGTTGCGCATTCCGCGACAGGATGCGGTTGTGCATTGGCTGGGATTTAGAGGTATGTCATGGAGCAGGGTGTTGGCGGAATTCCAGACATATGCCCGGCTTGATAGGGTTTCGGAGGTCTTAGTGTTGCACGTGGGTGGGAATGACTTAGGAGTCCGCCCCTTTCGTGAGTTGGTGCGGGATATCAAACACGATATGTTGTGTTTGTGGGTTTCTTATCCCAAGTTGGTGATAGTGTGGTCGGACATAGTCCCGAGGAAACATTGGCGGTTGGCTAGGTCAGTGGAGAGAGTCAATAAGGCTCGCATTAAAGTTAATAGGGCGGTGTCCCGTTTTGTAGCAAGAAACGGGGGCATTTGTGTGCGGCACAGGGATTTGGAGTCAGGAGTGGGGAACTTCTGGAGGAGTGATGGGGTTCATCTGACCGAGGTTGGCATTGATCTTTGGAGTTTGGCGATAGCAGAAGGAATAGAAAGGGCGGTGGTGGTGTGGCGGAACTCACAGGCTTAAGGTGGTCAAGGCCTGTTTCGCTGTGGCGGGGGGAGTCCTTGAGGCCAGTCAGTACAAAATGGTGGGGGGGTCGCATCGGGGGTATGCGTCCCCCAAAAAAGGTACATGGTTGAAGACTTCATCGGGTGTTATCCCTTTGAAGTGGTCTTCTGGTGGAAGGTATATCACTTGAAGGCTTCATCGGGTGTTATCCCTTTGAAGTGGACTTCTAGTGGTCGGTATATCACTTGAGGGCTTCATCGGGTGTTATCCCTTTGAAGTGGACTTCTAGTGGTTGGAGCCATCTGCAGAGGTGAACGGTGCTTCCGAGCTGGTTTACGGCTGGAGGTAATTGGTGGTTTGCAGATGGCTAACTCGGTGTGTTCTTAAATAAAAGGAATATCTGAAAGGGCTTCAAGGACTTCCTCTGCTCGGGTTAATGTTAACGTTAAATTGTTATTTACGATTCTGACCCATGTTGGGTCATGTGAATTATTAGAAGGAATTCTCTGGTGGATTCCTAACTAGTTATCCGAATGTTTCGGATTTAAATTGTTTTTATAAAACTGTGAAATTAATAAACGGCTGCTGTGGCCATTTCACATCCAACCTCGGTGTCATGTGTCTTTTCTAAAGGTGGGGGTGGAGGGATAGGATGGGTAAGGGAAGGTTCATTAATACACGACTCTACTTAGGCAGGTCAAGACGAGGCTGGACGCAGCCTGCAGGGCTTAGGGGGAAGCCTCCATGACCTCCCTGGTAGGGAAAGGGTTAAGAGGTGAGGGAGAGTTGGAGGGGAGGGACAAGGAGGAGTCAGGGGGCCGTTGCGGAGCTTCCCGCTGTTATCGGCATTGAGCCGGAAGCAGCGGGAGGAGTGACATAGGGAAAGACAAGCTCCCACCCTCCCGCCCTTGGTTTGTTACCCTGGGGGGTCTTTATGTACGTCCGTCTATGAGTGTTGTGTTTTATTTGTGTGCTTATTTAACATGTTTTTCCTTTTTCCGGAGTAGGTTCTGTTGTCATGGCAGCTGGCGGGGGGAGTCCTTGAGGCCAGTCAGTACAAAATGGTGGGGGGGTCGCATCGGGGGTATGCGTCCCCCAAAAAAGGTACATGGTTGAAGACTTCATCGGGTGTTATCCCTTTGAAGTGGTCTTCTGGTGGAAGGTATATCACTTGAAGGCTTCATCGGGTGTTATCCCTTTGAAGTGGACTTCTAGTGGTCGGTATATCACTTGAGGGCTTCATCGGGTGTTATCCCTTTGAAGTGGACTTCTAGTGGTTGGAGCCATCTGCAGAGGTGAACGGTGCTTCCGAGCTGGTTTACGGCTGGAGGTAATTGGTGGTTTGCAGATGGCTAACTCGGTGTGTTCTTAAATAAAAGGAATATCTGAAAGGGCTTCAAGGACTTCCTCTGCTCGGGTTAATGTTAACGTTAAATTGTTATTTACGATTCTGACCCATGTTGGGTCATGTGAATTATTAGAAGGAATTCTCCGGTGGATTCCTAACTAGTTATCCGAATGTTACGGATTTAAATTGTTTTTATAAAACTGTGAAATTAATAAACGGCTGCTGTGGCCATT
This sequence comes from Rhinoderma darwinii, assembly GCF_050947455.1. Taxonomy (NCBI): domain Eukaryota; kingdom Metazoa; phylum Chordata; class Amphibia; order Anura; family Rhinodermatidae; genus Rhinoderma; species Rhinoderma darwinii. The sequence continues at coordinate 32,473,272 of NC_134687.1, read as the reverse complement.
TCACATCCAACCTCGGTGTCATGTGTCTTTTCTAAAGGTGGGGGTGGAGGGATAGGATGGGTAAGGGAAGGTTCATTAATACACGACTCTACTTAGGCAGGTCAAGTGTCCATAAATGGACACAGACGACAGGCGCTTTTCCTGAAGTGGAATCACCGTCCACATGGGGATTCCCCTTCAGGAGTTGCCCCTGATGTCACTGTCCAGATATGCCCGGCCCGGAACGGATGCAAAACTAATGCAAACCGGCCGGGAAAAACGGCGGGACACTGTCGTGTGAATAAGGCCTTAGGGTATGTTCCCACAATTAGCAAAAACAGTCTGAAAATACAGAGATATTCAAGGGAAAACATCTCCTGATTTTCAGAAGTTTTTTAAGCAAACTCGTGTTTGCTCATCCACTTCTCTTCATTACCACCCAGCTTCTGGCAGTGCACAGACACACAGCGTGTCCTCGCGAGATCACGCTGTGACGTCACTCACTTCCTCCCACAGGAACTTCATCGCGTCGGACGAGCGAGGACACGCTGTGTGTCTGTGAATTGCCAGAAGCTGGGTGGTAACGAAGAGAAGTGGATGATGCTGATTCGTCAGCATCATACACTTCTATTCACAATGCCCAGCTAGTAAAAGAAGTAAAAACGCTGAGATGTTACACACATAATTCACGCCCAGTTGGACATAACTTTAAACACGCCCAGTTGTACTTAAGAAAGGCTCATTTGCATAAATATAAAAATGCTCATAACTTGGCCAAAAATGCTCGTTTTTGAAAAAAAAACAAAAAACGTTACTGTAATCTACATTGCAGCGCCGATCTGCTGCAATTGGAGATAGGGGTTTGAAAATCTGGTGACAGAGCCTCTTTAAGGCCCCTTCACATCGTATTGTTGCCCTAAGTTTATCGTGTAGTCAGGAAATCTCCTACCTTACAGTATAAACAACGTAGACGATAATTCACAGGGCTCCATTATGTCCTTTTAGCCTCCGTCGGGCTGGTGGACGTCGGTTTACCTTCTTTTTGAAGGATGAAATGGCGTAGTAAACTTTGTTATTCCGGGGTCCCCAGGCAGCATCACAAGTGCTCTACCCGTGGACTTTGTCCCTGGGAGCTCCTGACATCACTGTCCATATATGTAAAGTGACATCAGAGGATTCTCCAGGGCCGGAATCCCTGGCCAGAATGTTGCCGACGCTCCGGCCGTGTACTCAGGCTTTGTGCAGCTTCGGACGTCACTTTATGTATATGGACATCAGGAGCAGCGCCATAGTCCCTGGGCAGAGCGCTAGTAGAAGGCTCCAGCCCTGTTCATGGACAGTGACTTCAGTAGTTTCCCCTGAGCCATTCCCCAGGCGACGTATCCCACTATATGCCATACAGTCGGATACGTTTTAGCTAAATAGATCAAAATCCGGAGCATGAACCGGTCACTGCCGGCTCCATGGTTTCCTTCACTGTAATTGACATCTGCACCAAAATCATTTAATGCGAATAACGTACAAACGTGAGCTCCACACTTTCCGTTGCCCACCCCCGGTAACGGAGGGGGGGGGGGCCCAGACATCATGGCTGTATGGGGCCCAGAAATTCCTGATGGCGGCCCTGATGCCAGGAAACCTCTCGACATAAAATGTGTCTGTAGGGCTCCATTAGCTCAACAGAGGTCAAAAGAGTGTTAATATTCCCACAGTATACGGTTTTTAACATGGTATTCTGCGGGTGATGTACGCCACTGTATGGCATACGTCACAGACATCAGTTAAACATATACGTCATGGACTTTTCACAACGTAAATATTAAACAAATGCCATAATAGTCTATGGGTGCATCCGTCACAGGCTACGTCTAACGTGGACATTGGGAGCTTATCCCAGTATATACACTAAACCTAGGCCAAAAAACGTGATGTGAACAGGGCCTTGTCCCCCTGTTCACATCACGTTTTTATTTAAGCTTAGTCAGGAAAATTCCCGACATATAGGCTAAACATGTTTATAGGACTATATTGTCAGACAGAGGCCAAAAGAGAGTCCTATTGCCCACCGTCTGGCCGGTGACTGCAGTACAAAATGTACACATTAAACGTATACGCTATTTTAACATGTTAGCTTTCTGGTGACGGATGCCACTGTATGGCATACGTCACAGGCACCCGTTAAATGGATACGTCAGGAGCTTTTTCCGGTGCATATGTTAAATAGAAACAAAAACTGTGGTGTGAACATAGCCTAGACCAGATGGACTCTTGCTTTGACAGCTTCTTCAAACACACTGCATCTGCAAAATTTCTGAAATCAGTCCTAGGGATGGAAATCAACACAATAAGAGACATTAAGACATTTATTGTGATATACTAGACAATATGTTGCGATAAGTCATGATACTAATTTTAAGAGCTATTTTTTGTATATTGAAAAAGGACCAAAAACATCTGACAGCAAAAAATTAGGGAATTTTACAAATAATTTATGTTACAGAATATCTTGATTCCACAATATAGGCAAAGCTGCCCTTGTAGAGCCTCATGTTATAAAGGTTGTACCATCAGGACAACTCCTTATCCTTTTGCCCTATAACGGTGCAGTCACATGTGGCATCATTTTTGTTGCGGAAAAATCAGCTGTGGGAATTGACATCATGTATTCCTATGTAACACATACATACATTTTAACTTTCTGTGCAGAATATTTCAAAATATTTTCCGCATCATTTTCTGCATATGTTGCGGATTTTGGATGCGAAATTTCAGCATAGACATCGATTCTATATGAAATTCTGCTAGAAAATACAGCACAAAATCAGTAATTCCGCTGCTGAATTTGCTACGGAATTACTGTTGTGGATTTTGTGGCGTATTTTCGCGCCACATTTGAATTCACATATAGTAGGAAGTCCCTTGCTCAGGACCTATGTCTATTAGGTAGAGTGGAAAGCTGCTGAAAAGAGCAGCCTTTGATCTAAAAGACTTGGCGCCACCATATATTACATGGTAGCCCATTGATTTTAGTATTTGCTGTGTAATACCTCATCGATCAAGGAAAATGTACAAGTGGCAGCAGCTTCTCCAGGCAATGCCAGCTGAGCACTGGGGAGCTACAAAAGGAGAGTTGTGCTCATGGGACAACCCCTTTAAAGGGGATGTCTGGGCAGGGGGTGGTTTTTAATACTGATGACCTTTCCACAGGATAGGTCATCAGTATATGATCGGTTGGGGGTCTGACACCTGGAGCCCGCACCGATCAGCTGTTCCGTCTGGCTCCGGGTGCTGGAAGTTATGCAGTGGTCGGTGCCGGAAGCATATGGCGGCTCCAGTCACTGTATAGCGGCCATGCTGGGTTACTGCAGCTCTACTCCTATTCACTTGACTAGTAACAGAGTTGCAGTACCTCAGCACAGCCGCTATACTGTGACCGGAGCCGTCATATGCTTCCGGCACCGACCACTGCATAACTTCCAGCGCCCGGAGGCAGCCGTAACAGCTGATCTGTGCAGGGTCTCGGGTTTTGGACCACCATGGATGATATACTGATGACCTATCCCGCGAAAACAGACGTTTTTGTAGCAACTCGCGTTTTTCGCTGCAAATTTTACGGACGTTATTGGAGCTGTCCATGAAAAACGGCTCCAAAAACGTCCCAAGAAGTGACATGCACTTATTTTTTGCGGGTGTCTTTTTACGCGCCGTATTTTGAATGTGACGCGTAAAATAACACCTTGGGGGAACAGAACACCGTAAAACCCATTGAAAGCAATGGGCAGATGTTTTTAGGCGTAATGGAGCCGTTTTTTCAGGCGTAATTCGAGAAATAAAACGGCCGAATTACGTCTGAAAACAGTGTGTGTGAACATACCCACTCCACTGAAAAACAGCTCCAATAACGGCTGTAAAATACTCAGCGAAAAACGCGAATTGCTACAAAAACGTCTGAAAATCAGCTCCGTGTTTTCAGAAGTTTTTGGTCGCTGCGTGTGAACATAACCTAAAAGGCTGGGTCACACGTGGCATTTTTAGCAGTTTACATACGTTACTGCACATTTTCCCATAGAAATACACCTAGGTACAAAAAATGCCCTGACAAGCACTGCAAAAAAAATAATAATTTTAGTGCACTAAAGGGGTTCTGTGATTTTAGAGAAAGGGGTCTACTTTTTACTTTAAAAACATCAGCAGTCTTGTGGCGAGACTGTGTCTGGTGCTGCAGCTGAGCCACATTACAGTCATGTAAGATCAGACTCTGCTGCTTTTCCTAATCTCATAATAGGTGTAGTAGTCCTATCAGTACAACTCCTGTCCTATAGTCCTGCAGTTTCGGGACCCCTTCTATGAGTGATGAGCCGCTAACAAACTGGGGATCAGGATCTGGCAGATTTGGGATGTCTATGCATAAAGTGCACGGCTGCTGCAGGGGAAATGTCAGGCTTCACCCAGCAAAATCAGCTGTTTCTGGGGGTCTCGGGAGCCGGACCTGCGCTGACCAGATGATTGCAGCAGGAGCTTCCTTATTAAAGGGGCCGTCTGTGATGAGACAACCCATTGAATGGTGCAGTGTCTACACTATGTGTGAATGAGGCCCATGAATGGGGAGCGAGTACATACCTGGACGTGTCCTGCTCAAGCTGTCAAGTGAAACGACCTGCTTCAGTTTTAGAACTTTACACATCCGGTAACTATAGGTGACTAATTGTGATGTAATGACCCTTGTGAGGTCATGTAGTGCTCTGGGGTGTCTATGATGTCATGTGTCTGGTGATGTCGTCATGTGTTCCACTTCAATTTTTGTATTAACATTAAAGCAACAGTTGATTTGTTATTCAATGTGGAAATAATTATAATATATTATATATGTAATTTGACAAAAGTAGCTAAATAAACCAAATAAGCTGAATAATAAACATACAAAATCTACAACCTCTCAGATATATAAAAATAAATCAACATACACATGTATAGATAACCAATTCATTAATAATTCAACTGTAAAAAATATGGTGATACATTAACCCCTTCCCTCCGCAGTCGTGTTTTTATTTTTGCGTTGATATAGCTGCATGAGGGATTGTATTTGCGGGACAAGCTGTCGTTTTTTACGGCAGTATTTATTGTACCATATAATATACTGGGAAACTGGTCAAAAATTATGTGTGGGGTGGAATGGGGAAAAAGCAGTGATTACTAAGATGTTTTTTTAAGTTTCGTTTTTACAGTGTTTACTGGGTGGTAAAATGTTCACTTCATTCTGCGAGTCAAGACGATTACGGCGATACTAAATTTATTTAGTTTTTTTTTACGTTTTACCACTTTGACAAAGAAAAAAACATTTGTTAAAAATAAAACATTTTTGTGTCGCCACATTCTGAGAGCCATAACTTTTTTATTTTTCCATCAATTGAGCGTTATGAGGGCTTGTTCTTTGCAGAACGAGCTTTAGTTTTTATTGGTACCATTTTGGAGTACAGGCGACTTTTTGATCATTTTTTATTCCATTTTCTGTGTACCTAATGTGACAAAAAAAGAAACTATTCTGCCATTTGTAAATTATTATTTTTTTCCGACATTCACCGTGTGGGTTAAATAACATTATATTTTAATAGTTTGGACTTTTACGTAAGCAGTGATACCAGTTATATTAATTTTTATTTTTTTAACATTACCTTTGGAAAAATACAGGAAAATCTTTTTGTTTTAACTTGAATTATTTTTGTACTTTAAAAACCTTTATTTAACAGATTTTTTTTTTACAGGGGCGGGCTATCTGTGGAGCACTATATACAGGGGTGGACTACATGCGGAACACTATATACAGGGGTGGGCTATATCTACAGGGGGCTATATACAGGGGTGGGCGATCTATGGAGCACTGTATACAGGGGTGGGCTATATCTACAGGGGGCTATATACAGGGGTGGACTATATGTGGAGCACTATAAACAGGGGTGGAGTATATGTGGAGCACTATATACAGGGGTGGGCTATATCTACTGGAGGGCTATATACACGGGTGGGCTATCTGTGGAGCACTATAGGGGGAGCTATATACACGGGTGGGCTATATGGGGACACTTTCTATGGGGGGGCACTATCTACAGGGGGCTCTATGGCAGGCACTATCTACAGGGGGCACAGTGTGTGTGTGTGGGACACAATGTATGGTGCTATTATAATTGGAGGTGCAGCGTATGGTGCTATTATATTTAGGGGCGTAGTGTGTGGTATAATGAGAACTTTATCTTTATTTATAGGTGTAGAAATGTTGGAAAAGTGAGAAGCTGAAGACATCTGAGCGGCAAACTGCAGAAACGGGCTGTGACCGGGAGAAGTCATCATAGAGCTCTGGATCGGATGGAGAAAAAGAACTAGAATCTGAGACGTCACCGGTGAGTCACTTAATGTAAATGTTTATTCTGCCTCTAATAAGCACTGTAGCACCGTGTACCCCCGGACCTTAAAACCAAAAGCCAGGGCTGCCACAAAACGATTTACCTTGGACACTGACCAGCCCGCGATAGAGACCTGCCCCAGGAAAACTAACAACGCCACCACCCGATCATAATCCGTCACTACCCCCTCCAGAACTGCCAACCAACTTTCCCACTCCCGCCACGCAGAATCATAAGCAGCCCAAGTACCCTGAGCAAGCGAAGCCCGAATCAAACCTCCTGCGGCTCGTAACCCAGCCCCCACAGCCATTCCAGGCAAAAGATCCCGTCCGCCTCCGCGTCCAGAGCCACCATCCTGAATCGTTCCCACTGCAAGCGAGAAAGAGAATCTGCGATGGCATTTTTGATCCCCGGCACATCGACCGCCACAACCCAAGCGTTCAATGACAAGCAACGTAAAACCAAGTGCCTCAAAAGCCGGACGACCGGGGGGGGGGGGGGATGACGCTGACACATTTTTAATAGCCCCCACAACGCCCAAGTTGTCACAATGGAACCAGACCTTGCTGTCCCGAAACCTCTCACTCTAAATTTCCACCGCCACTACTATGGGAAACAGCTCTAGGAATGCCAGGTTCTTCACCAAACCCAACTCTGCCCATTCCTCCGGCCACCGCGCCGTGCACCACTGACCCCTGCAGTAAGCCCCAAATCCCACGCCCCCCGCAGCATCTGTAAACAACTCCCAATCCAAACTGTCAACCACCGGGGCCATGATCAAGGACCTCCCATTATAACGATGTAAAAACTCAAACCAAACTGCCAAATCCGCCCTCAGCGCCTGTGTCAGATGAATAAAATGATGAGGGGCTGTCACCCTAGCCGTCGCTCCCGACAGCCGCCTGCTGAAAATCCGGCCCATGGGCATAATCCTGCAAGCAAAGTTAAGCTTACCCAACAATGACTGTAATGCACGCAAAGGGATCTTACGCAAATGCCTAGCCTGGTCCACCTCAGCCCCCAAAGCTACCAATTTATCTTCCGGGAGCCGACACTCCATCCTCACAGAATCAATGGTGATTCCTAAAAAGACCAGACAGGAGCTAGGTCCCTCCGTTTTGTCCTGGGCCAAAGGCACACCGAACCTATTTGCCACCCACTCCATCGTGCTCAACAATGTAGCACAAACCGAAGACCCGCCCGGACCAACACACTGGAAATCGTCCAAGTAATGTATGACCGACGAGACCCCCGCAACATCGCAAACCACCCACTCAAGGAAAGAACTAAAAGCCTCAAAATATGCACAGGAAATAGAACACCCCATAGGGAGGCAGCGATCCACAAAATAAGCCCCGTCCCAATAACATCCTAACAGCCGTATGCTCTCAGGATGCACGAGGAGGAGGCGAAAGGCCGACTCAATATCCGTTTTTGCCATTAATGCACCCACTTCGTAACGGCGCACCCACGCAACTGCCGCATCAAACGACGTGTAAGCCACCGAGGAAAGTTCCGGAGAAATCCCATCATTAACCGATCGCCCCCGCGGGTAAGATAAATGATGTATGAGCCTAAACTTATTCGGCTCCTTCTTAGGCACCACCCCCAGCGGTGACACCACCAGATCCGGTAAAGGGCAACTCTCAAACGGACCTGCCATGCTCCCCAACTCCACCTCCTTCCGCAACTTATCCCCTACTACCCCTGGATACTGCAACGCTGAACGCAAACTACGCAAGGTAAAAGGCACCTTGTGGGCAGAGGCAGGGATACGGAAACCAACCCGAAAACCATCCAATAACAAACTTGCCCTGGACCTATCAGGGCACCTATTTAGAAAGGGCTCCATGTCTTCCCACCTCACTGGTGTCCGGCCCTTGACTAGCACCCCCGGCCCCTCGTCCTTTTCCCTTCCGAAAACATTTAACCGCTCCGTGAGAGATCCCACCGCAGGAGGAGCAGCTGGGTTTGAACTTGCAACCCGGTCCGAACTTACACTGGCCCTCAATTACCAACAGAACCCGGCAGAACCCGGATTTTCCTCCTGCCACCCCTGCTCCCCCCCCCCAGAAGGCAATGAGGGGCCGGCCACCCCGGCCCCACCCCCTTGAAAGGACTGGCCAAAACGCACTGGAGCCATGACCTGCAACCATAACCCTATGTCTTTGTTATCCCACCTAATGTCAGGCCTCACTGCCTTCCCGCTGTTGGAACTGCTCATCATAGCGCAGCCACGTCTGCCCGCCGTAAACTCGATGAGCCTCTCCGATAGCATCCATATAACAGAAGAGGCCGGAATAATGTTCTGGCGTCTTCTGTCTAATTACGCTTGCCAAAATCGCAAACGCCTGCAACCAATTAACAAAAGTTTGAGGAATCAACCGATACCGACGTTTTTCCTCCTTCTCCTTCTTGCTTTCCAACCACTTCCCTTTATCTAAATTGAACTTCTCCAACGGCAACAATGAAAAAATTTCCACATATTCGTCCCTCCATATTTTTTCCCTTACTTCCGGCTTCAGATGCGCCCCCAATAGGCCCTCAAAACAAACATAGGTGCCCTTCGCCTTATCATCCAACCGCACCTCATCCACAGCCCCATCCTTTTCTGTCTGCACAGACACTGCCACACCCGATTCCCTAGACACCCCCACCAGCTCCACATAGCACACTATCCACCACTGCAGGCCCCGACGGCCCCACCCAAGCTGAAACCGGGGACGGGGAACCCACCGACCCCCCTCCGCATCGCGGCAAAAGGTCACGCACACAACATGTAATGACCGGGGGGTAGGGAAACGGACAAGTGAGCCCTAATCTACCCACCACTCTGTCCCTGCCTACTTGCAACGACCCGCCCTAGGCGACGGGGTACAACTGGGCGGCGGTCCCTGCACTCAGTAAGTGCACGACAAACACGACAAACATACAAGGGAACACAAGCAAGGGAAAGGGGCAGTTGCCCACGGCAACACCGTGAGCAACCAGAGTGGTGAACGAGCCGAGTCAAGCCAGGAGTGTGCGAGGTACAAAACAAATAGCAGAAGAGTAGTCGGTAAGCCAGGGTCTGTATGGAGCAGGATCAAAAATAGCAGGAGCTGTAGCTGGGCCAGGAAACCACACGAAAAAGAATCACAAGCACTGGAGGAACAGGAAAGGCAGGCTTAAATAGACCGAGGGCGGAGGCTAGCTGAGTCTGGCTAGGTTGCAATAGGCTCTCCCACTCCTAAGCCTGCCAGCTTGAGTGGTGGAAGCTGGAGTCAGTCTCAGGGATGTAGATTCAGGTGCTGACTGATTAATTAAGGGAGTTAACCCCGAAGCTGTGCCTGGCAGATCCTTTACACAACATAACAATTCCTGAATCTCACCCCCACCACCCGTACTTCCTGTAATCCCCCCGCTACACACCGGCAACCCCGTAGTCGAAAGTGAACACCCACCCCCTACCCCCGGGGACTGAAATGTAGCAGGCAATGAAAAAGTAGGAGACAGCGACTCACCGGGCTGCGCAGGTGCTGTGTCCCCACCAGCTGGGGCGAAGGATCCATCCAGACGTCCCTCTTGCTCACCGAACTCACAGTCGTCCACTTCATCCTGACCAGCCGGCCCAGGACAAGCGCCGCACGCCTGACATCCCCGACCTTCCGATGGAGCGCTCTGGACCTGCGCCAATGAACTGGGCCTCTCCGCCCGTCTGTTGGGGGCCTTGTCCACCCCGCGGCCCGCAGGTAGCCACCCTCCTGCCCGCCGTGTCACCACCGACCGTGGCACACGCCTGAAATTGGTAGCATCATCCTGGGTACAGGTGGGCCGCCCGACTGGAGCATCGCCAGCACGGCCCACCGCAAGTCCTGGGTCCCGTCGTCTGGAGGCAGAAGGAGGTCCCAGCTGCACGGGCGCCTGCCCTCGCACCTCCGCTGAGCCAGGCAGCCGAGCGAGGGGCCTGGCCTGGAGAGTCCGTCGTGGGGCTCCTTACCCTGCGCCTGGCTCGCGGCATCACTGAACCTCTCCGGAGGCCTCGTGCGATGTGACCGCCGCCGGGGAGCAGAGGACGGCACCGCCCACGCCCCGGATCAAAACACAGCCGCGTCCTCCGTACTCGCCCCCGAACCAGGGGGCTCCACTTCCTCCTCTCCTCGTCCGCTCACCGCCGAGCTCGGAGCACCTGACAGCGGGCCGGAAAGCCCCAGCCCCTCCGCTAGCCAGGCCATGCCTCTCTCTGCTACTGCCGCCCGGAGCTGGGTAAGTAGTGCATCCATTTTAAAGTCCTGGACAAGCTTCCCGTGCTGCTACAAGCTTCCCTGTGCTGTTACTAAAGAAGGCGGCGTCCTTCCTCTCTCCTACCCTTAACCCCTTAAGGACGCAGCCTAGTTTTGGCCTTAAGGCTCAGAGCCCATTTTTCAAATCTGACATATTTCACTTTATGTGGTAATAACGTGGGAATGCTTAAACCTACCCAAGCGATTCTGAGATTGTTTTCTCGTGACACATTGGGCTTCATGTTCGTGGTAAAATTTGGTCGATATATTCAGTGTTTATTGGTGAAAAATTTCAAAATTTAGAGAAAATTTTGAAAAAATAGCATTTTTCAGAATTGAAATGCATCTGCTTGTAAAACAGACGGTTATACCACCCACAATAGTCACTAGTTCACATTTCCCATATGTCTACTTTAGATTGGCATCGTTTTTTGAACATTTGTTTATTTTTCTTGGACGTTACAAGGCTTAGAACATAAACAGCAATTTCACATATTTTTAAGAAAATGTCAAATGCCTTTTATTTAAGGTACCTGTTCAGCTCTGAAGTGGCTTTGAGGGGCCTATGTATTAGAAACCCTGATAAAATACCCCATTTTAAAAACTAGACCCCTCAAAGTATACAAAACAGCATTTAGAAAGTTTTTTAACCCTTCAGGCATTTCACAGGAATTAAAGCAAAGTGGAGGTGAACTTTGCAAATTTCATTTTTCTTGCGGAATTTCAATTTTATTCATTTTTTTTCTGTAACACAGAAGGTTTTACCAGAGAAACACTACTAAATATGTATTGTCCAGATTCTGCAGTTTTTAGAAATGTCCCACATGTGGCCCTACTGCGCTCGTGGACTAAAAGACAAGCCCTAGAAGCAAAGAAGCACCTAGTGCATTTTGAGTCCTCTTTTTTATTAGAATATATTTTAGGCAGCATGCCGGGTTTGAAGAGGTGTTGAGGTGCCAAAACAGTAGGAATCCCCCAATAGTGACCCCATTTTGGAAACTACACCCCTCAAGGAATTCATTTATGGTTGTTGTTACCATTTTGACAGCACAGTTTTTTCACAGCACCTATTTGAATTGGGCTGTGAAATGAAAAAAATGTCATTTTTTCCAATAAAATGTCATTTGTGATCAAAATTTCTTATTTTCACAGGGAACAAAATACCCCATTTGGTTGCCCAATTTGTCCTTAGTGTGGCAATACCCCATTTGTGGTGATAAACTGCCGTTTGGGCCCATGGGAGGGCTCAGAAGGAAAGGAGCGCTATATGTTTGTTGGAGTCCAGATTTTGCTGGATTGGTTTTCGGGTGCCATGTCGCATTTGCAGAGCCTCAGGGGTATCAAAGCAATGGAAACCCACCAAAAGTGACCCCATTTTGGAAACTACACCCCTCAAGGAATTCATTTATGGTTGTTGTTAGCATTTTGAGCACACAGTTTTTTCACAGCACCTATTTCAATTGGGCTGTGACATTAAAAAAATGACATTTTTTCCAATAAGATGTAATTTTTTAGCAAAATTTCTTATTTTCACAGGGAACAAAATGCTCAATTTTGTTGCCCAATTTCTCCTGAGTGCAGCAATACCCCATTTGTGGCAATAAACTGCCGTTTGGGCCCATGGGAGGCCTCAGAAGGGAAGGAGCGCTGTGTGTTCTTTGGAGTCCAGATTTTGATGGATTGGTTTTCGGCTGCCATGTCGCATTTGCAGAGCCCCAGAGGTATCAAAGCAATGGAAACCCACCAGAAGTGACCCCATTTTGGAAACTACACCCCTCAACGAATTCATTTATGGGTAATGTGACCATTTAGACCCCATAGTTTCTTCACAGAACTTATTTGAATTGGGCTGGGAATGAAAACAAAATTATTTTTTTCAAATAATATGTAGTTTTGGCTGAAAATTTCTTATTTTCACAAGAAACAAAATACCCCATTCTGTTGCGCAATTTGTTCTGAGGGCCGCAATACCCCATTTGTTGTGATAAACTGCCGTTTGGGCCCATGGGAGGGCTCAGAAGGAAAGGACCACCATTTGGCCTACTGGGGATTTTCTAGTGCGAAGTCATGTATGCAGAAGCACCTGAGGTACCAGTACAGTTGAAACCCGCAAGAAGTGACCCCGTTTTAAAAACTACACCCTTAAGGCATTCATCTAGAGGTGTAGTGAGCATTTTGACCGGAGACCTACACCCCATAGACTGTAATGTGGGTTCTCCCGGGTATGGCAATACCCTACATGTGGCTGTTATCAGCTGCCTGGGCACACAGCAGGGCTCAGAGGGGAAAGACGAGGGGGGATAAGCTGTGTGGAGTGCATCAGGGTAAGTAAAATTGGGGTAAATTATAAACCAAGGGATGTATGATAAATTTTAAAACACTCTTTCATACAGAGCTCTGGTTATTCGGGACACGTGTCACATTGATATATTGTGTCATCCCTTATCGCCCTCTTATAGCAGACTTTGCACCTCTTTTGACTTTTTCCCTTCTTGCCAGTTTGGGGAACTTCCCCTGGAAAGTGTTGCCGCCCTGGTACGATGCGTGTGGCCCCGCTTCCAGAACTACTGGGTGCCCCCCCTTCTTGGTCACTAAAGATTAGGTTCTTGATAATCACCTCTTGAAATTCCAGGAAAGTTCCCGTCTGGCCTGCACATCGACGTAGCACGTACGCATTGTACAAAGCCATCTGTATGATGTGCACGGCCAGCTTCTTATACCACACCGCATAGCGCTGTAGGGCTTCAGGATTTGATCTGACAAGTCCATCCCTCCCATGTACCTATTGTAGTCTAGGATGCAGTCTGGTTTGGGGGTGGCCTTTCCTTCATATATCCTAAACCTGTAGGTATACCCTGATGCACTCTCGCAGCTTATACATCTTCACGCCATACCTTGCCCTCTTACCCGGCAGGTACTCGAGGAATTGAACCCTCCCTTTAAAATGTACCCGGGACTCATCAATAGAAATACACTTCTCGGGGGTGTATGCTGGGGAAAACCGGGCACTGGAACGGTCTAATAGGGGTCTCCGTTTATACAAACGGTCAAAACTGGGGTCATCTCGGGGTGGGCACGGCTCATTATCAGTATAATGTAAGAAGCGAAGTATTGCCTCATTTATTTATTTTTTTAGGTTCCAGTTCAGTTCTGAAGTTGCTTTGAGGGGCCCATATATTAGAAACCCCTATGAAATACCCCATTTTAGAAACTAGACCCCTCAAAGTATTCACAACAGCATTTAGAAAGTTTATGAACCCTTTAGGTGTTTCACAAAAATTTAGAGCAAAGTAGAGGTGAAATTGACTTTTTTTTTTTTTGTCAGAAAATCCTCTTTATACCATTTTTTTTATAACACAAAAGGATTTATCAGTGAAACGCAACTTAATACGTATTGCCCAGATTCTGCAGTTTTGAGAAATATCCCACATGTGGCCCTCGGGCGGTAATGGACTGAAGCACCGGCCTCCGAAGCGAAAGAGCACCTAGTGGATTTTGAGGCCTCTTTTTTATTAGGCACCATGTCCGGTTTGAAGAGGTCTTGTGGTGCCAAAACATTGGGAACCCCCCAAAAGTGACCCCAATTTGGAAACTAGACCCCTTGAGGAATCCATTGTAGTTTTCTTGGGGTGCATGCGGCTTTTTGATCAGTTTTTATTCTATTTTTAAGTGGCGTGGTGACTAAAAAACAGCAATTCTACTATTGTTTTTTTATTCTTTTTTTTTTACTGCGTGCACCGTGCGCTATAAATGACACATTCACTTTATTCTGCGTGGCGATACGATTACGGCGATACCAGATGTTTATAGTTTTTTTTTATGTCTTATGGCGTTTGCACAATAAAATAAGTTTTGTAAACAATCATTCACTTTTTGTGTTACCTTATTCTAAGAGCCATAACGTTTTTATTTTTCAATCAATCAAGACGTGCGAGGACTTATTTTTTGCGTAACGAACTGTAGTTTCGATCAGTACCATTTTTAGGTACATGCGACTTTTTGATCTCTTTTTATTCCATTTTTTGGGAGGTGAAGTGACCAAAGAATTGTGATTGTGGTACGGTTTATTATTATTTTATTTTACGGCGTTCATCGTGCGGGATAAATAACGAAATAGTTTTGTAGTTCAGGCCGTTACGGACGCGGCGATACCAATTATGTATAGTTAATTTGTTTGTTTATATATTTTTATTAATAATAAAGGACTGATAAGGGAAAAAGGGGGATTTTTACTTTTATTACTTTTAAATCTTTTATTTTCTTATTTTTACACATCTTTTTTTTTACTTTATTACTTTGTCCCACTAGGGGACATGAGAGCAGAAGGCTCTGATCGCTATTCTAATACACTGCACTACATGCGTAGTGCAGTGTATTAGAACTGTCAGCTACTCACTGACAGCAAGCATAGTGGGTCCTGACGTTGTCAGGACCCACTAGGCTTCCGTCTATGGCATAGCCGGACGCCATTGTTTGGTGTCCGGTTGCCATAGTCACCATCGCCGGCCGCTATCGCGTAGCAGGCCGGCGATGGCAGCTTAACCCCTAAAAAGCCGCGATCTCTATAGAACGCGGCTTTTAAGGGGTTAATCGGCGGGGACACAGCGATCGGTCCCCGCTGTAGGAGCTGTGACAGCTGCTGAACAAGACAGCAGCGTCACAGCTCCTGTATGTGTCGGGAGGACGGCCGAAACGGCCGTTACTCCCGTGACGTACTATTACGTCATGGAGCGCGAACGATACAGCTGCCATGACGTAATAGTACGTCAAGGAGCGGGAAGGGGTTAAGTAACCTGACCTTGCCCCACTCATATACCCCACTCCTAACCACCCCCCTAACTCCTTGACTGCATGTACTAATGTTATCCCCATATTAAGTGTCGCTGATGCATCATTACCCCATTTAATAAACCAATAAAGCAACGAAACCTGTTTCTTGGAGAATGTGGGAATGGCCACAGCTTTATTTAACACAACCAAACATTTTTGTATCACATGGCCCTGAAGTAACCACTTAATTTATTCACATCTCCTGTGATGCCGCCCACTGTGAAGCGGCGCGCATGTAGGTTCTTCTCCGGATTTTACTCTTCAGAGCCTATCTCCGCCAAGGAGGATACCGCGAACACCTACGCGGTACTCCGACCACCCCCACCACACAATGCCAAACCAGCCTCCACTCCATCTTGCAGACCCGACAGCATGATGTCGATCCCAATGTCATTTAAATGAACGCCGTCAGATAACAATAAGTCCCCATTGTCACCTTCCAACATCAAATGACGAATTGCTACCCCCCCAATGGAACGAACAAACCTGGAAATACGAACATTCAACACCCGTCTTGACCGCTCGATGGCCACAGCACTTCTAGCTCCTCGCCAATGAGTTCGTGCAATCACCTCAGACCAGACAATCACACAATCAGAAAAAGCTGTTTGAAATGACCTAAATCAGCCTTGATAAGGGACAACAACTCCGACAATTTCACATTTCCCAAATCATTTCCCCCAACATGTATAACGAGCACAATTGGACCACGGCATTCCCGACTAACTTCAACTATTAACGGCAACAGCTGAACCCACCTCAGCCCTCTGATACCTTTCCAGTGCACCTCGGCCGATGACACCCCAAGACTGAGGCCTAAAGGCCGATATTCAGCCCGACGAGCTGCCCAGAAAATAAAAGAATGGCCAACTATCCATACTTCCGGCCGATGTTCTGAAATGACAAGGAAAATCAAAACAACACCAGATCCGGACGCACATAGGACCTATAACAAGTTGAACTCCACCTACCCAGACGTTTAATATCTTCCTCCCCCATACCTAAAGCATTAGCCTCCGTGGCTGCCCCTATTCTAAACGAATGAGTCCCAAACTCAGCAGGATCAACGCCCAAATGCTCCAAACAAGACTTAAGAACGGCTCCAAATTGAAATCGAGTAAGCGGCAAAGAATTAGAATGTACCAAGAAAGGAACCCCATCAGCTCGAAAAGACAAAAACTCACGCACCAAATGAACTGGACAGAATTCACCACCCAATGAATTCACACACAACCAAACACCAACGCCCATCTGATCATTCTTGGACCGTCTCACACATACCCGGACCACTTTTTCCTCCAATAAAACATCCGCAAACAGAAGACCCCCAAACCGCTTTGCGCTCGGTGACACCAATTCGCTCACCCGCAATGCTGCGAAAAAGGCCAAAGAAAAAGCAGTACGCAGCAAAACAGACTCATAAGGATCAAAGCAAACAGCCGGAACAACCATCAACATCCTTAGTAATAAAGCATATGTAATAGGCCTCCTAGCATCCTTCACAATATGCTCCTTCTTCCACCCCTTCAATGCCTGTCTAATAACAAACATTTTCGTCACATCAGTACAACCCCACAACTTCAACATAAACGCAATACCAGTCAAACCTTTTGAAACCGTGTACACCGAAGAACCATTAGTACGCATCCGAGACAAATACTCCAACGTAACCTCATAATGCCGCTCATCATTTGTAGGAAAAACCCCGCCAGATAATTCCAACCACTCCGCCCAAAACTTATTATGGCTCCGCCATGTACCTGGTACCACAGAACCTTGAACTAGCCGGGCAAGTTCCCCTCGACCAGGGCCCATAAGTGATTCGGGCAACGCTCCCCTTCCAGCCGTGCTCCCGGGTGAAGCTCCCGAAAGACCCCCATCTGCAAACGAGATAAGGCATCTGCGATTTTATTCTCAACACCCGGCACATGTGTAGCCCGAAACCAAATGTTACATTGCATGCAACGTAGAACTAGATGCCTAAGTAACGCCAAAACCGGCAATGATCCAGAAGACAAATTGTTAACAGCCTGCACCACTGCCATATTGTCCGTCCAAAAACGTATGCGACTATTCAACATCTTTGAACCCCACAACTCCACTGCAACCACAATGGGAAAGAGTTCCAAAAGTGTCAAATTCAATGTCAGACCCATACTACTCCAGCCCACAGGCCAACGTGCAAAACACCACTCCGCTCCAAAAACCGCACCGCAACCGACACTGCCAGCAGCATCTGTAAACAGCTGTAACTCAAAACTGGAAACCTCCTCCGACTGACAAATCGCCCTACCATTAAAAGATCGCAAAAAAGTCTGCCACACGCGCAAATCATCTTTCATTTGCCTAGTGACACGAATGAAATGATTTGAGCGCGAAATACCCCTAGTCGCCAATGATAGGCGTCTAGAGAAAACGCGACCCATGGGAATGATCCTGCAAGCAAAAACCAGCAACCCTAACAGTGACTGAAGATGCTTCAGGGTAACCTTTTTTGATAAAACAAATTCGTCAATGGTACAAAGCAGACGCGCAAGCTTGTCGTCAGGTAATTTGAAAACCATCTCTTGCGTATCAATTTCAATACCCAGAAACGACAAAATCGTAGCCGGACCAACCGTCTTCTCTTCTGCTATCGGGACACCAAATTCGGACATTAAAACTCAAAAGGTTTTCAGCAAATAACCACATATTCCTGAATCACTTGGACCTACAAATAAAAAGTCGTCTAGATAATGAATGGCTGAAGAAATACCTGTCTTGAAACGAACCGTCCATTCCAGAAAGGAACCAAAAACTTCAAAATAGTAACATGAGATGGCACAACCCATAGGCAAACACATGTCTACAAAAAACTGCTCATCTAACCGACATCCCAACAAATGGAAACAGGCAGGATCCACAGGCAACAAACGAAAAGCTGACTCTATGTCCGATTTAGCAAGCAAGGCACCTACGCCTGCCTCCCGTACCAACCGCACAGCCACATCAAAAGACGTGTAAGACACTGCAGCCTCATCTCTGGAAATCCCATCGTTGACCGAATCCCCACGAGGGAAGGAAAGGTGATGAATCAACCTAAACTTCCCCGGTTCCTTTTTGGGGACCAAGCCAAGAGGAGAAACCCGTAAATTCGTATAAGGTGGCTCCCCAAAGGGGCCCGCCATCCTGCCTAAAGACACCTCATTCAGCACTTTTTCCCGTGCCAAACACATGTTTTCTTTCACCGATTTTAAATTATGTGACAACATCAAAACCGAAGAAAAAACATGCGGAATGAAAAAACCTTCACTGAAGCCCCGACCTAACAAGTCTGCTTCCTGTCTCTTGGGATACCTGGCGAGCCACGGTTCCATCGCGAGAGCGCTCACCGGAGTTCTCCGCTGCACCGGCAGGACCCACCTTGGAAGGTTGTTTTGCCCGTCGGAAACAGCGAAGCGCGGAATGGGCACCCCCGCAGATGGAGCACTCATGACGAAACTTGCAGGAAGAATAGAACCTGCAATGTCCCTCATTGTAGAGCCAAAATGCTCCTGTTGGGCGCTGCGCACAATCCCGGGTGCTGAACCCGAAACTGCGACTCCTGCCTGAAAGGGCCGAGCCTGCTTTTGAGCCAAAATTAGTTGTAACCACACATCCGTCGCCTTCGACGCCCAACCAATGTCAGGCGTCATCGCCAACCGACGGCGAAATTCCTCGTCATATCTCCACCAAGCTGCACCTCCGTGCAATTTGTGGGCACTGAATATAGTGTCTACATACACAAACAGCTCGGCCCCTTTTTCCGGAAAACGTTGACAGATGACATGAGCCAAGGTAGAAAAACCCTGGAGCCAATTGCCAAAAGTTTTCGCGACTTTCACCTTTTTCTCCGAACCTCTTTCGAAAACACGCTCCTTATCTATCGTCACATGATCGACCGACACCAATGACCAAACATCCACAAAGTCATGTGCCCATATCTTGTCCTTGATCTCCGCAGACAGGTGAGTACCTAAAGGAGCAACACCACAAAACAGCGAATCACGGAATGCCAAGCCAGACATACTGGCCGCCCGCTCAGGCGGAGGCTGAGCCCCCCCTGGCAAAACCAACGGAACCGAAGCTCCGCCTTTTGTACCCAAACCATCCAACAAGCTTTTTAATGCCGAAACTAAATCAATAGCAGATAAATCACCCTTAGGTAGCCATGCGTTCCCACATGGAGACTCACCGGAGAAGGGCGTCCTCGTCACTTCCGAGGGTGCATCAACTCTCCCGGATACCGGAACCACAGACAGATCCCCACCAGGTGGACAGGCTGAGGCGACTTCTGGAACTGGAACCAGCGAAGACGAATGACGATCCCTGTGCTCCCGCCGATGACTCCTCGTGTATCTCCTTCCCGTGCGGCTGGGTGTACTAGCTCCCGACGACGACTGGGACGGCGAAGAAGATGCTGTACTGGAAGACACACTCCTACTCCGGGAACGGCGACGTCTCTCAACCTGATGGCGTGGACGCCCGTGACCACCACGACGATGTCCTCTTCCATGCCGTCTCCTTCGCCGTCTGCGTCTCGCCGACACCGCACCTGGAAGAGAAAACTCCGAAAGAGAAACTGGCAAATCACGTTGCTCCGCAGACTGCCTGCACGGCAACAGATCACTGCTACCGCACGACAATCCACCCAGCGCACTCCTCTCATTCACAGTGCCTGTGCCTGGTAAAAACAGGCCACTCACCAGCTCTCTCCCCAGCTCTGTGTCATTTTCAGAACCACCAGCAGGTGGCAGCAAATGCACACCTAACCTGCTGGTGCCTGAGGCCTGCGTCTCTGCTCTCCTGAGACCGCCCCCTCCAGCTCCCCTCTCAACCACGGCCTGCTGTGAGAGGGAAAAAGCTGTCGGGCCGGGAAGAAGAACCAGCGGTGCACTAATCACGGCCCCGGCTTCTGCGGCTGCTTGCGGCCTTGCACTGCCTGCAGCCCGGATGGGGAGAACTGCAGAAGCTCCCCCAGCCAGGGGAGTGGGTGGCACGACGTCGGGACCGGGTGAAGGGGAGAGCAGGCGACGGCGCCTCCGTCCCGCTCCTGACGAGCGAACGGTGCCGGCCCGCCTCTGGGTGGCTGAAGGTGGACTGGGGCTCAAACGGGGAGGAGGCCGAGAAACCCGGCGCGGCCTACCTCTAACTGCCGACGCCGACGGGACTCCACCGCTGCTGACACCGACGACCGCCGCAGGTAACACCTCTTGCCTGCGATCCCCTGCCAGGAACAACTCCAGCCAGCTTGTACCCTCCGTGGCAACCCGCTGTGCCACCTGCCTCATCAGCTCATCCGCCATCTGTACTCCGGAAAACGCCCTGGACCGCAGAGGAAGATCTCTCACAGGACCAGACGTCTGACGTTTGCAGCTCCAGCAGGTAAGATAGTGATCTGCCCTTGACCTCAACTATTTATCTGCTCCTAACCCCTCCTCTATCCCCTTGTCCAACCAATCCCTGCTCCTGATTTTTTCCCACACTTTTTCCCCCCTTCCATCCCCCTATCACATACAGTCCCAGGCACTTTCTCTATTTGATTTAGTGCCTCAAAACTCCTTCCCTTCCTCACATCCCTGATCATGGTGGCCTCCCCCTATGGCATTCTGCCGGGTCCAGCCTGTACTATCTCCTCATCTGCCTCCCAGTTTCTATCTTTAACCTCGTTCCTAGGTCTGTCACAACTTACTAACTCTCCTACACATGAAGACGGCCATTCACTTGACCTGGTCTTCTTCCTTCTCTGCTCAGTTTCTGACTTTATTAACTCCCCTCTCCCGCTCTCTGACCACAACCTTCTCACCTTTTCTATCAAATATTCTCTGCCTCCTCAGGTCATGCCTACCTGTCAGACACGCAGAAATCTACATGCCATTAACACTCAAAAACTCATAGACAGTCTACAGTCCTCATTGTCCCCTATCTCTTCCTTCTCCTGTCCCAATCTGGCTGCCAAACTTTACAATAAGGGTATGTGCACACGATATCGACAATTACGGCTGAAATTACAGAGCTGTTTTCAGGAGAAAACAGCTCCTGCATTTCAGACGTAATTGCTCGTACTCGCGTTTTGCGAGGCGTCAATTACGGCCGTAATTTGGAGCTGTTCTTCATTGCAGTCAATGAAAAACGGCTCAAATTACGTCCCAAGAAGTGTCCTGCACTTCTTTGACGAAGCTGTTATTTTACGCGCCGTCTTTTGACAGCGACGCGTAAAATTACAGGTCGTCGGCACAGTACGTCGGCAAACCCATTGAAATGAATGGGAAGATGTTTTCCAACGTATTTGAGCTGTGTTTTCAGGCGTAATTCGAGGCGTAAAATGCCTCGTTTACGCCTGAAAATAGGTCGTGTGAACCCAGCCTAACACTCTCAAAAATGCATTGGATGAAGCAGCCCCCCCCCCTACACTCCGAACCACCCGACAAAGATGACGACAACCCTGGCACACGCCTCAATCCCGCTTTCTTCAGCGGTGCTTGAGATGTGCCGAACAACTGTGGAGAAAATCGCATTTGGCTGCAGATTTCCTCAATTACAAATTTATGCTCAAAACTTACAACTCTGCCCTTCACCGCGCCAAGTCTATTTCACTTCTCTCATCTTCACACTATCTAATAATCCAAAACGCATCTTTGATACTTTTCACTCCCTCCTTAGTCCTAAAGTGCAGACGCCAATCACAGATCTCAGTGCTGAAGACCTGGCCACTTATTTTAAAGTTAAAATTGAAAACATCCGGCATGATATCTCCCAGTCCCCTAGTAACATCTATCCCCTTCCCTCCCGCACTCCCTCTTCTTCGTTTTCAGCATTTGACCCAATAACAGAAGAAGTCCCCAGGCTCCTTTCTTCTTCTCGTCCTGCTACCTGCCCTAGTGATCCTATCCCCTCACACCTCCTCCAGTCACTCTCCCCAGCTGTCACTAGTCACCTGACTAAAATATCTAACCTCTCTCTTTCCTCTGGAATCTTTTCCTCCTCTTATAAACATGCCATTATAAACCCATTACTGAAAAAAACAGCTCTTGACCCATCCAGCGCTGCCAACTACCGACCGGTCTGTAATCTGCCCTTCATCTCCAAATTTCTGGAACGCTTGGTCTGCTCTCGCCTTATTTGCTATCTCTCTCTCAACTCCATTTTAGACCCCTTACAATCTGGTTTCCGCCCCCTACACTCCACAGAAAGTGCCCTTACTAAAGTCTCACACGATCACTTGGCGGCAAAATCGGACGGTAAATACTCTCTCCTTATTCTTCTGGATCTTTCTGCAGCCTTTGACACTGTAGACCACCAACTCCTACTTAACATGCTCCACTCTATTGGCCTCAAGGACGCGGCTCTCTTGGTTTTCCTCCTATCTCTCTGACCGCTCGTTCAGTGTGTCATTTGCTGGTTCCACTTCTTCTCTTCCCCTTGCTATCGGAGTTCCTCAGGAATCAGTTATAGGTCCGCTCCTCTTTTCTCTCTACACAGCCCCTATTGGACAAACCATCAGCAGATTTGGCTTCCGGTACCATCTCTACGCTGATGACACCCAATTATACGACTCTTCCCATATCACCCCTGCTCTAATACAGGTGCTCTAGATAGGTGCACAATTGGAGAAAGAGATTGTAGAAATACGCACATTCAGTTCTACTCCTGAATTTGCAGAGTGTGAGTCTAAATTACAAAAAAATATAGAATATCTACAAAAAGAGATAAAAGAAAGAAAACACCGAAAATATATACGTGATCGCAGGGATTTTGACACGGGGCAGGTGTATACCTATCGCTCTCGCATTCCAGCTGCTTCATTCCCTAACCGCACATATAGACCAGGGGATATTTCAGAGTCTGACGTATCTGGAACAGAAGATTCGAGACCATCTTCTGATGACAACAGGTTAGGAGCAAAACGTAAAACTAGAGGCAATAAATATAATCCGTCGAAGAGAGCACCTGCCACGTCTCAGAGATTCACTGCACCATGTTCTCCTCGCAGCGGACAATATCCAGTTTCTTCTTCCTCCTTTACACCATCAGTCTCCACTCTGGCTCGTCCCTCCTTCACAACTATGACCACAAATATTCCATCAACCCCAAATATCATGGGGACGATTTCAAGTGTAGACGTTCTGGGGAGAAACCCTATATCTACATCGTCCACCAGCTCTTTGATGAGTGGCCCCCTGAATGCTTTTCCTTTTTTAGGGACACACCACACTCCATGGAACCAACCGAAATAACATCTGTCAGTGACACTTTAGATGATTTACAGATTTACAATCTTTCCTCTGTACAGTTAAGTCTCCATCAAGAGTCGCTCTTACGGAGGGGTCTCTCTTATACTCCTACATTTGCTTTTGACGAGTTCTCCTGGGTTAAGGATATTCATCTTTTTGCCAGGAAGCTGGCATTGCATAAATATTTTAAGACCAAAACCAGTGATGAACATCAAATGGACTTTAGTGAACGTAGGACTTTACAGGCCTTTGAGGATTTGTCTGATGAAAATGAACATCGTATCAGTTCAGCCACAGGCCCTTTTTCGTCTCTAAGACCTCGATCAAAGATGACCCCTCCCTTTGCACAATATGCACATATCGACGTTTTTGTCAAATTGGTGAGCTCCGAATTGGGGAAACTTAAAGCCAACAAACATGGCACCAATCATAATTTGAATAAAATGGAACAGGCTGCACTAGACACACTGTGCAATAATGATGAAATTATTATAAAATCCTCAGACAAGGGTGGCAACATCGTGGTCATGGATCGTGTCTATTACACATCCATGGTCCACAAACTACTTGATGACAGATCCACATATGTCATCCTGGAGAGGAACCCTACTAATCTCTTTATATCAGAGCTTTGCTCTCTATTGGATGATGCTAAATCTAGACAACTTATTACTCCAGATGAATTTAAATTCCTGTACAATTCCACTCCGACTATTTTAACTTTCTATGCACTTCCAAAGATTCACAAGGACACAAGACCTGTTCCTGGGAGACCCATTGTCTCTGGAAACGACAATCTGACACAGGGCATCAGTACATATGTTGATGAAATGTTGGCGCCCTTTGTTAAAGCCCTACCTTCTTTTCTGAGGGACACCAAGGACACCCTCACCAGAATCCAGGGGATCAATGTCACTGACACTACTTTAATCGCCACTGTTGACGTAGAATCACTTTACACGAATATTGAACATGATTTGGGTTTAAAGGCGGTACAGTACTTTCTGAACACTAAGGGAACACAATTTCAGGCACACAACACTTTGATACTTTCACTTCTCAAATTTCTATTAACTCACAATTATTTTTTATTTGATGGTAAATTTTACCACCAGGTAAAAGGCACAGCAATGGGCACAGTTTGTGCACCCACTTATGCAAATTTATTTCTAGGGTGGTGGGAGGACACTTTAATTTTTAATGAAGACCTACTTTTTTTCACGTGTCATATACTATTCTGGGGGAGGTATATTGATGATATACTGATCTTCTGGGATGGTGACACTACACTTTTTCATGATTTCATAGATATACTTAATCACAATGACATTGGCATGAAATTCACTCACCACATACATAAAGACACTATTGATTTTCTTGATCTTCAGATTTCTCTGGATTCTGGTGGCGGTGTCCACACTAATGTCTTCAGAAAAAAGACTGCTACCAATAGTTTCTTACAATATGGTAGCTTTCATCCACCAGCACTCAAGAGGGGGATACCTATCGGTCAGTACCTTAGGGCCAGAAGGAACTGCTCCGATGAACACACTTTCAAATTAGAATGTGATGCCCTCTTCCATAAATTCTCGGCAAGAGGCTACCCCAAAAAAATACTACACCGAGCTTATGCCAGAGCTAGGGCCACTCCCAGAGAGGAACTGCTCTTTGGCAGAAATACTAATGTTGAGGAAAGATCTGGAGGTTCCAATATTAGGTGTATTGGCAATTTTGACACTTGTTCCACTCAGATCTCTAGGATTCTAAAGAAGCATTGGGCTATTTTGCGATCTGACCCTGATTTAGTGGACGCCATTTCGGACATTCCTAGTGTGACCTTTCGACGCGGTAAGAACCTCCGTGAATTTCTTACGCGGAGTCATTATTCTAGACCACTCATCCCTCGCGATACATGGCTCTCAGCTCCTGCGGTGGGCTCCTTTCCTTGTGGAAGGTGCTCCTTCTGCACATATATGCCCAAGACCAAATGTTTTACCAACCCCCTAAATGGTTGTCAATTTACCATCAGACACTTTATTAACTGTCAAACTACTGGTGTTGTATATGTTGCCAGATGCCCCTGCCCCAAACTGTATGTTGGCAAGACCACTCAGCAACTCAGGAGACGAATCTCCAGACATGTCAGTAGTATCAATATGAAAGAGGATACTTCCATTTCTAGACATGTGAGATCTTTTCATGGGAGCGACTCCAAGGTCCTTCAATTTTGGGGCATTACGCAATTAAAACTTGGACCTAGGGCCGGCAACTTGGACAGAAGATTACTGCAGGAGGAGGCACGATGGATACATAGGCTCAGTTCTCTGAGTCCTAATGGCCTAAATGAGGGGTTCACCTTCATGGCTTTTTTGTAGTTGGCACTGTACCCTCTTTTCTTATTATCATTAACCTTTATTGCTGAATTAATTTTCTCTGCTGAATATACTTTCCCTTATTATACCTCTGTCGTTCTGACAGTTATGTGACACATTGATCATCATTGCTGTCTTGATGTGTACTTAGCTAACCTTATTTATGCTTGGTGAGCATGTATATTATTATTGATGTTGTTATCGATCCAACAGACGACTCGCTCTGATCCCTGCTCTCTCCTACTATTCGTTTTTGTCCATTAGATTTGACTAGAATGGATGTATTGTGTTAAATCAATATATTGTTATGCACTCGCGTATGCCGACTCTGCGTGTTGTGCTGTGTGACTGCAATTTGTTCTCCCTGCGGCTAGCATGACACGTATATTGTGCTGTATGCATTTGCTGTTATCCTGTATTGAGGCTTTTTACGGTATCCACTTGTTTGGATTTTGTTATCCCAATTGGGTGCCGTTTTGCACTCCTTATTGGCTGCCCATGCTGTCAATCTCCCCGCATACAGAATTCTCTGAATGACTATCACCCACTGTGACTGATGTGCGCTTGCGCTCAGCCTCCGTGGTGACTGGATGCCTGATTCCGGTGTTCTATTGGCTTGTCGTCATGCCATTCTTTTTGGCGTGGGGGCTTGTCTTTTGTGGCCACCTGATTGGCTTTGAGGAGAATCGTTGCCGTCACACGTCATGCAGACGTAGGCATACGAGTCTATATAGGGAGCATTTTTCAAAACGCGCGCTCATTAGCCCCGTGTTATCCCCTGAGGACGCTGCTTCTGCAGCGAAACATGTCGGGGGGGCTATCGCCATTTTAATATATCACTGACGGTCCAGTTATTGCCTTTACCCGGGGGAACTGTTTCTATGCACGGCAGTCTGCAGCTGCCGAATCAGTTTCTCTCACTGCGTCCAGTGTTGTACTGGATGCATGCACATTGACCCTTTGCTACACACTGGCCGTCTTCTGATACAATTTTAACCCTTCAGTGTCGTTTGTCTGTTTGATACATTAATAAAAGTTATGTTTTAACTGCCTTTACTGACATTTCGACTAATTGACTGGTGGCTGGGAAATTGGGACTTTGTGCCTAGGCACATTTCTCTTCATTGTTTAATTATCCCTGCCAGCCACTTGGGGGTCTCCTTTCTGCTTTTTCATATTGAATTGGGTTAATCACCCGTATTTGGACCCCGCTATGTTGTACTTCGGTACTTCAGTCTTCGTTATACATCATTAGTTCATTTTGACTATCTTCTAGTTATTTTCAGCATAATTAAAGGTTTTTCTTTCTTTATTATTTCTTGCTTGCTATGGCCGGTTTCCTGTCTAGAGACCTAAACCCTGATGTTCTATCATCAGATGCGGCATTTGTTTTCTCTACTGAAAATATTCCTCTGAATAAGTGTGACGTGCAGTCGGCTTTTAGAGATTTGCAGAAAACTTATAAACAATATGTCCGCTCCTGCTGGGAGATAACCAGCCTAGAAACATACATCCAGCAGAAAATTGTTTATAGGGGACTGCGCATAAATATCATTCCAAACTCATACCGTAATGATGACACCTTTAGGAAGGGATGGGAGCAGATTTTGAGTGACTGTTCATCCCGTATGTTACATTACTTGCTGGAGTTTGAAAGAAGAGACTTTAGCAAGATAGGTGCACAATTGGAGAAAGAGATTGTAGAAATACGCACATTCAGTTCTACTCCTGAATTTGCAGAGTGTGAGTCTAAATTACAAAAAAATATAGAATATCTACAAAAAGAGATAAAAGAAAGAAAACACCGAAAATATATACGTGATCGCAGGGATTTTGACACGGGGCAGGTGTATACCTATCGCTCTCGCATTCCAGCTGCTTCATTCCCTAACCGCACATATAGACCAGGGGATATTTCAGAGTCTGACGTATCTGGAACAGAAGATTCGAGACCATCTTCTGATGACAACAGGTTAGGAGCAAAACGTAAAACTAGAGGCAATAAATATAATCCGTCGAAGAGAGCACCTGCCACGTCTCAGAGATTCACTGCACCATGTTCTCCTCGCAGCGGACAATATCCAGTTTCTTCTTCCTCCTTTACACCATCAGTCTCCACTCTGGCTCGTCCCTCCTTCACAACTATGACCACAAATATTCCATCAACCCCAAATATCATGGGGACGATTTCAAGTGTAGACGTTCTGGGGAGAAACCCTATATCTACATCGTCCACCAGCTCTTTGATGAGTGGCCCCCTGAATGCTTTTCCTTTTTTAGGGACACACCACACTCCATGGAACCAACCGAAATAACATCTGTCAGTGACACTTTAGATGATTTACAGATTTACAATCTTTCCTCTGTACAGTTAAGTCTCCATCAAGAGTCGCTCTTACGGAGGGGTCTCTCTTATACTCCTACATTTGCTTTTGACGAGTTCTCCTGGGTTAAGGATATTCATCTTTTTGCCAGGAAGCTGGCATTGCATAAATATTTTAAGACCAAAACCAGTGATGAACATCAAATGGACTTTAGTGAACGTAGGACTTTACAGGCCTTTGAGGATTTGTCTGATGAAAATGAACATCGTATCAGTTCAGCCACAGGCCCTTTTTCGTCTCTAAGACCTCGATCAAAGATGACCCCTCCCTTTGCACAATATGCACATATCGACGTTTTTGTCAAATTGGTGAGCTCCGAATTGGGGAAACTTAAAGCCAACAAACATGGCACCAATCATAATTTGAATAAAATGGAACAGGCTGCACTAGACACACTGTGCAATAATGATGAAATTATTATAAAATCCTCAGACAAGGGTGGCAACATCGTGGTCATGGATCGTGTCTATTACACATCCATGGTCCACAAACTACTTGATGACAGATCCACATATGTCATCCTGGAGAGGAACCCTACTAATCTCTTTATATCAGAGCTTTGCTCTCTATTGGATGATGCTAAATCTAGACAACTTATTACTCCAGATGAATTTAAATTCCTGTACAATTCCACTCCGACTATTTCAACTTTCTATGCACTTCCAAAGATTCACAAGGACACAAGACCTGTTCCTGGGAGACCCATTGTCTCTGGAAACGACAATCTGACACAGGGCATCAGTACATATGTTGATGAAATGTTGGCGCCCTTTGTTAAAGCCCTACCTTCTTTTCTGAGGGACACCAAGGACACCCTCACCAGAATCCAGGGGATCAATGTCACTGACACTACTTTAATCGCCACTGTTGACGTAGAATCACTTTACACGAATATTGAACATGATTTGGGTTTAAAGGCGGTACAGTACTTTCTGAACACTAAGGGAACACAATTTCAGGCACACAACACTTTGATACTTTCACTTCTCAAATTTCTATTAACTCACAATAATTTTTTATTTGATGGTAAATTTTACCACCAGGTAAAAGGCACAGCAATGGGCACAGTTTGTGCACCCACTTATGCAAATTTATTTCTAGGGTGGTGGGAGGACACTTTAATTTTTAATGAAGACCTACTTTTTTTCACGTGTCATATACTATTCTGGGGGAGGTATATTGATGATATACTGATCTTCTGGGATGGTGACACTACACTTTTTCATGATTTCATAGATATACTTAATCACAATGACATTGGCATGAAATTCACTCACCACATACATAAAGACACTATTGATTTTCTTGATCTTCAGATTTCTCTGGATTCTGGTGGCGGTGTCCACACTAATGTCTTCAGAAAAAAGACTGCTACCAATAGTTTCTTACAATATGGTAGCTTTCATCCACCAGCACTCAAGAGGGGGATACCTATCGGTCAGTACCTTAGGGCCAGAAGGAACTGCTCCGATGAACACACTTTCAAATTAGAATGTGATGCCCTCTTCCATAAATTCTCGGCAAGAGGCTACCCCAAAAAAATACTACACCGAGCTTATGCCAGAGCTAGGGCCACTCCCAGAGAGGAACTGCTCTTTGGCAGAAATACTAATGTTGAGGAAAGATCTGGAGGTTCCAATATTAGGTGTATTGGCAATTTTGACACTTGTTCCACTCAGATCTCTAGGATTCTAAAGAAGCATTGGGCTATTTTGCGATCTGACCCTGATTTAGTGGACGCCATTTCGGACATTCCTAGTGTGACCTTTCGACGCGGTAAGAACCTCCGTGAATTTCTTACGCGGAGTCATTATTCTAGACCACTCATCCCTCGCGATACATGGCTCTCAGCTCCTGCGGTGGGCTCCTTTCCTTGTGGAAGGTGCTCCTTCTGCACATATATGCCCAAGACCAAATGTTTTACCAACCCCCTAAATGGTTGTCAATTTACCATCAGACACTTTATTAACTGTCAAACTACTGGTGTTGTATATGTTGCCAGATGCCCCTGCCCCAAACTGTATGTTGGCAAGACCACTCAGCAACTCAGGAGACGAATCTCCAGACATGTCAGTAGTATCAATATGAAAG
Organism: Rhinoderma darwinii; assembly: GCF_050947455.1. Taxonomy (NCBI): domain Eukaryota; kingdom Metazoa; phylum Chordata; class Amphibia; order Anura; family Rhinodermatidae; genus Rhinoderma; species Rhinoderma darwinii. The sequence goes on along the minus strand of NC_134687.1, from coordinate 32,442,701 downwards.
AGGATACTTCCATTTCTAGACATGTGAGATCTTTTCATGGGAGCGACTCCAAGGTCCTTCAATTTTGGGGCATTACGCAATTAAAACTTGGACCTAGGGCCGGCAACTTGGACAGAAGATTACTGCAGGAGGAGGCACGATGGATACATAGGCTCAGTTCTCTGAGTCCTAATGGCCTAAATGAGGGGTTCACCTTCATGGCTTTTTTGTAGTTGGCACTGTACCCTCTTTTCTTATTATCATTAACCTTTATTGCTGAATTAATTTTCTCTGCTGAATATACTTTCCCTTATTATACCTCTGTCGTTCTGACAGTTATGTGACACATTGATCATCATTGCTGTCTTGATGTGTACTTAGCTAACCTTATTTATGCTTGGTGAGCATGTATATTATTATTGATGTTGTTATCGATCCAACAGACGACTCGCTCTGATCCCTGCTCTCTCCTACTATTCGTTTTTGTCCATTAGATTTGACTAGAATGGATGTATTGTGTTAAATCAATATATTGTTATGCACTCGCGTATGCCGACTCTGCGTGTTGTGCTGTGTGACTGCAATTTGTTCTCCCTGCGGCTAGCATGACACGTATATTGTGCTGTATGCATTTGCTGTTATCCTGTATTGAGGCTTTTTACGGTATCCACTTGTTTGGATTTTGTTATCCCAATTGGGTGCCGTTTTGCACTCCTTATTGGCTGCCCATGCTGTCAATCTCCCCGCATACAGAATTCTCTGAATGACTATCACCCACTGTGACTGATGTGCGCTTGCGCTCAGCCTCCGTGGTGACTGGATGCCTGATTCCGGTGTTCTATTGGCTTGTCGTCATGCCATTCTTTTTGGCGTGGGGGCTTGTCTTTTGTGGCCACCTGATTGGCTTTGAGGAGAATCGTTGCCGTCACACGTCATGCAGACGTAGGCATACGAGTCTATATAGGGAGCATTTTTCAAAACGCGCGCTCATTAGCCCCGTGTTATCCCCTGAGGACGCTGCTTCTGCAGCGAAACATGTCGGGGGGGCTATCGCCATTTTAATATATCACTGACGGTCCAGTTATTGCCTTTACCCGGGGGAACTGTTTCTATGCACGGCAGTCTGCAGCTGCCGAATCAGTTTCTCTCACTGCGTCCAGTGTTGTACTGGATGCATGCACATTGACCCTTTGCTACACACTGGCCGTCTTCTGATACAATTTTAACCCTTCAGTGTCGTTTGTCTGTTTGATACATTAATAAAAGTTATGTTTTAACTGCCTTTACTGACATTTCGACTAATTGACTGGTGGCTGGGAAATTGGGACTTTGTGCCTAGGCACATTTCTCTTCATCTCTACGCTGATGACACCCAATTATACGACTCTTCCCATATCACCCCTGCTCTAATACAAAACACCAGTGATTGTCTGTCCGCTGTCTCTCACATCATGTCCTCTCTCTATCTAAACTGAATGTTTCTAAAACTGTGCTCCTTGTATTCCCACCATCTACTAACCTCCCTAAACCTGATGTCTCCATCTCAGTGTGTGGCACTACCATAACTCCTGGGCAGCACGCCCGCTTGTCTTGGGGTTATTTTTGACTCAAATCATTCCTTTACTCGTCACATTCAGTCACTTTCACGCTCCTGTCATTTTCACATTAAAAACATCTCCAGAATCCGCCCTTTTCCTACTGAGGAAACAGCCAAAACTCTCATTGTCGCTCTGATTCACTCTCGTCTTGACTACTGTAACTCATTACTAGTCGGTCTTCCCCTCACTAAACTCTCCCCTCTCCAATCTATCCTTAATTCAGCAGCCAGGCTCATCTATCTGACCAACCGCTACACCAACGCCTCTACCCTGTGCCAGTCACTGCACTGGTTGCCCATCCCCTTCACAATTAAATTCAAACTTATTGCTCTCACCCACAAAGCTCTCCCCAGTGCTGCAGCTCCTTACATCTCCTCCCTCATCTCTGTCTACCACCCTACTCGGGCTCTACGTTCTGGCAATGACCTTAGATTAACATCCTCCATAATCCGAACCTCTCACTCCCGTCTCCAAGATTTTTCTAGTTGCTGCACCAGTCCTCTGGAATGCGCTACCCCAGACAATCAGATTAATTCCCAATATCCAGTTTTAAACGTGCCCTCAAAACACACTTTTTAGACAGGCCTATAACATCCCCTATCCTGACTCCTTTCCATGTCCCCCCCTTTAGATTAGTCATCAGAATAAGATTCCCTCACACTCCTTCTCTTCATGTCCGTCATATACGGATACTGGCTGGTGACCGGCTCATGCAGCTTTATGTGTACCACCCCATGCGTATAAAAATGGCTGTACCATTGTACAGAACAAAGACTGTTACACATTGTGTCTTCCTTATTTCCTCATAGATTGTAAGCTCTTGCGAGTCCTCACTCCTCTGGTTTGAATTGTAAATTAACTTTGTCACTATGTAATTTCTGATATTGTTTGTTTCATGTTCCCTCTAAATTGTAAAGTGTTGCGTAATATGTTGGCGCTATATAAATAAAGATTATTATTATTATTTATTATATAGGCCCCAATTACTATAGTAACTTTTTATAGATGTGGTGGGGGGCCGTAGGCCGCAGGCCGCCCTGGCTTCAGGTCCCGGTCGCAATTGCGACCGCTGCGACTCCTATAGTTACGCCACTGAATGAAGGGGTGTACTTGGTCTGCAGCAATATTTAGGTAGGTGGTACTTGTCAAAGTAACAATCATATGAATGCCAGGACTCAAGGATTGCCTAGAGCATCACACTGCCACCGCCGGCTTGTTTTCTTCCCATAATGCATCCTGGTGCCATCTCTTACTCATATGGCCATCCACATGATTTAGAAGAAAACGTGATTCATCAGACCCAGGTCCAGTTCCTGTGTCTATTGTAGACGCCCTCGGTAATGGACAGTGGTCATCATTGGCACTGACCAGTATGAAACTACGCAGCCCTTTATACAACAAGCTGTGATGCTTCGTGTGTACTGACACCTTTCTATCATAGCCAGTAGTAACTATTTCAGGACTTTGTGCTACTGTAGTTCTTCTGTGTTATCACAACAGACGGGCTAGCCTTCACATCTAACGTGCATCAATGTGACTTGGGTGCCCGTGACCCCGTTGCTGGTTTGGCGGTTGTCCTTCATCTGACCACTTTTGGTAGGTACTAAACACTACATACCGGGAACACCCCACAAGACCTGTGGACCTCAAGTCTACTGTATTCCGTTATTCTTATTCACCCGTCTTCTTTCAGGTAGTATGTGTAGAAGTGATATTTAGAACGGGAGTTAACATTATGACATATAAATGGGTTGAGTGATGTTTTATTAGCAGTCGGCATATGGAGTCCCTTATAATTACTGGTCCTGAAGCAGCTGCATCCATTTCTTCGGGGGCCGATAAAACATTTTATGTATTTATACCTGTTGGATCTGGACTTCTATAGCCAATGGAGTGAATTTATCAACCTTTCTTCATGAGTTTTCTGACGTAAATTATAGTGGAAATCTACACCAGCTCCTAGCTGGCGCAGATTTCATTTCATGGCCAAGAGCATAACAGGGTAGAGGAAGGTCCTGTACTGCCCCCATAATCAGATAAAATAAATTAATCTGACCCCACCCCCTGATCTCCTCAGGCTCTTACATTAGGCCGTGTCGCGTACAAGGTCCTCACCCCCGGTGGCGTCATGGCCTCGTTCTGACACTGTCTGGCGTCAAATCCTTGTATGCGCTGCGGCCTGCATGTGGGAACCTGAGGAGATCTTGGGGAGGAGCGGAGCCTTGAGGTGAGTAATTTATTTTTTCTTTTATATCCAACCGGGGGATAATGTGGGGTAGTGCGACGGCGATTGCGGTAGACCGCCACATGAAAGACGCAACACTTTTTTTTAAGAAGTGTTCGTCTCTTGATAAATGTGTCGCATCGTACTCCAGTGAACTGTGTATTAAGACTGGCGTATGAAATTTCTGTATTAATAACCCCCCAGCCCATATGTGTTCTTTACCAGACAGATCATCTATTGTACTGTTTACTCTCCGGAACCTGAGACTTTGACTTTAACATACTCTAAAGCTCTGAAGCTGAAACGTTGCTCCTACAGAACTTTACCTGGGCCGTTTATTTTGCAGTATGGATAAAGAATAATGACCCCTATACACTATGTTTGGGCGCTGCATTTAGCGTTTATGTCCGGAAAGCTCCAGACGTACACTGTAAAGACGTACATTTTGGCCTCCGTCAGGCACTGGTATACGTTATCATATATTTTTTCTTTTGGTATTATATACCATGGAAGACTTCTCTATTCCATCCCAGGGATCCCAAAAAATATTATAGTAGGCAGTATATGTCTTTTTTTTACAAGCGAGCCTAGGGGTGGTCTATGCCACTGTATGGCACACGTCACAAACATACGTTTAACGTATACAAAACAGGCTTTTAAATACATTTTCATGATGTATATGTGAAACGGATGCCATATTAGTCTATGGGTGACAGTATCTGATAGTTACATCCGTCACCCATAGACTATAATGGTATTAGTTTAACGGATATCTCATTAACTCTGATGACTCCAGGTCATAATGTCTCCATTTAGGATGTACCATTATAGTCTTTAGGGTTGGATGCCACGGTTAGCGCGTCCGTCACAGCCTACTTTTAACGCATATGTTGGGAGCTTCTTCCGGCGTATATGTCAAACATAGGCAAATGAGCGTGGTGTGAACTACCAGTGAAGTAATGTTATGGTTTTCCATTGAGTACGGAGTGGCGGTGATCATACTCATCATGGTTACTGTGTGCAGAGAAAATACTGTGTTCCAGACAAAAAACAAACTCCAACATTTTTTATTTTTTTTATTTTATTATAATTTAAATTAGCAGCAGTGTCATGTAAATATTGCTGACACTTTATACCATTACATAAAGGATCACAGTGACCCTCAGGTCAGCACGGTGGGGACCACAGAACTTGCTGCGGTTATTATCACTAGTCCACCATTGTACTGAGCTGAGAGCCACTGGACCCGGAGATCCAGAGGAAGGCGAAGAAACCCCCTGGAGAGTTATACCTCAGGGGGGGAAAAAATTCCTTCCTGACCCCACAAGTGGCGATCGTATATCACCCTGGATCAAATCTATGCTGCTGAAAATCTTTATAGAATTATAAGCTCAGGAGAGCCAACAACTGAGAGAAAGCGACACATACAACCTGCTCCTAAGAGCTTACACTCTAATATAACAATACTCTGCTCCTAAGAGCTTACACTCTAATATAGCAATAGTCTGCTCCTAAGAGCTTACAATCTAATATAACACTCTGCTCCTAAGAGCTTACAATCTAATATAACAATACTCTGCTCCTAAGAGCTTACACTCTAATATAAAAATAATCTGCTCCTAAGAGCTTACACTCTAATATAACAATACTCTGCTCCTAAGAGCTTACACTCTAATATAACAATACTCTGCTCCTAAGGGCATGTTCACACGTGGCGGAATTGCTGTGGAATTCCGCTGCGGACAGTCTGTCCATAGGTTTCCACATCTTTTTAGTTATCTTCGTGCACACTTTGCGGACAACTCCGCTGCGGACCATAGGCTGCGGTGCGGAATTTGGTGTCCGCATCATACACTGGCTGTTGCGGACTTGATGCGTACTTGTGGCGGAATTTCTCCATTCACTTCAATGGAGTTGCAAAATTACGCAGTGAAATCCGCAGATGTTATGTGTGTTGCGTTGCGGATTGCTTTCACGACCAGGATGTTTCATCATTCTGGCTGGACCTATGTGTTTCGAGGTCTATAGCCAGACTGGGATGGAATGTTTTAAAAGAGAGCAGGATGTACTCTTCACCTGAATACGCAAGGACTAATCCGCAGCAATTTACTTCACTTTTTAGGCAAAGGCGCAACGGAATCTGCAACGCAGATTATGTGCGGCATTGATGCGGACAGTGTCTGCAGAATTCTGCCACGTCTGAACATGTCCTAAGAGCTTACAATCTAATATAACACTCTGCTCCTAAGAGCTTACAATCTAATATAACACTCTGCTCCTAAGAGCTTACACTCTAATATAACACTCTGCTCCTAAGAGCTTACAATCTAATATAACCAGTGGCGTAACTACCGCCGTAGCAGCAGTAGCGGCTGCTACGGGGCCCGCGGCATGAGGGGGCCCGTGTCGCCCGCCGGCACGGGCCCCCACCATGGCCGGAGGCTCCGCTAGCAGCCGCTATGGCTGCTACAGCGGGACGCCACTGAACACTACGGCAGAGCAGGGCGGTATCTCCCCGCTCTGCCATTAACTGGTTCCCGACCGCTGGCTGTATTTTTACGGCCAGCGGTCAGGGTCCTTAAAACCCGAGCCATAGACTTTCTACGGCTCGGGTTTTAACTTGCTGCCCGCGCGATCGGGCAGCTGAATGTCGGGTCTCCGGCTGTCAGTGACTGCCGGGGACCCTGAGGAGAAGACAGAAGCAGCTTTCGCTGCTTCTGTCTTCTCTGATCACTTGTACACAGCGCTGAATGCGCGCTGTGTACAGGAATAGCGACAGCAGCAGCGGCGCTGTCTCTATTCCTCCCGGTGATCATGTGACTGGTCACATGATCGCCGGGTGCCGTTAGTGGCAGACTGTTGCTGGGTCTTACTAGACCCAGCACAGCCCTATTAGTGACAATCGTCACTATGAGAGGGCTGATTTCCCCTGTAACTGGGGCTGCTGTGCAGTTCCAGTTACAGTGGAAAAAGATGGTGTAAAAGAAAGAAAAAAATATATAAAGTTCCCCAAAGGTCTTCTTTGATCTTTGGGGGATAGACCATAGTAATAAAAAAATAATAAAGTAAAGTGCAAAAAAAATTTAAATAATAAATACACATAAAATACCCACCCCAAAAAAAAAACGTCCCCCCCCCCCGCCAATCATTGTTGTAACGCTAGCGCTGACCCAATTACCCTAATATAGACATGTAATATATAAAAATTTACGGTAGACAATGGCGATCACAAATAAAAGGTCTATTTTAGGGTAAAACTATGTTATTACCAAAAAAAAAATAGCTGAAATGTAAAAAAGCTTATTTTTTTACTATTATTTTCAAACTTTATCAATAAAAATTCTAAAATAGCAAAAAAGGTGTGTATAAAAACGATAAAAAATGAAACCTGCATTGTCTACGGAAAAAACGTCGCAAAAATCACGTCGTTAGCCCAACAAATAAAAAAGTTCTCCACAGGATAGGGGATACATGTGTGATCGCTGCCATTGATAGGGAGAATGGGGGACTGAAAGTCCCCTGAAATTCTCCATCACAAACCTCAGACTTCCGTCGTCTGTGTCGGCAGCTCCGTAGAAATGAATGGAGCGCCGGTCGTGCTTGTGCGCATGCGTGACCAGCGCTCCTTTCATTTTTATTGAGCTCCGCAGACGCCGGAAGTCAGAGGTTTGTCATGGAGAGGTTCAGGGGACTTTCAGTCCCCCGTTCTCCCTATCAATGCCAGCGATCACACATGTATCCCCTATCCTGTGGAGATCCTGTGGAGAGGGGATACATGTATTTTGTAGGACACACTGTAGGTCGCATTTTTTTGGGAGGGGGGACGCTGTATGGCGTTCCCTACAGGGGGGGGAACGCTGTATGGCGTTCCCTACAGGGGGGGTGGCTGTATGGCGTTCCCTACAGGGGGGAGCTGTATAGCGTTCCCTACAGGGGGGGAGCTGTATGGCGTTCCCTACAGGGGGGGCTGTATGGTGTTCTCTACAGGGGGGGCTGTATGGCGTTCCCTACAGGGGGGCTGTATGGCGTTCTCTACAGGGGGGGGCTGTATGGCGTTCTCTACAGGGGGGGGCTGTATGGCGTTCTCTACAGGGGGGGGCTGTATGGCGTTCTCTGCAGGGGGGCTGTATGGCGTTATCTACAGGGGGCCTGTATGGCGTTATCTACAGGGGGGCTGAATGGCGTTCTCTACAGGGGGGGGCTGTAAAAAAGGCACTATCTACAAGGGGGGGGGTTGTGTGACACCCAGGGGAGGGGGGGCCCCAGTCAAAAGTTTGCTATGGGGCCCAGTCTTTCCTAGTTACGCCCCTGAATATAACCCTCTGCTCTTTAGAGCTTACAATCTAATATAAGGCTGTGTTCACACAGTGTTTCTTTCAGAAGGAAAATTCCTCCAGTAAAAACTGCTCCAGACGGTTTTTGCACAGTGGTTTGACAAAAACTCGTCAAAACACTCGTCGAGGCGTTGTTTTCCTCTTTTTGACTGATTGGAATGGGGTTTTGGAGGCGGAAACCGCCTGAAGATGGGTCATGACGCTTCTTTTTACCACGACGCGTTTTTTTTACTCGCGGTAAAAAAACTCGTCCAACTCCCATTGAAATCATTGGGAGGCATTTTCGGGCTGTTTTTGAGGAGTTTTGCGGCATGGTTTCCACGTCAAAAAACTTGTCAAAAAAAACTCTGTTTGAACAGGGCCTAACACTCTGCTCCTAAGAGCTTGCACTCTAATATAACACACTGCTCCTAAGAGCTTACTCTCTAATATAACACTCTGCTCCTTAGAGCTTAAACTTTAATATAACACTCTGCTCCTAAGAGCTTACAATCTAATATAACACACTGCTCCTAAGAGCTTACTCTCTAATATAACACTCTGCTCCTAAGAGCTTACAATCTAATATAACAACACTCTGCTGCTAAGGCCCTGTTCACACAGAGTTTTTTTGCAGGCGGAAAAATCTGCCTCAAAACCCCTTCAGGAATTTTGAGGAAGATTTTGACCTGCTGGTAGAATATTTGCCGTGTTTTTCCGTAGCGTTTTTCGCCCGCTGAGTGCCTTAGGAAAAAACTGCCACATTATACGCGATCTTTGCCTCCCATTGATGTTGATGGGAGGTCAGAGACGGAAACGCCTGAAGACAGGGCATGTCACCTCTTCTTCCTGCGAGCGTTTTTTACCTTGCGCGGAAAAAATGCATCCGCCTTCCATTGAAATCAATAGAAGGTGATTTCGGGCGATTCTTGGCACTTTTTCTGACGCAATTCCCACTTCAAAGGCAGCACCAAAATACTCTGTGTGAACTAGCCCTAAGAGCTTACGATCTAATATAACACTCTGCTCCTAAGAGCTTACAATCTAATCTAACAATACTCTGCTCTTAAGAGCTTACAATCTAACGTAACAATCAATACCCTGCTCCTCAGAGCTTACAGTCTAATATAACCGATACTTTGCTCCTAAGAGCTTACAATCAAATCATTTTCAGCCCAATTGATGTCACGTTTTTGCCCTACATTTAGCATGTACTCCAGGAAAACTCCCGACGTATGCGCTAAACGTGTCCATAGGGCACTATTAGCCCAACGGAGGACAAAAGGGTATCTTCTTTTGGCCTCCGTCCGTCAGTTATACGTCATTATGCCAATTTTTTGGTATGGAATAGTGTAGTAGACTACGCTATTCTATACAACAGGATCCCGTAAAAGAACAAAACTTGTTTTGAACGGTATACCTTTTGTATCATGGGATCCTCTGGGTGACGTATGACACCGTATGGCATAAGTCACAGGCATCCGTTAAACGTATACGTCATGAGATTATCCCGGTGTATACACTAAACTTAAGCCAAAAAACATGATGTGAACAATGTTCATATTACGTTTTTTGTCTACGATTAGCGTGTATGTCTGGAAGACTCCTAACACACAAGCTGAACATGTTCATAGGACTATATTGTCAGACAGAGGCCAAAAGAGAGTCCTTTTGCCCACCGTCTGGCTCGAGAGGCATCCCACGAAGTCCAGCAAAAAAATTGACACATTAAACGATAGGAGCCCCGACATATACCTCCGCAGTGAGGTAGCGATGTATCCCACTGTACAGGTATCGCAACCACTCTGGCCGGGGACTCCAGTTCTGGGGAAGCCTTTGCCGTCACTGTCTATACAAGGACAGTGACATTACAAGCTTTAAGTTTTCAGAATTCCCGACCAGAAGGTCAGCAAGACTCTGGCCAGGGATTCCCCTCCTGGAGGATCCCGACATCGCTTTCTGGACAGTGATATCAAGAGCTTTAAGATAGGGGATTCCCGGCCAGACAGTCGACAACACTCTGGCCGGCGATTTTGCTCCTGGAGGAGCCCCTGACATCACTGTCCATACATGGCCAGTAAGGGTATGTTCGCACGACCTATTTTCAACCGTTCAACACCTCGAAAAATGGCTAAAAAATTCGGGGGCTGAACGCCTCCAAACATCTGTCCATTGATTTCAATGGGAAAAACTGCATTCTGTTCCCACGAGGCGTTTTTTACGCAACCGTTTTAAAAAAACAGCCACGCAAAAAAAACGGCTCATAAAAAGAAGTGCATGCCACTTCTTGAGCAGTTTTTGGAGCCGATTTTCATTGACTCAATAGAAAAACAGCTTTAAAAACGGCCATAAAAAACACCACGAAAGACGCTAGTTTGATTAAAAAACAACTGAAAGTCAGGAGCTGTTTTCCCTTAAGGCTGGGTTCACACGAGCATGTTACGTCCGTAATGGATGGAACGTATTTCGGCCGTGAGTCCCGGACCGAACACACTGCAGGGAGCCGGGCTCCTAGCATCATAGTTTTGTACGATGCTAGGAGTCCCTACCTCGCTGCGGGACAACTGTCCCGTACTGTAATCATGTTTTCAGTACGGGACAGTAGTTCTACGGAGAGGCAGGGACTCCTAGCGTTGTACATAACTATGATGCTAGGAGCCCGGCTCCCTGCACTGTGTTCGGTCCGGGACTTGCGGACAAAATACATTCCGTCCATTACGGACGTAACATGCTCGTGTGAACCCAGCCTAAGACAGCTCCATATTTTCAGCCGTAATTTGTTAACCGCGTGAACTTACCCCAACGATCGGAGCTTTGAGATGTCAGAATCCCCAGCCAGAGCGTTGGTAACGCTTCGCTGGGGATTCCCGCTCCTGTAGGAGCCTCTGACGTCACGTTCTGGACAGTTTAACCCCTTAACCACGAGAGCCGGATATATCCTTAACCACGAGAGCCGGATATATCCTTTACAAGCAGGTGCTAGTTCCCACATCGTGACGGATATATCCATCACTCTGATCTCATTGGTACTACCACTGTACCCACGAGATTAGAGGTAGGAGCACGGCTGTTATACACAGCCAGACTTCTTCCGCATCTGCCGCAAAAGTAGAGCACTCCGATTGCGGCATCTAATGTGACCACGGCATCTAATGTGTTTGACAAAGGGAGATCTTTCAGAAGTGACACCCCTTTCAGGAGGGAGCTATCACCCCATCGGCACCCTTGCGACGCGATCGCTGGGCGCCGATGGGTTTCCATGGCAGCCAGGGCCTATGAAGGGCCCCAAGGTCTGCCTTCAGCAACTGCCTAGTAGGCCATGCCAGAGCCATGTCCTAATAGATTGCCTGTCAGTTTTACAGGCAGGCAATAATGCTTTTGTAAACTAAGTATACCAAAGCATTATATCTGCAATCAAAAGATCGCAAAGTGAAGCCCTCTAGTGGGCCAAAAAAAATAAATATGTAAACCACTTAAAAAATCTAAGAAAAAGACTACAGTAAAAATATAATAAAACCACTTTTTCCCATGTCGGAATTCTGGCTAGAGCGTCGGCAACGCTTTAGACGGGAATTCCGCTCCTGGAGGAGCCTCCGACGTCACCATCCAAATATATGGACAGTGACGTTAGGAACTTTGAGATGCCAAAATTCCATGCAGAGCTTCGGCAACGCTCTGGCCAAGGATTTCGCTCCTGCTTCTGGAGGAGCTCCTGATGTCACTTTCCATATATGGACAGTGACGTTTAGGAGCTTTGAGATGCCGGAATTTCCGGTCAAAGCGCAAGCAAAACCTTGGCCGGGAATTCTCCTCCAGGAGGAGCCTCTGACATCGTTGTCCATATATGGACAGTGACGTTAAGAGCATTGAGACGGTGTAATTCCCAGCAAGAGTGTCGGCAATGCTCTGGCTGGGGATTTTGCTCCTGGAGTACCCCTTAAGCTCAGTAGAGGCAACAATCTACAGAAGCGACACATACAAACTGCTCCTAAGAGCTTACACTCTAATGTAATAAATATTCTGCTCTAGAGCTTACAATCTTATATAATAACAAATACTCTGCTCCTAAGAGCACACAATCTAATTTGTGCCATTTGTTTAGCATGTATGCCAGGAAAGCTCTCGACATAAAATGTGTCTGTAGGGCTCCATTAGCCCAACAGAGGTCAAAAGATTGTTAATATTCTGACAGTATACGGTTTTTAACATGGTATTCTGTGGGTGATGTACGCCACTGTATGGCATACGTCACAGACATCAGTTAAACATATACGTCATGGACTTTTCATGATGTAAATATTAAACAAAATGCCATAATAGTCTATGGGTGCATCAGTCACAGGCTACGTCTAATGTGGACATTGGGAGCTTATCCCAGTATATACGCTAAACCTGGGCCAAAAAACGTGATGTGAACAGGGCCTTGTCCCCCTGTTCACAGCACGTTTTTATTTAAGCTTAGTCAGGAAAATTCCCGACATATAAGCTAAACATGTTTATAGGATTATATTGTCAAACAGAGGCCAAAAGAGAGTCCTATTGCTCAGCGTCTGGCCAGTGACTGCAGTACAAAATGTACACATTAAACGTATACACTATTTTAACATGTTAGCCTACTGGTGACGGATGCCACTGTATGGCATACGTCACAGGCACCCGTTAAATGGATACGTCGGGAGCTTTTTCCGGTGTATATGTTAAATAGAAACAAAATCTGTGGTGTGAACATAGCCTAGACCAGATGGACTCTTGCTTTGACAGCTTCTTCAAACACCCTGCATCTGCAAAATTTCTGAAATCAGTCCTAGGGATGGAAATCAACACAATAAGAGACATTAAGACATTTATTGTGATATACTAGACAATATGTTGCGATAAGTCATGATATTAATTTTAAGAGCTATTTTTTGTATATCGAAAAAGGACCAAAAACATCTGACAGCAAAAAATGAGGGAATTTTACAAATAATTTATGTTACAGAATATCTTGACTCCACAATATAGGCAAAGCTGCCCTAATAGAGCCTCATGTTATAAAGGTTGTACCATCAGGACAACTCCTTATCCTTTTGCCCTATAACGGTGCAGTCACACGTGGCATCATTTTTGTTGCGGAAAAATCAGCTGTGGGAATTGACACCATGTATTCCTATGTAACACATACATACATTTTTACTTTCTGTGCAGAATATTTCAAAATATTTTCTGCATCATTTTCTGCATATGTTGCGGATTTTGGATGGGGAATTTCAGCATAGACTTCAATTCTATATGAAATTCTGCTCGAAAATACAGCACAAAATCAGTAATTCCGCTCTTGAATTTGCTACGGAATTACTGTTGTGGATTTTCTGTCGTATTTTCACGCCACATTTGAATGCACATTTAGAAGGAAGTCCCTTGCTCAGGACCTATGTCTATTAGGGCGGATTTACACGAGCGTGTGCGTTTTTGCGCACGCAAAAAACGCTGCGTTTTGCGTGTGTCATCAAAGGGGTTGTCTGGGCAGGGGGTGGTTTTTCATACTGATGACCTTTCCACAGGTTAGGTCATCAGTATATGATCGGTGGGGGTCTGACACCTGGAGCCCGCACCGATCAGCTGTTCCGTCTGGCTCCGTACGCTTGATATTATGCTGTGGTCGGTGTCATATGCTTCCGTTACAGACCACTGCATAACTTCCAGCGCCGGTGGCAGCCGTAACAGCTGATCTGTGCAGGGTCCGGGGTTTTGGTCCACCATGGATGATATACTGATGACCTATCCCGCGAAAACAGATCCTGATTTTCAGACGTTTTTGTAGCAACTCGTGTATTTCGCGGCGTATATTACGGACGTTATTGGAGCTGTTTTTCAATGGAGTCCATGAAAAACGGCTCCAAAAAACGTCCCAAGAAGTGACTTGCATTTGTTTTTCGCGGGCATCTTTTTACGCGCCGTATTTTGACAGCGACGCGTAAAATAACACCTCGTGGGAACAGAACATTGTAAAACCCATTAAAAGCAATGGGCAGATGTTTGTAGGCGTAATGGAGACGTTTTTTCAGGCGTAATTCGAGGCATAAAACGCCCGAATTACGTCTGAAAACAGTGCGTGTGAACATACCCACTCCACTGAAAAACAGCTCCAATAACGGCCGTAAAATACGCCGCGAAAAACGCGAGTTGCTACAAAAACGTCTAAAAATCAGGAGCTGTTTTGGCCTGAAAACCACACCGTATTTTCAGAAGTTTTTGGTGACTCCGTGTGAACATACCCTAAAAGGCTGGGTCACACGTGGCATTTTTAGCAGTTTACATACGTTACTGCACATTTTCCCATAGAAATACACCTAGGTACAAAAAATGTCCTGACAAGCACTGCAAAAAAAATAATACATTTGGTGCAATAAAGGGGTTCTGTGATGTTAGAGAAAGGGGTCTACTTTTTACTTTAAAAACATCAGCAGTCTTGTGGCGAGACTGTGTCTGGTGCTGCAGCTGAGCCACATTACAGTCATGTAAGATCAGACTCTGCTGCTTTTCCTAATCTCATAATAGGTGTAGTCAGTGGCGTAACTACCGCGGTAGCAGCAGTAGCGGCTGCTACGGGGCCCGGGGCTTGAGGGGGCCCGGTGGCGCCGCTAGCAGCCGTTATGGCTACTACAGCGGTAGCGTCGCTACTGTGGGGCCCGCGACGCCGAGCCTTACACAGGCCATCTCATGCCTGTAGGTGTCGCTAGCACCGGAGGGGGCCCCAGTGCTAGCGGCAGCCAAATACATGAATGGCCGGGCATGTTCCGTGCCTGACCATCCAGTGCCTTACAATGACACTGATTGGCTAGCGGCGCGATGACATCATCGCGCCGCTTCCATGCTTGGAAGGTGCTGATTGGCGGGGCAAGTCATTCTGCCCCGCCAATCAGCGTCATTGGAGGACGCTCGTTCAACTCCTGCAGACATGCTCAGAAGAGAGCATGTCTGCATCGCCAGTGAACAGCGTGGGAACCGGAGAATGTGAGTATGTCAAGTTTTTGTTTTTTTTCCCTCATAAAAATGTGAATGGCATTATCTATAGTGGGGGGGGGGGTCATCTTTATGTGGGCTATTATATATAGGGGGTCTATGTGTGGGGCAGTAGCTACAGGGGGGGTCTAGATGTGGGGGTGTGGGCCATTATATACAGGGGGCTCTATACGTGGGCCATTATATACAGGGGGCTCTATATGTTGGCCACTATATACAGGGGGGGTCCATATGTGGGCCACTATATACAGGGGGGTCTATATGTGGGCCACTATATACAGGGGGAGCTATATGTGAGACACTATATACAGAGGTGGGCTATACGTGGAGCACTAACTATAGGGGAAGCTATATGTAGGGCAGCACGGTGGCTCAGTGGTTAGCACTATTGCCTTGCAGCTCTGGAGTCCATATGTGGGCACTATCTACAGGGGCTTCTATGTAGGTCACTATCTACAGGGGACATGTTGTGTGTTTGTGACAGTTATATTTAGATGTGTTGAGAATTTTAACTTCGTTTTATAGGTGCAGAAATGTTTTAAAAGTGAGAAGCTGAAGACATCTAAACGGAAAACTGCAGAAATGGGTCATGGCCGGGAGAAATCCATCATAGATGTCTGAACCGGAGGGAGAAGAAAAGAACTAGAATCTGAGACGTCACCGGTGAGTCACTTAATGTAAATGTTTATTCTGCCTCTAATCAGTAATGTAGTCACTGTATGATCTGCAGCGAGATGATGGTGATAGGATTTTTTTTGTGAAACCGCATCTCCCAGCATATCCTTACCATTGTTCCGGCCATGCTGGGAGCTGTAGTTTTACGCCGTACAAACTTATACGCAGTGGCGTAACTACCGCTATAGCAGCCGTAGCGACTTCTACAGGGCCTGCAGCATGAGGGGGCCCGCCGGCACGGCCCCCTCCCATGGCCGCAGGCTCCGCTAGCAGCCGCTATGGCTGCTACAGCGCGACGCCACTGAAGGGGTTGTTCCTACATAAGACATGTATCCCCTATCCACAGGATAGGGGATACATGTGTGATCGCTGGCAGCGATGAGGAGAACGGGGGACCGAAAGTCCCCCCTAAGTTCTCCATGACAAACCTCGGACTTCCGGGGTCTGTGTCGGCAGCTCCGTAGAAATGAATGGAGCGCCGGTCGCGCTTGTGCGCATGCGTGACCAGCGCTCCTTTCATTTTTATTGAACTGCGCAGACGCCGGAAGTCCGAGGTTAGTCATGGAGAACTTCGGGGGACTTTCGGTCCCCCGTTCTCCTTATCGCTGCCAGCGATCACTCATGTATCCCCTATCCTGTGGATAGGGGATGCATGTCTTTTGTAGGACAAACTATAGGACGTTTTTTTTTGGGGGGGGGGGCTATATAGCGTTATCTACAGGGGGGGCTGTATGGCGTTATCTACAGGGGGGCTGTATGGCGTTATCTACAGGGGGGCTGTATGGCGTTATCTACAGGGGGGCTGTATGGCGTTATCTACAGAGGGAGTCTGTATGGCGTTATCTACAGGGGGGCTGTATGGCGTTATCTGCAGGGGCTGTGTATGGTGCTATCTATAGGGGGGCGCTGTGTGGTGGAATCTATAGGGAGGCACTATCTACAAGGGGGGGGGGGGGTTGTGTGATACCCAGCAGAGGGGGGGCCCCAGTCAAAAGTTTGCTATGGGGCCCAGTCTTTCCTAGTTACGCCCCTGGGTGTAGTAGTCCTATCAGTACAACTCCTGTCCTATAGTCCTGCAGTTTCGGGACCCCTTCTATGAGTGATGAGCTGCTAACAAACTGGGGATCAGGATCTGGCAGATTTGGGACGTCTATGCATAAAGTGCACGGCTGCTGCAAGGGAAATGTCTGGCTTCACCCAGCAAAATCAGCTGTTTCTGGGGGTCTCGGGAGCCAGACCTGCGCTGACCAGATGATTGCGGCAGGAGCTTCCTTATTAAAGGGGCCGTCTGTGATGAGACAACCCATTGAATGGTGCAGTGTCTACACTATGTGTGAATGAGGCCCATGAATGGGGAGCGAGTACATACCTGGACGTGTCCTGCTCAAGCTGTCAAGTGAAACGACCTGCTTCAGTTTTAGAACTTTACACATCCGGTAACTATAGGTGACTAATTGTGATGTCATGACCCTTGTGAGGTCATGTAGTGCTCTGGGGTGTCTATGATGTCATGTGTCTGGTGATGTCATCATGTGTTCCACTTCAATTTTTGTATTACGATTAAAGCAACAGTTGATTTGTTATTCAATGTGGAAATAATTATAATATATTATATATGTAATGTGACAAAAGTAGCTAAATAACCAAATAAGCCGAATAATAAACATACAAAATCTACAACCTCTCAGATATATAAAAATAAATCAACATACACATGTATAGATAACCAATTCATTAATAATTCAACGGTAAAATATACAGTGATACATTAACCCCTTCCCTCCACAGTCGTGTTTTTATTTTTGCGTTGATATAGCTGCATGAGGGATTGTTTCTGCGGGACAAGCTGTCGTTTTTTACGGCAGTATTTATTGTACCATATAATATACTGGGAAACTGGTTAAAAATGATGTGTGGGGTGGAATGGGGAAAAAACAGTGATTACTAAGATGTTTTTTTAAGTTTAGTTTTTACAGCGTTTACTGTGTGGTAAAATGTTCACTTCATTCTGCGGGTCAATACGATTACGGCGATACTAAATTGATTTCATTTTTTTACGTTTTACCACTTTTACAAAGAAAAAAAACATCTGTTAAAAATAAAACTTTTTGTGTCGCCACATTCTGAGAGCCATAACTTTTTTATTTTTCCAGAAATTGAGCGTTATGAGGGCTTGTTCTTTGCAGAACGAGCTTTAGTTTTTATTGGTACCATTTTGGAGTACAGGCGACTTTTTGATCACTTTTTATTCCATTTTCTGTGTAGCTAATGTGACCAAAAAACAACAATTCTGGCATTTGTAAATTATTATTTTTTTCCGACATTCACCGTGCGGGTTAAATAACATTATATTTTAGTAGTTTGGACTTTTACGTAAGCAGTGATACCAGTTATATTATTATTTTTTTTTTTTTAACATTACTTTAGGAAAAATATAGGAAAATCTTTTTGTTTTAACTTGTATTATTTTTGTACTTTAAAAAACCTTTATTTAACTGATTTTTTTTTACAGGGGTGGGCTATCTGTGGAGCACTATATACAGGGGTGGACTATATGTGGAACACTATATACAGGGGTGGGCTATATCTACAGGGGGGCTATATACTGGGGTGGGTGATCTATGGAGCACTGTATACAGGGGTGGGCTATATCTATAGGGGGCTATATACAGGGGTGGACTATATGTGGAGCACTATAAACGGGTGGACTATATGTGGAGCACTATATACAGGGGTGGGCTATATCTGCTGGGGGGCTATATACACGGGTGGGCAATCTGTGGAGCACTATAGGGGGAGCTATTTGTGGGACACTATATATACGGGTGGGCTATATGGAGACACTTTCTATGGGGGCCACTATCTACAGTGGGCACAGTGTGTGTGTGTGGGACACAATGTATGGTGCTATTATAATTGGAGGTGCAGTGTATGGTGCTATTATATTTAGGGGCGTAGTGTGTGGTATAATGAGAACTTTATCTTTATTTATAGGTGTAGAAATGTTGGAAAAGTGAGAAGCTGAAGACATCTGAGCGGCAAACTGCAGAAATGGACTATGACCGGGAGAAGTCATCATAGAGCTCTGGATCGGATGGAGAAAAAGAACTAGAATCTGAGACGTCACCGGTGAGTCACTTAATGTAAATGTTTATTCTGCCTCTAATCAGCACTGTAGTCACTGTATGATCTGCAGCGAGATGATGGGTGGTATGATTATGATAGGATTTATTTTTTGTAAAACAGCATCTCCCAGCATATCCTTATCATTGTTCGGGCTATGCTGGGAGTTGTAATTTTACGCCGTACATTCCTATACGGCAAGGGTTGCACTAAATTGAGATGTATTTGTGCTGGTGGTGTATTTATGTACTGAGCTTTGTTCTGGTGCTGTATACATCGCAAAAGTAATATCTCCAGATCTGTGCCAATAATAGTGTTGGGATGTAAGAAGAAATTAAAAAACTCAACCGCACCACAGCAAGCACTTCCTCTTACAAGATTTTCTCATATGACAAAATTCTGTGCCCAGTTGGCATTCAGTACATACCAGACTGGTGCAAGAACAGACGTCACTGCACCACAGACCAGCTCATTTAATCATGTATTTTTAGGTATGCCATGTTCATTACTACACAGCAACCAACCACAAGTTCGTGTCTACTGAAACCAAGGTCATTAATGGGTTCTTCTAGGTATAGAATGTTTTTGTTTTTTATTGTATATATATATTTATTGCTTTATGTATATGCGCTCACTTACCAATATTGTTATTAAAAATGATGATGCTGCCCCCGATATAAAATAAACAAACGTTCTGCGCCTGGAAAACCCCCGGGTTATCCGGGGACCTAAAACTGCCCACTGTTATTCCTAGAATAGGAATCCAAGAAGACTTACCAATATACTTATATACCAATATACGTCGCCCGAAAGCCCAATCACGTGATGCAGGAAGCTCTGTAGTTTCCTTCTACATGATGACGCGCCGACACAGCCCCACGTGACTTCTGCCTTCTCTTCTCCTATTGTTGGTGTCGGCGTATCATCAATCCGGTGACCTAGAGGGGCTGGCAATGTGACTGCTGCCATCTTAAGCCATCCCCCTACTTAGTGACAGATGCATGCCCAGCCTATCAGAGGGAAGGAATGGGCGGGGAATAGGCAGCAGTCAGCTAAGAAAAGCATGATGGGATATGTAGTTTATCAGCGCAAGCTTAATCACTAAGTCCCGGAAGTAGAGGAACTTTTGTGCTGCGATATCGTGGGTAAGTTAATGGCACTAAATTACTATTTTCTTTCGGGAAATTATGTAGTACCATAAGCAGGGCCGCCATGAGGAATTTCATGGCCCCATACAGCCAAGATGTCCGGGCCCCCCTCCCCCTCCTTTACCGGGGTTGGGCAATGGGACATGTGGCTCTCACGTTTGTACGTTATACGCATTAACTGATTTTGATGTCAATTACAGTGAATGAAACTATGGAGCAGGCAGTGACTGGTTAATGCTCTGGATTTTGTTCTAATTAGCCAAAATGTATCCCACTGTATGGTATAATGTGGGATACGTCACCCGGGGAATGGCCATATGGAAAATCCTGAAGTCACTGTCCATAAATGGACAGTGTTGTCAGGAGCTTTCCCAGGGCTGGAGTCCCCAGGCAGAGCTTCTACTAGCGCTCTGCCTAGGGACTCTGGCTTTGCAAAGCCTGAGTTCACGGCCAGAGAGTCGGCAACGTTCTCTCCAGGGTTTCCGGCCCTGGAGAATCCCCTGACGTCACTTTACATACACTACCGTTCAAAAGTTTGGGGTCACCCAGACAATTTTGTGTTGTCCATGAAAACTCACACTTATATTTATCAAATGAGTTGCAAAATGACTAGAAAATATAGTCAAGACATTGACAAGGTTAGAAAGAATTATTTTTATTTGAAATAATAATTTTCTCCTTCAAACTTTGCTTTCGTCAAAAAAGGCTCCATTTGCAGCAATTACTGCATTGCAGACCTTTGGCATTCTAGCTGTTAATTTGCTGAGGTAATCGGGAGAAATTTCTCCCCATGCTTCCAGAAGGCCCTCCCACAAGTTGGATTGGCTTGATGGGCACTTCTTGCGTACCATACGGTCAAGCTGCTCCCACAACTGCTCTATGGGGTTGAGATCTGGTGAGTGCGCTGGCCACTCCATTACAGATAGAATACCAGCTGCCTGCTTCTTCCCTAAATAGTTCTTGCATAATTTGGAGGTGTGCTTTGGGTCATTGTCCTGTTGTAGGATGAAATTGGCTCCAATCAAGCGCTGTCCACAGTGTATGGCAAGGCGTTGCAAAATGGAGTGATAACCTTCCTTATTAAAAATCCCTTTTACCTTGTACAAATCTCCCACTTTACCAGCACCAAAGCAACCCCAGACCATCACATTACCTCCACCATGCTTGACAGATGGCGTCAGGCACTCTTCCAGCATCTTTTCAGTTGTTCTGCGTCTCACAAATGTTCTTCTGTGTGATCCAAACACCTCAAACTTCGATTCGTCTGTCCATAAGACTTTTTTCCAATCTTCCTCTGTCCAATGTCTGTGTGCTTTTGCCCATATTAATCTTTTCCTTTTATTAGCCAGTCTAAGATATGGCTTTTTCTTTGCCACTCTGCCCTGAAGGCCAGCATCCCGGAGTCACCCCTTCACTGTAGACGTTGACACTGGCGTTTTGCGGGTACTATTTAATGAAGCTGCCAGTTGAGGACCTGTGAGGCGTCTATTTCTCAAACTAGAGACTCTAATGTACTTGTCTTGTTGCTCAGTTGTGCAGCGGGGCCTCCCACTTCTCTTTCTACTCTGGTTAGAGCCTGTGTGTGCTGTCCTCTGAAGGGAGTAATACACACCGTTGTAGGAAATCTTCAGTTTCTTGTCAAAATCTCTCATGGAATAGCCTTCATTTCTAAGGACAAGAATAGACTGTCGAGTTCCACATGAAAGCTCTCTTTTTCTAGCCATTTTGAGAGTTTAATCGAACCCACAAATGTAATGCTCCAGATTCTCAACTAGCTCAAAGGAAGGTCAGTTTTATAGCTGCTCTAAACAGCAAAACTATTTACAGCGGTGCTAACATAATTGCACAAGGGTTTTCAAGTGTTTTCTAATCATCCATTAGCCTTCTAACACATTTAGCAAAAACCAGACGTTTGCAGCTAGAATAGTCATTTAGGACATTAACAATGTATAGAGTGTATTTCTGATTAATTTAATGTTATCTTCATTGAAAAAAACTGTGCTTTTCTTTCACAAATAAGGAAATTTCTAAGTGACCCTAAACTTTTGAACGGTAGTGTATATGGACAGTGATGTCAAGAGCTTTCCCAGGGACAAAGTCCACGGGTAGAGTACTTGTGATGCTCTGTCTTGGGACTCCGGCATTGGGAAGCTCCTGACGTCAGTCCACATAGTAATGTCAGGAGCGGTATACGTTTTTTTGTGGAATCTCTCAGGATGGAATAGCAAAGTCTACTATGCTATTCCATCCTTCAAATATAAGGTAAACCAACGTATACCAGCCCGACGGAGGCTAAAAGGACATAATGGAGCCCTATGAATTTTTGTTTATGTTGTTTATAGTGTACGCTAGGAGCTTTCCTCTACAATAAATGTAGGGCAATAACACGATGTGAAGGGGGCGTTAAGAGAGGGGGAAGCACTTGTGAGGATATAAGGAGCACTAACTTTCGTAGGTTGCCATTAAAGTCCAATGTGTTTTTACGTACAGATTTGCCGCATGTATTTTCGTGCGGCAGATCAGCAGTGTTAGGGCATGGCCAGACGTGGCGTATTTCTGCCGACACTGACCGCATCAATGCCGCACATAATCTGCGTTGCAGATTCTGTTGCGGCTTTGCCTAAAATGTGCAGGAAATTGATGCGGATTAGCCGTTGCATATTCAGGTGAAGAGTACTTCCTGCTGTCTTTTAAAACATTTCATCTCAATCTGGCTACAGACCTAGAAACACATAGGTCCAGCCAGAATGAAGAAATATCTTAAAACCAATCCGCAACGCACCACACATGACACCTGCGGATTTCATTGCGGAATTTTGAATCTCCATTGAAAACAGTGGAGAAATTCCGCAATGAGTCCGCAACAAGTCCGCTACACGTCAGCAACAGCCAGTGTATGCTGCGGACACCAAATTCCGCACTGCAGCCTATGGTCCGCAGCGGAGTATTCCACCACGTGTGCACGAACCTAACTAAAAACGTGTGGAAACCAATGGAGAAAATGTCCGCTACGGATTTCCGCAGCGGACTGGCCGCAGCGGAATTCCAGAGCAATTCCGCCACGTCTGGCCATGCCCTAATAAAGGACCAGCAAAGTAAATGGGAACCCAAGAAATCTCATTTACACGTCGCAGATTTTTTCTGCATATAAATTGACCTGCGGTGCGTATTTTAAAATCTGCAGCATGTCAATTTGTTTTGCAAATTGTATCTGACAAGTTTTTAAAAAAAAGTGCTTGTTCATGACTGCCCGCCCAGCCTATGCAGCTTTTCACTGTGAGCACGCCTATGCGTGTTCACAGTGAAAAAAGTGAAAAGGGATGGCACCTGCGGACTAGCCCAGTCGACGAGGTACAGTGGCATCTGTACTTTTAGTTCTTACCCTATCAAAGCCTACACATAGTAGGCTTTGATAGGGGATCATACAACACGATGCAGCACACGGGTCGCATGCAGCCCTTGAGGCTGTTATCTGCGGCCCGCGGGATACCGTTGCGCCGTAGGACCGAGCAGGCCCAAGGAGGAGCCGCACTACGCTAGTATAGGCTCTGCTCCGATGTCAGGCGAGTCCCGGAGCAGAGCCTATAATAGTACACTGTTTAACAACTGGTTCCCGACCGCTGGCTGTATTTTCCAGCGGTCGGGGTCCTTAAAACCCGAGCCATAGACTTTTTACGGCTCGGGTTTTAACTTGCTGCCCGCGCGATCGGGCAGCTTAATGTCGGGTCTCCGGCTGTCAGTGACTGCCGGGACCCTGAGGAGAAGATAGGAGCAGCTTTCGCTGCTTCTCTCTTCTCCGATGTCTTTTTACACAGCGCTCAATGAACGCTGTGTATATGAATAGAGACAGCAGCGGCGCTGTCTCTATTCCTCCCAGTGATCATGTGACTGGTCACATGATCGCCGGGTGCCGTTACTGACAGACTGCTGCTGGGTCTTACTAGACCCAGCACAGCCCTATTATTGACAATCGTCACTATGAGAGGGCTGATTTCCCCTGTAACTGGGGCTGCTGTGCAGCTCCAGTTACAGTGGAAAAGATGGTGTAAAAGAAAGAAAAAATATATATAAAGTTCCCCAAATGTCCTTGAGGGACAGACCATAGTAATAAAAAAATAGTAAAGTACAAAAAAAAATTAAATAATAAATACACATAAAATACCCACCCCAAAAAAATACCGTTCCCCCCCTGCCAATCATTGTTGTAACGCTAGCGCTGACCCAATTACCCTAATATAGACATGTCATATATTACAATTTACGGTAGACAATGGCGATCACAAATAAAGGTCTATTTTAGTGTAAAACTATGTTATTACCCAAAAAAAATAGCTGAAACGTCAAAAAGCTTATTTTTTTACTATTATTTTCAAACTTTATGAATACAAATTCTAAAATGGCAAAAAAGGTGTGTATAAAAACGATAAAAAAAATAAACCTCCATTGTCTACGGAAGAAACGTCGCAAAAATCACGTCGTTAGCCCAACAAATAAAAAAGTTATAGCCATTTAACTAACACGTGCTAAAAATGGCTAAACGGTGTCTGGTCCTGAAGGCGCAAAATAGCCCGGTCCTGAACTGGATAAGATCTTCTGGGGTCCTGTATCTAAGCCTACATTGTTAGGCTTAGATACAGGGTCTAACAAACAGTGTCACACATGGAGCCTGTATCTAAGCCTAACACAATGTAGGCTTAGATACAGGACCCCAGATGACATTCTTTTTATTCCTGTATAAGGGTATGTTCACACGGCCTATTTACGGACGTAATTCGGGCGTATTAACCCCCGAATTACGTCCGAAATTACGGCTTGAAAGCGTTGGCAAAGATCTGCCCATTGAAAGCAATGGGCTGACGTTTGTCTGTTCACACGAGGCGTATATTTACGCGTCGCTGTCAAAAGACGGCGCGTAAATAGACGCCCGCGCCAAAGAAGTGTCATGTCACTTCTTCAGATGTAAATGGAGCCGTTTTCCATGGACTCCATGGAAAACCAGCTCCAGTTACGTCCGTAATGGACGCGGCGTTCAAGCGCCTGCACATGCCGTTACGGCTGAAATGACGGGGCTGTTTTCTCCTGAAAACAGCCACGTCATTTCGGCCGTAACGGACGCTGCCGTGTGAACATGCCCTAAGATTAGTGTTTTGGGGCCCTGTATCTAAGCCAGACATGTAGTATTCTTAGATACATGGCCCATGTGTGACACTGTCTGCTTGGGTAATGTATCTAAGGCTACCTTGTGCGCGCAAAACGCACACACTCGTGTAAATCCGCCCTTATGCATCAGTGTGCTTTTCGATTGTCATGTGTTATTCACGCACTCACAAAGCCAGCCCATTTTTTTCTTCTTTTTTCCAACAAATTGCTGTGTAAATCACGCACCAAACACGTGTGTGCTGTTTGTGGTTTTCACGCATGCATTGACTTCAATGTGAGTGTAGATGCATGATAACGCACCAATAGAGGACAAGCAGTATGTTTCACGCAGCGGACTCTCGCTGCGTGAAAAGTCACGCATGTGTCAACGGCCCAATTGAAATAAATGGGTCACGTGTGTTGTGTGTTTTTTCAAAGCACAGCACACAGACTTGAGTCACGCTAGTGTAAATTGTGCCTAAGGCCCCATTCACACCAGGGTGAATCTCGTCCGTGTGCTGATCGTCGAAACCACGCACAGCACACGCGACCCATTTATTTTAATGGGGCCGTTTTCACGCAGCGAGAGTCCGCTGCATGAAACATACTGCATATCCTCTATTGGTGCGTTATCATGCACCTACACTCACATTAAAGTCAATGCATGCGTGAAAACCACGCACCAAACAAGCGTGTTTGGTGCGTGATTTATGCTGCAATTTGTTGTAACAAGAAATATGGCCTTTCTGAGTGCGTGAATAACGCATGCCACTTGCTAAGCACACTGATGCATAACGCACACAAACTGACCCGATTCATACGGGTTTCTCACGGGCGTCAATCTTACACGCAAGTGTGCATGAGGCATAAGACGGGGCTGGACGAACACTAACCATCACTATGACCCTGGTACCCTCCGCCACCAGGGAAACTGGGAATAGCATACCTGGGTAACATCCAGTAGCTGACCATCGCTAATACAGAAGAGGCTGGACGCAGCCTGCAGGGCTTCAGAGGGAAGCCTCCATGACGGGACCTAGTAGGGAAAGAGTTAACTGTGAGGGAGAGGTAGGGGGAGGTGGATGGGAGGCAGGGAGGAGTTAGGGGCCGTTACTGGTCTTCCCGCTGCTTTCGGCATTGAGCCGGAAGCAGCGGGAGGAGTAACTCAAAATTCTTAAGCTCCCTGCGTTGTTCCGCTCTGTGCCCTGTAATGTCGGATGCCGACATACTCGAGCGGCTGCGTGCTGCAGCTGTTCACCACGGTCCCGGCTGGTTGGAGGAGACTGTGGCGGCACTTACCAGGATCCCGGCGGCCGAAGCATCGCCACGTCAGGCCCGGCGCCCGAGGTCTGTTGCACATGGGGACAGGCTCCCCTCCCCCGGCCCCCTCCCTATTAGTAATATGGCGGCGGGGGGGGAGTCGGCAACACCCGCTCCTGCTCAGAGGAGGCAGAGAGCGTCTCCAGGGGCGACGGTGGCTCAGGCCGGGTCTCCCCGTCGCTCCCGCCCCCCCAGAACGCCTCAGCCCTGAGGTGGTCCCGCGGACATGGCGTCGCAGGGGGAGCCCTACAAAGGACGCTGCAGGCCAGGCAGCTGGGAGGGCCGCCTCTTCCCAGGCCCTGCGTCCTGGCAGGAATCCCCAGCCGCGACGTGGTCCGGCGATAAACAGGGAGTCGCAGGCCGGGCCCGCTCCCTGTCACCCCTCCCCCATCGGATGCAAGAGCTGGAGGACTATCTACGGCCGCCCCACCTGGTGATGTTCCGGCCAGGGGGCAGGCTTCATCGAGATCGTCAAGACGGACGCCTAGAGCTGCAGCGACGACGAGACAACAGGTCCGGTCGGAAGTCTGGGTTCCAGCGGTCGGGCGGCAGGTTGCCGGCCCATCTGCCAGCGCGTCGTCGTCCCCGTGTAGGAGATGACGGTGGGATGGCCAGTCGTCTGCGAGAGAGGATCTGGAAGAAGGCGAACTGGACGTTTATCGGCAAGGTCAGGATGGTCCGGCTGACGGGAACACAGCGCCTGTTTAGCCCGGTGAGTGTATAACTCCATCTTTGCCATATCCAGCGATTTTTATGTCGTGTGTCGGTGGGGGGGGCGGTAAGCGTAGCATCGGCTGCCGGTAGCGGCGCGGTCGGGCGCGACGGTGCGGGTCTAGCGGATTTAGTGGGTTGCTTGCGGGAGCTGGTCGGGCGTCTAGATAGGGCGGCGGCTCCAGTAGTTACGGAGGTGTCCCCGGCGGTAGTTTGGGAGGGTCCCCGGGAAGTTGGATCGTTACAGGTGCGTTCTGGGATGGCGGCTAAGGAGGCGGTCGCGGTGTCAGTACAGACTGAGGCCCAAAAAGATGGCGATAGGGTGCGTATTGATGATCGCGCTCGTGGGGAGGTGTACGTTTGCTTCGAAGGTCCGTTGGGGGCGCATTTAAAGCAGGAGGTGCGTGAGCGTATCTGGAAGGACGAATATGTCGAGATTTTTTCTCTCCTGCCGCTTGCTAAATTCAATTTGGATAAGAGCAAGCCGGACGAGAGTAAGAAGGATGAGGAGGAACGTCGGCGGTATAGGCTTATCCCGCAGACGTTCGTCAATTGGTCGCAGGCGTTTGCCATATTAGCCAGTGTGATAGTGGAAAAGGCGCCGGAAAATTGTTCGGCGTTGTTTTGCTATTTTGATGCCATTGGGGAGGCCCATAGGGCGTACGGGGGGCAGGCGTGGCTAAGATACGACAAGCAATTCCGTCAGCGAAAAGCGGTTCGGCCGGCGATTCGGTGGGACCAGAAGGATATTGCTCTTTGGTTAAGGGTTACGGCTCCGGTTAGGCAGTCCTTTCCCGGGAGCGTCGGGCAGGGAGGCCAGTCCAGTCAGGCCGGGCAAGGTGCAGGGGCAAAGTTGGGATTCTGCTGGCAATTCAACGATGGCCAGTGTAAGTTCGGGGCCACGTGCAAGTTCAAGCACTTGTGTTCAGAGTGTAACGGTGCATCCCACGGGGCTGCGAAATGTATGCGGAAGAAGAGGTCAGGGAACCAGCCCTCCTCGGCTAGTAAAGGGGTTGTCACCGGTGAGGTTGGAAAGGATGGCCCCTTATAAATGAGTATCCGGATAGGGCGGCGGCCAAGTTAATTTTCGAAGGGTTTTGTGTTGGTTTCATTATTCCTCCGCCTCCTTATGAGGTCCCGTTTACGCGGAGGAATCTTAAGTCGGCCTACTTGCATGCCGAGGTCGTATCGGAAAAATTGTTTAAAGAGGTTTCGTTGGGTCGTATGGCGGGGCCTTTTGTTGATCCGCCAATAAAAGATTTAGTGGTGTCCCCGCTGGGTATTGTGCCAAAGCGCGAGCCCCAAAAATTTCGCTTGATTCAGCATTTATCGTTTCCCAAGGGTTCGTCGGTAAACGACGGGATTGATCACGAGTTGTGCTCTGTAGTTTATACATCATTCGATAAGGCGGTGGGGTTAGTTCGTGCTGCGGGTCCCGGCGCACTGTTAGCAAAAACCGACATCGAGGCGGCTTTCCGGTTGTTGCCAGTTCATCCAGAGAGCCAACGGCTGTTGGGTTGTTTTTGGAATGGGGCTTTTTACGTGGATAGGTGTCTTCCGATGGGGTGTTCCCTTTCTTGCGCATACTTCGAGGCGTTTAGTAGTTTCGTCGAGTGGGTGACGAAGGGAGTAGCTGGGGTCGACTCTTTGATACATTACTTGGACGATTTCTTGTGCGTCGGCCCGGGGGGTTCGCCGGTTTGCGGTAATTTGCTTCATGCACTGCAGAGAGTCGCGAGGGATTTTGGGATCCCCTTGGCGCCAGATAAGACTGAGGGCCCGGTACCGACTATTTGCTTTTTGGGAATTGAAATTGATTCGGTGGCGATGGAGTGTTGTCTTCCCGCGGATAAGTTGGGGGCATTGAGTCAGGAGGTTCGTCGGGCTTGTAGGTTAAAGAAAATTGCGCTGCGCGAGCTTCAGTCTTTGCTGGGGAAGTTGAATTTCGCTTGCCGGATTATGCCAATGGGGAGGGTGTTTAGTAGAAGTTTGGCGGCTGCAACGGCGGGGGTGCGTGCGCCACATCATTTTGTGTGGCTCTAGGAGGAGCATCGAGCTGATCTGCAGGTCTGGGATGACTTCTTGGGGCAGTATAACGAGCGCTCGCTATGGATGGCTCCAGCGCAGGATACGAGTGATTTAAAAAAATTTACGGATGCGGCTGGGGCGGGCGGTTTTGGAGCGTACGGGGGAGGGCCATGGTGCGCAGGTCAATGGCCGGCTAGCTGGGTGTCCAGTGGACTCACGCGGAATCTGGCCCTGCTTGAGCTGTTCCCTATCGTGGTTGGGGCGACCATTTGGGGGGACAGGCTCAGGGATAAGAAGGTTCGTTTTTACTGCGACAACATGGGGGTGGTACTGGCCATTAATAACATCACTGCATCCTCTCCTCCGGTGGTTCAGTTGTTGCGACATTTAGTGTTGGTGTGCTTGTCGTTGAACGCGTGGGTGGTGGCGGTGCATGTGCCGGGGGTACGGAATTGTATCGCTGATGCTCTTTCTCGCTCACAGTGGGACCGGTTTCGGCAATTGGCATCGGGAGCGGACCGCCTCAGTTTGGCTTGTCCGGAACATCTCTGGGATCTGGTCTCGGTCCCGTAGAACGGTTGGTGGAAAGGTCTTTGGCGCGCACAACGTGGAGTGCTTATTCTGCTTGTTTGAGGCAGTGGGAGGAGTGGGTAAGAGAGTTGGGTGACGTCACCACGGATAGAGACAGGTTGGTGGCACTTTTGTACTGGTTGGGGGACGCCTGGGAGGCGGGGTTTTCGTTGGCAAAGGTTAATCGTTTCATGTCTGCGGTGGCTTTTGGTTTTAAGTTACGGGGCTTTCGGAATGTATCAAAATAATTTTTAGTGGGACAGGCTTTAAAGGGTTTGCGCCGAGGTAGGGTCGAAGCGGATTGTAGAAGGCCTATGTCGTTTTCTCTGCTTAGCTCTTTGGGCGTATCATTAGTATCGGTCTGTCGTTCTTCGTCCGATGTGGAGTTGTTTCGGTTAGCATTTTCTTTAGCGTTCTTTGGGGCATTTAGAATTGGTGAGCTGGTGTCACCTAGTACCAAGCGGGTAGGGGGGTTGAGACTGGGGGAGGTGAGCCTGTATGCGGATCGGCTCGAGGTATGGTTGCGCCGGTCAAAAACTGACCAATTGGGAAAAGGAAAGCTGATTGTTTTGTTCGCCCTCCCGGGGTCGGCGATGTGCCCGGTCGCTTGCATGCGGGTTTTTAAGCCACGGGGGGGGGGTCTCCCGAGTTGCCATTACTATGTCACGAGGATGGGTCATTTTTGTCCAGATTTCAATTTGGAGCTGTATTTAAAAAATGCTTGGCGGTGGTAGGTGTCGCAGAGGGTCCGTATTCATCTCATTCCTTCAGGATTGGCGCAGCAACGGAAGCGGGGCGCTGGGGGTTGGATGATGAGGGGGTGCGGCGCATCGGTCGTTGGGAGTCCAACAGATTTAGGTCCTATGTGCGCCCCCATTTGTTATGAGTCATGTTGTTAGCGGTTAAAAAACGTTTGTGTGCTGGTATCTAAATTTCTTTTCCCTTTCAGATCGGCCTCCATGTCTTGTGTGGTTGTTGGGCCACTCTTACGTTCATTGGGGGGCTTTGAGGGCGGACGTCCGCCCGGACGGTCGCCAGTTGCGCATTCCGCGGCAGGACACGGTTTTGCATTGGCTGGGATTTAGAGGTATGTTGTGGAGCAGGGTGTTAGCGGAATTCCAGACATACGCCCGGCTGGATAGGGTTCCTGAAGTCTTGGTGTTGCACGTGGGCGGGAATGATTTGGGGGTCCGCCCCTTTCGTGAGTTAGTACGGGATATCAAGCACGATATGCTGTGCTTGTGGGTTTCTTATCCCGGGTTGGTTATAGTGTGGTCGGACATTGTTCCGAGGAAGCATTGGTGGCTGGCTAGGTCAGTGGAAAGAGTCAATAAGGCTCGCATAAAAGTTAACCGTACTGTGTCCCGTTTCGTAGCCAAGAATGGGGGCATTTGTGTGCGGCACAGGGATTTGGAGTCAGGAGTGGGGAACTACTGGAGGAGTCATGGGGTTCATCTGACCGAGGTTGGGATTGATCTGTGGAGCCTGGCAATAGCAGAGGGAATTGAAAGGGCGGTGGTGGTGTGGCGGAACTCACAGGCTTAAGGTGGTCAAGGCCTGTTTCGCTGTGGCGGGGGGTGTCCTTGAGGTCGGTCAGTACAAAATGGTGGGGGGGTCGCATCGGGGGTATGCATCCCCCAAAAAAGGTACATGGTTGAAGACTTCATCGGGTGTTATCCCTTTGAAGTGGTCTTCTGGTGGTTGGAGCCATCTGCAGAGGTGAGCGGTGCCTCCGAGCTGGTTTACGGCTGGAGGTAAGGTCTTGGTGGTGTTGCAGATGGCTAACTCGAGTGTTTAAAAGGAATATCTAAAATGGCTTCACGGACTTCTCCTGCTCGGATTAATGTTAACGTTAAATTTGTTATTTATGATTCTGACCAATGTTGGGTCATGTGAATTATTAGGAGGAATTCTCTGGTTGGATTCCTAATTAGTATCCGAATGTTTCGGATTTAAATTGCATTTTCAAAAACTGTGAGATTAATAAACGGCTGCTGTGGCCATTTCACATCCAACCTCGGTGTCACGTGTCTTTTCTAAAAGGTGAGGGTGGGGGGAAAGAAAGGGATAAGTGAAGGTTCAATAACACATGACTCTACTTAGGCAGGTCAAGAAGAGGCTGGACGCAGCCTGCAGGACTTCAGAGGGAAGCCTCCATGACGGGACCTAGTAGGGAAAGAGTTAACTGTGAGGGAGAGGTAGGGGGAGGTGGATGGGAGGCAGGAAGGAGTTAGGGGCCGTTACTGGTCTTCCCGCTGCTTTCGGCATTGAGCCGGAAGCAGCGGGTGGAGTAACACAAAATTCTTAAGCTCCCACCCTCCCGCCCCTTTTGTTCGTTGATTCTTGGTGGTTTTTATGTGAGTCCGTCTATGATTGTTTTGTTTTACTGTGTGCTTACCTAACATGTTGTTTTTTGTTTCATTCGAAGCAGGTGCAGGTGTCATAGCAGCTGGCGGGGGGAGTCCTTGAGGTCGGTCAGTACAAAATGGTGGGGCGGTCGCATCGGGGGTATGCGTCCCCCAAAAAAGGTACATGGTTGAAGACTTCATCGGGTGTTATCCCTTTGAAGTGGTCTTCTGGTGGTTGGAGCCATCTGCAGAGGTGAGCGGTGCCTCCGAGCTGGTTTACGGCTGGAGGTAAGGTCTTGGTGGTGTTGCAGATGGCTAACTCGAGTGTTTAAAAGGAATATCTAAAATGGCTTCAAGGACTTCCCCTGCTCGGATTAATGTTAACGTTAAATTTCTTATTTATGATTCTGACCCATGTTGGGTCATGTGAATTATTAGGAGGAATTCTCTGGTTGGATTCCTAATTAGTATCCGAATGTTTCGGATTTAAATTGCATTTTCAAAAACTGTGAAATTAATAAACGGCTGCTGTGGCCATTTCATAACCAACCTCGGTGTCACGTGTCTTTTCTAAAAGGTGGGGGTGGGGGGAGAGAAAGGGATAAGTGAAGGTTCAATAACACATGACTCTACTTAGGCAGGTCAAGTTACATCCGTCACCCATAGACTATAATGGTATTAGTTTAAGGGATATGTCATGAACTCTGATGACTCCAGGTCATAATGTCTCAGTTTAGGATGTACCATTATAGTCTTTAGGGTTGGATGCCACGGTTAGCGCGTCCGTCACAGCCTACTTTTAACGAATATGTTGGGAGCTTCTTCCGGCGTATATGTCAAACATAGGCAAATGAGCGTGATGTGAACTACCGGTGAAGTAATGTTATGGTTTTCCATTCAGTACGGAGTGGCGGTGATCATACTCATCATGGTTACTGTGTGCAGAGAAAATACTGTGTTCCAGACAAAAAACAAACTCCAAAATTTTTATTTTATTATAATTAAAATTAGCAGCAGTGTCATGTAAATATTGCTGACACTTTATACCATTACATAAAGGATCACAGTGACTCTCAGGTCAGCACGGTGGGGACCACAGAACTTGCTGCGGTTATTATCACTAGTCCACCATTGTACTGAGCTGAGAGCCACTGGACCCGGAGATCCAGAGGAAGGCGAAGAAACCCCCCGGAGAGTTATAACTCAGGGGGGAAAAAATTCCTTCCTGACCCCACAAGTGGCGATCGGATATCACCCTGGATCAAATCTATGCTGCTGAAAATCGTTATAGAATTATAAGCTCAGGAGAGCCGACAAGCGAGAGAAAGCGACACATACAACCTGCTCCTAAGAGCTTACACTCCAATATAACAATACTCTGCTTCTAAGAGCTTACACTCTAATATAACAATGCTCTGCTCCTAAGAGCTTACAATCTAATATAACACTCTGCTCCTAAGAGCTTACAATCTAATATAACAATACACTGCTCCTAAGAGCTTACACTCTAATATAACAATACACTGCTACTAAGAGCATGTTCACACGTTGCGGAATTGCTGTGGAATTCCGCTGCGGACAGTCGGCACTGGAAATCCGCAGCAGACAGTCTGTCCATAGGTTTCCACATCTTTTTAGTTATCTTCATGCAGACGTTGCGGACAACTCCGCTGCGGACCATAGGCTGCGGTGCGGAATTTGGTGTCCGCAGCATACACTGGCTGTTGCGGACTTGATGCGTACTTGTGGCGGAATTTCTCCATTCACTTCAATGGAGTTGCAAAATTACGCAATGAAATCCGCAGATGTTATGTGTGTTGAGTTGCGGATTGCTTTCACGAACAGGATATTTCATCATTCTGGCTGGACCTATGTGTTTCGAGGTCTATAGCCAGACTGGGATGGAATGTTTTAAAAGAGAGCAGGATGTACTCTTCACCTGAATACGCAAGGACGAATACGCAGCAATTTACTTCACTTTTTAGGCAAAGGCGCAACGGAATCTGCAACGCAGATTATGTGCGGCATTGATGCGGACAGTGTCTGCAGAATTCTGCCACGTCTGAACATGCCCTAAGAGCTTACAATCTAATATAACACTCTGCTCCTAAGAGCTTACAATCTAATATAACACTCTGCTCCTAAGAGCTTACAATCTAATATAACACTCTGCTCCTAAGAGCTTACACTCTAATATAACACTCTGCTCCTAAGAGCTTACAATCTAATATAAGGGTATGTTCACACGCTAGCTGGCTTTTACGGCTGAAATGACAGACTGTTTTCAGGAGAAAACAGCTGCCTCGTTTCAGCCGTAAAAGCAGTTCCTCGTATTATGCGAGGCGTCTTTGACGCCTGTAATCTTGAGCTGCTCTTCATTGAGTTCAATGAAGAACGGCTCAAATTACGTTGCAAATTACTTCTTTGCCGAGGCAGTCAATTTACGCGTCGTCGTTTGACAGCTGTCAAACGACGACGCGTAAATGACAGGTCGTCTGCACAATACGTCGGCAAACCCATTCAAATGAATGGGCAGATGTTTTCCGACGTATTGTAGTCCTATTTTCAGACGTAAAACGAGGCATAATACGCCTCGTTTACGTCTGAAA
The DNA here is from genome assembly GCF_050947455.1 of Rhinoderma darwinii. NCBI lineage: Eukaryota > Metazoa > Chordata > Amphibia > Anura > Rhinodermatidae > Rhinoderma > Rhinoderma darwinii. The sequence continues at coordinate 32,407,911 of NC_134687.1, read as the reverse complement.
ATAGGTCGTGTGAACCCAGCCTAACACTCTGCTCCTAAGAGCTTACAATCTAATATAACACTCTGCTCCTAAGAGCTTACAATCTAATATAACCCTCTGCTCCTTAGAGCTTACAATCTAATATAACACTCTGCTCCTAAGAGCTTGCACTCTAATATAACACTCTGCTCCTAAGAGCTTACACTCTAATATAACACTCTGCTCCTAAGAGCTTACACTCTAAAATAACACTCTGCTCCTAAGAGCTTACAATCTAATATAACACACTGCTCCTAAGAGCTTACACTCTAATATAACACTCTGCTCCTAAGAGCTTACAATCTAATATAACAACACTCTGCTGCTAAGGCCCTGTTCACACAGAGTTTTTTTGCAGGAGGAAAAATATGCCTCAAAACCCCTTCAGGAATTTTGAGGAAGATTTTGACCTGCTGGTAGAATATTTGCCGTGTTTTTCCGTAGCGTTTTTCGCCCGCTGAGTGCCTTAGGAAAAAACTGCCACATTATACGCGATCTTTGCCTCCCATTGATGTTGATGGGAGGTCAGAGACGGAAACGCCTGAAGACAGGGCATGTCACCTCTTCTTCCTGCGAGCGTTTTTTACCTTGCGCGGAAAAAATGCATCCGCCTTCCATTGAAATCAATAGAAGGTGATTTCGGGCGATTCTTGGCACTTTTTCTGACGCAATTCCCACTTCAAAGGCAGCACCAAAATACTCTGTGTGAACTAGCCCTAAGAGCTTACGATCTAATATAACACTCTGCTCCTAAGAGCTTACAATCTAATCTAACAATACTCTGCTCTTAAGAGCTTACAATCTAACGTAACAATCAATACCCTGCTCCTCAGAGCTTACAGTCTAATATAACCGATACTTTGCTCCTAAGAGCTTACAATCAAATCATTTTCAGCCCAATTGATGTCACGTTTTTGCCCTACATTTAGCATGTACTCCAGGAAAACTCCCGACGTATGCGCTAAACGTGTCCATAGGGCACTATTAGCCCAACGGAGGACAAAAGGGTATCTTCTTTTGGCCTCCGTCCGTCAGTTATACGTCATGATGCCAATTTTTTGGTATGGAATAGTGTAGTAGACTACGCTATTCTATACAACAGGATCCCGTAAAAGAACAAAACTTGTTTTGAACGGTATACCTTTTGTATCATGGGATCCTCTGGGTGACGTATGACACCGTATGGCATAAGTCACAGGCATCCGTTAAACGTATACGTCATGAGATTATCCCGGTGTATACACTAAACTTAAGCCAAAAAACATGTTGTGAACAATGTTCATATTACGTTTTTTGTCTACGATTAGCGTGTATGTCTGGAAGACTCCTAACACACAAGCTGAACATGTTCATAGGACTATATTGTCAGACAGAGGCCAAAAGAGAGTCCTTTTGCCCACCGTCTGGCTTGAGAGGCATCCCACGAAGTCCAGCAAAAAAATTGACACATTAAACCATAGGAGCCCCGACATATACCTCCGCAGTGAGGTAGCGATGTATCCCACTGTACAGGTATCGCAACCACTCTGGCCGGGGACTCCAGTTCTGGGGAAGCCTTTGCCGTCACTGTCTATACAAGGACAGTGACATTACAAGCTTTAAGTTTTCAGAATTCCCGACCAGAAGGTCAGCAAGACTCTGGCCAGGGATTCCGCTCCTGGAGGATCCCGACATCGCTTTCTGGACAGTGATATCAAGAGCTTTAAGATAGGGGATTCCCGGCCAGACAGTCGACAACACTCTGGCCGGCGATTTTGCTCCTGGAGGAGCCCCTGACATCACTGTCCATACATGGCCAGTAAGGGTATGTTCACACGACCTATTTTCAACCGTTCAACACCTCGAAAAATGGCTAAAAAATGCGGGGGCTGAACGCCTCCAAACATCTGTCCATTGATTTCAATGGGAAAAACTGCATTCTGTTCCCACGAGGCGTTTTTTACGCAACCATTTTAAAAAAACAGCCGCGCAAAAAAAACGGCTCATAAAAAGAAGTGCATGCCACTTCTTGAGCAGTTTTTGGAGCCGATTTTCATTGACTCAATAGAAAAACAGCTTTAAAAACGGCCATAAAAAACACCACGAAAGACGCTAGTTTGATTAAAAAACAACTGAAAGTCAGGAGCTGTTTTCCCTTAAGGCTGGGTTCACACGAGCATGTTACGTCCGTAATGGATGGAACGTATTTCGGCCGTGAGTCCCGGACCGAACACACTGCAGGGAGCCGGGCTCCTAGCATCATAGTTATGTACGATGCTAGGAGTCCCTACCTCGCTGCGGGACAACTGTCCCGTACTGTAATCATGTTTTCAGTACGGGACAGTAGTTCTACGGAGAGGCAGGGACTCCTAGCGTTGTACATAACTATGATGCTAGGAGCCCGGCTCCCTACACTGTGTTCGGTCCGGGACTTGCGGACAAAATACATTCCGTCCATTACGGACGTAACATGCTCGTGTGAACCCAGCCTAAGACAGCTCCATATTTTCAGCCGTAATTTGTTAACCGCGTGAACTTACCCCAACGATCGGAGCTTTGAGATGTCAGAATCCCCAGCCAGAGCGTTGGTAACGCTTCGCTGGGGATTCCCGCTCCTGTAGGAGCCTCTGACGTCACGTTCTGGACAGTTTAACCCCTTAACCACGAGAGCCGGATATATCCTTTACAAGCAGGTGCTAGTTCCCACATCGTGACGGATATATCCATCACTCTGATCTCATTGGTACTACCACTGTACCCACGAGATTAGAGGTAGGAGCACGGCTGTTATACACAGCCAGACTTCTTCCGCATCTGCCGCAAAAGTAGAGCACTCCGATTGCGGCATCTAATGTGACCACGGCATCTAATGTGTTTGACAAAGGGAGATCTTTCAGAAGTGACACCCCTTTCAGGAGGGAGCTATCACCCCATCGCAGGCACCCTTGCGACGCGATCGCTGGGCGCCGATGGGTTTCCATGGCAGCCAGGGCCTATGAAGGGCCCCAAGGTCTGCCTTCAGCAACTGCCTAGTAGGCCATGCCAGAGCCATGTCCTAATAGATTGCCTGTCAGTTTTACAGGCAGGCAATAATGCTTTTGTAAACTAAGTATACCAAAGCATTATATCTGCAATCAAAAGATCGCAAAGTGAAGCCCTCTAGTGGGCCAAAAAAAATAAATATGTAAACCACTTAAAAAATCTAAGAAAAAGACTAGAGTAAAAATATAATAAAACCACTTTTTCCCATGTCGGAATTCTGGCTAGAGCGTCGGCAACGCTTTAGACGGGAATTCCGCTCCTGGAGGAGCCTCCGACGTCACCATCCAAATATATGGACAGTGACGTTAGGAACTTTGAGATGCCAAAATTCCATGCAGAGCTTCGGCAACGCTCTGGCCAAGGATTTCGCTCCTGCTTCTGGAGGAGCTCCTGATGTCACTTTCCATATATGGACAGTGACGTTTAGGAGCTTTGAGATGCCGGAATTTCCGGTCAAAGCGCAAGCAAAACCTTGGCCGGGAATTCTCCTCCAGGAGGAGCCTCTGACATCGTTGTCCATATATGGACAGTGACGTTAAGAGCATTGAGACGGTGTAATTCCCAGCAAGAGTGTCGGCAATGCTCTGGCTGGGGATTTTGCTCCTGGAGTACCCCTTAAGCTCAGTAGAGGCAACAATCTACAGAAGCGACACATACAAACTGCTCCTAAGAGCTTACACTCTAATGTAATAAATATTCTGCTCTAGAGCTTACAATTTTATATAATAACAAATACTCTGCTCCTAAGAGCACACAATCTAATTTGTGACATTTGTTTAGCATGTATGCCAGGAAAGCTCTCGACATAAAATGTGTCTGTAGGGCTCCATTAGCCCAACAGAGGTCAAAAGATTGTTAATATTACCACAGTATACGGTTTTTAACATGGTATTCTGTGGGTGATGTACGCCACTGTATGGCATACGTCACAGACATCAGTTAAACATATACGTCATGGACTTTTCATGATGTAAATATTAAACAAATGCCATAATAGTCTATGGGTGCATCCGTCACAGGCTACGTCTAATGTGGACATTGGGAGCTTATCCCAGTATATACGCTAAACCTGGGCCAAAAAACGTGATGTGAACAGGGCCTTGTCCCCCTGTTCACAGCACGTTTTTATTTAAGCTTAGTCAGGAAAATTCCCGACATATAAGCTAAACATGTTTATAGGATTATATTGTCAAACAGAGGCCAAAAGAGAGTCCTATTGCTCAGCGTCTGGCCAGTGACTGCAGTACAAAATGTACACATTAAACGTATACACTATTTTAACATGTTAGCCTACTGGTGACGGATGCCACTGCATGGCATACGTCACAGGCACCCGTTAAATGGATACGTCGGGAGCTTTTTCCGGTGTATATGTTAAATAGAAACAAAATCTGTGGTGTGAACATAGCCTAGACCAGATGGACTCTTGCTTTGACAGCTTCTTCAAACACCCGGCATCTGCAAAATTTCTGAAATCAGTCCTAGGGATGGAAATCAACACAATAAGAGACATTAAGACATTTATTGTGATATACTAGACAATATGTTGCGATAAGTCATGATATTAATTTTAAGAGCTATTTTTTGTATATCGAAAAAGGAACAAAAACATCTGACAGCAAAAAATGAGGGAATTTTACAAATAATTTATGTTACAGAATATCTTGATTCCACAATATAGGCAAAGCTGCCCTAATAGAGCCTCATGTTATAAAGGTTGTACCATCAGGACAACTCCTTATCCTTTTGCCCTATAACGGTGCAGTCACACGTGGCATCATTTTTGTTGCGGAAAAATCAGCTGTGGGAATTGACACCATGTATTCCTATGTAACACATACATACATTTTAACTTTGTGTGCAGAATATTTCAAAATATTTTCTGCATCATTTTCTGCATATGTTGCGGATTTTGGATGGGGAATTTCAGCATAGACTTCAATTCTATATGAAATTCTGCTCGAAAATACAGCACAAAATCAGTAATTCCGCTCTTGAATTTGCTACGGAATTACTGTTGTGGATTTTCTGGCGTATTTTCACGCCACATTTGAATGCACATTTAGAAGGAAGTCCCTTGCTCAGGACCTATGTCTATTAGGGCGGATTTACACGAGCGTGTGCGTTTTTGCGCACGCAAAAAACGCTGCGTTTTGCGTGTGTCATCAAAGGGGTTGTCTGGGCAGGGGGTGGTTTTTCATACTGATGACCTTTCCACAGGATAGGTCATCAGTATATGATCGGTGGGGGTCTGACACCTGGAGCCCGCACCGATCAGCTGTTCCGTCTGGCTCCGTACGCTTGATATTATGCTGTGGTCGGTGTCATATGCTTCCGTTACAGACCACTGCATAACTTCCAGCGCCGGTGGCAGCCGTAACAGCTGATCTGTGCAGGGTCCGGGGTTTTGGTCCACCATGGATGATATACTGATGACCTATCCCGCGAAAACAGATCCTGATTTTCAGACGTTTTTGTAGCAACTCGCGTATTTCGCGGCGTATATTACGGACGTTATTGGAGCTGTTTTTCAATGGAGTCCATGAAAAACGGCTCCAAATAACGTCCCAAGAAGTGACTTGCATTTGTTTTTCGCGGGCATCTTTTTACGCGCCGTATTTTGACAGCGACGCGTAAAGTAACACCTCGTGGGAACAGAACATTGTAAAACCCATTAAAAGCAATGGGCAGATGTTTGTAGGCGTAATGGAGACGTTTTTTCAGGCGTAATTCGAGGCATAAAACGCCCGAATTACGTCTGAAAACAGTGCGTGTGAACATACCCACTCCACTGAAAAACAGCTCCAATAACGGCCGTAAAATACGCCGCGAAAAACGCGAGTTGCTACAAAAACGTCTAAAAATCAGGAGCTGTTTTGGCCTGAAAACCACTCCGTATTTTCAGAAGTTTTTGGTGACTCCGTGTGAACATACCCTAAAAGGCTGGGTCACACGTGGCATTTTTAGCAGTTTACATACGTTACTGCACATTTTCCCATAGAAATACACCTAGGTACAAAAAATGCCCTGACAAGCACTGCAAAAAAAATAATACATTTGGTGCAATAAAGGGGTTCTGTGATGTTAGAGAAAGGGGTCTACTTTTTACTTTAAAAACATCAGCAGTCTTGTGGCGAGACTGTGTCTGGTGCTGCAGCTGAGCCACATTACAGTCATGTAAGATCAGACTCTGCTGCTTTTCCTAATCTCATAATAGGTGTAGTAGTCCTATCAGTACAACTCCTGTCCTATAGTCCTGCAGTTTCGGGACCCCTTCTATGAGTGATGAGCCGCTAACAAACTGGGGATCAGGATCTGGCAGATTTGGGACGTCTATGCATAAAGTGCACGGCTGCTGCAGGGGAAATGTCTGGCTTCACCCAGCAAAATCAGCTGTTTCTGGGGGTCTCAGGAGCCGGACCTGCGCTGACCAGATGATTGCGGCAGGAGCTTCCTTATTAAAGGGGCCGTCTGTGATGAGACAACCCATTGAATGGTGCAGTGTCTACACTATGTGTGAATGAGGCCCATGAATGGGGAGCGAGTACATACCTGGACGTGTCCTGCTCAAGCTGTCAAGTGAAACGACCTGCTTCAGTTTTAGAACTTTACACATCCGGTAACTATAGGTGACTAATTGTGATGTCATGACCCTTGTGAGGTCATGTAGTGCTCTGGGGTGTCTATGATGTCATGTGTCTCTGGTGATGTCATCATGTGTTCCACTTCAATTTTTGTATTACGATTAAAGCAACAGTTGATTTGTTATTCAATGTGGAAATAATTATAATATATTATATATGTGATTTGACAAAAGTAGCTAAATAACCAAATAAGCCGAATAATAAACATACAAAATCTACAACCTCTCAGATATATAAAAATAAATCAACATACACATGTATAGATAACCAATTCATTAATAATTCAACGGTAAAATATACAGTGATACATTAACCCCTTCCCTCCACAGTTGTGTTTTTATTTTTGCGTTGAAATAGCTGCATGAGGGATTGTTTCTGCGGGACAAGCTGTCGTTTTTTACGGCAGTATTTATTGTACCATATAATATACTGGGAAACTGGTTAAAAATGATGTGTGGGGTGGAATGGGGAAAAAGCAGTGATTACTAAGATGTTTTTTTAAGTTTAGTTTTTACAGCGTTTACTGTGTGGTAAAATGTTCACTTCATTCTGCGGGTCAATACGATTACGGCGATACTAAATTGATTTCATTTTTTTACGTTTTACCACTTTTACAAAGAAAAAAAACATCTGTTAAAAATAAAACTTTTTGTGTCGCCGCATTCTGAGAGCCATAACTTTTTTATTTTTCCAGAAATTGAGCGTTATGAGGGCTTGTTCTTTGCAGAACGAGCTTTAGTTTTTATTGGTGCCATTTTGGAGAACATGCGACTTTTTGATCACTTTTTATTCCATTTTCTGTGTAGCTAATGTGACCAAAAAACAACAATTCTGGCATTTGTAAATTATTATTTTTTCCGACATTCACCGTGCGGGTTAAATAACATTATATTTTAGTAGTTTGGACTTTTACGTAAGCAGTGATACCAGTTATATTATTATTATTTTTTTTTTTAACATTACTTTAGGAAAAATATAGGAAAATCTTTTTGTTTTAACTTGTATTATTTTTGTACTTTAAAAAACCTTTATTTAACTGATTTTTTTTTACAGGGGTGGGCTATCTGTGGAGCACTATATACAGGGGTGGACTATATGTGGAACACTATATACAGGGGTGGGCTATATCTACAGGGGGGCTATATACTGGGGTGGGTGATCTATGGAGCACTGTATACAGGGGTGGGCTATATCTATAGGGGGCTATATACAGGGGTGGACTATATGTGGAGCACTATAAACGGGTGGACTATATGTGGAGCACTATATACAGGGGTGGGCTATATCTGCTGGGGGGCTATATACACGGGTGGGCAATCTGTGGAGCACTATAGGGGGAGCTATTTGTGGGACACTATATATACGGGTGGGCTATATGGAGACACTTTCTATGGGGGCCACTATCTACAGGGGGCTCTATCTCAGGCACTATCTACAGTGGGCACAGTGTGTGTGTGTGGGACACAATGTATGGTGCTATTATAATTGGAGGTGCAGTGTATGGTGCTATTATATTTAGGGGCGTAGTGTGTGGTATAATGAGAACTTTATCTTTATTTATAGGTGTAGAAATGTTGGAAAAGTGAGAAGCTGAAGACATCTGAGCGGCAAACTGCAGAAATGGACTATGACCGGGAGAAGTCATCATAGAGCTCTGGATCGGATGGAGAAAAATAACTAGAATCTGAGACGTCACCGGTGAGTCACTTAATGTAAATGTTTATTCTGCCTCTAATCAGCACTGTAGTCACTGTATGATCTGCAGCGAGATGATGGGTGGTATGATTATGATAGGATTTATTTTTTGTAAAACAGCATCTCCCAGCATATCCTTATCATTGTTCGGGCTATGCTGGGAGTTGTAATTTTACGCCGTACATTCCTATACGGCAAGGGTTGCACTAAATTGAGATGTATTTGTGCTGGTGGTGTATTTATGTACTGAGCTTTGTTCTGGTGCTGTATACATCGCAAAAGTAATATCTCCAGATCTGTGCCAATAATAGTGTTGGGATGTAAGAAGAAATTAAAAAACTCAACCGCACCACAGCAAGCACTTCCTCTTACAAGATTTTCTCATATGACAAAATTCTGTGCCCAGTTGGCATTCAGTACATACCAGACTGGTGCAAGAACAGACGTCACTGCACCACAGACCAGCTCATTTAATCATGTATTTTTAGGTATGCCATGTTCATTACTACACAGCAACCAACCACAAGTTCGTGTCTACTGAAACCAAGGTCATTAATGGGTTCTTCTAGGTATAGAATGTTTTTGTTTTTTATTGTATATATATATTTATTGCTTTATGTATATGCGCTCACTTACCAATATTGTTATTAAAAATGATGATGCTGCCCCCGATATAAAATAAACAAACGTTCTGCGCCTGGAAAACCCCCGTGTTATCCGGGGACCTAAAACTGCCCACTGTTATTCCTAGAATAGGAATCCAAGAAGACTTACCAATATACTTATATACCAATATACGTCGCCCGAAAGCCCAATCACGTGATGCAGGAAGCTCTGTAGTTTCCTTCTACATGATGACGCGCCGACACAGCCCCACGTGACTTCTGCCTTCTCTTCTCCTATTGTTGGTGTCGGCGTATCATCAATCCGGTGACCTAGAGGGGCTGGCAATGTGACTGCTGCCATCTTAAGCCATCCCCCTACTTAGTGACAGATGCATGCCCAGCCTATCAGAGGGAAGGAATGGGCGAGGAATAGGCAGCAGTCAGCTAAGAAAAGCATGATGGGATATGTAGTTTATCAGCGCAAGCTTAATCACTAAGTCCCGGAAGTAGAGGAACTTTTGTGCTGCGATATCGTGGGTAAGTTAATGGCACTAAATTACTATTTTCTTTCGGGAAATTATGTAGTACCATAAGCAGGGCCGCCATGAGGAATTTCATGGCCCCATACAGCCAAGATGTCTGGGCCCCCCTCCCCCTCCTTTACCGGGGTTGGGCAATGGGACATGTGGCTCTCACGTTTGTACGTTATACGCATTAACTGATTTTGATGTCAATTACAGTGAATGAAACTATGGAGCAGGCAGTGACTGGTTAATGCTCTGGATTTTGTTCTAATTAGCCAAAATGTATCCCACTGTATGGTATAATGTGGGATACGTCACCCGGGGAATGGCCATATGGAAAATCCTGAAGTCACTGTCCATAAATGGACAGTGTTGTCAGGAGCTTTCCCAGGGCTGGAGTCCCCAGGCAGAGCTTCTACTAGCGCTCTGCCTAGGGACTCTGGCTTTGCAAAGCCTGAGTTCACGGCCAGAGAGTCGGCAACGTTCTCTCCAGGGTTTCCGGCCCTGGAGAATCCCCTGACGTCACTTTACATACACTACCGTTCAAAAGTTTGGGGTCACCCAGACAATTTTGTGTTGTCCATGAAAACTCACACTTATATTTATCAAATGAGTTGCAAAATGACTAGAAAATATAGTCAAGACATTGACAAGGTTAGAAAGAATTATTTTTATTTGAAATAATAATTTTCTCCTTCAAACTTTGCTTTCGTCAAAAAAGGCTCCATTTGCAGCAATTACTGCATTGCAGACCTTTGGCATTCTAGCTGTTAATTTGCTGAGGTAATCGGGAGAAATTTCTCCCCATGCTTCCAGAAGGCCCTCCCACAAGTTGGATTGGCTTGATGGGCACTTCTTGCGTACCATACGGTCAAGCTGCTCCCACAACTGCTCTATGGGGTTGAGATCTGGTGAGTGCGCTGGCCACTCCATTACAGATAGAATACCAGCTGCCTGCTTCTTCCCTAAATAGTTCTTGCATAATTTGGAGGTGTGCTTTGTGTCATTGTCCTGTAGTAGGATGAAATTGGCTCCAATCAAGCGCTGTCCACAGTGTATGGCAAGGCGTTGCAAAATGGAGTGATAACCTTCCTTATTCAAAATCCCTTTTACCTTGTACAAATCTCCCACTTTACCAGCACCAAAGCAACCCCAGACCATCACATTACCTCCACCATGCTTGACAGATGGCGTCAGGCACTCTTCCAGCATCTTTTCAGTTGTTCTGCGTCTCACAAATGTTCTTCTGTGTGATCCAAACACCTCAAACTTCGATTCGTCTGTCCATAAGACTTTTTTCCAATCTTCCTCTGTCCAATGTCTGTGTGCTTTTGCCCATATTAATCTTTTCCTTTTATTAGCCAGTCTAAGATATGGCTTTTTCTTTGCCACTCTGCCCTGAAGGCCAGCATCCTGGAGTCACCCCTTCACTGTAGACGTTGACACTGGCGTTTTGCGGGTACTATTTAATGAAGCTGCATGAGGGATTGTTTCTGCGGGACAAGCTGTCGTTTTTTACGGCAGTATTTATTGTACCATATAATATACTGGGAAACTGGTTAAAAATGATGTGTGGGGTGGAATGGGGAAAAAGCAGTGATTACTAAGATGTTTTTTTAAGTTTAGTTTTTACAGCGTTTACTGTGTGGTAAAATGTTCACTTCATTCTGCGGGTCAATACGATTACGGCGATACTAAATTGATTTCATTTTTTTACGTTTTACCACTTTTACAAAGAAAAAAAACATCTGTTAAAAATAAAACTTTTTGTGTCGCCGCATTCTGAGAGCCATAACTTTTTTATTTTTCCAGAAATTGAGCGTTATGAGGGCTTGTTCTTTGCAGAACGAGCTTTAGTTTTTATTGGTGCCATTTTGGAGAACATGCGACTTTTTGATCACTTTTTATTCCATTTTCTGTGTAGCTAATGTGACCAAAAAACAACAATTCTGGCATTTGTAAATTATTATTTTTTCCGACATTCACCGTGCGGGTTAAATAACATTATATTTTAGTAGTTTGGACTTTTACGTAAGCAGTGATACCAGTTATATTATTATTATTTTTTTTTTTAACATTACTTTAGGAAAAATATAGGAAAATCTTTTTGTTTTAACTTGTATTATTTTTGTACTTTAAAAAACCTTTATTTAACTGATTTTTTTTTACAGGGGTGGGCTATCTGTGGAGCACTATATACAGGGGTGGACTATATGTGGAACACTATATACAGGGGTGGGCTATATCTACAGGGGGGCTATATACTGGGGTGGGTGATCTATGGAGCACTGTATACAGGGGTGGGCTATATCTATAGGGGGCTATATACAGGGGTGGACTATATGTGGAGCACTATAAACGGGTGGACTATATGTGGAGCACTATATACAGGGGTGGGCTATATCTGCTGGGGGGCTATATACACGGGTGGGCAATCTGTGGAGCACTATAGGGGGAGCTATTTGTGGGACACTATATATACGGGTGGGCTATATGGAGACACTTTCTATGGGGGCCACTATCTACAGGGGGCTCTATCTCAGGCACTATCTACAGTGGGCACAGTGTGTGTGTGTGGGACACAATGTATGGTGCTATTATAATTGGAGGTGCAGTGTATGGTGCTATTATATTTAGGGGCGTAGTGTGTGGTATAATGAGAACTTTATCTTTATTTATAGGTGTAGAAATGTTGGAAAAGTGAGAAGCTGAAGACATCTGAGCGGCAAACTGCAGAAATGGACTATGACCGGGAGAAGTCATCATAGAGCTCTGGATCGGATGGAGAAAAATAACTAGAATCTGAGACGTCACCGGTGAGTCACTTAATGTAAATGTTTATTCTGCCTCTAATCAGCACTGTAGTCACTGTATGATCTGCAGCGAGATGATGGGTGGTATGATTATGATAGGATTTATTTTTTGTAAAACAGCATCTCCCAGCATATCCTTATCATTGTTCGGGCTATGCTGGGAGTTGTAATTTTACGCCGTACATTCCTATACGGCAAGGGTTGCACTAAATTGAGATGTATTTGTGCTGGTGGTGTATTTATGTACTGAGCTTTGTTCTGGTGCTGTATACATCGCAAAAGTAATATCTCCAGATCTGTGCCAATAATAGTGTTGGGATGTAAGAAGAAATTAAAAAACTCAACCGCACCACAGCAAGCACTTCCTCTTACAAGATTTTCTCATATGACAAAATTCTGTGCCCAGTTGGCATTCAGTACATACCAGACTGGTGCAAGAACAGACGTCACTGCACCACAGACCAGCTCATTTAATCATGTATTTTTAGGTATGCCATGTTCATTACTACACAGCAACCAACCACAAGTTCGTGTCTACTGAAACCAAGGTCATTAATGGGTTCTTCTAGGTATAGAATGTTTTTGTTTTTTATTGTATATATATATTTATTGCTTTATGTATATGCGCTCACTTACCAATATTGTTATTAAAAATGATGATGCTGCCCCCGATATAAAATAAACAAACGTTCTGCGCCTGGAAAACCCCCGTGTTATCCGGGGACCTAAAACTGCCCACTGTTATTCCTAGAATAGGAATCCAAGAAGACTTACCAATATACTTATATACCAATATACGTCGCCCGAAAGCCCAATCACGTGATGCAGGAAGCTCTGTAGTTTCCTTCTACATGATGACGCGCCGACACAGCCCCACGTGACTTCTGCCTTCTCTTCTCCTATTGTTGGTGTCGGCGTATCATCAATCCGGTGACCTAGAGGGGCTGGCAATGTGACTGCTGCCATCTTAAGCCATCCCCCTACTTAGTGACAGATGCATGCCCAGCCTATCAGAGGGAAGGAATGGGCGAGGAATAGGCAGCAGTCAGCTAAGAAAAGCATGATGGGATATGTAGTTTATCAGCGCAAGCTTAATCACTAAGTCCCGGAAGTAGAGGAACTTTTGTGCTGCGATATCGTGGGTAAGTTAATGGCACTAAATTACTATTTTCTTTCGGGAAATTATGTAGTACCATAAGCAGGGCCGCCATGAGGAATTTCATGGCCCCATACAGCCAAGATGTCTGGGCCCCCCTCCCCCTCCTTTACCGGGGTTGGGCAATGGGACATGTGGCTCTCACGTTTGTACGTTATACGCATTAACTGATTTTGATGTCAATTACAGTGAATGAAACTATGGAGCAGGCAGTGACTGGTTAATGCTCTGGATTTTGTTCTAATTAGCCAAAATGTATCCCACTGTATGGTATAATGTGGGATACGTCACCCGGGGAATGGCCATATGGAAAATCCTGAAGTCACTGTCCATAAATGGACAGTGTTGTCAGGAGCTTTCCCAGGGCTGGAGTCCCCAGGCAGAGCTTCTACTAGCGCTCTGCCTAGGGACTCTGGCTTTGCAAAGCCTGAGTTCACGGCCAGAGAGTCGGCAACGTTCTCTCCAGGGTTTCCGGCCCTGGAGAATCCCCTGACGTCACTTTACATACACTACCGTTCAAAAGTTTGGGGTCACCCAGACAATTTTGTGTTGTCCATGAAAACTCACACTTATATTTATCAAATGAGTTGCAAAATGACTAGAAAATATAGTCAAGACATTGACAAGGTTAGAAAGAATTATTTTTATTTGAAATAATAATTTTCTCCTTCAAACTTTGCTTTCGTCAAAAAAGGCTCCATTTGCAGCAATTACTGCATTGCAGACCTTTGGCATTCTAGCTGTTAATTTGCTGAGGTAATCGGGAGAAATTTCTCCCCATGCTTCCAGAAGGCCCTCCCACAAGTTGGATTGGCTTGATGGGCACTTCTTGCGTACCATACGGTCAAGCTGCTCCCACAACTGCTCTATGGGGTTGAGATCTGGTGAGTGCGCTGGCCACTCCATTACAGATAGAATACCAGCTGCCTGCTTCTTCCCTAAATAGTTCTTGCATAATTTGGAGGTGTGCTTTGTGTCATTGTCCTGTAGTAGGATGAAATTGGCTCCAATCAAGCGCTGTCCACAGTGTATGGCAAGGCGTTGCAAAATGGAGTGATAACCTTCCTTATTCAAAATCCCTTTTACCTTGTACAAATCTCCCACTTTACCAGCACCAAAGCAACCCCAGACCATCACATTACCTCCACCATGCTTGACAGATGGCGTCAGGCACTCTTCCAGCATCTTTTCAGTTGTTCTGCGTCTCACAAATGTTCTTCTGTGTGATCCAAACACCTCAAACTTCGATTCGTCTGTCCATAAGACTTTTTTCCAATCTTCCTCTGTCCAATGTCTGTGTGCTTTTGCCCATATTAATCTTTTCCTTTTATTAGCCAGTCTAAGATATGGCTTTTTCTTTGCCACTCTGCCCTGAAGGCCAGCATCCTGGAGTCACCCCTTCACTGTAGACGTTGACACTGGCGTTTTGCGGGTACTATTTAATGAAGCTGCCAGTTGAGGACCTGTGAGGCGTCTATTTCTCAAACTAGAGACTCTAATGTACTTGTCTTGTTGCTCAGTTGTGCAGCGGGGCCTCCCACTTCTCTTTCTACTCTGGTTAGAGCCTGTGTGTGCTGTCCTCCGAAGGGAGTAATACACACCGTTGTAGGAAATCTTCAGTTTCTTGTCAAAATCTCTCATGGAATAGCCTTCATTTCTAAGGACAAGAATAGACTGTCGAGTTCCACATGAAAGCTCTCTTTTTCTAGCCATTTTGAGAGTTTAATCGAACCCACAAATGTAATGCTCCAGATTCTCAACTAGCTCAAAGGAAGGTCAGTTTTATAGCTGCTCTAAACAGCAAAACTATTTACAGCGGTGCTAACATAATTGCACAAGGGTTTTCAAGTGTTTTCTAATCATCCATTAGCCTTCTA
This sequence comes from Rhinoderma darwinii, assembly GCF_050947455.1. Lineage (NCBI taxonomy): Eukaryota > Metazoa > Chordata > Amphibia > Anura > Rhinodermatidae > Rhinoderma > Rhinoderma darwinii. The sequence continues at coordinate 32,392,558 of NC_134687.1, read as the reverse complement.
ACACAGTTAGCAAAAACCAGACGTTTGCAGCTAGAATAGTCATTTAGGACATTAACAATGTATAGAGTGTATTTCTGATTAATTTAATGTTATCTTCATTGAAAAAAACTGTGCTTTTCTTTCACAAATAAGGAAATTTCTAAGTGACCCTAAACTTTTGAACGGTAGTGTATATGGACAGTGATGTCAAGAGCTTTCCCAGGGACAAAGTCCACGGGTAGAGCACTTGTGATGCTCTGTCTTGGGACTCCGGCATTGGGAAGCTCCTGACGTCAGTCCACATAGTAATGTCAGGAGCGGTATACGTTTTTTTGTGGAATCTCTCAGGATGGAATAGCAAAGTCTACTATGCTATTCCATCCTTCAAATATAAGGTAAACCGACGTATACCAGCCCGACGGAGGCTAAAAGGACATAATGGAGCCCTATGAATTTTTGTTTATGTTGTTTATAGTGTACGCTAGGAGCTTTCCTCTACAATAAATGTAGGGCAATAACATGATGTGAAGGGGGCGTTAAGAGAGGGGGAAGCACTTGTGAGGATATAAGGAGCACTAACTTTCGTAGGTTGCCATTAAAGTCCAATGTGTTTTTACGTACAGATTTGCCGCATGTATTTTCGTGCGGCAGATCAGCAGTGTTAGGGCATGGCCAGACGTGGCGTATTTCTGCCGACACTGACCGCATCAATGCCGCACATAATCTGCGTTGCAGATTCTGTTGCGGCTTTGCCTAAAATGTGCAGGAAATTGATGCGGATTAGCCGTTGCATATTCAGGTGAAGAGTACTTCCTGCTGTCTTTTAAAACATTTCATCTCAGTCTGGCTACAGACCTAGAAACACATAGGTCCAGCTAGAATGAAGAAATATCCTTTTCTTAAAACCAATCCGCAACGCACCACACATGACACCTGCGGATTTCATTGCAGAATTTTGAATCTCCATTGAAAACAGTGGAGAAATTCCGCAATGAGTCCGCAACAAGTCCGCTACACGTCAGCAACAGCCAGTGTATGCTGCGGACACCAAATTCCGCACTGCAGCCTATGGTCCGCAGCGGAGTATTCCACCACGTGTGCACGAACCTGCGGTGCGTATTTTAAAATCTGCAGCATGTCAATTTGTTTTGCAAATTGTATCTGACAAGTTTTTTAAAAAAAGTGCTTGTTCATGACTGCCCGCCCAGCCTATGCAGCTTTTCACTGTGAGCACGCCTATGCGTGTTCACAGTGAAAAAAGTGAAAAGGGATGGCACCTGCGGACTAGCCCAGTCGACGAGGTACAGTGGCATCTGTACTTTTAGTTCTTACCCTATCAAAGCCTACACATAGTAGGCTTTGATAGGGGATCATACAACACGATGCAGCACACGGGTCGCATGCAGCCCTTGAGGCTGTTATCTGCGGCCCGCGGGACACCGTTGCGCCGTAGGACCGAGCAGGCCCAAGGAGGAGCCGCACTACGCTAGTATAGGCTCTGCTCCGATGTCAGGCGAGTCCCGGAGCAGAGCCTATAATAGTACACTGTTTAACAACTGGTTCCCGACCGCTGGCTGTATTTTCCAGTGGTCGGGGTCCTTAAAACCCGAGCCATAGACTTTTTACGGCTCGGGTTTTAACTTGCTGCCCGCGCGATCGGGCAGCTTAATGTCGGGTCTCCGGCTGTCAGTGACTGCCGGGACCCTGAGGAGAAGATAGGAGCAGCTTTCGCTGCTTCTCTCTTCTCCGATGTCTTTTTACACAGCGCTCAATGAACGCTGTGTATATGAATAGAGACAGCAGCGGCGCTGTCTCTATTCCTCCCGGTGATCATGTGACTGGTCACATGATCGCCGGGTGCCGTTACTGACAGACTGCTGCTGGGTCTTACTAGACCCAGCACAGCCCTATTATTGACAATCGTCACTATGAGAGGGCTGATTTCCCCTGTAACTGGGGCTGCTGTGCAGCTCCAGTTACAGTGGAAAAGATGGTGTAAAAGAAAGAAAAAATATATATAAAGTTCCCCAAATGTCCTTGAGGGACAGACCATAGTAATAAAAAAATAGTAAAGTACAAAAAAAAATTAAATAATAAATACACATAAAATACCCACCCCAAAAAAATACCGTTCCCCCCCTGCCAATCATTGTTGTAACGCTAGCGCTGACCCAATTACCCTAATATAGACATGTCATATATTACAATTTACGGTAGACAATGGCGATCACAAATAAAGGTCTATTTTAGTGTAAAACTATGTTATTACCCAAAAAAAATAGCTGAAACGTCAAAAAGCTTATTTTTTTACTATTATTTTCAAACTTTATGAATAAAAATTCTAAAATGGCAAAAAAGGTGTGTATAAAAACGATAAAAAAAATAAACCTCCATTGTCTACGGAAAAAACGTCGCAAAAATCACGTCGTTAGCCCAACAAATAAAAAAGTTATAGCCATTTAACTAACACGTGCTAAAAATGGCTAAACGGTGTCTGGTCCTGAAGGCGCAAAATAGCCCGGTCCTGAACTGGATAAGATCTTCTGGGGTCCTGTATCTAAGCCTACATTGTTAGGCTTAGATACAGGGTCTAACAAACAGTGTCACACATGGAGCCTGTATCTAAGCCTAACACAATGTAGGCTTAGATACAGGACCCCAGATGACATTCTTTTTATTCCTGTATAAGGGTATGTTCACACGGCCTATTTACGGACGTAATTCGGGCGTATTAACCCCCGAATTACGTCCGAAATTACGGCTTGAAAGCGTTGGCAAACATCTGCCCATTGAAAGCAATGGGCTGACGTTTGTCTGTTCACACGAGGCGTATATTTACGCGTCGCTGTCAAAAGACGGCGCGTAAATAGACGCCCGCGCCAAAGAAGTGTCATGTCACTTCTTCAGACGTAAATGGAGCCGTTTTCCATGGACTCCATGGAAAACCAGCTCCAGTTACGTCCATAATGGACATGGCGTTCAAGCGCCTGCACATGCCGTTACGGCTGAAATGACGGGGCTGTTTTCTCCTGAAAACAGCCACGTCATTTCGGCCGTAACGGACGCTGCCGTGTGAACATGCCCTAAGATTAGTGTTTTGGGGCCCTGTATCCAGGGCTGCCATCAGGAATTTCTGGGCCCCATACTGCCAATGAGTCTGGGCCCCCGCCCCCCTCGTTATTAGGAGGGGGGGTGAAATGTAAAGGGGCGGGAGGTAGGGCACATTAAAAATAAAACTCTTTGGAGGAGCAGGGCAGAGACAGGAGGTGGGTGTCGGAGGGCAAAGGGGAGAAACTAAGTCCCAGGGCTGGGAGAACTGAAGGTAGCAGTGGTAGCCAGGGGGGAGACGCAACCTCACAGGGGCTCTGTGGAGTGACAAGGAAGAGACAAGAGACAGCGGCTCTGTGGGGGGCAAAAAGGGAAAGTGAGTGTGTGTGTATGTGTGTGTGTGTGTATGTAGAATCTGTCAGGGTGTAGGAGGGCAATATAAACAAAAATCATTGCACTGAAGCCCTATACACAGCAGAGTCACTCACCAAAATGTAGTCCCTAAGATCTCCCACCGCCACGGGCATGTCTGGATGATGCTTTTGCATTCTCTTCACACGCTGCACACACGTTATCTGTGTGTAGCGCTATCTACAGGGGGCTGTGTGTGGCGCTATCTGCAGGGGTGGGTGAGGCGCTATCTACAGGGGGGGTGTGTGGCGCTATCTACAGGGTGGGTGTGGCGCTATCTACATGGGATTGTGTGGCGCTATCTACATGGGATTGTGTGGTGCTATCTACAGGGGGCAGTGTGTGACACTATCTACAGGGGTGTGTGTGTGTGGCGCTATCTACAGGGGGTATGTTCGGCGCTGACTACAGGGGAGTGTGTGGCACTCTCTACAGGGGATTCCAGTCCAGGAGGAGACCCTGACCTCACTGTCCATATATGGACAGTGACCTCAGGGGCTACCTCTAGGAGAGGAATCCCCGACCAGAGTGTCGGCAACTCTCTGGCCGGGGATTTCGCTCCTGGATGGGTGAATGGCAGAGCAGGAAGCTGATACTTTCCTGCTCTGCCATAGTATTCAATTGTATCTGCATCCTGTGGACGCAGATACAATTGAATATGGCAGTGGCTGAGACACGTCTGGGACAGTAATTTGCCGGGACTGCCTCTTTAGATTCAGGACAGTCCCTGCAAATTCAGGACTGTTGCTAACTATGCCTCCGGTATAAGCTTTCTCCCCCTACCCAGGTATACTCTCTCCTTCCTCTACCCCTCCCCATGTATAATTTCTCCCCTCCCTTCAGATATCATCACTTTTCACCCAATTATTACCCCCCCCCCCATTGTATAATGCCTCCTCCAGTGGAGGGATGTCACGATACCAGAATTTGGACTTCGGTACCGATGCTTTGTGTAGTATTGCGATTTCGATAACAAAGCGATACTTTGCCAACAGTAATAAAAAAACAAAACAGTTCTTCCATTTCTTATGTGAGGCGCGAGGTGCGATGGTAAATTTAACCTCCACGTGCCTCACATTAATAGTAATTAACCCCATCATGTTCCTCAATTATAAAGGGTTAATGTGTAAGGTACATGATGGGGTTAATTACTATTAATGTGAGGCACATGGAGGTTCAAAATTCATAATACCTCGTGCCTCACATTAATAAGTGAAAGAAGTTTTTATTTTATTTTTTACAACGTACACATCATAAATGATGCAAAAAAATTGTTGTGCAGGTTATTACAGCCGCGCCAATAATGAATGTGTATATTTTATGTATTGAGACTTATTTTAATGTGTTTTGTAAAAAAGGTGTATGTGTATTTTTTTTAAATTTAACATTACTTTATGTTTTTACTTTCTTTTTGAAACTTTAATGTACTGGTATATATCTATATACGCATAGTACACAGGCAGTTGTTAGGACAGACCTGAGTATGCCCTAACAGGAAATATGGTAAGACAGCCCTGGGGTCCTTCATTGGACCTTGGGCTGTCTGCCCATATATGGTATGTCCCTCAATCGCGTCACAGGGATTCCTGTGACGTGATCCAAGGGGCATCCCCCCTTCTTATTTTCCCCTGAATGCTGCAGTCAGCTGTGATCGCAGCATTCAGGGGAATAGCGACAGAGATGAGAGGTTTCTTTGATCTCTGCCTTTATAGAGTGGGACTGCGGCTGTGTAATACAACCATTGCCCCGCCCCGCACGCGGTCAGCACGAGGTGATGCGGTTGGCGCTGCACTAATGAGCGGCGGTTCAGGCACTGAAGACAGAACATGTGGGGGTGTTTTGTAGTGCGCCCGCCATGTTCTGTTTTCAGTGCCGCCGCTCATTAGTGCAGCGCTGGCCGCATCACATAATCCTGGCGACGCGCACATGTCAGGACTCCGGAGCAGGGCCGTGACTGTGTTACACAGCCGCAGCTCCGCTCTCATACATTCATGTATTACAATATTGAGCTGTGCGGCCGCACAGCTCAGTATCGAAATACATGAAATAACGGTATTGAACCGTTTGGGGGTGCACGGTATCGAAACCGTATCGAAGTTTTGATGCATCGTGCATCCCTACTCAAGTGCCATCCTCCCTCCATTATTATCTCCTTCCCACTCTAGCATCATTTCCCTCCTTACCCAATGCCATCTCACTGCCCCATTATCATCTCGCTGCCCCCATTATCATCTCCCTGCCCCCATTATCATCTCCCTGCCCCCATTATCATCTCCCTGCCCCCATTATCATCTCCCTGCCCCCATTATCATCTCCCTGCCCCATTATCATCTCCCTGCCCCCATTATCATCTCCCTGCCCCCATTATCATCTCCCTGCCCCCATTATCATCTCCCTGCCCCATTATCATCTCCCTGCCCAATTATCATCTCCCTGCCCCCATTATCATCTCCCTGCCCCCATTATCATCTATCTGCCCCCATTATCATCTCGCTGCCCCCATTATCATCTCCCTGCCCCATTATCATCTCCCTGCCCCCATTATCATCTCCCTGCCCCCATTATCATCTCCCTGCCCTATTATCATCTCCCTGCCCTATTATCATCTCCCTGCCCCATTATCATCTCCCTGCCCCATTATCATCTCCCTGCCCCATTATCATCTCACTGCCCCCATTATCATCTAACTCTACCCCCTCCCCATAGAAAGCACGTCTGTATTGGTTCACACTGCAGCATAGGATTGTATCACTCAGCTCCACGAAGGCTCTTTTCTCCTGTCCTGTGTAAACAGAGGGAGAAGACAGGTTTATTGCACATGTTACACAGGACGGGAGATAAGAGCCGCAGAGCTGATATAATCCTATGCTGCAGTGTTAACATAATACAGAGGTGGGGAAGATATTTACTTTCTATGGGGGCAGGAGGAGATCTTTTCAGGAGGCTCCGGGCAGCAGCCTGACACAGACATAACTCAGTACTCACTGTGTCTGAAGAAGAAGACGACGACTGCTGCTGCTGGACGTATCCTCCGAGGCTGAGCTCATAACTCCCGCTGCTGTGATGTCTCCACCCCTTGTCTCCTCCCCACACGCTGTCACACTGTTGCGGAGGAGGAGGGGCAGGCACATGTCATTCTCCAGCGGGCCCTTACGATTTTATTCTGATGTAATGAACGGGCCCCTCCTTCGTGATGGGACCTGTTCCTTTCACCGAAATGAAATCGTAAGAGTCACACTGCCGTGAGTATATTAATTCCAGCGGCAGAGTGCGGGCCCCTTTTTTTAAAATTTATGCCCGGGCCCCTCACTGCAGTACCCCCAGTCCCCCCCTGATGGCGGCCCTGCCTGTATCTAAGCCTAACATGTAGTATTCTTAGATACATGGCCCATGTGTGACACTGTCTGCTTGGGTAATGTATCTAAGGCTACCTTGTGCGCGCAAAACGCACACACTCGTGTAAATCCGCCCTTATGCATCAGTGTGCTTTTCGATTGTCATGTGTTATTCACGCACTCACAAAGCCAGCCCATTTTTTTCTTCTTTTTTCCAACAAATTGCTGTGTAAATCACGCACCAAACACGTGTGTGCTGTTTGTGGTTTTCACGCATGCATTGACTTCAATGTGAGTGTAGATGCATGATAACGCACCAATAGAGGACAAGAAGTATGTTTCACGCAGCGGACTCTCGCTGCGTGAAAAGTCACGCATGTGTCAACGGCCCAATTGAAATAAATGGGTCACGTGTGTTGTGTGTTTTTTCAAAGCACAGCACACAGACTTGAGTCACGCTAGTGTAAATTGTGCCTAAGGCCCCATTCACACCAGGGTGAATCTCGTCCGTGTGCTGATCGTCGAAACCACGCACAGCACACGCGACCCATTTATTTTATAATGGGGCCGTTTTCACGCAGCGAGAGTCCGCTGCATGAAACATACTGCATATCCTCTATTGGTGCGTTATCATGCACCTACACTCACATTAAAGTCAATGCATGCGTGAAAACCACGCACCAAACAAGCGTGTTTGGTGCGTGATTTATGCTGCAATTTGTTGTAACAAGAAATATGGCCTTTCTGAGTGCGTGAATAACGCATGCCACTTGCTAAGCACACTGATGCATAACGCACACAAACTGACCCGATTCATACGGGTTTCTCACGGGCGTCAATCTTACACGCAAGTGTGCATGAGGCATAAGACGGGGCTGGACGAACACTAACCATCACTATGACCCTGGTACCCTCCGCCACCAGGGAAACTGGGAATAGCATACCTGGGTAACATCCAGTAGCTGACCATCGCTAATACAGAAGAGGCTGGACGCAGCCTGCAGGGCTTCAGAGGGAAGCCTCCATGACGGGACCTAGTAGGGAAAGAGTTAACTGTGAGGGAGAGGTAGGGGGAGGTGGATGGGAGGCAGGGAGGAGTTAGGGGCCGTTACTGGTCTTCCCGCTGCTTTCGGCATTGAGCCGGAAGCAGCGGGAGGAGTAACTCAAAATTCTTAAGCTCCCTGCGTTGTTCCGCTCGGTGCCCTGTAATGTCGGATGCCGACATACTCGAGCGGCTGCGTGCTGCAGCTGTTCACCACGGTCCCGGCTGGTTGGAGGAGACTGTGGCGGCACTTACCAGGATCCCGGCGGCCGAAGCATCGCCACGTCAGGCCCGGCGCCCGAGGTCTGTTGCACATGGGGACAGGCTCCCCTCCCCCGGCCCCCTCCCTATTAGTAATATGGCGGCGGGGGGGGAGTCGGCAACACCCGCTCCTGCTCAGAGGAGGCAGAGAGCGTCTCCAGGGGCGACGGTGGCTCAGGCCGGGTCTCCCCGTCGCTCCTGGCGGTCCCGCCCCCCCAGAACGCCTCAGCCCTGAGGTGGTCCCGCGGACAAGGCGTCGCAGGGGGAGCCCTACAAAGGACGCTGCAGGCCAGGCAGCTGGGAGGGCCGCCTCTTCCCAGGCCCTGCGTCCTGGCAGGAATCCCCAGCCGCGACGTGGTCCGGCGATAAACAGGGAGTCGCAGGCCGGGCCCGCTCCCTGTCACCCCTCCCCCATCGGATGCAAGAGCTGGAGGACTATCTACGGCCGCCCCACCTGGTGATGTTCCGGCCAGGGGGCAGGCTTCATCGAGATCGTCAAGACGGACGCCTAGAGCTGCAGCGACGACGAGACAACAGGTCCGGTCGGAAGTCTGGGTTCCAGCGGTCGGGCGGCAGGTTGCCGGCCCATCTGCCAGCGCGTCGTCGTCCCCGTGTAGGAGATGACGGTGGGATGGCCAGTCGTCTGCGAGAGAGGATCTGGAAGAAGGCGAACTGGACGTTTATCGGCAAGGTCAGGATGGTCCGGCTGACGGGAACACAGCGCCTGTTTAGCCCGGTGAGTGTATAACTCCATCTTTGCCATATCCAGTGATTTTTATGTCGTGTGTCGGTGGGGGGGGCGGTAAGCGTAGCATCGGCTGCCGGTAGCGGCGCGGTCGGGCGCGACGGTGCGGGTCTAGCGGATTTAGTGGGTTGCTTGCGGGAGCTGGTCGGGCGTCTAGATAGGGCGGCGGCTCCAGTAGTTACGGAGGTGTCCCCGGCGGTAGTTTGGGAGGGTCCCCGGGAAGTTGGATCGTTACAGGTGCGTTCTGGGATGGCGGCTAAGGAGGCGGTCGCGGTGTCAGTACAGACTGAGGCCCAAAAAGATGGCGATAGGGTGCGTATTGATGATCGCGCTCGTGGGGAGGTGTACGTTTGCTTCGAAGGTCCGTTGGGGGCGCATTTAAAGCAGGAGGTGCGTGAGCGTATCTGGAAGGATGAATATGTCGAGATTTTTTCTCTCCTGCCGCTTGCTAAATTCAATTTGGATAAGAGCAAGCCGGACGAGAGTAAGAAGGATGAGGAGGAACGTCGGCGGTATAGGCTTATCCCGCAGACGTTCGTCAATTGGTCGCAGGCGTTTGCCATATTAGCCAGTGTGATAGTGGAAAAGGCGCCGGAAAATTGTTCGGCGTTGTTTTGCTATTTTGATGCCATTGGGGAGGCCCATAGGGCGTACGGGGGGCAGGCGTGGCTAAGATACGACAAGCAATTCCGTCAGCGAAAAGCGGTTCGGCCGGCGATTCGGTGGGACCAGAAGGATATTGCTCTTTGGTTAAGGGTTACGGCTCCGGTTAGGCAGTCCTTTCCCGGGAGCGTCGGCCAGGGAGGCCAGTCCAGTCAGGCCGGGCAAGGTGCAGGGGCAAAGTTGGGATTCTGCTGGCAATTCAACGATGGCCAGTGTAAGTTCGGGGCCACGTGCAAGTTCAAGCACTTGTGTTCAGAGTGTAACGGTGCATCCCACGGGGCTGCGAAATGTATGCGGAAGAAGAGGTCAGGGAACCAGCCCTCCTCGGCTAGTAAAGGGGTTGTCACCGGTGAGGGTGGAAAGGATGGCCCCTTATAAATGAGTATCCGGATAGGGCGGCGGCCAAGTTAATTTTCGAAGGGTTTTGTGTTGGTTTCATTATTCCTCCGCCTCCTTATGAGGTCCCGTCTACGCGGAGGAATCTTAAGTCGGCCTACTTGCATGCCGAGGTCGTATCGGAAAAATTGTTTAAAGAGGTTTCGTTGGGTCGTATGGCGGGGCCTTTTGTTGATCCGCCAATAAAAGATTTAGTGGTGTCCCCGCTGGGTATTGTGCCAAAGCGCGAGCCCCAAAAATTTCGCTTGATTCAGCATTTATCGTTTCCCAAGGGTTCGTCGGTAAACGACGGGATTGATCACGAGTTGTGCTCTGTAGTTTATACATCATTCGATAAGGCGGTGGGGTTAGTTCGTGCTGCGGGTCCCGGCGCACTGTTAGCAAAAACCGACATCGAGGCGGCTTTCCGGTTGTTGCCAGTTCATCCAGAGAGCCAACGGCTGTTGGGTTGTTTTTGGAATGGGGCTTTTTACGTGGATAGGTGTCTTCCGATGGGGTGTTCCCTTTCTTGCGCATACTTCGAGGCGTTTAGTAGTTTCGTCGAGTGGGTGACGAAGGGAGTAGCTGGGGTCGACTCTTTGATACATTACTTGGACGATTTCTTGTGCGTCGGCCCGGGGGGTTCGCCGGTTTGCGGTAATTTGCATCATGCACTGCAGAGAGTCGCGAGGGATTTTGGGATCCCCTTGGCGCCAGATAAGACTGAGGGCCCGGTACCGACTATTTGCTTTTTGGGAATTGAAATTGATTCGGTGGCGATGGAGTGTTGTCTTCCCGCGGATAAGTTGGGGGCATTGAGTCAGGAGGTTCGTCGGGCTTGTAGGTTAAAGAAAATTGCGCTGCGCGAGCTTCAGTCTTTGCTGGGGAAGTTGAATTTCGCTTTCCGGATTATGCCAATGGGGAGGGTGTTTAGTAGACGTTTGGCGGCTGCAACGGCGGGGGTGCGTGCGCCACATCATTTTGTGTGGCTCAAGGAGGAGCATCGAGCTGATCTGCAGGTCTGGGATGACTTCTTGGGGCAGTATAACGAGCGCTCGCTATGGATGGCTCCAGCGCAGGATACGAGTGATTTAAAAAAAATTACGGATGCGGCTGGGGCGGGCGGTTTTGGAGCGTACGGGGGAGGGCCATGGTGCGCAGGTCAATGGCCGGCTAGCTGGGTGTCCAGTGGACTCACGCGGAATCTGGCCCTGCTTGAGCTGTTCCCTATCGTGGTTGGGGCGACCATTTGGGGGGACAGGCTCAGGGATAAGAAGGTTCGTTTTTACTGCGACAACATGGGGGTGGTACTGGCCATTAATAACATCACTGCATCCTCTCCTCCGGTGGTTCAGTTGTTGCGACATTTAGTGTTGGTGTGCTTGTCGTTGAACGCGTGGGTGGTGGCGGTGCATGTGCCGGGGGTACGGAATTGTATCGCTGATGCTCTTTCTCGCTCACAGTGGGACCGGTTTCGGCAATTGGCACCGGGAGCGGACCGCCTCAGTTTGGCTTGTCCGGAACATCTCTGGGATCTGGTCTCGGTCCCGTAGAACGGTTGGTGGAAAGGTCTTTGGCGCGCACAACGTGGAGTGCTTATTCTGCTTGTTTGAGGCAGTGGGAGGAGTGGGTAAGAGAGTTGGGTGACGTCACCACGGATAGAGACAGGTTGGTGGCACTTTTGTACTGGTTGGGGGACGCCTGGGAGGCGGGGTTTTCGTTGGCAAAGGTTAATCGTTTCATGTCTGCGGTGGCTTTTGGTTTTAAGTTACGGGGCTTTCGGAATGTATCAAAATAATTTTTAGTGGGACAGGCTTTAAAGGGTTTGCGCCGAGGTAGGGTCGAAGCGGATTGTAGAAGGCCTATGTCGTTTTCTCTGCTTAGCTCTTTGGGCGTATCATTAGTATCGGTCTGTCGTTCTTCGTCCGATGTGGAGTTGTTTCGGTTAGCATTTTCTTTAGCGTTCTTTGGGGCATTTAGAATTGGTGAGCTGGTGTCACCTAGTACCAAGCGGGTAGGGGGGTTGAGACTGGGGGAGGTGAGCCTGTATGCGGATCGGCTCGAGGTATGGTTGCGCCGGTCAAAAACTGACCAATTGGGAAAAGGAAAGCTGATTGTTTTGTTCGCCCTCCCGGGGTCGGCGATGTGCCCAGTCGCTTGCATGCGGGTTTTTAAGCCACGGGGGGGGGGGGGTCTCCCGAGTTGCCATTACTATGTCACGAGGATGGGTCATTTTTGTCCAGATTTCAATTTGGAGCTGTATTTAAAAAATGCTTGGCGGTGGTAGGTGTCGCAGAGGGTCCGTATTCATCTCATTCCTTCAGGATTGGCGCAGCAACGGAAGCGGGGCGCTGGGGGTTGGATGATGAGGGGGTGCGGCGCATCGGTCGTTGGGAGTCCAACAGATTTAGGTCCTATGTGCGCCCCCATTTGTTATGAGTCATGTTGTTAGCGGTTAAAAAACGTTTGTGTGCTGGTATCTAAATTTCTTTTCCCTTTCAGATCGGCCTCCATGTCTTGTGTGGTTGTTGGGCCACTCTTACGTTCATTGGGGGGCTTTGAGGGCGGACGTCCGCCCGGACGGTCGCCAGTTGCGCATTCCGCGGCAGGACACGGTTTTGCATTGGCTGGGATTTAGAGGTATGTTGTGGAGCAGGGTGTTAGCGGAATTCCAGATATACGCCCGGCTGGATAGGGTTCCTGAAGTCTTGGTGTTGCACGTGGGCGGGAATGATTTGGGGGTCCGCCCCTTTCGTGAGTTAGTACGGGATATCAAGCACGATATGCTGTGCTTGTGGGTTTCTTATCCCGGGTTGGTTATAGTGTGGTCGGACATTGTTCCGAGGAAGCATTGGCGGCTGGCTAGGTCAGTGGAAAAAGTCAATAAGGCTCGCATAAAAGTTAACCGTACTGTGTCCCGTTTCGTAGCCAAGAATGGGGGCATTTGTGTGCGGCACAGGGATTTGGAGTCAGGAGTGGGGAACTACTGGAGGAGTGATGGGGTTCATCTGACCGAGGTTGGGATTGATCTGTGGAGCCTGGCAATAGCAGAGGGAATTGAAAGGGCGGTGGTGGTGTGGCGGAACTCACAGGCTTAAGGTGGTCAAGGCCTGTTTCGCTGTGGCGGGGGGTGTCCTTGAGGTCGGTCAGTACAAAATGGTGGGGGGGTCGCATCGGGGGTATGCATCCCCCAAAAAAGGTACATGGTTGAAGACTTCATCGGGTGTTATCCCTTTGAAGTGGTCTTCTGGTGGTTGGAGCCATCTGCAGAGGTGAGCGGTGCCTCCGAGCTGGTTTACGGCTGGAGGTAAGGTCTTGGTGGTGTTGCAGATGGCTAACTCGAGTGTTTAAAAGGAATATCTAAAATGGCTTCAAGGACTTCTCCTGCTCGGATTAATGTTAACGTTAAATTTGTTATTTATGATTCTGACCCATGTTGGGTCATGTGAATTATTAGGAGGAATTCTCTGGTTGGATTCCTAATTAGTATCCGAATGTTTCGGATTTAAATTGCATTTTCAAAAACTGTGAAATTAATAAACGGCTGCTGTGGCCATTTCACATCCAACCTCGGTGTCACGTGTCTTTTCTAAAAGGTGAGGGTGGGGGGAAAGAAAGGGATAAGTGAAGGTTCAATAACACATGACTCTACTTAGGCAGGTCAAGAAGAGGCTGGACGCAGCCTGCAGGACTTCAGAGGGAAGCCTCCATGATGGGACCTAGTAGGGAAAGAGTTAACTGTGAGGGAGAGGTAGGGGGAGGTGGATGGGAGGCAGGAAGGAGTTAGGGGCCGTTACTGGTCTTCCCGCTGCTTTCGGCATTGAGCCGGAAGCAGCGGGAGGAGTAACACAAAATTCTTAAGCTCCCACCCTCCCGCCCCTTTTGTTCGTTGATTCTTGGTGGTTTTTATGTGAGTCCGTCTATGATTGTTTTGTTTTACTGTGTGCTTATCTAACATGTTGTTTTTTGTTTCATTCGAAGCAGGTGCAGGTGTCATAGCAGCTGGCGGGGGGAGTCCTTGAGGTCGGTCAGTACAAAATGGTGGGGGGGTCGCATCGGGGGTATGCGTCCCCCAAAAAAGGTACATGGTTGAAGACTTCATCGGGTGTTATCCCTTTGAAGTGGTCTTCTGGTGGTTGGAGCCATCTGCAGAGGTGAGCGGTGCCTCCGAGCTGGTTTACGGCTGGAGGTAAGGTGTTGGTGGTGTTGCAGATGGCTAACTCGAGTGTTTAAAAGTAATATCTAAAATGGCTTCAAGGACTTCCCCTGCTCGGATTAATGTTAACGTTAAATTTCTTATTTATGATTCTGACCCATGTTGGGTCATGTGAATTATTAGGAGGAATTCTCTGGTTGGATTCCTAATTAGTATCCGAATGTTTCGGATTTAAATTGCATTTTCAAAAACTGTGAAATTAATAAACGGCTGCTGTGGCCATTTCATATCCAACCTCGGTGTCACGTGTCTTTTCTAAAAGGTGGGGGTGGGGGGAGAAAAAGGGATAAGTGAAGGTTCAATAACACATGACTCTACTTAGGCAGGTCAAGTTACATCCGTCACCCATAGACTATAATGGTATTAGTTTAACGGATATGTCATGAACTCTGATGACTCCAGGTCATAATGTCTCAGTTTAGGATGTACCATTATAGTCTTTAGGGTTGGATGCCACGGTTAGCGCGTCCGTCACAGCCTACTTTTAACGAATATGTTGGGAGCTTCTTCCTGCGTATATGTCAAACATAGGCAAATGAGCGTGATGTGAACTACCGGTGAAGTAATGTTATGGTTTTCCATTGAGTACGGAGTGGCGGTGATCATACTCATCATGGTTACTGTGTGCAGAGAAAATACTGTGTTCCAGACAAAAAACAAACTCCAAAATTTTTATTTTATTATAATTAAAATTAGCAGCAGTGCCATGTAAATATTTCTGACACTTTATACCATTACATAAAGGATCACAGTGACTCTCAGGTCAGCATGGTGGGGACCACAGAACTTTCTGCGGTTATTATCACTAGTCCACCATTGTACTGAGCTGAGAGCCACTGGACCCGGAGATCCAGAGGAAGGCGAAGAAACCCCCCGGAGAGTTATAACTCAGGGGGGAAAAAATTCCTTCCTGACCCCACAAGTGGCGATCGGATATCACCCTGGATCAAATCTATGCTGCTGAAAATCGTTATAGAATTATAAGCTCAGGAGAGCCGACAACCGAGAGAAAGCGACACATACAACCTGCTCCTAAGAGCTTACACTCTAATATAACAATACTCTGCTCCTAAGAGCTTACACTCAAATATAACAATACTCTGCTCCTAAGAGCTTACACTCTAATATAACAATACTCTGCTTCTAAGAGCTTACACTCTAATATAACAATGCTCTGCTCCTAAGAGCTTACAATCTAATATAACACTCTGCTCCTAAGAGCTTACAATCTAATATAACAATACACTGCTCCTAAGAGCTTACACTCTAATATAACAATACACTGCTCCTAAGAGCATGTTCACACGTTGCGGAATTGCTGTGGAATTCCGCTGCGGACAGTCGGCACTGGAAATCCGCAGCAGACAGTCTGTCCATAGGTTTCCACATCTTTTTAGTTATCTTCATGCAGACGTTGCGGACAACTCCGCTGCGGACCATAGGCTGCGGTGCGGAATTTGGTGTCCGCAGCATACACTGGCTGTTGCGGACTTGATGCGTACTTGTGGCGGAATTTCTCCATTCACTTCAATGGAGTTGCAAAATTATGCAATGAAATCCGCAGATGTTATGTGTGTTGCGTTGCGGATTGCTTTCACGAACAGGATATTTCATCATTCTGGCTGGACCTATGTGTTTCGAGGTCTATAGCCAGACTGGGATGGAATGTTTTAAAAGAGAGCAGGATGTACTCTTCACCTGAATACGCAACGACTAATCCGCAGCAATTTACTTCACTTTTTAGGCAAAGGCGCAACGGAATCTGCAACGCAGATTATGTGCGGCATTGATGCGGACAGTGTCTGCAGAATTCTGCCACGTCTGAACATGCCCTAAGAGCTTACAATCTAATATAACACTCTGCTCCTAAGAGCTTACAATCTAATATAACACTCTGCTCCTAAGAGCTTACACTCTAATATAACACTCTTCTCCTAAGAGCTTACAATCTAATATAAGGGTATGTTCACACGCTAGCTGGCTTTTACGGCTGAAATGACAGACTGTTTTCAGGAGAAAACAGCTGCCTCGTTTCAGCCGTAAAAGCAGTTCCTCGTATTATGCGAGGCGTCTTTGAGTTCAATGAAGAACGGCTCAAATTACGTTGCAAATTACTTCTTTGCCGAGGCAGTCAATTTACGCGTCGTCGTTTGACAGCTGTCAAACGACGACGCGTAAATGACAGGTCGTCTGGACAATACGTCGGCAAACCCATTCAAATGAATGGGCAGATGTTTTCCGACGTATTGTAGTCCTATTTTCAGACGTAAAACGAGGCATAATACGCCTCGTTTACGTCTGAAAATAGGTCGTGTGAACCCAGCCTAACACTCTGCTCCTAAGAGCTTACAATCTAATATAACACTCTGCTCCTAAGAGCTTACAATCTAATATAACCCTCTGCTCCTTAGAGCTTACAATCTAATATAACACTCTGCTCCTAAGAGCTTGCACTCTAATATAACACTCTGCTCCTAAGAGCTTACAATCTAATATAACACTCTGCTCCTAAGAGCTTACAATCTAATATAACCCTCTGCTCCTTAGAGCTTACAATCTAATATAACACTCTGCTCCTAAGAGCTTACAATCTAATATAACACACTGCTCCTAAGAGCTTACACTCTAATATAACACTCTGCTCCTAAGAGCTTACAATCTAATATAACAACACTCTGCTGCTAAGGCCCTGTTCACACAGAGTTTTTTTGCAGGAGGAAAAATATGCCTCAAAACCCCTTCAGGAATTTTGAGGAAGATTTTGACCTGCTGGTAGAATATTTGCTGTCTTTTTCGCTGCGTTTTTCACCCGCCTTAGGAAAAAATTGCCACATTATACGCGATCTTTGCCTCCCATTGATGTTGATGGGAGGTCAGAGACGGAAACGCCTGAAGACAGGGCATGTCACCTCTTCTTCCTGCGAGCGTTTTTTACCTTGCGTGGAAAAAAAACGCATCCGCCTTCCATTGAAATCAATAGAAGGCGATTTCGGGCGATTCTTGGCACTTTTTCCGACGCAATTCCCAGTTCAAAAGCAGCACCAAAATACTCTGTGTGAACTAGCCCTAAGAGCTTACAATCTAATATAACACTCTGCTCGTAAGGGCTTACAATCTAATATAATAACACTCTGCTCCTAAGAGCTTACGATCTAATATAACACTCTGCTCCTAAGAGCTTACAATCTAATCTAACAATACTCTGCTCTTAAGAGCTTACAATCTAACGTAACAATCAATACCCTGCTCCTCAGAGCTTACAGTCTAATATAACAGACACTTTGCTACTAAGAGCTTACAATCAAATCATTTTTGGCCCAATTGACGTCACGTTTTTGCCCTACATTTAGCATGTACTCCAGGAAAACTCCCGACGTATGCGCTAAACGTGTCCATAGGGCACTATTAGCCCAACGGAGGCCAAAAGGGTATCTTCTTTTGGCCTCCGTCCATCTGGAATACGTCAGTATGCCTATTTTTTGGTATGGAATAGTGTAGTAGACTACGCTATTCTATACAACAGGATCCCGAAAAAGAACAAAACTTGTTTTGATCGGTATACCTTTTGTATCATGGGATCCTCTGGGTGACGTATGACACCGTATGGCATAAGTCACAGGCATCCGTTAAACGTATACGTCATGAGATTATCCCGGTATATACACTAAACTTAAGCCAAATAACATGATGTGAACAATGTTCATATTACGTTTTTTGTCTACGATTAGCGTGTATGTCTGGAAGACTCCTAACACACAAGCTGAACATGTTCATAGGACTATATTGTCAGACAGAGGCCAAAAGAGAGTCCTTTTGCCCACCGTCTGGCTCGAGAGGCATCCCACGAAGTCCAGGAAAAAAATTTACACATTAAACGATAGGAGCCCCGGCATATACCTCCGCAGTGAGGTAGCGATGTATCCCACTGTACAGGTATCGCAACCACTCTGGCCGGGGACTCCAGTTCTGGGGAAGCCTTTGCAGTCACTGTCTATACAAGGACAGTGATATTACAAGCTTTAAGTTTTCAGAATTCCCGACCAGAAGGTCAGCAAGACTCTGGCCAGGGATTCCGCTCCTGGAGGATCCCCTGACATCGCTTTCTGGACAGTGATGTCAAGAGCTTTAAGATAGGGGATTCCCGGCCAGACAGTCGACAACGTTCTGGCCAGCGATTTTGCTCCTGGAGGAGCCCCTGACGTCACTGTCCATACATGGCCAGTAAGGGTATGTTCACACGACCTATTTTCAACCATTCAACACCCCGAAAACGGCTAAAAAATGCGGGGGCTGAACACCTCCAAACATCTGTCCATTGATTTCAATGGGAAAAACGGCATTCTGTTCCCACGAGGCGTTTTTTACGCAACCGTTTTAAAAAAACAGCCGCGCAAAAAAACGGCTCATAAAAAGAAGTGCATGCCACTTCTTGAGCAGTTTTTGGAGCCGATTTTCATTGACTCAATAGAAAAACAGCTTTAAAAACGGCCATAAAAAACGCCACAAAAGACGCTAGTTTGATTAAAAAACAACTGAATGTCAGGAGCTGTTTTCCCTTAAGGCTGGGTTCACACGAGCATGTTACATCCGTAATGGATGGAACGTATTTCGGCCGTGAATCCCGGACCGAACACACTGCAGGGAGCCGGGCTCCTAGCATCATAGTTATGTACGATGCTAGGAGTCCCTACCTCGCTGCGGGACTACTGTCCCGTACTGTAATCATGTTTTCAGTACGGGACAGTAGTTCTACGGAGAGGCAGGGACTCCTAGCGTCGTACATAACTATGATACTAGGAGCCCGTCTCCCTGCAGTGTGTTCGGTCCGGGACTTGCGGACAAAATACATTCCGTCCATTACGGACGTAACATGCTCGTGTGAACCCAGCCTAAGACAGCTCCATATTTTCAGCCGTAATTTGTTAACCGCGTGAACTTACCCCAACGATCGGAGCTTTGAGATGTCAGAATCCCCAGCCAGAGCGTTGGTAACGCTTCGCTGGGGATTCCCGCTCCTGTAGGAGCCTCTGACGTCACGTTCTGGACAGTTTAACCCCTTAACTACGAGAGCCGGATATATCCTTTACAAGCAGGTGCAAGTTCCCGCATCGTGACGGATATATCCATCACTCTGATCTCATTGGTACTACCACTGTACCCACGAGATTAGAGGCAGGAGCACGGCTGTTATACACAGCCAGACTTCTGCCGCAAAAGTAGAGCACTCCGATTGCGGCATCTAATGTGACCGCGGCATCTAATGTGTTTGACAAAGGGAGATCTTTCAGAAGTGACACCCCTTTCAGGAGGGAGCTATCACCCCATCGGCACCCTCGCGACGCGATCGCTGAGCGCCAATGGGTTTCCATGGCAGCCAGGGCCTATGAAAGGCCCCAAGGTCTGCCTTCAGCAACTGCCTAGTAGGCCATGCCAGAGCCATGTCCTAATAGATTGCCTGTCAGTTTTACAAGCAGGCAATAATGCTTTTCTAAACTAAGTATACCAAAGCATTATATCTGCAATCAAAAGATCGCAAAGTGAAGCCCTCTAGTGGGCCAAAAAAAATAAATATGTAAACCAGTTAAAGTTTATGAAAAAAAAATCGAAGAAAAAGACTACAGTAAAAATATAATAAAACCACTTTTTCCCATGTCGGAATTCTGGCTAGAGCGTCGGCAACGCTTTAGACGGGAATTCCGCTCCTGGAGGAGCCTCCGACGTCACCATCCAAATATATGGACAGTGACGTTAGGAACTTTGAGATGCCAAAATCCCATGCAGAGCTTCGGCAACGCTCTGGCCGAGGATTTCGCTCCTGCTTCTGGAGGAGCTCCTGATGTCACTTTCCATATATGGACAGTGACGTTTAGGAGCTTTGAGATGCCGGAATTTCCGGTCAAAGCGCAAGCAAAACCTTGGCCGGGAATTCTCCTCCAGGAGGAGCCTCTGACATCGTTGTCCATATACGGACAGTGACGTTAAGAGCATTGAGACGGTGTAATTCCCAGCAAGAATGTCGGCAATGCTCTGGCTGGGGATTTTGCTCCTGGAGGACCCCTTAAGCTCAGTAGAGGCAACAATCTACAGAAGCGACACATACAAACTGCTCCTAAGAGCTTACACTCTAATGTAATAAATATTCTGCTCTCTAGAGCTTACAATCTCATATAATAACAAATACTCTGCTCCTAAGAGCACACAATCTAATGGTATTAGGCCCCATTGACATCACGTTAGTTCCATTTGTTTAGCATGTATGCCAGGAAAGATCTTGACATAAAATGTGTCTGTAGGGCTCCATTAGCCCATCAGAGGTCAAAAGAGTGTTAATATTCCCACAGTATACGGTTTTTAACATGGTATTCTGTGGGTGATGTACGCCACTGTATGGCATACGTCACAGACATCAGTTAAACATATACGTCATGAACTTTTCATGATGTAAATATTAAACAAATGCCATAATAGTCTATGGGTGCATCCGTCACAGGCTACATCTAACGTGGACATTGGGAGCTTATCCTGGTATATACACTAAGGGGGGATTCACACGAGCGTGTATTCGGTCCGTGCGGGCCGCGTGGTTTTCACGCGGCACGCACGGACCAATACAAGTCTATGGGGCAGTACAGACAGTCCGTGTTTTTTGCGCAGCGTTTGTCTGCTGCGCAAAAAGCGTGACAGGTTCAATAACTCTGCGTATTTCGCGCATCACGCACCCATTGAAGTCAATGGGTGCGTGAAAACCACGCAGGTTGCACGGAAGCACTTCCGTGCGAACCGACTGAAACAGCGCACCAGCTGTCAAAAGGATGAATGTAAACAGAAAAGCACCACGTGAGCGAAGCCGGACAAGCGAACCGAACTTCACCGGGTTCGGCCGAACTCGTTTTGGCCGAACCCGGCAAAAAAATTATCGGTACGCGACGTCAGGAGATAGTCACTGTCCATGGTGCTGAAAGAGTTAAACTGTTTCAACACCATGGACAGTGACTTCCGATCCCAATATACATGAACCTGTAGAAAAAAAAAACAAAGTTCTGACTTACCGATAAATCCCGGCTTTTCCTCCAGTCTGACCTCCCGGGATGACAATTCAGTCCAAGTGACAGCTCCAGCCAATCACAGGCCAAGCACAGGCTGCAGCGGTCACATGGACTGGCGCGTCATCCAGGGAGGTGGGGCCCGATGTCGAGAGGCGCGTCACCAAGGACGCGTCACCAAGGACGGGTCACCAAGGCAACGGCCGGGAAGTTCTCGGTAAGTACGAACTTTTTCTTTTTTTTCAACAGGTTTTCCGATGTTGTGTTCGGCATTCACTGTCGAGGGTGCTGAAAGAGTTAGCTCTTTCAGCACCTTGGACAGTGACGGGCGTCGACTAGCCTCATCTCTATGATGGCGGCTGCGCGAAAATCACGCAGCCACGCATCAGACACGGATGACACACGCAGCTGTCAAATGGTTTTTGCGCGCGCAAAATGCAGCGTTGTTTGCGTGCGCAAAAACGCAACGTCCGTCTGTATCTCCCCTAAACCTGGGCCAAAAAACGTGATGTGAACAGGGCCTTGTCCCCCTGTTCACATCACGTTTTTATTTACGCTTAGTCAGGAAAATTCACGACATATAGGCTAAACATGTTTATAGGATTATATTGTCAAACAGAGGCCAAAAGAGAGTCCTATTGCCCAGCATCTGGCCGGTGACTGCAGTACAAAATGTACACATTAAACGTATACGCTATTTTAACATGTTAGCCTACTGGTGACGGATGCCACTGTATGGAATACGTCACAGGCACCCGTTAAATGGATACGTCGGGAGCTTTTTCCGGTGTATATGTTGTCAAAGATATTTTAATTATCTTTATATGTGTGAACATATATTGCTTTAAATGGACAGTTGAGTTGTCACTAAAGCTCAAAGATCTGCTAACAACAGCCTACAGGGGGGATGAGTATTCTATTCTAAGGCTTCGGCCACATGACCTAATGACCTTGTAATCAGCTGATACAAGGGCTGACATGACAAAACCCAACAACACCTGCAATCCATTTAAACTAAATATATATGTTAAGATAAGCTTGGAACTCTATGTTTTACCATATGTGGTATGTATATGTGTAAGCATGAGGGTAACACCTTCTCTCTCACTTCATTATAAATAAAGATGCATCTGCCCCCCCAGGGCAGAGACTGTTTGAACACTGAAGCTGCGTGTCATGGTCTCTCTCCGGCCGGCCTCTCTCAGATACACCATTGAGAGGGCATTCATTAATTTGAAACTCATAGACAAATGCAGATAATGTCCAACGTTAATGGACAATGTAAATTCTGCAGCGACATTACTTGGGGGCTCTTGTCCGGGATTCTCAACACAGATCGAAGGCGACAATCGAAGGTGGATGACGGCTAAGATAACGGAGAACTGCACACAAAACCGGTGAGTAAGAAATGTTATTCTTACTGTGCACTTCTCTCTTGTTTTAGCTGCCGTCCAGGTATTGTCTCCTTTGACTATTTGGGAACATGAACACCATTTGTCTATGAGTTGTATGTATGAATTATAGGAATAGGTGTGTGAGTAGAAACGAATCTGTGAGTGTATCTGTGAGAGGCTGAGATAAGGGAGCGTTTGTTTTCTGATCCCAAAACATACAGAAACAACCAAATACCGAGATAACACTAAACGGCCTGTCCGAAGTGTTCCCTCCGGCCCCTGGGTTTAGTATGTATTAAGATCAGGTTGCAAATTGATCCTTGCAGAAGTGACGGGTAACCATCCCCGCCCAAGTGATTGTTAGGACTTTCGCGTATCCAGACTGTGACCCATAGGAGGCGCACCTGGCCGGAAGTAAGAGTATGTATGTGGGCTAATCCTCGGACGCCCGATCTGAATGAGTTGCTGATTATTAAGTAACATCTCTGTGACGAGAAAGTTTATAGAATATCCATGGGCACCTGAGACAGTAAGATAGTTTGGCTGCTGTTTAGGAAACCGATCAGATATACGCGGTTGCCCTACTGATCAGCAGAAGTGCATAGGGAACCCCCATGACAGACTAAATGTAGGCTGAAGGGTTAAGTAGGCCAGGAAAATAGACTGAAGAGTTAGTACGGATGTGGACAGGTTTGTCTTGACTCTGATAACTTGCTGCAGCGTGACATCACACAGCAAAAGAAAAAGTCGTCAAGATAAGGTTGGCTACATTAGTAAGTCTGGGATTTAGCAGAGGGCATGGGGAAATCTGGATCGAAGTATGCCCGAGGTAAAGTGCTGGCCAGCCGGGAATTGGGGCATAACACCCAAGGTACAGGGTGTGGTAAAACAGCAGCAGATATTGTTAAAAAGCAATGTGGGGAAGGGGCAGTAAATGCACCTGGAGGAAAAAAAAATAAAAAAATAAAAATAAAAAAAAACACGGGAATGACCAAGCAGGTAGTTTTCAGTTATACTAGAAGGGATGATTTCTTGAGAGATGATGGGCCCTGGATTAGTAGACAGAGTTGCAGAGAACAGATAGAAGTGATTGAATGTACCAGAAATAGAAAAAAAAAAAAAAAAACACAAGGAAACACAGTTGTCAGTAAGAATTAACCAGCGTCTAATTCTATAGATAGAGACATTCCAGTAGAAAAGAATGTGCCAACGTATAATTCTTCTATGTACAGCTTTATAAACCAAAGGTTTCCAGAAACAAGAGGTTTCCAGGGGTGACAGGCGATCAGTTATTAGCCATACATAGAGAGAAAGGCGTCATCAGAATTCATAAAGGAATCAATTAATTCTTCACTTCCTAAAAAGGGAACATTGGGTGAAATGTTCTGGGATTATTGATAGAGAGATAGACGTGGATTAGAAATTGGCTAGAAATAGAGTTAAAGCCAATAGGATCATTATAAGTGGAATGACCACGGATTGTAGAAGGAGAAGTGAGATTGATAAAGTGAAGATTCTTATGTATTTCTATCCAGATATGATTGTTGGAATATACTGTATATCATCTGTCCTAAATTGTCACTAATGAAATTTCCTCTCGTTATAGGAGTTTTCCAAGACATTTTAAACAATACTGTAAATCTTTTTCCTTTTTGGTTTATTTAACAGTCATTTTAATAATTGCATGGAATGTCTAACAAGATATATTGTTAATCTATAGTAACCGTGTTAGACTAATAGAACTAATGATAAGAGAACGTGTGTTACTTACAAGAGCAGGATGCCTCAGATATCCATTGTGGGAAAAAAAAAAAACATGTGAAGAGGTTTTGTCATTGATTGACAGGAGCACATGGTGACATTTTTGACGTTGTAGCTCATAAGTTTTGGCTAGTAAGGGGTTAATGCTACATTCTCTGTTATCTGTAGTTTAGCTGTGTCTACAGAAAGTGCACACGTAGTGCAAGATAAGATCTGTGACTTAAAGATTAAAGAAAGACAAAAAAAAGCCTAATAAGAATACAGGATTGAGTATTATATGTTTTATGTTTATATGTTATATGTGTTTTATGTGTCGACCACAATGAAAAACTTCATTCATATTTAAATTTAATATGATGCGCATTACTAAATGATTATAGTTCATTGGATGAAGAATCCAAGAATAATAGGAGTTTATACACAGTCATTCTAG